>NC_090930.1:169583996-170788282 GCF_040938575.1 Ambystoma mexicanum
GTACTTCTAGTGCAACTCTATGCCTCCTTCCTTGCCACAGGAATCTTCTGTAGAGTTTGTTTAGGTCTTTGAAGAACTGCAGGGGGATGTTGAATGGGACGTTGGTGAAGAAGTGTAGGAGTCGGGGCAACGCCACCATCTTAAGAAGCCCAGCTCTTCCTGCCACTGAGAGCGGGAGTCTGCCCCAGAAGTCCATTGATTTTTCTAAGTTATCTTTGGCTCTCACCGTATTCAGGGTGTGTTCAGTTTTAGGATCCCGGTGAATGGTTATACCCAGATATTTGAAGGAGGCGGTATCCCACCGAAAGGCCATGGTTGGGAGACTTTCTTCTTTGGCCTCGCTTAGTGCTGCAAGGGTTAAGAGTCATGACTTATCATGATTAATTTGTATCCCTCTGTATCCGTCGAACCCGTCTAAAGTCTCCAGTATGTATGGTAGTATATGTTCAGGGTTGTTCAGGTAAAGGAGTTTGTCATCTGCGTACATAGAGACCAGATGGGTCACTCCGTCTATTACTATGCCCCTGTCCCCATACTCCTGCCTTAGATATGCTGCTACAGGTTCTATGGCTATGATGTACAGCATGGGGGAGAGCGAACATCCTTGTCGCATGCCCCTATAGAGATGCCATTTCTCTGAGTAGGTATTGTTCCTTCGTACCCTTGCCGTGGGGTCAGTGTATATAAGTGTGGTCCTCTTTAAGAAGGCCGGCCCTATTCCCATCTTGGTCATGGTGGAGTGCAGCAACTCCACCGGACTGAATCGAATGCTTTGGTGGCATCCAAGGATGCCACTGCCCATTTCCCAGGCCTGCCATTGGTGCTGTATATGACGTGGTGTAATTTACGTAAGTTCTCCGTAATGGTTCACCCTGGCACATAACCCGTCTGATCGTGGTGGATTAATAGCGGGACCGCTTTCCGCAGCCTCCTGGCCAGCAGCGCTGTCAGGATCTTGTTGTCTGCGTTTAACATAGATAGGGGCCTGTATGAGCCGCACTCTTCTCTGTCCTTGCCCGGTTTCAGTAGTGGGATAATTACGGCTTCCCTCATGGTGTCCGGGAGAGTGCCTATTTCGTATGCTTCATTAAACACTTGGGCTAGGAGAAGTGCCAGTGCATCCTCATACGTTTTATAAAACTCCCCTGGGAGCCCGTCTGTTCCTGGAGCCTTACCGGATGGCAGGGATCTAATGGTGGCCGTAACCTCCTCTGGGGTGATGGGCTCATCCAGGGCCTCAGCCATTTGCATGTCTAGTTTGGGTAGCTTGATGATGTCTAAGACATCCTCTATTTCAGTGTCTGTGGGTGATGGGGGATCGGTACAAAGGGCTTGGTAGAACTCAGTGAACGGCAAGTTTATCTCGGCCTGCGTGTGTGCTACTGTGCCGTCTGGCCTGCGGATTTGGCAAATGGGCTTTCTGGGGGCTTCCCGTTTGTAGAGCCAAGCTAGAAGCTTCCCCGGTTTCTCACGGAGGGTATGACTCAGTTCAATGTGTTTTGGGTAGCTGAGTTTCCCTAGTTTTTCCTAGTGCACTAAGCAGGCATGTTTAAGCTCTACCACTTTTTGTATGTGGGCTGGGTCCGTGGAGGCCTTGGCTTCTAATGCCTTCAGCTCTTCCTCGGTGCGTGCTAGTGAGGTTACTATGGACTTCTGGGCTCCGCCTATAGCTGCAATCATTTCACCTCTCAGAACCACCTTGTACGCCTCCCATGCTGTGCTAATGCGTTGCACGCTGTTTTCATTTATTTGCCAGTAGTCTAGTGTGCACTTCCTTATCTGTTCGCAGAAGGCCTCGTCCAGCAGGGCTTTGCTTCTTAGCCTCCACGTGGGCGCGGGCAGTCTGGGTGCGAACACTGTCCAAGTGGTTATTAATGGGGAGTGGTCTGACAACATTCTGGCCAAGTACTGCGTCCCCAAATGAGGCCAGTTGTTCCTCGCTCACATGTATATAGTCTATTCTAGTGTGTACAGCATGTGGGGCTGAATAGTAGGAATACTCTTGTTTCTCGGAATGCTGTTCCCTCCATAAGACTCTAACTGCGAATTGTTGTGTTAGTGCTTTCAGTATTTTTGCAGGCGGATGTGTTTGCTATCTGATCTGTCTATATGGGGGTCTAGGGTGCAGTTGTGGTCTCCCCCCCATATCAGGGTGCTATCTCTGCATGGGCCGAGCCGATTGTACAGTGAACGGAAGGAGACTGTGGCATCGTGGTTAGGGGCGTAGGAGTTAATTAGGCAGACTTCCTTTCCTTCTATAGTGCCGTGTACCAGGGCCATTCTGCCTTCATTGTCTGTTTTCGAGTGCATCGGTTTCATGAGCCTGCAAATTGACCAATGGGAAAGGGTTATTCACTCGCCCAGGGTTCTAATAAGATCGTATTCATTGTCACTGCAATCCTCCTCCTGAGACTGCTTTCTCGACTGCACTCCCAAAGCATATGTGCCAGCGTTCCCCTATGACCGCGACCACAGCACATACCTTACTCATACATTCCTTTATCTGACATACATGCAGGTGTCCAAAACTCTCTGTTAAGTAATGTTATCTGTCTCCCCAGTTTATTGATGAGAGAACAGCGTGTGCATTGTATTCTCTCAATTCCTCCATAGAAGTCTCTCAGACAATAGCTTCAGACCATTTGATTCATAAAGACATAGGGCCTCATTACGAGTTGGGTGGTATTCCAGTGGTAAATCTTTAAAAAATATCACCCAACAGAATTACCATTTCCACCACTTGGTTCAGCGGCATTACCACCGGATTACAAGTGGTGGTGGCAGAGTTATCAGTTTAGAGCTGTGTTGTCTTTATCTTTTTTAAGGAGAAGAGTGATGTACGCATGTCTCAGAGAAATTGGTAGAAAATGTTTCCCAAGTGCAGATTTCTACATTGCATGCAATGTCTCAAAGACAGTTTCTGACATTATTCTGAAGAATTCAGCTGGAATCCATCTGGGCCAAGACATTGGGCCTCATTAAGGGTCCAGCGGTAACCCTGCCGGTGCTACCGGTGGGTTGCCGCATGACCCATAAACAATCACTGGCGGTTGATTTCCCTGTGCCCCTGGGCTATTCCAAGTCTGGCTGCTGGGAAGTCAGACGCCAGTCAGACGCCAGCAATTTTCCCATAGGACTCTGTGGGGATGGGGACACGGAAGCACCAGCACTGTTGTTAATGGTGCCGGTGCTTCCGCGACGGCTTTGCCTACCGTGACTGCTGTGCCTGGCAGGGTCAGACCTGTCAGGCACAGCGGCTCCGGCAGGCAAACCCCGTAGTTTGCCAGTCCGGAAACAACGGTGCTGGTAAGCTTATCAGCACTGTTGTTTCTGGATCCTCAAACTAAGAATGGGGCCCCTTTACCCGCATTGAGGCTGATTGCAGCTCCGAATAACTCCTAAATTGTTTTTTCTTGATTTAAATCCTCTTGCGCCGCAGATGATCATTTGGGTAAATGTATTCATCAACAAATTCAGTCATGTTACTCTCATCCAGAACGAACTCACTGGTGTATAGTTTTTCAAAAGAATCCATTAATTGTTGATTACTATTCTCTGGCCTATATGCAAGATGACCTTCTTCTGTTCCTATTGCACAAAGGACATGTTCTGCTTCAAAAACCCTCAAGCGATGTGCTAATAGATGGCTGCATTGATCTATATCTCCATAGCAATTGCATCTTGTCCCAAGTAGAGCAAATTCTTCTTTCGAGCTCAATAGTTTATTGAATTCACATTTTATTTTTATATTTCTCATCTAGTTACTTTCATTTTGCACTGTGTATATTACTGTTACAGAATGTGTATATAGTTCTTTCCAATCTGACTATTTCAAGATCTTTGTCTTTCTTAGGCTTACTTGAAAAACCAATAAGGAGGCCGTGCATGCAACATTTAAATGCTCTCCAGGCTGTGCCATTATCCACCTCTTCGTTTGTTTCCATAAACAAAGTTGCATCTGTAATTATCTTTTCTTGTATCACTTGAAATGTGTTTCATGGACGGTTAATGGACTAAATAATGTCATCAAGACGAAACATTTTTTAACATATTTAAATAAATTAGGCACTGAGGTGGCCATGTTAAAAAATAAAACACACCTCAGATTCCTCCACAGTTAGGCCTGTTTCGTGCAACATGGCTACGTCAGTGTCTAATTTATGGAGGAATCTGAGAAATGATGGCAAGGTACGTTCATCAACTTATAGCGCACACTCTAAGGGAGTGGCAATTTTAATTTGGATGAATATTCCTGTTAAAGTAATTTCAGAGAAGGAAAAAGAGGGCAGGATGATTATCGCACGAATCAAAATACTAAACACATTTGTTTCTGGGTGTAATATATATGCACCCTCCATCAATGGGCAAATGTTCTTTAATGAGTTGGCACATTTTCTAGCTATTGAAGCCAATGTCATCGCAGTTTTGGGAGGAGATTTTAATGTAGTCCTTGACTCCCAGAAGCAAATCTTTACACAGGAATTGTCATAATAGACAGGGAAGAAGGGCTCTTATAGATGTTATTAATGAATTTAAGTTCTCAGACCTTTGGAGAATAGAAGACCCCACAGCTAGAGACTGTAATTACTATTCAGGCACCCACAACGCATCCTCCAGGATAGACTACATTCTGACTTCAGAGGTTGTGACACAGGGATGTTTATACAATGAGATAAGAACTATACACATTTCTGATCGTGCACCAATTGTCATGGATATGGCTCTGGAGTTTTTGCTCAAGAAATCTTCCAACTGGGAAATGAATATGACTTTACTGGATAATGATGAGGTACGAGAAAATAATTATTACCGAAGCTGGATGTTTCTTGGAGAGGGGAATGCTCAAGGGATTTTCAGTGATGCACCAAGAAGGGGAAACCTATTTGTAAGGTACCTTGGAGGGTTGCATTGAATCATTTTGCAAGTCAGAGGCATTGGACTCTGTTACTAAATAGTGAACAGTGAAAAAGTCTGAAGTGATGATATGGTCGAAGGGGTGTGTGACTTAGATGAATAAGGCTTCTGCATTTTGCACAGCGTTCAAAGGGGCTAAAAAGAGGTTCCTGGAATACACTTCTTCATTCTTGATTTTGAGCTCCTTATGCAAGGCTCTCTGAAATGCACTGTACAGGATGAAAGGCAAGGTCAATCATTTCATGTCAGATTATAATTTACAGTTGCGGTGGAGTGAGTATCCCGCTTTGGGTGGAGACGAGCAAGGAGATGATGAGAGCAGCAATTATTGCAGTATTTGTCGATTGAGCTTTGGATGGCAAAGCACCACATTTGTTCTTGGCCGTTTGCAGTGTAGGTAACATCTTGTTCTTTGGTCACCCTAATATATTGTTGAGTATCATCGTCATCCTTATGTTTGATGACATTCTGCTTCATGGTGAGATTGCTGAGGAATTCCATAGAGGTATTAGGCAGAGAAAGTGAGATCATTGAGCCTGTGGTTCTCCACAGGACACAGAGACTGGCTCACAGGTGGATACTCTAATTTGTATGACCTAGTTGCGCTCTTGAAGAATCGCTGCGAGTCAAATAAGCAATTGACTTTAAAAGTCCATCAGAGAATCTGGGGTGTAGGGCATTGTCTACGACCTGGGGAATAGCGGTTCCAGTGCTGCATCCAGATCCGAAACCTTTTGTTTAGTCATGTGGCAACACAACTTTCAATATACAGACACCTATACATAAAATAAAATTCACACACCCACACATACATTTGCACCCAAACCCATGCATTTCCATACACACACACATATGTCACACACAAAGGGCCTCATTACGACCCTGGCGGAAATCGAAAAACGATGGCGGAAATGCAATACCGCCATCGAATAGCGCTCGGTGCGACTATGACCCGTCACCGCAAAGTACGAAGCCATTAGCGACACCGTAGTGAACGCCAACGCTAACTGCACCAAGCACGCGCGCGCGCGCCATGCCAAACCGTAAATACCACCATGGCGCAAGGGTACGCGAATTCCGACCCTAGCGGACATGTACCTAACGCCATCAAGCACGGCGGAAAGCACCATACCGCCATGGTGAGAAGTACGGCATCGCGAATCAACCGTAAACGGCCCCACTGAGTGCCTGTACTCCACTCCCTGGCCACATTGCACAACCCCTGGCAGGCGCAATGTACTCACACTATGCAACCAGTGAAATCCACAATTCACCCATGCATGCCATCGTAGAAATGCATGCAGGGGCTCAAAGCGCCCCGTGAGTGGGCATCCATGTACGGCATGCCACCATAGCCGTACTGATGCAGCACAGGCATGTGAAGGTACAATACATCAAAATGAAAATCAAGAACACATGACACAAAACAACAGTAGTCCCCCATCGCTTGCCACCAGCGCAAGGCAACATCCAAAACAGCATCCTGAGGGGGACTGCACCAGCCCTGTACTCTTGCCAGTAAACAAACCAACCATCAGCAGAAGCATGTACCACACAAGTTGGCAGAGTGACTGAGCAGCCAGGCTCATCCCAAGAGGGGCCGATGGGAGCTGCAGGGCACAGATGGCATGAATACAGAAGCTATTCCAATGGACATGACCCCAGTCCCCCTCCAACAAACGCACGCAAACACAGGCACCTGTGACCAGCCACATTCTGAACATCCCATCATTCCACCAATCGACCTGGCTGACAGGCACCAGTCGGCCAAAAGCCAATCCCCCGCCCCTGAACAGCACATCATGTAAACAGTCACAATGGCAGCCCCTATCCGTGACCATACTGTGCTACGTAGGCAAACGCGGCCAGTACAGTACCACACAACTCAACTCAGAAGGCGGAACACAATGCAGATCATCTCGCAATACATACCGCCACAAATCGAAAATCGCTACATCACCTGCAAAGAATAACGCAACACGCCAAATATCGGAATACAATTTAAATGCACATCCAAATGACAAAGGCCTCACAGCAATTTGCAAAATAACACCAAAACATCCATCATCACCGAGGGCTGCATCTGCAATAATTGACCAGCTTCCACTTGTGTGACGCCCTGTACCATCATGGCACACAGGGCCTACATCAACGTTCCAAAAGGCAACATGGAAGCGGCAAGAACCGCAGGTCCGTCCCATGAGGCAGGCACTAGTCCAGCTGAAAGGCCGAAATGTTGCACCTAGCCACCAGTACAGCATAAGGGCATGTGGCCCATTGGCGATCGTCCCATAAGATCGTAATGCTGCTCCACTGATTCACCCGAAGCTGCAGGTGTCGAGAGTAAAAACCATCTGGAGGAGTGGCGTACAGATGGCATCTGCAATAGGGCAGCAGATACCTGTCACCCAAATGAAACACAAATTAACCGATTGCATTACGGGACTCATGATGCATTACAATCTTCATTCAACACACCAAATCCACACCCATATGCATGCTAGCCCACTCCAAAGGAATATACACACCCCTAAATCAGTATCGATTCATAACGAAATCAATCGAGGTAAATACACCATTGGCAACGTCGGTTACTGTGCATGCGTCCGTCAAGATAGAACCCATGACATGGGATTAGTAACGTGCCTAGACACAAGTGTATGAAGGCGCGTCGAGACAGGGAGGATCCGACAAGGGCAGATAGACGTAAGTCCCACTATGGCAGCCTTGCATCACATAGCGCAGGAGAAGGGGATTGATTCAAAAAACCCATGTACATGGCAGACCCTAAATGGAATCATCTGTCCATGCATCCATTCATCATTCCCTCATCCCGCAATGAAAACGCATGAATATTCACTCACATAATATTTGAAACTTCCATCGCGTCTGTGCGTAATGCAGTCTGCAAAAACCACTGTGCTCCTGGCCGGATCTGTAGTGTTGTGAAGCAAGATGGATTTGGGAACGTCCTGCCTTATCGTCCACTACGCTATTGCGCATCCCATTCAATCCATGTCATTCATTGCTTGCTCGTTATGGGCCCTGTCCCAAGGTCATTCAACAATAGAACGTTACATTTCCAGGCAGACCTGTGGGCGTCTCCTCACCGCTACTTCGAAACCAAAAATGCTGGCCTTCGAATTCCACACTTGCAACATTACGTCGAAAAGGCTTCTGTGAACGCTTGCATTCACAATTACATCAATGTAGTGCGGCTGTGTGTCATAATGCTAACTGGCTGCAATCACAAATGGGACGCCACGCCCGTCGGTGAAGTTCGTTACTGTGCTGCATGAGGGTCGGCCATCGATCGAGCCCTACATACCACTGACTCTTCACAGGTATGTAAGCGGCTGCAATCATAGCATGTGTAACAATGGGAGCATAGCATGAAAATCAGTCAAAGTACATCACACTGCCATCAGGATTTGATACATGATTCCTATCCCAAGATGCCATGCGGCCAAATGCAGCCTTACGTGCGGGACGTGCTCGGCCAGAAGGGATTGCATCTGCCACAGATTCATTCAATCAGCACAGGTGGAGGCCATACAGGCCGACAGCACATATATAGCAGACCCAAACCCCTCCCACAACCACTCGCACTCCAAAATACTACCGGCAGGACTAGCGATGTTGGGCCTGGGGCACCAGATAGCACTGCAAGTGCTACAACTACAAGAAGACGACGAACAACAACAGGTACAACAACCGGGCGCACAGGGGAGACGGAGGAGAAGGAGGAGGAGGAGGGCAAGGCAGGGTCAGCAAGGCCCACAAGCACTGCCACTACCACCACGCAGGCGGCCCGCAATCCCACGCCTCCGAGCTGATCCGTTCAACCTCACTGCTGAGCAGATCCACACCCTCTACCGTTTGGACCGGGACACCATAATCGCCATTGTGGACATGACACATGCTGACCTCGTGAGCATGATAGATAGCCCAACCGCCATCCCACCCCTACTGAAGGTGGTGTCTGTACTCCACTTCCTGGCCACAGGCACCTACCAGCACACAGTCGGACAGTTGCATGGCATCTCACAGCCACTGTTCTCACGGACACTCTTCCAAGTGCACGATGCCCTCCTGAAGCACGCCGACGACCACATCACACTACCACGCACGTACCAGGAGATTACCAACGCAAAAGTGGGATTCCATGCACTTGGCGGCATCCCGGGTTGCATTGGTGCCATCGACTGCACCCATGTTGAATTGGTTGTCCCACATGCCATGGAGGTCCAGTACCGCAACCGCAAACAATATCATTCAATCAATGTGCAAATGGTGTGTGACTCCAACAAGATCTTTATGCATTGTAGTGCCAGATTTCCAGGATCTACCCATGATTCTATGGTCCTGAGGAACACAAGAATACCACGCTACATGGAGCGACACGCAGGGCACAGATCCTGGCTACTCGGTGAGTCTCATTCCATGCATGACATCGTGGCCCATTTGATGCGTCAATGACCTTGCAGGAAGGGGGGGGGCTACTTAGCACTATCATTCCACTGACACCCTTTATTCGTCTCATACAGGTGATGCCGGGTATCCACTGAAGAGATGGCTCCTTACACCAATCCGGAACCCACAGAACCAGCATGAGGAGGACTACAACCATGCCCACTCACGTACCCGTGTGGTCATTGAACAGGCATTCGGCCTACTGAAGGCTCGTTTCCGCAGCCTCAGCAGGTCTGGCGGGGCACTCATGTACAGCCATGAGAAGGTATCTAAGATGGTCATGGTATGTGTCATGCTGCACAACATGTGCATACGTAGGAATGTGCCCATGCCCCCTGACGCTGTACTGCATGCACCTGAAGATGATAATGATGAGGGTGGGGATGTGGAGGCACCTCAAGGAGCCCATGAGGCACAGGATGCACGTGCAATCCGACAGAGCATCATAGATGCATGCTTCTAGCAACCACGCATGGTGCCTATTACATGGAAAGGGGACCTGTGGCACTGTGTGTGTGTAGTACAGGCACATTGTGGACTGTACGCCTATGAAGGCCTCGTACGCAAATATCAATGTCCACACATGTCATTGGATGATAATGAAGTACTGTATTGTTGATGTGATTTGATTTATACACCCTATGGACCCGCCACCCAGTGAAGCCCAACACACCCCCTCCACCCTACTACCTCCCCCCCCAACACCAGTGTCCAAATATGCATGCTGTCCGTGGGTAGACGCTATTGCAAGCCCCCTCTACGGGTATCAGGGGCACCCCTGCCCGTGGAGCGCAGGTTCCTGCCAGATCTGCGTTGGGGGCTGCCCTGGACGGAACTTGCCACGGATGATGACTCTGCCTGCTCGCGTCCATGCATGTCTCTGAGGGTTTGTGAGAGCTCCGAGAGCACACGGCGCACAGCAGCAAGTTCAGCACAGACGTCTTTGGACGTCGCATGCAGTTCCCCCCTCAGGCTCTCGGTGCTTTTCTCCATTTGTGCTCTCAGGCTCTCGGTGCTTCTCTCCATTTGTGCTCTCAGGCTCTCGGTGCTTCTCTCCATTTCTCCCCTGAGGCTCTCACTACTTTTCTCTATTTGTGCCCTGAGTGTCTCGGTGGATGTTTCCATGGCTGCCCTGGAACCCCCGCATTCATTTGCATGGTCCTTGAGTAGCGTGGACACTTCCTGCTGTTGCTCGATCAGCAGGTCGAGGGACTGTTGCCTCTGCTGGGCCATGGACATTTGCGGTGGTGTGACAGGGGGGCTGCTCAACACATGTTGGCTTGGCACAGGACTTGTGGGGGTTGGCCAGTCGTCGTCTTCAGGGTGCCCCTGCGTGGTTTCGTCATGGTGTAGGGGATGGGACATGCAGGGGGATTGGGAAAGGTCATGGATGGTACCTACGTCGCCAGCACTGTTTTCCGTGTCGGAGCATGCTGGCATGACAGCTGTGTCACCTATGGTGCTGCTACCACCAGAGGCAGTGCCATCAGATACGTTCTTTGGGGGGACCTGTGGTGCTGGGGTTGTGGACTTGCTGGCTACTGGGGTGCCTGTTGCAGTCCCCTCCAGTGTGCTGCCACTTGATTCCTGCTGCTGCCGTGTCTTGATCCTTGCACCTGAGGTGGAGGCTCTTGGGACGTTGGTCCTGGCCCTCTTTGCAGGCGTGCTGGTCGGGGTGTCCTGCAGCTCGTCGTTGGTATCGGACCCTGTGGTGGAGTAAAGAGGGGCGAGCGTTAGTTATGGGTCTGTGGGATTTGGAATGGCAACGTATCATATGCATTGGGGTGGTACATGAGGGTGATTTGGGACTGGGCCTTGGAGGTGGTCTCATTTTCGTGTGGATTGAGGATGCATTCATTTGGCTGCCTGCAGTTAGGGGGTGCATGCTGCACATGTAGGGGTTGTTTATGGCATCTTGATTAATTTGTTTATTCTTTCTGACTTTTAGAGGGCGCTGTCAGGGCAAAGTATGTATTGCACTATGGGGTCACATGGTACTGCACATGTTCGTGCTTTGTGGATTTCGCATTGTTTCTCTTGACCAACCTACCTGATTCTCCGGATGTCGGCACTCCTTTCTCCATCCCTCCGACTCCCTCTATGCTCTCTATTCCTATGGTGGAGGCGCAGATATCCTCCCAGGGGGTCAACTTGATGGGCGACTCTGATCCCCCCCCGGTAGTTGTGGCGATGTTCCTGTTCGCAGAAAGTATGCTGCGTACGCGAATCCGCAGGTCGTCCCACCGCTTGCGACATTGCTGTGGCGTGCGGGGTGTTGTCCCCACCGCACTTACGCGCTGTGCCACCAGGGCCCATATGGCCTTCTTGTTGGCAAGGGCCGTCCTGGTCATTTGACTGGAGAAGACGACGGCGGCATTTTCCTGCAGGGTCTCGGTCAGCACGGTCAGTTCCTCTCAGGAGAAGTGGACCTGCCGCTTGCGATCACACGCTTTCTTGGCTACCTTTCCCATATTTATTTTTTTAACTGGGGTTGCTAAGGGGTTGGGATGTGTGTCAGGGTCGGATTTTTAATGGTTGTGTTGGGATTCGGTTTTATAGTTGTGCGGCGTGCTGTTTCCCGTTCCGGCCACATGCTTTTACTTCCGTTTCCGTATATTTACGGTGCCCGCTCATTACGGTGCCCGCTCATTACGGTGTCCGCTCATTACGGTGACCGCTGAGATGGGTGGCGGTATTGCACCTGGTGCAGCGTACGGCGGCGGTAAGGGACGTTTTGGGGTCATTTCCGCCATCGCAGCCTTTCGGATTCCGCCATGGCGTAATGCTCGTGCCCGATGGGTCGTAATTAGCCGCACTTTGCTCCTTCGTGCAATGGCGGAAACGCTATTTACGCTGTTGCGGTCCGGTCAGTCACTTTCCGCCAGGGTCGTAATGAGGCCCAAACACATTAACACACACACAGACACAAGAGTCCCGCCTGAGTGAGCGGCTGCAATCCCCCATGCCCGCTGGTAAGGGAGGAGTTTGGGTGGATCCAGCAGCCATTCCATAGGAAAGGCGGTGCCACCCCGGCATGCAGCGTGGAGTCGAAAGGTGCTCAGGAGTGAAGTTGACATGATAGATGATCCACAGAGTATTAAGCACAGACATGTTCTCTGAACTGAAAAGGGGACATGTCAGGAAAGGTACAGGCCATGCGGCAGGGGTCAGCGGGCGCAGCTTCCTGGACCCCGGCACGAGGAGAAGTGGATTGGCCATGGGAGGTGGAAGAAAGGTCATGGGGGAAGGGACCTAGATGCAGTATAGACCAGCACACTGGGAGAGGTCACACTAATAAATAAAGACACTCTTCACAGCATGTCCTTTCCACTGTCCATCTTTGGAGGCCATCATGCAGAGTAATTCTCATCCAAGGGGATCTCCAACCTTGCCAAAATGGCCCCCTGCAGAGCGGGACTGCTGTTCCCTCTGCTGCGTCCTGTAGACCGCATCGCCTCCTGAAAAACCCAGAATGGAGCCTCCATACGCCATGCTACCTGCATAGGCGATGCCCGCACTGTTCTTGGCACCATTGTTGGAAAAAGCTGCGGCTTCCACCTGCTGTAATTGTCATCGTAATGTTAACTGCTTGAACGAAGAAATAGTCTACATTTGCCAGCATTTGAGCTTTGTTATGGGGAAGCATTTGTGATTTATATGGTTACAAAATGGATGTTTCTTAAGTCTTTTTTTCAGATATTTGATGTAAGTGTCTGGCAAAGTCTCACATGAGATCATGCATATCAGCTTTCAATATGCATACTTGTGACATGACTTCTGATCATCATTTTCTTTTCAGATGCGCCATATCTCCCACTTGTTTGCGTCATTTTGTCCTCATCTACCGTCCCCCAGGTTCAGCTGGAGGATTTGGGGGGCCCTTCCTAGATCTATTAGCTGATATGCATATGTGTCATACTAATCTCAAAGTGCTGGGAGACTTTCATTTGTGTTTTAACTCTCCCAGACCTGCCGAGATGAACTCTCTGTTTAACAGTATATCTGACCTTGAGCTGTAGTCCAAGGCCCTACACATATCCTGGGCAATACTCTTGATCTGATTTTCTCCAAAGAATCTTTGTTGAGCCTTAGTACCATCGAACCAGTGGTCTGGTCAGATCACTACCTGATAACTTGTGTATTCAGGTCCTCTAGCCCACCGATCAAGACCCCACCGCCTAAGAAGATGTTATGCTCTTGGCGCGCGGTCAACACCAAAGACATAAGCGCTCTGATAACTGCCAAATGCAACTCTTTAGCACCCTTACCTTTGTAACTGCTGTCTCAGGCATTCGAAGACTCAGCAGACAATCTCGCCCCCATGAAACTGGTACAATGTCGCAGACTGCCTTCACAACCATGGTTCTCAAACCAACTTAAAGCAGCTCATCTGAAGCGGAGACAGACCGAACATAAATGACAGAAAACATACAACCCGCAACGTAAAGAATCCTATAAATCCTGCCTCTCTAGCTATTTGGCAGACATTTAAACCACCAAAGCAGGCTTCTTTCCTCATAAGATTGAAACAGCCCTATGTCAACCAAAAACATTGTCTTCTATCGTGAAAACACTAGCATCTTCGGACTCTCTCACTTCTAGGGTTAAACCAACCCAAGAATTATGAGATGATCTCTCTCACTTTTTTCTTACTAAAATAGATGCCATTCGGACTAACATCACTAAATCATTAGCTACATCGGCTGCTAATGTGAGTAGGACGCCCTTTGCTACATCCTCAGAAAACACTGCTAAATGGTACAACTTTCCATTCTTTACAGAAGGTGAAGCATTAGCAGATATTCTAAAGATTAAATCTTCCTCTCCGTCTGATGCTATCCCAGTGGAGATCATGAAAAAGATCGCACCAGACATCTTAGAAGCCCTAACAAAAGCTGTTAATGACTCTTGTCAATCAGGGACTGTGCCACCTGAGCTGAAATCTGCCAGGGTTGTTCCTGTACTTAGGAAGCCCTCACTCGATACAACTGTCCTGGTCAACTTCCGTCCTATCTTTTTGCTCCCTTTTCTCTCTAAACTATTGGAGTCATTGGTTGTACCCCTTGTCATGGCCCCTGAGCAGGACCGCTATCTCCATCATCTAAAGGGTCCAGGTGGACCCAGTCCTATCGCCTTTGGCACCAGGCTCATGAGAAAGTGTGCACACTTTATTTCTGGTGCACGTGTTATTTCCTCCCCAACAGGTTCCCCACGTGCATCCAGGCCGGGTGTGGCCATAGGAAAACAGTGGGCTGCATGTGCAGCATCCTCTGGGAGTGGCAAGGTGGGGCCACAAGGTGGAGCCAAGGGGGTGTGGCTGGGACCAGGCTATTTAAGCCTGCCCTGCCCGCATGCAAGCGCTTCGCATTAGTCTGCTTCTTGCAGCGTAACACTCACCGCCACCTGAAGCGCTCTTACCTGATTCCAGCAATTCCATCGTTTGAAACGCAGCTTACCTGACTCCAGCACATCATCTTCAGAGCGCACCTTACCTGATTCCAGCAATACCATCACTTGAAGCGCAGCTTACCTTACTCCAGCAACACCATCGCCGGAAGCGCATCTTACCATATTCCAGCCATACCATCACCAGAAGTGCATTTTACCTGACTCCTGCAATCCCATCGCCTGCAGCACATCTTACCTGATTCCAACAGTCATCGCAGTCGAGGCGCATCCTCACCTGTTACGGGCATCTAGCTACGTGGAAGCTCATCTCGTGCAGCATCCTCGCTGATCCATCCATCCATCTTTGGATAGCTGCCTCTCGTCAGACGTCGCCAGCCCATCCCTGCAGGAGAAAAGGACAAACAAGGTTAGAAATGACAAAGACTTTCCACTAGGTTGCGCGCTACTCAATCCTTGCGCTTGACCATAAAAAACAACTTACCTTCTACTGGGGACCTCGTAAACTCCTCTGGCACCCGTGTGGACTTGCTTCCGACACCGCGACTGTGCTGGGCCCTTCATCACACCTATTGGGAAGAAGGAAAGACATTACAAGAGTTACGGACAATAATCACGGAAAAAAGGCATTGCAAAAGGATACGGACAATAATCATTGTTAAGAAACACCTACCTTTGAAGTGGATCAGCCACAGCCAGTCTGGGCTGCCACGCACACGGACCAGTGAAGTAACTAGGTCCATTAAAGGCGCCCCTGCAGTTGAGAAGCAGGACGGAGAGCTCATCCTCATAAATAAACAGGTGAGACTATATGGGTAGACGCATGCTCACCTCATTCTGGGAAGAAGGGTTCGAGGGAAATCACAGTCCAACCACAGCATTCTCACTGGCTCTCGTATTCTCTCAGGGACAGTGCCAGCAGCCAGCACAGTCCACACTACAGAAGCTGGGGAAGAAGTCTGATCCAAGGGAGCCAAGTCCAGGGAGGGCTACAACCGAGCCCCAATGCCCCCGCAGAGACCAGGTGAGCGTAACAGAACGCAAAGCCTCTCTGAATCTCTGCCTGGGTGTTATGGACACCTCAGAAACTGATCAGTTGGCCCAATTGCTGGTGGAACTGCGGGCCGAAGTACATGCATCCAGACAAGAGACCAATGACTTAAGGAGAGACCTTATTGTAGCCCCAGAACAAACGGATGACTTGGCAAGGCAGATGCTTCAGACACACGCAGGGCAGGTTCCATTACCCAGAAATGCACAGACTCTTATGCCGCAGCCATCACCACCAGTTCAAGTCGTGCTCCCAGTAGCATTGCCACTGGCCCACCCGAACGTTTTACCGGCGATCCTAACAAGTATGCCATATTCATGAACCAATGTCACCTTCACTTTTTGTGCTGTCCTGGGGCCTTCCCTAACGATAGCGCAAGAGTCGCCTTTGTACTTTCATACTTGGAAGGCAGCGCAGCGGACTGGTCAATACCATTAGCACAGACAAATTGCCCAGAAGAGAAGAGGACCACACTATTTTATCAGGGATTACATGGTGATCTAAAGGATGTTCTAGCCCAAGTGGTCAATCCTCCTGAATGTTGTGCAGAGTACATCAATCTGACGTACAACTGGACCATCGGTTGCAGGACTGAAAAATGGATCGCAGAAGAACTGAAGGGGGGTCGGTCTATATGCGACCCCGGGACAATCAAGTCAAAGCCCACAAGCCAACCGAGCCTAAGCAGATTGGGGGATTATATGCTCCTATCTCCAAGGCAGAGAGAGAAAAGAGGAGACAACATCAACTCTGTATATACTGCGGAAGAGCAGGTCATTTCCTCCGGGAATGCCCGATAAAACCCCCCAAGAAAATAGTAGGTGCAACGGACAACGGCAACGAAGAGAAATAACAAAAACCGGAAAACTCCAACGCCCGACAAGCGTAGGGGTCCACTTGTTGAGCGAAAAGAAGGAATCTGTACAGACCTCAGATCTGGTTGTCCCGGTACTCTTGATCAACTACCAACACCGTCAAAGGTACATGCCTTGGAAGCATATATTGACAGTGAAGCGGTGGGAAATTATATTGATCTGGCTGCACGAATATGCCTTCCCCTCCAGCAAAAGCCACAATCGGAAAACGTCACAGCAGCTGATGGTTCTCAATTGTCATCCGGCCCAGTGACGCAACATACCAACAAAGTCATGCTGATGTGTCAGGATGGTCATCAAGAAGATATCTCTTTCGATCTTATCGGGGCTCCCCAGTTCCAGATGATCTTAGGAATGCCTTTGCTGGAAACCCATAACCCCAGGATCGACTGGCAAACACGAGTGCTGACCTTTCCTCAAGAATGCACCAATAGTTGCTACCACAAAGGCATAAAGAGCCAGAAACACAAGACAAAACCTATCCTGGGGCTCTCTGGTTCCCTACCCCCTGAATATCTGGATTATCTGGATGCGTTCCAAAAGGAGCAAGCAACCACCCTGCCTCCACATAGACCTTACGACGGCCAGATCCATCTGGTGTCCGGAGCACAAATCCCCTGCAGGCGAATTTATGCTCTAACTGAGCAAGAAAATCAGCATCTGAAGTCTTACCTGGATCAGTACCTAGCTAACAGATTCATCTGCCCGTCTAAGTCTCCTGCCACCTCGGCTCTCTTTTTCGTACCCAAGAAGGAGGGTGACCTAAGAACTTGTATAGATTACAGGGCACTGAACCAAATCACAGTAAAGAACAAATATCCTCTGCCACTCATCCTGGACCTGCTTGATCAGGTTAAGAATGCTCAAATCTAAACAAAACTGGACCTACAAGGAGGCTATCACCTTTTGAGAGTTAAAAAGGGAGACGAGTGGAAAATGGCATTCCGAACCAAATATGGACTTTTCGAGTATCAGGTCATGCCCTTTGGGTTACGTAATGCACCAGCGGCGTTCCAATTCTTCATGAACGATGTGCTTCACGAATTGTTGGATGTTTGCGTCCTCGTTTACATTTATGACATTCATCTACTCAACGTCCAAGGAAGATCATGTTGGCCATGTAAGGGCAGTTCTGGAGAAGCTTCGTCAGCACCGGCTGTTTGCCAAATTGGAAAAATGCTTCTTCCATGTCACGGAAGTTGAATTTTTGGTCTTCATGCTTACCCCACGAGGAGTTCACATGGACACATGCAAGGTTGATGCTATCCTTCATTGGCAATCCCCAACAACTACAAAAGGAATGCAAAGTGTGCTCGGATTGCCAAATTGTATCAATGGTTTATCCCAAGGTTTTCGCAAATAGTTCATCCAATCACCTGCCTACTGAGAAAAAAAAAATTCTTCTGGTCCCCCGAAGCAGAAAACGCCTTCCAGGAATTGAAACTGGCCTTCACCACAGCACCCGTTCTTCGGCATCCCCAACCCGATCTGCCTTATGTAGTCGAAACAGCGTAGCCATGGGAGCAGTATTATCACAAAAGGACCCAGACACGGGGCAATTACATCCCATAGCATTTTGGTCCCGTAAGTTTTCAGCGCCGGAATTAAACTATGCAATCACTGACAAGGAACTACTAGCAATCAAAGGAACCTTCAAAACCTGGAGACACTACCTTCTAGGAGCAAGACACACAGTCACAGTTATCACAGATCACCGTAATCTGCGATACTTGAAAACTGCCAAGGCTCAATCTTCGCGCCAGCTTCGCTGGGCTCTCTTCTTTGCTGAATACGATTTCGTCATTACTTACAGACCAGGAGTAGGTAATGGGAGAGTAGACGCCCTGTCACGAGTGGGTGAGGACAAAGGAGCTTTCACACAATCTGAGCCAGTGGCCATTATTCCTGAAGAACGGATTCAAAACCAGATCACTGCAACCACCTGCTGGGAGGACTTGAAGACCAATCCCCAATCCCGGATGAACCAAACAGCTCAACAGGAGTGGTTAGTTAAGGGGGACAAATACACCATCAAAGATGACTTGCTAAATTTTCAAGGAAGGCTATATATTCAAGACAAGGAAATGCAAAACCAAATAATAGCAAACTACCATGAATCATTGGTGGAAGGACATCCTGGGATTGCTAAAACTCAGGCCAAAATTCAGAAGAGTTATTGGTGGCCAACCTGGAGAAAAGAAGTTTCCCAATTTATTGTGACTTGTGGTGTCTGCGCGCAACACAAATCCCAGAAGTTAAGTCCCGCAGGGTTGCTGCGTCCATTAACTGTACCACTAGCACCATGGCATACGCTGTCTATGGACTATATTACCGATCTTCCACCCTGTGACGGGTTTGACACAATCCTGGTCACAGTAGACATATTCTCGAAGATGGCGCATTGTATTCCGTTGAAGGGCCTTCCCACTGCTTCCGCCCTTGCCACAGTATTTTTGGAGCAAATTGTCAAGTTACATGGTTTCCCATCTGTATTGATTTCAGATCGCGGAACTCAATTTATCTCTCTGGAGGAGGTGCTGTAAGATAGTCCAAATTGACCTTCGATTATCCACAAGTCACCATCCCCAAACCACTGGGCAAACTTAAAGGACCAGTCAGACTATGGAGCAATACCTGAGGTGTATGTTGCAACAAACTGAAGAGTCCTGGAAATGCATCCTCTGGTTAACCGAATTTGCCTACAATAACTCTATCCACACTAGCACCGGACAAACCCCATTCTGCACAATGCATGGTCGGCATCCTTGAACATCCTCCTTTGATCCACTTGATGAACTGGAAATGCCAGCAATTACCACATTGCATAAGGCCATTACTCAAACCCTTAAAGAAGCAACAGAAAAAGTTTGCAGACCGACATAGAAGAGAGGCCCCAAGTCGGAGATAAGGTATGGTTGGCATTCAAGAACATTCCATTGAAAGGACCTCAAGCCTTCTGTCCCAGGTACCTGGGACCTTATCCCATCAAAGCCATCATTAACCCTGCTGCCATGCAATTGGATTTACCAGCCAATATGCGGATCCATCCAGTATTCCATGTTTCCCTCCTGAAACCAATGAAACCAAATACTCGGATTAAAGCACCACCCGGGACTGATATCATAGGAGAACCGGAATATGAAGTCAAAGCCATTCAGGATTCCGAAATAGTTTGATTTAAACTGTACTACTTGATCGACTGGGAGGTTTATGGATCTCAAGACCGCTCATGGGAACCTGTTGAATTCGTCCACGCCCCACGGCTAATCAGACAATTCCATCGTAACAATCCCACCAAACCAGGACCGGGAGGAAGAGTGCCTGTGAGAGGGGCCTTGAGGGGGAGTACTGTCATGGCCACTGGGCAAGGACCACTAGCTCCATCATCTAAAGGGTCCAGGTGGACCCAGTCCTGGCCTTTGGCACCAGGCTCATGATAAAGTGCTCTCTGCACACTTTATTACTGGTGCACTTGTTATTTCCTCCCCAGCAGGTTCACCACATGCATCTAGGCCTGGCGTGGCCATAGGGAAATATTGGGCCACACGTGCAGCATCCTCTGAGAGTGGCAAGGTGGGGCCAGAAGGTAGAGCCAAGGGGGCATGGCTGGGACCAGGCTATTTAAGCCTGCCGCGCACGAATGCAAGTGCTTCGCGTTAGTCTGCTTCTTGCAGCGTAATGCTCTCCGCCGCATGAAGCGCTCTTACCTGATTCCAGCAATACCATTGTTTGAAGCGCAGCTTACCTGACTCCAGCACATCATCTTCAGCATGCACCTTACCTGATTCCAGCAATACCATTGCTTAAAGCGCAGCTTACCTGACTCCAGCAACACCATCGCCGGAAGCATATCTTACCTGATTCCAGCCATACCATCGGCTGAAGCATATTTTACCCGACTCCTGTAATCCCATCATCTGCAGCGCATCTTACCTGATTCCAACAGTCATCACAGTCGAGGCGCATCCTCACCTGTTCCGGGCGTCTAGCTACACAGGAGCTCATCTCGGCCAGCATCCTCGCTGATCCATCCATCCAGTAACCGCTGGCAGGTCTTCGGATAGTTGCCTCTCGTCAAACGTCGCCAGGCCATCCCTGCAGGAGAAAAGGACAAACAAGGTTAGAAACTGCATAAAGACTTTACTCTATGTTGTGCGCTACTCAATCCTTGTGCTTGACCTTAAAAACCAACTTACCTTCTACTGGGGACCTCGTAAACTCTTCTGGTACCTGTGTGGACTCGCTTCAGACAACGTGATTCCACTGGGCCCTTCATCACACCTATTGGGAAGAAGGACAGACATTACAAGGGTTACGGACAATAATCACAGAAAAAAGACATTGCAAAAGGCTACAGACGATAATCATTGTTAAGAAACACTTACCTTTGAAGTGGATCAGCCACAGCAGGTCTGGGCTGCCACGCACACGGACAAGTGAAGTAACTAGGTCCATTAAAGGCACCCCTGCAGTTAAGAAGCAGGATGGAGAGCTCATAACCATAAATAAACAGGTGAGACTATATGGGTAGGGCATGCTCACCTCATTCTGGGAAGAAGGGTTTGAGGGAAATCACAGTCCACCCACAGCATTCTCACTGCCTCTCGTATTCTCTCAGAGCCAGTGCCAGCAACCAGCACAGTCCACAGTACAGAAGCTGGGGAAGAAGTCTGATCCAGTGAAGCCAAGTCCAAGGAGGGCTACAACCGTGCCCCAACGCCCCCGCAGAGACCAGGTGAGCGTAACACCCCTACTGTCTTCTTTTCTTTTCTTTTTTTTTTTTTTTGTTTTTTCGAATGACTGTCTTCTTTTCTTGAACTCTCTAATGTCTTTTACCCGGCACAGGATGGTTTTGGACCCGGCAGGGGGACGGAGAGAGTGCTAGTATCCATCCAGGATGACCTGTCCAGGCTGGTGGATTCAGATGGGGTAGGGGCCCTGATTTTATTAGATCTTTCAGCGCGTTTGACACTGTCCACCACCCCATCCTGTTATCTCGCCTGGCCCAGATAGGAATATCTGGCCAGGTACTAGCCTGGTTCACTTCATTCCTGGTAGACCGCACACAAACAGTCAGGTCATTAACAACTTAAGGTCCTGAAGAAAGTTCTCCCTATGATCCCTAAAACCTCTCCGCCCTCCGGTGGTTGCGGCGTTGGTTCTATCTTGCCTAGACTACTGCAACTCACTCTACATGGCTCAACCGACTGGCCTTTGCAGCATCTACAAAACCTGGCTGCCCAGGTAGCAGCGGGCACTCCCTATGGAGCCCACATTACTCTGGTGCTACGCTCCCTTCACTTGCTGCCGGTTAGCCAGCGCATCAGATTTAAAGCCATGTGTATAGTCCATGGAGCCATCCACTCTCAAGGTGCCGAGTTTCTTCAATCTAAATTCCTCCGATAGCCTGGACGCTCCTTGCGCTCTTCCACCGCAGACCTTCTCGTTGTCCCTAGGTTTTGTCGTGCTAGGATAGGTGGCCCTGCCTTCTCCATAGTTGCGGCCAACCTGTGGAACGGCTTACCCTCCGTGATCGGGAACACATCGACTCACTTGGCTTTTAGAAGAATGCTTAAAACCACGCACTTCTAGGTATACATCCTGAGATCTTGACTACTTGGCTGAACATGGTCTCCCTCCTCAGCGCCATGATACCTTCAGGTGACTGTGCACTATAGAAATGTACCTAACATAACATAACATTGTTATCGACTGATTAAACAAGTATTACAAAGGCAGTTGTTCTAACGTCTGCATAGTGCACATATTTTCTGTAGATAGGTGTTGCCATTGGATGCCCATTTATTCAAACTTTCTTTTGGTTTTGCTATCAAATCCTCCTGTACTTACAAAACTGCCAGATACTACTATTAACTGATTTGGGTACTCACACCATTGCTAGGCCTTGCATTCATAAGGCCAGACACTCAACCCAGTGCCAGGTATTTTCATTAAATGTTCAGGTTCCCACACCATTGCTAGTTATTGCCATAAAATGCAGTGTTGCAGGGGCGGGCCACTTGGCACAGAGTCTCGCCTCACTGGCATATAATGACAACAGAAAAGGAAGTGTCACACTGCTTGGCAGGCGCCATCAGTGCAATGAAAATATTACAACTTGCCCTCTGTGCGCCAGAGGTGAGTCATCCTAAGTAATAGAAAGGCTGGTGCAATGCCTAATTTAAAAGTAGCGAATGAGAGTATGTAATTAGGATACTTTCCACTCACAAAGATGCCATGAACAGTTGCCACCTACTCAAAGGTCCAAAAATCCTACCAGTTTCTGCCATCAAGAATGTTTATAGCATTCATTAAGAAAGAGCGGTCACTGTAGTTGCTGAAGCGACCTTCCCCTCTTCAAGCCTATACATATAGCCTTAATGCTAGTCGAGGAGATCTCTAAAGGAACAGGCATGCCTCAGGTCACGTTCCAAAGCCTTGGTCCCCGCCTCTAGCAATCAAATACAATCCAACCAAAATAAGCATTACCAGGGTTCATGTTAGCAGAAGAGTGTATAATAGGCGATCTTGCCACCATGGCCTCTATAAAGTATCTTCATGCATTGCACTGGTTGGGGCAACTAAACATTCAGTTAGAATCACCCTTTCTTTTGTGTTGTCACTGCCAGAAAATGCCCAGATTCACACCATTTTCATGCCTTTCCCGGCATATTCCATATAGTCACTTGATTAGTGTTGCTGCCAAATGGCTGTGCAGCCACAGTCTTGCTAGGTATCGCCATCCTATGCCACACACCATGGAGGCTGCAGAAGTGAACTGGGTGGACAGAGCCCAGAGAGTTCTATCTGATTTCATAGAAAACTTTTCATACGAGGCATTTATTACCAAAGCAAATCCACTGAAAAATACTGAATTTTTGTATTTAGCTTTATTTTTGGGGGGCTCACCCCCCAAGCTCTGTTTCCCTATGTTTAACCCTTACCCTCATATATATATTTTTTTAAAACCGTAATTTTTCGGTAAATTTGTTTAGGTAAAAAATGTTTCGGTAAAATCACTGGATACCAATTGTGCACTAGTGAAAGGCCATTTTGTACTATTGCAGGTAAAGTTTACACCAGCATTTCCCTCATCATCCAGTGCAAAGGATGAGCTAAGCACCAACTGATCAGTGAAAGCATGAGCAGGCTTCGCTACAAAGGTCCCCTTATCTCCTGTACCAATGGATTATTTAATTTAAAACCCCATTCCTGATTTAGGGAGGGGCTCGAGGCTTAGCAGACAACTTGCAGCATCACAGCTGCACGCGCAGCACAAGGATCTTGTGGTGGCATTGGTTTCGCTGCCGGCAGCAATCTCTGCTCTGGAGATCAAGCAGAAAAGGGTTGGATCTCAATGCTTGTTTACCAACAAATCAATAGAATACTTTAAGTGTTATGAAGCAAATAAATGTTATATAACATGTTAGACTTACAGCTGTCTCTCTGCCTTTCCAGGATGAGCTCGGACCGCCAACCTTTCATTTAGAAGTCACGTCCCTTGCCCTATTGTGCCAGAAGGACTGTTTGGTAAAGGTTTTCCTAGCCAGGCCTGGAATATCAATTAGAGTGCAAGCTCCTTTCTGATCAATCTGCTTAGCATCATACCTAAATTCATACAGTTCATACAGTTTACATCCATGAGAATGCCTGGAAGCCCCCGCCCCCCACGCCTTTTCCTCCTACTGAAGTGTAGTCCTGGCAGCCACTGTCAAATTCTAGTCCTACGTTGATGTTGATGGCCTGTTCCATTTTGAAAATCTGATCACCCAACATTGCATGGCTAGCTGCCTCTCACACTACTTGCTTCTCCCTGCCATTTATTCCTCCGGACTGGCCGGCCAGTAGCAGAGGCAGCTTTGGGTGCTGGGGGATGCGGGCGGATAATAGGAAGCCTGCAGGAGACTGGGGGTGCACTGGACATCAGGGGGGAGCCAGGGGAATCAGCTACTCCTCCCGCTCCCACCCTGGCTACGCCACACTGGCCGGCCGCTTGGAAAGGTAGGCTCTGTGGGTGCGAAATGCCTGTGGTATCCCGACCCCTGGCCTGTTGTAGCTGTTCAGTCTCGCACATCACCCGAATAGGCCAGCGGCAGGAAAGCCCGGTTCTCTTGGGTCTTCGCAGAAGCCAGCCTTGGAATTGTGATGCAATATGTGGACAACCATTGAACTGTGACTTGAAATGTGTAACGCGCAGTTGTGATGACCTAGGGATAATGCTTTATCATTTGAGAGCTGTTACAAGCAAGTATCTTGTTCACGTTATCTGTTTTGAAGGGAAATTGAGTGCCTGAGATTATCTAAAATGTATCAGTGAAACAGCTAATCAATTTCAAATGTTTCAAAAAAGGTAGCAGGCGCACCTCTCCAGAGGGAACGTGGCATGATAACCTGTTCTGAAATGAGAGTTTGCAGCACACGCTTTTTTGCTCACTGTACCTTTCACAGATGGGAAATACCCATTTGCATATCAGTCTTTGTCCCGCCCACATGGGCAGTCCAGCACTGAATTGCCGAGAGGCACAGCTTCACCTCACTGATGATGCCCAACAAGGCTGAAACACGTGTATGGGGTTGGTGTTGGTACTCTTGTTTAGAGAGGAATTGCCATAGCATTTTGGTGTAATAAGATCACTATTCATGTGCGTACCTGGACCTCTCCAACCGTAGCTACGCCAGGTGAGACTCATACACAACATCCTCTTTAAGAGGGTTTCTTCCCAAAATTCTGTTACTATCCTTTAAGTTCCTGGGAACCGCTCAGTATATGAGTGTTTGTTAGCTGTCACTGGTTTAAGTGGATAGCTTCCTGCTTCGAGGGAAAATCAATTTGATTGGGTGCTGGTTGTGTCTCATTCTTCCATTGCTATACGTGTGGGATTTAAAAATGATCTTGCTCGTCCTCCTTGTTGGATCTGCTCTGCTGATTGTTGTACTCATGTCTTTCTCGGTTTGCCTGATCAGTGTTTTTCTCTTCTCCGGGTGTATCTGACTTTTAGTCCCATCACTTACTCTATCTGTGATTATTTGCCAATCTTTTTGCTAGGGACATCCTTTGAGCTTCCTGGAAATATATGCTGTGTCATATTACTTGACCAGTGGACCCTTCAGCCTTCATCTTGGTGACTCGCTGCTGAACCACTGTCCTCAGGGCCGTATCGGGTGGTTTGCTTGCTTTGCCTCATGGTCTCCGGCTCCTTAGCAGCACTCCGTCTCTCAGTGTGATCATGTATTTTTTCTGCACTGGTTTCAGTACAGCTTAGTGTGGTCCATGATGTATGAGTTGCTATTGCTGTTGTGATCGTTCAATCTAGAACACAAATAGGAGACCCCTACTTTATACACTAAAGGTCAACTGGGTGAAACCACTAACCCCTATTTTCGCTTTTACCCATATGCATACATTTTTGCACAAAAGTCTTGTATCAAGAAATCATTCACGTTTAGTGTAATTGTTTTGTCGCTAAGTAGATGTACTGAACTACCACGGACTCTCTCTTATCTCTACGTGCATACACAATACAGTACATCTTCGTCAGACAAAACAGCCCATGTGACATATGTCCAATGACAGTGTGCTGTCCCTCATCTCAGTAATAATAATAGTAATAATTTAGCATTTATATAGCGCTACGAACCCTCAGGTATCTGAGCGCTGCTTGTTATTACTCACGGTGTGTCAGTAGGGACGATTGTCCCAACATGTTTCAATCTGGACCCTCCTCTGCAGGTGGTATGTGGTAATCTGCATAAACAGATTACAATAAAAGGATGTTGTTGAAAAGTGGGTACCTGGTCATCCCAAAGTAGACTACCTTAGTAATGAGGCCTTTCGTCAGACAAAGATGATTACACACTGTAAGTAAATTGCATGCCCATCATGCCTAGGGGTGGACCCATGGGGGAAGGGGTAGTAAAGAAAAAAGGAAAGTGTGTTCAGTGCATACAAGAAGGACGAACCACATATATATGTATGTGTGACCTCAGAAAGAGATAATGGGCTTTCTTTGATGTCATTCGGAGCTTTGATGGGGAACATCCATTTGATGAGTGGGCTTTTGGAGGGTCATCCATATAGGTTCCATTTCGGGGTCCTCTTTGCTCTCCAGCGCTCTGTGGATGTTACTGCTCAAAACTTAGAGAATCTTGCCATCCCTGATTGCCTGGAGAAAGCACAGAATTATTGGGTCATGTTTTATGGCTAGCTGGTCCAGGTTAGGCTGTAACCGTTTTCCTTTGATAAGCAAACCATTGTTCTTTTTCATTACTCTAAGGTTGTCATTAGTTACAATGGACTTTTCTTTGTTAGGCAACAACACATCAGCCTTGGTGGATGTCACCGCTCCACATCAGGAAGCTCCCAGGTGCTCAGTATTAATTCAGATTTGTATTTATGGAGCTTCGTTTTCTTCAGGTGCATCCCTCTGCATTGTTTTTAATTTTGCAATTAAGATGTGTCTTGTATTTTTGTAATGACTAAGACATGTATGCATTCACAGCAAGCATTGGCAAGGCCAACAGTTTGGACTTGGGTGTAGTCACGAGAAAGGGACTTGCTAGGCTCTGCCGTAGTAGTATTAACTGGCCACTGATGGTAGCAGGTGCAAAATGATGCGAGTATCTGGGCCTCTAACAGCAGTGCCTGGCAAATGCCTAATACTTATACGCAAGCCGAAAAGGTTGGTTTTGCCAGGACTTCAATGACGGACACACATACTGCTTATAAATTGAGTGACTGAAGGCAGATCTGGTTAAGCAATGTGTATTACCAGTAGCGCAGTGATACTCCAACTAAGTCATTCACTCTCAGAATACTGCTTTGAAAAAACACTGGCAGGCACTTCGAGTGCAAAGTTTGATGGCAAGGCTTGATTAAAGCAAGCTCAAAGAGTTCCCATCGAGAGGTGTTTCGAGCGGGGAGGTACAGGAACTGGTTGGGAATGGCCATAGAGATTAGCATGGCCATGGGCAGGTAATGGGTGGGCGAATAAAAAAACAACAGCTAGTAAGGAGCAGTAAGAAAACACATGAATCGCACTCAGTCAGTGAATGGATAATTCTCTGGTACCTTTGATATCCCCTTGGATTGTCCCAGCAAAATACCCAAGGTGAATGGGCTTCATGGTTACAGGGCATAACCTAAAGACCTAAAGACATGTGTGTCCCTCTGCATATCCCATTTCTCCTTATCTGTAGTCTAATGCAATAGTTTTGGCGTATAGATGGCATAAGATAAGCTCTTTCTAGCTAGGATTAGAAAGGAAAAATAAGAAATTTGTTTTTTTAATACAGACAACAATGCATTACATTACATTTTCCAAACATGTGGCATTACCTGTGGAATAGAGATGGAGTTTGTCTGTGAAATCATTTCGTTCTCCCTGTTTTGGGGTAAATAAAAGATGCTCTAAGACAACAAACATCTGGTATAAGGAACAACGGTCGGAAAAATGATATGCCATCCGCCATTTTGTTTCCAGGGCTCAGGCTCCCTTGCACTTCGGCCCTCAGTTTTACTCTTCTCTCAAGAGAAACGCATGCATCTCCAGAGCCAATCACAGGAGCTTGCAGCTCGAGGTGATTAGGAGTCAGGACACTGGTTGGCTGCAGCTTCGGCCTTCAGTTTCAGGATCGCTGATTCTCGTCATGATCGTATGTTCTTACAGGAATACCAGTTCTGAGCCCAACAGTTACGCAAACATTTATTTCAGAAGTAGTCATCATTTCCAGACACTGGTTCGCGTGGACAAGATGATACATTTTGGACGAGATGAAGTGTCTGCATTGTTCGTTTTCTTTCCATTGCTGTGTAGTCTATTTTCGCGTGTATTCGTGTACATGAGCACACAAGCTAATATTAAGCATCTGGAAAAGTCACATGAAGAAGTCGGCATCTGGAAAAGTCACATGAAGAAGTCGGCATCTGAAACGAATTACTTGCCTGAAAATAATGGTTGTTTTCCAACCATTATACATATCTGCTGAATGTATAGTGTTATCTTTCATTAGCTAAATTTTCCGAAATTGATTAAGCAGCGACGAAACAGAAGAAATAATCAAAGAAAGTGTTCCTGGGCTTGTAGGATGGGGGCGAAATTGCTATGAAATGTGAGCACCAACTTCATCACAATGGGCTCATCCTAAATCCTGAATCCTAAATGTGATGCTCAAGTGCAACATGCGGGAGGTAAATCTTACACTTTAATATCAAATATCGGTGGAATTACTGCAGCAGAATTACTGACCCAGCCGACATAGGCATGACATGGCGTCTGCTCAAGCACTTTGGGTTTGTAAAGGAGGCCTTGACATAAATACCAGCATTAACATTCTATTCGGCAGACACTAGGACAGTCCTGGGTTTAACTTTGCATTCTGGGACTTGTAGTCCTGGATTTTCAAATTCTAAACCCAGAATGTACAAGTCCCAAAATGCAAAGTTCAATGAAGGACTAGCATAGTGGCTCTTGAGTGGAATGGATAATCTTGCCAGATATCATGGCCAATGGGTATGAAGAGGATAAGAAAGCTGGCAACATGCCATTCTTTAGGTCATGGCCTATAAGCAGTACAGCAGCAATACAGTAGCAGGAGGGGACTAGTGATAACGTTAATGCTAACAGTGTGCGGCCATCAGCCATGGCCAGCCAACAGCACTCCAAGTGCATGGCTACAAGCCATGGCCTGTAGGTGCTGTGGCTAGGAGTAGTATGCTTGGGCAAGATTGCAGGACGACACCTTGGCTGAGGGCTCATGAACCATGATCATATTGATATCTTTAATGATGTCAGTGGTGAAGCCATGTGTGGCATGAACAGTGGCGGCATGTGTAACAGCAGGAGCAGTGCATGGCGCCTGTAAGGCATGCCTGCTTTGCTAATTTCAATTTTAAATGTCTTTAGGTCTTTAGGTTATGCCCTGTAACCATGAAGCCCATTCACCTTGGGTATTTTGCTGGGACAATCCAAGGGGATATCAAAGGTACCAGAGAATTATCCATTCACTGACTGAGTGCGATTAATGTGTTTTCTTACTGCTCCTGAATGCTGTTCTTTAACAGCGCATCCATCCTTCCTGCAGTGTCTCACAGAGACTGGCCAGCGCCATAATGATTAGAGGTTTCAGACCCGTCGGACTCAATTTCCCTGAGGTCCCCTTTTTGAACTCAAATGACACTAAGGGTAGATAAACTTGTTGTTCTTAAAAGTAGAATACTTCCTTTCTTTCAATGGTTCAATTGCCCACTGCTTCTTTTCTGGTTGGGATCTACAACTTCATTTGCACATAATGGAGAGATCTTTATTCAGAGATCTGCATTCGTTATGCAATTGTTGACCCAAATAAAAGTTGTACAATAAAAAATTAAGAACCTCCATCTTCAGGAATCAAGACACCAAGGGCAGGTAAAAACCCGAACACTCAGTACTTAGTTTCTAATAAAATAAGTGCCAGGGCCCAAATATGTTATAGCACTCCTGTGACACTGCGGGTGGGCAGTTCCCTACCCCTGCTGCCACCACCCATAGGTGCTCCCCACATTGTCGACATATTTGGGGTTACACTACAGCTCACACCAGGGACGTCATTTCACCAAAATGCCTGGGGTAGCGGAAGAGATGTCATTTGACCCCACCCTGAAGTGATATCACGGAAAATGCGATGGAACATGACCTTTCACAACATTGTCAAAACAGGAAGTGGCATCACATAGCATTGTTGCTAAGCGCACTACTAAAATATGGTTACAATATTACTATTATGTGATATACATTTTCATACAAGAATGGATTGTCAAATGTATCGTTAAGATCAGTGTTTATAGGCCCATATTACCAAATTGCTGTGAATACAAGCGGACGTCCATGACCAAATGATAATGATGTGTTATTATATAGCACTTACGGTTAAGCGCTTTATATAGAACAAATATGCAAACAATATCGCCCAACCTGTGTTGAGGTGTTTAAGAACAGACTAAATCAGTGACTCATCCCTTGAAGTGTGCCTGAAATAAACATTTAATGAGTCTAGCAATTATTGTATAGAATTCTAGAAAGAGAAATGATCTGGTAATCCCATTCTTTCTCATTTAGGATCACTGCTGAAAGTGTTAGACTTGTGTGGAACCCCTGTTCTTTTTTTATTTTTTATTTTTTAAAGAGGCCTGAACGAGAAAGCCAGCCACTTCAGAAGTTAGAGCCCCATGTCGATGGCCACAGCCCAGGACCTTGCTTGCATTGACTTTTTTTTTTTAAAGAAGTAGGTTTTCTTTAGGGGTAGCAAGGGAGACCACAGGGGTAGCAAGGGAGACCTCAGGGGTAGCAAGGGAGACCTCAGGGGCACAGTTGTGACCCATGGGCACCTCTGAATGAGGTCCCTGGCATGCACCTGCTCATTGTGGTTGATGGATGCACTGACTATCACCACTTCATAATGAAAGTATGAGACAATAAGTGCCGGGGCTCAAAAAATAAGTGCCAGGGCCGAGCCCTGGCAAACACCCCCACAAATTAAGCACTGCACGGGACACTTGAAAATCAATGGTGTCAACGATAAGAAACGAACCTTGAACAAGACTATGTGTGAGACATCTGGAACCCAATCATCATAACATGAAATAACATAACATACCAGACGTTTTATTTTAAATGAAACACATGTTTAAGTGCTTCTTTTAACATATAATCTGTGATCCAGATAAGATTTGAAAGTGGGAGTATTTTACACCCTTTTTGAAAAAGATTGGGAGTAGAATGATTTTTTTATGGAGTAAAAATGTAAGTCGAGTTCCCAATGAGACTTTTTTTAGGAGTTTTACTTAAATGTTTTTGTAATAATGATTTCTTTGCACCTAGTTAATCATGCACTTTAAAAGATACAGGTTTTTTTTTAAATTACTTGTTTATAGCCAAAATTAGGCTTTTACAAGGGCAAAATACGTTTGTAGATAAATATCAAAATGAAAACCTAGGTAGGTGCCAAAAACCTCTCACAAATATTTCTTTGTGAATTTAGATTCAGAATTTTGTCCATTGTCAATTTCAGAATTTTGGCTGCGGCGATGGTCCATCTGTTGTTGTTGCCAGAGAGGGGATGTGTCCACCAGAGGTCTTTCTCACAAAAGTCGCAATCTAAGAATAGCAGGGAGAGGTACACTTTCCAGAGGTTTTGCGGGGCAGGACATGTCATCAATAGATGTCTTATTGTTTCCAGTTGGTTGGTTTCATGGCAGAGTCTACAGTCACTCGTGGAAAATTTTGATCTGATTTTCAGAATTTCCCTGGTTGGCAAAAGGTTGAGCTGTGCTCTGAGGAATGTCCCTCTCAGACTTTTGTTGGGAAATGTCTTTATATATGTCGCTATCTCTTTTCTTTTTCGAACTATTGAGGAAAGATGGCTCAGTAGTTTATTGCCGGAAGCTTGGTCTAAAGTCTTAATACAATCTAGATATTCCATTTTAGTTTTTAACCTCTACAGATTATTCACCAGGTCCTCTTCAGTAGATGCAATAGTCTTTATCTGGGCTTTGTTCTTTTCCAGCCAAGCATTTAACGGTGCACAGGTACCTTTGGCGGCCTCTACAGCGATCAGTTTATAAATGCATGGACTGTCTGGCATCCAAAGTTTTCTGAAAAGTTGCATTCTGATGTTGTCTATCATAGCTGATATGGAAAGGAAGTCTAGTTCGCGCTGAATGGCTGCAATTGATGTAGACTTAGGAATATTCAGGACAGAACACCAAAAGAAGCCCTCCAATTTGAGCCATATCGTTGAAGGGATTACAAGGCCTGTGTCCATGCCGTACACCATTGACGGAATAACTTTTGATTTGTAAAACTGGATGACCGGCATCAGCGAGAACCTTCCATATTGCCTGTCGATCATTCAGGTCTCAGCAGTGAGGTTACGGATCTTTGACCAGAGAACATGCTGCATGTGGGCATCAGTTTTAGAGCAGTCAAAAGTAACGCCCAGGTACTTGAAATAATTGACTGACTCCATTTTAGTCCAGCTTGGTTTCGCTGTTTTCCTTGGAGGTTTTTCCAAGGTCAGGATTTTAGTTTTGCTTTTGTTGATCTCTAGGTTGTTATGAGTTAGATATGAGGACAAGTGATCAAGCTTTCTTTGGAGCCCGACTGGTGTTTGATCGACCAGGATCATGTCATCAGCGTATAATAGATGGGAAACTGCCGTATTTCCAATTTTTGGAGGAAAATCCCTAACTGTTGCTGCAGACTCCTTGTAATCAGCTAGAAAGGCAATGAAGAGGGCTGGGGCTAATGGGCTGCCCTGCTTGACCCCTTTGAAAGAGGGTATCTCTGAAGAGAGGAGGCCGTGGCGGCTTAAGCATACGCACATTCGTGTGTCGGTATGGAGGGCTCTAATGGGAGCCAAGATGGATTGAGGACACTTCCAGGTCCAGGATGCTAATTTCTCCCAGAGCTTGGCCCTGTCCACACTGTCAAAAGCTTCGGTGAGATCCACAAAGGCCAGATACACTTTAGGAGTGTCTGCTCTGACCTTGATTTTTATGATGTCAAGAAGCATGATGTTTGCTGATGTGTTTGCGTTTTTCAAAAAGCCAGTTTGGAAAGGATCTGAGCATGCAGATGACTTGGCCCATTTTTGGTATTTTTCAAGAAGTAGTGATGCAAAGACCTTACCGATGGTATCTAATAGTGCTATCAGGCTGTAATTAGACGGGTCTTCTCTAGAGCCTTTCTTAAAAATGGGGACCACCACCGCTGATGTCCAAGAAACGGGAATGGTTTTGCAGTCTTTGCATCAGGCAAAAAATGTGGCTGATCAAAGGCGCCCATTCTTCGGGATGTTGTTTCAGGTTGAAGTTAGTGAGACCGTCCAGGCCCGGGGCTCTGGAGGATTTCAACTTCTTGGTCCTTCTGATGATATCTTCCTTACCTGTAAAGTCTTCCCATGGAGCAAAGGAACTCTCCTTTCCGAACCGAGGGATGTCTTCGATGGAGGCAAAAAAGGCTTATCTTCACTTACCGAATTAATTAGGGTTCATTCACTTGGGTATCAGAAGGTTTAATTAATGTTCAGAAATCCTTTGTCTTATTTAAAGACACGATCTGTAGCATTCGCTAAGAATCTTGCTGGTATAAATTAGTTTGGTAAGTTCTTAGCCATGACCTGTACTTCTTATATTCGTTCTGCAGTATGGACCGCGCTTTAGGGGAATTCTGTTTTATGGTTCCTCTTTTAAGATTTCTTAGCTTACGTCTTGTTCAACGAGAGCTTTGCTGTACGTGTGATTTCCTTTCCCAAGTTTGGGATAGAGCTATATTTCAGAAGGAGAGTTTGAAAATTTACTGTAGCTGCCATTCCTTCACAATCATTTTCCTCTCATTGTTCACTGTATTTTTTTGCTATTTCAGCTATGTTGGAAGCTGTCAACCTAAGTCGAGTTTGTTGCTGATTTGATTCAATATTTGCATTCCAGATAGAATTTTGAATGAGACTGGTAGTCCAACTTGTGGCCAGGAGATTATGGTCGCTTTTGTCAGTCCTCAAGACTTTGAATGTCAATAGTTGGGACAGGAGAGCGTGAGAGACGAAAATGTAGTTGAGGGTCACAGCCTATGAAGCTCTTTCCCATGTAGAAAACAAGTGGTCCACTTGGCAAATGGATGAGGAGTTATGGAAGTTTCTTGAATTCATAAGCTCTTGCCACGCTGCGCCTCTTTCATCTGTTGAAGACCTGAGCTATTTCACAGTGGTCGTGTCATTCGGCTTAGGGTATTTCGCGTTCAGGTCTCCGCAGATGATTATGTTGGATAGTTGTTGATCCACCAAAAATTGGTCAATCACTTCTCCGACTCTTGCACAAAAAGCTTTGCTGGTAGTTCTCTGGGGATTCCAGTAAAGTGTGATTATACACAATTGGATTTTTCTTGGGTTCAATTTCGAAGTATCACAAAGGTCCCAAGTTAGGAGGGCTGCTAGATGACCATAGCATTCTGATGCTTTTTTATGAGGTTCACTCCAGACCCCGCTCAGACTGGCAGGAGAAGGCCAGAAGAGGGCCTCCCCAAAAGGCCTCTGGTGACGGGGGAAACAATTACAGTGAAACCGTTGAGGGCCGGTGTATCCTCTAACCAGGTCTCTTGAAGACACAATATGTCAAAAGCATCCAAGTCAATTCCTCCGAGTTTAGTTAGATGTTGATGGCTTCTGGTGTTCCATGATCCCAATTCTAAGATTGAGGCTCTCAGCTGATTGACCAAGTTGTCAGGGTTTATGGAGGACACTTGCTGAAACTGTGGTGACTGCTATCTGTTAGTTTTTGGCCCGAAGGATTTCGGAAGCCATGTGTCATGATCACTGCTTCCAAGGAGTCAGGATCAGTCCAACGTCCTTGGAAGCAGGCCCCTAACCCTGATCCTAGGCACCAGCCGGTCCCCACAGGGACCTTTTGGACCTTGTCCTGGCGCCGGTGGCACCAGGCTCATCAGAAGCCTTGGTCCCGGCACTGGAAGCGCCGGGCTCATCTTAGGTGTGAAGATGCTTGGGTGGACTTACCTGCGGCAGACCATGCTGCTGACTTGCCAGACTCTTAAAAGTCCTCGGTGAACTGGGACTACTTTTCTTACCTGGGTGGGGCAGCTCCACTCCACTGGAACTCTTCTGGAAGCAGGAACTCTTTTCTTGTCTAGGCGGGGCCGTGGAAGGAGACGCCTCATCACTCCAAGGCTATTTAAACCACACCCGATTGATGAAACGTGCTTCGCGTTATTCTGCATCTGCAGCAGAACGCTCACCGAGTCTGCTCCAGCTTTTCTTCTTTGGATCCTGAACCTGCAAGAAGTATACTCACCATTCCGGTACCCGAGCAACATCAGCACCTGCAAAAGATCAGAAACAACAGGTTAGCAGAACGAACTTTCACACGCAGTGTTTGCTTACCTGATCCCTCGGCAGCGGCCGTGTCTCACGCTGCACCTGCAAAGACAAACAGCATTATTTTACTTACCGGCACGCCGTGCATTCCGGATTCTTCACGCTGCATCTGCACAAAGATAAACAGCATTATTCTACTTACCGGCACGCTGTGCATTTCGGATTCTTCACGCTGCATCTTCACCTGCACAGACAGCAGCAGTGATACACTCACCGGCACGTGGCGAGTTCCGGATTTCTTCTTTCTGCATCGTCGCCTGCAAAGACAAAGAAAGAGACAGTAAGAGCGCTTGCCATACTTACAGTCTAAAGGTGTCCAGAAACTTACCGGTCGTGCAGACAACGACGGTACTCATCCTCTGAAGTCAAGAGGCTAACGTTTCACCAGTGAAGGAACTGGCAACGGCACCCTGCACTAGACGCAGATGGAGAGCCCAGCATTCACCTATCTAAGGTGAGCAAGTTGACCTGGGAGGGGGGTTCAACAGACAAGCTGGGAGGAGAGAGATAGGGACATTCGACCACCCAGACCTTTAATCCCCATATTATTTCACCTGCAGAAACCTCACCCTGCGAGTTCGGCACACAGTGCGGAGAGGTTCGACCCCAGAAGCCAACCGAATCCTGCACATCACGTTTTGTGTTACGGACACCTTCCTGCCAAGACCCGCGCCTCCGTGGGAATCAGGTGAGCGTTACAGAACGCGAAGCCCACCACTAAACTCCTACCCAGGCGCAATGGAAACTTCAGATACCGATCAACTAGCCCAGTTGCTTGGGGAATTAAGAGCAGAAGTACATGCAGCTCGCCAGGAAACAAGCTCCCTAAGAAGAGAACTGATAATTTCTAAGGAGCGAACCGAGGATCTTGCTAGGCAGTTGTTACAAACTCAGGCAGGACAGACACCTTTGCCCGTTCCAGGAGGGAGTTATCCTTCTGCATCAGCTTCAAACCCAGTGCAAATCAATCTGCCCGGTAATGTGCCCTTGGCTCCGCCCGAACGCTTTGCTGGTGATCCAAAGAAATTCGCAGTGTTCATCAACCAGTGCCGCCTACATTTCTTGTGTCGACCAGCTGCATTCCCAACGGACCAGGCCAAGGTAGCTTTCGTGCTTTCCTATCTCAGTGGCAGTGCTGCAGATTGGTCGATCCCTTTAGTCACCCAGGATGATCCGGTTTTACACGATTTTCAAGCCTTCCAGTCCAGCATGGAGAAACTGTTCGCAAGACATGCACAAGGGCAGGCCTTGGATAATGAACTTCTCTCATTACGACAGGGTAACCAAGACCTCTTGGCTTATATAGCCTCTTTCAACAGACTCATAGTGGAAACACAATGGCCCGAGGACAAGAGAATAACGCTTTTTTACAGAGGCCTGCGTGGAGAGCTCAAGGATGTGCTAGCGCAGGTTGTGAATCCTCCACAAGAATGTTCAGACTATATTGACTTGGTTGTCCAACTAGACCATAGACTACAGAACAGGAAGGCAGATCGTTCCAGATTTGATACCCGAGTGTTTACCAAACCACCGACCTCGAATAAGGGAGCTGATACTGTGGAACCCATGCAAATAGGGGGCATGAGAGGACCTTTAACCCAGAAAGAGCGGGAAAGAAGAAGGCAGCTGCAATTATGCCTCTATTGCAGTAATTCAGGACACTTTCTTCGGGACTGTCCCGTGAAACCAGCTAAGAAGACTGTAGGAGCCGCTGATACCTGTACCACAAGTCCTGAGCAGGGAAACGACCTCGCCCGACAAGAGTAGAGGTCCTCTTGCCGAGCGTTAAGATCTGTCCCGTGACCTCGCATTTCGTGATACCCATGGTCCTCATTAGTCCTGAACGTCCGGATCGTTTGCATGCAATTGAAGCTTACATTGACAGCGGAGCAATCGGTAACTATGTGGACCGTGAAATGGTATCAAGGATGAATCGACCCCTTGTCCCTAAGGCAGTAAAAGACGTCATCACTACGGTGGATGGCACGGAGATAGCCTCCGGACCAGTAACGCATGCCACCCAAGAAGTGACGCTGTTGAGTCATAACGGACATCGGGAGAGAACAGTGTTCGATGTAATCAAGGCCCCTCAGTTCCAGATCATTCTGGGAATCCCTTGGTTAGGGAAGCACAACCCTCAGATTGATTGGCGAGCAAAAACGGTTCAGTTTCCAGAGTGTTCTACCACTTGTTATCCTCGACCTGATGTTTCACTGGCGACGATCTCTTCTGAGGAGATTCTCAAATTGCCTCCCGAATACCAGGAGTTCCAAGACGTCTTCCAGAAGGATCAAGCTAACACCCTACCTCCTCATAGGTCTTACGATTGTCAAATAGATCTGATACCTGGAACAACCCCTCCTTGCAGCAGGATCTATGCCCTCACCGAGCCAGAGAACGTTCACCTCAGACAGTACCTGGACCAATACCTAGCTAATGGGTTCATCCGTCCTTCAAAATCTCCAGCTTCATCGGCTTTGTTCTTCGTTCCGAAAAAGGAAGGAGACCTTAGGACTTGCATAGATTACCGCTCCCTGAATCAGATCACTATTAAAAACAGATACCCGTTACCTTTGATCCCTGAACTCCTGGACCAAGTCAAAGATGCCTGTATATACACAAAGCTGGATCTCAGAGGAGCCTACCACTTGGTACGGATCAAAGAGGGCGATGAATGGAAAACGGCCTTCTGCACCAAGTACGGGCTATTCGAATATCAAGTGATGCCCTTTGGACTGTGTAATGCTCCTGCTGCTTTCCAATATTTTATGAACGATGTCCTCAGAGAACTCATTGACGTATGTGTAGTTGTCTACATTGACGACATCCTCGTCTATTCACCATCTGAAGAAGAACATCAGAGACATGTTAAAAAGGTTCTCGAGAGATTGCGTCAACATAGTCTTTTTGCTAAACTTGAGAAATGCGTCTTCAACGCAACGGAAGTCGAGTTCCTGGGATTCATACTGTCACCTAACGGAGTCCATATGGATTCAAAGAAAGTTGATGCAATTATCAAGTGGCCATCACCAACCTCTGTAAAAGGAGTTCAAAGCATGTTAGGATTCGCTAACTTTTACCGCAGATTCATTCCTGAATTTTCCCGGATAGTCCAGCCCATCACCGCTCTGTTGAAAAAGAACAAGCGTTTTGAGTGGTCTTCTGAAGCGGAACAAGCTTTTCAAGACTTAAAAGCTAAATTCATCTCTGCACCTGTTTTAAAACACCCTCGCCCAGAACTACCTTACATCATGGAAACGGATGCTTCTAGTCTTGCTATGGGTGCAGTGTTATCACAAAGAGATTCGGTCACAAACCAACTACATCCGGTTGCCTTTTGGTCCCGCAAGTTTTCGCCTCCTGAGATCAACTATTCAATTACAGACAAGGAACTTTTGGCCATCAGATCGGCCTTTAAAGCTTGGCGGCATTATCTTCTAGGAGCCAGACACACAGTCACCGTAATGACTGATCACCGCAATTTACAATACCTAAAGACAGCCAAAGCTCAGTCTTCCAGACAACTTCGTTGGGCTCTGTTTCTAGCAGAATTTGACTTTATAATTACTTATCGACCAGGCAGTAAGAACGGAAAAGCGGATGCCCTCTCCCGGATGGGAGTAGATGAACATTTGATCAATCCAGATCCAATACCCATAATCCCAGAACAAAGGATTTTGGGTTTGGTCAGCACTCAATCTTTTGAAGACATCAAGACCACGGTGAAATCGCTCCTAACCCCGACCGATTTGCAGGACTGGCAATTAAAGGGAAAGGATTTCTCAGTAGATCAAGATCTACCATATTTCCGAGGACGATTGCACTTGCCCTGTGAGAAACTACAAAAACAAGTAATCTCCGGTTATCATGACTCTCTAATGGAGGGGCACCCTGGTATTACCAAAACCATGGAAAAGATTAAAAGACATTTCTGGTGGCCATCATGGAAAAGGGATATTAGAGACTTTGTAATCTCCTGCGGTGTGTGTGCCCAGAATAAAAGTCAAAAGCAAAGACCAGCCGGCCTATTACAGCCACTTGACATCCCTCCATGTCCATGGCATACCCTGTCCATGGATTTTATCACGGACCTACCTCCATGCTTGGGATATACTACCATCTTAGTAGTCGTGGATCTATTCTCGAAAATAGCTCACTTCATACCCTTGAAGGGTCTGCCTTCAGCCTCAGTATTGGCCCGGGAATTCTTGGCAAACATTGTTCGCTTACACGGTTTTCCTTCGGTTTTAGTCTCCGAAAGGGGAAGTCAATTCATCTCCCACTTCTGGCGCAGTTGCTGTCGTCTAGCCCAAGTTGATGTAAGACTTTCGACCAGTCACCATCCCCAAACTGACGGACAAACCGAAAGGACAAACCAGACACTAGAACAATATCTACGCTGCATGCTCCATCAAACAGAAAACCCCTGGAAGGACATTCTTTGGATCGCTGAATACGCATATAACAATTCGACTCATTCTGGAACCGGGAAGACGCCTTTTTTCTTGCTATATGGACACCATCCTAGAACCTCCAACCTGGACCCTCCCCAAGAAATTGAAGCACCTGCTGTGGATCACTTGCATTCGGAGATCACCTGTGCTTTTAAGGAAGCCACTGCCCATCTGCAAAGAGCTAAAGCTCAATTCAAAAAGGCAGCCGATCGGCAACGTAAAGAGGCTCCTCACTACGCTGTTGGAGATCAAGTCTGGTTATCCACTAAGCACCTGCCTTTAAAAGGACCCCGCACTTTCATCCCGAGATACCTGGGGCCCTACCTCATATCTGCCATAATTAATCCGGTGGCTGCCAAATTGGAATTGCCTACGCATATGAAAATACATCCAGTATTCCATGTCTCCTTATTAAAACCAGTACAACCAGAAACCCGATTGACTGAACTCCCGGAACCCGTTTTGGTAGACGAAGAACTCGAATTTGAAGTGAAGAACATTCTAGACTCCAAAATTTCCAGGTCTAAATTATACTATCTGGTTGATTGGAAAGGATACGGTCCCCAGGAAAGGTCTTGGGAACCCTCAGAACACGTCCACGCACCTCGTCTGGTCAAGAGATTCCATCTGAATCACCCCGACAAACCAAAGCCCCCGGAGAAGGCACACTTAGGAGGGGCCTTGAGGGGGGATACTGTCATGATCACTGCTTCCAAGGAGTCAGGATCAGTCCAACGTCCTTGGAAGCAGGCCCCTAACCCTGATCCTAGGCACCAGCCGGTCCCCACAGGGACCTTTTGGACCTTGTCCTGGCGCCGGTGGCACCAGGCTCATCAGAAGCCTTGGTCCCGGCACTGGAAGCGCCGGGCTCATCTTAGGTGTGAAGATGCTTGGGTGGACTTACCTGCGGCAGACCATGCTGCTGACTTGCCAGACTCTTAAAAGTCCTCGGTGAACTGGGACTACTTTTCTTACCTGGGTGGGGCAGCTCCACTCCACTGGAACTCTTCTGGAAGCAGGAACTCTTTTCTTGTCTAGGCGGGGCCGTGGAAGGAGACGCCTCATCACTCCAAGGCTATTTAAACCACACCCGATTGATGAAACGTGCTTCGCGTTATTCTGCATCTGCAGCAGAACGCTCACCGAGTCTGCTCCAGCTTTTCTTCTTTGGATCCTGAACCTGCAAGAAGTATACTCACCATTCCGGTACCCGAGCAACATCAGCACCTGCAAAAGATCAGAAACAACAGGTTAGCAGAACGAACTTTCACACGCAGTGTTTGCTTACCTGATCCCTCGGCAGCGGCCGTGTCTCACGCTGCACCTGCAAAGACAAACAGCATTATTTTACTTACCGGCACGCCGTGCATTCCGGATTCTTCACGCTGCATCTGCACAAAGATAAACAGCATTATTCTACTTACCGGCACGCTGTGCATTTCGGATTCTTCACGCTGCATCTTCACCTGCACGGACAGCAGCAGTGATACACACACCGGCACGTGGCGAGTTCCGGATTTCTTCTTTCTGCATCGTCGCCTGCAAAGACAAAGAAAGAGACAGTAAGAGCGCTTGCCATACTTACAGTCTAAAGGTGTCCAGAAACTTACCGGTCGTGCAGACAACGACGGTACTCATCCTCTGAAGTCAAGAGGCTAACGTTTCACCAGTGAAGGAACTGGCAACGGCACCCTGCACTAGACGCAGATGGAGAGCCCAGCATTCACCTATCTAAGGTGAGCAAGTTGACCTGGGAGGGGGGTTCAACAGACAAGCTGGGAGGAGAGAGATAGGGACATTCGACCACCCAGACCTTTAATCCCCATATTATTTCACCTGCAGAAACCTCACCCTGCGAGTTCGGCACACAGTGCGGAGAGGTTCGACCCCAGAAGCCAACCGAATCCTGCATATCACGTTTCGTGTTACGGACACCTTCCTGCCAAGACCCGCGCCTCCGTGGGAATCAGGTGAGCGTTACACCATGCCCATATTCCTTTTCTGGGGGTTACCATGCATCGGTTTACCGCTGATTTGGTTTCAATGGTTTTAGGGTCAGGGACCCTTTTGGTTGTTCTTCCCTTCATTGAGCTCGAATTCCGTCGTAATGATCTGGGGTAGAACACTTGGTCCAAGTCCCTATGTTTTCTGTAAGGGAGATTTGAACCACGTAATCTCGAGTACTCGGTGTCAGCAGGTAGACGATCTCCAAAAGTTTGTTCATATCTTTGTGGGTTATGGTGCGAAGATCCTTTATTTGTCTCTGTAAAGTCTCAGGAGTGTCTACACCATCTTGAATTTTTGTACAATTCTTCAGTTTTCGAGATATAGCGATTATGTTTGCTGCCCGTATTGCTTTCATCTCTTTGGATCATTTTGTTGGATCTCTGGTATTCTAATTCCGTTATCCGGAAACCTGTTTTTTCAAGATCCTTTAAACATATCTGACTGTATGTCCTCGAGTGAATGAGCTTTGTTGTGTAAATAGGCCTTAGCCATCCTTTCTTGGTCGTAGGGTTCTATTAGAAGAAAGTCTTCAGTTCTCAGGGACTTCATTTTGGTTATTTTTGAAAGCAGGTGCAAAATTGTCCGCCTCTTTAGGATCAGATCCTACTTAATCATTGAGGTTTGTTCTAGTTTGAAGAGCCAGGTCTCAATTTTCATCATAGTGGTATTTCGGGTGTCAGGATTTGATGTCATTTTTCCAAAAGCTTTTGATCGATGTGGATCAGGCCTTTGTCTTCCGTCCTCCAAGGGTTCGAAACTTACACTCTCCTTTTTCCCACTTTGCTTGATGGATCGGGATCTCCGCCTTGCCCTCGGATCGGTATTCAAGGAAGAGTGCAAACGGCGCCTTCGTGGTTGGTCGAGGATGGAATGCTGGGATTCTTGGGTGGTTCGGCCAGTGTCGTCCACAGTTCGAGATGAAGTTGTGCCTTTTTGGTTTACTGCACGATTAGGTGCTGGTTTTATTCATTGGTCGAGCTCCGCTAAGTGTAAGTTTTTAACTTTCCTTGATGCTTTTTCTTTTTGGAGGCTTTGGTCAGGATCGATGTGTATACTTAAATCCATCAAAACTTTGTCTTGCAAAAAATCGTTTGCTGTAATAGGCGAGGGCGCCAGGACTACCAGATCAGGCTCGAGGTCGAGGTTTCTTGGCTGATCTCGCTGGATTTCAGTTGCGGGTTCATGAGGAGGCCTTGAGCTCGCTTGCTCAAGTACAGGCCTTTCCGCACCTGTGAGATGTTTTGTCGATAGTTGCAAGACCACTTGCCTCTTAGTGGCGTTGACCGTTTCTCTTTTAGTTTGAGAGTTTTTGAAGATTGGGTAGCCAGCCGTTAGATCAATAGGAATTGTTGGTCCTGTGATCAAGGTTTTAGTTGACCCTGCCCCTAGAGTTTGAGTATGATGAGAAGCGATGGCTGCTGGGTTGGTGAGAAATGTTGGCATGGTAGGCTGACGCAATGCTTTAGATGTCGTAGAAGGAATGTGCCCAATAGCGTCCTCCACTAATGGACTCAGGTTACATTGCGTGCCTCTTGTAATGTGACTCAATTTAGTTGGTGGATTGTGAGCGTTTTTCAGAGTCAATATTTGGAGTTCCAATGTGGACTGATGTTCAATTTTTAGCACCATGGCTGTGATGTAGCCTTCCAAGAAGACAAGTTTGGAGTGTGTCATTGAGATGAGTGTTGTCTGATCCTTTAATGAGTCATTTAAGGCCTTGTACAGCTTGCTGAAAGGTGCTAAAGCGACTGTTACAATTGACATTACCGTTAAAATATAGATCAGGCTTCTTTGTTGGTGTGACTCGCAGAGTTACACGTTGTGTGTCACTCAACCTTCTATTGGTTTTTGGACTAAGTCCAAAAGAGGTCCGGCGAGTAGATGGACTTAACATGAGTTCTGAGGGTACTATGCCGGCAGGTCGCCCCACGTTGGACGGTTGCTTAGAAATAGCTGCTGAAATCCATGTCTGGCTTAGTTCAGATATTCTTTGTTCAGATTCTGCGTCTGCCTGTGTCGTAAGTCAATTTTTCAGTGGTGGTGTGTTTGCAGCGACCAGTAACTTCTGCAATACTGGACTCCACACAAGGTCATGTTGCGGGGGCATAGGTCGCCTCCCCTCGTGTTTGTCAAGGGGACCTTCCTCATCAGGTTGGGATCTTCAGATGGAGAGCAAGTTGGATTCTGTGCATTTTGCAACCTAGACTTACACTTAAGAGCCGGCACAGGCGCGTCAGGATCCGGTAGAATCGAAGGTTCTGACGTAGTTCCTGTAGTCACTGGTTCTGAGTTGCCTACGCCCAAATCTGGTAGCTTCGATGAGAGCACCAAAAAGAGCGGATGTTCAGGTAATGTGAGGGACCGGACCTCCCTCAATGTAGATGTCTCGACTCTCCGCTCTTTAGGCGATGATAAGTCTTGTATAGCTTCTAGAATTTCATTATCAGATAGTTCTGCGGAAGAGTCAATTTTTGTTTTGCATTGTTTTCAAAAAAAGTTTAAGGCATTTGAGAGTAGCGGTGTGGGTAATATCTTTCATTTGTTTCCTCCTGTTTTCCATGGGTGCAAGTTAGCGCCACCTGTGGGGTTTTTTCCTCCGTCAAGGGTAGAGCGTGTTCCTGAGATGTTTTTCATATTCTTAAGGTGTTTATTCGCCTTTCCCTTTTTAATTTTTGGCTAACCTTCAAGTGCCGTGTTCTGGGAGAGAGCGATTTCAAGGAAGTGTCTGGGCTCGAAATATCCGATGCTCCAATATCACGGGCCATATCAGGGTTTGGGTTCCACTCTGAGTTTTCTTTTGGTGGAGCTTCACGTTCCTGTGAATTAGAAGCCTCGTTGTTTTGCAAATCCGGGAGAGATTTCAGCTCCTGTATTGGAACTCCGGTTAAGCACTTGTGGATCAGTGGGACAAGTGGATTCTGGTTCTAATTCAGAATGCACAGTTGCTGAGACCTTGAATGGATTATTCGTCCCACATCCAGTATGTGGGTTTGTTGACTTAGCAATGGAAGAAGTAAGTGCAGAGTGTGTGGCTTTCGATGTTTCACACATTTTTTTATTTATTTGAGTTTGGAGTTGAGGGGGATTTATATTGAGATCAGGATCGTTGAGGCCTTGATCGCTCGCTCCGTTCAGCGACCTGAAAGGAGGCACTGCGAGCGAGTCAGCTCGTTCACTGATAATGGCAGGAGCCGGTCCCCCCTTGCTAGGTGTCGCTAACGGTGGGCTTCCTTGGTTAGAGGAAGAGCACCAGAGATGGATTTATTGGGTTGTCTTTTACTTTCCCCTAGGGGAGGCGTTGATCTCGATAGAGGAGTCTTTTTGTGGCTCCATTGGCTCTGTTGATCACTTGTATTCCCAGACTCCGCCCCCAGCTCTGGTTGCACCTCCTGCGACTGACAGGGGAGTCCCGCATCCAGAGCGGGGCACATTGACGCCAAGGGTTCCATGGACGCAGCTTGAGGGAGTGACAACAGTAAAGCTGAGGGGTCCGCTGCAGAAGGTGAGGCTCGCGTGTTTTTTAGGGTGCCTTCTAAAAGGGACTCATTGAGTGCGTGATGGCTTCTCAAGCGCCAATCTTCTTCCAAATTGTTAGACTTATTGGTTTTGTGGTTTGATTGACATCCCAGTTCCATGGTTTATGGTGAAGGACTGGTTGTGGTTCGTTAGTCTATTGCGCTAAGTCTCGTTCAGCGTCCAAGTAGCAGCGAAAAAATAAAAAAAGCAAACAGTAACAGCGAAGAGCAGCTCTCGGCTCCCTTGAGTCCCGAGATCACCGCAGATCACTTTCTTCCCCACTTTCCGTTCCGTGGCAGAATGGGGTTTTTGAGTGCTACTGCTGGGCTCAGGCTCAGAGGCCTCTACTTCTCAGTGAAAGTGGAAAAAATACTGCAGGGCTTCTCACAGGCACTGCATCTCACTTTCTTCCCCACTTTCCAATACAGGTTTACTTCTTCCGATCAGGCAGCTATAGTAGTAGTTTCTTCCTTATGTACAACGTGCACTACTGGTCCAAACATGTGGGAGTATTTTTAGGGAGTAAAAGTGATCGATTCACACCCCTTATCTGTAGGGCCGCATATAATCATCATTAATATCATGTTATGATTCTATAGGTTGCAGGAGGAACTTAGTGACTGTCTATCCACAGAAAAAAGAGCAATAATGCCTTTTCTCCTATGATAAATTGATGGGCAAAGGCAGGAAAACTCATTACTGAAATGATTAACTTAGCTGCCAAACGCTGCAGCAAGCTCTTCCTGTGTAGGTGAGCACTCAGGACAGGTACGCCTCATTGGCAACAACCCTTTCCCTGGCATTGCACTTGTATTGGTGCTGCTGGCTGTCCTGTTGTCAACCCACCCTGTTGTGGCAATGCTGCCAGTTGTTGCAGTAGCAGAGCTGCACCAATGTCACACAGGTTGACTGGAGCAATGCGCGGGTCTAGTCAACATAAGTGCCCAGCATTGTCATCCTCCAACTGATTGCTATTCATGAAAACGTATAACCAGCAGTGCTACAATAGCGTGGGTTATCAGGTTCACAACTTACAATGAACCGGACCTGAATGATATTGGTTTGCTATTTATATAATGCTTATGCCTAGGCTGTGTACATAAAACATATTTGCATCCATTTGTCATCCCAACAGAAGTTGGTACTCATTTATCGACCTCAGAGGGATGAAAGGCTGAGTTGGCTTTTGACACATGTATGGAGTTGCTGTTGGTACTCTTGTTCAGAGGAGAATTGCTTAGTATTTAGGTGCTGGACTGCCCCTGGGCAGGACAAAGACTGATATGCAGGGAAATGTCTTCTCTGTGAAAGGGACAGTGATCTAAAAACTTGGTAGAGTCTCTCCCAGGGGTTACTCACCCAAGAACAGGTCATTGGGCTGTGTTCGTGCTGGTAGAGAGATTCCCAGACCCCCCCCTGTTTATCATTAGAAACCAGTTCCTATAAGCAACTAAAATAATCTGGAATTATCTCCAAAACAGTGCAGTTGATGTTCAAAAGCCCATATGTGTTCCAGTATTGTGCTTTGTTATAGTATGTTATGTTGACTTATATCATGAACTGCTCCACCCAGGGACAGTCTCTAGGCGCTCACGTGGTTCTGAAAGAAAGAGGACGAGGTTGGCTAGTGCGGGTAAAGGGATAGGATCGGTCCAGAACCAGGAGTAAGTGGCATCTGCATGTGTTGGATTGCAGATGGGTTGATAGCGTGAACTGGCTTGTTCTATCCGTTATACAGAGCCCCAATGTCTAGGTTATTTGTTGTCTGTGAATGTCTGTCACATAGGGTATGTGTTTGTCTGTTTTATGTGTACATTGACTGGTGTTTAGGGTTGTGTTTGAGCGCGCTGGCTTGTGTATCTGTAAGGGATAGGCTCAGTGCCTGGGTGATTTGTTGTATGTGAATGTCTGTTATGTTAGGGCTGTGTTTGTGTGTTTTATGTGTAAATTGGCTGGTATTTAGGGTTATGGTATTTGCGAGTGACTAGAAGCCACTTGGAATGGGTCACCCGAAGGCTCACTCAGGATATTAAAACCTCCGATTTGTTAGGTTATTGTCATCATGAATGCAGATGGTATCCATTTGTGTTTCTGTGGGCCTCATTACACGTTGTGCGGTAACCATGGCGCATGGTTGACTATTAGCGCCATGGTTGCCGCCGGTATTTTAACGTGTCCGCCTTGGTGGATGGCGGAATTTCCGGCCTACTCCAAGGTGAGCGGGGCCAGTAATTCCCCATTCACCAAGGTCCTTCCACATTCCCATTTTTGCCCCCATAGGGCATAATGGGAATGGGGAAGGTGGTAATTACGGTACCGCAAATTGCGGTACCGTAACTAGCACCGAGGTCCCTTTGCGGCACCCTACTTTAACGGCTGGTAAAACCAGCCGTTAAGGTCAGGTCCCACAAAGGGAACTCGTAGTAAGGCGGCAAGGGTTTACCGGTACCGGTGCCCTTACCGGTACCAGTAAACCCTTACCACCTACAGTGTAATGAGGCCCTATGAAATAAGTTTCTATGAAATTACATGGGCCTAATTATGAGTTTGGTGGTGAAAGTTCCAGTAATACTTTTGGTAAGACTGCAAAACTCATTTACTGTTACCACCTGTGGTAATTCCCGGTCACCCAGAAAGGTCTGCATGATTCCAAGTCATGCAAACCTTTGTAATTCCCCATTTTCAAGTGCCATAGGACTCCATGCAGTTCAGTAATTGTGGCATGTAGTAATTATAGTATGTGTCAATTACTGCATATGGTGATGCCTTGTGTGTCCATATTTACTTTACTTTACTTTACTTTAATCAATTTCTAACATGCACCAAATGATCCTGAGGCTTACAGGTGCAACAAACATACAACAAATAACAGAAACATCAGAACTATAGAAGCATAGTTGGGTAGATCAGGAGTAGCAGTCCCCACAGAAAAATAGCAGACAGTCTATCTGAATAAGAATGTCTTGAGCTTTGTCCAAAACTGAGCAGTGGACCTCATTTCCCTCAAATCTGGTGGGATGGCATTCCAGGCTGTAGAAGCAGCCAGAGCGAAATCACATTTCTTAACTAATGTCAGTTTACTAGACCGAATTTTCAGCAGATTGGTGTTACTCGAACTCATGCATCTAGTGCTAGATGTATGCATCACTGGTTGACTCAGGTATGACGGACTTGAGCCCATCAGACACTTATGGGTGATTAGAAGGAGGCAAAATTCTATTCTTGGCTCTACTGGTAACCAAGTTAAGTTGCGTCTTGCTTCAGACACATGATCTTGCCTTTGGAGTCCTAAAATGACTCTAAGCATACCATTTTGCACTGTTTGCAGCCTAGCACATTCAGAAGGCTACAGTAGTGATCAATGTTTGACCCTATAATAGCTCTTGCTTGGGAAATATAGGTGCAGAGCAGCCCCAGCAGTTTAATATAATAAGCAGTTGATGAGACTAACCCACTCTTATGTGCCTTCATATTTAAATGCTGGTCCAAATCGACCCACAGAGTTTTTGCTTTTTCTTTAGTCTTAATATTAATATATGAATATATATATAGTCTTAATATCGCAACCTGCCACTCGAAAGTGGCGATACTCTGCTCCCAGTTTGCAGAGTCGTCCTTTCGTGCCAATCACCATTAACTCAGTCTTTTCCTTATTCAGTGCTAGACCATTATTTAACATCCAGTTTTGTATGAGGTCATTGATCTTATTAAGTCTTTTTTCATCCTCATAGTGATTGCCAGATACTGGGTTGACACGGGGCGTGTCATCCGCATACTTCATAAAGCCAATCCGATGTTTTCCAAAAGATCGAAGAAAGGGACCATAAAAATGTTGTACAGGGACGGAGATAAACAAGCCCCCTGAGGCACACCAAATGCCATTCGGGTTGGTTGTGCTTCTGCATCCTGGCTCCATACCCTGCACCAGACATCACTTAAAAAGGAGCTAATCCGCAATGCAGCATTATCTGAGAAACCCGGCACTTCCCTCAACCTGGCTGCCATGAACTCATAGTCCACCAGGTCAAAGGCCACAGACAGGTCCAGAAGCATAAGCATTGTGGTCTGCCCCTTGTCCATGATCTACAGCAGCCTGGGCTTCAGATCCCGCAAGGCCGTTTCTGCCCGATAGCCCTGCCTGAAACCAGACTGCCATTTGTTAAGGATCCCCTGGACCTTAAGATGGGCTGCAATCTGTGTATAAGCTACCCGGTCCAACATTTTCAGCATGAAAGCAGTATTCGTAAGGTGCCGATAAATGAATGGTCCATTTTACAAACCTATAATCAAGCTTTATATGGCAGGTTTTCATCCTCGGTCTTTAATCATTGACTTCCCTGTTACAAAGCTATGAGACGGGTGGTATTCTAGAGGAGCGAGGCCTGCCATTAACGGGCCAGGTACTTCACTAGTCTACCTTTAATAGAGCAACCTGGCCAAAGAACTGCCACAGTGTTGCATGTTGGATGAGTGATCACATGAGGTCTTCTGCCGCCCCACAGATTACTCATGCGTGAAGGTCTGAGCCGTGCCATTGTAGCAAAAAGGGGAAATATCCAAATGTTACAAAACCGGTCAATTTGCAGCACATGCTGGAAGGCTATCAAACTGTTCTTCAAGTACTTGGCATATTATATTCAAAACAGACCTGACAGATTTAGGTTTCCCGTGCCCACAAATAATTCAGAGCATGGTAGTTTGCGGTTAGAACGTTTACGCGCTCACTTTTAACAGTTTTTCTAGTGCAAATTTCTATGTTCTCCAAGTTGCATTGCCCAAATCATTCACATCTGTCCCCGATTAACTCCAACTTTCAAGGCACATTTGAGATTTTTCTTCATTCTTTTTGTTTCGTTGTTTTTTTATTTTATTTTATGAGAACATAGACCGTTCCCAATGCGAAACCCTCGACATGCAAACAAGCGAAGACACAATGGTTCTGGAGAGGGAACACTGCAGCAGTGAACACGCCTGCCTTTCTGTGCATGTTTGTCAAACGCTTACTTCACCTCTCACTTTCTTCATTTCCCAAAAACATCTGCCAGATGGATTTTTCTTCTTGCAAGTTTCCTGCATATATTACAACCCCCCAAAAAATATGATGTGAACAACCAGCTGGTAGTTTTTGAATTACTCAAAGTTGTATTTTTTATTTTTAAATGTATAAAGTGCACTAGCAGCCCAGAGGCTTTGAGGCGCTATTGCATGGAGATGACTTAGTTACATGGACATTATTTTGCTCTGGGATACAGTGAGCGTATCACAACATATTACAGTACAAAGCTTAAAGACGATACAGAGGGATGGTTAAGGATAAAAGATGAGAGCTGCCAGCGGGCATTTCATACAAACAGTAGGGTTTTGACTGCTTTACGGAATGCTAGGTGTGACTCAATGCTTCTAAGGTGGGGTGGTAAGGAGTTCCAATGTTTAGCTGCCATAGAAGGGAAGCTGGAGCCTCCTGCTCGAGCTCTACGTGTCTTGGGCGTAGTGATAAGGTTGGTGTAAGAGGATCTAGTGTATCTGTTCGGTGGCTTTCGTTTTCCCTTCTTCCATTTAAAACCAAACTAAATTTAGCACTCAACTCATTCTAGGATCTAAGATGGGATCTATATGTATGAACCAATGAAAATGGACATATAACAATAGCACGTCTAGAGATTACAAAACAATAATGATACACCAGGCGACGTAGTCCCCCACCTGACTCTGGGCACCTCAGTAGACCACAGTAGGTGATGGTTCAGGGAGCGTAATTGGGAGTGCCCTGGGGTCACTTTACTTAGGTCTGATAGCACAGCAGGGGACTGTCAAAGTTCCTCCACCAAACCCCCCTCCCCAAGGAGAAACCCTAAAGACATGCCCCTCTTCTCGGATCTGCCCACACATATGACAAGTGGGCTCTCTAGGCGCCATGTACCCATAAACCAGGTTTGTGAGGGCCCCACAAGGATCCCTGACACATCTGGACATGTGGACCGATCCGCAAACCCGCTTGTCAGATCTGAAAACTCACCAAGTAGGCACAAACACCCCAGGGAACTCTATGAGAGACTGGAAACAACCCCAAACCTTTAAACCCATAGTTATCTGGGCAAGATCTGGGCAACAGCCCCAAACAGTCTTCTTCTTGTCGCAGCTAGCTCTCTCCGGTGGCCCTCCATACACACACATTGATTCCAAGATGGCAATCATGATTGACATAGGTTTAGGCCAGCCCTCGCAGACTACATTGGACCCAAATGAGGCTGGAAGCAAACACCCATCCCTGCCCTCGAGCAACAAAAAATTCACAGGTGCAAGCCCTCCCATAGAGTCACACCCAGAGGAAAGGGGGCGGGGGGCTCTAGAAATAAGCTAAGCTGCTATGTGCAAGAGTGTGGGCTGTTGAAGGAGGTTGTGGGTGGCTGTTGAAGGAGTTTGTAGCATGGAACAAGGACAGAGATGGATCAAGTGCGTTTCGAAGTGAGAGAGGCAAAAGTAGCCAGGATGAGGTATTGTGAATTTGGAGGAGCGGGTAACATCCAGATGAGGTGAAGAGTGGGCAGAGGGGGTAACATCTTGAGGATGTGGTTCTGAGCTGGATGAGATGTTACATTAAGAGGAGGTGGTTAGAGACTGGAGCAGGTGATAACATCAAGGGGGAGTAAAGAGTTCAATTAGGTGGTTGCAGACTTGGAAGATGTGCCAACATTAGGTGGCAGTGAGAGTCTGGAAAAGGGGATAGAAACTGAAGGAGGTGATGGTTACTTTAGCAACAGCAGGAATGAACAAGGAGGCTTGGCCGGTCAAAGGTAGTTGGCAGAGGCAGGAGGAGGTATGAGACCATGGCACAGAGCTCAGAATAGATAGGAAGGTAGAAAAAGAGGACCAGAGGTGCAAGCATGGAAGTGAAGAAAGGACCTGGGTGTAGAGAGTGGTGGCAGAGGCTCCTGGCTCCAAATCCAACTTTTCAAGACGCTTGAGTTGTACCTTTTAGAGGCAACACAGCAGTGCATCAGCCAGTGATTTCACAGAGCTGACTTGGATTTATTGGAAGCCCTTGTTGCTAGTGTGACAAAGTCCCTTGCTTGCCATTGTGTGTTGGCAGTACGTACATTTTGCAGGCTGGGAACCACCCCTCCCCTGCCACTATATACCAGGATGGTGGCACCTGAAGTACATGGGTATATCAGAGCATCCGGCAGGGCTGATTCTGCCAAGCAGTCATTGACCACTGTCCTATGAGACCAATGAGGTGTTTACCAGCCTCACAATACCCCGGGCAAAGCTCCCAAATACCATGGTGGCTTTCAAAGGGCAGACTCATCTTTTGCACTTTGTGCCAGAAACTAGGGCATTCACACACACCAGACAGATCAGATGGGTCCAGGAGAAATCTAAATGTATGCTCCCTTAATTATAGCCACAATATCACTAGGTAGACACCAGATGGAGGCACTAGGGAATGCCCAATCACAATGGGTTCCCCCCAACCTCCTAAACTCAAAGGGCAAGCCAAGAGAGCCAACCCAGGGGAGGAATATACATCAGATGAAAGGCCAAAGTTAACATCCCTGTAGATGTGTTGTTTGTGAACAGGAAGAAAGGTGTTTTTGAGAGAGTTGGCAAGTGTATGAAGGAAGAGTTGTACAGGCCAGAGGAGAACACCAGAGGAGCAGGGTGTTGTAAAGCTAGAAGGGGAGAAGACTTTAGCAAGATCTATCATAACGACATCAGAGGATGGAGCTAGAGGTACGTTTTGGAAGACAATTATAGCAACATCAGAGGAAGGAGGTGAGGGAAGTGTTGGAAAAGAATTGGAGAAAGATTGGAAGAAAGGACGATGGAGAAGTATTGTAGACATTTGGTGAAATATCAGGAAGAGGATGTGGGAGAATTGTTGGACACAGCGGAAGAGATATTCAAAGGAAGAAGTTGAAGTTTCTTTCTTTAGGTGGTCAGAGAATCGGTAGAAGTAGGAGTTGGGTAAGTTATTGAAAGATGGTGGAGAAACCACCCAAATAATCATCAGAGGAGGTTTGAGAAGTATCTAAAAGAGGAAGTGGGAGAATCTTCTGAGGGAGTGTAAATAAGCAGAGGACATACTCTGGTTTAGGGTCATATTACCTGATCTGACGGGGAAGAGCCCAAGTGGGAGTAAGTTCAAGTGACAAAAGCATGGCAAAGCAACAAGGAGAAGAGGACCAGGCATGAGATCATGAGGGCCAGTGTGGAAGCCTGAGCCAAACCCAAGTTCCATACTCACATTCTACTGGACAAGTTGACTTGCATCCTTCTTCCATGGAGTACCAGATGCTGCTACTAAACCTGGAAGTCTGAAGAAGTCCCAAAGACTATATGTTCATATTACAGGGTCCTACCCTATAATGGCTTAGTGTGCAGACCACTTCTCTGGATGGATTTGACAAACATAACCAGCGACTATTGTTGAGGAGATTCGGGAAGACCCCTCAGGAAACCCACACTAAAGAGAGCCATCCAATTTCCATGCGCAAGAGACTGGAACTGCCTCCACCTAGCGATGGTGGGAAACTCTTCAAGAGTCCCCAGAACTTTTACTGAAGTTGACTTGAAGATTTTGTGTTACATTTTCTGCTACTTTAGAGTGGTCATTTTCTTTGTTGAACGACAATAAAACAAAGTATCTACCTAGTCTGAAACTTAATTTGTTGTCTGTCTCTTATTCTGGATGGCCATTCTGTCACTGGTTAACATTGTGTATGGTCCCGGTAAAACCTGCACCTAGCTAGGTGCACGCAAACCATCCTAAAATGAGAGACTTTGCTCAGTTATAGTCAAGACTTATCAAACTTGTTCTTTTTGTGTTGATCCTGGACCCTGTTTTAATTAACTCTATAAACTCCACTTACTGAGTCGAGTCGTTTGTGAGGCTCACTCCGCCTCCTTGAAAATACGTTATTCTATGGTCAATTAGCCATTCTGTCATCTAATAGAGGTAAGTGAATGATGGCCACACTAGCGAAAGACTGGCTTCACTTTTCCGTTCTGTAATACCAAAGAGCGTCCCCTGCAGTGCATACTGCACACCACGCTATTTGCGGTGAGACACGATTTCCTTAATCCGGTTTTAAGAAAGCTAAGAATGAATCATACATGCTTGTATGAGCTAATTACACAGGAGCTAAAGTCAATTTTTTTGCACACACTTTTCCCAGATGTAGAACAATTCTTGTTGAAAAACATCTCCTGCCCAACTCTCAGTCGGTCTAGCGTGTTTGCCTATATTAGGGGCAATTTTCCCAGACAAGAAAATGAAGAGAAAGCAAGAAAATATCATGGTTTACATTACAAACAGATGGGGGTCTGTGTGCCCAGCCAATCTGAAGGTTCAGATCCAGGTACAGCACCAATAGGAACGTTGTAGAAGGAAAATGGATATTTACTACAGTAAGTACGCGCCTTTACAGAAAGGTTTTGAAAAGCGGCGGGAACTATGATATTCCCTGTTTCTTGTTTCTCTTGCATATTTCTTCTCTTAAGTAGTGTATCAGGCAGAACACGTGTTCGATTATATTTCAATGAAATGGGGTTTACAATCTCCTTTCTCTGCTTGAGGCATCTATGTGAAATTAGCTTTTAAATATATTCTACATATATTTACATTTTTGTGCAAGAACATCACTGGCTGTGTGTTGGTGAAATTAAGTCTCAAATTTACGACGAACTTTCATTGCAAGTTGACAGGCTATTTTCTGCTGCTTAATGCTCTTTAAATAGCAGAACATGTGGTTAAATGCGTGCAGTGACGTACAACTTCCTGGGTGTGGCGCTGCCCCTTTAAGGGAAGCGCACACGGCGGCGTGACGTTGCACGCCACCGCGTGCAGTATAAATAAAGGGGGCATTCCCGGCCGCGGCAGTGCGACCGGGAAGCCCGAGCAGAACGGATGTCTCCATGTCATTCTGTGAGTGCTTGGGGGCTTACGGGCATCGCGAGTGGGAGTTCTGACACCCTCCCAACGAGGTCGGTGTAATACCTGGGCCCGGCATTGAAAGTCACTTCAATTTTTCTTCCTGAAACGGAGTTCATTGGAGGAGTTTTGTTTCACGCCGTAGGCCGTGCAATTACCACGTGTCAGGCGGCCATCTTGGATTTCGGCCGTGGACACTCACCGATCTCCGGTGCGAACGGTGAGAGGCATCCAGGCCCAATTTTTGGAAAAACTGTTAGCAGGCAGTTATACCTGCACATCAATGCCTGAATTTTGAATTTTTCTTAATTTCTGGGCCTCCTACGTTGAGTGACAGCGAGGTGAAGGGCTGAAATGGCTGGGCCTGCTTAGCCCAATATCTCCTTGGCTCAATTTTTGGGGCATCTGTGCCTGAACAGCACTGCGGCAGCTGAGGGTTTATATCTTCATCATCCTCTTCATCATCACACCAAACTGCTGCAGCTGAGGACTTCCATTTCTCATCATCCTTCTCATCATCATGTCTAGCTGTTGTGTCCGTGCATGAGACATTCTGGGGGGTGGAACCTGTACCATCATCATCACCGCCAGGTTGGACTTGGTATTGCCTGTGTGTGTATGTCAAGACTGTGCTGTGGTGGTGGAAGTGAGTTGCGGTCCCCATAATCCATGCTGGGAGTGCCTGTGTGCTCTATCCCAGGAACGGGCCTTGTGACCAGGGCGGTGGGCAAACCGCAGACCAACAGCAGCCTCCAGCCCAGCCCCAACTTCCGGCGCAGCCCCAGGCCCCAGCACCACTTCAGGCTCCATTGCCTTAGGCTCTTCCAGCGGTACAACCGGTTGCTCAGCCGCCACCTCCTGTCATGGCCCAAGCACGGGCCCCAGCAGCTCTGCAGCCCGTTCCTGAGTTCGATGTCTCAGACCTGCCATCCAGTCTGGGGTCCAGATGGAAGAAGTGGGTGGACCGCCTCGATATGTATTTCAGGGCCACAATGGAGACGGACGATGACAGAAAGCTGGCCACCATGCTCTATGCAGCGGGACCTGCGGTGCAGGACATTTTTGAGTCACTACAAACGGCCGAAGGCTCCTATGAGGCTGCAAAAACTGCCCTCCAGGCTCATTTTCTACCTCTTGCCTATGCGGACTATGAAAGGTTTGTGATGTTGTCTGCAAAGCAGAAAGAGGATGAGACTTGAAACTTTTTATGGCCGCCTCAGGCGCCTGTCGATGGCATGTGCATGGGGTGATGCGGATGACATGATTCGAGCGATGCTCATCCAGGCATGCTCTTCTGGCAAACTGAGACGGCAGGTGCTGAGGGAGCCAGGCACCACGCTGGCCTGCATCCACGAGCTAGGATGCTGCCATGAAGTGTCCGAAGCCCGGGCGTCAAGAATGGAGGCTGGCACACGCCTGGTCAAGACCGAGGAGGTGTGTGCCATGTGGCGAGGGGGAAGAGGCGTCAGAAGAACTGGATCTGGTCTCCGCGACAGAGGTGGAAGATCGGGTGAGTCGTGCCAGAAGTGTGGGTATGACCTGCCCCACCCGGCTCAGTGTCCTGCGGCTGGAAGAACATGCGGAAGGTGTGGTCTGGTGGATCACTTTTCCCAGATGTGCAAGGCAGCCCTGCCTGTGATGGTGCCCAGAGGCCCGGTTCGGTCCGGGTTCCTTCACTAGAATCACCCACCGAACGTGGCGTAGGTCGATCAAAGCGAGGAGGGTGCTCCAGCGGAAGAATAAGAAGAATAAGAGGAAGAGAACATTTTCTTCGTATCAAGTGTGGGAGCCCTCAAATCGAAGAACAGGCGACAGCCAAGGTGTGTGATGGAGGTGAACAAGTCACCGGTCCAAGTCCTGGTGGACACGGGTGCGTCGGTCAATGTGATAGCCCATGGACACTATGACGCAATGGACATGCCTCCCAAGCTGGTCAGCCCAAAGGCCCGTATCTTTGCCTTTGGAGGTTTGGAATCCATCCCACTGGATGGTGCCTTCGTAGCAAAGGTGGAGCATAATGGCTCGCAGATCACTGCACGCTTCTACGTAATGCCGGTGAGCACGAACACTCTCCTGAGTTACGCTGCAGCATAGGCCCTCGGCATCGTCAGTTTCACGTATTATGTGTATCTTGAGGACATCAATGACCTCCTGGACAAGTACTCTGCTCTGTTCAATGGAATTGGACAGATGGCTGGTGACCCCGTGAGGCCTCACATAGATGAATCGGTGCAGCCCATAGCCCTCAAACATCGGAGGGTGCCTGTTCATCTTTGGGAGCAGGTGGATAAAGAGTTAGACAATCTCGTGAACTTAGACATCATCGAAAAGGTGGAGGGTCTGACTCTGTGGGTGTCCCCAATTGTGGTGGCAAGGAAACACAAGCAACCTGATTCCGTCCGCATTTGATTCGACATGAGGCTCCCCAACAAGGCCATCAAAAGGGAGAGACACCTCACCCCGACAATTGATGACATCATTGCGGAGGTGCAGGGTGCTCGGTTTTTCTCAAAATTGGACCTCCGGGCTGTCTACCATCAGGTGGTCCTGCACCCGGAATCGAGGTACATTACTACATTTACCACCCACTCGGGGCTCTACTGCTATCAGAGACTCAGTTTTGGAGTGTCATCAGTGGCGGAGGTGTTTCAGAATATCATCCGGGGCGCCCTCGCCGATCTGGAGGGCGTCTTAAACATTAGTGATGATATCCTAGTGTTTGCCAGAACTGAGGTCGACCACCTGCGCAGGCTCGCAAGGACATTTGAAAGACTGCAGTCGCTTGGCCTCACCCTCTACAGGGAGAAATGCTAATTCCTGCGCCCATCCATCGAATTCTTTGGGTTTGTCTTCAAGGAGGGGGGGGTGTCGCCGGATCCAAGAAAAGTCCAGGACATTAAGAAAGCACAACCACCGGAGTTCGTATCGGATGTGAGGAGCTTTCTGGGCATGGTCACTTATTGTGGCCGCTTCATCCAAAACCTTGCCTCAAGATCAGAGCCTCTGAGGGTCCTCACAAAGAAGGAAACCAGCTGGCACTGGTGGCCCCTTGAGCAGGTGGCTTTTGATGACATGAACGTGAGGCACTGGCGGTGTTGATGGGCTGTAGGCACTTCAGGCTCTATGTCCTGGGCCATCCGGTGACGGTCGTGACGGACCACAAACCTCTGCTTTCCATACTGGTGGGATCCTCATCCAAGCCGCCAGCCAGGATAGAGAGGTGGATGCTGGTCCTACTGGAATATGTGGTCACCCTGGTGTATCGGCCAGGGGTGAATAACATGGCAGACTACCTGTCGGGGCATCCACACGTGCGTGGAGGGGAAGAGCAGGACACATGTGCCGAGGAGGCTGATGACCATGTTCGCATGGTGGTGGAGGCGGCCACCCCCAATGTCATTCCCCTCGAGGATCTGGAGGCAGCAGCAGCGCAGGATGAGTGCTTCCAGATCCTAAAGCAAGCCACGACGCAGGGCTCATGGAAAACAGTGCTAGAATCCCTGGCCGGGCGCACCCAAGAGGCCAGGATCGGACTGGAGCAACTCTGGAAAGTGAGGGAGGAGTTGTCGTTTTCATCTTCTGGCCTTCTGTTGAGAGGTGACCGAATTGTCGTGGCCCAGTCAAAGGTCAACGAGGTGATCTGAAAACCTAGGCCAGACTGCAGCTTAAAGTGTGGTTCCCCGAGTTGGAACACAAGGTTGATGACTTTGTGGCTGCGTGTGACTGGTGTCAGGCGGCATCCCCTCTGCAAAGGGAACCGGCCATAGAGGCGATGCCTCGGGGTACGCGGCCCTGGGAAGTGGTACACGCGGACTTTGGATCCACGACTCTGGGCACCCACTTCCTAGTGGTCGTGGACAAATACTCTCGATACCCAGAGGTGGAGTTCATGGACTCGGTGGCGTTTGAACATGTGGTGGTGGCCATTGATAAGGTGTTTGCAGCCCACGGGTTCCCCCACACGCTGTGTTCCGACAATGGGTCGCTGTTCCAAAGCGAGTGGTTTTCGGAGTTACTGGAGAGTTACGGGGTACAGCACTGGAAGATCACCCCCCTCTGGCCGAGGGCAAATGGAGAAGCAGAGAGGCTGATGAGGACACTGAACAAGACTTTCAGGATAGCCCAAGGCCAGGGACAGTGCCTGCAGAGGGCCCTATACCAATTCTTGCAAGTGTATCGCACCACCCCCCATGCCTCCACCGGCGTGGTGCCGGCTGAAGCTCTGTTCAAACGGTGCCCCCGTGGGTTGTTGCCCGAGGTGGGGGAGAAGGAGCCTGGGGTGAATGACGATCAGCAGGTGGAGATGGATTGTCGGCTGCGGATCCAACAGGAGAATGTGTGGCGAGGGCTGAGTCTGCAGCGACTGGAGCCGGGAGATGAGGTGCTCATCAGGAACAGGCATCCCCATGGAAAGCTCTCTCTCCCCTACGGACCTGAGCCACTCGATGTGGTGGCCGTCAAGGGGTCCATGGTGACGGCCTTGGACGGGAGATCAGCTGTCATCCGGAATGTGAGCTTCTTTAAGAAGCTAGGGGACCCCAGGACTGAGCCTCCCCCGGAACCGGACCCGATGGAGGTGCCTGATGACGGAAGAGGCCAAACCTTGAAGCCCGCGTCCCCAGCCCGGGGAGTGCCATCGGATGGACTACCCGTGCCGGAGGTAAGCGTGAGGTACCCCCAGAGGGCTGGGCAAGGGAAGCCCGCTTACCTCAGCGATTACGTTCTGGGACATGTTTCATGATCGGCCCGTGGGCCCTAGTGTTGTTTAAGGGGATCCAGGGTGGTTGTAAATAAAAGGGTGTGTTGGGGATTTTTAGAAAATTTTGGCCACATGTTATTTGTTTGGTTTCGTAGATTAATAAAGGTGTGTTGTTTGTCCTCATGGAAAATGAGGAGTGTGGCGCTGCCCCTTTAAGGGAAGCACACGCGGTGGCATAACGTTGCATGCCGCCGGGTGCAGTATAAATAAAGGGGGTGTTCCCGGCCGTGGCAGTGTGACTGGGAAGCCCGAGCAGAACGGATGTCTCTGTGTCATTCTGTGAGTGCTTGGGGGCTTACAGGCATCGCGAGTGGGAGTTCTGACACCCTCCCAACACTGGCGAGGGAAAGTGAAATCATCAAGCTTCCATCGCACTCGTGCTCAGCTTCCCACCGCTAGAGATGAACCAATACTCTTCGCGGTATTGCTGACATTTAGGGCAGAAAGACGTGAGCTCTGCAGGAAGTGGCGTTATCCGTAAAACCCAGGGGCTTATAGGGTGCGTGAAATATCAAATCCATAGTGAAGATTCATTCAGCTGGAAGCATTTTGCATCGATTCTGGTGTTTACCGGAAGTGGCTGTCGACTCATGTCAAAACATACACCACTTTCAGCATTCTAATGACGCCTTCATTTATAGCGTGGCCGCCGCCACCATGACTACCACTGATGCGATAGCTGGGTCAGTTGTGATGAAACTGAAAGCCAGCATTAATTTGCTGTTCGCTCGTGGGTGTTCAAAATTAATTCTTATTTAGTAAAAGTAATGAAGGCAGAGGTAATATAAACCACAATTTCTTTTAGCATAGTTGACTTTTTTACACGTTCTGTGGTGCCCAGTGGTATAAATGTGATGTTAAATCGAGTGGGGGGCTCTCGTAGGGGCATGGCATAACTTAAGCCACGCACCAAACGAGAGCCCCTCCCTCGTGTGGGGGAGTGGCTGGTGAAAGCAGGGGAGCTGGCGTCCCATCTCTCAGACGTAGCAGGCAGCCCTTTCATTTAAGGAGCCGTGTGGTCAAAAACCATGGGCTCCTTGGGTGAAAGTTAAAGGGCTTTTATGCTGCGTGATGACTCTCTACTCGGAAACAATATGAGAGCCGGGCCATCCAGCCCTCTTAAAGCCCTGGTGGTGCCAGCCACAATTTCACAAATTGCTGAAACTGTTGCCAACATTATTCAGAAAATGCCAAGCACGCACAGACTTACTACAAACAATCGGTGAGGAAAAGCACCACGTTCTTCCAACACAACACCTACAGAGTTTTGTGATCACGTTCAGGCTCAGCACAGAATTGGGGTGTTCCTTGGCAGACCAGAACATTTTGGTAATTACCAGTCACCCTGTGCTGACGATAGAACTGACAGCTCGGTATAAAACAAGACAAATAAATGAGAGGCAAAAACATAATTCCCAGATAAAGGACATTCTAAGAATGTATTGGTTGGCACCAGACAAGTCGCTGTAAAACAGTAGCATACCATGAAGGATCAAAAATGATCAACTGGCCAAATGGATTAGAACGCATCCTAAAGGCCCAACCCTGTCCATTACCTCTCAGCCCCCTTCTCACGACGGCACTTACTAATTGATATACATCCCCTGTCTGAGACAGAAACAAACCCTCCAGGCACTGCCCCTGTTTTTGCATTTTGAGACAGCAAACGTCTATTCCCTTCCAGGGCCGCGTCATGTGCCCCTGTGTTTTTTTGTCTCCTGAGGAACCTTCCGAGATTACACATGCAGAATCCTGACCAAAATGCGCTGCTCTCACAGGTGCATGGGTGGTGAGAGCATCATCTAACTCTTTAGTTGCAGGTGAAGGCAGATAGCTTGCTATTGGGTTGGAAAAATGTAGGTTGATGTTGGACCCTTCTAATTATTCTTCATAGACATGTTCCACTTGGTGTGAAGATAGGTGTATTACTAGCTGAGCTGTTAAAGGTTCCTTCTCCTGAGAAGATTAACCCAGCGGGTACTACTCCACAACACGATGCTATTGCAGGCTCTTTGAGGCACCCTTATTCTCTTGCTAGGCTAAAGAAGATCTGGCTGGGCAATGGTGTTCTTATGCACGTCTTCTAATGGATTGTGTCCTCTCACGGATTCCTCATCTTTGATATATCCATATCCTGCTTTGCAGTCTCTTCCATTTTTTGACAGCACATGGTGCTGTGCAGCATTGAGTCGATGTCCCTCGGTGGTTACAATTCCCACGTCCGGAAGTGACGTCCATGTTAATAGCACTGCGCCCATTAGCTCAGTCCTGTTTTTTCCATATGCACAGAAAGCTTTCGGAATGATTCAACTCACCTCAGAGATTCTACTTCATATTTCTTATTGAATTTTTTAATGATGTCTATGCCAAAAACAGGCTTCAAGAGATGTGCAGACTGTGACTCGACTATGTCAATCACAGATCTGCACAGAATATGCTTCTGGTGCCTCGGCAAGAAGCACAAAGTCATTGAGTGTGGCTTCTGCCAGTCGATGACCGCAAAAGCCTTAATAAAGAGAGGGTTGAAACTCGCCCTAGGTTTGTCAGTTTCACAATCTCCGAATGTTCCGAAGGCAAGAGCTCTACTGTGGACAAGTGTCCAGAAAGGCCCAAGAAAAACTCCAAACAGTCCACGCACTCGAGATCTAGGAGCAACTCCCATCATTCTTCATCTTCAACTTCCCGAAAGAAATCAAAGAAAATATGGCATTACTCATCATCGTCCTACTCCTCACCCGACAAGCGGCAGGTACACATTTTCCCACCAAGATCGCCCCGGAGGCCGAATGGGAAAAGTTCCATCCAAAAAATGTACATATTTTCGAAGGTGGTCTGTCTGGTTTCTTGAAAGAGCTGAATTAGGCTAGCTAAGGCCTGTAGGGAATCGAATAAGGCTTTGACTCACACATCCAAGAGCCAGTTCAGAAGGCCTCAGGGATGTTACCTCGAATAGCGTTGACAGCGTCGACCACAGAGAAAACATTGAAGGCAAAGGATGCTGTAACCTCTTTGCTGAACCTCAGATCCATCTTCGGCTTTCAAATCTCAGTCGAAAAAAGATTTTTTCAAATCTTTTGGTTCCATCTTCGAAGCAGACATTAGACCCTTCGGGTATGAAGGTTTTGGATCGCCCAATGTTCCTGAATATTTGATCTCCGATCAGTGTCGTTTGGAGGACTTTGCTACTTGTCTTAAAGAAGCCAGTGGTCTCAATACCTCCCTTGAGGTAGAGTTTGACACTCCAAATGTAAATGCACAACCTAATACAGCCCATAAAACAGCCATGAACAGAGTATTTGAATATTTGGGCTGGGGACATCCTGCAAAGAACATAACTCAGGATGACCTGACTGTCATCCTGGAAAAGCCTGTGATGCTCTTTCATTCAGCTTTAAAGAACCCCATGGCGGAAGTCTGAGACCACTCCCTCTGTTAACAAGGAGTTGCTGAAGAAATCCAGGCCTTCTGTAGACCCTGATTATCTTTCAAGGCACTCTACTCTAGAGAGTTCAGTTGTGCAGGCGGCAACTTACACTTCCAAGGAAGAAGCTTATCCGACCATTCCCCCTGAAAGGGATGTCAAAAGGTTCAACACCTTAGCAAAAAGAGTATTTTCTGCTGGAAGCCTGGCCTTAAAAGCCATTAATGCATCTTGTGCTTTAGCAACATTTTCGGATACCTTATGAAATATTATTGAACAGGCTGCAGACAACATCCCTGGAGGTGAGATGAGAGAAGGGTTCTACAATCTCATCAATCTCATCTCTCTTGCCAGTCCCTTCAGTCGGTCCATGATGCATGTGATGGCAGGTGTATAGGCTCCAGTGCAGTGATAATAAGGTTTGCCCGGTTACGCAAATCTGGATTTGCCCCAGAAGTCCAAATAAGGCTACTTAACATACCTTTTGATGGATCCAACCTTTTTGGCCTAAAGGCACATGACAGTTCAGAAAATGTTAGGGGCAGCCATCCGCCAGCCACAACAGCAACACCCGCCTTTGCAGGCTTGAAGTGGGTGTTCCTTTCAGACTTAATCCTCTTTTGGCCAAAGAGAAAGAGGCCATGCTACCCTAGGAGGACAAAGGAGCTCTTCTTGCACCCCTAGATGAAGTGGAGGAATGACAGCCCAAACAGCCACCTCCTCACTGCCCTCTATCATAGCCACAGCACCAAAAGCTATCTGAACACTGCGTACACAGGACTTCGTTGGGAGACAGATTGGCCCAGCATCTGCAAGAATTGCACTACATTACTTCAGATGCATGGGCCCTTCCGACAGTGGCTCAAGGGCACTGTCTCCCATTTCTACAAAGGACCCCAGATTGTTGCTCGAGTGAGCAATCTCTTCGGGAACCATATCTGTTCCTTCTACAGGAAATGTGTTCCCTGTTGTAGAAAAGTGTGGTGGAAAGGATACCTGCAGCGGAACATTACCAAGGATGGTACTCCACCTATTTTCTGGTTCCCAAGAATGACGGAGGACTGTGATTCATCTTGGACCTGAGACGCTTGAGCAAGTTCCTCAGGAAGTACCAGTTATAGATGGTCATTCTTTTGCAGATTCTCCAGGCCCTTCAGCTCCAGGATTCAATGGTGTTACTCAATCTTCAGGATGCTTACTTACATGTGCTTATACATCCCAAGCACAGAAAGTACTTGAGGATCGCCATTGTCAGTTCTCACTATCAGTTTCAAATACTGTCTTTCGGGCTGAACTCTGCCCGAGGGTCTTCACCAAGTTGATTGCCGTGGTGGCAGTGAATCCAAGATGGGTGGGATTCACATCTTTCCCGATCTAGACAATTGGCGAATCAGAATCTGTTCTCCCACACAGGCTCTGCAACATCTCAACCACAACTGCCACTCTCTCCACAAACTGGACTTCACCTTCAGGAAGTGCCAGGTGACACCTTCCCAAAACCTGTGATTCATTGGAGCAGTCCTCCACCCTTCCTCTGATAAAGCTTTTCCTCCTGTTGGGTTCAACATATCTTGCAGGTGGTTACAAGATTTCAGAATCTACCAGCATTCGACTTTCTGAGGTTGCTAGACCTCATGGCATCCTGCATTTAAATGGTGCCAGAAACCTACCTAAGGTAGGTCTCTCATGTGGGCCCTCAGATCCCTATTCTCAGACAGGGTGACGGACCAGTTTCAGGTCCCGAACAAGGTTTCACAGGATCTCCTGTGGTGGGCCTGCAAGGAGAATGTGATAGGGGAATCTTTTTGGAAACCCTGGCCGGAGATAACAGTAGTCACATATTCTTCCCTCTCAGGATGGAGCGCTTACAAGAACGATCTTACAATCAGCAGCCTTTGGTCCCCATCAGAATCCAGACTACACATACATTTAGTGCTGAGGGCAATCAGACTGGTGCTGATGGCCTTTTTGGCATTCATAGAGTGGAAGAACATCCTGATAATGATGGACAACACAGTAGCCAAGCATTGCCTCAACAAGAGGGGAGACGTGGGGTCACTAGCACTGTGCAGGGAGGCAATGCAGCTCTGGTTTTGAGTACTACAAAAACAGGATTTCTCTGTCCTTCACCTAGCTGAAGAAGAGAAGACGATGGTGGATGCTCTGAGCATGGTCTCCCATGAGTGGGAATTGGCTCAAGAAGTCTTTCTTGAGATTTTCACCCTTTGGGGAACCTCTCAGGTATATCTGTTGGTGTCCAGTATCAACAGGAAATGCAACCTTCTCTGCTCCAGGGAATTCTTTCAGAGAGGAGCTCTGGGGGATGGGTTCATGGTGGACTGCGAATGTTCACTCCTGTACACGTTTCCTCCAGTCCCCGTCATTCCTCATGTCATCAGGAGTTTGAGTAAGTTCAGGAAGTCCATGATCCGGATTGGGCAAGGACATGGTACGCTGACCTTCTAGACATGTTCATCTGCCCTCCATTCCATCTTTCCCAGGGAGTGGGCCTATTCTCACAAGAGGGAGGCTTTGTCTTCTTCACCCAGAAATAAAAACTTTGAACTTTCACATCTGGTTTCTGAGAGGTTATGATGCAAAGGTTGGGACCTCCCGGAAGACGTAATGGAGGTGTTACTTTCAGCCAGAAGACAAGCATCAAAAGTGCCATACCACTGCTGTTGGAATATGTTTTGCAGCTGGTGTAGGGATAAATATATTAATCATTTCACCTGCAGTGCTTTCTTTGTTGCTGCACCTAGCCCATCATAGGCTGCAGGTAGCTACTGTCAAGGAATACCTGGCAGCGTTATCCAACTTTCAACACACACCAGAGCAAAGCTCTTAAAGATGCCAATGGTCATTCAATTACTCAAGGGATTGTCAAATACTTTCCCACGGTCCCTTTTCTGGCCCCGTCCTGGGATTTGAATCTGGTATTAACCTTCTCAATGGGAGCTCCATTTGAACCTCTCCATTCTTTTCCACACAGGTTATTAACCATCTTTTTGGTAGCCATCACGTCTGCTCGCACAGTGAGTGAGCTACAAGCCTTGCCATGCAAACAAACATTTACTATATTCACGAGGACGTTTTGAGGGTTTGTTCCTGCTTCCTTTCAAAGGTGGTTTCCGAATTCCATGTGACACAAAAAGTAACATTACTGGCTTTTTATCCACCTCCTCACTTTTCTAAGGATGAAGAGAGGCTACACAGGCTTGACCCAAAAACGGCTCTTAACATTGACATGTCAAGGATGGTAAATGTTAGGCAATATTGCCATCTATTTATTGGTTATACAGAAAACTGGCTAGGCCAAGCCATGACCAAACAAACCTTACCCCATTGGATCATTTTATGCATTTCAGAGTGCTACTCCATTGCAGGAAAGGCTGTTCCTAAAAACCTGAGAGCCCATGCATCCAGAGGAGTGGCTACCACTTCAGCTCTTCAAAGAGAGTTACCAGTGCAGAACATTTGTAATGCTGCTTCATGGTCCTCAGTACACACTTTCTCAAAACACTATTTCTTAGACACTCTGTCAGGTCAGGACGCTCGGTTTGAAAGAGCGGTTCCAAATAAAATCAACCAGTAGGGACAAAATTCCACTTCTCCCACCTCCATCTCCAACCCTGATTATGGGAGTCTACCTAAAATGAGGAGTCTGTGGGAGGACACAATCCATTAGATGAACAAATTACTTCCTTCAGGGAATGTTTTCTACTGGCTGTTCCTCACAGATACGTCATCACCCACCCACCCTATCCCCCTGACTGTGGGAGAATGTTCTAATATTTCTCTCTCTTTCAATGCCACGCGTGTTATATAATCCTCAATTTGGCTGTGCAGAAAGATGGAAAAACTAATAACTGATGCAACGGGTGCAGTGTGTGCTATTTATACTAACACAGACATTACGTTCGGACGTGGGAATGGTAACCCTTGAAGGACATCGACTCGATGCTGCACAGCGCTCTCTGCTGTCAAAGGAATTTCAGAGACTGCAAAGCAGGATATAGATATATCTAAGATGAGGACTCTGTGGGAGAAACATCCAGTAGAAAGAACATTACTAGCAGTCAGTATATTTGTTCTTACCTAGCTGTGTTCTATTTAAACCAGGCTGTTGTTGGTTAAGTAGCATTGGGCGTTATCAGCTGCATACAATAACAACACAAGCTGCTACATCACAGGACTATCCCGCACATAACAAGTCACACTGGAGGTGAGGATAATGTAATTGTAGGCTGGGTTGGCGCTCCAGGTCTGTGCAAGATTCCTTGAAGCAGGATTGAGGGTAGAAAGCATGCAGATAGTAGCTGCCATATCTCCCCAGAGCTCCCCTCTCTCCTCAGCAATCCTCTATTAGAAGCATCAGAAGCACTAGTACAATGGGAACCTACATCCAATCTTAACACAAGCCTAAATCGTTCAGATTGTGAGGGATTCTGTGGAAGAACCTTTCTTGGAGTTGCAGCATGTTACAGGTTCTCGCCATCACTTCATAGGATTTGCCCTTATGAATCTGGAGAGGACACCTGTGGCACTGGACAGGCCAGGAGAATTTACAGTAGAATACATTTGGGATTTCCAATCACCTCTCCAGTAGGTGTGAACCAATATTCCTGGCAGGAAAAGCTGGCACTTAATGATCTCTTTCCATTCCATTCAGATGGATTCATCCTAAAAAGATAGAAAGGCAAGATGTGGCTCTAATTGCCGAGATGCCTAAATTAATTTTACCCATTGGAGCTGTTGTAGAATATATTTCCTGGACATGACAAAGTGGATTTTCAAGTGGGACATGTAATTGGCATGGGGAAAGTTTGGATTCACTGACATAGTTAGCCCTGGATCTCCTCTTGTATGGCATTCTAGCCCTGTAAATTGCTGAGTGAGGAATGTTCTTAATCACTGGGTGCCCATAATACCTGGGCCACATTTTGCCAAGAGTTGCATCAATCACTGCTAATTGGCATCTGCAGTTACTCCTTATAGGGCTACCTTGACACCCAATTCCAAATTTTCATGGAACAAAAATTGAATTCCAAGTGAATCTTCTGTGCCATAGTTTTCTGAGGTAGAGACCAGCTTTTCAGCAAATAATGGTCCAAAGGCTTAAGGTGTAGCATTGTACAAGGCAGTGTAACTGCGTAGCCTACCATTTCCCCCCTTTGCCCTGAGTCATGAATAGGCTGAGCCAGCAGCATTTCAAGCCAGGTTTATGAAAATAAAGCTTGGTTCAGCTCTTTACACATTAAATCTCTGATCAGTTGGAATTGATGAGAAAAAGATGAGCTTGTACTGAAGCCATGTCAAAGAAATGGAGGTGGGCCAGCTCTGATGATTCTCCTCATGTCAACAAGTCAATATAGATGGGGAAGCCTCCACGTGTAACAGACCTACTAAAAGGGCAAGAGCCTTGGAACTGGTAACCGTCTTGCATGGTGGCAAACCTCAGGAACTTCTGATGATGCTTTCAAGTATGCATTTTCCGATACAATGACTTCGGCTTCAGCCTGTCCGCTGGCTGGATCAGAGATATGGCATGCTGGGGAAATTCTTTGCCAACAGGCTTGCATCTGCAAACCAATTTGTTCTGTTTACATCCAACACAGAAATGAGAGTCGAGCTCCGTGAGTTCAGTGGGTTGTCACTTGCTTTTCCCTGGAGTCCAGGCTGCAGGCCATCTGAGTGCAATATAAGCAGGCCAGCCTCTGCAGGGATACAGTGTGGGGCTGTTGCAGATTCGTCTTCTCCTCTCTCGGATACATGGCCCCTTCAACCACCTGCCAACATTCTCAGAAAAGGAAGGAGCCGATCCAGAACCACCTCGACCACCGCTGTGAGTCTGCCACTCCCTTCCTCAATTCCTAGTCGTGTTGTTCGCTTGATTAGGGCAGCCCTGGCTAACTCCTATTACTATGGAAAGCATGCCATGGCCCGCTCCACTACCACCTGGCTGGTGGATACAGTGTTGCGGTGGCAGGTTCACCACTAATCTTACTCCTCCTCAGGGCTACACAGGTTCTTCACATACCAATCACCACACTAGGCATTATCATCAAAAAATGTTTAATCAAATTGATCATTACAGTTCATAAAAGTACATATACTATCTCTACAATTAGCTGAACACAAAAAATCATACAAAATATATTACATGTACATTCGAATCACATCTGGTGTCAGCTGTCAAAGTCGGAGAGCTTTTCCCACATAATTGCTCAACAGTGCAGAGACCCATGTTTCTTTACATACAAGCAAATAGTTAACATTAAAAGCCAGAGAATACTGTCTTAGAATGATGAATCTCAAAACAGGGATCAAGCATTGTGAATGCAGGGTGGCATATTTCGGGCACAAAAATACAAAGTGGTGACTGGTCTCTATTTTATCACAGCAAAAGGGGCAACAGGAAGTTGGCACCTTTGTTTGACTATTCCGTTGAATAAACCATTTATTCAAAGGCTGTAAGTTAAAGCGCAGCCTGGTCACAGCCCGTGATTTGCGCAAATACAAAGACGAATATAGTTTGTATCCTCCAGGCATTTCATTATTTTCCAGTTTTCCCTCTGCATTTTCTTATTTATTTTTCCACCTCCAGTGGGATTTAATTATTTAATGCTCCTGCTCCCTGTGCCACCTTCCCCCCCAACTCCCTGCCCTCTCCACTTCCCGCCCCATTTCTTCCAACCCAGCCCACGATTGGCTGTTTCCACAAGGAAGCAAACACAAACAAACTAGCATGAAGCCAGAGATGCTTCTTCCACCACCAGGACCGTGAGAGTGGTCCTTGCTCCTCCTTTCGGTGCTCGGTGCACTTGCTTTGAGTAAGGGTCCTCCCACTTGCTCAACCAGCATTTCATTATTTATTTTCCTGCCTCCCTGGCATTTAATTACTTATTTTCCCCTCCCCATGCATCCTTCCTCTCAACTCCCTCCCCTGTCCTCTTCCTGTCCTCTTCCTGTCCTCTTCCTGTCCTCTTCCTGTCCCAGTCCTTCACACCCGGCCCGTGATTGGCTACTTCCACAAGGAACTAAACCTCTTTACAGAGGGCCACAGAGCAGCCTTGCCCGGAGAGTAGGCTAAGGGCCAGAGGCCTGTGGCAGCGCTCATCCCTGTTTGCCCTGTTCATGCGGAGCAGCTTAGCCCCTATTGGCAGCAACCTCCAGAGAAGAAATAATGTCCTCATTCTTATTTGTTTTCCCCTTTACTTACATAACAAGAGCAGTGGTGTTAACACCTATTTCTAACTAGCTGCACGCATCTGTATAGATACATTGCATACGATGCATATAAGTGCCTGTGTGTATAGTACCACCTCAGTGCTACAGCTAGATGCATACTTTGAGCTTAGCCACTGTACGAAGTTAGCCACGCACTGGCCGAGGTGCCAAATTTGAAGGATAGCCAACGTGTTGAATCTTGCTGAATTTAAGGGTAGGCAACGTTTTGAATCTTGCTGAATTTAAGCGTAGATAACGTGTTGTATATTGCTGAATTCAAGGGTAGGCAATGTGGTGAATCTTGCTGAATTTGCAACAACAAGCCCCTCAACAATCTTTGCAGTCTCAACCCAACTGCCACAAAGGTGCTCTGTTGAACGTACTATCATTGGAAGCCAAAGCTATAGACATAAATGACCTCATACTTGAACACCAACTTGACTTCCTAGCCACTATGGAATCTTTGCTCCATGACCCTTCTGGCCCTCTCCTCGGCCATCCCGCCCAACTACACCATCCTTAGGGCCTGCATGCCGGCGGAGTGGTGCTCGTAGCCAAAATCTCCCTACAATTCAGAGCATGTCCCATCCCATCCATCCCTGGGTATGAAATGCTCCAAATCAAATTGTCAACCAACCCGAGAGACTACTATAAAAATTCTCCTTATCTATCGTCAACCTAACAACACCAATCATCCTGACTTGGACATCCCCTTACTTATCACGCCGTATTTGAAACCTGCAGCCAAATTCATTATCTTAGGCGATATTAACCTGGGATATAACGATACCTTAGATTCCAAAGTCTTAGCCCTTGCTCTGGCCTTTGAAGACATGAACTTCTCCCAACAAATAGATTCCCCAAAACACTCCAAAGGCTGTATACTCGATTGGCTTCTCCCAACCAATGTGACAGTAGACATCTCTGCCATCAATGAAATCACATGGACAGACCACCACTTGATCCTTTTCAAATTAACTACCAACTCATCCATTACCACCCAGACTCCCAAGCTGAGTTCCATTATTGTCCAAAACACCAGTATACTTTCCATACCAACAATAAATATGCTTGATCATCTCACTACTGAACAAATCATCTCTCGACTCTGTTATACCCACCAACTACCATCTCATCACTATGGTCCCCTTTTCTCCTCAAGATATTAGACAGAGTAGCCTACACACAGGTACAGCACTACCTGGAGCTCAATCACCTGCTTGGAAGAAGGCAATCAGGTTTCCGACCCAATCATAATAGAGAAACAGCCGTTCTGGACTTAAAAACCACATCTCCACCCCACTAGGAGTACCACAGGGATCGTACATCTCCACCACACTTTATAACACATATAACAAACCCCTCTTCGACCTACTTGACTCCTTGGGTGTCATCTACACTGACTTTGCAGAGGACACCCAAATACTCATCCCTATTACGGATAACTTCACCCAAGACACCAACACCATCAACTTCCTTTACAGCACCATACAAAATTGAATGGCCACACACAATGTGTGCTTGAATGATGAAAAGAGCAGAGCTCCTCATAGTTGGCTCCCCCTACCATCTCAAAACCCTCGGTCCATCTTTCGCCTCCCTCTGCATAGATGATGCCACCATCCCTGTCTTGAAACAGGTAAAAACTCTGGGGGTACACCTAGAATCAGAAATAACTATGACAAAACACATAAACACTCGGTCATCCGCCACGGCTTACACCTCACATCTTACTGATCAGATAATTCCTGGCCCCCAACAACTACCTCATGCTCGCACGTGCTCTCATCCTCTCAAAATTGAATTAGTGCATGGGCACCTCACCCGCTAACCTAGCCAAATTACAACTATTACAGAGACTAAAGCGCTCTGGCCATATCCCCACCATCAGGCGAGAGGTCCACTGGCTACCAGTGAAAGCATGAATCGAGTTCAAATCACAATCTCTCGCTCACAAGTGCATTTATAAAGCAGCAACCACCTATCTCAATGGCACTCTCCCAGAAATCCACAGGTCGAGTACTTGGATCCAGTGCCTGCATTTACCTGGTCATCCCCCCGCTCTTGGAGCAAAAGGGCTGCAGGGCCTAGTTTCAGTGCCACTGCACCTGTCCATGGATATTAGAAATGAATAATCGTATAATGTTTTTAAAAAACGTGTAAAAATGTGACTTTTCGACAAATAAGAATGATTGCTGATAAATGTCGTAACCTGCTTCTACTCTCTCTGTAACAAACGCTTTAATAACCAAGGGTTTGGGCATTATAAAAGTGCCATAAATAAATAAATGTAAGGGTGGGTGATGTGCTGAATCTTAAGCATATCCAACTTGTTACACTCAAAGGCCAGCAGTTGCTGATTCTTGGCACGGTTTAGAACTTGCTGCGCTCAGAGGTCCAAGATCGAAGTTGATTCCTGCCACTATCTGAATCCCACTAGAGTCAGAAGTCAATCGTGACTGCTTCAAAGTCTGGCAAATCAAAGGTTTAAGTTGCTGTTAATTCCTGCCACTGTTTCATCCTTGCTACACTCAGAAAGTACACATTACAGCTGCTCTAAATCCTGCTGTACTCAGAGGCTTAAATTGCTGTCAACTCCAGCTCTAAATCTTGCTGCGCACAGAGGCGTATGCTGCCGCTGATTGATGCCACTGTTTCCTTGCTCTACTCAGAAACTACTCATTGTAATTGCTCCAAATCTTACCACACCGAGGTTCTAATTGCTCTTGATTTCTGTCACTTAAATCTTACCACATTCAGTAGTTACACACTGTGATCGCTTGAACCTTGCTGCACACAGAGGTTTGAAGTAGGGTTGTTTCCTGCCATCATTAGAAAATGTCTTGAATTCATTAGTTGCACATTGTGGCTGCTTAACTCTTACTGTGCTCACAGGTTTACGACAGTCGATTCCCTCCACTGTTTGAACCTTGTTGCACCCAGAGGTTACAGATTACGACTGCTTAATCTTGCCAAACTCAGAGGTTTTAGTTACTGTTGACTTCTGCCACTTAAATCCTGCCACATTCAGAAGTTACAGTGTGACTGATTAAATCTTACTGAGCTCAGAGGTTTAAGGTGCAGATGATTCCTGCCACTGTTTGAACCTTGTTGCATGCACAAGTTTCACATTGTGACCACATTAAATCTTGCTGCACACAGAAGTGTTAGTTGTGGTCGATTCCTGCCATTCAAACGTTACATGTTGTGAATAGTTTAAATCTTGCTGCGCTCAGAGGCTTAGCTACAGCCGATTCCTACCACGGTTCCAACCTTGCCGGCCCATAGGTTTTGATATGCCCATAGGTTTTGCTATGGTGTTCATCCCTACCACTGTGCTCAGAGCTCTAGCTACGGTTGAACCCTGCCACTGTCTAATCCTGTTGCGCTCAGAGGCTGTGTTACAATGACAACCCTTTCCCGCAAAGCACAAATGTAACCATCTGCAGCAACATGTGGGTAAGGCTCCCTCGCCTCAGAGAGCCTTGATAACACTGCATTCCTCCCAGCGCTCACTCCCCACCCACAACAACCACATCTGACACAGACTCTACCTGTCTTTTGGTATGTTCAATTAGGCTGCAAAGTACGCCTCTTGACGGGGCAGCCCGAACAGAACTCTACTCACACCTTACAACCCTACAACCTTAGTACTGAACCACCACAGAGAAGTCTTCAACTTTGTTATGCCAACCACCACAGTGAGTCACTCGCCACAGTAAAGCAGTAATGGGTGACCACAGGGAGGCCTTCTCCACTGCAAACTGGTACTGGGCGATCACAGGGAGACTTCTGCCTCTGAACTTGATATGGGCACAAAATCCAACCACCACAGAGATACCTCCTCCACAATGAAGCAGTACCAGTCAACCACAAGGAGGCTGCCACCACTGAGAACATGATACTAGCACAAAATCCAATCTACTACAGAGAGGCCTTCGCCACTGTGAAACAGAGATCCACACAGCTGCACGTCAAACTACACAAACTCAAAAGGAAACCGGGAAGACATGGAAACATAACAGGAGATCAGGAAACAGCTGACCCGAGAGGGCACCTGCCCCAGTAAACCCACTAAAAGACATCTAAAGCCAAACCGATCACCAACATCCATAGTGAGGCCAACCCCACAGTAGAAGGTCCCATCTCTTACTTCAAACTACTAAAAACTCAGGAGGACACGCTCCCCTGGAATACATACATCACAATCCCAACACAAAAACAAACACATACCACCAACATGCCTCGATACAAGAAAAAGAAACAAGAAAGGAAAACAGAAACCGGAAGGAAAACGCACCCCAACAGAACAGAAACTACATGCCAGAATTCACACCACCAAGAAACCATGTGGAGACACCACTAAATGGACCAAGGATGCAGACCAGGAAAAAGCAAACATAGAATACATCTCATGATACTTCTCAACCTACAACTCCATGGAGAACAAACAACTGACAAAGAACAAGAAGAAACCCAAACAAACCTGCATTCTGACAGGATGCCAAGCCAAACATACCAAAACACTACAACTCTGAAAACATCTTGGCAAGATTCCAATAACAATCAGGAGCAAACTTGAATCCATAATCATTCACGCACCCTACATAAACAAAGAAGGGAAAAAAGCCCCTAAGTACAATCAAAGAATCAACCACCATGAACCAGAACTAAGTAACCCTGCCATCAACCTAATTGAAGTCCTCAATGAAGAGTCAGAGCACCCAACAACAATCTCAGCAAACAACCTCACACAACAGAGAACGCCAAGAAATGTAAACCCAGCTAAAACCACCCCAGCTGAGACTCTCGGAAGGATAGACAACAACCTACAAGGGAAAACAGACACTGCACTGCAGCTTACTCAACATAACATCCATGGCAAAACAGAAACCAGAAATATGCAACCTCCTAAACAAGGGTGGCACAGGCACACTTTTCTTCACAGAAACACGGCTATCAGACAACTAAAAGACAATCACCAATGAAGCCATACCAGACAACTTCAAACTAATACATGCAAGCAGTGAAATCCCAATGGCACACACAGACCACATCTGTGCCACACCATTCCCCTCAAGGGACATAGAAGACTGACAATCTCTCCTCATCAAGATCTACAGACTGCCATTTTACAACCCAAACTTGCATCATCCTTGTGGCAGCAATAGATAGATACTCAAGACCTCTTAAATGGTTAGTGAATATATCCGGCAAGTATGTGAAATAATTGTGTTCAGGTATTCTATCCTTAGGGCTGGTTTAGTATGAAAAAGGGCATAGTCAGACGCTTTTTGTAGGGTAAAAAAATAACTACCACTTAATTAGCCGGATTACTTTTAAATGCAGTGAATTCATAAATTTCACATAATGTTTTTTTTTTTTTTTTAAAGAGCGTGGGGTCCTGACAATAAGGGCGACATAATTTGCATATGCCAGAACCAGAACTATTTAAAGGGGCTCATTACGATTTGGTAGTATCTGGACTGTAAATCCGCCCAGATACCACCAAAATGTATTACTGTTACCGCCACTTGGTCCAGCGGTATTACCTCCAGATTACAAGTGGCGGTGTAAGTGTCTGTTTCTTTTGAATACATAGGACTCTACAGGGAACTTTTGCCAGAATTACTGCAGCAGTAATTCTTCCGAAATTTGGCGGAAAGCAGGCAGATTTATGTCCAGCTCATAGCTGAAGGTGAATCTGCCAACTTTAGAGCAAACTCATAGTTGGAAGGTGCAGAAATACAGAGGTATATGGAAGTACTACCACATTTTATACATACTGCTCAACTTGTAATGAGGCCTGTCTTTTGGTGCTGGTCTAACAGGGCAATTCTAGTTTATTGGGGTAGAGGGAGAACAGCAGTAGTGCCATTACCCAACCATGCCGAACTCCTCTATTAACCCTAAGCCAAGGGGTGCTTTCATCTAATTGCCCGATTCTAACCGCTGCTCTGTAACCTTTATGAAGTTCAACCAGAACTCAAACCATACATTCTGGGTTGCCCATATCACAGAGCACTTTCCAAAGCTTCGACCTCTTGACACAGTTGAAAGCAGTGACGATGACCATGAATGAGACATATATAGGTTTGGCATTGATGCAAGTAGAATTGGCAAGAATCGGGTATAAATTCAGACCTGATTTGCAGTGCCAAAGACCTAATGAAAACCCAGCTAAGCATCCAAAAAAATACTATGTGAGTCCACCCACCCGCATAGATGATATAGTAAAGTGTGTGAAAAGATTTTAAAGCTACTATTCAGAAGCGCTATGACATTGGGAGAGTAGGGTTTCCTTTTTTATAGCTTGGACACAATAACACGCCCGTCCAAGATTTTGGAATGGTGTTCATTTCTAGCATTCGATTAAAGATAAAATAAAGTAATCCAGACAAGAAATCGGCATCATACTAAAAATAATTCAGAAGGTATTCTTTTCCAGATCTCTGACCCTTGATAGACTTCAGCACATGGTCCCAGGAAAATTGCAACCCTTGCTCAGAGACCTTCTCTAATAAATGAACAGTAGGGTTAATAGACTCTTGTTCTGTATCAGCACTATATCCATCATTCATGTTTCTATTTAAATAGAGTTGGGTCAAATGATCCTCCCACACACCCCCGTGCACCAAATGTGTTCTATCCAGCACACCCTTAAATGGGATATAGGGCTGATTCCCCAAACTGAGCACAGGCCCGGGGCTCTGCCTTTCACATTCAATGTCTCTGCAAACATTTTTACTCAGAAAGCAAACACCTAACCTCTAACTGATTTGGTAATGCTCCTGTAACTGAACGGTCAGTGTGTTGCATGCCGGACAGAAGATAATGCCTATCTCTAACCAGATCACACACATGGAGAAGAGAATCACCTTCTGACAAACTCATCATCTCCAATGTCTTAGGTAATATGTCATCTTGTAGATGCTAATACATTGCACGTGATCTCAAGTAAAAAATATAAGGAAGACTTTGTTAACAAGGTTGGGGTTTTCAGTCTCCTGAATTATATTTGGTTAGTGAATTTCATGTGCAGTCCCTAGCCTTGCTGGCCTTTATTTTTTTAACTTAAGTGTTCTAAAAGCTACTGCAGCCAATGGCTGAAAAGCAGAGAAACATAGTGGCCTTCCACTGTTTCGCTATCAAAACTCTAGTTATCATTAGAGTTATCTGCAAAAAAGATGTACTGCGGCATCTTCTTTCAAGAGCGGATGTTCATTCTAGACAGAGTATGGTACATCTAGACTACAGGTTTGTAGGAATGATGTGTCAGTCTGGAAAACATTTATTTTCCATGCAAGTTGAAGACAATCCTTCAGTCCATCTGGAACTACTAAGTGTGTTGTTTACAGATACCAGTTATTACTAAAGACGATTTAGCATCTATACTCTGGCATGCTAGACAGCCATAGTATTAAAGATTGCCCTTGCACAGATTGTTCGTTTCTTCCCCCAAAGCTCAACCGCGGAGTTGCACAATGGCCCACTTGCCTTAAGGCCCCTCGAATCTGAAGGAATCAGAAAAGGGAATTCCATAGCAGGGAAAAGCAAGCTCAGATGTCAACAAAATCTGGTATGTTTTCTCCATTACATAGTTGACCTATCGTACTAAATCCTCAATTGGATCACACCCATCCACAGGATCGGATTGGGTCATTGGTCATTCGGCCCGGGGCCAGGCCGAAATCACTTGGAGGCCCTGGGGGTCGGTTTCTGAAGCCTCTACGCCTGGGCCGGTTTGGGTTTACCATTTGTAACTTACGTTACTCAAACTGACCCGGGCGCGGTGGCTTCAGGCATTGCTTTGCTTTGTGGCCCGCTCTACTGGCTCCAGCAGCCAGTTACCGGATGCATTCTTCAAAGAAAGATAACACCTAGGTGTTGATGCATGAATGCATGCATCATCAGAGTAGGCCCGAGGCGGACCTGGCCAACCGTGCGCAGCCCTGAACCAAATGTCAAGTCGGCGACACAATGGCGCCAGGCCAGGGGCCGAGGCACTGACTGTGCTAAAGAGAAGACAAGTGTTACTATTTTACAAACAATTCACACTGGGATCGGCCGGGCTTGGCGGGGCTGGGGCTTCCTTGGCAGTAGCATGAGTCGCAAGTTGCAAATTGCTTCAGTTCCTCCAAGCGCATTAAGTTTCTGGGGTTGAGGGTGGACTGGGTGGGCCGATCCTGAGGCGGGGTGACATGTAAGCTGCTGAGTCTGGATTACCTCAATCGAAGGACGAAAAAAGTGTATGATATGATATGATATGGCATTTATAACGCACCTATACACAAGTGTTTCAAGGCGCAAAACTGTCATACTGTCTCCTTCAAACAGTTCTACTGCCAGTCGCACGACGGACGCTGCAAGTCTGGACACAAGGAGGCAAGTAAGAAGCAAGCTTTACTTACTGAAGTTTCCAACTTCCAATGCATATATATTTTAAGGGCTGACCGTAGTCTGCACAACTTCATGCTGGGGGATTTTTTGTGGGTCTATCAAGTAGAACTTATGGTGATTATAGAGTAAAATATAAGCAGAGGGGCTGCAGGCAATGGAGATACAATGGTAGTGCAACCTGGCACAATCTGCCCATCCAGTATTAAACTGGAGAGAGAAATAGAATCAGAGGGGATACAGGTAAAGCAGATGCAAAGCCAATGCATTTCTACTCGCCCCATTCAATGTATGGCACATTTTCTCTGTAGGACCACCATGTACAGGATAAAGTGGATCGCCACTGTATTGTTTGTGTGTCACTGTTGATTTGTGTGTTATGTGGTGCATCATGCAAAAGGAATTGTTTTTGCATGGACATTTCTGGCAAATTCTACCTTGCACGTGAGAAGACATTTTTCTTCTAAATGTGGTTAAATGATGTTTGCAGAGCCTTAGTATTGCATATCTCAGATTTATTCCTCATCTCATTGCTTTTACATTTTCAAGCAGGGACCGTCCAGGGAAATAAGTGCTGGTGATTGGCTAATTAAGTGTCTGCACACACATGTGGCCCAACATTCGAGCGGGGTGCCAGCCATTGACAAAAAAGCCCTTATACTCTACCATCCACTCCAACCCTTCGTTTAGGCATGACAGTGCTGTGGAGAAATTATCACACTGCAGAGAGAGGATCATTTGGGAGATGGGAGCATTCTTAAACAAGCTTTGGTAATGGCAACAGTTGGAGCTTTTGTGTTTGGTATGGGAAAGGCCATGTCGTAGTGGTATTAACTGGCCATTGATGGTAGCAGCAAAATAGTGTGAAATGTCCATATAATAGCAGTGCGTGGTAACACTGCAAGGTTTGATGGTAAGATTTGATTAAAGCGAGCTCAAAGAATTCCCATGAAGAGGTGTTTTGGACAGGGAGGGGCAGGAACTGGCGGGATATGACCATAGGGATTAGCATGGCCATGGGCAGTCAATGAGTGGGCAAATAACCAAACACCTAAGAAGATATCATGAAGATGTTCAGCAGTACCCAAGTACTGATACTTACCATCACTCAAGTAATTACGAATTAATGACGACAGTTCATTTGTTTCCATTTGCAGGCTAGCATTTATCCCTGGAGCATACATCATACAGACGTTTACTTGTACAAATGCTTTCTGTAGTTTTATCCAGAACCTCTTACCAGTTATGCCATTTGGGGCACTAGCACAGGAATAGAGGCGGGTTACACCATCGCCTTATTTAGTCCTCGTACTTTTTCTAAATAAGCTAGCATGCTTACCTAGTCAGTAATTATGTTTTAATGGTCCTTATTGGCATTTATTCAGATGTTTGAATCCTGTACTCCTAATTAGTTGTGCCACTTACGATACTAGTGCTTCATTAGCTGCGGGTGATACCGTCGCCGGAATTAGCTGACATTCTATCCCACCCTTAAATTAAGTAATATATTCTCTTTCTCCTTTACCAGGATGGCGATAGGACAGCTTTACGTTTCATGGAGGGACATATTCATTCTTTTTCCTCATTTCAAGAAACATGTGTATCTCCATTTTGCATGTGATTACAATTATCTTGGCTATTGTGCACGAACCCCTGTTAGTTTGTATTTACTAACTTTTCTGCATTTGCTGGTATTGCTTTGTACGACAATACTTTTAACTACACATTCATTTAATCTAACATTTAACTGCATAAGAAATTCTAATTGATAACGGCACTTAATAAAGCTACCAATTCATTTTAACCAAAAAAACACTCCTTGTTGACATATGATGTCACACGCGACATGAAGAGAAAGAACTACTCGCCTCCCCTGTACAACATAATCAAAACTGAAATGGCAGCAGGAAGGTGCAAAACGAGCCTACTTGGACGACATTGGATGTTCTGAAGACTAACTGATCTGAAACCCCACAAAAATAAAACAGAAAATGGACCAATTGGACTGGATAGAGACTTTCACATCAGCGGGAAAAAACAAACTTCTCATTCATCTAAATTTCCAGCCCACAAAACTGCATTCAACCACTGAAGTCCTAAAAAGATTTCCAGACAAGGCACTACGATCCATTTTCCTGAGGTCTCGTCTCAACTTACTTCCGACCAATGAAATAAGGGCCATCAGGGGCCAGTCGAAATCAAACCATTGTCGCTTATGCGAAACTGAGCATGAGCCCGAATCGGTAAAGCACCTCCTGATGCATTGTTCCCAAACGAAAAAATGGAGAAGAGCGTATCTGGGACCGCTGATTGAACCTAGCCTCTTGTATGAAGAAGAAGTCTGGTGGAACCGCCTTCTGAGCGGATCGAGGACAGCATGGTCAATAGCGACTGCTAAAGTTCTAAAGGGAGCCCTAGAGAAATGTGCTTCAAATTCAATGGAGACGAGCGACCAGGTTTGAACAATTAAAGGTTTTGAACTTACTTATTATTTTGAAATACTAGAAACCAAAAGAAGGGAATTTCAAAAACTTTTGCACGGTTGGACAGAAAAACTTCAAATCTTTAAGAAACTTCAAAATGATCTCTTTTTTGCAAAATCATTGATTTGATAAAAGCAAATAAATAAAAAAAAAGAACTACTTTAGTGGTTTGTGAAGCATGTATGCATTCGGATCGCGTTCCATTGAACGATGGTGCTGACTTTAAGCAGAAGAGGGTTGGTTGCTCCATATTAGAATGTAAGAGCATATTTTCTTCTTCGCACTTCTTTCATTACGCGTAGTATTGGGTGCCACTAGACAGATCTAATGCTAAATCTTTACTGATCTAGCAATTTGACGGAGCGCTGGAGAATTGAGCAACTGACTGGGAAGCCGTTGTTAACATAATTACAAACGGGAACTCTGGCCCTTGGTCGAAGTCACGCACGACAACGCGAGCACACTACAAGTGCCGCAGCGCGCACCTTTAGCTTTTTACCTTTACATTGTTACCACCCAACATCAGCGACTAAATAGTGACCCTGTCACCTTTCATTTTATAGTCCACTTCACCGCAGACATATTTATGCTGAGGGTGATGATTTACTCACGAGACAAAAACCACGCAGACAGATAACTATAGGAAACGTTGAAGCATGGTTCTCATCCACTTACATAGTGTAAGTATATTGGGTACCCCTATTCGCGCTTCGGTAGCTATTTATTTATTGACCATTGCTTAACGAGCTCTTTCCTTTGCAGGAAGGGCAATTTTTAGACACCTTACCACTCATTTTATGGTGAATGGGAATATTATTTTCGTAGCAGCCCAGATTCCGCTGATAGACCTCAGGTGAACTTGGCATGTGTACGCTTATACCCCCCTTCGTTTGAGCCTTTTAGTGCTTTTTTGAATATTAGGTTGAGCTTTGTATCTAGTTAATAAGTGTTTTGGTGATTACCGAACATCACAGACCTAAGTCCTGAACTACCTGTGCGTAAATTGGCTTTAACTGATGGCCTTACATTCTATGAAGGTCACTTACCTATAAATATGAGACGGATGCTGTACCGTTTAATAACCAGGGCACAGCTCTTATCCTTACAAACTGAAACCTTGTATGACATGAGGAAAGCATAACCAAATTGTGGGTTACTTTTATGAACTGTTCTTACAAATATCTTTCCAGGTTTGACATGAGACTAGCATAACTTATTTGCATGTTACCTTTGAGAACATCTCTATCAAGTGTTTAGACATTGATCAATATGACCGTTTTTTTCTGCTTTTCATTTTTGAAATCTTGCTTTTTGAAATTATGAAGTGTTTCAATTTGTACTCATGAATTCCTGTATTGCAATGGATCTGATCTATATGGTTTATGTACCATTCTTGAAATGTGACATTACTTTTTTGGATTTCTTTTTAGTGAAACATGGTTAAGAAGCCCCTGATGAAGAGTGACTAACTCGAAAAGCGCTGGGCAATTTGTGAATTAAATGTATTTGTTATGAACTTCAGCCTAGTGCGATTAATGTACATGCACTGTTCATCTTTAATAATTGAAAAACGTGATACACTAACAGACTTAAGTTTGACAAACCATTTAGTGACATAAGTGGCTCTCTCTACAGGAATCCCTTGCCATTGACTCCCAACTGTTTGCCTGTATAAGCCTTAAGAGAGTGTGCCTGACACTTACAAGCTTTGTGTCCCCCCTCATTTAACATTCTCCCTATCTGTACTCTAATGAAATAGTTTGGGTTTAAAGTGGCACCTAATAGCCAAAACAAAACAAAAAACAGTGAGCAATTTATTAAGCCATTGTCTTCCCTATAGGGGTAGATGGATTTGGGCCGTGCAGGCTATTGGGTCTTTAATAATGGCCTGAAGGTACAGGGCTATTAACACTTTAAAAGCAGAGCCCTTCATGGCATTTGGCCTCTATGTCCGTTCAGTTCTTGAACCCTACGGTATTATTAACTACCTTCTCCCACAGCTCTAACTAACACATTCCCACTTACCAGAGCCACATGCACCCCCTATTGTGCATGTTTAGTAGCTATGTACAGCCTCACTAAGTCTCCTGCATGTGTACATGCATGTGAACAGCCACATGCGGCAGTGTTTGATATGTGCACTAATTGTAGCACTTTCTCTCTTGCAGCATTGGAACAGCTACTACGATACATCCTGGCACAACAAAATCACAGGAGACAACAAGGGACTCTCTGGGCGACAACTAACCTAAGCTAAGTGCTGCACTACCTCGTGTGTTTATTATGCTGACGTACCTTTGTATACCTCGTTAGTGATATTGTATGTGTGTGTCGAGTCAGAAGCAGAGACGTATGTTTGTATGAGTGCAGTGGTTAAAACCTTACCCTAACTTCCACAAACTATCCATAGCCTCTGCCTAAACGTCATTCCAGTTTCCCTACTTCACCCCCTTCCAATCCAACTATCGTCACCCTAGCCCTCCTTCCCGGCTGGGGTTGCAGAGCTCTGTAGAAGCATCGACTTGCAGCATGTCCAAAAACCGCAGTGGGGGTTGTTGGTTCATGCCACTCCTGCGCCTCAGAGCTGTGGACCTTGTCCCAGAACTTTTAGTATGCAAAGTTATGTTATTTTATGAGTTGTGTTGTAATGGAATATTTGCTCATAAATATAACTGGCAAGCTACTTTTTGGTGTCATCATTTGGCTGTACTGCTTTATTAAATGCAACTGGTGGCAACAAGCAGACATGCCTTGAGTCTGGGGGCCTCATTACGACCCAGGCGGTAAGTTACCGCCTGGGCCGTGACTTTACCAGCATGGCGTAAACTATGTTTACGCCATGGTGGTAGGCGGACTTACCGCCCCATTCCAACCTTGGCGGGGCGGTAAATACCCATTTTCCCATTTTCCCTTCCCCATTCCCATTTTGCCCCATAGGGCATAATGGGAGTGGGGAAGGCGTTAATTACGCCACCGTAAATTACGGTGGCGTAATTAACTCCATGGCCCCTTAGCGCCATGGATTTTAACACCTGCTAAAAGCAGGTGTTAAATCCGCCATGGCGCTAAGGGACCTCGTACTCAGGCGGTAAGGGTCGGCGCTGTTTACGCCGCCGTAAAACCCTTACCGCCTGAGTTGTAATGAGGTTCTGCAAAATAAGTATTAAGGTATGCGAAGATAAGGTTTTTAAAAAAAAGAGTAAAAAGAATGTTATTACTTTCTCAAGCGTTTACACAAATCATAATAAGCAACAGACACATGAACCCTCCACACGTAGCATTTTCTGTAAAGTTGTGTATTGCCACGATTCACGGGTGATGGTTTGAGGGCCACTTATTTGAGGCGAGGCTTGGGACACTTTTTTTTGTGATGTCTGGCCATATCTTGTCCAAGTCCGAGCCTGCCAATCCAATAACCGCCATCTGGCAGGGCGAGTTTATCTTTTCAACTTGTTTGGTAATAGATCTGATCTTGCTTGGTAGTAAAACATAGTGGAATCACCCCAGAAAATATGCATGTAGGTGGGAAGGATTTGCATCTTAACACTATTTACTGTAGCCAGGTAGGACAGAGCACATGCGTCTGATTCTTGAGCTGAGCCCCTGTATCATGTGTGTAGACCCTGCACATCTTGGGTCCTGACCCAGTTCGATCCCGAAATAAGTAGCAGTTTTGCAAATTGTAATATAATTGATGAGAGACTGCATATTCCAGATCCTTGGCACGGTTTTACCCATGTTCAGTTTATACCCTGAAATGTGCTAAAAATTCCTAGCAATTGAAAACTCTTCGAAGAAAACCTACGTGGGATTGTTATGAATTACCATTATGTCATCTCTGTAGCAAGCGACTTTAAGATGAAACTCTTGTTTAATCGGAAATAAACCGATTTATCATGATTTATTTATGGACTCTACATATTTTTCTATATAGGTGTCAAAGAGGAGGGGTGAGAGTGGACACTCCTGCCTCATGCCGCAGTATGTGGAAACGAATCAACTGTTGGCAGACCTCTCAAAGCATGCCAATCTCCAGGCAAAGGTTATATGCCTTTCTCAGTTGCCATGGCTTCCCCCAGCCGACTTGATCAAATGATTCTTCAACATCTAGAAAGTGCAGAGCCGGTGGGGATCCCCACCTAACATCGACATCTAGCGGGCTTGCTCCATGTTCCCTGGTGTCTTTAGCAGGTCCAAACTGTGATGTTCCAAGTCAATCAGGTTATAACTATTCTCTAATGATTTTATATCTAGTATCTTAGAGAATGCTTTACTGTTTCCATTATCAATGTGATCGTACAATACGAGAAGCACTCTGTTTTATCTTTCTCTTTTTTGGAAAGATCATTTGATTCTCTCCAGGAATCCGGATTCAGTCCATCATCCCATATATATTCAAACAAATGAATTAGCAGTGATAGAAAGTGGGAGTCACCAGGGAGATATTGCCCACAAGCGCATTGTCAAGATTTGTGACTGACATTACCAGGGACCTCGGATGGTTGCATCCATACAGGTCAAATGGTTTCGGGTCACAAACATGGCGACCATCCTAGAAAGGTGCATATTAAATACATACGAGACAAATACAAATGTTATACTATGTATCTTTTTTTCCAATGCAACATGCAAATGTGTAGACATTTATTTATATAGTATCACATTTCCTCTAATTATAGTGCATCAAATGCTTCACTATTGTTAAGTAAAGTATTGAGATACATTGGAAATCCAAAAAATGAATTGCTAATAACTTTTGACTCGCATAACGGATTAGGCTGAAATTATGCAAACAAAATGTTTGGCACGGCCATAGAGTGGGAATTTTGGCAAAGATCAGTTCCAAAATAAAAAAAGTTATAAAGTAAAAAAAATAAAAACGCTGTTTTGGCCCAATCCCCGTTCATTTTCCCATAGAGAAATAGTCAAAATGTTGCTCCAGCGCACCACCAAAACAGCTGGATGGAATTGGACCAGGTACAAAAAAAATTGGGCACAAAGCATTGAATTGAATTCAGGGCGAGGAGGGATCTGGTCTGAATGAGGTTATTGCAGCCAGTAGTTTTTAAAATATCTGACGGAGAAGGGGGTGCCCCCTTCTCCCAAAATTATAGCTATATCTTTGCAGCAGAGTGGCTTTACATAAGTTAAAAAAACACAATGTTTTTTGTTTGCTGTAAGAGATAACCATGGTTATTACGGGAATAACCGCAGCTAGCCGAAAAACACAAAAAGTTAAAAGAATTCAATTTCGAGGCATCAGGCTAGAAGTGGGGAGGGGGAAAGAGGACACCATATGAAATTGGGTAGTTGGGGGTGGGGGCTAGGGACCAAGTTCAGAACACAAACGTCTTCTCCTAGCTGCAGCTATTCGGTGGGATAACCGTGGTAATGAAAGAAAACAAGATCGGGAATGAAAGTGCGTCACACAAAACAAGTGTTGGGGGGCATGGACGAGGGCTTGGGAGGGAAAGATGAGTTCAGGGGACTGAGGGTAGCATGTGAGGAGGAGGGAGGCACTTGGGGAGAGTGCCTGGGAGAGCAGGGAAACATTTTTGAGTTTGTGCTGTTTTTTTGGATAACCGCGGTTATCTTTAGTACATTTCTACCATAACCACTGTCATGATGAGTGGGCTAGAAGTGTTTTAAGATATACAGTGAGTGTGGCCGAAGGCCGTGCTCACTGGCCAGAGCCGAAAGCCCTGTCTAGTGGGCCCAAATGAGATGTTTGGCTGTGGCCATGTAGTGGGACTAAAATAAATATATTGGGGAACATATACAAGGACACGTCCAACAGCCATGGCTAGTGGTCCGGTAGTGTTTTAAAATGTACAGTGGGCACGGCTGGAGGGCCTGGCTAGTGGGCACAAAAGAGATTAATAGTGACCATGGCCAAAGGCTGTGGCCGCCTACTGTGACGAAAGGAAACATATTGGGGGAACATGTACAGAGGACATATCCAAGGACCATGGCTAGTCGGCCGAAAGACATGTATAATGGGCATGGCCAAAGGCCGTGGCCAACTAGTGGGTGTAAAAGAAACATTAGGGGAACATCTGTAGTGGACATGGCTGAAGGCCATGGCTAGAGGCCTGTAAAAAAAATCTATAGTGTAACAAATACCTTGAAAGTCACTGAATTAATTTTTAAAGTGTAGTTAAGTTGAGCAGATTTAACGCAACAAAACCTTGAAATTCAGTGGATGTGGGAAGTTATGACCAGCTTAACTCTGCACGTTCCCGTTGCAAATCCCATGAGCACATACATGTTCTGAGAGAAGGGGTTTGCAATGACATGCAAAATGGCATTATGGGGGACACCAACAGGAGTGCACAGAGTTAAGCTGGTCATGACTTGGTACATCGACTGAATTTCAAAGGTTGTTAAATCTGCTCAACTTTACTGCACCTTAACTAAAGTTTTTTCAGTGAATGTATAGATGAATATCCAACACTTTGCACGTTTCCAATCCAAGTCCACTCCAAGTGATCCACCATAGATAAACCCAGAGTTGGAAGCATTAAATCCAGTTCATGACCGACAACTAGATAAAAACTCCAGCATGACTGTTCATCATCCTAGAATTACATTTCATTAGAAAACATCAGATTGTATATCATCATGGGTAAAAACCACCTCTTTGCAGAAGCATTATGGACAGAATTCAGCATTTTCAACACATTTTTCAATTACAAAAAATTATATATAATATACTCAAAAGAATATATGATATACTGTCTGGCATATGACTGGTGATGGGTGTCAGTGTATGGCGTATGTGCATATGGCGTATGAGTATTTTGTTTAAGAGTGCGTAGTGTGTAAGTGTATGTTGTGTGAGTTTATGTTGTGTGAGTGAATTACATATGAGTGTATGGCATATGGATGTATGGCGTCTGAACGTATAGCATATGAGCATATGGTGTATCAGTTTACGGAGTATAAATATGAGTGTATGGCATATCAGCATATAGCATATGATTATATAGCGTATGGCATATGAGTGTATGGTATATGTGTGAATGGCATAAGGCATATGAATTTGTGGTGTATGAATGTGGGGCATATGAGCATTTGGCGTGTGAGTGTATGGCATGTGAGCGTATGGCATATTACCATTTGTGAAAGATTAGTGTATACGTATAAACTCATATGGAATGCACATGTCCTGTATGAAAACTCACATTAAAGTTAGGACTGACTTTGATGGGATTTTTGTATGCATATAGGAGGCTTACAGGAGATGTACCTTTCGTACATATAGGAGATGGAATGATCATCTCTTGTACATTTCTTATAAATATGACAAGTCGCTTTAAAATCTGTCCTGACATGTACATATACTGCTCAATTTTTTAAATTTACATGTCCATTCGGTACATGTACATATGAAAACTAAGATCAAGCATATGGGATGTGGGATCTGGGTGTATAGTGTACAAATGTGAGGCATTTAAGTGTGTGATTTATGAGTGTGTGGTACATGTAGCTTCTGTGTATCGCCTAAGTGTCACATACACCTATTCAGTCTCACATCACAATCAGTCCTGAGTTTGACATGAGTTTTCGTATGTATCAGAGGTGCATACAAAATGTACATTTCATTTTAGGTAATATACATCCCCAGTAGATACGAAAACTCACATCAAAATCAGTACTCACATCTACATGTACAAAATCTACAGGTGCATGTCGATGTGCAAGTGCATTTAATATAGGAGCTGTACATTCTTCCATTCTGTGCATGCATGATGTGTGCAAATCTTATATCTTGAATAATTTAAAATTGAGCAGTTTAATTTTTAAATTGTATATGTATGTGTACATTTCGTACATTTATAGATGAAAACTCACATCAAACCTATGGCATATGAGTGTATGATGCATGGGTGTGTGGCATAAGAGCTTATGGCATATGAGCTTGAGGACTGTGAACATGTTGCATATGCGGATGGGGCGTATGAGTGTGTTGTGTGTAAGTGTCGCACATGTGAACATATAGCGTGTGAGTGTATGGTACATTACTGTATGGCATATTATTGTTTGGCAAAAGAGTAGCCTGTGAGTGTTTGTTACAAACTTATTTGAAACACACATCCTATACACTCCCTGCACATTTCACAACTCATGTTGAAGTGAGGACTGACTTTGATGTGAGCTTACATTTCATACAGGAGATGTGCATTCCTTCTGCGCATGTGTGAGAGATGGGCACATCTTAAAACGTGAACAGCCTTTAGTCCGCCAAATATATTTACAAAACATGCATGTAGTTGTACATTTATTTTACGTACATTATGCACATGCGTGAACTATCGATACATCTTAAAGCTTGAATATCTCAAAATTAGCCAGCTCAATTTTCAAACTTTTTGGAAGGAACCAGATTCTGATGAGATGAGGTGCATGCCAAAAATCTCACATTTTTAGACATTTGGGCTGTTAAAAATGTTTTGTGTCCTTTGGGAAAATCCCATATCTAAAGTGTGCAAAGTACAATTAAAACATCAGGAAATGTGGATGACGGTGGCAGAGTATAGTTGTTTTACAATGTGCAGTTATGATTTCTTTAGAAAATAAACACTGGTGAGTTTTTGGGTTTATTTTTGTGGTATTTTTTGAGCGCGGATCTAGCTCCATGAAGCAACAGAGCGCTTTACAGATATTTACAACATTACAGATGCATAATGGAGCGCTTTTCAGTGGTAACAACAGAACAGATAAACAGCTGGGGTCGGATACAGAGGGGCACCGGGTGGAAGGGAGTAGAGGGGCGGACAGTGTCTAGTGAGTCAGATGGCGCGAGGGGCGACGTAATGACCTAGGTGTTGAGAAGGAGAGACTCCTTGAAGAGGTGGGTCTTGAGTTCTTTTCTGAATTGTAGGAGCCTGGTGGTGAGTCTGATGCTGACAGAGAGGAGGTTCCATAGTCTTGGGGCGTAGGCAGTGAAGGCTTGTTTTCTGGTTCTTTCCTTTTGGCAGCGGCGGATTTCAAGTCTGCACATGTCCTGGAATCTGGTGGTTAATACTTCTTAATGTATTAAGAAATGTTTGCATAGTCACTTGCACATAGGTTCATGAGTGTAAAATGCCAGACCTTCCACCTATTGTAAGGGCAATAGTCCCCTGTGATATTAAGAGGCCTTTTCCACTCAGTTTAGCTCATGAGCGGACAATACATTGTCAAACCTTGGATTGTGTATCAAGTGTTTCATATATCTGATGCCAGATTTTGTTAAAGCAAAGCTGATGATACAGAGGTTCAGATAGTTTATAGTTAGAAAATATAATGTTGTCAACTGTAAACAATGTAGGGGCCATGGTCATACATAAATAATAATGCCTTTGTAATAAAAATGGACTTGTCATTTGAAATCTAGGCATCATGTTGGCTCCATAGAGATGGACAAAATAAATGTAGCCCTTTTCACTTCTTATCACAATCCCCTCAGACTTAAATGAAACCTGACTGCTTCCATTAAGGAGAAGCAGCAACTATACAGTTATCCCAAGTCACACATCAGATGCCTGGGGAGTCCAGGGGGCAAACAGATCACAACATGTCCTCTCTCTAACCTGCGGACACCTATTCCTATGTGGCATGCATGTGGACCTCCCTGCCCCCCTAAGACTTGGGCCGGTCCTCCTTAAGTTTCTGGAAGCTTCAAAAGACATTCCTTTTCTCTTCTCTTCTCCCCTCCCCTGCTAATGTCCTCTCTGCCTGAGACTGGTGGACTGGTTCCTTCAGAGTCTTATAGGGCGCCAGGGCCTTCCTTGCCCAGTCTAGCTCTGCACTCCCCCCAAAAACCGTCATCCTGCACTTGCCCTGACGCCCCCCCCCATACTTAGCTGGTTGGCTTGCACCCTTGTTGTCTTCAAGCACGTTAATTGCACTTAGTTGTGGACTTCCTTCCCTCTCTTCTCCTCTGGCCCTATCCACCAGGCCTCCCTGGCACTTTCCTTCCCATGGGACCTGCCACCCAACTCTTGAACTTCCCCACCTCCCTTCCCCCCTGCACTTCTCGCTACTGCGATTGCACAATCTGAATGTCGCGAAAGGCCTATTTGGATCGATACTTTCCTCCTTCCTGATCGCCGCCACCCCACCAGCCTGCATTTCTGCACCCCCTCCCCTCCTGCCTTGCTATGCCTCAAACACTTGTGTAAAATAAATAGAAACAAAATTACATCAGGGACTCAAAGTAGTCACCATCAATCTGAATATTTTATGCAAATACTGTAACTTTAAAACTATTCTTTGGGGGCACAGGAGGATACCAGGTTACAGACACAATGCTCTCATCTGCTGCACTGTGCTTCAGTCCAGAGTCACTACATAACCAATTAATACCAGCAGTCAGCAAATCAAGTCTTCCTAAAATAAAGGTATCCATGCCTTTACTGCCTTAACGCACACACTAGCCCCTCTCAGGTGATCTGCTTCTGTATCCTAGGAACCGTATAATGTCAGGTGCCATGTCCTTATGTGGTCAGGTCTTCCTCCGGCCACCTAGGAGTGGGAAGAGATAGGGATTTCAAATGAGAAGCCCTTAGGTCCGTGGACATTGTTCCTAGAACATTTATTCGCACCTGAGGCAGACAGTTTAGCCAATAAGGTGGCTTGGACAGCGCACAAGAATACAAATTCTCCACCTGCTGTTCCAGCTACCCGAGGCTCTTCCACGGTTGGCGCCATTTGTTTCTTTTGTTTTTAATGTGAGCTTTTCCCTATTGCCTCCTCACCTCCCTACCCCTCCAAAATAACCCCAACCCATTCCCTACCCTCTCCATGTCTCCCTACCTACCTGCTGGACCAGAGCTTTGTGCTCCAGTTACAGCACTTCTCCCATCTTTTTTCATATTTTTTTCCCCTCAGGAGATTGGCTACGCAGGTGGAACAAATCTCCTGAGGGAGAAAACAAACAATTGCACCCCAGTTAAACCGCGGAGTGCGAATGGCTTTCACCACCGCAGTGGGGTGCAGGCATGGTTGGTAAGGCCCACAGCCCTCGCAGAGGCCCGAGCAGGGCTAGCGGGCCGATACCTGCCATGGCCGCCCCCCAGTGCGGTTGTGAAAGCCATATTCTCTCTCCCCTCTCAGGTCCACTTCTCACAGAATCTGTCCCTTTGTTGAGACGTCCCAACTCTCTCATTCCTGTCAAATGTCCCCACACTCATTGATCCAGTCCGCTGTCAGTCTTACAGTGGCTAAGATATATTTACTCCTTTCTAGCCTCTCTGGAGACATGCTGCTGCTACCTACTGCCATGTATGCCTTACTGCAGTTCAGATAAAAGAGAAAAAAAGAGTCAAAGCTACCTCTCCCTTCAACGCACAGGTAGTGCTGGAACAACCTACAGAAGGCTAGGAGTTATTTGGACTAGCGACTAGCCATTTATGATCACACGCTCAAAAAAAGAGATACTGTATCTTAGTGTTTGGCAGCGCATTTCTACTGTCAATGTCTTGCAGTACACAAAACAACACCCTTTCTGTTACTAACCACACTCTGTTTAGAACTGTATGGTTCTTGTATAGTGAATGATAATGACCTTCACCTGTTTATCTCTGTTTTTAACAGGTACCTTTATTTAGAATACATTTTGTTTTAACAGTATCTCTTATTTTGTGGTTGTGATCATAAATGGCTAGTCCAAATAACTCCTAGCCTTCTGTAGGTTGTTCCAGCACTACTTGTGCGTTGAAGGGAGAGGTAGCCTGGACTCTTTTTTTCTCTTTTGTCTGCTACCTATTAACCCTCTAGAGTCAGCCCCCCGTGAACAAAAAAGAGGGAGCTAGCCCTATTCTATTACTCACTGCAGTTCAGACCATCCCAGACATAAAAGAGCTAGCATGGTATCAGAACCAGGAAGTACTGTTCTAAAAGCTTAACCCATTCTATCCCAGAAAGCATGCTACCCTATACAGTGCAGTTTAAACAGGAAAAGCAGTCTTATAGAAAAACATAAATCACTAAGTAGATAAATCTCCAGGAAAGGGTAGAAGAGGCGAACATGATATCAGAGTCCCAATAAGTCTTCAGGCATTCATAGGACAGTATATTATAGAAAACAATCACAGCCCTGAAGAAGGGCACAGGTTATGTTTCATTCCTAAACTGCTTCTCAGTCTTTCATCGGATAGAAGCTACTGTGGGAACCACTGGTAAATACTTCACTGAGCGACCATCTGGCAGCAGCTGTTTAGGAGCTATGCAATTCCTCCACCCCGGTGAAATATGGAAAACGAGAACTCTCTTGAAAATTCAGGACTGGAACTGGTGTCTAGCAGGGATTCCATTAGGCCAATGTTCTTCAACATGTATGTCAGCGATCTCCTGAAGGTTTGAGACCAGGAAGCACAAGATGTCGTGGAAAGTAGCAACGGAAAGCGTCCAGTCTTACTCTAGGAAGATGACTCAGTACTGCTGACCTTAACACCCAAAGCCCTTCGGAAACTCAAGCATGATATAGGGCCCACAATCAAGATATGCCAGGAATAGATGATTCTATATCTAGGCTGATGGCGCCTCCAGAACATCTCATTCATGTGTTGGTGACCAAGGGTGTTGTTAGGTCCGGAAAAGACCCGGGGCTACACTGATGTTGCAACTGTCGGGACTGGGGGCTAGCTAGCCTTTTGGTTGAAGCTCCTGAGATTCTATCCGGGGCAACAACCAAAAGACCAGGGGCTATAGCACCCTTAGCCCCCCCTCTAGCAACGCCTCTGTTGGTGACCACCTACGGGGCAGAATTCGGGGCTTCCCTAGGTCCCCCCGCCCATCAGGGGTATTTACAATCTGAAGAAAACGCTTGGAAAACCTACTACCTCTCTAAAAAGCCCATCACACCCTAATCCCAGAGGCAGAGAATGGAAAGTTTCCATTTGAGCCCCAGTGCATTCAATGTATAAAGAGCTACGCTGCAAAGAAGTTTAGTCTGAACTAAATCTGCATAATAAAATCATTTTTAAAAAAACAGAATAAAATCTGGTGAACAAAAGCAGAGAAAAGTGAGCGTCCTCAATCCACCGATGCAGCAAAACAGCTCAATTCCGAAGAATGTTGAAAACTTCTATCATCCTTACTAAAAGTTCTGGGGAATTGATTAGACATGCTCTAAAAAGGCAGGCAAAAAGGACATTGAAGATACATGGAAAGGGCCATTCTAGAAATGTATATGCAACTGGTATCTGCAGCATCCAAACCGTCTTACCAGCCTGTCCAGCCCAGAAGAAAGAAAAACTTTCCACTTGTATAGAACTTCTGAAAACAAACCCAGAAGAGCCTAGTTTATGGTCACCATTTACCTATCTGGTAGCGCCGGACCAACTGGTAGACATCCTGTTTTTGAACACCTGGTGAAATGTACCATGGAAGGGCCTTCCAGCCCATATCACAGAACAGTTCCAACACCAAAAGAAAGAGTAGTTACCTTCTCTGCCACAAAAAGAACAGCAGCCTGGCACTAGGGAAATGAAAAAAGCCGCCAAAAAGCTCAGCGTGGAAGTCCAAGAAAGCAGAAGCCCAAATCTTCATGAAGCTGGCACATGTTGGGCCAAAACCCCTATCTACAGCATGTCCTGAGCATTCAGACAATAACTTAAAAAAGAGCCATCATCATTACACGTGGCCTAGCCGTGGTGGAGGGCCTCTATGCACCTAATCTGGGAGCTGAATCCTGCCATTTCTAGGCCTGTGAAGCCAAAAGGGGTGCAAAGGTTCAGCTTATAGAGCAGACCAACTGGGGAACCACACATGGGCAGATTACATCCTCCCGCCCCCTTGCATTACACGGCATAGCAGGAGTTGTAGAAATGTGTGAGGGATTCTGGGAAATAGTCTGTACAACAATCAAAAGGCTTGCTTTGAGTAAGCTTTGTGTCTAAGGGTGCAAATGTCATGCCGTGTGGAGATGTGGGATGGGGGAGGCTTAGAGAGAGTCCACAGCCTATGGTGTGTCTGAGCTGATGGGAATGAATAGGGAAAAGAGGGAATATACAAGTCTTAAGTCTAATATTCAGAACTGATAATGTGCTAAGGCCCATCAAGTTGACATAAGTACAATAGCATATTTCAGACAGCTCAGATACTTGCAGCAAAGAAAGCGTATGTGGGGGGGGGGCGTGAGGGCATGTGCAGAGAACTAATAAGAAGGTTCTGTGCTGGCCTCTGAGTGGTGAGCAGTGGTTTAGCTGAAGAACGATTCATTCTGGTGACTTTAAAATACTACTGGTAATTTGCTTGGTGTGTACAAACGTATGCAGGTAGCATGTCACTTTTATTAACATGCTTCTGGCGTGCCTGGTGGCAGTGCACATTACAGGTATGTTTCGAGCACTTGGGCACACGGGTGTCTCAAAGGATGGGTAAACAGGACACGTGCTTTGAACAGCCTCTTGTTAGGCCCCCACTTCAATGAAATGTTTGCTTTCGCCAGGCAAGCTAGCTGCTTTGCCGAGGTGCGAGAAAAACGCGCCGTTCCAGCCATGATAATGAAGAAGAGGTTTTCTGACCAGACTTCCCCGGTCTCTGCTGCAACCTTTTGCTTTTTCATCACCTAGTCCTTCCTGTCATGTTACGATAGAGGGCCTCATGCAGAGTTGGGTAATTACCAAAAATGCCACCGTATTACCCCGTAAACCCAATTCCCCAATTCAAGGTTCGATCAAAAGACTTCATAAGAATTGGTGGTTTATATTTAACGCATCCGCGCTTAATAAGCGGAGGTTTTCTAAGCGGGACCACGGGATCGAACCTGTGTAGCTGCAGGTCGCCTGGCGAGCGAGGCGCTCCTGAGCTGTCCCTATTCCACAAGCATCTCCTGCTTGAAGTCCTCCTATTTCTACCTTCGCCTCAGAACGATATAAAAGTCCGTTTTGTTGCGTGACCCCCCCCCCCCCACTTCTTACAAACGTCGATTCGAGATTCGTTTGAGATTCAAAACCCATAAGCAAGAAATCAGAGAAAGCTTCAGATTCAGCAAGTAGCCTAAATTGCAGTGACTCGTCGTGCGCGCGCGCCAGGCTGTTAATGAAGTGAGTGCTACCCAAGCACTCAAACCCCGATAAAAACCAGAATGCGATAAACACCCCCAATTGCTTTTCCGCTTTTACACCAATGCGCACTTCTGAGAGACCAGTCATTGGATGAAATCACTTTGTATTGTGTAACACTACAATTCCCAGGCGCACGTGGATGAGGAAACACTTGTGGGAAAATGGTGTGTCACCGTTTCCTGAAAGTTCATCTATTTGTTCATCTATTTTCAGAGAATATAGGTTTCGTCTGGATCAACACATGCCCTAGAGTTTAAATGCTTCTCTTCTCCTGATACCCCACAAGAATGCCTAATTGCACAGCTGTTCTCACCACGGAGCCACATAAAAAGTGCAGAGAAAGAGGTCTGCAGTCAGTGCATGTAGGAAATTGCCCTATTGGAGAAGTGACTGAGGATGCAGAGTTAGGCATGTAAGAGCAGTCTAGAGACATGTGAGCTTGTTATATGTCATGATAGTACACTGTAATGTCCTGGCCAGGGGGCACGCAGGCCTGGCGGACCAAGGCTGGGGGCACCAAGCAAACATACCTCGGCAGGGGGCACCCCGCCATCCCATGAGCATATGGTCTCATCCATGGCCTGGGGGCACCCAGGCCAAGACCAAACGTCTGCTCCGGCGTTGCCGAGCAGGGGCACCGGCATCCCCAAGCAGAGTTGCCCAGCAGGGGCTCTGCAGGGCTCAGAAGTAGAGTTGCCCAGCGGGGCTCTACCAACACGGATAGCTGCAGTTGGGGACAGTGTTGCCCGGCAGGGGCACTGTCCTAGTGGGGGGCCCTGCATGGCAGGCCCTCAGCCAGCTACGCAGCACCAGCATGGCGCTGGTAATAAGGACACAGCACACCGTGTTCAGTTACTTTCCAGACTAATGAACAGTGAGTCGCTCATTGCTTTTATTACTTTGGTCACGTGGTCACTGACAGCACGAGCCCTGGGAGATACCATGCTCGCTGGAGGGGTGACACATTACATACAGGTCTCTTTGACGCCCAGCAGTCATGATATGGGCTTGAAAATGTAACTTGCATTTACATAAAAACAATTGTGATGATCTATTGCCTTTTTGTATAAACAATGTGCGTATAGAGGGTGGGATTATAAGGTATTGTATAAGGACTGTGCCTCGTGATTGGTGCAGCCCCCCTCTGTAGTCATCTCATATGTCATGAGCAAAGAGGAGCACTTTCTGACCCTCCACCTCCTGATGGTGTGTCTGATGGGCAATGGCTTTCCTGAATTTCTGGGCAGGCCGGCTCAAGGGGCAATTGAGCGGTAGGCCGGACAGGGGGGCCAAGGGCACAGGTGCGCACTGCATTACCAATAAACTGCACTGCACGCTTTCTAAAGTCAGAGTGCATATGCTAAGACTTCAGAAAGCATTGTTCTAGTTGCCGCGGGGCACATGCCACACCGCAACTGGAAGGTTACTTTCATTCCGGTCCTAACCCCACTGCCCATGACAGGACACCAGGAAGTGCTCCGTGCTTCCTGGTTTCCAATCTGCGTTGGGAAGCTTAAATCAGCTGAGCGCGGGAGATGGAATGGAGGCCTTCCAGTCGAAGACGGAGCCGGTGTGTGCGCGCTTGTGTGTATGCATGTATTTGTGGTGGGGGGGTTGGTGCTACAGACAAGGCTTCTTTTACTGTACAGTGCTGCGCCCAGGTCTTCTGGTGGGGTCAGGGGGCACACAAAAACATTTCGCACAGGGCCTTAGTCAGGGTACTCCCAGCCTGCCTTTGTCAGACCGTGGCAACAGAGTCTTAGTGAGTTCCCCCATAGGGTCCCGTGCTTGCCCACTCCCTAAATACCTTCCAGAGGAAAATGAAAGATGTAGACCAGCTTGGTCATTTCCATTGTCAACATTAAGGAGGGACATTTCTATAGTATATGGTTTATAAACACATAAATCAACACCTACAGCACACGAGGTTACGCCTGATCTGATATTTGCACCAAAGCCCAGCACCCGGTGTATATTGAGCTGAAGCTGCCAACAGCACACCACCTCTCCCGCTCTCCTACTCCCCTCCTCCAGACTAACCCTACCCGCCCTCTTTCTTGTTTACAGATCGGCCAGACCACCTGGGGACCAATTCCGTTGGCAACAGTGCGCTATATCAGTACCTTTAACATAACATAACATAAGAACATTTGCCCAGGCAAATCATGTGCATTCATTTATTTGCATGAGGGCTGCATGTCGGAAATGCCATTTTTCATTGGTTGAAATGAGGATCGTCACTGTTGTTCTGGAATTAGACTGGAAGATGTTCCCACCAGCTGAGCCCGCCAGTCAAATCGATTCCCGGGTCTGGGATTCAGTGGCTCTTTTTTGATCTCATGAGATTCTGCAGCAGACACAAGACTCTCCCGAGCTCTTGTGTTGTGGGCAGATTCGAGTGAAATGGGCTAATCAGACCCAATGAGCCTCTCTGAAAGATATGCAATCATAACCCTAATGTCCCTAGCTGGGTCTGCTTGTCATTTAAGGCCCAGCTCATTTCCTGATTGGGTGTGAAAGTTAGAGACGGGACCAGGGCAAGAAAAGAGCAGACTAGCTCGCGATCTTGCTATTTGTTGCATTTTTTGTGTTTCTTTTTCCAATTTGATCCCTGTTTGGTGACATGTCTCATAGTGATTGTTTTGCGAAGTTCCTTAAATGAGTAGGCCCTCTTTTGGAAACCGTGCATGATCCTTTCTATGTCCTTCTTCCACACAGGCACCAGCACTGCATGCAATTCCCTGCCTCCCACCCACTACTAGTGTTTTACAGGATCACAAAAAAGATGCCACATTCGGTTGCAGCCACATCTTGTTTATGCTCCCCTCCACACAATTCAATGATTTTCTCCTCACTAGCAATATTTGGTTTCCTCTGTCAAAGAAGGGGGCCACAATCCTCTGAATGCATCCCTGTGCCTCTAAACTATTCACCAAGAAGCCACTTGTGTCGCCAACAGGCTCTACATGGCATAAGATAAAATCCAAAGATTTTCCCGTCGCTATTGATATTTTGTCTCATCCACCACAAATTACTTTATCATCACTAAGTATTGTGTCTGGCATGTCAGAATAAGATGCTACACTCAATTGCAGCCATCAAATGTATTGGCCTGCCTCCAAACAATTTAACAGGAAGCCACTTGCTGCCTCAGCATGTTTCACACAACATTACAATTCACTGATTCTCACTTTACTGTTAGTATTTGGTCTCATCCACCACCAAAGAAGCGCGATACAACCACTGAATGTAATCTCGTACCACCCTCAACCAGGTGTAAAGAACCGACGCACATCAGAATATGACACAGAAGCACGGAAACAAGGGGATCTAACCCATGATGTGAAAAACGATGGACCATGCCCTGTTTTGAAAAAGGCTGGAATCTGCCAAAACACGTGTCAGCTTAAGGGCATCAGAAAATAAAATGGAATCATGCTAATTAATTGAGTCTTTGTGCAAACCCTTCTTTGGTGCAGTCTTGAGAAGCCACGACACCCTCCAAACAGGTCTTGGATTTTCTCCTCATTCCCTAGTCTTTGGCAGGAAACATCACACGCATGATGGGAGGTGGTCACTGGGATGTTCTCCTCCCATACTGTCAAACTAGAAATTATATCGTGCCTCCTATTGCTATGAATATATGTATATTGGCCTACGCCAAGCTGCTAACAAGCTGCTTATAAACTACATGTGAATAAACTCGCATTGCAAGGTCCTGACCTTAGAAACCATGTAAACTGTCATTTTGGGTCAAGCCGCCATTTTAGGTTTTCTTGCTCTATAAAGTCACCATGTGAGCTAAAATGGTGGCCTATGTTATTCAGAACAGAACTCGATTGTCATGACCTCTGTACAGCTAATGTATAACTTGCCTGCAGGCCACTTGTTAGGGTCATGAGCTGAGACCTTGTCCTTCTGCTGACCTGTGTGCAATGGATTACCTGTATCACCGAAACTGATCTATAATTGAATGAGAACACCTGCTTAACTATATTGTATAAATTAAGTCCTGCATTGTAATGTTAGGCCTAGAGCATACATTATTACCATTTCTTCTTGTTAATGTATAAACCTAAGATGAACTAGATTTGACCTGGCAAGGGACCCTAGAGCAGTAACTTATTTATGGAATGGTTAACCTGAAGAAAGGCTGGACAACAGGCTGGAGAAATGTATAAAAGCCTGACTGTTTCAATGAATATTTGCACTCACTGAGCACACTGAACCACGCCGGAGTTCGCTGTGTTATACTGAGGGTCGATAGCTATCTGAATTTTGTTCTGTTCTTTTGTAACTGGATTCAGTATAAAATAAAGTACTTTGTATGTTCCTTTGTAACCTGTGTTTGGTGTGTCTCCTTTTTGGTTACCCTGCCTCATATTATTTCCTTGTTTTCACAGTTGGCGCCCGAATAGGGACCCTCAAGATTGATGCCGGATTATTGAAGGTTGACGCACGCTATCGGAACGGGATCGGACGGTGTGACATAACGGGCCCGACTGAACGAGACGCGAAACCTCAACAGCGCTGCACGATCCGTTCCCTGGACGATAGCCGTGTGGTCTGAGACGGCATCTTGACAAGGGTCAATTTTTTGAGGCGGGCAGATTTGCCGAAATCACCATACACAAGGTAAAATTCGTTAGGTAAGTCCTTTGTAAACCGATCGGTCCTCCTTAGGTTTGGTCAGGTGAGTCGTTACCCGACTCTTAATTCAACCCTGACAATTTGAATTTGGCGCATTGTATCTGCAGACACAATTATTGACCAGGTAACACTGAGTATTTGAGAAATGCCTGGGAAATTGTCTAGCTGCTTTAGGGCATTATTCCGCAGCGATAGACAATCTTTGGAATTTAGCCATCCGGCACCACAGGAGGGGTCGCCGGCATCTACTATGTACTGTAAGCATGGCATTGGAAGTGTAGTATTTAATAAAATGTGGCACTGACAAACCAGACATGCCTCCGAACTTCAGTGGCCAGTCAATGGTAGTTTTGAGATCCCTCGTATTGAATATTTAGAGTCAGTCTCGTTAAAAAAGAAGGACAGACCTGCAGCATTTGATGTTTTGCAAAATTGGAAAAGAGAAGCGTTGCAGCAGCTTAAAAGTAGGGAAAAACATGTGCGCCGTCATAAAACAAATGCTGAAAAGGCGTTGTTATATGATCAGGACAAACAGTCTGAGTCGGTTAGAAATATGGACAGGGCTTTCTCACTCGGTATTCAGAAAATCTATCCTTCTAAAGATCTTCATGTTTCTGATGAGTTTATCGACAAATTGTTAAATGAACGAAGGCCTGGTGCCTCTGCACCACCTCCGTATGTTCCTCTTCCTCCTGCTGTACCTCTTCCTGCTGTTATTCCTGCTCTTCCTGCTCAACCTGTTGTTCCTATTCCTCCGGTTGTTGTTCCTCCACCTGCTCCTCTGCCTCTTCCCATTGCACCAGAAATAGTACCTCCTTTGAATTTGCCTGCGCCCTCACTCCCAAGTAGTTCTGTACCGCTTGTAGTTGATCAGGGTGCGGGGTCGAGGATTGTTACTCGTAATACTGTTCCTACAGAAAAGAAACAGGATTTGTTTGCATGGGCTAAGCATTGTATGGAGAGAGATGATCGAGCTAATGTTCTTGCCACACTTTCTAATATGGATAATTTTCCTGAGAAAATGTTTTCATTGAAGGTTTAGGGATTCATTTATGTGTAATGTGGGGTACATTAAATAATGCAGACCTCCGACAAGGGTTAAGGAACCTGAATATTTTAGCGTTTTCAAGAGACACTGTGGAGAAGGTACATGAGCATGTTGAGAGGATATTTGAGTATAGAAAGTAGTTGGAAAGGTTACGGAATGAGGATGACGAAGAAGAAAGTATGTATGTACAGAAACGATTTCTTCCGTGTCGTAAATCGACATCTGAGGAGGCGCGGATTTGTACAAAAGATGCGATTAGATGGATTTCAGACATATCGATAACTCCAGTTGAGGTATATGACACACACAGTCAATATACGCTAGAAATGCAGAGGAAAGAGATACAGGTAATGGTAGAGTACCTGCAGGATGAATGTTTAAAGAGAAAGGTTAGTTGTCACACAGAGTTATTCAGCATTTATAAGAGAGCTTTTTCACTTAACACTTCTTAAACTGCTTTAGCGCTCGATTTAGCTCTGTTGCAAAGGTTGAGATTCCTGCTAATGCTGCAGCAGGTACACCTGCTGTGGACATTCCTGCACATTATGTATCGCAGTTTGTTCACGTCCCGTTTTCACGACAGGAAGTGAATACTATTAGACAAACTATTCCTGACATTAGGAAAAATCCGACAGGGTTCTATAAAGAGATAGAGTCCGTTTTGCAGTCCTCAGTGTTTACCCTAGGCGACATTGATTTGCTATTCCCTGTACTCCTGCCTGTAGATTTGTGGAAACAAGTTAGAACTATAGACAATGTACCAAGGTTGGGAGATACATGGGCTAACATAGTTAGGCTTGATGGGGAAAGGCCAGCTGGTGAGAGACCACCTCAGGTGATACTAACTTTGCCTGACAGAATCATTGCAAAACTGAAAACTATAATCCCCGAAAAGAGAATTATTTGGGACAAGCTTACGGCCTGTGTCCAAGGAAAATTTGAGGGTGCTACCGAGTTCTTTAATCGGTTCGAACAGGTATTCTCGGATTTCAGTGGACAAGACTTAGGCACAGAGTCTGGGAAAAGATTATATGTGGACAAATTTGTACGTGGATTGCTGCCTGACATTCAGTCACAAATTATGTCTTCTGAGAGCGCTTGGCAGGCAAAATCCCAATCAGAAGTACTGCACATGGCTCAGTACTACGAGAACCGTATCAATAATGAAAAAGATAGAGTCGAGAAGAGAAAAGGTGATTTGAAGACTAAAGTATTGTTACAGCAAATTGTTAGAGGCCCCAGAGGGGGTAGTTCGCCGATTAGAGGTCAGTATGTTTCACAAGGGAATGTGCCCTTGGGTCCTGTGAATATTAACCAGTGTGCCTATTGTCGCCAGGAGGGTCATTGGCGTGCACAATTCCCGTCCTTCGACAGAGGTCGAATAACACATTTGGAAATACGGGTAGACGATCCAGAGGTCGCCCGGGTGTAGAGGCCAGTTTTCGCAGGATCCCCAACAACCTTTTTCACAGGATAATCAGACTTCGAGTGTGGATACTAGAAACATATTTGATCATCCTGCTGCTGCATATCTATCTGAAGAGCTTCCTTTTGATGATATTTTGTTTCGTTAGGATTGCCCGAAGCAGGGTTTGGAACCTATACCTATTCCTGTTAATAAGAAAGGTCCCTACGTTGAAATGGTATTGGGAAATAGGAAACATCAATTTTTGATAGACACTGGAGCACAGAAGTGCTACATTGATCATTCTCGGGTTCCAAACATTCCACTGTCAGGGCAAACCAATGTTTCTGTAGGGTTTTCTGGCACACCAGTTGTTTGTCCGGTTTCTTCACCGGTACCTATTTCTTTGGGTCCCTTTACGGACCACTGTCCATTTCTCTTGACTTCGAATTGTGGTGAGAATTTGCTGGGGTTGAATCTGTTGAAGGAATTAAATGCGGTAATTCATTGTTCTTTTGATGGAGTGCGTTTGACGATTTCACCACAGCAATGTTCTGTTTTGCAATTCTTGACTAGACCTTTGCCGCCGGAATTCAGTAATGTACCAGAGTGTTTGTGGGCAGTTGATGACAATGATGTCGGTGTTTTGCAGATTGAGCCTGTTAAAATAGTTTTGAAACATGGAATTAAGCTGCCCCGTATTCCACAGTATTAGATCTCAGTTGAAGGCGAGCGAGCTTTGAAGAGCATTGTTTCCGATTTTGTGCATCGTGGGGTGATTGAGGAGATTGCAGGAAGTTTGTGCAATAGTCCGATTTTACCCGTGCACAAAAAAGGTGATAATGCAATTCCATTTTGTTTTATAATTGATTTACGTGCCATTAATAAAGTCGTCGCTCCGCAATTTCCAATTGTGCCTGATGTGACGACAATATTAACCATGATTCCAGCTCCGGCTACTCACTTCAGTGTTGTGGACCTAAGGAATGCTTTCTTCAGTATTCCTATACATGAGGATAGTAGATACTTGTTGGCGTTCACCTTAGGGGGACGCTCATTCACATTTACTCGTGCACCTCAAGGTTATACTGAGAGTCCTAGTATTTATAGTAGGGCTTTGAAAGAGCAGCTTGATACCCTTGGATAGCCCCCTACTTGTACGTTGCTTCAATATGCTTCGATATTTGCACCAAAGCCCAGCACCCGGTGTATATTGAGCTGAAGCTGCCAACAGCACACCACCTCTCCCGCTCTCCTACTCCCCTCCTCCAGACTAACCCTACCCGCCCTCTTTCTTGTTTACAGATTGGCCAGACCACCCGGGGACCAATTCCGTTGGCAACAGTGCGCTATATCAGTACCTTTAACATAACATAACATAAGAACATTTGCCCAGGCAAATCATGTGCATTCATTTATTTGCATGAGGGCTGCATGTCGGAAATGCCATTTTTCATTGGTTGAAATGAGGATCGTCACTGTTGTTCTGGAATTAGACTGGAAGATGTTCCCACCAGCTGAGCCCGCCAGTCAAATCGATTCCCGGGTCTGGGATTCAGTGGCTCTTTTTTGATCTCATGAGATTCTGCAGCAGACACAAGACTCTCCCGAGCTCTTGTGTTGTGGGCAGATTCGAGTGAAATGGGCTAATCAGACCCAATGAGCCTCTCTGAAAGATATGCAATCATAACCCTAATGTCCCTAGCTGGGTCTGCTTGTCATTTAAGGCCCAGCTCATTTCCTGATTGGGTGTGAAAGTTAGAGACGGGAACAGGGCAAGAAAAGAGCAGACTAGCTCGCGATCTTGCTATTTGTTGCATTTTTTGTGTTTCTTTTTCCAATTTGATCCCTGTTTGGTGACATGTCTCATAGTGATTGTTTTGCGAAGTTCCTTAAATGAGTAGGGCCTCTTTTGGAAACCGTGCATGATCCTTTCTATGTCCTTCTTCCACACAGGCACCAGCACTGCATGCAATTCCCTGCCTCCCACCCACTACTAGTGTTTTACAGGATCACAAAAAAGATGCCACATTCGGTTGCAGCCACATCTTGTTTATGCTCCCCTCCACACAATTCAATGATTTTCTCCTCACTAGCAATATTTGGTTTCCTCTGTCAAAGAAGGGGGCCACAATCCTCTGAATGCATCCCTGTGCCTCTAAACTATTCACCAAGAAGCCACTTGTGTCGCCAACAGGCTCTACATGGCATAAGATAAAATCCAAAGATTTTCCCGTCGCTATTGATATTTTGTCTCATCCACCACAAATTACTTTATCATCACTAAGTATTGTGTCTGGCATGTCAGAATAAGATGCTACACTCAATTGCAGCCATCAAATGTATTGGCCTGCCTCCAAACAATTTAACAGGAAGCCACTTGCTGCCTCAGCATGTTTCACACAACATTACAATTCACTGATTCTCACTTTACTGTTAGTATTTGGTCTCATCCACCACCAAAGAAGCGCGATACAACCACTGAATGTAATCTCGTACCACCCTCAACCAGGTGTAAAGAACCGACGCACATCAGAATATGACACAGAAGCACGGAAACAAGGGGATCTAACCCATGATGTGAAAAACGATGGACCATGCCCTGTTTTGAAAAAGGCTGGAATCTGCCAAAACACGTGTCAGCTTAAGGGCATCAGAAAATAAAATGGAATCATGCTAATTAATTGAGTCTTTGTGCAAACCCTTCTTTGGTGCAGTCTTGAGAAGCCACGACACCCTCCAAACAGGTCTTGGATTTTCTCCTCATTCCCTAGTCTTTGGCAGGAAACATCACACGCATGATGGGAGGTGGTCACTGGGATGTTCTCCTCCCATACTGTCAAACTAGAAATTATATCGTGCCTCCTATTGCTATGAATATATGTATATTGGCCTACGCCAAGCTGCTAACAAGCTGCTTATAAACTACATGTGAATAAACTCGCATTGCAAGGTCCTGACCTTAGAAACCATGTAAACTGTCATTTTGGGTCAAGCCGCCATTTTAGGTTTTCTTGCTCTATAAAGTCACCATGTGAGCTAAAATGGTGGCCTATGTTATTCAGAACAGAACTCGATTGTCATGACCTCTGTACAGCTAATGTATAACTTGCCTGCAGGCCACTTGTTAGGGTCATGAGCTGAGACCTTGTCCTTCTGCTGACCTGTGTGCAATGGATTACCTGTATCACCGAAACTGATCTATAATTGAATGAGAACACCTGCTTAACTATATTGTATAAATTAAGTCCTGCATTGTAATGTTAGGCCTAGAGCATACATTATTACCATTTCTTCTTGTTAATGTATAAACCTAAGATGAACTAGATTTGACCTGGCAAGGGACCCTAGAGCAGTAACTTATTTATGGAATGGTTAACCTGAAGAAAGGCTGGACAACAGGCTGGAGAAATGTATAAAAGCCTGACTGTTTCAATGAATATTTGCACTCACTGAGCACACTGAACCACGCCGGAGTTCGCTGTGTTATACTGAGGGTCGATAGCTATCTGAATTTTGTTCTGTTCTTTTGTAACTGGATTCAGTATAAAATAAAGTACTTTGTATGTTCCTTTGTAACCTGTGTTTGGTGTGTCTCCTTTTTGGTTACCCTGCCTCATATTATTTCCTTGTTTTCACAGTTGGCGCCCGAATAGGGACCCTCAAGATTGATGCCGGATTATTGAAGGTTGACGCACGCTATCGGAACGGGATCGGACGGTGTGACATAACGGGCCCGACTGAACGAGACGCGAAACCTCAACAGCGCTGCACGATCCGTTCCCTGGACGATAGCCGTGTGGTCTGAGACGGCATCTTGACAAGGGTCAATTTTTTGAGGCGGGCAGATTTGCCGAAATCACCATACACAAGGTAAAATTCGTTAGGTAAGTCCTTTGTAAACCGATCGGTCCTCCTTAGGTTTGGTCAGGTGAGTCGTTACCCGACTCTTAATTCAACCCTGACAATTTGAATTTGGCGCATTGTATCTGCAGACACAATTATTGACCAGGTAACACTGAGTATTTGAGAAATGCCTGGGAAATTGTCTAGCTGCTTTAGGGCATTATTCCGCAGCGATAGACAATCTTTGGAATTTAGCCATCCGGCACCACAGGAGGGGTCGCCGGCATCTACTATGTACTGTAAGCATGGCATTGGAAGTGTAGTATTTAATAAAATGTGGCACTGACAAACCAGACATGCCTCCGAACTTCAGTGGCCAGTCAATGGTAGTTTTGAGATCCCTCGTATTGAATATTTAGAGTCAGTCTCGTTAAAAAAGAAGGACAGACCTGCAGCATTTGATGTTTTGCAAAATTGGAAAAGAGAAGCGTTGCAGCAGCTTAAAAGTAGGGAAAAACATGTGCGCCGTCATAAAACAAATGCTGAAAAGGCGTTGTTATATGATCAGGACAAACAGTCTGAGTCGGTTAGAAATATGGACAGGGCTTTCTCACTCGGTATTCAGAAAATCTATCCTTCTAAAGATCTTCATGTTTCTGATGAGTTTATCGACAAATTGTTAAATGAACGAAGGCCTGGTGCCTCTGCACCACCTCCGTATGTTCCTCTTCCTCCTGCTGTACCTCTTCCTGCTGTTATTCCTGCTCTTCCTGCTCAACCTGTTGTTCCTATTCCTCCGGTTGTTGTTCCTCCACCTGCTCCTCTGCCTCTTCCCATTGCACCAGAAATAGTACCTCCTTTGAATTTGCCTGCGCCCTCACTCCCAAGTAGTTCTGTACCGCTTGTAGTTGATCAGGGTGCGGGGTCGAGGATTGTTACTCGTAATACTGTTCCTACAGAAAAGAAACAGGATTTGTTTGCATGGGCTAAGCATTGTATGGAGAGAGATGATCGAGCTAATGTTCTTGCCACACTTTCTAATATGGATAATTTTCCTGAGAAAATGTTTTCATTGAAGGTTTAGGGATTCATTTATGTGTAATGTGGGGTACATTAAATAATGCAGACCTCCGACAAGGGTTAAGGAACCTGAATATTTTAGCGTTTTCAAGAGACACTGTGGAGAAGGTACATGAGCATGTTGAGAGGATATTTGAGTATAGAAAGTAGTTGGAAAGGTTACGGAATGAGGATGACGAAGAAGAAAGTATGTATGTACAGAAACGATTTCTTCCGTGTCGTAAATCGACATCTGAGGAGGCGCGGATTTGTACAAAAGATGCGATTAGATGGATTTCAGACATATCGATAACTCCAGTTGAGGTATATGACACACACAGTCAATATACGCTAGAAATGCAGAGGAAAGAGATACAGGTAATGGTAGAGTACCTGCAGGATGAATGTTTAAAGAGAAAGGTTAGTTGTCACACAGAGTTATTCAGCATTTATAAGAGAGCTTTTTCACTTAACACTTCTTAAACTGCTTTAGCGCTCGATTTAGCTCTGTTGCAAAGGTTGAGATTCCTGCTAATGCTGCAGCAGGTACACCTGCTGTGGACATTCCTGCACATTATGTATCGCAGTTTGTTCACGTCCCGTTTTCACGACAGGAAGTGAATACTATTAGACAAACTATTCCTGACATTAGGAAAAATCCGACAGGGTTCTATAAAGAGATAGAGTCCGTTTTGCAGTCCTCAGTGTTTACCCTAGGCGACATTGATTTGCTATTCCCTGTACTCCTGCCTGTAGATTTGTGGAAACAAGTTAGAACTATAGACAATGTACCAAGGTTGGGAGATACATGGGCTAACATAGTTAGGCTTGATGGGGAAAGGCCAGCTGGTGAGAGACCACCTCAGGTGATACTAACTTTGCCTGACAGAATCATTGCAAAACTGAAAACTATAATCCCCGAAAAGAGAATTATTTGGGACAAGCTTACGGCCTGTGTCCAAGGAAAATTTGAGGGTGCTACCGAGTTCTTTAATCGGTTCGAACAGGTATTCTCGGATTTCAGTGGACAAGACTTAGGCACAGAGTCTGGGAAAAGATTATATGTGGACAAATTTGTACGTGGATTGCTGCCTGACATTCAGTCACAAATTATGTCTTCTGAGAGCGCTTGGCAGGCAAAATCCCAATCAGAAGTACTGCACATGGCTCAGTACTACGAGAACCGTATCAATAATGAAAAAGATAGAGTCGAGAAGAGAAAAGGTGATTTGAAGACTAAAGTATTGTTACAGCAAATTGTTAGAGGCCCCAGAGGGGGTAGTTCGCCGATTAGAGGTCAGTATGTTTCACAAGGGAATGTGCCCTTGGGTCCTGTGAATATTAACCAGTGTGCCTATTGTCGCCAGGAGGGTCATTGGCGTGCACAATTCCCGTCCTTCGACAGAGGTCGAATAACACATTTGGAAATACGGGTAGACGATCCAGAGGTCGCCCGGGTGTAGAGGCCAGTTTTCGCAGGATCCCCAACAACCTTTTTCACAGGATAATCAGACTTCGAGTGTGGATACTAGAAACATATTTGATCATCCTGCTGCTGCATATCTATCTGAAGAGCTTCCTTTTGATGATATTTTGTTTCGTTAGGATTGCCCGAAGCAGGGTTTGGAACCTATACCTATTCCTGTTAATAAGAAAGGTCCCTACGTTGAAATGGTATTGGGAAATAGGAAACATCAATTTTTGATAGACACTGGAGCACAGAAGTGCTCCATTGATCATTCTCGGGTTCCAAACATTCCACTGTCAGGGCAAACCAATGTTTCTGTAGGGTTTTCTGGCACACCAGTTGTTTGTCCGGTTTCTTCACCGGTACCTATTTCTTTGGGTCCCTTTACGGACCACTGTCCATTTCTCTTGACTTCGAATTGTGGTGAGAATTTGCTGGGGTTGAATCTGTTGAAGGAATTAAATGCGGTAATTCATTGTTCTTTTGATGGAGTGCGTTTGACGATTTCACCACAGCAATGTTCTGTTTTGCAATTCTTGACTAGACCTTTGCCGCCGGAATTCAGTAATGTACCAGAGTGTTTGTGGGCAGTTGATGACAATGATGTCGGTGTTTTGCAGATTGAGCCTGTTAAAATAGTTTTGAAACATGGAATTAAGCTGCCCCGTATTCCACAGTATTAGATCTCAGTTGAAGGCGAACGAGCTTTGAAGAGCATTGTTTCCGATTTTGTGCATCGTGGGGTGATTGAGGAGATTGCAGGAAGTTTGTGCAATAGTCCGATTTTACCCGTGTACAAAAAAGGTGATAATGCAATTCCATTTTGTTTTATAATTGATTTACGTGCCATTAATAAAGTCGTCGCTCCGCAATTTCCAATTGTGCCTGATGTGACGACAATATTAACCATGATTCCAGCTCCGGCTACTCACTTCAGTGTTGTGGACCTAAGGAATGCTTTCTTCAGTATTCCTATACATGAGGATAGTAGATACTTGTTGGCGTTCACCTTAGGGGGACGCTCATTCACATTTACTCGTGCACCTCAAGGTTATACTGAGAGTCCTAGTATTTATAGTAGGGCTTTGAAAGAGCAGCTTGATACCCTTGGATTGCCCCCTACTTGTACGTTGCTTCAATATGCTTCGATATTTGCACCAAAGCCCAGCACCCGGTGTATATTGAGCTGAAGCTGCCAACAGCACACCACCTCTCCCGCTCTCCTACTCCCCTCCTCCAGACTAACCCTACCCGCCCTCTTTCTTGTTTACAGATTGGCCAGACCACCTGGGGACCAATTTGGTTGGCAACAGTGCGCTATATCAGTACCTTTAACATAACATAACATAAGAACATTTGCCCAGGCAAATCATGTGCATTCATTTATTTGCATGAGGGCTGCATGTCGGAAATGCCATTTTTCATTGGTTGAAATGAGGATCGTCACTGTTGTTCTGGAATTAGACTGGAAGATGTTCCCACCAGCTGAGCCCGCCAGTCAAATCGATTCCCGGGTCTGGGATTCAGTGGCTCTTTTTTGATCTCATGAGATTCTGCAGCAGACACAAGACTCTCCCGAGCTCTTGTGTTGTGGGCAGATTCGAGTGAAATGGGCTAATCAGACCCAATGAGCCTCTCTGAAAGATATGCAATCATAACCCTAATGTCCCTAGCTGGGTCTGCTTGTCATTTAAGGCCCAGCTCATTTCCTGATTGGGTGTGAAAGTTAGAGACGGGAACAGGGCAAGAAAAGAGCAGACTAGCTCGCGATCTTGCTATTTGTTGCATTTTTTGTGTTTCTTTTTCCAATTTGATCCCTGTTTGGTGACATGTCTCATAGTGATTGTTTTGCGAAGTTCCTTAAATGAGTAGGCCCTCTTTTGGAAACCGTGCATGATCCTTTCTATGTCCTTCTTCCACACAGGCACCAGCACTGCATGCAATTCCCTGCCTCCCACCCACTACTAGTGTTTTACAGGATCACAAAAAAGATGCCACATTCGGTTGCAGCCACATCTTGTTTATGCTCCCCTCCACACAATTCAATGATTTTCTCCTCACTAGCAATATTTGGTTTCCTCTGTCAAAGAAGGGGGCCACAATCCTCTGAATGCATCCCTGTGCCTCTAAACTATTCACCAAGAAGCCACTTGTGTCGCCAACAGGCTCTACATGGCATAAGATAAAATCCAAAGATTTTCCCGTCGCTATTGATATTTTGTCTCATCCACCACAAATTACTTTATCATCACTAAGTATTGTGTCTGGCATGTCAGAATAAGATGCTACACTCAATTGCAGCCATCAAATGTATTGGCCTGCCTCCAAACAATTTAACAGGAAGCCACTTGCTGCCTCAGCATGTTTCACACAACATTACAATTCACTGATTCTCACTTTACTGTTAGTATTTGGTCTCATCCACCACCAAAGAAGCGCGATACAACCACTGAATGTAATCTCGTACCACCCTCAACCAGGTGTAAAGAACCGACGCACATCAGAATATGACACAGAAGCACGGAAACAAGGGGATCTAACCCATGATGTGAAAAACGATGGACCATGCCCTGTTTTGAAAAAGGCTGGAATCTGCCAAAACACGTGTCAGCTTAAGGGCATCAGAAAATAAAATGGAATCATGCTAATTAATTGAGTCTTTGTGCAAACCCTTCTTTGGTGCAGTCTTGAGAAGCCACGACACCCTCCAAACAGGTCTTGGATTTTCTCCTCATTCCCTAGTCTTTGGCAGGAAACATCACACGCATGATGGGAGGTGGTCACTGGGATGTTCTCCTCCCATACTGTCAAACTAGAAATTATATCGTGCCTCCTATTGCTATGAATATATGTATATTGGCCTACGCCAAGCTGCTAACAAGCTGCTTATAAACTACATGTGAATAAACTCGCATTGCAAGGTCCTGACCTTAGAAACCATGTAAACTGTCATTTTGGGTCAAGCCGCCATTTTAGGTTTTCTTGCTCTATAAAGTCACCATGTGAGCTAAAATGGTGGCCTATGTTATTCAGAACAGAACTCGATTGTCATGACCTCTGTACAGCTAATGTATAACTTGCCTGCAGGCCACTTGTTAGGGTCATGAGCTGAGACCTTGTCCTTCTGCTGACCTGTGTGCAATGGATTACCTGTATCACCGAAACTGATCTATAATTGAATGAGAACACCTGCTTAACTATATTGTATAAATTAAGTCCTGCATTGTAATGTTAGGCCTAGAGCATACATTATTACCATTTCTTCTTGTTAATGTATAAACCTAAGATGAACTAGATTTGACCTGGCAAGGGACCCTAGAGCAGTAACTTATTTATGGAATGGTTAACCTGAAGAAAGGCTGGACAACAGGCTGGAGAAATGTATAAAAGCCTGACTGTTTCAATGAATATTTGCACTCACTGAGCACACTGAACCACGCCGGAGTTCGCTGTGTTATACTGAGGGTCGATAGCTATCTGAATTTTGTTCTGTTCTTTTGTAACTGGATTCAGTATAAAATAAAGTACTTTGTATGTTCCTTTGTAACCTGTGTTTGGTGTGTCTCCTTTTTGGTTACCCTGCCTCATATTATTTCCTTGTTTTCACAGTTGGCGCCCGAATAGGGACCCTCAAGATTGATGCCGGATTATTGAAGGTTGAGGCACGCTATCGGAACGGGATCGGACGGTGTGACATAACGGGCCCGACTGAACGAGACGCGAAACCTCAACAGCGCTGCACGATCCGTTCCCTGGACGATAGCCGTGTGGTCTGAGACGGCATCTTGACAAGGGTCAATTTTTTGAGGCGGGCAGATTTGCCGAAATCACCATACACAAGGTAAAATTCGTTAGGTAAGTCCTTTGTAAACCGATCGGTCCTCCTTAGGTTTGGTCAGGTGAGTCGTTACCCGACTCTTAATTCAACCCTGACAATTTGAATTTGGCGCATTGTATCTGCAGACACAATTATTGACCAGGTAACACTGAGTATTTGAGAAATGCCTGGGAAATTGTCTAGCTGCTTTAGGGCATTATTCCGCAGCGATAGACAATCTTTGGAATTTAGCCATCCGGCACCACAGGAGGGGTCGCCGGCATCTACTATGTACTGTAAGCATGGCATTGGAAGTGTAGTATTTAATAAAATGTGGCACTGACAAACCAGACATGCCTCCGAACTTCAGTGGCCAGTCAATGGTAGTTTTGAGATCCCTCGTATTGAATATTTAGAGTCAGTCTCGTTAAAAAAGAAGGACAGACCTGCAGCATTTGATGTTTTGCAAAATTGGAAAAGAGAAGCGTTGCAGCAGCTTAAAAGTAGGGAAAAACATGTGCGCCGTCATAAAACAAATGCTGAAAAGGCGTTGTTATATGATCAGGACAAACAGTCTGAGTCGGTTAGAAATATGGACAGGGCTTTCTCACTCGTCTATCCTTCTAAAGATCTTCATGTTTCTGATGAGTTTATCGACAAATTGTTAAATGAACGAAGGCCTGGTGCCTCTGCACCACCTCCGTATGTTCCTCTTCCTCCTGCTGTACCTCTTCCTGCTGTTATTCCTGCTCTTCCTGCTCAACCTGTTGTTCCTATTCCTCCGGTTGTTGTTCCTCCACCTGCTCCTCTGCCTCTTCCCATTGCACCAGAAATAGTACCTCCTTTGAATTTGCCTGCGCCCTCACTCCCAAGTAGTTCTGTACCGCTTGTAGTTGATCAGGGTGCGGGGTCGAGGATTGTTACTCGTAATACTGTTCCTACAGAAAAGAAACAGGATTTGTTTGCATGGGCTAAGCATTGTATGGAGAGAGATGATCGAGCTAATGTTCTTGCCACACTTTCTAATATGGATAATTTTCCTGAGAAAATGTTTTCATTGAAGGTTTAGGGATTCATTTATGTGTAATGTGGGGTACATTAAATAATGCAGACCTCCGACAAGGGTTAAGGAACCTGAATATTTTAGCGTTTTCAAGAGACACTGTGGAGAAGGTACATGAGCATGTTGAGAGGATATTTGAGTATAGAAAGTAGTTGGAAAGGTTACGGAATGAGGATGACGAAGAAGAAAGTATGTATGTACAGAAACGATTTCTTCCGTGTCGTAAATCGACATCTGAGGAGGCGCGGATTTGTACAAAAGATGCGATTAGATGGATTTCAGACATATCGATAACTCCAGTTGAGGTATATGACACACACAGTCAATATACGCTAGAAATGCAGAGGAAAGAGATACAGGTAATGGTAGAGTACCTGCAGGATGAATGTTTAAAGAGAAAGGTTAGTTGTCACACAGAGTTATTCAGCATTTATAAGAGAGCTTTTTCACTTAACACTTCTTAAACTGCTTTAGCGCTCGATTTAGCTCTGTTGCAAAGGTTGAGATTCCTGCTAATGCTGCAGCAGGTACACCTGCTGTGGACATTCCTGCACATTATGTATCGCAGTTTGTTCACGTCCCGTTTTCACGACAGGAAGTGAATACTATTAGACAAACTATTCCTGACATTAGGAAAAATCCGACAGGGTTCTATAAAGAGATAGAGTCCGTTTTGCAGTCCTCAGTGTTTACCCTAGGCGACATTGATTTGCTATTCCCTGTACTCCTGCCTGTAGATTTGTGGAAACAAGTTAGAACTATAGACAATGTACCAAGGTTGGGAGATACATGGGCTAACATAGTTAGGCTTGATGGGGAAAGGCCAGCTGGTGAGAGACCACCTCAGGTGATACTAACTTTGCCTGACAGAATCATTGCAAAACTGAAAACTATAATCCCCGAAAAGAGAATTATTTGGGACAAGCTTACGGCCTGTGTCCAAGGAAAATTTGAGGGTGCTACCGAGTTCTTTAATCGGTTCGAACAGGTATTCTCGGATTTCAGTGGACAAGACTTAGGCACTGAGTCTGGGAAAAGATTATATGTGGACAAATTTGTACGTGGATTGCTGCCTGACATTCAGTCACAAATTATGTCTTCTGAGAGCGCTTGGCAGGCAAAATCCCAATCAGAAGTACTGCACATGGCTCAGTACTACGAGAACCGTATCAATAATGAAAAAGATAGAGTCGAGAAGAGAAAAGGTGATTTGAAGACTAAAGTATTGTTACAGCAAATTGTTAGAGGCCCCAGAGGGGGTAGTTCGCCGATTAGAGGTCAGTATGTTTCACAAGGGAATGTGCCCTTGGGTCCTGTGAATATTAACCAGTGTGCCTATTGTCGCCAGGAGGGTCATTGGCGTGCACAATTCCCGTCCTTCGACAGAGGTCGAATAACACATTTGGAAATACGGGTAGACGATCCAGAGGTCGCCCGGGTGTAGAGGCCAGTTTTCGCAGGATCCCCAACAACCTTTTTCACAGGATAATCAGACTTCGAGTGTGGATACTAGAAACATATTTGATCATCCTGCTGCTGCATATCTATCTGAAGAGCTTCCTTTTGATGATATTTTGTTTCGTTAGGATTGCCCGAAGCAGGGTTTGGAACCTATACCTATTCCTGTTAATAAGAAAGGTCCCTACGTTGAAATGGTATTGGGAAATAGGAAACATCAATTTTTGATAGACACTGGAGCACAGAAGTGCTCCATTGATCATTCTCGGGTTCCAAACATTCCACTGTCAGGGCAAACCAATGTTTCTGTAGGGTTTTCTGGCACACCAGTTGTTTGTCCGGTTTCTTCACCGGTACCTATTTCTTTGGGTCCCTTTACGGACCACTGTCCATTTCTCTTGACTTCGAATTGTGGTGAGAATTTGCTGGGGTTGAATCTGTTGAAGGAATTAAATGCGGTAATTCATTGTTCTTTTGATGGAGTGCGTTTGACGATTTCACCACAGCAATGTTCTGTTTTGCAATTCTTGACTAGACCTTTGCCGCCAGAATTCAGTAATGTACCAGAGTGTTTGTGGGCAGTTGATGACAATGATGTCGGTGTTTTGCAGATTGAGCCTGTTAAAATAGTTTTGAAACATGGAATTAAGCTGCCCCGTATTCCACAGTATTAGATCTCAGTTGAAGGCGAGCGAGCTTTGAAGAGCATTGTTTCCGATTTTGTGCATCGTGGGGTGATTGAGGAGATTGCAGGAAGTTTGTGCAATAGTCCGATTTTACCCGTGCACAAAAAAGGTGATAATGCAATTCCATTTTGTTTTATAATTGATTTACGTGCCATTAATAAAGTCGTCACTCCGCAATTTCCAATTGTGCCTGATGTGACGACAATATTAACCATGATTCCAGCTCCGGCTACTCACTTCAGTGTTGTGGACCTAAGGAATGCTTTCTTCAGTATTCCTATACATGAGGATAGTAGATACTTGTTGGCGTTCACCTTAGGGGGACGCTCATTCACATTTACTCGTGCACCTCAAGGTTATACTGAGAGTCCTAGTATTTATAGTAGGGCTTTGAAAGAGCAGCTTGATACCCTTGGATAGCCCCCTACTTGTACGTTGCTTCAATATGCTTCGATATTTGCACCAAAGCCCAGCACCCGGTGTATATTGAGCTGAAGCTGCCAACAGCACACCACCTCTCCCGCTCTCCTACTCCCCTCCTCCAGACTAACCCTACCCGCCCTCTTTCTTGTTTACAGATTGGCCAGACCACCTGGGGACCAATTCCGTTGGCAACAGTGCGCTATATCAGTACCTTTAACATAACATAACATAAGAACATTTGCCCAGGCAAATCATGTGCATTCATTTATTTGCATGAGGGCTGCATGTCGGAAATGCCATTTTTCATTGGTTGAAATGAGGATCGTCACTGTTGTTCTGGAATTAGACTGGAAGATGTTCCCACCAGCTGAGCCCGCCAGTCAAATCGATTCCCGGGTCTGGGATTCAGTGGCTCTTTTTTGATCTCATGAGATTCTGCAGCAGACACAAGACTCTCCCGAGCTCTTGTGTTGTGGGCAGATTCGAGTGAAATGGGCTAATCAGACCCAATGAGCCTCTCTGAAAGATATGCAATCATAACCCTAATGTCCCTAGCTGGGTCTGCTTGTCATTTAAGGCCCAGCTCATTTCCTGATTGGGTGTGAAAGTTAGAGACGGGAACAGGGCAAGAAAAGAGCAGACTAGCTCGCGATCTTGCTATTTGTTGCATTTTTTGTGTTTCTTTTTCCAATTTGATCCCTGTTTGGTGACATGTCTCATAGTGATTGTTTTGCGAAGTTCCTTAAATGAGTAGGGCCTCTTTTGGAAACCGTGCATGATCCTTTCTATGTCCTTCTTCCACACAGGCACCAGCACTGCATGCAATTCCCTGCCTCCCACCCACTACTAGTGTTTTACAGGATCACAAAAAAGATGCCACATTCGGTTGCAGCCACATCTTGTTTATGCTCCCCTCCACACAATTCAATGATTTTCTCCTCACTAGCAATATTTGGTTTCCTCTGTCAAAGAAGGGGGCCACAATCCTCTGAATGCATCCCTGTGCCTCTAAACTATTCACCAAGAAGCCACTTGTGTCGCCAACAGGCTCTACATGGCATAAGATAAAATCCAAAGATTTTCCCGTCGCTATTGATATTTTGTCTCATCCACCACAAATTACTTTATCATCACTAAGTATTGTGTCTGGCATGTCAGAATAAGATGCTACACTCAATTGCAGCCATCAAATGTATTGGCCTGCCTCCAAACAATTTAACAGGAAGCCACTTGCTGCCTCAGCATGTTTCACACAACATTACAATTCACTGATTCTCACTTTACTGTTAGTATTTGGTCTCATCCACCACCAAAGAAGCGCGATACAACCACTGAATGTAATCTCGTACCACCCTCAACCAGGTGTAAAGAACCGACGCACATCAGAATATGACACAGAAGCACGGAAACAAGGGGATCTAACCCATGATGTGAAAAACGATGGACCATGCCCTGTTTTGAAAAAGGCTGGAATCTGCCAAAACACGTGTCAGTTTAAGGGCATCAGAAAATAAAATGGAATCATGCTAATTAATTGAGTCTTTGTGCAAACCCTTCTTTGGTGCAGTCTTGAGAAGCCACGACACCCTCCAAACAGGTCTTGGATTTTCTCCTCATTCCCTAGTCTTTGGCAGGAAACATCACACGCATGATGGGAGGTGGTCACTGGGATGTTCTCCTCCCATACTGTCAAACTAGAAATTATATCGTGCCTCCTATTGCTATGAATATATGTATATTGGCCTACGCCAAGCTGCTAACAAGCTGCTTATAAACTACATGTGAATAAACTCGCATTGCAAGGTCCTGACCTTAGAAACCATGTAAACTGTCATTTTGGGTCAAGCCGCCATTTTAGGTTTTCTTGCTCTATAAAGTCACCATGTGAGCTAAAATGGTGGCCTATGTTATTCAGAACAGAACTCGATTGTCATGACCTCTGTACAGCTAATGTATAACTTGCCTGCAGGCCACTTGTTAGGGTCATGAGCTGAGACCTTGTCCTTCTGCTGACCTGTGTGCAATGGATTACCTGTATCACCGAAACTGATCTATAATTGAATGAGAACACCTGCTTAACTATATTGTATAAATTAAGTCCTGCATTGTAATGTTAGGCCTAGAGCATACATTATTACCATTTCTTCTTGTTAATGTATAAACCTAAGATGAACTAGATTTGACCTGGCAAGGGACCCTAGAGCAGTAACTTATTTATGGAATGGTTAACCTGAAGAAAGGCTGGACAACAGGCTGGAGAAATGTATAAAAGCCTGACTGTTTCAATGAATATTTGCACTCACTGAGCACACTGAACCACGCCGGAGTTCGCTGTGTTATACTGAGGGTCGATAGCTATCTGAATTTTGTTCTGTTCTTTTGTAACTGGATTCAGTATAAAATAAAGTACTTTGTATGTTCCTTTGTAACCTGTGTTTGGTGTGTCTCCTTTTTGGTTACCCTGCCTCATATTATTTCCTTGTTTTCACAGTTGGCGCCCGAATAGGGACCCTCAAGATTGATGCCGGATTATTGAAGGTTGACGCACGCTATCGGAACGGGATCGGACGGTGTGACATAACGGGCCCGACTGAACGAGACGCGAAACCTCAACAGCGCTGCACGATCCGTTCCCTGGACGATAGCCGTGTGGTCTGAGACGGCATCTTGACAAGGGTCAATTTTTTGAGGCGGGCAGATTTGCCGAAATCACCATACACAAGGTAAAATTCGTTAGGTAAGTCCTTTGTAAACCGATCGGTCCTCCTTAGGTTTGGTCAGGTGAGTCGTTACCCGACTCTTAATTCAACCCTGACAATTTGAATTTGGCGCATTGTATCTGTAGACACAATTATTGACCAGGTAACACTGAGTATTTGAGAAATGCCTGGGAAATTGTCTAGCTGCTTTAGGGCATTATTCCGCAGCGATAGACAATCTTTGGAATTTAGCCATCCGGCACCACAGGAGGGGTCGCCGGCATCTACTATGTACTGTAAGCATGGCATTGGAAGTGTAGTATTTAATAAAATGTGGCACTGACAAACCAGACATGCCTCCGAACTTCAGTGGCCAGTCAATGGTAGTTTTGAGATCCCTCGTATTCAATATTTAGAGTCAGTCTCGTTAAAAAAGAAGGACAGACCTGCAGCATTTGATGTTTTGCAAAATTGGAAAAGAGAAGCGTTGCAGCAGCTTAAAAGTAGGGAAAAACATGTGCGCCGTCATAAAACAAATGCTGAAAAGGCGTTGTTATATGATCAGGACAAACAGTCTGAGTCGGTTAGAAATATGGACAGGGCTTTCTCACTCGGTATTCAGAAAATCTATCCTTCTAAAGATCTTCATGTTTCTGATGAGTTTATCGACAAATTGTTAAATGAACGAAGGCCTGGTGCCTCTGCACCACCTCCGTATGTTCCTCTTCCTCCTGCTGTACCTCTTCCTGCTGTTATTCCTGCTCTTCCTGCTCAACCTGTTGTTCCTATTCCTCCGGTTGTTGTTCCTCCACCTGCTCCTCTGCCTCTTCCCATTGCACCAGAAATAGTACCTCCTTTGAATTTGCCTGCGCCCTCACTCCCAAGTAGTTCTGTACCGCTTGTAGTTGATCAGGGTGCGGGGTCGAGGATTGTTACTCGTAATACTGTTCCTACAGAAAAGAAACAGGATTTGTTTGCATGGGCTAAGCATTGTATGGAGAGAGATGATCGAGCTAATGTTCTTGCCACACTTTCTAATATGGATAATTTTCCTGAGAAAATGTTTTCATTGAAGGTTTAGGGATTCATTTATGTGTAATGTGGGGTACATTAAATAATGCAGACCTCCGACAAGGGTTAAGGAACCTGAATATTTTAGCGTTTTCAAGAGACACTGTGGAGAAGGTACATGAGCATGTTGAGAGGATATTTGAGTATAGAAAGTAGTTGGAAAGGTTACGGAATGAGGATGACGAAGAAGAAAGTATGTATGTACAGAAACGATTTCTTCCGTGTCGTAAATCGACATCTGAGGAGGCGCGGATTTGTACAAAAGATGCGATTAGATGGATTTCAGACATATCGATAACTCCAGTTGAGGTATATGACACACACAGTCAATATACGCTAGAAATGCAGAGGAAAGAGATACAGGTAATGGTAGAGTACCTGCAGGATGAATGTTTAAAGAGAAAGGTTAGTTGTCACACAGAGTTATTCAGCATTTATAAGAGAGCTTTTTCACTTAACACTTCTTAAACTGCTTTAGCGCTCGATTTAGCTCTGTTGCAAAGGTTGAGATTCCTGCTAATGCTGCAGCAGGTACACCTGCTGTGGACATTCCTGCACATTATGTATCGCAGTTTGTTCACGTCCCGTTTTCACGACAGGAAGTGAATACTATTAGACAAACTATTCCTGACATTAGGAAAAATCCGACAGGGTTCTATAAAGAGATAGAGTCCGTTTTGCAGTCCTCAGTGTTTACCCTAGGCGACATTGATTTGCTATTCCCTGTACTCCTGCCTGTAGATTTGTGGAAACAAGTTAGAACTATAGACAATGTACCAAGGTTGGGAGATACATGGGCTAACATAGTTAGGCTTGATGGGGAAAGGCCAGCTGGTGAGAGACCACCTCAGGTGATACTAACTTTGCCTGACAGAATCATTGCAAAACTGAAAACTATAATCCCCGAAAAGAGAATTATTTGGGACAAGCTTACGGCCTGTGTCCAAGGAAAATTTGAGGGTGCTACCGAGTTCTTTAATCGGTTCGAACAGGTATTCTCGGATTTCAGTGGACAAGACTTAGGCACAGAGTCTGGGAAAAGATTATATGTGGACAAATTTGTACGTGGATTGCTGCCTGACATTCAGTCACAAATTATGTCTTCTGAGAGCGCTTGGCAGGCAAAATCCCAATCAGAAGTACTGCACATGGCTCAGTACTACGAGAACCGTATCAATAATGAAAAAGATAGAGTCGAGAAGAGAAAAGGTGATTTGAAGACTAAAGTATTGTTACAGCAAATTGTTAGAGGCCCCAGAGGGGGTAGTTCGCCGATTAGAGGTCAGTATGTTTCACAAGGGAATGTGCCCTTGGGTCCTGTGAATATTAACCAGTGTGCCTATTGTCGCCAGGAGGGTCATTGGCGTGCACAATTCCCGTCCTTCGACAGAGGTCGAATAACACATTTGGAAATACGGGTAGACGATCCAGAGGTCGCCCGGGTGTAGAGGCCAGTTTTCGCAGGATCCCCAACAACCTTTTTCACAGGATAATCAGACTTCGAGTGTGGATACTAGAAACATATTTGATCATCCTGCTGCTGCATATCTATCTGAAGAGCTTCCTTTTGATGATATTTTGTTTCGTTAGGATTGCCCGAAGCAGGGTTTGGAACCTATACCTATTCCTGTTAATAAGAAAGGTCCCTACGTTGAAATGGTATTGGGAAATAGGAAACATCAATTTTTGATAGACACTGGAGCACAGAAGTGCTCCATTGATCATTCTCGGGTTCCAAACATTCCACTGTCAGGGCAAACCAATGTTTCTGTAGGGTTTTCTGGCACACCAGTTGTTTGTCCGGTTTCTTCACCGGTACCTATTTCTTTGGGTCCCTTTACGGACCACTGTCCATTTCTCTTGACTTCGAATTGTGGTGAGAATTTGCTGGGGTTGAATCTGTTGAAGGAATTAAATGCGGTAATTCATTGTTCTTTTGATGGAGTGCGTTTGACGATTTCACCACAGCAATGTTCTGTTTTGCAATTCTTGACTAGACCTTTGCCGCCAGAATTCAGTAATGTACCAGAGTGTTTGTGGGCAGTTGATGACAATGATGTCGGTGTTTTGCAGATTGAGCCTGTTAAAATAGTTTTGAAACATGGAATTAAGCTGCCCCGTATTCCACAGTATTAGATCTCAGTTGAAGGCGAGCGAGCTTTGAAGAGCATTGTTTCCGATTTTGTGCATCGTGGGGTGATTGAGGAGATTGCAGGAAGTTTGTGCAATAGTCCGATTTTACCCGTGCACAAAAAAGGTGATAATGCAATTCCATTTTGTTTTATAATTGATTTACGTGCCATTAATAAAGTCGTCACTCCGCAATTTCCAATTGTGCCTGATGTGACGACAATATTAACCATGATTCCAGCTCCGGCTACTCACTTCAGTGTTGTGGACCTAAGGAATGCTTTCTTCAGTATTCCTATACATGAGGATAGTAGATACTTGTTGGCGTTCACCTTAGGGGGACGCTCATTCACATTTACTCGTGCACCTCAAGGTTATACTGAGAGTCCTAGTATTTATAGTAGGGCTTTGAAAGAGCAGCTTGATACCCTTGGATAGCCCCCTACTTGTACGTTGCTTCAATATGCTTCGATATTTGCACCAAAGCCCAGCACCCGGTGTATATTGAGCTGAAGCTGCCAACAGCACACCACCTCTCCCGCTCTCCTACTCCCCTCCTCCAGACTAACCCTACCCGCCCTCTTTCTTGTTTACAGATTGGCCAGACCACCTGGGGACCAATTCCGTTGGCAACAGTGCGCTATATCAGTACCTTTAACATAACATAACATAAGAACATTTGCCCAGGCAAATCATGTGCATTCATTTATTTGCATGAGGGCTGCATGTCGGAAATGCCATTTTTCATTGGTTGAAATGAGGATCGTCACTGTTGTTCTGGAATTAGACTGGAAGATGTTCCCACCAGCTGAGCCCGCCAGTCAAATCGATTCCCGGGTCTGGGATTCAGTGGCTCTTTTTTGATCTCATGAGATTCTGCAGCAGACACAAGACTCTCCCGAGCTCTTGTGTTGTGGGCAGATTCGAGTGAAATGGGCTAATCAGACCCAATGAGCCTCTCTGAAAGATATGCAATCATAACCCTAATGTCCCTAGCTGGGTCTGCTTGTCATTTAAGGCCCAGCTCATTTCCTGATTGGGTGTGAAAGTTAGAGACGGGAACAGGGCAAGAAAAGAGCAGACTAGCTCGCGATCTTGCTATTTGTTGCATTTTTTGTGTTTCTTTTTCCAATTTGATCCCTGTTTGGTGACATGTCTCATAGTGATTGTTTTGCGAAGTTCCTTAAATGAGTAGGGCCTCTTTTGGAAACCGTGCATGATCCTTTCTATGTCCTTCTTCCACACAGGCACCAGCACTGCATGCAATTCCCTGCCTCCCACCCACTACTAGTGTTTTACAGGATCACAAAAAAGATGCCACATTCGGTTGCAGCCACATCTTGTTTATGCTCCCCTCCACACAATTCAATGATTTTCTCCTCACTAGCAATATTTGGTTTCCTCTGTCAAAGAAGGGGGCCACAATCCTCTGAATGCATCCCTGTGCCTCTAAACTATTCACCAAGAAGCCACTTGTGTCGCCAACAGGCTCTACATGGCATAAGATAAAATCCAAAGATTTTCCCGTCGCTATTGATATTTTGTCTCATCCACCACAAATTACTTTATCATCACTAAGTATTGTGTCTGGCATGTCAGAATAAGATGCTACACTCAATTGCAGCCATCAAATGTATTGGCCTGCCTCCAAACAATTTAACAGGAAGCCACTTGCTGCCTCAGCATGTTTCACACAACATTACAATTCACTGATTCTCACTTTACTGTTAGTATTTGGTCTCATCCACCACCAAAGAAGCGCGATACAACCACTGAATGTAATCTCGTACCACCCTCAACCAGGTGTAAAGAACCGACGCACATCAGAATATGACACAGAAGCACGGAAACAAGGGGATCTAACCCATGATGTGAAAAACGATGGACCATGCCCTGTTTTGAAAAAGGCTGGAATCTGCCAAAACACGTGTCAGTTTAAGGGCATCAGAAAATAAAATGGAATCATGCTAATTAATTGAGTCTTTGTGCAAACCCTTCTTTGGTGCAGTCTTGAGAAGCCACGACACCCTCCAAACAGGTCTTGGATTTTCTCCTCATTCCCTAGTCTTTGGCAGGAAACATCACACGCATGATGGGAGGTGGTCACTGGGATGTTCTCCTCCCATACTGTCAAACTAGAAATTATATCGTGCCTCCTATTGCTATGAATATATGTATATTGGCCTACGCCAAGCTGCTAACAAGCTGCTTATAAACTACATGTGAATAAACTCGCATTGCAAGGTCCTGACCTTAGAAACCATGTAAACTGTCATTTTGGGTCAAGCCGCCATTTTAGGTTTTCTTGCTCTATAAAGTCACCATGTGAGCTAAAATGGTGGCCTATGTTATTCAGAACAGAACTCGATTGTCATGACCTCTGTACAGCTAATGTATAACTTGCCTGCAGGCCACTTGTTAGGGTCATGAGCTGAGACCTTGTCCTTCTGCTGACCTGTGTGCAATGGATTACCTGTATCACCGAAACTGATCTATAATTGAATGAGAACACCTGCTTAACTATATTGTATAAATTAAGTCCTGCATTGTAATGTTAGGCCTAGAGCATACATTATTACCATTTCTTCTTGTTAATGTATAAACCTAAGATGAACTAGATTTGACCTGGCAAGGGACCCTAGAGCAGTAACTTATTTATGGAATGGTTAACCTGAAGAAAGGCTGGACAACAGGCTGGAGAAATGTATAAAAGCCTGACTGTTTCAATGAATATTTGCACTCACTGAGCACACTGAACCACGCCGGAGTTCGCTGTGTTATACTGAGGGTCGATAGCTATCTGAATTTTGTTCTGTTCTTTTGTAACTGGATTCAGTATAAAATAAAGTACTTTGTATGTTCCTTTGTAACCTGTGTTTGGTGTGTCTCCTTTTTGGTTACCCTGCCTCATATTATTTCCTTGTTTTCACAGTTGGCGCCCGAATAGGGACCCTCAAGATTGATGCCGGATTATTGAAGGTTGACGCACGCTATCGGAACGGGATCGGACGGTGTGACATAACGGGCCCGACTGAACGAGACGCGAAACCTCAACAGCGCTGCACGATCCGTTCCCTGGACGATAGCCGTGTGGTCTGAGACGGCATCTTGACAAGGGTCAATTTTTTGAGGCGGGCAGATTTGCCGAAATCACCATACACAAGGTAAAATTCGTTAGGTAAGTCCTTTGTAAACCGATCGGTCCTCCTTAGGTTTGGTCAGGTGAGTCGTTACCCGACTCTTAATTCAACCCTGACAATTTGAATTTGGCGCATTGTATCTGCAGACACAATTATTGACCAGGTAACACTGAGTATTTGAGAAATGCCTGGGAAATTGTCTAGCTGCTTTAGGGCATTATTCCGCAGCGATAGACAATCTTTGGAATTTAGCCATCCGGCACCACAGGAGGGGTCGCCGGCATCTACTATGTACTGTAAGCATGGCATTGGAAGTGTAGTATTTAATAAAATGTGGCACTGACAAACCAGACATGCCTCCGAACTTCAGTGGCCAGTCAATGGTAGTTTTGAGATCCCTCGTATTGAATATTTAGAGTCAGTCTCGTTAAAAAAGAAGGACAGACCTGCAGCATTTGATGTTTTGCAAAATTGGAAAAGAGAAGCGTTGCAGCAGCTTAAAAGTAGGGAAAAACATGTGCGCCGTCATAAAACAAATGCTGAAAAGGCGTTGTTATATGATCAGGACAAACAGTCTGAGTCGGTTAGAAATATGGACAGGGCTTTCTCACTCGGTATTCAGAAAATCTATCCTTCTAAAGATCTTCATGTTTCTGATGAGTTTATCGACAAATTGTTAAATGAACGAAGGCCTGGTGCCTCTGCACCACCTCCGTATGTTCCTCTTCCTCCTGCTGTACCTCTTCCTGCTGTTATTCCTGCTCTTCCTGCTCAACCTGTTGTTCCTATTCCTCCGGTTGTTGTTCCTCCACCTGCTCCTCTGCCTCTTCCCATTGCACCAGAAATAGTACCTCCTTTGAATTTGCCTGCGCCCTCACTCCCAAGTAGTTCTGTACCGCTTGTAGTTGATCAGGGTGCGGGGTCGAGGATTGTTACTCGTAATACTGTTCCTACAGAAAAGAAACAGGATTTGTTTGCATGGGCTAAGCATTGTATGGAGAGAGATGATCGAGCTAATGTTCTTGCCACACTTTCTAATATGGATAATTTTCCTGAGAAAATGTTTTCATTGAAGGTTTAGGGATTCATTTATGTGTAATGTGGGGTACATTAAATAATGCAGACCTCCGACAAGGGTTAAGGAACCTGAATATTTTAGCGTTTTCAAGAGACACTGTGGAGAAGGTACATGAGCATGTTGAGAGGATATTTGAGTATAGAAAGTAGTTGGAAAGGTTACGGAATGAGGATGACGAAGAAGAAAGTATGTATGTACAGAAACGATTTCTTCCGTGTCGTAAATCGACATCTGAGGAGGCGCGGATTTGTACAAAAGATGCGATTAGATGGATTTCAGACATATCGATAACTCCAGTTGAGGTATATGACACACACAGTCAATATACGCTAGAAATGCAGAGGAAAGAGATACAGGTAATGGTAGAGTACCTGCAGGATGAATGTTTAAAGAGAAAAGTTAGTTGTCACACAGAGTTATTCAGCATTTATAAGAGAGCTTTTTCACTTAACACTTCTTAAACTGCTTTAGCGCTCGATTTAGCTCTGTTGCAAAGGTTGAGATTCCTGCTAATGCTGCAGCAGGTACACCTGCTGTGGACATTCCTGCACATTATGTATCGCAGTTTGTTCACGTCCCGTTTTCACGACAGGAAGTGAATACTATTAGACAAACTATTCCTGACATTAGGAAAAATCCGACAGGGTTCTATAAAGAGATAGAGTCCGTTTTGCAGTCCTCAGTGTTTACCCTAGGCGACATTGATTTGCTATTCCCTGTACTCCTGCCTGTAGATTTGTGGAAACAAGTTAGAACTATAGACAATGTACCAAGGTTGGGAGATACATGGGCTAACATAGTTAGGCTTGATGGGGAAAGGCCAGCTGGTGAGAGACCACCTCAGGTGATACTAACTTTGCCTGACAGAATCATTGCAAAACTGAAAACTATAATCCCCGAAAAGAGAATTATTTGGGACAAGCTTACGGCCTGTGTCCAAGGAAAATTTGAGGGTGCTACCGAGTTCTTTAATCGGTTCGAACAGGTATTCTCGGATTTCAGTGGACAAGACTTAGGCACAGAGTCTGGGAAAAGATTATATGTGGACAAATTTGTACGTGGATTGCTGCCTGACATTCAGTCACAAATTATGTCTTCTGAGAGCGCTTGGCAGGCAAAATCCCAATCAGAAGTACTGCACATGGCTCAGTACTACGAGAACCGTATCAATAATGAAAAAGATAGAGTCGAGAAGAGAAAAGGTGATTTGAAGACTAAAGTATTGTTACAGCAAATTGTTAGAGGCCCCAGAGGGGGTAGTTCGCCGATTAGAGGTCAGTATGTTTCACAAGGGAATGTGCCCTTGGGTCCTGTGAATATTAACCAGTGTGCCTATTGTCGCCAGGAGGGTCATTGGCGTGCACAATTCCCGTCCTTCGACAGAGGTCGAATAACACATTTGGAAATACGGGTAGACGATCCAGAGGTCGCCCGGGTGTAGAGGCCAGTTTTCGCAGGATCCCCAACAACCTTTTTCACAGGATAATCAGACTTCGAGTGTGGATACTAGAAACATATTTGATCATCCTGCTGCTGCATATCTATCTGAAGAGCTTCCTTTTGATGATATTTTGTTTCGTTAGGATTGCCCGAAGCAGGGTTTGGAACCTATACCTATTCCTGTTAATAAGAAAGGTCCCTACGTTGAAATGGTATTGGGAAATAGGAAACATCAATTTTTGATAGACACTGGAGCACAGAAGTGCTCCATTGATCATTCTCGGGTTCCAAACATTCCACTGTCAGGGCAAACCAATGTTTCTGTAGGGTTTTCTGGCACACCAGTTGTTTGTCCGGTTTCTTCACCGGTACCTATTTCTTTGGGTCCCTTTACGGACCACTGTCCATTTCTCTTGACTTCGAATTGTGGTGAGAATTTGCTGGGGTTGAATCTGTTGAAGGAATTAAATGCGGTAATTCATTGTTCTTTTGATGGAGTGCGTTTGACGATTTCACCACAGCAATGTTCTGTTTTGCAATTCTTGACTAGACCTTTGCCGCCGGAATTCAGTAATGTACCAGAGTGTTTGTGGGCAGTTGATGACAATGATGTCGGTGTTTTGCAGATTGAGCCTGTTAAAATAGTTTTGAAACATGGAATTAAGCTGCCCCGTATTCCACAGTATTAGATCTCAGTTGAAGGCGAGCGAGCTTTGAAGAGCATTGTTTCCGATTTTGTGCATCGTGGGGTGATTGAGGAGATTGCAGGAAGTTTGTGCAATAGTCCGATTTTACCCGTGTACAAAAAAGGTGATAATGCAATTCCATTTTGTTTTATAATTGATTTACGTGCCATTAATAAAGTCGTCGCTCCGCAATTTCCAATTGTGCCTGATGTGACGACAATATTAACCATGATTCCAGCTCCGGCTACTCACTTCAGTGTTGTGGACCTAAGGAATGCTTTCTTCAGTATTCCTATACATGAGGATAGTAGATACTTGTTGGCGTTCACCTTAGGGGGACGCTCATTCACATTTACTCGTGCACCTCAAGGTTATACTGAGAGTCCTAGTATTTATAGTAGGGCTTTGAAAGAGCAGCTTGATACCCTTGGATTGCCCCCTACTTGTACGTTGCTTCAATATGCTTCGATATTTGCACCAAAGCCCAGCACCCGGTGTATATTGAGCTGAAGCTGCCAACAGCACACCACCTCTCCCGCTCTCCTACTCCCCTCCTCCAGACTAACCCTACCCGCCCTCTTTCTTGTTTACAGATTGGCCAGACCACCTGGGGACCAATTCCGTTGGCAACAGTGCGCTATATCAGTACCTTTAACATAACATAACATAAGAACATTTGCCCAGGCAAATCATGTGCATTCATTTATTTGCATGAGGGCTGCATGTCGGAAATGCCATTTTTCATTGGTTGAAATGAGGATCGTCACTGTTGTTCTGGAATTAGACTGGAAGATGTTCCCACCAGCTGAGCCCGCCAGTCAAATCGATTCCCGGGTCTGGGATTCAGTGGCTCTTTTTTGATCTCATGAGATTCTGCAGCAGACACAAGACTCTCCCGAGCTCTTGTGTTGTGGGCAGATTCGAGTGAAATGGGCTAATCAGACCCAATGAGCCTCTCTGAAAGATATGCAATCATAACCCTAATGTCCCTAGCTGGGTCTGCTTGTCATTTAAGGCCCAGCTCATTTCCTGATTGGGTGTGAAAGTTAGAGACGGGAACAGGGCAAGAAAAGAGCAGACTAGCTCGCGATCTTGCTATTTGTTGCATTTTTTGTGTTTCTTTTTCCAATTTGATCCCTGTTTGGTGACATGTCTCATAGTGATTGTTTTGCGAAGTTCCTTAAATGAGTAGGGCCTCTTTTGGAAACCGTGCATGATCCTTTCTATGTCCTTCTTCCACACAGGCACCAGCACTGCATGCAATTCCCTGCCTCCCACCCACTACTAGTGTTTTACAGGATCACAAAAAAGATGCCACATTCGGTTGCAGCCACATCTTGTTTATGCTCCCCTCCACACAATTCAATGATTTTCTCCTCACTAGCAATATTTGGTTTCCTCTGTCAAAGAAGGGGGCCACAATCCTCTGAATGCATCCCTGTGCCTCTAAACTATTCACCAAGAAGCCACTTGTGTCGCCAACAGGCTCTACATGGCATAAGATAAAATCCAAAGATTTTCCCGTCGCTATTGATATTTTGTCTCATCCACCACAAATTACTTTATCATCACTAAGTATTGTGTCTGGCATGTCAGAATAAGATGCTACACTCAATTGCAGCCATCAAATGTATTGGCCTGCCTCCAAACAATTTAACAGGAAGCCACTTGCTGCCTCAGCATGTTTCACACAACATTACAATTCACTGATTCTCACTTTACTGTTAGTATTTGGTCTCATCCACCACCAAAGAAGCGCGATACAACCACTGAATGTAATCTCGTACCACCCTCAACCAGGTGTAAAGAACCGACGCACATCAGAATATGACACAGAAGCACGGAAACAAGGGGATCTAACCCATGATGTGAAAAACGATGGACCATGCCCTGTTTTGAAAAAGGCTGGAATCTGCCAAAACACGTGTCAGCTTAAGGGCATCAGAAAATAAAATGGAATCATGCTAATTAATTGAGTCTTTGTGCAAACCCTTCTTTGGTGCAGTCTTGAGAAGCCACGACACCCTCCAAACAGGTCTTGGATTTTCTCCTCATTCCCTAGTCTTTGGCAGGAAACATCACACGCATGATGGGAGGTGGTCACTGGGATGTTCTCCTCCCATACTGTCAAACTAGAAATTATATCGTGCCTCCTATTGCTATGAATATATGTATATTGGCCTACGCCAAGCTGCTAACAAGCTGCTTATAAACTACATGTGAATAAACTCGCATTGCAAGGTCCTGACCTTAGAAACCATGTAAACTGTCATTTTGGGTCAAGCCGCCATTTTAGGTTTTCTTGCTCTATAAAGTCACCATGTGAGCTAAAATGGTGGCCTATGTTATTCAGAACAGAACTCGATTGTCATGACCTCTGTACAGCTAATGTATAACTTGCCTGCAGGCCACTTGTTAGGGTCATGAGCTGAGACCTTGTCCTTCTGCTGACCTGTGTGCAATGGATTACCTGTATCACCGAAACTGATCTATAATTGAATGAGAACACCTGCTTAACTATATTGTATAAATTAAGTCCTGCATTGTAATGTTAGGCCTAGAGCATACATTATTACCATTTCTTCTTGTTAATGTATAAACCTAAGATGAACTAGATTTGACCTGGCAAGGGACCCTAGAGCAGTAACTTATTTATGGAATGGTTAACCTGAAGAAAGGCTGGACAACAGGCTGGAGAAATGTATAAAAGCCTGACTGTTTCAATGAATATTTGCACTCACTGAGCACACTGAACCACGCCGGAGTTCGCTGTGTTATACTGAGGGTCGATAGCTATCTGAATTTTGTTCTGTTCTTTTGTAACTGGATTCAGTATAAAATAAAGTACTTTGTATGTTCCTTTGTAACCTGTGTTTGGTGTGTCTCCTTTTTGGTTACCCTGCCTCATATTATTTCCTTGTTTTCACAGTTGGCGCCCGAATAGGGACCCTCAAGATTGATGCCGGATTATTGAAGGTTGACGCACGCTATCGGAACGGGATCGGACGGTGTGACATAACGGGCCCGACTGAACGAGACGCGAAACCTCAACAGCGCTGCACGATCCGTTCCCTGGACGATAGCCGTGTGGTCTGAGACGGCATCTTGACAAGGGTCAATTTTTTGAGGCGGGCAGATTTGCCGAAATCACCATACACAAGGTAAAATTCGTTAGGTAAGTCCTTTGTAAACCGATCGGTCCTCCTTAGGTTTGGTCAGGTGAGTCGTTACCCGACTCTTAATTCAACCCTGACAATTTGAATTTGGCGCATTGTATCTGCAGACACAATTATTGACCAGGTAACACTGAGTATTTGAGAAATGCCTGGGAAATTGTCTAGCTGCTTTAGGGCATTATTCCGCAGCGATAGACAATCTTTGGAATTTAGCCATCCGGCACCACAGGAGGGGTCGCCGGCATCTACTATGTACTGTAAGCATGGCATTGGAAGTGTAGTATTTAATAAAATGTGGCACTGACAAACCAGACATGCCTCCGAACTTCAGTGGCCAGTCAATGGTAGTTTTGAGATCCCTCGTATTGAATATTTAGAGTCAGTCTCGTTAAAAAAGAAGGACAGACCTGCAGCATTTGATGTTTTGCAAAATTGGAAAAGAGAAGCGTTGCAGCAGCTTAAAAGTAGGGAAAAACATGTGCGCCGTCATAAAACAAATGCTGAAAAGGCGTTGTTATATGATCAGGACAAACAGTCTGAGTCGGTTAGAAATATGGACAGGGCTTTCTCACTCGTCTATCCTTCTAAAGATCTTCATGTTTCTGATGAGTTTATCGACAAATTGTTAAATGAACGAAGGCCTGGTGCCTCTGCACCACCTCCGTATGTTCCTCTTCCTCCTGCTGTACCTCTTCCTGCTGTTATTCCTGCTCTTCCTGCTCAACCTGTTGTTCCTATTCCTCCGGTTGTTGTTCCTCCACCTGCTCCTCTGCCTCTTCCCATTGCACCAGAAATAGTACCTCCTTTGAATTTGCCTGCGCCCTCACTCCCAAGTAGTTCTGTACCGCTTGTAGTTGATCAGGGTGCGGGGTCGAGGATTGTTACTCGTAATACTGTTCCTACAGAAAAGAAACAGGATTTGTTTGCATGGGCTAAGCATTGTATGGAGAGAGATGATCGAGCTAATGTTCTTGCCACACTTTCTAATATGGATAATTTTCCTGAGAAAATGTTTTCATTGAAGGTTTAGGGATTCATTTATGTGTAATGTGGGGTACATTAAATAATGCAGACCTCCGACAAGGGTTAAGGAACCTGAATATTTTAGCGTTTTCAAGAGACACTGTGGAGAAGGTACATGAGCATGTTGAGAGGATATTTGAGTATAGAAAGTAGTTGGAATGGTTACGGAATGAGGATGACGAAGAAGAAAGTATGTATGTACAGAAACGATTTCTTCCGTGTCGTAAATCGACATCTGAGGAGGCGCGGATTTGTACAAAAGATGCGATTAGATGGATTTCAGACATATCGATAACTCCAGTTGAGGTATATGACACACACAGTCAATATACGCTAGAAATGCAGAGGAAAGAGATACAGGTAATGGTAGAGTACCTGCAGGATGAATGTTTAAAGAGAAAGGTTAGTTGTCCCACAGAGTTATTCAGCATTTATAAGAGAGCTTTTTCACTTAACACTTCTTAAACTGCTTTAGCGCTCGATTTAGCTCTGTTGCAAAGGTTGAGATTCCTGCTAATGCTGCAGCAGGTACACCTGCTGTGGACATTCCTGCACATTATGTATCGCAGTTTGTTCACGTCCCGTTTTCACGACAGGAAGTGAATACTATTAGACAAACTATTCCTGACATTAGGAAAAATCCGACAGGGTTCTATAAAGAGATAGAGTCCGTTTTGCAGTCCTCAGTGTTTACCCTAGGCGACATTGATTTGCTATTCCCTGTACTCCTGCCTGTAGATTTGTGGAAACAAGTTAGAACTATAGACAATGTACCAAGGTTGGGAGATACATGGGCTAACATAGTTAGGCTTGATGGGGAAAGGCCAGCTGGTGAGAGACCACCTCAGGTGATACTAACTTTGCCTGACAGAATCATTGCAAAACTGAAAACTATAATCCCCGAAAAGAGAATTATTTGGGACAAGCTTACGGCCTGTGTCCAAGGAAAATTTGAGGGTGCTACCGAGTTCTTTAATCGGTTCGAACAGGTATTCTCGGATTTCAGTGGACAAGACTTAGGCACAGAGTCTGGGAAAAGATTATATGTGGACAAATTTGTACGTGGATTGCTGCCTGACATTCAGTCACAAATTATGTCTTCTGAGAGCGCTTGGCAGGCAAAATCCCAATCAGAAGTACTGCACATGGCTCAGTACTACGAGAACCGTATCAATAATGAAAAAGATAGAGTCGAGAAGAGAAAAGGTGATTTGAAGACTAAAGTATTGTTACAGCAAATTGTTAGAGGCCCCAGAGGGGGTAGTTCGCCGATTAGAGGTCAGTATGTTTCACAAGGGAATGTGCCCTTGGGTCCTGTGAATATTAACCAGTGTGCCTATTGTCGCCAGGAGGGTCATTGGCGTGCACAATTCCCGTCCTTCGACAGAGGTCGAATAACACATTTGGAAATACGGGTAGACGATCCAGAGGTCGCCCGGGTGTAGAGGCCAGTTTTCGCAGGATCCCCAACAACCTTTTTCACAGGATAATCAGACTTCGAGTGTGGATACTAGAAACATATTTGATCATCCTGCTGCTGCATATCTATCTGAAGAGCTTCCTTTTGATGATATTTTGTTTCGTTAGGATTGCCCGAAGCAGGGTTTGGAACCTATACCTATTCCTGTTAATAAGAAAGGTCCCTACGTTGAAATGGTATTGGGAAATAGGAAACATCAATTTTTGATAGACACTGGAGCACAGAAGTGCTCCATTGATCATTCTCGGGTTCCAAACATTCCACTGTCAGGGCAAACCAATGTTTCTGTAGGGTTTTCTGGCACACCAGTTGTTTGTCCGGTTTCTTCACCGGTACCTATTTCTTTGGGTCCCTTTACGGACCACTGTCCATTTCTCTTGACTTCGAATTGTGGTGAGAATTTGCTGGGGTTGAATCTGTTGAAGGAATTAAATGCGGTAATTCATTGTTCTTTTGATGGAGTGCGTTTGACGATTTCACCACAGCAATGTTCTGTTTTGCAATTCTTGACTAGACCTTTGCCGCCGGAATTCAGTAATGTACCAGAGTGTTTGTGGGCAGTTGATGACAATGATGTCGGTGTTTTGCAGATTGAGCCTGTTAAAATAGTTTTGAAACATGGAATTAAGCTGCCCCGTATTCCACAGTATTAGATCTCAGTTGAAGGCGAGCGAGCTTTGAAGAGCATTGTTTCCGATTTTGTGCATCGTGGGGTGATTGAGGAGATTGCAGGAAGTTTGTGCAATAGTCCGATTTTACCCGTGTACAAAAAAGGTGATAATGCAATTCCATTTTGTTTTATAATTGATTTACGTGCCATTAATAAAGTCGTCGCTCCGCAATTTCCAATTGTGCCTGATGTGACGACAATATTAACCATGATTCCAGCTCCGGCTCTCACTTCAGTGTTGTGGACCTAAGGAATGCTTTCTTCAGTATTCCTATACATGAGGATAGTAGATACTTGTTGGCGTTCACCTTAGGGGGACGCTCATTCACATTTACTCGTGCACCTCAAGGTTATACTGAGAGTCCTAGTATTTATAGTAGGGCTTTGAAAGAGCAGCTTGATACCCTTGGATTGCCCCCTACTTGTACGTTGCTTCAATATGCTTCGATATTTGCACCATAGCCCAGCACCCGGTGTATATTGAGCTGAAGCTGCCAACAGCACACCACCTCTCCCGCTCTCCTACTCCCCTCCTCCAGACTAACCCTACCCGCCCTCTTTCTTGTTTACAGATTGGCCAGACCACCTGGGGACCAATTCCGTTGGCAACAGTGCGCTATATCAGTACCTTTAACATAACATAACATAAGAACATTTGCCCAGGCAAATCATGTGCATTCATTTATTTGCATGAGGGCTGCATGTCGGAAATGCCATTTTTCATTGGTTGAAATGAGGATCGTCACTGTTGTTCTGGAATTAGACTGGAAGATGTTCCCACCAGCTGAGCCCGCCAGTCAAATCGATTCCCGGGTCTGGGATTCAGTGGCTCTTTTTTGATCTCATGAGATTCTGCAGCAGACACAAGACTCTCCCGAGCTCTTGTGTTGTGGGCAGATTCGAGTGAAATGGGCTAATCAGACCCAATGAGCCTCTCTGAAAGATATGCAATCATAACCCTAATGTCCCTAGCTGGGTCTGCTTGTCATTTAAGGCCCAGCTCATTTCCTGATTGGGTGTGAAAGTTAGAGACGGGAACAGGGCAAGAAAAGAGCAGACTAGCTCGCGATCTTGCTATTTGTTGCATTTTTTGTGTTTCTTTTTCCAATTTGATCCCTGTTTGGTGACATGTCTCATAGTGATTGTTTTGCGAAGTTCCTTAAATGAGTAGGGCCTCTTTTGGAAACCGTGCATGATCCTTTCTATGTCCTTCTTCCACACAGGCACCAGCACTGCATGCAATTCCCTGCCTCCCACCCACTACTAGTGTTTTACAGGATCACAAAAAAGATGCCACATTCGGTTGCAGCCACATCTTGTTTATGCTCCCCTCCACACAATTCAATGATTTTCTCCTCACTAGCAATATTTGGTTTCCTCTGTCAAAGAAGGGGGCCACAATCCTCTGAATGCATCCCTGTGCCTCTAAACTATTCACCAAGAAGCCACTTGTGTCGCCAACAGGCTCTACATGGCATAAGATAAAATCCAAAGATTTTCCCGTCGCTATTGATATTTTGTCTCATCCACCACAAATTACTTTATCATCACTAAGTATTGTGTCTGGCATGTCAGAATAAGATGCTACACTCAATTGCAGCCATCAAATGTATTGGCCTGCCTCCAAACAATTTAACAGGAAGCCACTTGCTGCCTCAGCATGTTTCACACAACATTACAATTCACTGATTCTCACTTTACTGTTAGTATTTGGTCTCATCCACCACCAAAGAAGCGCGATACAACCACTGAATGTAATCTCGTACCACCCTCAACCAGGTGTAAAGAACCGACGCACATCAGAATATGACACAGAAGCACGGAAACAAGGGGATCTAACCCATGATGTGAAAAACGATGGACCATGCCCTGTTTTGAAAAAGGCTGGAATCTGCCAAAACACGTGTCAGCTTAAGGGCATCAGAAAATAAAATGGAATCATGCTAATTAATTGAGTCTTTGTGCAAACCCTTCTTTGGTGCAGTCTTGAGAAGCCACGACACCCTCCAAACAGGTCTTGGATTTTCTCCTCATTCCCTAGTCTTTGGCAGGAAACATCACACGCATGATGGGAGGTGGTCACTGGGATGTTCTCCTCCCATACTGTCAAACTAGAAATTATATCGTGCCTCCTATTGCTATGAATATATGTATATTGGCCTACGCCAAGCTGCTAACAAGCTGCTTATAAACTACATGTGAATAAACTCGCATTGCAAGGTCCTGACCTTAGAAACCATGTAAACTGTCATTTTGGGTCAAGCCGCCATTTTAGGTTTTCTTGCTCTATAAAGTCACCATGTGAGCTAAAATGGTGGCCTATGTTATTCAGAACAGAACTCGATTGTCATGACCTCTGTACAGCTAATGTATAACTTGCCTGCAGGCCACTTGTTAGGGTCATGAGCTGAGACCTTGTCCTTCTGCTGACCTGTGTGCAATGGATTACCTGTATCACCGAAACTGATCTATAATTGAATGAGAACACCTGCTTAACTATATTGTATAAATTAAGTCCTGCATTGTAATGTTAGGCCTAGAGCATACATTATTACCATTTCTTCTTGTTAATGTATAAACCTAAGATGAACTAGATTTGACCTGGCAAGGGACCCTAGAGCAGTAACTTATTTATGGAATGGTTAACCTGAAGAAAGGCTGGACAACAGGCTGGAGAAATGTATAAAAGCCTGACTGTTTCAATGAATATTTGCACTCACTGAGCACACTGAACCACGCCGGAGTTCGCTGTGTTATACTGAGGGTCGATAGCTATCTGAATTTTGTTCTGTTCTTTTGTAACTGGATTCAGTATAAAATAAAGTACTTTGTATGTTCCTTTGTAACCTGTGTTTGGTGTGTCTCCTTTTTGGTTACCCTGCCTCATATTATTTCCTTGTTTTCACAGTTGGCGCCCGAATAGGGACCCTCAAGATTGATGCCGGATTATTGAAGGTTGACGCACGCTATCGGAACGGGATCGGACGGTGTGACATAACGGGCCCGACTGAACGAGACGCGAAACCTCAACAGCGCTGCACGATCCGTTCCCTGGACGATAGCCGTGTGGTCTGAGACGGCATCTTGACAAGGGTCAATTTTTTGAGGCGGGCAGATTTGCCGAAATCACCATACACAAGGTAAAATTCGTTAGGTAAGTCCTTTGTAAACCGATCGGTCCTCCTTAGGTTTGGTCAGGTGAGTCGTTACCCGACTCTTAATTCAACCCTGACAATTTGAATTTGGCGCATTGTATCTGCAGACACAATTATTGACCAGGTAACACTGAGTATTTGAGAAATGCCTGGGAAATTGTCTAGCTGCTTTAGGGCATTATTCCGCAGCGATAGACAATCTTTGGAATTTAGCCATCCTGCACCACAGGAGGGGTCGCCGGCATCTACTATGTACTGTAAGCATGGCATTGGAAGTGTAGTATTTAATAAAATGTGGCACTGACAAACCAGACATGCCTCCGAACTTCAGTGGCCAGTCAATGGTAGTTTTGAGATCCCTCGTATTGAATATTTAGAGTCAGTCTCGTTAAAAAAGAAGGACAGACCTGCAGCATTTGATGTTTTGCAAAATTGGAAAAGAGAAGCGTTGCAGCAGCTTAAAAGTAGGGAAAAACATGTGCGCCGTCATAAAACAAATGCTGAAAAGGCGTTGTTATATGATCAGGACAAACAGTCTGAGTCGGTTAGAAATATGGACAGGGCTTTCTCACTCGTCTATCCTTCTAAAGATCTTCATGTTTCTGATGAGTTTATCGACAAATTGTTAAATGAACGAAGGCCTGGTGCCTCTGCACCACCTCCGTATGTTCCTCTTCCTCCTGCTGTACCTCTTCCTGCTGTTATTCCTGCTCTTCCTGCTCAACCTGTTGTTCCTATTCCTCCGGTTGTTGTTCCTCCACCTGCTCCTCTGCCTCTTCCCATTGCACCAGAAATAGTACCTCCTTTGAATTTGCCTGCGCCCTCACTCCCAAGTAGTTCTGTACCGCTTGTAGTTGATCAGGGTGCGGGGTCGAGGATTGTTACTCGTAATACTGTTCCTACAGAAAAGAAACAGGATTTGTTTGCATGGGCTAAGCATTGTATGGAGAGAGATGATCGAGCTAATGTTCTTGCCACACTTTCTAATATGGATAATTTTCCTGAGAAAATGTTTTCATTGAAGGTTTAGGGATTCATTTATGTGTAATGTGGGGTACATTAAATAATGCAGACCTCCGACAAGGGTTAAGGAACCTGAATATTTTAGCGTTTTCAAGAGACACTGTGGAGAAGGTACATGAGCATGTTGAGAGGATATTTGAGTATAGAAAGTAGTTGGAAAGGTTACGGAATGAGGATGACGAAGAAGAAAGTATGTATGTACAGAAACGATTTCTTCCGTGTCGTAAATCGACATCTGAGGAGGCGCGGATTTGTACAAAAGATGCGATTAGATGGATTTCAGACATATCGATAACTCCAGTTGAGGTATATGACACACACAGTCAATATACGCTAGAAATGCAGAGGAAAGAGATACAGGTAATGGTAGAGTACCTGCAGGATGAATGTTTAAAGAGAAAGGTTAGTTGTCACACAGAGTTATTCAGCATTTATAAGAGAGCTTTTTCACTTAACACTTCTTAAACTGCTTTAGCGCTCGATTTAGCTCTGTTGCAAAGGTTGAGATTCCTGCTAATGCTGCAGCAGGTACACCTGCTGTGGACATTCCTGCACATTATGTATCGCAGTTTGTTCACGTCCCGTTTTCACGACAGGAAGTGAATACTATTAGACAAACTATTCCTGACATTAGGAAAAATCCGACAGGGTTCTATAAAGAGATAGAGTCCGTTTTGCAGTCCTCAGTGTTTACCCTAGGCGACATTGATTTGCTATTCCCTGTACTCCTGCCTGTAGATTTGTGGAAACAAGTTAGAACTATAGACAATGTACCAAGGTTGGGAGATACATGGGCTAACATAGTTAGGCTTGATGGGGAAAGGCCAGCTGGTGAGAGACCACCTCAGGTGATACTAACTTTGCCTGACAGAATCATTGCAAAACTGAAAACTATAATCCCCGAAAAGAGAATTATTTGGGACAAGCTTACGGCCTGTGTCCAAGGAAAATTTGAGGGTGCTACCGAGTTCTTTAATCGGTTCGAACAGGTATTCTCGGATTTCAGTGGACAAGACTTAGGCACAGAGTCTGGGAAAAGATTATATGTGGACAAATTTGTACGTGGATTGCTGCCTGACATTCAGTCACAAATTATGTCTTCTGAGAGCGCTTGGCAGGCAAAATCCCAATCAGAAGTACTGCACATGGCTCAGTACTACGAGAACCGTATCAATAATGAAAAAGATAGAGTCGAGAAGAGAAAAGGTGATTTGAAGACTAAAGTATTGTTACAGCAAATTGTTAGAGGCCCCAGAGGGGGTAGTTCGCCGATTAGAGGTCAGTATGTTTCACAAGGGAATGTGCCCTTGGGTCCTGTGAATATTAACCAGTGTGCCTATTGTCGCCAGGAGGGTCATTGGCGTGCACAATTCCCGTCCTTCGACAGAGGTCGAATAACACATTTGGAAATACGGGTAGACGATCCAGAGGTCGCCCGGGTGTAGAGGCCAGTTTTCGCAGGATCCCCAACAACCTTTTTCACAGGATAATCAGACTTCGAGTGTGGATACTAGAAACATATTTGATCATCCTGCTGCTGCATATCTATCTGAAGAGCTTCCTTTTGATGATATTTTGTTTCGTTAGGATTGCCCGAAGCAGGGTTTGGAACCTATACCTATTCCTGTTAATAAGAAAGGTCCCTACGTTGAAATGGTATTGGGAAATAGGAAACATCAATTTTTGATAGACACTGGAGCACAGAAGTGCTCCATTGATCATTCTCGGGTTCCAAACATTCCACTGTCAGGGCAAACCAATGTTTCTGTAGGGTTTTCTGGCACACCAGTTGTTTGTCCGGTTTCTTCACCGGTACCTATTTCTTTGGGTCCCTTTACGGACCACTGTCCATTTCTCTTGACTTCGAATTGTGGTGAGAATTTGCTGGGGTTGAATCTGTTGAAGGAATTAAATGCGGTAATTCATTGTTCTTTTGATGGAGTGCGTTTGACGATTTCACCACAGCAATGTTCTGTTTTGCAATTCTTGACTAGACCTTTGCCGCCGGAATTCAGTAATGTACCAGAGTGTTTGTGGGCAGTTGATGACAATGATGTCGGTGTTTTGCAGATTGAGCCTGTTAAAATAGTTTTGAAACATGGAATTAAGCTGCCCCGTATTCCACAGTATTAGATCTCAGTTGAAGGCGAGCGAGCTTTGAAGAGCATTGTTTCCGATTTTGTGCATCGTGGGGTGATTGAGGAGATTGCAGGAAGTTTGTGCAATAGTCCGATTTTACCCGTGCACAAAAAAGGTGATAATGCAATTCCATTTTGTTTTATAATTGATTTACGTGCCATTAATAAAGTCGTCGCTCCGCAATTTCCAATTGTGCCTGATGTGACGACAATATTAACCATGATTCCAGCTCCGGCTACTCACTTCAGTGTTGTGGACCTAAGGAATGCTTTCTTCAGTATTCCTATACATGAGGATAGTAGATACTTGTTGGCGTTCACCTTAGGGGGACGCTCATTCACATTTACTCGTGCACCTCAAGGTTATACTGAGAGTCCTAGTATTTATAGTAGGGCTTTGAAAGAGCAGCTTGATACCCTTGGATAGCCCCCTACTTGTACGTTGCTTCAATATGCTTCGATATTTGCACCAAAGCCCAGCACCCGGTGTATATTGAGCTGAAGCTGCCAACAGCACACCACCTCTCCCGCTCTCCTACTCCCCTCCTCCAGACTAACCCTACCCGCCCTCTTTCTTGTTTACAGATTGGCCAGACCACCCGGGGACCAATTCCGTTGGCAACAGTGCGCTATATCAGTACCTTTAACATAACATAACATAAGAACATTTGCCCAGGCAAATCATGTGCATTCATTTATTTGCATGAGGGCTGCATGTCGGAAATGCCATTTTTCATTGGTTGAAATGAGGATCGTCACTGTTGTTCTGGAATTAGACTGGAAGATGTTCCCACCAGCTGAGCCCGCCAGTCAAATCGATTCCCGGGTCTGGGATTCAGTGGCTCTTTTTTGATCTCATGAGATTCTGCAGCAGACACAAGACTCTCCCGAGCTCTTGTGTTGTGGGCAGATTCGAGTGAAATGGGCTAATCAGACCCAATGAGCCTCTCTGAAAGATATGCAATCATAACCCTAATGTCCCTAGCTGGGTCTGCTTGTCATTTAAGGCCCAGCTCATTTCCTGATTGGGTGTGAAAGTTAGAGACGGGAACAGGGCAAGAAAAGAGCAGACTAGCTCGCGATCTTGCTATTTGTTGCATTTTTTGTGTTTCTTTTTCCAATTTGATCCCTGTTTGGTGACATGTCTCATAGTGATTGTTTTGCGAAGTTCCTTAAATGAGTAGGGCCTCTTTTGGAAACCGTGCATGATCCTTTCTATGTCCTTCTTCCACACAGGCACCAGCACTGCATGCAATTCCCTGCCTCCCACCCACTACTAGTGTTTTACAGGATCACAAAAAAGATGCCACATTCGGTTGCAGCCACATCTTGTTTATGCTCCCCTCCACACAATTCAATGATGTTCTCCTCACTAGCAATATTTGGTTTCCTCTGTCAAAGAAGGGGGCCACAATCCTCTGAATGCATCCCTGTGCCTCTAAACTATTCACCAAGAAGCCACTTGTGTCGCCAACAGGCTCTACATGGCATAAGATAAAATCCAAAGATTTTCCCGTCGCTATTGATATTTTGTCTCATCCACCACAAATTACTTTATCATCACTAAGTATTGTGTCTGGCATGTCAGAATAAGATGCTACACTCAATTGCAGCCATCAAATGTATTGGCCTGCCTCCAAACAATTTAACAGGAAGCCACTTGCTGCCTCAGCATGTTTCACACAACATTACAATTCACTGATTCTCACTTTACTGTTAGTATTTGGTCTCATCCACCACCAAAGAAGCGCGATACAACCACTGAATGTAATCTCGTACCACCCTCAACCAGGTGTAAAGAACCGACGCACATCAGAATATGACACAGAAGCACGGAAACAAGGGGATCTAACCCATGATGTGAAAAACGATGGACCATGCCCTGTTTTGAAAAAGGCTGGAATCTGCCAAAACACGTGTCAGCTTAAGGGCATCAGAAAATAAAATGGAATCATGCTAATTAATTGAGTCTTTGTGCAAACCCTTCTTTGGTGCAGTCTTGAGAAGCCACGACACCCTCCAAACAGGTCTTGGATTTTCTCCTCATTCCCTAGTCTTTGGCAGGAAACATCACACGCATGATGGGAGGTGGTCACTGGGATGTTCTCCTCCCATACTGTCAAACTAGAAATTATATCGTGCCTCCTATTGCTATGAATATATGTATATTGGCCTACGCCAAGCTGCTAACAAGCTGCTTATAAACTACATGTGAATAAACTCGCATTGCAAGGTCCTGACCTTAGAAACCATGTAAACTGTCATTTTGGGTCAAGCCGCCATTTTAGGTTTTCTTGCTCTATAAAGTCACCATGTGAGCTAAAATGGTGGCCTATGTTATTCAGAACAGAACTCGATTGTCATGACCTCTGTACAGCTAATGTATAACTTGCCTGCAGGCCACTTGTTAGGGTCATGAGCTGAGACCTTGTCCTTCTGCTGACCTGTGTGCAATGGATTACCTGTATCACCGAAACTGATCTATAATTGAATGAGAACACCTGCTTAACTATATTGTATAAATTAAGTCCTGCATTGTAATGTTAGGCCTAGAGCATACATTATTACCATTTCTTCTTGTTAATGTATAAACCTAAGATGAACTAGATTTGACCTGGCAAGGGACCCTAGAGCAGTAACTTATTTATGGAATGGTTAACCTGAAGAAAGGCTGGACAACAGGCTGGAGAAATGTATAAAAGCCTGACTGTTTCAATGAATATTTGCACTCACTGAGCACACTGAACCACGCCGGAGTTCGCTGTGTTATACTGAGGGTCGATAGCTATCTGAATTTTGTTCTGTTCTTTTGTAACTGGATTCAGTATAAAATAAAGTACTTTGTATGTTCCTTTGTAACCTGTGTTTGGTGTGTCTCCTTTTTGGTTACCCTGCCTCATATTATTTCCTTGTTTTCACAGTTGGCGCCCGAATAGGGACCCTCAAGATTGATGCCGGATTATTGAAGGTTGACGCACGCTATCGGAACGGGATCGGACGGTGTGACATAACGGGCCCGACTGAACGAGACGCGAAACCTCAACAGCGCTGCACGATCCGTTCCCTGGACGATAGCCGTGTGGTCTGAGACGGCATCTTGACAAGGGTCAATTTTTTGAGGCGGGCAGATTTGCCGAAATCACCATACACAAGGTAAAATTCGTTAGGTAAGTCCTTTGTAAACCGATCGGTCCTCCTTAGGTTTGGTCAGGTGAGTCGTTACCCGACTCTTAATTCAACCCTGACAATTTGAATTTGGCGCATTGTATCTGCAGACACAATTATTGACCAGGTAACACTGAGTATTTGAGAAATGCCTGGGAAATTGTCTAGCTGCTTTAGGGCATTATTCCGCAGCGATAGACAATCTTTGGAATTTAGCCATCCGGCACCACAGGAGGGGTCGCCGGCATCTACTATGTACTGTAAGCATGGCATTGGAAGTGTAGTATTTAATAAAATGTGGCACTGACAAACCAGACATGCCTCCGAACTTCAGTGGCCAGTCAATGGTAGTTTTGAGATCCCTCGTATTGAATATTTAGAGTCAGTCTCGTTAAAAAAGAAGGACAGACCTGCAGCATTTGATGTTTTGCAAAATTGGAAAAGAGAAGCGTTGCAGCAGCTTAAAAGTAGGGAAAAACATGTGCGCCGTCATAAAACAAATGCTGAAAAGGCGTTGTTATATGATCAGGACAAACAGTCTGAGTCGGTTAGAAATATGGACAGGGCTTTCTCACTCGTCTATCCTTCTAAAGATCTTCATGTTTCTGATGAGTTTATCGACAAATTGTTAAATGAACGAAGGCCTGGTGCCTCTGCACCACCTCCGTATGTTCCTCTTCCTCCTGCTGTACCTCTTCCTGCTGTTATTCCTGCTCTTCCTGCTCAACCTGTTGTTCCTATTCCTCCGGTTGTTGTTCCTCCACCTGCTCCTCTGCCTCTTCCCATTGCACCAGAAATAGTACCTCCTTTGAATTTGCCTGCGCCCTCACTCCCAAGTAGTTCTGTACCGCTTGTAGTTGATCAGGGTGCGGGGTCGAGGATTGTTACTCGTAATACTGTTCCTACAGAAAAGAAACAGGATTTGTTTGCATGGGCTAAGCATTGTATGGAGAGAGATGATCGAGCTAATGTTCTTGCCACACTTTCTAATATGGATAATTTTCCTGAGAAAATGTTTTCATTGAAGGTTTAGGGATTCATTTATGTGTAATGTGGGGTACATTAAATAATGCAGACCTCCGACAAGGGTTAAGGAACCTGAATATTTTAGCGTTTTCAAGAGACACTGTGGAGAAGGTACATGAGCATGTTGAGAGGATATTTGAGTATAGAAAGTAGTTGGAAAGGTTACGGAATGAGGATGACGAAGAAGAAAGTATGTATGTACAGAAACGATTTCTTCCGTGTCGTAAATCGACATCTGAGGAGGCGCGGATTTGTACAAAAGATGCGATTAGATGGATTTCAGACATATCGATAACTCCAGTTGAGGTATATGACACACACAGTCAATATACGCTAGAAATGCAGAGGAAAGAGATACAGGTAATGGTAGAGTACCTGCAGGATGAATGTTTAAAGAGAAAGGTTAGTTGTCCCACAGAGTTATTCAGCATTTATAAGAGAGCTTTTTCACTTAACACTTCTTAAACTGCTTTAGCGCTCGATTTAGCTCTGTTGCAAAGGTTGAGATTCCTGCTAATGCTGCAGCAGGTACACCTGCTGTGGACATTCCTGCACATTATGTATCGCAGTTTGTTCACGTCCCGTTTTCACGACAGGAAGTGAATACTATTAGACAAACTATTCCTGACATTAGGAAAAATCCGACAGGGTTCTATAAAGAGATAGAGTCCGTTTTGCAGTCCTCAGTGTTTACCCTAGGCGACATTGATTTGCTATTCCCTGTACTCCTGCCTGTAGATTTGTGGAAACAAGTTAGAACTATAGACAATGTACCAAGGTTGGGAGATACATGGGCTAACATAGTTAGGCTTGATGGGGAAAGACCAGCTGGTGAGAGACCACCTCAGGTGATACTAACTTTGCCTGACAGAATCATTGCAAAACTGAAAACTATAATCCCCGAAAAGAGAATTATTTGGGACAAGCTTACGGCCTGTGTCCAAGGAAAATTTGAGGGTGCTACCGAGTTCTTTAATCGGTTCGAACAGGTATTCTCGGATTTCAGTGGACAAGACTTAGGCACAGAGTCTGGGAAAAGATTATATGTGGACAAATTTGTACGTGGATTGCTGCCTGACATTCAGTCACAAATTATGTCTTCTGAGAGCGCTTGGCAGGCAAAATCCCAATCAGAAGTACTGCACATGGCTCAGTACTACGAGAACCGTATCAATAATGAAAAAGATAGAGTCGAGAAGAGAAAAGGTGATTTGAAGACTAAAGTATTGTTACAGCAAATTGTTAGAGGCCCCAGAGGGGGTAGTTCGCCGATTAGAGGTCAGTATGTTTCACAAGGGAATGTGCCCTTGGGTCCTGTGAATATTAACCAGTGTGCCTATTGTCGCCAGGAGGGTCATTGGCGTGCACAATTCCCGTCCTTCGACAGAGGTCGAATAACACATTTGGAAATACGGGTAGACGATCCAGAGGTCGCCCGGGTGTAGAGGCCAGTTTTCGCAGGATCCCCAACAACCTTTTTCACAGGATAATCAGACTTCGAGTGTGGATACTAGAAACATATTTGATCATCCTGCTGCTGCATATCTATCTGAAGAGCTTCCTTTTGATGATATTTTGTTTCGTTAGGATTGCCCAAAGCAGGGTTTGGAACCTATACCTATTCCTGTTAATAAGAAAGGTCCCTACGTTGAAATGGTAGTGGGAAATAGGAAACATCAATTTTTGATAGACACTGGAGCACAGAAGTGCTCCATTGATCATTCTCGGGTTCCAAACATTCCACTGTCAGGGCAAACCAATGTTTCTGTAGGGTTTTCTGGCACACCAGTTGTTTGTCCGGTTTCTTCACCGGTACCTATTTCTTTGGGTCCCTTTACGGACCACTGTCCATTTCTCTTGACTTCGAATTGTGGTGAGAATGTGCTGGGGTTGAATCTGTTGAAGGAATTAAATGCGGTAATTCATTGTTCTTTTGATGGAGTGCGTTTGACGATTTCACCACAGCAATGTTCTGTTTTGCAATTCTTGACTAGACCTTTGCCGCCGGAATTCAGTAATGTACCAGAGTGTTTGTGGGCAGTTGATGACAATGATGTCGGTGTTTTGCAGATTGAGCCTGTTAAAATAGTTTTGAAACATGGAATTAAGCTGCCCCGTATTCCACAGTATTAGATCTCAGTTGAAGGCGAGCGAGCTTTGAAGAGCATTGTTTCCGATTTTGTGCATCGTGGGGTGATTGAGGAGATTGCAGGAAGTTTGTGCAATAGTCCGATTTTACCCGTGTACAAAAAAGGTGATAATGCAATTCCATTTCGTTTTATAATTGATTTACGTGCCATTAATAAAGTCGTCGCTCCGCAATTTCCAATTGTGCCTGATGTGACGACAATATTAACCATGATTCCAGCTCCGGCTACTCACTTCAGTGTTGTGGACCTAAGGAATGCTTTCTTCAGTATTCCTATACATGAGGATAGTAGATACTTGTTGGCGTTCACCTTAGGGGGACGCTCATTCACATTTACTCGTGCACCTCAAGGTTATACTGAGAGTCCTAGTATTTATAGTAGGGCTTTGAAAGAGCAGCTTGATACCCTTGGATTGCCCCCTACTTGTACGTTGCTTCAATATGTTGATGATTTGCTTTTAGCCGCTGACTCTGAGAGCTCTTGTAAAGAGGGCACTGTGTTGTTGCTCATCCATCTAGCTAAGCATGGTCACAAAGCTTCGCTCAAAAAGTTTCAATATTGTTGCCAGGAGGTCGCCTATTTAGGCTATTTTCTGTCAAAGGAGGGAAGAAGATTGACACCTGAAAGAATAAAACACATTTCTGCCATGTCTGTCCCAAATACACAAAAGGAAGTTAGAGCCTTGATAGGTATGGCTTCTTACTGTAGGTTATGGATCCCAAACTTCTCACTAGTGATAAAACCGATGTTGGCCTTGACGAAGAAGGGTATTTCTTCGACTTTGCCATAGAATACGGAGCATCAACATTCATTCGAGTTGCTCAAGACTGCATTATGTTCGGCGCCAGTTTTGGGCACACCGAACTATGAGAAGGCCTTTGTGTTGTTTGTGCATGAATGTGATGGATGTGCTTTGGCTGTATTAGCGCAGGAACATGGAGGGAAGAATAGGCCGTGCGGTTACTACTCTTCCGCCCTTAATCCTGTTGCATGCGCTTTGCCAAGATGTTTGCGCGCTGTCGCTGCTGCTGCTGCGTCTGTAAAACAGAGTGAGGGAATGGTCCTAGGCCATGATTTAACCCTGATGGTGCCTCACTCTGTAGATATTCTATTGAACAAAACCCAAACGCAACACCTCACTTCCGCACGACTAACAAGATATGAATTAATCTTGTTTGCTCCCCACATTCAAATTAGGAGGTGCTGCGTTCTTAATCCGGCTGAACTCCTACCTTTCCCGCAAAATACTGTTTGCGGTGACGAAGAGTCACATGACTGCCTGTATACTACTGAACAAGATACAAAAGGCAGAGTTGATTTGAGGGACACTCCTTTGGATAACCCACAAGGGGAGCTGTTTTGTGATGGCTCCTGCTTCAAACTACTGGATGGTACATCCACATCTGCTTATGCAGTCACTACATTAAGTACGGTTGTGGAGACCAAGAGAATTACGCATAACTCTGCGCAGGCCGCAGAGATTATAGAATTGACTCGAGCTTGTGAGCTTTCCGAAGGGCTAACAGTGAACATATATACTGATAGCCAGTATGCCTTTGGGGTGGCTCACAACTTTGGGAGACTTTGGTCAGAGAGAGGGTTTTTAACTTCGCATGGCACCAAGATCCAACATGGCTCCCTGATAGTACAATTGCTTTCAGCGCTTGCGCTCCCTAGTCAGTTAGCAATCATTAAGTGCGCAGCACATCGCAAGATTATAGATGATGTAGGGAAAGGGAATGCTTTCGCTGATCAAATAGCTAGACAAACTGCCACTGATCTCTTCACAGAGATGTATGTTTCAAGGGAGACTGTAAATGCCTATGCAATGGATGAGGGTGTTGGGTCTGTACGGGATATCCAAGCCGATGCCACATTAGAAGAATCCAAGAGGTGGGCTGAGGGCTTGGGGACACTCGATGATGATGGGTGTTGGGTGGACATGGTTGAAGGGAAATGGTTGCTTCCTAATGCCTATATAGTAATGATGGTTACCATGGCACACGGTCCCACACATGTTTGCGCTCAACAGATCACGAGAATGTTAGAGAAAGTCTGGGTAAATGATAAGATTTCAAAAATTGCCCAGCATTATGTCCAAAATTGCATGATTTGCCTACAACACAATGTGGGAAAGGGGACAGCAACTCGAAGAGGTAGCTTTGGGCCTCCTTCTGTCTCGTTTGAAGTGATTCACTTTGACTTTATTGAAATGGAGCGATATAACAATCTAAAATATGTCCTTGTGGTCATTTGCGCCTTTAGTAAGTGGGTCGAGGCTTTCCCTGTTAAAGACGCTACAGCCATGACCACTGCAAAGACCATGTTAAAGGAATTCTTCCCACGGTTCGGTTTGCCGAGAGTTATCTAGTCGGATAATGGTCCGCATTTTATCGCTGCTGTAATTCTACAGATATGTACGGCATTGCAAATTGACAAACGATTCCATTCGGCCAGACATGCTCAGAGCGCCGGATTAGTGGAAAGACACAATGGTATCATAAAAAACAAGCTCGCTAAGACGTGTGCCGACACCAAACTAAAATGGCCGGACGCCTTACCGATCGTGTTACTAGCCATGCGTACAACCCCTCAAACTAAGACTGGGCTCTCTCCATTTGAGGTGGTAATGGGGAGACCTGCCAATATCTGGGGACTTCCGAAGCCTAGGGAATTGAGGAATGTAGAAAATGTATTGCTTTCAGACTATTGTAGCCAGTTGACTAAAAACCTGTATTTCATTTATCACTAGGTACGAGACGCTTTACCCGCGCGATACGAGGGCCCAGGCCACAGTATACAACCTGGAATTTGGGTTTTGGTCAAATCTTTTGACCGATCTTCCTGCCTTGCACCTCGGTGGCGGGGCCCGTTCCAGGTCCTGCTGGTCACCCAAACAGCGGTGCGTGTCGCAGGCCAGAAGCATTGGATCCACGCGACGCATGTCAAGAAACTTTCTCACCCAGTGCCACACGTTACAGAAGAAACAGAACCCCTCGCTAACGCTGCAACCAATGATCCCAAAGCAGTGGGTAGCATTGAGAGTGCGTCGGAGAATCTTTCTGAGCCCGTGAGGCTTGGGGAAGCTGCCATTTTGTCTCTGCACTCTCCGAAAATGTTGCTCCCGGAAATTGCTGTTCCAACTTCACTTGCCTCTGATACGTTGCTTCCAACGGGAAGTGACGACATCTTGTTCTCGGATCAAACAATACCAGGCACAACAAGATACAACTTCCGGTCACGAAGATAGACATACGGCACGGTTTTGCTGTGCATCTGATAGACATACGGCACGGTTCGTTCTGCATTCAAGGAAGGAAAGGATCATCAAGGGCTTGCTTCTGCCCAAAAAGTTGAGGGAGGGGATTCTGTTGGCTAGGGGTTGTGGAAGGACTAAGAAGCCGCGCGACCGTAGTGTCGCTAGCAACGAACATTGGGGTCGTCAATTGAAAATCTACAATGCCTGCTACCGCCACCCCTGCTGCTCGTATTGGACTTATAAATAAGGGGGTGACCAATTCAGACAATGAACAATGTGCCTGGGCCCCGAAAACGTATTGCTGTGTTTTTATGATAATATTTGGTTTTATAATAGTCACCGTCTTAGGCCTTTGGTATTTCGAAGAAACTCATCCTTTAGAGTCTTTGCTGCCGACTGAAATTGTACCCACTGTTCCTACAGCTTTTGTACATTTGCATACTCTGTCACCTAGGGACTCACAGCATAGACAGAAGTATCACAATAATACATTGTTGCTTATAATGAATGCAACACGTGCCATTTTTAATAAGACTAATTGTTGGGTCTGCTCACATTTACCGCAACATGGGGATAAGGGGCTAGGTTGGTATATTCACCCTTTACCTTTGACAACTGCTTGTTATGCTTCACTTAGAGCACTGTTCTTTGGCCGATGGAACGATAGCATCTCGGGGAACTTTGATGGAACTAATTTGAATAGTTTCGAGAAACGTGTTCTGACTCCCCTGGGATGCTCGCTTTTCGCAAATAGGAGTAAGCTCAATATTGCTTCTATTAGGCCTTCTGATAGACTGTCTCATCCTTTCCAATCTTTGATTTCCTTTAAAATGGCTCCGATAGGCAATAAGGATGCCGTGCCTCCTTCTTACACTGTTAACCATAGCCCCGATTCAGTTTCTTTCTGCATCCAGAGGAATGGCACCCGGTCAATGGGAGATTTTAAAGGTTGTGCCAACGTTGCAAATTTGACTGGGGAAGACAGACCTTTGTATGTAGGCGAACCTATCTAGTTTGTTTGCGGTAATGTAGCATTTCCATGGTTGCCCAGGGATTGGCAGGGAACTTGTTATCTAGGAATCCTGTTACCTGGGGTGTTTATAGCAAGTACTGTAGAGGTTTCGAAGGCTCGTCCACGGCGGGACGAGAATGGCGACACTCCAGCACAGGTTTTAGGAGATGTAGCGAAATCATTCCTTCCATTCTTTGGGCAGATAGCGAATTCCGAGGATATCAGGAAACTAGCGAGAGTACTGGAGAGAACCATCAACCGGACCACAGATATACTCTATAAAATGACTTTAGAGCAGAAAGCGATCAGATTGGTAGCGTTTCAGAACCGGATGGCATTAGATGTCATTCTGGCTGAACGTGGTGGAGTATGTAAACTAGTGGGGTCCGCTTGCTGTGTTTTCGTACCGGATTCCTCCCCAACTATTTTTAAGGCAATACAGAATCTGCACATTCTTAGTTCAGAATTGCATGTTCCCGAAGGAAATTGGGATCTTAGTGCTTGGTTCTGGGACTTCTTGCGGTCTTGGGGTTGGAAAGTGCTTTCAGTCTTGTTGATTATTTTGGGAATTCTGCTATTTCTTTGTTGTTGTATCCAATGTCTACCAAGTGTATGTTCAATGCTAGGGGGATGTTGCGCTCAGGCGATGGGTATAATAGGACATAAAGTGTATGCCCCGGATAAAACCTCTAAGGAGTATGTACTGAAAGAGATCTTAGTAAAAGATCTAATGGTGATAGATATTTCTGACAGCTATTGAGGGTGTATGGACGATGACACATGGAGTTATTTGCAGGGAGATCAGAAGTAGTTTAGCACTTGGCATAGGCCAAAAGGAGGGTTTGTCAAACTAGAAATTATATCGTGCCTCCTATTGCTATGAATATATGTATATTGGCCTACGCCAAGCTGCTAACAAGCTGCTTATAAACTACATGTGAATAAACTCGCATTGCAAGGTCCTGACCTTAGAAACCATGTAAACTGTCATTTTGGGTCAAGCCGCCATTTTAGGTTTTCTTGCTCTATAAAGTCACCATGTGAGCTAAAATGGTGGCCTATGTTATTCAGAACACAACTCGATTGTCATGACCTCTGTACAGATAATGTATAACTTGCCTGCAGGCCACTTGTTAGGGTCATGAGCTGAGACCTTGTCCTTCTGCTGACCTGTGTGCAATGGATTACCTGTATCACCGAAACTGATCTATAATTGAATGAGAACACCTGCTTAACTATATTGTATAAATTAAGTCCCGCATTGCAATGTTAGGCCTAGAGCATACATTATTACCATTTCTTCTTGTTAATGTATAAACCTAAGATGAACTAGATTTGACCTGGCAAGGGACCCTAACTTATTTATGGAATGGTTGAACTGAAGAAAGGCTGGACAACAGGCTGGAGAAATGTATAAAAGCCTGACTGTTTCAATGAATATTTACACTCACTGAGCACACCGAACCACGCCGGAGTTCGCTGTGTTGTACTGAGGGTCGATAGCTATCTGAATTTTGTTCTGTTCTTTTGTAACTGGATTCAGTATAAAATAAAGTACTTTGTATGTTCCTTTGTAACCTGTGTTTGGTGTGTCTCCTTTTTGGTTACCCTCCCTCATATTATTTCCTTGTTTTCACAATACAAGCCACAAAAAGATGTCCTACCCCATTTAAGTTTTCTACTGCTCCTTTAAATACTGTTTAAATAATTTTGGAGCGCTCCTTCCACTAAATCCTATTTTAATGTTCTACCTCTCCCTCAACTAAATCCTTTTTCCAGTTTCTTCATCTCCCTTCTACTCTTGCAGCCGCCTGCCTCTGCTTGCAAGACTGATCACAAGCTCCAAGTGGGACTGCCCGATTCGTAACCTATGAGGCTAAAGTCAACTGAAGCATTTTGGCTGACCCCGCCCATAACGAATTTCAGGAAAGTTTGATTTGGCCGAACAGCCCTAAATTTTGGTCATTTGAAAAATATTTTGACTGGGTCTTAATTGCATCGCAAAAGGCAGCGGCGGCCAGTGTGTAATGTGCGTTGGAGCTATGTCTTCCAATTGAACACAGGCTACCACTGTCTGTCATGCAGAGCAACGGTGGCGTGAGAATGCTCTACATGACATGCAACGTTGTGCCTGCAGGGACAGAAACAGGTACAGGGCACTCGTGATGTCCAGGGAGGGAAAAACCATCTCCCACCTCAGAGGTCGAATTGGGAAAGAAACTTCTTGATTGATATAGAACTCTGACATGACCTTCCGTAAGAAGGAAGGATGAGTTTGCAGAACGGGTTCATCCTTATGAAAAATCCTAAAGAGTTCCTCGCCTGAAAGTCTTGGATCTCGCTTACGTGTCTGGCAGATGCATACGCTACTAGATAGGATACCTGCCATGAGACTAGCTTGATGTCTGCGATACCATAGGCTCAAAAGGTTTATAGCAAAGAGCGTTAAGGACTATGCATGAGGTTTGCAAGCCTAACTGAGGGAAAAAGGTGACTCAATCCATCAAAATGCTCCATCACCATGGGATTTGATATTAAAAAACACTGCTCTTCAGAACTGAGTTAGGCCCAAAAGGCAAACAGGCACGTTGTCTAAGGAAGCTGTCAGAGGGTTCCTTTCTTTCTCCAGACTCCAATATCAAAACATGAGCCATTTGCTCTTGAATTGTGATCTTGTGGAATTTTCTCTCGCTGCTTCAAGGATGTGCATGTTATCCTTTGGTAGACCAAGATGCCCTAAGGCCCAGATTTCAGGTACCATGCGGCTAAGTTCAGCGATCGTGGGAAGGCTGCTGATTCTGCCCTCTCTAATGGCTTAGAAGGTTCAGGAGATCTGAAAGATGGAGTGGGGATTCCCGGACAGGTTCATTAGGTCTGAGAATAGCCTGGCTGACCACCAGGGAGCTATGGAAATTACAGTGCAATGTGCTGCCTCCCATAACCTGTGTAAAGCTGGGATAATCAGAGTAAGGGGAGGTAACACATAGACTGTCATACTCTCCCACAACATGTCTATTGCGTCACCTAGGGAGTTCTGTCCCTTGCCCTGCTTTGGGGAAATAAACATGCTCTTCCTGTTTGACCCTGTGGCGAATAAGTCCACTTGAGAAGTCCCCCCAGTAAGTAAGAAGGACTGAGTCACCTGTGGATGCAGTTCCCATTCATGGTTTCCTCTGTTAGTCAGCTTAGGCGATCCACCTCTATGTTGGGCACAACTGGTACATGAACCGTTAGGATACAGATGTTGTACTGCAAAGCCCACTACCAGATCTGAACAGCTAGGGAAATTCAGCTATTTCGACTTTGTGCCTCCCTTTTTGTTGATATAAAACACAATGCTGTCTGTTTTTATCAATATTGTCTCGTTCTTAATATTCACAAAGTAGGTCTATAGAGTTAAGATTATCACCTTAAATTCCCGAAAATGGATGTGCTGAGTATGATCCTCCCAAGTCCAGGGATCCAACACTCAGAAGGGCCTGAGTTCGCTCAGCAACCTGTGAGGGATGTGATGCTAATCTGAGATCCGCAGAAAGTACCTCTGGTAGTAGATTTGGAGGGGTTGACCACCAAATCAGCTTCTGCATCATAGTGTGAGGAATCCCTATTTGTCTCCTCTGAGGGTCAGAGACATGAGACCAGGATTCTCTAGGGTCATCTGGGATATGCACATTTCCATTCTGGCCAGAGGCACAGCCTGCATGCACACCGCCATGAGCCTCTGAAACTGCCACATGATGATAGTGAGAGAGTTCAGGAATAAGGGGCCTGTGTTCTGCATGTCTATGACTCGTTCGGCTGCTGGAAAACTCCTGGCCAAGTGAATCTCCCAGTGGAGGCCCATACATGTCAGGTCTTGTGTGACCGTCAAAGACGACTTCCTCCAGTTTACTAACAGGCCTATAGTGAAGAGAAGGTCCAATTGATAACCAAGCTCTCCCGTCCCTATCTGTGGGGAGCTTGTCCTCACTAACCAGTCACCCAAGAAAGAATATACATGTAATGTCTGTAGGCGAATGAAGGCCACCATCGCAGACATCACTGTTGTAAACACCCGTGATGCAGAGTTCACGCTAAAAGTATGTACTCAATACTGGAAATGGAGACCCCAATGCAAAAGCACAGAAATCAGCAGTGAGAGGCTCAAATCCGGATATGGTGATAAGCGTCGTTCAGATCACCACACAAATCCAGTCTCCCTGTTGAAGAGCAGGATGGATCTGCGGTGGAGTGATCATCTTGACCTTTTCTAGGGCGAGATACAGCTTTAAATACACCAAATCCAAATTGGGGCGCAGACCCATCTGGTTGGATTTTGGCACAAGCTGAATGAAGCACAAAGTCTTGATCCTATTTCATGGGTTTTTATCAAAATAATCACAGATATATGGACGGTTCTTGAGTAAGGGTTAGGAAATAGACAAATAGAACAAAAAGATGCACCAACTGGAAAAAGGGTATGGAAGTGGTGCTAGGGCTGTGCCCCTCTCTCTCAACTCCGTATGGGATTTCCACCCTAACCCAGGCATCCGTAACCCCCAGGTTAGTGCTAATGCTCGGTAAGCCCTACTCCCTCAAGCAGATCTACAATACAGGTGATTTCCCTAAGTGCACTCTCACTGACTCCCTCAGGAATCTTCTACCCAAACCTACACTAGCGTTGGTTAGTACTAGAGGGTGGGGTAAGCGTGCATCCTGACCTTATCACCCCCTTTCCATTCACTACTATCCTACCTCCTACTCACTCTGCCTACTTTCTCATAACCACAACTCTTTACCGTATCCACGTTATAACTTTCAGCTCTAGCCCTATCACAACTGCTCATGGAACTCAGGCATATGGTGCCCTGCACATCCTTTTGCGATACAAGCAACCCCAGGGATGTGGTGCCCTGCCCATCCCTTTTTCCTATACCATAAAACCAGAGATATGGTGCCTTGCTCATCCCTTTCACTATTCAAGTCACCCAGGGATATGGTGCCCTGCTCATCCCTTTCACTATTCAAGTCACCCAGGGATATGGTGCCCTGCTCATCCCTTTCACTATTCAAGTCACTCAGGGATATGGTGCCCTGCTCATCCCTTTCACTGTTCAAGTCACCCAGGGATATGGTGCCCTGCTCATCCCTTTCACTATTCAAGTCACCCAGGGATATGGTGCCCTGCTCATCCCTTTCACTATTCAAGTCACCCAGGGATATGGTGCTCTGCTCAGCCCACTACACCAGAAGCTTCACCCTTCATAATTCCCACTCACCTATCTCAGCCCCTCCTCACTTTCTTAATGCAGCTTACTCTGTGCACCTCACTTTTACACCATCGCTACTAGCCTCACTATCTGCTAACACTCACTCCCACACTAACAACCATCTCCCACACTATGTTCAGTCTTCCCCTCTCACTCCCAACTCCTAAACTCCCCCTCCCCACCACGTGCACTGCAAACCACTACACTAAACACCACTGATACCACTCTCTCCCAAATACCTCACCTTTTCAAAATCCACCTATCAAACACTCTGCTCTGCTGTCCTTCCCCCTCATGGTCTTTCTCCACCAGCAACCTCACCTGTAAAAACCCACTCTCTGCCTCTTCTGCTGTCTGCTTTTATAGTGCAGCACTCTATATGCAGGGACTGTCTCCCACACCCCCATTGGTTGAAGTGCCAAGCTGATTTCCTGCACCAATCAGTGCCATCCTTGTCCCCAGCAGGAGGGCTGGTAGGCTTTAAAAACAGTTCTAAACCACTCCACCTTTTCTAGCTCGGGTTTACAAGCAGTTTGGTGTTCCTCGGTCATGCTGGTGGCTGAAAGTTCCTTTTTCTGCTTGGAGGGTGAGTAGACTGTACCTCCGATGTATTGGATGCAGTTTGGTGGTGTTGCCATATTACAGTATGCTGGAATTACTGCATTTCATGCCTTTAGGATGTATGCTTCTGGTCCGGGTTTTCTGAGCTGCTTGTTGTTGCATTGTGGGAGATGTAGTTCTGAAACTATAAAAAGAGAACTGTTGTGTGTGACTGTAGTGTAAGGCGTTAGGAGCATGTGAGTGGTATCAGTGTTGTCATTATTGGCTCAAGGAGGGGATTTTGCGGGGACTTGTGACCCCACAACTCCCACTTGCCATACTTGCAACAGGGCTTGTTTTGAGTTTAATTTTAGAAAGCCTCCTGCTTCAAGCTGAGAAGGACCAACACCCCCCTGCCCCCTTTGACAGGGTCAAGACCCAGACCCTCTTCACACACCAGAAAGAGCCTGAAATAAAACCCTTGGCCTCAATATGGAAATGGCACTTCCTCTATGATTAGTAACTTGGAAATCTCTTTCTTCAAAGAAGGTGATCCAACCTGCATCGCAGGGGTGGGGAGGCGGGACGGTAGGACAGGGGAGAGAGGATAGGAGAGAGGGGATAATCTGAACCCCTTTTTGGCCACTGAAACCACCACATTGTCGGAGGTCATGGTCCGCCAGGACTTGATGTGCAGGGCAATCCTTCTCCCCACAGAAAAACTGTGGGGCAAATTCATCCCATCATTTATTGGACTTCTCAGGTGCGGCTGTAGAGGCTCTGGATGTTGGGGGTTACAGGAAGAAAACCCCTAGAGCTGTGGACTTCTGCTGTAAATTTGTTAACGGAAAGCCATGGCTATCTACAGGCATCCATCCCTATGGCAAAACCCCTTAAAGACGTGTCTAAGTGATTGGCAGCCGCTTCTAGGAGGTCCTGAGCAACCACTAACCCACTAAGCCACCTTTAAACTGCCCAAGAACTTCAGGTAGAATCAGCTTTTCAAACCCCGATAGATCCCATCACAGTCTTTGGTTAACTAAAGCTAATAGAGCAGTAGTATTAGCCTGGCGTAACTGCAGCGCTGAATAGACATTCATCTTTTTGCCTAGAGCTTCCAGAGCCCTGTATTCTTTGCCTAAAATATTTGAAGCCAACCAGGATGGCTGGGGATAAGAACTTAGAGTGACTTGTTCATCTGCCTCAGTCGATATCTCACATTGATCTTTTTATTTGTGGGAGTAAATGAGTGTGATCTCGACCAGATCTTTCAGCATCAAGTCCCTGAACAGATCCTTGAAGTTATCCTTCATCGGTTCCAAATGCATTAGGGCTTGGAACTTGATGAAGAACACATCCTGTGATGACTGACTGCTCCTCTGGACAAGGAATAAACAAAGGTTTGTTGCCAGGATGGCCTAGCCAGCCACAGATCCACATAATATAGCAGAGTCGATGGTGGGGGGGGGGGGCTAAAGACACAGTTGGCTTGAGTGACATCCATGTTGGGGCAGACCATTCTACTTGTGGGGCAAACAAATCTCCCCCAAGAGATGCGCTAGATGTAGACCTGGCCCATGAGTCAGAAGCCCCCATTGTAGATGAGGAAGATTTCGAAGGGTTGGCGCCATCTGACTCCGGTAACTTGTTGGGCATTTTGACACGAGTGTAAAGTGGTGGGTCTAACTGCAATACAAACAGGTGCTTCTTATGAAGTTGGCCTGTCTCGATCTGACAGACTCAGAGGACTCTGATCCTTTTGTGGGCGGGTCCCCTTTTTTTTAGCACTTGAAGAAGGAACCTCAGATGGCCTTGTCACAATATTACCCCCGATGAGAGAGCCTCGGGGGACAGTGCTGGTAATGTTGAACCCACAAGGGGGAACCTCAGTGCCATTTGTGGAAATTGTATCCCTCTCTAAGGGAACCTCAGAACAATCTTTGATATTGTTATTCCCAAAGGGTGATCCTTAGCTTTTCCAGTACTGATCTTAGCCCCTAAGCAGGGATCCTCAGCCTTGCCGGTGTCCTCTTCAACACCAAAACGAGGAACCGGTATTCCGATTAGCCCCTAAACAGGGATCCTCAGGACAAACCTTAGTACATCTAGAGTTGGAGTGGCCCCTCCAGTGACTGGAAATCCCAAGTGCATACCCCCAGCCTGGGGTGACCTGCAAAAGAAATCTGTTACTGGTTGCTGTTTCTTCTCTGCAATTAACTCTTGAAGGTGCTTCAGAGGCAGGCAGTGGAAAACCTCCATCCAGCGTTGAAGTCGGTGAACTAAAGTGTGAACCAAAAGTGTCACAATAGAAACAGAAGTCCCACCTGTGCTCCAGTCCCAAACACTCTAAACAGACTGTGTGAGGATCCACTGCCGTGAAGTGATGGCCACAATACAAACAGGCTACACAGCCTTTATGTCCCGGGATAAGCGGGAGGAAAACCAACTGCGACGCCCAAGATGGGAGGATAAATCGTTGTCTGAAGGTCAGGAAAAAAGGCAGGAACAAAAAACGTTTTGGTGTACACACATCCAATCCCATCAGCGAGGCCCAGAAGTGGGATGTGCTGAGGCCCGGCTGATGCCGCACATGCACAGAGCACTAGATAATAATTAAAAGACGCTGCTCTGGTGTGCTTCAAAAAATGCTCTAGTCTAATCCCAAAGGAGGCAATGTTTCATAAGTATGACAGAAAGGGGACAAGACATTGGAGTACAAAGTCTTCCCCAGAATCAACAAGTTGCCTAATGTTTGCAGAATCTACCCTTATCTCTCCATATGGCTTCTCTTTCTTCTTACTACATTATATTCAAATAACACTGAAAATAACACAATCTTCCTTATTCTTGAGCGTAGAACCCTTTAGGAATGTGCATGTAATGGATGGGATCACACAGACAAACTCCAAGTCCAAATAACTGAACCAACTCAGGAAATTGGCAAAGTACTGTTTTAGTAACAATTATCTAAAACAGGGAGTTACTACGAACATCAACGGACATGTGCTTGATTTCTCTCAGCAGTCTTTTCACATAACAAAGGTTATATGTCCAAAATACATCAGAGTAGACGTCAAACTACGTGGCAAATAATGAAAAGCCTACTGGAGATCAGGATAGGCTTATGGGGAACACCTAAGTATATCATCTTTAGGAACTAGGATTGTAATTGGCTGTCCACTGTCAGGTGGACTACATATGCCTACCTCTAAAACATGTCATCTTCAGAAACATTAAATACACAGTTTCTTATTGATTCTCAAACTATAAGGTCCTTCATTATACGGACCCCTACAATTGGTTGGGATGCTTGTGCCACGTCTGGAACATTCAGCTGCCCACCCAATTAGCCCAACATCTCTCATCACTCATGCCTCTGCCATGAAGATTGTCTTTGAACTTGGCCTTGCAAAGTATCCTTGTCTCTAAGAATACACAGGAGTGAAGGCACTCACTATCGTGTTCTAGGATTCCAAGTCTGAACTCTATTTTCATCCTTGGCTCGTGTGACAGGAGACCATGATTTGCTCAATTTTGCAGCTTTTAAATGTCTTAAATTAATTAAACTTGGCACTCTTAGTTTTCTTTCTGTGCACCGTAACAAGAGATGATTCATCCTTCGTACGTTCACTAATTTCCAGAATAGATAGCTGACCTTGGCTGCTTTAATCTTGACTTCAGGCCAGACATCCTCCCATGCAGCTCCACGATTCAGCTTATTCTTGCTGCAACATAGTTTTCTCTTCCCTCTTCATGGGTCCTACCTTACTAAAATGCACCTATGTCTAGCTTCTATACAATGGCGTCTTTGCCTGCATTCTATTCACTACATATAGCCAGCTTCTATGATGACTTAGCTTATTTACGTTTCAGCTTCTGTGCAATTATTGAACGGTTGATTCTCTGCAGCACTTTGTGCACGTGTAATCTTCTTTTTCGTATTTAAAAGTTCACTCGATTCTTTACTTCATCAGTTTCCGTAGGATCCATATATCCTTTTCAGCCAGTATCCTGAGACGTCTTTCATAATTTTTTGACATCACAGGCTTCTTTTCTTTGCTTTCTCATATTCCTTCAGGGAGTTCCTCCTTCAAATTGTCATCCCTTTTGGGATACATTTGATATGGTTGTCTCAATGGGTATCTTCTTTCGAACATATGTTGCGGTATTGGCAATACTGCTGGTGTCAAACACGACACAATCTCAGACTTCCAACATATGGGTGGTAGGGAGGCGAGATTTCCTGCAGAGGCATGCTGCTGCTCCTCTACATTCTGGTCCTACACTTTGTTGACATCCTTACCTTTATATGTTTTAAGCAATTTTGAAAAATGACAATTTGAATGACATCTATCTAATGAATATTTCTCCATCTGTAGTTATTGATTTGTTTTCAGAAAAATATCCCTGACCAAATAGGCCCCACCATGTCAATCCCACCCCACAATCAGCGACAAGAAAAAGGTTGTTTTGGATCAGAATGTTCTGTTTTATTTAGAATTAACACACAAAGATCTATATGTAGAAGTCTGTGTAAGTTGAACAGACCTACTTTTTCAAGTAAGCAAAGCTGTACCATTAACCATTTTAATTCCCTGATCAAAATGATGGATAATGTGCCACTGTATTCTTCTTTTTCAACAAACAGACCCTTGAACAAACAACCATTTCAGATTTCAAAATAAGTTGACAATGTTGAGGTTACTTCTCAAAGAAAAATGCTCTCTTCGTGTAATTTTTACTGCTAATGGCAAACAAAGAAAGTGTGGGTTTATTGGCAGATAGATTTAAATCAATCTATTAGATGATTTATAATAGGCATTCTGTCTGTCATTGCCTTATAGGATGCTAAAATATAAGTTGCACAGTTTATCATGTTTTCATGCAACATGGTAGCACACATTCAAAAGCAGATTTTAAATTACATTGTCATTAAAGCCTGCAACAGTGCATGTTTTACTGTCACTTTGTCCTATTAGTTTAACATAAATTAATATATATTAGCAAAAAGCCATTCTCAGGTTGCATTATTTTAAAGAGGGCCTTGCATTCAACAGCATGCCTGCCAGAGTTTCTGCATCTGGCAGCAACAGCACGACAATCCTTTGCATTAGCAAGATGATTACTGCGTACTGCGTTGGTATCGAAGAACATCTTCTTACAGCCTTAGTTCAACATTGGTATAATATGTATTCATTTTTCATTGACCGCACATTACAACGTTAGCTTTTGTTGTTTCTCATTATTGCGCTTTCCCTTCCTTACTCTCTTCTTAAACTATTTATTGTATGCATTTTATTGACTGTACAATTCCCTTTGTATGCTTTCTCACCTCTTTCAGGGAGGGATCTTTTTTTTCCAAATCTCAAAATGTATTTATAAACTAACATGCAACTGCTCATCACCCGAATCGCCAACATTATAATTTATATGCCAAATCCATACATTCTGTTTGAACATCGATACATTTTTCCTCTTGGTGGTCCGTATTGCCAAAGTTGTAACATTCTACAATTATATTACATTTGTCATTGTAACATTTACCCACTTTAAGAAGAATCTTTTCAAAATCATTGAACACCTGATCATCACCGTATTCTAAATCTCATATTTCAGGGAGTTTTTACAACTCTACTTTTCTTCCATTGCCGAAACAATGACATTTTAAATAAAATGTCCTCTAAGTGCTAAAATTGGGATGAAGTACGGGTACCATAAACTGTATAAAAAATGTTTTTAAAACTATTTTCCACTAACTTAATCAAATGCTGGTGTACTGTTTGTTGGTAAATATATGGCAGGACCAAGACTGTTTTGCGTTTTTGCCTTCAAGATTCCTTGAAAGAATCAAAATACAAGCATATTTTTTCCCCAAAATAATTAATGAAGACTGAATTCTAGTTTGAACTAGTAGTAGTAGTCATTTGTATAGCGCCTTTCACCATTGGTATGGTCCCAATGTGCTGTAGGTTGCACGCCCTAGGGGGCCAAAGTCCAGGTGTGGGAAATTCGTCAGAGAAGTTTAGAATGTGTGTGTGCATTTTAACTGAATGGAAAAATGGGTAGGGGCGGCCATGTCCCTACTAGGTACCCAAATTGAGCTGACAGGTGGATGGGTGCTTTGATGTTGATGAGAGTGTGAGAGTAGAAAAATTCATTATGTGTCCAGCTAGACTACGTTTTTGTCATGGGGGATAGCTGCATTCTAATGGCAGAGGTGTTGTTCAATGTGTCGTTGAGAGTGGAGTATGGTTTCAGAGGTGTGCGGGTGAGTGAACGTGCTATCGGCTAACTTCCAAAAGCATGGAATAAGATATGTACCAATCTGCTATTGCTGGTATCTTGTTTTTTAGATGTGACATGGGCTGCCTTCTGTGTTCTGCTGGCGATTGTTAGATTATTCTTACAATCATTCGGTGAGAGCATGGAAGTTCATTGCTGCCTCGGCCTGCCTGGAGTGATTGACTGGCTCAGGGTGCATGGGGGAATAGCCATGTCTTGAGGGCCCTCGGAATGCCAAGTGGTCCTCAATGAGTTGGTTGTTAAGCAGCACTGAATTCCAGGAATGCAGTGCCGGCACGCAGGTTTCTGTTGCTTTGGTAGCGGGTGACTTTCTGTTGAAGGTATTCTGGGCGTGTATTGTGGAAGGCATGGTGAGTGATGCACAGGGCTTTGAAAGTGGGAAGGCGGTGTCCTGTTGGCAGCTTCAGTTCCGTTTTCACTGTGCACTGAGCTTGGGTGCGAATATCGGATCGATGAGAGTCCTCGTGTGCTTTGGTGCGATTTATGTGTTTATTGTTTGTTGTTGCGGTGTGGTGAAGTGCGTGCCGTTAGCTGTGCGAGAAGTGGTTGTGTGGGTTTTTGTGTGATTTGAGTATGCAGAAATTTGAGCTTTGGGTTAGTGGGTTATATGTCTCTTAATCCTTGTAATTCTTGCTCTCCTTATCCGGTTGTCGTACGGGGTAGGTATATTGCTTTTCTTTTCCTTCCTGACTGTCTAGTTTCTAGGGCGTTTGCGTGGCTGGTTCTCAGCTATGTTATTTGAGCTTAGTACATCCGGTTGGGCGAGCATTATCCTCCACTCTGATAGTGGTGCTGTATTTACATTCACCGCTCCCTTCCTATCAATTTACTATCGGTGTTCCATTGCTGCCTGTGATTACACTGTGGGCCAAAGTGTTATTGATAGGTCATCCTTACCTTCCATCCCGATTGTTCTCTGGTCGTTCTTTGGTACGATTCTAGGTTGTCTATCTTTCAATTGGTAAGTGGATATGTCGTAGATTGGTATATCATTTACTTCTGTTGAGGGTCGAAGGTTTAGGTAATAGGGAATAGGTTTCTTCTCTCAGCATTGTTCCACTGTGTATTGCCCCTATAGGCGTTCTTTCTAGTTATGGGATGAAGAGCCAGGATTTGAGGAGTTTCCTGAATTGAAGGTGATCTCTTGTATTAAGAATGTTCTTTGGTAGTTTGTTCCAGGTTTTTGGTACGAGGTGAGAGAAAGAGTTTTCTTTTGATGTATCGTTTTGGTTCCAATCGGATGTCGCTGCTGGATCTGAGTGGCCTTGTTGTGCAATGTACGTTTACCTTTCTTCTAAGGAGCTCAGCGCCTTGGTTGTGGATTGCTCTGTGCATTATGCACATTTATTTGAACTTGATTTGCTGTTTGATGGGTAGCCAGTATAGCATTTTCAGGGCTTCTGTGATGTGCTCTCTTCGAGGTAGTATAAGGAGCAGTCGGCCACTGCATTTTCTATGTGTCGGAGTTTTTTTAGAAGCCGTTCAGGCATGCCTAGATATAAGCTATTGGCATAGTCTAATCTGGACATGACGAGAGCAATGACTGTAATTGTTTTGTTGGTGAATGACAGGAATGGTAGGATCCTTTTTTTCACCGCTCGCAGGAGAAAGAAGCATTTCTTGATTAGGGCGTTTACTTGTGGTTCTAGAATAAGTTTGTCCATCAGGACTCCCAGGTTTTTTACAATCGACGATGGGTTGGGGTTTCACCAAGTTCTGTTGGGCACGGGATGTAGTGGTTGTCTTCTCTGATTTTAGTGATGATCATTATTTGTTTTGCCTGGGTTGAGTTTGAGGTAGTTTGAGTTCATGTAGTTGTATATTTCACAAAGGTAGTTCTCTCATGTTGAGTTTTCTTCTTGTGAGTCTTGTATTTTATAGACTATTTGTGTGTCATCAGTGTAGTTGTAACGGGTGAGGCCATGTCTTTCAATGATTTTAATTAGTTGAGACAGGTAGATGTTGAATAGTGATGGGGAGAAGGATGATCCTTGTGGGACTCCGCATGACGATTCTCTTGGGCTTGATTTGAAAGGTTTCATCCATATAATTTCTGTTCTGTTTGTTAGGAAGGATTTCATCCATAGTAAGGCACTGTCAGTGATTCCAAATTCTTCCAGTCTCATGATGAGGATGTCGTGGTTAACTGTATCCAATACCACAGACAGGTCTAGAAGTATCAAATTGGTGCTGTTGTTTGAGTCTGCGTTTGCCTTTAGATCATTCCAGATTGGGAGAAGTGCTGTTTCCGTTCCTCTCATTTTTGGCAGTGTTCTTCTATGAATTTTTGGGTTGTTCTATATAAGTGTGTTTCCAGGAGTTTAGTTGGGTACGGGATGATGGAGATGGGTCTGTATTTGGAGACGTCCTCTACGTTCCCTGCTGTATCCTTGAGGAGCGGTTTGATGTATACTGATTTGAAGGATTGTGGCACTTTCCCTGTCGAGATCAATTGGTTGAGGATGTTCCTGTAGTGCTCCCATGGGTGTTCCTTGTGAGAGGATTGATTTGTAAATATCAGGGGGGCAGAGATCTCCAGTAGTTCCATTAAGATGGAGTTTTTTATGGTCCTCCATTTTCTTTTCATGATGATCGGTAGCTTTCCCTCTTGTTTGGTTATTGTGGAGGGCAATGTGATTACGAAGGGGATGATGAGGTGGTCGCTCCATAGGATCTGAATTGGTGGCTCTGTGGTAATTAGTTTTTACTTGTTTTATTTATTTAGTTTTTAGCTACCTCAGAGGTATATCCTTAATGTTACCTCCAAAAATAGGCAGAATTAATGACAGATACTCACTGATTTGTGAACTCACAGCTTGTGTACTGCTTTAATATCTCTGCTAGTCGTGGCTGGCTCCCTAGAGCGGGAAGGAGCATTGGCCACCCAAGCTTCTGCTTCAATCACGTCATCAAGACATGTGAGTGTAAAACAAGGGGCAGAGTGACGCTGCTACTGGGAGAGTTACTTAGGGCAAGCGCAAGTGACCGGCAGCTAACCCCACTGTACTTACGTGTCAGGTCAGATGCATGCCATACACATATGTATACACCTCGAACACTGGAACAGCAGTCCACCCACATGGTTGCTGGGTTCTCATCTGCAGCGGTTGGCATTAAAGGGCTTATACTTCCAGCACGTTCTTTGTATATTTCCATACCTGGTTTAGAGGTTTGGAGGTGTACACGTGCAGACGAATTATAGAGGCACTATGGGTGAGCATCGTTATCTGACATGGAGGAATGCAGACAGTGGTTTGCCCTGAGCCCTGCCTGCATTGTGCGCTCCCCTCCCCCTACACCAGAGGTGACTCAGGCTCATGGGAAACAGCTGCAGGGACAAGTTTACCAGAGAATGCATCCCTTCTAGAAATTAGGATGTGAAAGTCAATCAAGTGCACACGCCCTGTGCCTCAAATTCACCTGGAGGCATCGGTTCGAAGGCATATTCCCAGAGCGATGCACTTACATGGGTCCAGCCACCCACAGAACGAAGTTGTTTGTTTCACCTGCACCCGCACTTGTCACGCGCCAGTGAAAGTGGACCTTTGTGAATCAGGTGGCCCAAAGTGATTAGTTAACAGTCATATTTTCTATAAAAACCTTTCCCACGGCAACTGTTTCATTAAAATGAATGTGGACATTAAAGTGGGCCAGGGACTCGGTTCCCCCTCAGCTAAAATGAATGTCCTGAATTTACAAATTGAAGCCGACCTCAGGGATCAAATAGCAGTCTCCAGCTTTACAGGCTAGACACTTCACCACTGCACTATATGACCTGATGAAAAATAATGAACAACTAAGGGTGGAGTTTAAAACATGCACACCTTTTAACGTTTTCAAAAACACTATTAGAAGAAAGCATCCTCTCTTGGTTTTGTGTGTGCGTTGATTTTATGAAAGGCAAATGCCATTAGTCCTGTGCAATTTGGGTGGCATGCAAATCTTATTTAATGAAATGTGCATATTTCACCTTGATATGCTAATTGCTGGCGATGTCACATCCCTTTGTGTTTATTTATAAGTCCCTCACTTTTATTTGTAGTACTTGACCCCTGAAGTTGGCCAGTTTGCCTCATGTTCATCTTTAATACATAGATTCCTTCTGTAGAAATGCACGCCGTCCCTACTTCCCAGGGGCGCAGATTGCTGGCACGGAATAGGTGGCAAGATGCAACGGTTGTCCCTGAACTAAGAAATTTCTCTCTGGAGAGGTTAACTTAACCTGTGCTCCTGTTAAAATCACCCCAATCACCCATAGCAGAGCGTCCACTACTTCCCAATAAAATCAAGGACTGCCTGTGTTAGGCCCGGGGGGGGCCTGCGCAATGAAGACAGGCACACCGAGTGTAGGAAACACGTCTTTCTTTATTCGCGTACAATTCCTGTCTGCCCGCAGGCACTCCTCCCCCCAACGTCACGCGTCACGTGGCTAGACCCCGTGACTCGACTCACGTCTCTTAAAGAGACAACTCAGTGTAACATCACCCCCGGACGAATGTCCTTACAACAACAGTATTAACATTCTTCAACTAGGCGCGACGGTTTCTTTACGACCCGATGGGGCCGACCGTTGGCGGCTTCACCTAGATCATCTTCTGGCTCTTGTACTCTCCTCACTCCTGGGCGAGCTGAAAATCTCGGTGGTGACCACAGTGAGTCTCTCGGGTCCATAGGCATTGGTTCCGGATCCGGGGGGTCTCGCTCCTGCTGGCCCTGAACGGTGGTGAGTTTGAACTGTGAGCAGTTCCGAGTTACTTCCCGTTCTTCATTTTCAGCTGTTACCATGGTTCCTTTCATGGCTGTCACGAGAAGCGGCTGTGGGGAGAACCTTGAGTCAGTCTTTTTGACCATCGTCTGTTGGACCAGTACTTCGTCTCCTACCTGGATCTCTTTCGGGCGAGCACCTCTTTTCTCATCTGTTCGGATGCGGGCCCGTTCCTTCCGTTCCGCATCTCTCGCTAAGACTTCCGGATCTGCTTCCGGTCTGTTGTTGGGATGTCTTATGATGCGAGTGCGAACTTGGTATTTTACCATCATCTCAGCCGGCGTCCTGTTTGTGGCCTCGTGCGGCGTGTTTCGATAGTCCCGAAGCATCCTGCACAGAGCCTGGTGAGGGTCAACATTTTCTAGTCTGGCTCTTTGTAAGGTCTTCTTGATCGATGACATGAATCTCTCGGCCATCCCGTTGGCTTGTGGCCATCTTGGTGTTATCTTCTGGTGTCTGAAACCCAGATGCTTGGCGAAAGTTGCGAAGTCGTGACCACAGAACGGCGGGCCGTTATCCGACTTGATAACTTCTGGTATGCCCCACTCGCTCACGACCTCGTCGAAGACAGCTGCTATGTGGGCGAAGGCTGTTGACGGCGACTTTTTCACAATTGGGAAGCGAGAGTGCTCGTCAATGAACAGTAGTAGGTACTCGCCAGACTCTAAGGGCCCGTAAAAGTCTATTGCCACTCTTTCCCATGGGTGATCGGGGATCTGCAGTGACTGTAGTGGTGCGGGGGCTTCAGCCCTAGCTGTGCATTGACATGCCATGCAGTTTCGTACCCATCGATCTACTAGCGCGTCCAGGAATGGGAACCATACGTGGCACCGAAGTTGCCGTTTGGTGTTGTCTGCCCCGCGATGGCCTTCATGGGCTGTCTTTATAATGTCCGATCGTAGGGCTGCTGGGATTATTATTCTGCACCCTCGAAGAAGTATGGACTTGTCCTTGACGGCTAGTTCTGTATGAACTTTTGCCAACCTTTCCAGTTCATCTCGATTCGCGTCCGGATGTTCCGTCAAAAGTTTCCTGTATGACTTCCATCTGTTGTGTTCTGTGAGGTTGATCGCCAGTGCTATGGATGGATCAGCAGCTGACGCCTCCGCGATTGTCTCGAGTGAAATTGCCGGGGGAAGTGCGTTTGTGGTGACATAGCTGATGTATTCTACATCTCCCTTTCGCTGTGTGGCTTTTCCCGTGGGGTGTCTCGACAAGTAGTCCGCTGGGTTGTGTTCTCCCCCCGGACGATGAATTATGTGATAGTCATATTCCTGCAGGCGGATGCCCCACCGTTCAATTCGTGGCGGCATCTTGGTTCGAGGGTTGCCGAACAGTGAGAGGAGGGCTTGATGGTCCGTTATTAGAGTAAATTTTTTTCCTATGACAAAGTTGTGGAAATGTTCGCATGCCCAGACTGCTGCTAGGCTTTCCTTTTCCACCTGCGAATACGCGGACTCAGGTTTCGAGAGAGCTCTGCTGGCATAGGCCACCACATGTCTCGGGTGGGTGTCTGTACCGTTTGTTTGGGCGAGGATGGCACCCAGCCCGACTGGACTTGCATCGACCACGATTTCAGTGTGCCAGCTGGGGTCAAAGTAGGCAAGTTTTCTGGCTTCCGCTAGGTATTGCTTTATGGAGTCGAACGCATCTTGGCAATCAGCCGTCCAGGCGAAGAGCATCTCTTTTTGAAGGAGTTTCCTGAGGGGTTCCGTGATTGTGGCATAGTGGGGTATGTATCTCGCGCAGTAACCTGCCATCCCCAGAAACGATCGCACGTCCGCTATTTGCCTTGGTTCTTGTAGGCTGAAGATCGTCGCCACCTTGTCGGGATCCGGTGTCATTCCATCCGCGGAGAATATGTGGCCAAAGAACTTCAGCTTGGTCTTGCTGAATCGACATTTGTCGACATTAAGGGTGAGTCCAGCATCTTGAATGGCTTTGCAGGTGGCGCGGAGAGCTACATCGTGTTCCTCCTTTGACCTGCCAAATACTAGGATGTCGTCGCTGTAGTTAAGTGCTCCTCTGATTGGGCGAATGATTTGCCTGATGGTTTCGTGGAAGATCTCTGCGGCCGACGAAATGCCAAAGTTAAGGCGCTTATACCGGAATAAGCCATCGTGCGTGGCGAATGTGGTTATGCCTCTGGATTCTGGATGAAGTACCAGTTGGTGGTAACCCTGATTAAGGTCCAGTTTTGAGAAAAGGGTGGACTTGTTTATCTGGACGATCATGTCCTCGATTCGGGGGCCGGGGTGTCGCTCCCGCTGGATCGCGGTGTTGGCGACGCGCATGTCGACGCAGAGCCTGAGCTGTCCCCCCTCTTTTGGCACGATGACTAGTGGGGAGACCCACGGGGTCGGGCCCACTGCTGGTTCAATTATGTCATTATCTAGGAGCTGTTTGAGTTCAGCTGACACGGCAGCTTGGAGGTGGAACCCGACTCTCCTCGGGTGCTGGGGAACCGGGCGAACTGCGGGGTCAATATGCAGTTTAACTGAGGGTCCTTTCAGCTTTCCTAGGCCCTTGCAGATGAGGGGGAATTCTTTCACGATGGCGTCTTTTGATATCACGTCCATCTCCTTGGGTTCCGCTTGGACGTTTGACACGCTCTCTTTCGCCACCTGAGTCGGTTCTGATGAGTAGATCATGTCACCATCTCGGACGTGTATGTCTATGAGTCCCAGGGAGGAGGCCGTCCTGTAGCTAAGGAGGCACCTTCCTTTCGTTGGGCTGCGAATTACGTGTATGCTTGTCATTATGGCACGGTTGCCGTGAACGAGTTGGCGGGCGAAGAAGCCAATTGATTGTAGTGGAGTGTCGGCGCCCCATTGATATATCTTGGACTCAGAGGGCACCAAGGTCGGTTTCTTGGGAATTTGGTGGAACTCCTTTTCTCCCATTATGTTGACCGTTGCTCCTGAGTCAACCAGGAAACAGAATTGGTGGCCTCCAATTTCCATTGGTATCTTGGGTGCCTCACGTGCTTGTCCTTCGTCCATTATGAGGTTGACATATTCATCTTGCCGATAGTGGTCAAACTGATACCCTTCCTCTTCGGGGTGCTGTTGGTGTTGGTCCGCCTCGTAGTGAGAGATGGGTGCTGGGGGCCCGTCGTATTCATCTCTAATGCGGGATATCTGTTCATATTCTCCGTCGCCTTGGGGTTCTTCCGAAGGGTAGACATCTTCGACTACCCTGACATACCTTCTCTGGTTTTGTTGAAACGGGCGCGACGGATAGCCTTGGCTTTGTGGATTCCTGTAGGGTATCTTGAATTGTGGGGCGACTGGCGGTCTTTGGGTTGGGAACGGTTTGCCCTCTCTGCAAACTGATTGGAAGTGTCCCTCTCTCCCGCAGTTGCCGCATTTCTGGGACAATGCGGGGCATGTCCCTGCATGGGGATACGGCATTCCACAACGGTAACACTGGCGTTGCGTTCTCGGAATTGTTGAGTAGGTGAGGTTGGGTCCTCTCTCTGATGCCCTGGCATTACTGGCCTGCATGGCTGCGATCACCTCGTTGTTATCATGCTTGGAGGAGGCGGTGCCAGTTATCTGCGTCACTTGCTTTTCGACTCTCTCGAGGATCCTTGCCATCTGGCTAACTTCATCAATCGTGACGGGTGATTTTAACAGTTGCTTCTTTAGCGTCTGAGATACGCACCCTTCAATCACTCGTAACCTAATGGCTTCGTCTAGGGAGAACGCGTGGAACTGGCAGTTCGCACCTTTTATTCGTAAGCGGGTGATGAACTCGTCGACCGTTTCATCTGCCCTCTGTTTGCACTGATTGAAGATGTATCTTTCGTAATCCCTGTTGGGTTCAATCACCAGTCTTTTGTTCAGTGCTGCAATAAGGGCTGGGAAGTCTGCTTGCTCTGCTTGTGGGATGGTTTTCAGTAGTATTTTAATGTCATTCCCCGCTAGGTTCAGAAACATGCTGCGTAGTCTTGGGGATTTCTCTTCACCCGCGGCGTCAATGAAGGTGTTGAAGTCTTCCAACCACTCAACCCACCTTGGGCCTTTATCTGCCTGTGGCATCATGGAGAAGGGGGGTGGCATGCGCCACGCCGTGGTTGCTGTGTTCCCCGCTGGGGCAGGGGGGCCCGGGGCCTGCTGATCTTGGGGTGCGCTCATTGTAGCAGTGAGCGGTGCCGTTCACTTGCGTGTGTCCGTCCCTGGGGGCCGTTTCCCTGGTGGCAGGAGCTGTGGGCTGGTGGGCAGCGCGGGGTGACACCCACCTTTCACCGGGGTCCTGGTGGCGGTCTCCGGAGCCTGTATGGCTTGGCGGGCGGGTGGTCGTACCCTCAGCGTCAGTCTCTTGTTGTGGGTGGCCGGGCCTAGGTCAGGCGTGCTGGTGGGTGCCTGGGCCTGGGCCTGCTGCTGGGTTGGGCCTGGGATCAGGCTTGATGCTGGAGCCCCCGCGGGGCTGGGCCTGGGATCAGGCTTGTCGCTGTAACGTGCGTGGAGGGTTCGTTTTAGTATTGATGTTTTTTTTTTTTTTTTTTTTTTTTTGGGGATCGTGCACGCGCCCTTCCTGCGTGACGTGGAAGCCTCGGAGGAGTGGGTTGCTGGTGGGCCGGGATCGGCGTGTCGTAGGAGCTGGAGTGGAGGAGGAGGCGAGCGCTCGCAGGTCAAGCCGTCAGCACCCGACGTGCGCTGTGGAGCTGGGTTGGCGCCGTGGGCGAGGAGGAGGAGGAGGAGGACTCGGCGGCCCTGGAAGACACCTCGTCGCCAGTTGTTAGGCCCGGGGGGGGCCTGCGCAATGAAGACAGGCACACCGAGTGTAGGAAACACGTCTTTCTTTATTCGCGTACAATTCCTGTCTGCCCGCAGGCACTCCTCCCCCCAACGTCACGCGTCACGTGGCTAGACCCCGTGACTCGACTCACGTCTCTTAAAGAGACAACTCAGTGTAACAGCCTGCCTCCCACCTGCCGGCGTATTCGATGCCACACAAAGACACGGATGGGCATGCTTGTTTTCAGCTGGGCTGCATGCCCCGCAGCACACACGCTGCTAGAGGACAGCTCCAGCGGAATTCCTCTCTGGGCACACCGAAAGCATAACTGAGTCACAAACTATTACAGCCAGGCTGGTGATTGGTGCCAGGCCATTTTCTGCTTCTTCTCTTTTGCTTTTTTGCCGTGTCCAAGAGCCCTGCGAGTTCATTAGAATTTTTGGAGGAGAAAAGTAAATGCTGCGAGTAAGACCCCCGAGCATGTTTATTCTCCCTACAATTCCGTGAAAAGCTGGCTGCGTGTCTCACGCAGCCAGGGTATGTGTATTGCAGGCCATGTCTGTATCTTGCTTGTGGTAATTAAGCAGAGTGTTTCTCATCAATCGTTCTTCAGAATTGGTGTTTGCCATGTTCGGTTACAGTGACAAAAACATAAAAAAGCAACTTTGGCATGGCCCACTAACGCCTGGCAGCGAGAAGTTGGCATTTATTTGTTTTTCACTTTCAATTTCAACATCACATAATTTCTTCATTTCAGAGTAAAATGTGTACTAAAACAATCATAATTTTGCAAAAAGACCTTTCTCAACCAAAAGGGCGTATAAAAACATTTTAAACAAGCATTGGCAATGCCAACAGTTTGGGATTTTGTGTAGGAATGGGAAAGGCACTGGCTGCCACTGCCATAGTGCCATTAACTGGCCATGGATGACAGCAGGTACACCATTGTGTGGGTCCCTGGGCATCTAATAGCAGTGTCTGGAATATGCCTAATACTTATACACAAGCCAAAACTTGTGGCTCTGCCAGTGCTTGTTTTTAACAGGACTTCAGTGAAGAACACACAGGGCTTATAAATAGAGTGGCTCAAGGCAGACCTGGTTAAGACATTTATACTAGATGAGTTGCGTGTTTGCAGCTCCAATTAAGTAATTCGCTCTTGGAGGACTGCTTTGCAAAAACACTGGCGGGCGCTTGGAGTGCAAAGTTTGATGGTAGGGCTTGATTATAGCGAGCTCAAAAAGTTCCCATAAGGAGGTGTTTTGGGCAGGAAGGGGCAGGAACTGAGTGGGAGTGGCCATATGGTTTTGCACAGCCATGGACAGTCAATGAGTGGACAAATAATCAAACAACACTTAAAAGCTTTGTGTCCCTCCTCATATGCCATTTCTCCATATAGGTACTCTAATGCAATAGTTTTGGATTATAGGTGGCTCTTTATTTATTTATTGTACTTATTTATTTATTTCAAACAAAGGTAGCAGCTGCTCCTCTCCAGAGAGGCTCAGCTTCACCTCACTGATGAGGCCCAACAAGGCTGAAACACGTGTATGGGGTTGCTGGTGGTACTCTTGTTCAGAGAGGAATTGCCATAGCATTTCGGTGCTGGACTGCCCATGTGGGCGGGACAAAGACTGATATGCAAATGGTTATTTCCCATCTGTGAAAGGTACAGTGAGCAAAAAGTGTGTGCTGCAAACTCTCATCTCATAACAGGTTATCATGCCATGTTCTTTCTGGAGAGGAGCGCCTGCTACCTTTTTTGAAATATTTGTAAGGAATTTGGGGTTGGTCACCCTAGGTTACCTGGGGGCAACCAGACGTGGTCTCCCTGCTCACTGTGCTCAGAGAGGCTCAGCTTCACCTCACTGATGAGGCCCAGCAAGGCTGAAACACGTGTATGGGGTTGCTGGTGGTACTCTTGTTTAGAGAGGAATTGCCATAGCATTTCGGTGCTGGACTGCCCATGTGGGAGGGACAAAGACTGATATGCAAATGTATATTTTCCATCTGTGAAAGGTACAGTGAGCAAAAAGCGTGTGATGCAAACTCTCATCTCAGAACAGGTTATCATGCCATGTTCTTTCTGGAGAGGAGTGCCTGCTACCTTTTTTTAAATGTATTTATTTATTGTTTATTTGTATAGCGCCTATACACAGAAAAGTGTTTTAAAGCGCTCAATGGGGGGGGGGTGGGCAGTAGGAAATAACAGACATTCAGAGCCCTTGACTTTCTGAATGATACAGGCCTGCACAGTGCACGGTAAGTGCAGGAATAAGTGCAAGTAATACGTATAACAGTGAAGATAACTCTTTCATGTCTACCGGCAGTCCTTCGTTTTTCAAAGTGCCTTACAGAAAGAAATAGGGTAAAGGTGGGTGGGGGGGCAGGGTAGAGCAAAGAGGCTACTATACAATGCAAGATGTTGTGGATCATGCAATTATATAGCAGCGTGACATAAAAACAGTGAAGGGGATGGGTGGTTGAGAGGGGAAGGGAGAGGAGTGTAGGAAAGGTAGACTACTGGGCATTTCTACACTCCGAGTAGTTTAGGAAGTTTTAGGTAAAGGAAATGGGCAAGTAGGGTGGGTGGGAGATGAGGATGGGGGGTTGAGAACAGAAGGGGGATAATACACCAACAATACAAGGAGGATAGAAGAAGATAGAAGAACATTACCTAAAAGAGCAAGCTAAAAATTCTGCAGGATAAAAATACTTTTCCATTAAAAGCGAATGACTATCCCCAAATAATGACATTTTTAGATATCTCTGCAAGGATTGATTTAGAGATATTTGTCCAGCCTGCATTGACAGGTTTAAATGTCAGGTTTCAATGTTCTGACCACTCCGAACACACCACAGTTTGCAGTACCATTAACACCCATCTGGTCTCGCCTAGCACTAAACTAAAGACACCACACACCACAAATGAGATCACCATTAAGTGTGCCCTCATCAATGCAAGGTCCGTCCCAGCACATGCACTGGATATCGCAGACCTCACTACTACACATGACCTTGACTTCCTCGCTATTACGGAGACTTGGCTACAAGCAGCATCTGGACCTTCACTATCTCTCGCCATTCCTAGTGACTACACCATCATTAGATGTGATTGTAACACCAATCATTCTAAAGGCGTCGGCTTCGCCTTCATTCACAAAAATTCCTTGAATCTGAGTGATCCCCAATCAACAGATCCCGTCTGCAGAACTACCATCGGTTAAACTACCGATCTTGCCCAACCAAACTGCCACCATGCATCTCGTCTATAGGCCACCCGTACCTTAAACCTCCTTTACAGACGACATTACAACTATCCTAGCTGATAAAACCAAGACTAACTCCCAGATTATCTTACTAGGAGATCTCAATCTGGGCTTTCAAGACCCGAATGATACTAAAGCAACTGACTTGGCCAACACACTCTCCGACCTAGGCTTTTCCCATCGCGTCCTTGAACCCACCCATAACAAGGGGAGAACCCTTGATTGGTTGGCTGACCATAACTGCAGATTTAATCTTGTGACTAATTCTCCCTGCATCTGGTCTGACCACCACATTATCACGTTCAACATCCTCTCCAACGCGCATTGCCCCAAACAGGACATTGCTCCAGCAATCCTCACCAGAAATAAAAAAGATATAACAAGGGAGAATCTGCTCCCCCTTATCTTACCTATATTAAATGCCTCTTCATCCTGTACAGATCCTACAATAAGCATCTAAGGGCCATAGCCCCTGCTTAGTGGGATCCATCCCAGGGAACAGTTTATTTGGCCTGGTTCGTTCTCAATAGATGTTGTCCCATAATTTTGGCATCTTCACACTTCCAGTTTCAATAAATGGAGTGATATGAAGCAGAACAAATCAACCATGGAGCGAGGGATGTTTCCACCTTGAATGTGTGAGGCCTGAGTGAGAGAAGGCAGAACGAGATGGAACGGTGTGGTAATGGTACCCTGGGTGTCTCCGTGCTGTGTATGTTCCAGGATTGCCAGGTAGACCTGAGGGACAAAAGGATGCATGATGCTAACCCCATACCTACTTACTCAGGTGTGTGAGTACTCGGGTCAGCATCACAAAGGCAAAAGGGCATCAGATGTGTTCGGTGTGGCGATCCCAGCCATGTAGCAATGGCTAAAGACTGCTCGGCATTGGGCAAGAAATGCAAAGAATGTGTCATGAGAGGTCACTTTGCAAGTCCAAAGGGAAGAAAAGTAAGGGACAAATATGCAAAGGGAGGATAACAAATGTACACTAGTTATGATTTTGTGTATTGTGGTTGTTATGCTCAATCTCTTTCAATCATGTATCACGTGCTCAAATTACCCTATGTAAATGGTTAACATCATTTGGTCCCTTTGAGCATACCCAACTAATAATCATGATAGCAAAAGCGTTGTTAAATAAGATATCTTACACTATCTATCATGGACATGTGTTTTTAGAGTTTTTAATTGTTAAAATGGTTTTTGATGTTTTAGGAACTTTTATCAGCTTTTGTATGTAATAACTTATACAGCATATTTGCACATTTGCTAACTTTTCACACAGGTTTTTCGCATTTTGCACATAGATCATACTTCTCAGGGACCTTTTTTGGGGTACTTGAACCTACCTAATTATGGATGTTTTATATTTTGAGAGAGGTCCGAAACTTAAGTTGTGTTGTAATGTCTGTAAAGGTTTTATATGTATAACCACTGACAAATAAAAAAATGTAAAAAGGGCGGGTGAATCCCCTCAATGTGGAGGGGGAAGAACAAAGTGCAATGGGGTGGAGGAAACAACAGAGAACCTTTGAGACAAGGGGCCTTATTACGATTTTGGCGCTAGGCGTGTCTGTTTTACCGCCAAACTCGCTACCGGCCGCGCCACCCGCGATTGGGCAATAACCCGCCCATTACGAGCTGAATGGGCCAGTAATTGCCCATTTACGGGTTGCGGTATTGCAGGGCTCCCGATCCCCATTCTGCCTGATAGGGCAGAATGCGGGTGGGGAGCATGGTTGCACTGGCACCGTTGGTGCCGGTGCAATTACGAGTTATGCTTGCGGGTGCCGCACAGCCTGCCAGGTCAGACCTGGCGGGCTGTCAGGCACCCGCGAGCAGAACTCGTAATTCAGCAGTACGGTATGAACGGTGCACCGTTCATACCGTATCCACCAACATTATAATGAGGCCCAATGTGCTGATGGCGAGGTTGATGTTGTAGGCTTAGTTGATCTGTCTTGTCAGTGTCCTATCTGTCTGATCAAAATAGCTGAATGTGAACTGGAGCTCATGGAGACTCTGGCTCCCTTCACACCATCATTCCCATGGCTGTATACAAGGGAGCCGGAGAAGCCAAAGCTGAAAGCTGCAGCCAATATCTGAAGCTCCAGCGGTGGCTAGATCAGCAGTGGCCAGACAGTCTGCGGCCAGAGGGGCAAGCCTGTCCTCTCTTCCCCAGGGCCCAACCTGTGACATTAAATGCAATGGAAGAGAAGAGTGTGGATTGGGTGTTCTTACTCTGGTGATACCCTTAATGATCATACAACAGCAAGATGTTATGTTATCCCTCCGGGGCTGTTATTTCACAGCAATGCTCTTAACTTGTAATGGCATTGTAAACAGATCAACACTTGCGTTACTGTAAATAAATTATCACTTGGAGCCACTAAATGACTTGACTGACCTTTAACAGGCCACTTCACCTTCCACACTCTCAGAGACAAGTGAACTCAGTCCAAACCTAATGAGGCATAGAGACCATGGTAACATTTCTTCCCATCTTCCTACCATTTGAACAGGGGGCTCAGTCTCTCAGATGGCTAACAAGACTGAGGTCCCTCCTCCTAGTCGTGCTCGGGGAGGGTGCTGGGGGTGGACCCAGGAGAAGACCGTGCCCTAGACTTCCTTCACATACGGCATTGTTTGTCTTCCAGTCACAACCGCCTTCATTTGTGGCTACTGCCTGTTATGAGGGCCTCTCACCACATTCCGCGCTCCAGCCCCTGTCCATCTACCAGGGCTCAGAGAGCGTGCATAAGGCATGGCTGGAATGGAACTTTGCCCCATTTACTCATACCTTGGCATCCCCCATTTCTTGCCTCCTTAGTGGCAGCTGCAGTCTGTCTCTCACGATCTGAATGAGCCTTCAATAACTCAATGGTACGCATTCCAGAATGAAAGCTGAGTGCTGTTTGGCTGTTCTGGCCATTGGCGTTAGCGTTAGCCCGAAGGACTCCTACTTACAATCAGAGAACTAAACACTGCGACTTTTCTAAGCCCCACCCCTTTCAGCCACATCTCAGTATTTATTTCGGGGCCACGTGCATTCGCGCATGCGCATTCCAGGGTGTATACTGAGTGTTGTTTGGCAGTTTGCTGGCTTGGTGGCGGGGAGCGGTAAGCTGTTAAGATTTTGATTGTGAACCATTGTGCTGATCGTAAAGCACTGGGCAGAGAAAATGAAAAAAAGGGAAGGAAAAAATGAAGAAGAACGAAAGGTCAATGTCACTTAGGACAGACTTTCCTGCAAAGCTCATTGTCCCCCTGGTTTTCTCTAAAAAACGTGACAGCATCTAGCGTGTAATAGCCCTCCCTCACATCATTTCCGTAGATGTCGGTCTTCCCAAACCCCCAACGGACAAATATTTCAAGACAACAGGTGAAGATCCCAGTTAGTCCTTCCTGGACATGCCCCCGATTTTTCTGGGTGGCGAGATAACCCTCTTAGCTTTGTTCGGTACCCATTGGAAGCAGAGGACGACATTAATATTCTAGATAATAAGTATGGCAAGTTCTCTATTTCACTGGCAGTAAAGTACTATATCGCCAAGATTTTGCCTAAACTATGCTACGGAATTGAGCTATTTCCTTCTTGGATATTGAAGGAGCTGGCGTATTATGAGGCATTGATATGGCGACCAATAATGTCCCATATTCCTAAATGTGACCTTTGCTGTCCTACGCTACAAACTAGGTCTTCAATCTATACAGAGTATAGCAGTATGGAAGAGAATAAGCCTGATGCAGAAATTGTATAAGGATTCAGACAGTTCCATCTATCATTTACTGAGTGAGGACGTAAAAGTTGGTAAACTTAAAAAGGACATTGTCTTTGACCTTCAAGAGGAATGTATGCAGGTCCTAAAAGCAGCAAGTCTATTGCTGCAACTACTTCTGGCAAATCCGGTAAAGGTAAAAAAAATCTTAACACTAGAGACTGGCCGGACACACTATGGAAGGTTTTATCCACCAAACTCTATGCCCAGGTAGTGTCTGGGTTCAAAGAACCAGGTACCATGAAATCGTACCTTCAGTGTTTTTCTAAGAAGGGACTTCGAAATGAATTTATGCATTTTCGATTCAATGTTCTTTTAACAAATTACATTTTAAATATTAGACAAAAATCTAAAAATCTGGGGGTACTAAACCCTGGTGCAGACATTGTAAAGATAGCTCTAAAGTGGAAACATTGCCACATTTGTTGCTACTCTGTCCAGTCTTAAGAGTGCAAAGAATAGAATATTTTGGTAAATTTGTTCCAGATACTAGTCGAGTCCTTTTGGATCTATTTTGGTAAAAAATTATGCATGGGAAATCAGTGTCATAGATTTTAATGGGTCTAAGCTTCTTAAAGAATGTGTGCAAAATTGGCTAGTTTTTTAATGAGTTCATGTAACACGATAACACGATGTAAATAATATTCCTGGTCATGTAATTGATTTAAGAAATGATTAACTGTACTTTCTCCTTACATTTTATGTTTTTTCTCTTTTTCCTCTCTCTTATTGTTTGTAATATTTAAATTACATAGCTCTATTTTTGAAAAGGTTGATATAAACCAAAATAAATAAAATTTAAAAAACTCAATGGGCCTTCATGTCGACATAAGAGCCATACTCCTTACCATCAAGTGCTTTTAACAAGGTGGTTCAATTGAAAAGGCGTTATTGGTACCTTGAAATTGGATATTAACTAGACTGTTTCACATGAATTCTGCTTCAATAAAAGTACAGAATTGGATCTTAATATGTATTAACCTCTTTCTAATTCTACCTCTATCTTTTCCTATATATTTTCCTATTATGTGGTTGGATTTTAGGATGTTTTTTTCTAATGAATTGTATATGTCTTTTTTTCTATATCTTTCAATTTTGTTAAAGGCTTACATTGAACCAATAACAATAAAATAAAATAAAGCAATAATTTAGTTTACTCTGAGGTGAACCTGACGCAATCCTCACAGTTCCCACCAAACCAAGAGCCTTCTACCCTGCTCTGCCACAGGTGGTGAATCCACGGGAGTTGTTCTTCTTCTGGATGAGTCGACTTGTCCTGCTTGTGGACCCCTCGCAAGAAGACAACAATACATTTTCAGTTCACCCCTCATGGTACTGTGGCAAGCACTGGTCAGCCTCAGTATTTTTCTCTCTCTCGTGAGCACTCGCCGCATCTTTCATTTTGTGCTCCCCTACTAGATTCTCTCTGAATAGGCGGAGACACCAGGCCCCAGCAATCAACAAGCATTCCAGCACCTGGCAACATCAGGATGCCATGACCCCTGCTCCTATGCCGCACAGCCACTAGGATCCAATATAGTTGCCTGGATCATGGACAGCTTCTCTAGTGACCGTGGGCTTGTCTGGAATGCTTACGTCTGTTGAGCGACGTCAATGCATACTCACTTCTACACAGAGATCCGACCAAAGAACTGCAGGAAGAAATTTTGAGCCTGACAAACCACGCTCTACAAGAATCCTGGATATGCGACGAGGAACATTGATTTTTGAACAAAAACCACCCACGCATCCCAGCATTTTACATACTACCTAAAGTGCACAAAAACCTTACCAATCCACCCGGTAGACCCATTGTCTCAGCCTGTGATTCTATACTTGAACCCCTTTCGGTTTATACCGACTTTTTTCTCAAACCCTTTGTCAACAAAATGGACTCCTATCTAAAGGACAGCACAGATACCATCCTTATGCTGAATGAGATTGATATGAAACCTGAATACATCCTGGCCACCCTGGATGTGGAAGCTCTATACACATCAATACCCCAGCTAGAAAGCTTGGAAGTACTGAAACTTTTTCTCAACACCGGAAACAACATCACGGCAGTCCCCACTGAGTTCATCTTGGAATGTGTCAGATTGGCCATGACCAAAAACATTTTCTTGTTCCGAGACCAATTGTACATACAGATCAAAGAGGTCAGCATGGGCGCTACGTTCGCTCCTGACATAGCGAACCTATACATGGCCCATTATGAAACAGAACACATCCTGTCAGCACACAATCCCTACCAACAGAACATCATCCTTTGGAAGAGATATATCGGCGACGTTCTTCTCATCTGGAAAGGCAACTCGGAAGATCTGATGGCCTTCCATGGATGGCTCAACCAGCAGAACCAGCACATCAGATTCACCATACATTGGGATTTCCATTGGATTGATTTTCTAGATCTACACATCTATAGATCTGGCGACCATCTCAATACAGAAGTATTTCGCAAAGCCACCGATAGAAACACCTTGCTTCACTTCAACAGCTACCACCCGGAAAGCATGAAGTACAATTTACCGTACGGACAATTCCTTCGCATCAGAAGAAACTGCACCGAACGCACCTCGTTTGACAAACATGCCACTGACCTCCAAACTAGGCTCGCCGATAGGGGGTACCCCAGGAAAGCCATCAAGAACGCCAAGAAGCGGGCCGCCAACACTGACCGCACGATATGTCTCACCAAAACACCTAAACAGGAACTTGACAGATTGGAATGTGTCACTACGTTTAGCCCACTCAGCGACCTCATCAAAAAGACCGTCAAACAACACTGGCCCATCATCAGAAACACAGGATCACTACAAAAAGTCCCACTATTTGCCTTTGAGAAAAACCGGAACATCAGAGAATCCTTGGTACACACCTTTATCGAGCCCACCAAGTCCACAAGCACCCTATGGAATCTTCCACCCGTACAAGGCCACTACCGATGTGGCAAATGTACCGTCTGCCAATTTACAGAGACTACCAAAATATTCAAACACAATTACATCAATTGGACTCTACAGGACCACACCAATTGCAACACAAAGCAGGTCATATATGCCATAACTTGCCCATGTGGACTCATATCTGTGGGCAAAACCATGAGACCAGTGAAGACCAGGATATGCGAGCACCGCTCGTGCATAAAAAACAAAGTACCTGATAAACCACTGGTAGATCATTTTGTCAAGAAAAACCACACCAATATGGACGTTAAATGGGTGGTAATACAGAAAGTTTCTGCCACCATCAAAGGGGGAGATGTCGACAGAATCTTGACCCGTTTAGAACAGAAATGGGTTCACAAATTAAACTCTGTCAGGTCAGGTTTAAACATCTGTGTAGAGTGGAAACACTTCCTGTAATTGAGACAATGCCTCCACTCCTAATTGACTTCATGTGGTACTGCTGGACTCTGTAAATGCCACCCCACTGGGGTAATATGTGCCTTCTTCTGTGTCAATGCTAAACATAACTACCATCAATGGGGCATTTCCTGCAAATATGTATCATGATATGTATCACCTAAACATGTTGGTGTACCCCTCTTTGATAGCTCCTGACACCATCACCACCACCCGCTGGACGCTGACCACTCAGCATCTCAGCCTAACAGTGAGGTGTCCTCCGCCCGCCTGCCTTGCCATGCCTGAGCCACGCATCCTCGCTAGCGGTTGTGTACACACTAGGATGCCCCCCTCTGGCTGAGAGTTTTGTTTGGCCGTTTAGTCTTACTTGTATTCTGTTCTTTGCCTTGGGTACTTAGCGCCCTTCGTTTGGGTCAGGCACCCCCACGGGCACCCCGGCCTCGCGCACCTCATCATGGCCGCTCACCCCATTTAATCACAGTCTGCTCAACAGCTCACTCCGTGCGCCGCCAGGGACCGCGACCACTGACAGCTTGTTCTGCAGCGCTCTTCCTTCCTTCCTCTGCAGGTAAGCACACGCGCATGCAACCACGGCAGTGCTATGATATCGTGCACCTATTTCCCGGCTGCATGTCTCACTTTAAAACGGGAGCCCAGCCTCCATTTTATACCGTCCTCGCCATAGCATGCTATCCTGCGCGGGTCATCCCGCAATTCCGCCGCCTGCCCTTGAGATGGTAATTTTAACATCATGGACGTTTCCGTCCATTTAGTAGTCACACTCAGACCCACTTCCACATGGAACACACACGCTTGCATCAGCCACACCTTGTTCGTGGCTATATGTGACCTGCACGTCTCATCAACCCTCACGTGCACCTTGACACTTGACATACTCCGAGGCTGTTTAACCCCAGCCCTGTGTTTCCCTTTTTTCCGCAGCCCCTCACGCCTGCGGTCGTCTCTAGCGTACTCATCATGCCAGCCTGTTCTACCCATATTATGCGCTGCAACAGGCCCTCAAGGTAAGCTTACCCCTGTTTACCCTTACTTGCTCCACTACTCCATATGGCTTAATACAGCCTCCATGTCCTTCCTACTTCAACAGGAATGGCCACTTCTAGGACCTCGAAAATCCTCCAGTGTACTGCTGACACTGCTACTCCCTGAGCCACTGCCCTCCGAAGTTCCGATAAGCACCGGTCCTTCATGTGTTGATACTTCTACCTGTGCTAATCTTCAACGAATATGCCCACTCCTATAACACCCCGTCTGTTTATTTCAACAGACCTCACAAGATACTTCCCGCCTTGGAATATCTCGTCCTGATGAAGGCCACATCATCAGAGCTCATCCAAGCTCACTTTCTGGCCGAAACACTGTCGTGTTGACTGTTTTATTGTCTGCGTTGTCCTTGTTCAACCCCTCATTGTTTTGATGTATATGCTGACTATCACATGCTATCACCTCACTAAATCCACTGATTTCCTTCCCAAGGACCACTCAGTGGATGTGTAAGCATTGAAAAGACGTTACAAATATTTGAAATTTGTCACTCACAAACTGGTTTCTATACCTTCAAAATGTGTAAATACTGCTGTATCTTGTGTTACTCTCTATCAAGTGTATCTAAAAATACGTAAACTGCAGTTTTATTAAAAATCTAACTGCAGTACCCAGAACTGTCCTGATATATTTTCTCAGAAGCCATTCACAGTTACTTGTACACACTTACCAAGGTGTAACCCCCATAGGTGTGTGTTCACCCTTCGTTAATCAACCAGGTAGCCTATGACCAGTGGTGGCCGCTTTCATAGGGCAGCAGGGCGCCCCCCCCTATCTAGGGCCCCCCACCAGGTGTGAGTGTTGTAACAGATTCAGAAGTTCAGAAGTTCTTCTGAAACTGTTTGTATTTGCCAGCAGCACGGGGGCGCTGTGGCAAAAATTACTTTCCTATTGTTGCTGCCGGCCCATGAATTTGCACATAGATCATACTTCTCAGGGACCTTTTTTGGGGTACTTGAACCTATCTAATTATGGATGTTTTATATTTTGAGAGAGGTCCGAAACTTAAGTTGTGTTGTAATGTCTGTAAAGGTTTTATATGTATAACCACTGACAAATAAAAAAATGTAAAAAGGGCGGGTGAATCCCCTCAATGTGGAGGGGGAAGAACAAAGTGCAATGGGGTGGAGGAAACAACAGAGAACCTTTGAGACAAGGGGCCTCATTACGAGTTTGGCGCTAGGCGTGTCTGTTTTACCGCCAAACTCGCTACCGGCACCGCCACCCGCGACTGGGCAATAACCCGCCCATTACGAGCTGAATGGGCCAGTAATTGCCAATTTGCGGGTTGCGGTATTGCAGGGCTCCCGATCCCCATTCTGCCTGATAGGGCAGAATGCGGGTGGGGAGCATCGTTGCACCGGCACCGTTGGTGCCGGTGCAATTACGAGTTATGCTTGCGGGTGCCGCACAGCCTGCCAGGTCAGACCTGGCGGGCTGTCAGGCACCCACGAGCAGAACTCATAATTCAGCAGTATGGTATGAACGGTGCACCGTTCATACCGTATCCACCAACATTATAATGAGGCCCAATGTGCTGATGGCGAGGTTGATGTTGTAGGCTTAGTTGATCTGTCTTGTCAGTGTCCTATCTGTCTGATCAAAACAGCTGAATCTGAACTGGAGCTCATGGAGACTCTGGCTCCCTTCACACCATCATTCCCATGGCTGTATACAAGGGAGCCGGAAAAGCCAAATCTGAAAGCTGCAGCCAATATCTGAAGCTCCAGCGTTGGCTAAATCAGCAGTGGCCAGACAGTCTGCGGCCAGAGGGGCAAGCCTGTCCTCTCTTCCCCAGGGCCCAACCTGTGACATTAAATGCAATGGAAGAGAAGAGTGTGGATTGGGTGTTCTTACTCTGGTGATACCCTTAATGATCATACAACAGCAAGATGTTATTTTATCCCTCCGGGGCTGTTATTTCACAGCAATGCTCTTAACTTGTAATGGCATTGTAAACAGATCAACACTTGCGCTACTGTAAACAAATTATCACTTAGAGCCACTAAATGACTTGACTGACCTTTAACAGGCCACTTCACCTTCCACACTCTCAGAGACAAGTGAACTCAGTCCAAACCTAATGAGGCATAGAGACCATGGTAACATTTCTTCCCATCTTCCTACCATTTGAACAGGGGGCTCAGTCTCTCAGATGGCTAACAAGACTGAGGTCCCTCCTCCTAGTCGTGCTCGGGGAGGGTGCTGGGGGTGGACCCAGGAGAAGACCGTGCCCTAGACTTCCTTCACATAAGGCATTGTTTGTCTTCCAGTCACAACCGCCTTCATTTGTGGCTACTGCCTGTTATGAGGGCCTCTCACCACATTCCGCGCTCCAGCCCCTGTCCATCTACCAGGGCTCAGAGAGCGTGCATAAGGCATGGCTGGAATGGAAATCTGCCCCATTTACTCATACCTTGGCAATCCCCCATTTCTTGCCTCCTTAGTGGCAGCTGCAGTCTGTCTCTCACGATCTGAATGAGCCTTCAATAACTCAATGGTACGCATTCCAGAATGAAAGCTGAGTGCTGTTTGGCTGTTCTGGCCATTGGCGTTAGCGTTAGCCCGAAGGACTCCTACTTACAATCAGAGAACTAAACACTGCGACTTTTCTAAGCCCCACCCCTTTCAGCCACATCTCAGTATTTATTTCGGGGCCACGTGCATTCGGGCATGCGCATTCCAGGGTGTATACTGAGTGTTGTTTGGCAGTTTGCTGGCTTGGTGACGGGGAGCGGTAAGCTGTTAAGATTTTGATTGTGAACCATTGTGCTGATCGTAAAGCACTGGGCAGAGAAAATGAAAAAAAGGGTAGGAAAAAATGAAGAAGAACGAAAGGTCAATGTCACTTAGGACAGACTTTCCTGCAAAGCTCATTGTCCCCCTGGTTTTCTCTAAAAAACGTGACAGCATCTAGCGTGTAATAGCCCTCCCTCACATCATTTCCGTAGATGTCGGTCTTCCCAAACCCCCAACGGACAAATATTTCAAGACAACAGGTGAAGATCCCAGTTAGTCCTTCCTGGACATGCCCCCGATTTTTCTGGGTGGCGAGATAACACTCTTAGCTTTGTTCGGTACCCATTGGAAGCAGAGGACAACATTAATATTCTAGATAATAAGTATGGCAAGTTCTCTATTTCACTGGCAGTAAAGTACTATATCGCCAAGATTTTGCCTAAACTATGCTACGGAATTGAGCTATTTCCTTCTTGGATATTGAAGGAGCTGGCGTATTATGAGGCATTGATATGGCTACCAATAATGTCCCATATTCCTAAATGTGACCTTTGCTGTCCTACGCTACAAACTAGGTCTTCAATCTATACAGAGTATAGCAGTATGGAAGAGAATAAGCCTGATGCAGAAATTGTATAAGGATTCAGACAGTTCCATCTATCATTTACTGAGTGAGGACGTAAAAGTTGGTAAACTTAAAAAGGACATTGTCTTTGACCTTCAAGAGGAATGTATGCAGGTCCTAAAAGCAGCAAGTCTATTGCTGCAACTACTTCTGGCAAATCCGGTAAAGGTAAAAAAAATCTTAACACTAGAGACTGGCCGGACACACTATGGAAGGTTTTATCCACCAAACTCTATGCCCAGGTAGTGTCTGGGTTCAAAGAACCAGGTACCATGAAATCGTACCTTCAGTGTTTTTCTAAGAAGGGACTTCGAAATGAATTTATGCATTTTCGATTCAATGTTCTTTTAACAAATTACATTTTAAATATTAGACAAAAATCTAAAAATCTGGGGGTACTAAAGCCTGGTGCAGACATTGTAAAGATAGCTCTAAAGTGGAAACATTGCCACATTTGTTGCTACTCTGTCCAGTCTTAAGAGTGCAAAGAATAGAATATTTTGGTAAATTTGTTCCAGATACTAGTCGAGTCCTTTTGGATCTATTTTGGTAAAAAATGATGCATGGGAAATCAGTGTCATAGATTTTAATGGGTCTAAGCTTCTTAAAGAATGTGTGCAAAATTGGCTAGTTTTTTAATGAGTTCATGTAAACACGATGTAAATAATATTCCTGGTCATGTAATTGATTTAAGAAATGATTAACTGTACTTTCTCCTTACATTTTATGTTTTTTCTCTTTTTTTCTCTCTCTTATTGTTTGTAATATTTAAATTACATAGCTCTATTTTTGAAAAGGTTGATATAAACCAAAATAAATAAAATTTAAAAAACTCAATGGGCCTTCATGTCGACATAAGAGCCATACTCCTTACCATCAAGTGCTTTTAACAAGGTGGTTCAATTGAAAAGGCTTTATTGGTACCTTGAAATTGGATATTAACTAGACTGTTTCACATGAATTCTGCTTCAATAAAAGTACAGAATTGGATCTTAATATGTATTAACCTCTTTCTAATTCTACCTCTATCTTTTCCTATATATTTTCCTATTATGTGGTTGGATTTTAGGATGTTTTTTTCTAATGAATTGTATATGTCTTTTTTTCTATATCTTTCAATTTTGTTAAAGGCTTACATTGAACCAATAACAATAAAATAAAATAAAGCAATAATTTAGTTTACTCTGAGGTGAACCTGACGCAATCCTCACAGTTCCCACCAAACCAAGAGCCTTCTACCCTGCTCTGCCACAGGTGGTGAATCCACGGGAGTTGTTCTTCTTCTGGATGAGTCGACTTGTCCTGCTTGTGGACCCCTCGCAAGAAGACAACAATACATTTTCAGTTCACCCCTCATGGTACTGTGGCAAGCACTGGTCAGCCTCAGTATTTTTCTCACTCTCGTGAGCACTCGCCGCATCTTTCATTTTGTGCTCCCCTACTAGATTCTCTCTGAATAGGCGGAGACACCAGGCCCCAGCAATCAACAAGCATTCCAGCACCTGGCAACATCAGGATGCCATGACCCCTGCTCCTATGCCGCACAGCCACTAGGATCCAATATAGTTGCCTGGATCATGGACAGCTTCTCTAGTGACCGAGGGCTTGTCTGGAATGCTTACGTCTGTTGAGCGACGTCAATGCATACTCACTTCTACACAGAGATCCGACCAAAGAACTGCAGGAAGAAATTTTGAGCCTGACAAACCACGCTCTACAAGAATCCTGGATATGCGACGAGGAACATTGATTTTTGAACAAAAACCACCCACGCATCCCGGCATTTTACATACTACCTAAAGTGCACAAAAACCTTACCAATCCACCCGGTAGACCCATTGTCTCAGCCTGTGATTCTATACTTGAACCCCTTTCGGTTTATACCGACTTTTTTCTCAAACCCTTTGTCAACAAAATGGACTCCTATCTAAAGGACAGCACAGATACCATCCTTATGCTGAATGAGATTGATATGAAACCTGAATACATCCTGGCCACCCTGGATGTGGAAGCTCTATACACATCAATACCCCAGCTAGAAAGCTTGGAAGTACTGAAACTTTTTCTCAACACCGGAAGCAACATCACGGCAGTCCCCACTGAGTTCATCTTGGAATGTGTCAGATTGGCCATGACCAAAAACATTTTCTTGTTCCGAGACCAATTGTACATACAGATCAAAGAGGTCAGCATGGGCGCTACGTTCGCTCCTGACATAGCGAACCTATACATGGCCCATTATGAAACAGAACACATCCTGTCAGCACACAATCCCTACCAACAGAACATCATCCTTTGGAAGAGATATATCGGCGACGTTCTTCTCATCTGGAAAGGCAACTCGGAAGATCTGATGGCCTTCCATGGATGGCTCAACCAGCAGAACCAGCACATCAGATTCACCATACATTGGGATTTCCATTGGATTGATTTTCTAGATCTACACATCTATAGATCTGGCGACCATCTCAATACAGAAGTATTTCGCAAAGCCACCGATAGAAACACCTTGCTTCACTTCAACAGCTACCACCCGGAAAGCATGAAGTACAATTTACCGTACGGACAATTCCTTCGCATCAGAAGAAACTGCACCGAACGCACCTCGTTTGACAAACATGCCACTGACCTCCAAACTAGGCTCGCCGATAGGGGGTACCCCAGGAAAGCCATCAAGAACGCCAAGAAGCGGGCCGCCAACACTGACCGCACGATATGTCTCACCAAAACACCTAAACAGGAACTTGACAGATTGGAATGTGTCACTACGTTTAGCCCACTCAGCGACCTCATCAAAAAGACCGTCAAACAACACTGGCCCATCATCAGAAACACAGGATCACTACAAAAAGTCCCACTATTTGCCTTTGAGAAAAACCGGAACATCAGAGAATCCTTGGTACACACCTTTATCGAGCCCACCAAGTCCACAAGCACCCTATGGAATCTTCCACCCGTACAAGGCCACTACCGATGTGGCAAATGTACCGTCTGCCAATTTACAGAGACTACCAAAATATTCAAACACAATTACATCAATTGGACTCTACAGGACCACACCAATTGCAACACAAAGCAGGTCATATATGCCATAACTTGCCCATGTGGACTCATATCTGTGGGCAAAACCATGAGACCAGTGAAGACCAGGATATGCGAGCACCGCTCGTGCATAAAAAACAAAGTACCTGATAAACCACTGGTAGATCATTTTGTCAAGAAAAACCACACCAATATGGACGTTAAATGGGTGGTAATACAGAAAGTTTCTGCCACCATCAAAGGGGGAGATGTCGACAGAATCTTGACCCGTTTAGAACAGAAATGGGTTCACAAATTAAACTCTGTCAGGTCAGGTTTAAACATCTGTGTAGAGTGGAAACACTTCCTGTAATTGAGACAATGCCTCCACTCCTAATTGACTTCATGTGGTACTGCTGGACTCTGTAAATGCCACCCCACTGGGGTAATATGTGCCTTCTTCTGTGTCAATGCTAAACATAACTACCATCAATGGGGCATTTCCTGCAAATATGTATCATGATATGTATCACCTAAACATGTTGGTGTACCCCTCTTTGATAGCTCCTGACACCATCACCACCACCCGCTGGACGCTGACCACTCAGCATCTCAGCCTAACAGTGAGGTGTCCTCCGCCCGCCTGCCTTGCCATGCCTGAGCCACGCATCCTCGCTAGCGGTTGTGTACACACTAGGATGCCCCCCTCTGGCTGAGAGTTTTGTTTGGCCGTTTAGTCTTACTTGTATTCTGTTCTTTGCCTTGGGTACTTAGCGCCCTTCGTTTGGGTCAGGCACCCCCACGGGCACCCCGGCCTCGCGCACCTTATCATGGCCGCTCACCCCATTTAATCACAGTCTGCTCAACAGCTCACTCCGTGCGCCGCCAGGGACCGCGACCACTGACAGCTTGTTCTGCAGCGCTCTTCCTTCCTTCCTCTGCAGGTAAGCACACGCGCATGCAACCACGGCAGTGCTATGATATCGTGCACCTATTTCCCGGCTGCATGTCTCACTTTAAAACGGGAGCCCAGCCTCCATTTTATACCGTCCTCGCCATAGCATGCTATCCTGCACGGGTCATCCCGCAATTCCGCCGCCTGCCCTTGAGATGGTAATTTTAACATCATGGACGTTTCCGTCCATTTAGTAGTCACACTCAGACCCACTTCCACATGGAACACACACGCTTGCATCAGCCACACCTTGTTCGTGGCTATATGTGACCTGCACGTCTCATCAACCCTCACGTGCACCTTGACACTTGACATACTCCGAGGCTGTTTAACCCCAGCCCTGTGTTTCCCTTTTTTCCGCAGCCCCTCACGCCTGCGGTCGTCTCTAGCGTACTCATCATGCCAGCCTGTTCTACCCATATTATGCGCTGCAACAGGCCCTCAAGGTAAGCTTACCCCTGTTTACCCTTACTTGCTCCACTACTCCATATGGCTTAATACAGCCTCCATGTCCTTCCTACTTCAACAGGAATGGCCACTTCTAGGACCTCGAAAATCCTCCAGTGTACTGCTGACACTGCTACTCCCTGAGCCACTGCCCTCCGAAGTTCCGATAAGCACCGGTCCTTCATGTGTTGATACTTCTACCTGTGCTAATCTTCAACGAATATGCCCACTCCTATAACACCCCGTCTGTTTATTTCAACAGACCTCACAAGATACTTCCCGCCTTGGAATATCTCGTCCTGATGAAGGCCACATCATCAGAGCTCATCCAAGCTCACTTTCTGGCCGAAACACTGTCGTGTTGACTGTTTTATTGTCTGCGTTGTCCTTGTTCAACCCCTCATTGTTTTGATGTATATGCTGACTATCACATGCTATCACCTCACTAAATCCACTGATTTCCTTCCCAAGGACCACTCAGTGGATGTGTAAGCATTGAAAAGACGTTACAAATATTTGAAATTTGTCACTCACAAACTGGTTTCTATACCTTCAAAATGTGTAAATACTGCTGTATCTTGTGTTACTCTCTATCAAGTGTATCTAAAAATACGTAAACTGCAGTTTTATTAAAAATCTAACTGCAGTACCCAGAACTGTCCTGATATATTTTCTCAGAAGCCATTCACAGTTACTTGTACACACTTACCAAGGTGTAACCCCCATAGGTGTGTGTTCACCCTTCGTTAATCAACCAGGTAGCCTATGACCAGTGGTGGCCGCTTTCATAGGGCAGCAGGGCGCCCCCCCCTATCTAGGGCCCCCCACCAGGTGTGAGTGTTGTAACAGATTCAGAAGTTCAGAAGTTCTTCTGAAACTGTTTGTATTTGCCAGCAGCATGGGGGCGCTGTGGCAAAAATTACTTTCCTATTGTTGCTGCCGGCCCATGAATAGGATTCCTATTCATGGGTCGGCTGGAACAGCGGGGCGCATCCCATTTTGCATTGCTTTTGCCAATAGTAAAGTGCGTGGAGCTTCTAGCTCCACGCACTTTACATAAGCCTTTTAGGTTGGAGGCTGGCGGGGTGCTTGAGGGGTGGCCCCGCCAGTTTCACTATGTGCGCAAACAGCACACCGAAGATCTAATCTCCTTCCCTCCCTGCATAGATACAGTAATGTCATTGGCTGTTTGCCAATGGCTGGCAAGCAGCCAATGACATGAGCGTGGGGGTGGGGTGCATGAGCCATCCACACTTCTCTCCATTCCATCGTCGTCCTGCACATGTTGTTCGTGTTTGTGCTGTGCTGAGCTTCCCTGCCCACCAGAGAAAGTACAGTGAGAAGAGCAGGCCAAAGAAGTTTGCCCTCCTACTTAGTCCCCCGCAGTAAGTATACTGTTGACTGTTCTGTATTGGCCACAGCAACTTTTACTTGTTGCTTGCAATGCTTGGCCTTATAGTGCAGTGCTTGCATGAGTCGGCTCCATTAGAAGCCAGTCGGGCACCTCTCTCGTCATGTGAGAGAGGTGCCCGACCGCTTCTCAAGGTGTACTGTCTCCAGCGACGCTGGAGACAGTACACCTTGGGGCCTGTGGGGCAGCCCTGGTCCCTGGTAGTGCTCCTCCAACTGTCCGTGCGCTGCTGGAGACAGTACACCTTGGGGCCTGTGGGGCAGCCCTGGGCCCTAATAGTGCTTCTCCGGAGCTTCTGACTTTGGGCCCTTCTACTAACAAGCAGCTAAAGGGGCCTTCCAGGGCGAGGGGCCGGCACAACCAGAGAGGAGGCCTCAATAAAGGCAGGTGATGGGAGCATCTGGTGAGTCACTGTGTCGTGTGCCTTACTGTCTTCCTGACTGGGGGAGACGACACAGTGCTGCAGATCCGTGGTGCGGTTGGTGTGGCGGTTTATGGAGCGTGTGTAGAAATGCTGCATCCGTCCCAGGGCAACCCTGCAGTGCCTTTTGGGTTGGAGTGTGTAGACGGTCATTTTTCTGGGGGGTTAGAAGAAGCGGCAGAATGTTTAGAAATGTGTACGCATCAATCACAGCATGACTTCATTCTATGTATCTTATAGCGCTTTAATTCCTGAAACTTATGCAGTGGATGTTTTATGCTTTTAGAATCATGTCTGAAAAATTCTCTTATTGGCTAATGACCACATGAGTTCTCTGCAAGCAACACGTTTGTAAATGGTTGACAGCAGCAAGCCCTTATTCTGTGTGGTTTAACGATCCGCTGCTTGAGGGCGTCTGTACAGAAAGGAAGGTTGCTACCGTGGACGCGGAAAGGCATACTGGCACAGGACAACACGTGCTTATTCTAAAAAACAAGTGCAAATTAAAAGAATAAGTGCAGAGATTGCACCTTTTTTATTTGCACTTGTTTGCCAAATGTGCAGGTAATCTTATTCGTTAAGACCACATGCATTTTTCAGTGGGGCAGGACCACAGTGCAAAAGATGCGCTATTCAGGATTGCACCCTTGCATAAATTAGTGCTACCACCCTGGCCGTGTTGGCCGACTCTGTGCAGTGAACGATAGGCTGAGGCCGGCCTGGCAGGCCATGGCCTTCCCTGGCTAGTGGGTAGGTTTCCTATAAAGTCCTCTTGTGTGTATATATAACTCTCACTATGGTGCTGCTACTTTATAGAAGCTTGCCCATCGGTGCCCGGGGCTGCCCCCATCCTTTTTGCAAAGGTCTGAAAATGCGGACATTTTAAACCTGCAAAATGAACATAAGGAATTTCAGGGCACTGACTGATGTGTGAATCATCTTGCCTGCAGCCTTAGACACCCTGCAATGCTCCTTTAGTAGGCCATGTTTAGTGTGTTTAGTCTGTCAGTATTACTTTGTCAATCCTTAAATGTGCAAGAACTTGTGGCATTTGGAGTACATGTATGTAGAGCGGAAAATAAACATTTGCTTGTGGCAAAACGAAACCAGCACAGTATGTTATGTGGCGAAAATGCTTACAGGCACACTACACTCACCATATACAGTGTCAGGCACGCACGCCCAAGACTCCAAATGCCATTCCATGTGCTTTGGTGCTTCAACACAGCTCTAAAGGAGATCCATATATCAACTCATTCTCTGCATGCTTGTTAATAACAAGCATGCAGAGAATCAGACGGACACTGTTGGCAAGGTTGCACCTTCAGGGCATGCTGCGATGGTGCACGCTCCGAACAGGTCATGAATAAGATGAAAATCTGCTCCTGCACTTTCGCCAAACCCTCTGCTCCCGCGTAGAGTCCACCAGGTCCGTGATGAACCTCCTCAAGGATTTTGCCATTTAAAGCATCGTGTCTGTGCTGGGGGGAGCCTATGTACGTGGGTTTTAATGTGATTGTTCATTCTCAAAATAACAAAGGCAGGCAAGAGGCAAATGTCCGAGCCACATGGCAATATGAATCAAAGCTAAACTATTTTGCCCCAATGGCTGCTAGTTTTCCTGACCCTTTCCATCGGCAGCAGTTTTGCAACTAAACACACATTTCCTGGGTGGAGGGGGCTACTCTTCAAATGTTGGGAGAGGGGGTAACTTCACAGACTGTGTGCGGAGGTGCAAGCTTACTTGTGTGGTGGAATCTAACTTTTTAACACGTTCTAAAGAGGGTCTTCTTCTGGTAAAGCTTCAATGTTAAAAGCAGCTACCTCGCTGGATAAAGTCTGAAATCACACACTTAAGGAAGTCTGAAATCACACACTTAAGGACTGCTGTAAGAATGAGCTGTTTACTGTCCCCTCCTTATCTTCCAATCACTCCCCTGACCTGCAAGTTCTAACATCCCAACACCATTTCAGTTGCCTAAAGATGGGTGCATATGAACGCAGTTGCAAACAATGAAATGCTTTACATTTGTAATTGCCGGGCCTTTGTTAACAGTGCAGAGCAGACCCAAGTATTGCTTATCCCCTGCATCCTGTCATGCCTGCCAATGCCAGGTCAAGTCAACACAAACCAAAATTTCACAGGGTCTAAAGCCCCGTTTTCCCAGAGATCCACATATAGAGTAACTATAATGAAATTGTGCCAGAGGGCAATGCTAAATCACTTAGCCCAGGAGGCGTTAAAATCGCATATTTGTCCAGTTGAGACACATTCATCATGGTCCCTAAACAGAACCTCCAGCACATGTGTCCATATATGTGCTATTTGCTTAGAGCTTCGTTTTGTTGCAGAGTATCTAACCTTAGGTGATGTGATGTCATGGATCAATCATACGATTTGTGATGTCAACTGGGGTCAGGGCCATTCATTAGCCTTTCATCCTTCTGAGGTCGATAATTCAGTACCACTCTGTGGGTCTTCTCTTATTTCAGCGCTCTGAGACTTATGGGTGTATAGCGCTATATAAGAAATACATTATTATTATTACTATTATGGTAAGGCTTGATTAAAGTGAGCTGCAAGAGTTCCCATGAGGAGGTGTTTTGGGCGGGGAGTGGCAGGAACTGGGTCGGAATGGCCATAGGGATTACCATGGCCATGGGCAGTCAGTGGGTGGGTAAATAAGCATAACATTTAAGTTGTTCTGTTATGTTTGTTTTTTATAAATAAGGCAACACATTTCGGTGGGGTGGAGGGGCTAACCCTTCAAATGTAGGGAGCGTAACTTCAGAGACTTTGGGGAAAGGGCAAACTCATTGTAATGAGAGCATTCTGGTGCAGCTTCAATGTTACAAGCAGTTAACTCTCCCCTTCACGTCTGAAACCATTTTAGTACTGCTCTGAGCCTATGTTGCCCTTTCTCAGATCAGTCTCTCGCGTTCTCTTCATGCATAAATTATAGTACCAGCTATTCTCAATGCAAGCTGCTGTAAAATACACTGTCACACTTGCACACGTAAGAGTAATGTACCACCAGTAGTATGTAAAACCTGATGCTTTTTATGTCATATTTTGGTGGGTTTTGGACATTAAATAGCACATTATGGAAGCCATTTTTCAAAATTTCGCAGTGGGAGTACTCCCTCCGCCCTTGGGTGGTGTAGGCTCGATCCCAAATTCCCCCTGGGATCTTTACGCCCCACCAGCTTTAAAACTCACCAGCCGCCACTGCCTATGACCTTGCTCAATTTTGCTCTTTAATACGTATACTGCACCAGACAAGGGAGGAAGAGGAGCTGAGATCAGAACTCAGCAAGATCTGTATTTACCCTGACTTTCAGCCGCTGTGCAGTTGGAGCAGAAAACATACGCTGGCGTTAAGAAACTCCTGCATGATAGATCGATCGCATATGCCATGCTTTTCCCAGCAAAATTGAGGTTCCAGCACAACGGCAAGACTTTCTTTTTTACCATTCTGTATGAAGCTATCAACTTAATTGAAGCCAATACTCCCATGGGTGGGGCGGGGCCAATGGCTGCGTCAAGATGGACGCTGACATTATTGAACAAGACTGGGAGACACCTGGATTTGAGCAAGTTCATCAATAATCCATTCATGATTTCTCCTTTTTCTTTTATCATACCTACATTCTGCACCCCTTGAGGCACTAATGTGGATCCACTAGTGTAATAGATCTTGTATGTTGTACGCGCTGTGCGGAAAGGTTGGAGGCTCTGGAGTAACCCTGTACAAGAGGGTGGAGCGACCCCTGACAGGCCCATGGGATCAGAGCTCACCCTCGAGTACTTTAAGACAAGATTGCTGCACCTTGAAGTGGATGGGGTGCAGGATTCTCTAACTCCAACACCAATCAATAAGGACATCTCAAATGGTTTGGCAAAGGGAAGTCCGTTTAATGACAAGTACAAAAAACGGGGAAACATTAGGAAATCATCAGTGATGCAATCGCCCGTCTCGCTTCAACTTCCACAATCTTCATTCAGACAGCAATTCTTAAAGGCAAAAGTCGTCATCATTGACGTGTAACACTCGAAAGTTTGTCATGCAAGTCTATTGGTTGGAAAAGGTAACTTAAGTATAGATACTATGGGCCTCATTACGACCCCGGCGCTAAACCATGGTGCTATTAGCACCATGGTCCATGCCGGGGTCCGCTATGGTGAATGGCGGAATGACCGCCCCATTACAAGGTTGGCGGGGCGGTAATTCCCCATTCACCATGGCCTCTTCCCCATTCCCATTTTTGGCCTATAGGGCTCAATGGGAATGGGGAAGGCGCTAATTACGGCACCGTAAATTACGGTGCCGTAATTAGCTCCTAGGTCCCTTTGCGGGTTGGTTTTTTAACGTCTGCTAAAAGCAGGTGTTAAAGTGCAACCCGCAAAGGGACCTCGTAATCAGGCGTTAAGGGTTTAACGGCGCTGACACCTTTTACGGCACCGTTAACCCCTTAACACCTGGGTTGTAATGAGGCCCCATATCTGTATATGGTAACAGGGTGTGGGGATTGGATAACTCTTATCGGGTGGGCGTCTACGCCCATCCCTCTACATCACTCATGCTAGACGTCACTACAAGTACGACGTCTCATTGGTTCTACTAACTATAGGACCCTAGATTACTTGGTCCATTGTGATTGGGTCAGTTACACCCCCAGGCATAAATCTCCACTTTAATTAGCAGCATGCAGAATGTTCACCCAGATGCGGCATGCCCCAAGATTCACCCTGCCTCCCTTCCATCAATCAGTACTTTAGGGCTATGTGTCAATTAGTTGGCTGAGGATGGCCTCGAAACTGTAGCTTCTTATCAGGGAAAGTTATGGCATCCTCTGGTTTTGGGTGACATCAGACGTTGGTACCTCTTCGCGCTTGGCTGGCCACGTGTCTGTACACCGTGAAGCTGCTTCATTTTCCATCTATTTGCGTATTTAATTCTCGCTTCGGCCTTGCCACCTGCCTGGGCCTCCTTATCTCGACCTTCATGGGCAGGCTGCTATGCTCTTAAGTTTCGATTCTTCAGAGTTGCCGCTCTCCTCCCTTCCTTGGGTTGACTTTGAATTCCTAGGCATAAGCTGCTTCTTGCTAAGTTTCAATTCTGCTCTTTTGTCTGGCTTTGTGCTGGTATATGAATCCTGGCCTGTATGGCCCCTACCATCCTGGGCTTAATTCTGCTTTCATGTAGAGTCGACTGCACTTATATAATGTACTTCATTGAGGTAGATATATATAGTTGGCGCTTGCCGCTCTATTCTTCTACTAAGCATAGAAAGCTGCACTGTTTTCTTAGCTTCTTGCGTTACAAGCCTATGTACAGGCGTTAGCTGGTTGCATACTTTCATAGTGCTTTATGGTTACGTTTCTTTATATTTCAACATCGTCTCTTCTTCTATGTCTGTGATATCTTTATCCATGGTGTTGCGTCCTAGTGTGTCACCTTTAGGTTGTTGTTCGTTCATCTTTACGTCTGTCCGGGCCCTCGTGTTGTCAACATTCACCTTCGATTAAGGCCCTTTGGGTCTCTTCTGGGACAGTTTGAAAGTAGTCTTCATGTCGTGTCAGTAGTTGGTACTGTTAGCTTAATGGGTACCATGCTGCCCATGGTTGTCTGGTAATTTGCACTTCAACAGCTATTGCTCTTCCGATGGGCACTGGACAAAGCCCTAGCGCGGCTGTCTGCTGGTTTATTTGTTTATCACACATCGCATATCTCAGCGAGTATGTTCCTGGTATTTCAAAATGGGTGGCTGGAGTGCAGGCCATATCTGGGACCTCCTCTACACTCCCCCCTCTGGTCAGTTGATCGACCACTTCTGCTTCCTCCTTTAGGTTCACCTTACTTGGTTCTTCTGTATTCATTTCTTCTTCATCTTCTGGGTTTGTACATGATGGCGTGAAGGAGTGTCTCTTTGGAGTCCACATTTTTATCATTCCTTTCAAACTTCCTGCTGTTTTTACATGTTCGTCTTTGTTCCAGGTCATTAGCTGGCATTGTCCATTTGGGCTACAATAAATCCATTTTCCTTTGTACTTTCTTCGTTTACTGGGATACACACATTTTGTTCCTTCTGGCGCATATTCGCTGGCCTTCACAAATTCTCTTATTTCTTCATCAGTTAGGTCTCTGGATTTCCATCCTGGTTTTACATTTATCATAATCTTCATCCCTGTGGCTTTCTTCGCAGTTTCTGGCATTGTGAGATAATTATCTTGATAACACAAAATCCTAATAATATCATCAGTAGCGGGGCTCCCAGGAACTTGAATATGTCTGCCATCCATTGTGGGACCCATGAGAATAGTGTACAAACCAGCTGTTATCATCAACTTCGTCAGTTTCATCAATCATCTGATTCTGTAGGTTTGTCAGCATACTTATGGCTTCTGTTAAAGTTCCATTTTCTTCATCATGAGAAGGTATAAATGTGCAACATGATTTTCCGATATTTGCACAAACTCCTCCATCCATCGCTGTGATCATGTCAAGCACGTATCTGTTCTGTAGATTGCTCTAGTCGGATTGCTCTTAACTCTTCCTTGATTGCGTTGAATCCCTTTATTGTCGAGTTGATGGTCTGCAGTAATTCCCATATGGTGATTTGCAACCACTTAGTATTTGCTCCAACCTGGAATCTTGGCATGATGATCGTGTGAACACAGATGAGGTGAGGCTGAAGAGCCTGTGCTCATAGGGGATTGCATGGAATGCTTCTTCTGATTTGGCAGAAAAGTAATTTTCTCTCTTCCTTCAGGATACCAGCTCAACAGATCTCCTTTTCCTCAGGTGAGCATCTGCTTTCGGGAAACTGTCAATCTTCAGGTCGCTTTTCGGGATCACTAGTGCAGGAACGTGGACGTTCACTATTGTGCATATGCCTCCCAAGTTTTTCGGCAGTCTTATGTATGCTTTGGATCCACACGCCCAGTAATGATCCATAATTTCTGTGGTTCCGTGAGTCATTCCTGGAGCTTCAAAGATTTGTCCGCATTTCTGATTCTCTCCCATCTTCCTCATGCCATTGTTCCTGAAGCACAATTCCGGGTGTTCCAGTGTCACTATCTGCAGGAGTCCTCCTCTGTCTTCGACCCATGTTAGTAATTTTGTGAGTTTCGGCCATAAAGGTTTGCACAACCTCTGAGAATTCTCTATTGCTTCCTTATAGGCTCCACAGACCATCCATGCTCGGGAGATCACCACTCCTTCTTCCTATCTGGCCGGTGAAAGCACTGTTCCCCAAATCTGCATTTGGCCTCTGTTCTTCCAATTTTTTGCCTCTTCTGGAGTTTTTCCTTGGACATTTAGCTTTGGGTTCACTTCCCATCTGATTGCTGCTCCTTTAACTCCAAGCTTCTCGTATCTGGTCACATGATTCCTTTTGTGGGCTCTGTTTCTCGTCTTAATGTCCTGTATATAATCATCTTCATTGGGGTAATTTGTCTCGGTTGCCCATATCAATGAGGTATCCCTCCCCATAAACTGCCCTCTAGTGTTGCACATTGCTACGTGTGAAAGACAGTGTGCAGTCGGGACATCAATTTCTACAGCCACGAAGATCTTGGATTTCCCCATTCTGTGCAGTAGGAGTGCACAAACAAAGCATTCTCCTTCTGATTGCCTTCTTCCAACTTTTTTCATGTGCTGGTACCAAATGTTGTTTCCTAGATGTGCTGTGCTGTCCAGTTAGTTGTTCAGTTCACTGTTATCTTCAGGCAGGCTCCTCTTGTTCCTTAGTATCTTCCTGTAGTTTTCTATAACTACATCTCTAAACGCGTCTGTGTGGCTTTTCCTTGCTGGAGGACTCTCGACATGCTGGTCGATGGAGCAGGTTTCTTTATCTGCATCGATGTGGTAGGTGGAGGTTTTGCAATTCTCTCCTTCTCTTCTTGCATTCTTTTCCTGCCCTCTATAAGTGCCTTTATTAGCCACCAGCCTGTCACGGGCCCAGTGTATGGCTGCATCGTGGGCCTGGTGCTTGTTCCATGTGTTGGAACTTGTGTGATTGTCAGTACAGTCTCTGCGGCTTTATTTTTCAGTTCCTCATGCCGTTTCTTCGCTCTAGCAATACACAGGAATAAATGATCTATTAACATTTGTGTCTTTGCAGTGAATTCTCCTACAGCCACTTCTGTCTTTTTAAGGGCTTTTGTTAAGTCTTCTTTCGTAGGCCTTTCTCTCGATCCCTTTCGGTCTCTTTCATTATTTTCTGAGACTGATTGTTCGGTAGGCAGTCTCATGCTCTCGATTGCCTTCACTTGAGGTCCTGTGGCCATTGACACATGCCCTGGTTCGTGTGCATTCAGTGTGTGGGTACGTGTAGTTGTCAGTGCTATGTTTTCATTCATTCCGTGCTGACCCTGTCTCAAGCTCTTTTCTTCATTAGTTACCTCAAGTGTGTATGTGTCACTGTTAATTACATTAATTTTCAGTTCATTCACTTTACCATCAGATTTTCTTGTAACTGGAATAACTATATAGGGTTCTGGGTGCTTTTGTGGGATTCATGTGTACATCATTAGGTGGGTGCACTGAAATTGGAACGCTTCATGCACCAAGAAAAAATGCAGTTCTGATCGTTAATGACAGCAAAATAATGATAAACACAATGCATAGATACATGATAGCGCAGTAGGTAAACCGGCAGCACTTCCTTCCAGAGAAGCGGGGGCGCCCCTCTGCTTGTGGGAGGACCAGGTTACTGTTCTGGGCCCCCATCTCGATCATAACAAAATGTCAATGTTTATTCTTTTCCCCCAATTCACTATTGTTCTCGAACAGTTTGAATCATAAAGTGTCTGGTGCTTCACAAGTGACCCCCCTCTTGCAGGTGACGATTGTCTCTTGATACAGGATGCAGTGTCCTTGCTAGACTATGGAAAAATAGATTAGACTAACACTTCGATAAGTCACTTTTACTGTGTATATTAAAAGTAGGTGAGTTCCCAATCCACTCCCTGAATCTGCTTCAGTCCTGAGGACATGCTGGACACTGTTCAATGCGAAGAAATGGGAAAAATGGCAATCAAAACACATAAAGGTGAAGTTCTTGTCTCTGCTCCCTCGATCTGTCCCTCAGCGGAAAGATGAAGTGCTTGCCTCGGCTTCCTCGATCTGTCCCTCGGCGGAAGGTTTCACTGGAATCTCCTCATGTAATCTCTCTGAAAGTTGGGCAGCTCCACTTGCAGCATGATGCCATGGAGGAGCGTTCCCATCTGTGCGACGTTAGCTGGATCTCTGATGAAGGTGAGGACGTCAACCTCGACAGGTCTCCCACCATTTCCGGAAAGTCAGTTACTAGGTGAAAGACGACACTGTGCAGCAGTCGGCTGTCCTCAGGTGACAGGGACATGTGTCCTGTCTTGCTGGGTTCAGGATTATAGGCTCTTCCCTTGACGTGAACAATGCTTGCACTTTTCTGATGCGTGGATTGCGACGAAATAACTTAGCTTGGTCCACAGCTGGCTCAAGAGTTCAGAGTTTGCTGGATCTCGAATAAACGTGAGAGTGTCTGTGGTTCTCCCGACAATAGCTGCGCACTCCTCAATGATGCGAAAGAAAAGCGTATTGACAAGTTCATCTATAATTGTCTGTGGTGGAAGCATTTGTGTCCTTCTCACTGTATTCAGGCAGTCTAATGAAGGCTTCTGCGATGACGGTAAGTCGTTGCCAGATTACTTTCTTGTTGGCAGGATCCTGGATAAAGTCTGTGACACTGGTAACCCTACATACCAGCGACGGATATGATGCCAACACTAACTGGAAGTAAGTGAGTACGCCCTCAGTGATGTTTCTGCTTGGGAACACCATAAATGCTGCCAAACAAGGTCCTGATATTTGATGATTCAGGATGTTCAGCTCTTAAGGAAAAAGTCCTTGATCAATGTCTGTTAGAGTCTTGTTTCTCAACAATGCTTAAGTATGGTTTGGTTTACAAGTTTGTGTCAACAAAACGTGTTGTTGCTTAAATGTGCAATTTTCTTCTTCTCCCTGCAACTAGGATGCACAGAGTGTCCGCTTTATGTCCTTATCCCTTTTTTGCTTAGAGAAAATGTCTGGTTTAAGCCACAACTTGCACAAGGGTTTTTTTGTCTTTGCTTTGCTGCTCATGTGTCCTTCTTCCTCATCATAGATCTCATCTGCACATGCTGCCAAATAAGGTCTTGATATTTGATGATTCAGGATGTTTAGCTCTTAAGGAAAAAGTCCTTGATCAATGTCTGTTAGAGTCTTGTTTCTCAACAATGCTTAAGTATGGTTTGGTTTACAAGTTTGTGTCAACAAAACGTGTTGTTGCTTAAATGTGCAATTTTCTTCTTCTCCCTGCAACTAGGATGCACAGAGTATCCGCTTTATGTCCTAATCCCTTTTTTGCTTAGGGAAAATGTCTGGTTTAAGCCACAACTTGCACAAGGGGTTATTTGTCTTTGCTTTGCTGCTCATGCGTCCTTCTTCCTCGTCATAGATCTCGTCTGCACATGCTGAGGTTCTTCCCCATTGTCTGTGGGTTCTTCGTGGTGGGGTGCAGCTAGAGGGCTTTCTCCGATATAGGGCTTAATGTCATTGAGAGAAATCCATGTTCTCCTGCCCTGCAGTTTTACAACTGAAGGAGTGCAATCCTCTAGGATAAAAGGGCCATTGAATCTTGGCTCGTCCCACCTCTTCCTCGTGTGGTTTTTACTAATAACACATCTCCAGGAAAGACGAGTGGAACACGTAGACCTTGAACTGCGTCTGTTTCAGTGTCTCCTGCTGTGTTTCATGCGGTTCTGCACCCTTTTCGTCGTCGCTGCAGTTGGTCTGTAATTACAGTAAGACTGGATGTCATGCAGTTGAGATCATTTTGCAACTCCGATCCCAGAACCTCTCGGGTTGGCTGGGCATCACATCTAGCTCTGTCTCTAAGGGTTAGGGGAGTATTCATTCTCCTTCGTGCGGCGTAAGATGATGGTCGGAGCCTGGTTGAAGAGCATACAATGCCAGTGGAAGGCAGTGCAACCATCCCCTCTTGAGAGTAAGCTTCAACTTGGCTATCCTTTCCTTTAACAAGCCGTTGAGCCTCTCACAAATATCATTACCTTCTGGATGATACGCCGACGAGAACTTGTGCTTTATACCAAGCAACAAGCTAATCTGTTCAAAGACTGAATTTACAAAATGAGCCCCATTATCTGATCTCATCACTTCACACACCCCCCATCTAGGGTACACTTCCCTCACTAGGAATTTGGCCGCACAGGTACAGTAAGGGTGTGTACATGGACCTGCTTCTACCCATCTAGAGAATGGATACACCACTACAATTAAGTATTTGTACCCATTTCACACTTGAATCATGTCAACATAGTCGATAGGTAAGTGCTGAAAAGGCCCATTTGGCCAGGGGAAGACTCCTCTGACTATTTTTAATGTGTGCCCAGCAGTGAATTGCTGGCAGATTATGCAGTTCACCATAAAGAATGCAACATGCTCAGCTAAATTCGGTATAAACCAGTCTTCTGCGAGCGTTGCTGCTAGATTGTCTTTTGATATGTGTAGTAGGTAATGCAATTGCTCCAATGCTATTTTTAGTAGGGCTACAGGCATTACTGGTTTACCAGTGCTGTCTTGCCACCACAATCCATCAGAGGGGTTTAAAGAACACCCTTGATGTTTCCATAGGTTCTTCTCGTCCTGTGGTGCCTCCCCTTGAAGCTCCATTAGTTGCGTGTGCCCCAGATTACTATAGGCTTCAAGTGTGGTACGTGCCACCATCATTCAATCATGGGTGCACGCGACTTCCACGACCATCTCACTTTTGGAGGCCATGCGCTTGGCTTCTGTGTCTGCTGCATGGTTCCCGCGTGACACGAAATCTGTCCATTTGGTGAGGGTGGCGCATTTCACGACCGCTATGCCCACTGGGAGCTGTAGTGCCTTAATCAGCCTGTCCAATAAGGCTGCATGCTGCACTGGTGTGCCGTCTGCTCGGAGGTAGCCCCTCCTTTTCCAGCATGCTAGTCCTTCGTGCACTGTGGACGTCACATAGGCGGAGTCACTGTACACCGTTATTTCCTGGTCTGCATGATTCTCTATGGCGAGTATCAATGGCAATAGTTCTGCAGCCTGCGCTGAATAATGAGATGGTATTCGTGCACTGTCGAGTACTCGAAATTCTCCATTTGCTATGTGTTTCATTACGGCAACACCTGTATATCTTTGTCGGTCTTCTTGGTCGATTCTCGAAGATCCATCAATAAAAACGATCTCTCCTCCCGCCAGGGCATTTTCTTTCACCCAGGGGATTTGATCATAGAATTCTTCATAGTTTGCACAGCCATGTATCGGTTCTCCTTCTGTGAATGGTTCTGCTATGAATGTAGCTGGGTTCACTGTTTTACATTGAACTATTTTGATCGATGGATTAGATATGATCTCTTCATATGCAGAAGCTCTCTGAGACATCAACTTGCCTTTAGGTTTCTCTAAAATAGCGAATAGTGAATGTTCAACGTATAACGTCATGGAACATCCCATCACAATAGTGGTTGCCTTTTCTATGGTGAAAGCTGCGGCAGCTAAACTTTGCTCGCATGGGAAGTGGCCTCTCATTAGGTCCAGGATCCCGCTGTAATATGCCAGGGGCTTGTATCCCAACAAAGTTTTTTGAGCAAGCAATGCCGTCATAACGTTGCCATCCGTGTGCAAGAATAGGTAGAATTCCTCTGCATAATTAGGAATCCCGAAAACTGGAGCTGTACAAATCGCTCTGTTGAGTTCAGCAAACCCTTTTTCCATTGTCTCAGACCATTCAATCTTTTCCTTTGTCACCTGGGCTTTCTTTAGAGCCTGAAGCAAAGGCTTGGTGTATGAGCTTTAATCGAAAACCCATGCTCTAACCTAGTTACATAGGCCTAGCAAGCTTTACATTTGCTTTATTGTGTGTGGCTTAGCCGTGTTCAATAGGGCTTTAGCCCTTTCTGGAGTCACCTTTTTACCTTCCTGTGAGATTAGCTGGCCTATGTATAGCACCTCCTGTTGACAATATTGCAACTTTTCCTTGTCAACCTTATAACCTTTCTCAGCCAGTACAGTCAAGAGCCGAATAGAATTGCGTCCGCATTGTTCTTCCATGGAGCTGCAGATCAAGATGTCGTCCACATATTGCAAGACGACACTTTCTTATGCAATATTGCTTAGGTCCATCTGTGGGACTGTGTTGAAAATGGACGGGGACTCACAGTACCCCTCTGGCAGCCTCGTGCTTTTCAGACGCATTTGTCGGAAAGTGAATGACGTCAGATCCTGAGAGTCACGGTGCAATGGGATTGAGAAAAAGGCATTTTTCAAGTCAATCACCGTAAAATATTTTGCCTCTGTGGGTATATTACATAGGATTGTAGATGGATTAGGGACTAGAGGGAACTCGGCTTCAACAATATCGTTTAATGCTCTTAAAACTTGAATTAGCCGCCAAGATCCTCTCTTTGATTTCTTGTCATTATAAATCACTGTATTACATGGTGACTCTGACGTCACCAAGATGCCCTGGTCCATCATGGCGGAAATTGTCTTTGTGATCCCTTCATCTTCCTCTCTGGACATGGGGTATTGTTGTGCTCTCTGTAAAATTGCTCGGGGTTTCAGCTTAATTTTCACTTCTCCCACCCCCTTCAGGAGGCCTACATCATATGGTCCTGTACTCCATACTGAGACAGGCACCTGGACCATGTCGTCATCAAAGTATTCCGGACGTATCAGTGCCAACATCATTCTATGAGGCACTTCCATTAATATAATTCTTACCCAAAATATGAGACTCACTTCCACCCTTCCGAGTCTGGTTGTTCTTCAAACAGATCGTCATCGGTGACGTCAGTCACTCGACACCCTTCTTCAATGGCGATAATTGCGCACCATTGTCTACCTTCATCATTGTAGCCTTCAACCAATGTTACTTTCCCTCGCACTGCTGCGGTATGTATCATCAAGGGAAATACGTGTCCCTCCTCTTCATGCATTGGTATTCTTGGTCTGAATAAAAATTCATAAGGGGTTCTCATGGTCCTATCTGCAAGGCCTGGCAATCCTGCCATGAGCACACGCATGCCATACACGAAAACCTCTGGGTCTAATGGTATAGCTCTCATGGCTATGTGCCCTGAGTATGCCCTGATCATTTCGCACAGGTTTGAATAATGCATTCCTGGAGTGGAGCATAGTATGCCCTCTTCCGTAAACGAGATTGTTGTTATGTTCAACTTTGTCATTAAGTCTCGACCCAAAATGTTTACTGGGGTCTGACGTGAGTATAATAAAGGTACATTCATCTCGCACTCTCCTACAGAGACTGGGAGTGTGTCTGTAAAGGGAACTTTACTGTGAGCTCCTGTAAAACTCTGAGTATCTATGGCCTTGCCGGCCAAGGAGAACTTGCCTTCTCATATGCACGAGCGTGTTGCCCCCGTGTCAGCTAAGAAGGAATATTCTTTACCCCCTATGATGACATTCACCCTAGGTTCCCTTTAAGGGTCTGGTATCATAGGACAGAGCACATCAGGGTTCCCAGTGAGCTGTCCTAGTTCATATATAAGTTTGGTCCCTTGTACATTTGTGGATTCTCTCCATTCCCTGGGTTGCCTCCCCTTCTGGAGCTCGTGCCCTGAGACGATTGCGGTGGTGCCTGTTGAAATTGCCCTTGTGGTGAATTCCCCATGTTCGGGGGTTGAACCCCTTGTTGCGCACCTTGCTGCATGCCTTGTGCTTGCTGCTGCACTGTGTGATCCTGTGCATTGCCCTGTTGTGAGATCGCAGGTGGATTCGCCGTACCTGCTCCCATTCCTTCGCTATTCTGCCACACGTCTTGACTTCTGCACGTGTGTGCCAAATGCCCTGTCATTCCACACAGCCAACATACTGGCGGTGGTTGGATTATTTGTCCGTTTGACATATCTCGGTTGCCTGTTTGCACATTTTGAAAACCTCCTTGATTACTCTGGAAACCTCCTTGATTACTTTGCCATCCTCTTCCTCTAAATCCCCTTCCCCTCGGGTACAGTCCTACGTTACCCGGGTTGTTCTGCTGTGGGTTAGCCACCTGTTGTAAGTTCTGTTCAGCTGGGCTAGTTAGCATGGCTCCTTCTAGAGCATACTTTGATAATTTCTTTTGCACCAGCTTTGCTTCCTCACCCTTTTGTGTTGCCTCCTTTTTCAGATTCTTTTCTTGCAACAATCTACAGTAATGTGCGATAGTTAACTGTATTTCAGCCCAAGGTTTAGCCTCAACCCCTACCAATTTCTTGAGCTGTTTCTGCACCGGTTCTGGCAACCCTTGGCACAATATGTGGTAAAACACCGGTATAGATTTCGTCTAGGATTCATGCGTTTTCGAGCACCCATGCGTCTTGAAAATTCTGGACACAAATCAACAGATCTTTTGACTCCTTAATTTTTTGAGTTATTACAGCTCCCATATTGGAAGTGTCCGGGTAAGCACTCGTAGCGCTTTCCATACTGCTGCTCTGCAATTATTAAATGGCGCTCTGTCGTGAGCAGTGTTACACCAGGGTACCCAGCCCGTGTCCACACCTCGTCTGCTCTCTCACCAAGTATGGTGATCAGGAGACAGTTAATGTCTCCTATAGCTAACGTGACACCCCCTGTCATTTTTTCTAACTCATGTATCCACTTGCCGGCTCCCGATGTCAGCATTGGAAGCTTGTTTTTCAGGTTTTCTCGATCCATGTGTGGCCAAGGAATATATTGCGGTCTTGCTCCCCCCTTTTCTAATAGCAGAAATTGGAATGTGCAGCCATCCTTCTCTTATATCATAGCTCTCCTGTCTATTGCAGGTATTATATTCCCGCATTGTCGTCTGCCTGGCAATGTCCTCAACCTGTCAACATAGGCGGGTGCCGTCACCCCCCTTTGACCATGGGGTGTTCCATCATGCCGGTCCGATTGTGTGGCAGACTCTGACGTCCTCAGTGCGGACTCACTAGCACCGACCATCGTACCCCTTTGTCCCTTGTAAACCTCTTTTCGCGCCGTCTCCTTTCTTCATTTATCTCGCACTCTGTTTCCTGTTGGACATTGATTGTTCCCAGTTCACGCAACTCGAGTCATCATCGTTTTTACTGATTTCTAGTCTGTCCAGGGACAGTCTCCTGCTCCCACTACTTCGGGTGACATCCTTAGTGTCATACCGTTGAGTGCTTTCCAAGCTCTCGTCTTCCCTTTCCCTTTGGGATATTGGTTCTAGTCCCATTTCATCATATATTTTATCGATCGGTTCCCCGATGCTTCTGGTGTCGAAGTCATCTTCAATATTTGCCCCAATCATGCCTGGTACTGAGTCGTGCGCAGGAAAGAATTCTTCAATGTCTTCCCATTCTACAACAGGATTGGGTTTTTTAACTTCCCTCTCCAAATATTCGAGATCACATGCCCTCTGTCTACGCTTACGTTCTATGACATCATCACATTCTTTGCGCTTCCTTGCCTCTTCTCTGACCTTATCTTCTTCTCTTCTCCTTTCATTTCTACGTTAATTTTCCCTTTGAACTTCCGCATCCCTTTGTCTCCTTATCTTGTCACGTACTCTTTGCTCTTCTTCTAAACCTTGCTGTTTCTGTCTGTCCAAGGCATAGACTGCTCTTTGTTTGCGATCAAGCTGTTTCTCTTGCTCTTAGCGATATACCTGTTCACGCCTCAGTCTATCCTTTCGTCTTATCCTTTCATCCCTTGACTCCTTGTCTTTCTCTTTTCTCTGCGCCTCATCTAACCTCTCTTTAGGTCTCACATCATCACTTCCTTTCCCATCAAGTTTCAACAATATTCGTCCCCCCCATCCATTTGTCCTTTGCGAATGCTATCTCATCAGTTCTGCTTTCACCTTCTTTCCATTTATTTCCCTCTCTCTCCTTATCGAGAGATGCACTAATCTGTGCCTGATCCTTCCTCTCATCATCTCGTCTCTCCTTGTCCCTCGGGACTGCAGAGGTAAGAATCTTGTCCTGATCCTTCCCTCGGTTTCGTCACTACTGTAAGTAGGTGACTCATATGCGGGGTTGCTGTACCCTGTGGCTGCTTTAAGCTCTCTTAATGGGTAGAGTCCCTCAGGTTTACTTCCCTCGGTTTATGTTTCAGGTGGGGCAGGTGGCACGGTAGGCGTCTCACCCCCCTCCGTGCATACGTTTAATATCCAGTCAGCAGGTGGCTCTTCTTCCTTCAACTGTTCGAACATTTTCCAAAGTTCTAGAACAGCAAGGCTTTTCTCTAGTTTTTTTCCTGTATATGTGGCATGCAAGTAAGTTGTCATATGCTGTAAAACGGCTTTGGATAAGGACCCATTTTGTGGCCACGGCAGAAACATCTTGTGGGCAGGACCCTTAATCCACTCTGTGCTATATGTGCTATATTTCTTAAGCTAGGGTGCATGTTTCGGCAGTTGCTTACATAAGTGTGCCAATGGTGTAATTTCTTCCATGCTTAAATCTGTTCTACTTTCCTCTCAGACACCACTTTTCAATGCTTCCATGCAATTTAACACTATCGTCAATATGAGCGAGCACCAAACACTGCAAGTTCCAATCCAATTTTTTCCTGCCAAAACTTTTTATCGACAATTTACTCAAGAATATCAATCCATGTGGGATTCCCTCTCAGCTATAGAATTGTGTAAAAACCCTATTTGATTTCAACAACACGACAAAATTTCTTACATGTGACATACAACATAACACGTATGACAGACACTTGACACACAAGACAGACACCAGCTGGACAAAATATCTCTGCCTCTAATTTGTACCACGACATGGAGTTTAAACAAACTCCTTTTATGACGTCTTTAAACGTGGTAGTAGCCTAGTCATTCCCCATTATGTGGGACTCTGAGTTCACATTTCTTCTGACCGCTATATTATAGCACAGGAATAAGGCGTATCCTCTCTCTCCTCAGGTGTCTTTCCCTGGAATCGTCTCTCTTCTCGGGTGTCTACCCTGGTATTCTTTAATATCTCAGGTGTCCACCCTGGTATTCTTTACTATCTCAGGTGTCCACCCTGGTATTCTTTAATATCTCAATTATTCTCGAGTCATTATCCCCATATATATATATATATATATATATATATATATATTTATATATATATATATATATATATATATATATATATATATTACATGGCCACGGTAGTGGCCATGTAGTTATGGTTAAGTTGCTGTTTCCATAGGAAGAGCACTTTTTGGGCGGCTTATAACTTCGCTCTCCCTGGACGGATCCTCACCAAACTTTGCAAAAGAAGTACATGGGTCACTCTGAATTATACTGAATGGGAAAAAATCTTGCACACGGCCACAGGCCAAACCGCTGGACGGATTTACACCAAATTTGCGGCAGGAGTGGGGGCTTGGTCCCGAAAGCGTGCTTTTGCAAATTTGGTGTAAATCCGTCCAGTAGTTTTTTATAAAATGACCAAAACTTAAGGCAAAAAAATGAGTGATATCTGTGTTCGCTTCGCGGACGGACTTCCCTGTTCGCTCCGCGGACAGCACCCCGATTGGCCCATGGCCTTGCGTCATGTCCGCGGACATGCAACGTGTTCGCTGATTGGGTGGCGAGGGGCGTGGAGCGCGTCAGATTTTCTGTGGCGCCCGCCATCTTGTATTCGCCGTCGACCGCGTACAGCGCGGTCAAACGTGGATAAAAAATTGTATTTAGTGCCGTGTGTTGGTGTGTAAGAGTGTTTGGGGAGGGTGGGAGAGTATGAGATAGGTTCAATGTTTTGTTTTTTTATGTGCTAGACGTTTTTGTTGCGTTCGATTTGTCCACGGAGAACACGGCTGTTCTGACATTTTGTAAATAAACTAAATGGTGGGGTGTTTAGAGGATGGAGTATGTGTCATTTTTGTTCTCAAGGAAGGTAAAAATGAACTATGAACACTCGCGGTGTACTTAATTGTTCGTAAATACACAAACTGGGGGTGTCCTCAGGATGCTGTCCGTATTGTAATCTGTTTAGTTGAATGTGTTCTAAGTACACTCGCGGTGTCCCGAAATGGTTGCAATTACACAAAATGGGGGTGTTCTGAGAACGTTGTTTGTATTGTTCGTTGTCAGGGTGAAAGTGTTTTAAGACCACTCCTTTTGTCCGCTAATAGTACAATTTCCCATGGGCGTCAACTGACTTTTTGTCCACTAAAGAAACGATAAATCCGGCTGGTGTGCGCCGACATTATGTGATAATCCTATGACTGGCGCTATTGACCTGGCTGACTTGCTTTTGCGACACTAAATCATATCTCCCGCCCCTAAGCCTGATATTATCAAAGCATTCATATTCCCCGCCTCTCTCCGTGACATTACAGGGTGGGTCATCAAACGCGCCCAGTTCTCTCCAGTCCTAAGTGACTTTACACAGAACCCGGAAGACAACACATATTATGTCACAACACAGCGCGCCACAATTCGGAATATGAAACAGTGATTTAAAAGCAAACAGCAAGATTGTAAATTTTGTAAAGTACATTTATTTGACATCAAATGTTTAGAGAATATTCAGCAATTTGCATTTGTCTTTGTTGTCGATCCGCAAAAGTTCATGTTGAGGCACGCGATGTTCCTTTGCGGTACAGAGGGTGTTAGATCAGCTTACAACTCAGTGCGCTACAATTTGGAATATGAAACTGTGGTTTAAAAGTAAACAGCAGGATTGTACATTTGGTAAAGTACAGTTATTTCACATGAAATGTTTAGTGAATATTCAGCGATTTGCGATTGTCTCTGCTGTCGATCAGCAAAAGTTTATTTTGAGCCACGCGTTGTTCCTTTGCGGTAGATAGGCTGTTGGTTTATGATAAAAGCAGTAAATGGTCGCTCTGATAATCGGAAGGTTGCTCCAACAACGAGCCATTAGACCACCCTATTGGTTGGTATGTTGTTTGTAGCCGCTAGTACTGCGTAAGGGCATATTGGTCCTGGGCGATTGTCCCATAAAATGGTGAGGGTCATGAAGTTGCATATTTGGACCTGCACCTGGCAGTTGAAGACCCCATCCGCTGGAGTCTGTAAATCGTGACATAGGCAAAATGGGGCCACGTACCTGTTTTAAAAAACATAAATTAGTCTCACCAGCCCATCTTCATTAAAAATCATCATTTTATTTATTAGGGCGTGAAACTATTTGCTATCGAAGATAGTGCAACGGAGTATGTTAATAATAAAATAATAATATTTTCCCATTCATATAGCGCTAAGAACCGTGAGGTATGTAAGCGGTGCTTATTATTAACCACGGTGTGTGGTGCTCATTTATCGACCACGGAAGGATGAAAGGCTGAGTTTGGCCTTGCCGGGATTCCAACTTGAGTTAGCAAGCTGTGCACGGATGTCAAAGCGAGCGTTGTACTCGCTGTGCCACTTGACAGGCTACAGTGAAGTGGCACAGCGAGTAGAGCGCTTGACCGCCTATAGACCGGTTAAATTATTTCTATTAACCCACCCTGTGTCGTCTGCCTTTATCAGAGCCCTCTAAACGGCAGGGGATCAATACGGCGGTGATAGTGCGCGGTAGAAAACATTATGTTACTTTCAACGAACAAGTTCAACTTGAGCGGTCTTTAATGCTACGCTATTGTAATTATATTTGGTATAAAATAATCTAAAGGGTTACTTACAGTACAATTGCAATTTCCATTGTCTACGAGTAGTGCAGTCCCAAAATACGACTCCGCGTGTGCGAACGATCTTTTGCATAGTGATATAATATATAAAAGTGGTTTTGTTTCAGAAATTTCATCCTTATCTTCTCTTACGTTTTAGCAACACTCCTTCAAGAGAAGTCTTTCATCACAATCTCTGTCTGTCAAGGTCAAAACACAATACAACCTTATAGTCCGCTTCGTGAGCCTCTCCGGGGCCCGAGAAAAAAATGGAAGCAGCTGACCTCCACTGTGAACGAGCATAAATTCTTACTTTGCAACATTCTGTGTAAAGCCATCTGTGAGAAGTTGGTTTTTGCACGCCATGTTTGTATATTGTTTGCGTGATATTAAAAAAAGTTTGTTTAAGGGACGTTATGGTTCTAAGTACAGCCAAAAGACCCCTGAAAATCGCAAGTTATGGTAAGCTATGAAAAATAACTCGCGCCACCACCGTGCACTGCTAAGACTAACACCCAGGACATCAAAGATGACATCGCAAATGTCATTGATGAAATCACTGATGACATCACATGTGTATGTACTTTTCATGGAATTTGTGTACTAGGGATTTTTATTATAATGTTGCGAAAAAAGTGTCAAGGATATTGCAATAAATATACCGTTATTAGTGCTTTGAACGATGCATTGATATAAATAGCATTGTATTATGGGATTCTATCTAGTATACTGAGCTACTAATGAATAAACATAGCATTGTGTTATTATTAGCTGTATGCAATGAGGGAATGGCACAGAGAGTAAAGTGTACGCCGTCCGCGGACACCGCGGCTGTTCGTGGACAGGGCGTGCTACATCCGGGTTTTTCCAGGAAATCCAACATGGAAAGAAGACTGTACGTATCAGCCAATCAGATGTCGAGGTTGTGGATTTGTGTTGAAAGAGACTGTGTGTAGTGAAGATGGCAGAAGTGGAGAAAGTCAGGGTGTTGGTGCTCGGAGATATGTTTGTACATGGTTTACAACAGTACGCTGAATGCAGGCATGTTGCAAAGAACTTTGATGTGAAAGGAGTGGAGGTGGTGTGGAGCACTGTGCCTGATTGCAATGTACAGGGAATTGTACAAGTTTGTGAGGATATGGCCACGATGAACAGTCCGCATGTGGTCGTTTTGCACTATAGTGGTTTCCATTTGGGCAACGTCAGTGCCCCTACTTTGTTGGCTGATTTGGAACGCTTGGTTCAAGCCGTAATGAAGATCCTTCCAAATGCGAAAATAATTTTTTCTGGATTACTACCTAGGGCAATATGGGACAATAGTTCAGTTTTTTGTCCTCAGCAAAACATTGCTAGGTGTGTCATCAACCGAGGCATGTGTGCCTTCATGCTTAGAGCTGGTATGTTCTTCTGTAACAATGAGAATATTGATGCCAGTAATGCTGTTAATTTTAAAGAAGATGGCATTTCTTTATCTTTTACGGGAAATGCCTTTCTATTTTGGAATGTAAGGGTTGCTTTGGAGATGGTTATGTGAAGATTTTAGGAGTAAAGTAAGAAAAAAAAACCAAGAAAAAAATACAAAATAACAGGTGTTATTATATAAGATAAAAATAAATAAAGGCATCTGTAAAAAAAAAAAAAAAAAATGGCTCTTTTCAGAGCCAACTTCAACGGGGAAATGGGGCACACTATTTAAATTTACATTCACCACGCTCAGATTTTCGATATGTCCGCGGACATGGCGGTAGTCCGTGGACATGAAAACCACTACGAGGGGGTTAGTATGTTCTATGTTACATGTATATGAAGTCAGGGATATTATGGTTAAGTTGTGCTACTAAAAACCTATGAAATTCAGTGAAAAAACTTTGTTAAAGGGACGTTATGGTTAAGTTGCGCTACTAAAAACAATTACATTTGTGATGTCATCTTTGATGTCCTGGGTGTTAGTGTTAGCAGTGCACGGTGGCACGAGTTATGGTTGCTTATGTTACCAAAACTGCCGAATTTCAGGGGTTTTTTGGTTTTACTTTGAACCATAACGTCCCTTTAACAAAGTTTTTTCAATGAATTTCATAGGTTTTTAGTAGCGCAACTTACAAAGTTTTTTTACTGAATATAGATATATATATATGTATATATATATAGTCTTCTCTTCGTCTGGCTATTTTTTCCCACCTGCCTCTGTTACCTTTTCCCTTACTTGTTCTAATGCCTAAGACATTTGCCAAAGCATTCAATTTTTTGTTTCACTCACCGCTCGCATGGTTCCTCTCTTGATCCGCAGGATCACCGCCTCCGTTACTGTTTCCTTTAGTCTTTCGCCTGTTCCGCTGCCCGTAGTTATGGAAGGGTTTATGTTTATAAAACGGGTCCCTTCAGACCCACTGCAGTTTTTTGGACAGAATTAAACTATCATTGTCCACGGGAAGCTTCATAGTCTACTCTGCCAAATGGCGAAGGACTCGTGATATTGCTGAAGACCTAGAGTTACTTTGTGTCGACGGTCACTAGGTGTCTTATTTTAATCAATAAAAAATAATCGATGGTCAAAACCATCCCCTCTGCTACCAAGTGTACAAGAGGGCGGAGCCACCTCTGACGGGCCCATGGGATCTGAGCTCACCCTCGAGTACTTTAAGACGAGATAGCTGCACCTTGAAGTGGATGGGGCGCAGGATTCTGTTACTCCAACACCAATCAATAAGGACAACTGAAATGGTTTGGCAAAGGGAAGTCTGTTTAATGACAAGTACAAAAAATGGGGAAACATTAGGAAATCATCAGTGATGCCATCGCCCGTCTTGCTTCAACTTCCACAATCTTCATTCAGACAGCAATTCTTATAGGCAAAAGCCATCATCATTGATGTCTAACACTCGAAAGTTTGTCATGCAAGTCTATTGGTTGGAAAAGGTAACTTAAGTATAGGTACTATATCTGTATATGGTAACAGGGTGTGGGGATTGCATAACTCTTATCGGGTGGCGTCTACGCCCATCCCTCTACATCACTCATGCTAGACGTCACTACAAGTACGACGTATCATTGGTTCTACTAACCATAGGACCCTAGATTACTTGGTCCATTGTGATTGGGTCAGTTACACCCCCAAGCATAAATCTCCACTTTAATTAGCAGCATGCAGAATGTTCACCCAGATGCGGCATGCCCCAAGATTCACCCTGCCTCCCTTCCATCATTCAGTACTTTAGGGCTATGTGTCAATTAGTTGGCTGAGGATGGCCTCGAAACTGTAGCTTCTTATCAGGGAAAGTTATGGCATCCTCTGGTTTTGGGTGACATCAGACGTTGGAACCTTTTTGCGCTTGGCTGGTCACATGTCTCTACACCGTGAAGCTGCTTCATTTTCCATCTATTTGTGTATTTGATTCTCTCTTCGGCCTTGCCACCTGCCTGGACCTCATTATCTCGACCTTCACGGGCAGGCTGCTATGCTCTTAAGTTTCGATTCTTCGGAGTTGCTGCTCTCCTCCCTTCCTTGGGTTGACCTCGAATTCCTAGGCATGAGCTGCTTCTTGCTAAGTTTCGATTCCGCTCTTTTGTCTGGCTTTGTGCTGGTATATGAATCCTGGCCTGTATGGCCCCTACCATCCCGGGCTTAATTCTGCTTTCATGTAGAGTGGACTGCACTTATATAATGTGCTTCATTGACGTAGATATATATAGTTGGCACTTGCCGCTCTAGTCTTCTACTAAGCATAGCTAGCCGCACTGTTTTCTTAGCTTCTTGCGTTATAAGCCAATGTACAGGCGTTAGCTGGTTGCATACTTTCATCCGGCTTTATGATTACGTTTCATTATATTTCGACATCGTCTCTTCTTCTATGTCTGTGATATCTTTATCCATGGTGTTTCGTCCTAGTGTGTCATCTTTCGGTTGTTGTTCGTTCATCTGTACATCTGTCCGGGCCCTCGTGTCGTCACCATTTGCCTTCGATTAAGGCCCTTTGGGTCTCTTCTGGGACAGTTTGAAAGTAGTCTTCATGTCGTGTCAGCTGTTGGTACGGTTGTCTCAATGGGTACCGTGCCGCCCATGGTTGTCTGGTAATTGGCACTTCAACAGGTATTGCTCTTCCGATGGGCACTGGACAAAGCCCTAGCGCGGCTCTCTGCTGGTTTATTTGTTTATCACATGTCACATATCTCAGCGAGTATGTTCCTGGTATTTCAAAATGGCTGGCTGGAGTGCAGGCCATATCTGGGACCTCCTCTACAACCCCATGCAAGATTGCTGGTTTGGTTATATTTTGTTATTGTTGATAGATATGTTGTGGGTTGACACTACCGTGTTTGGGTTTGTGGTGAGGGTTGGCAGGGTGGTGAAGGACTGGGGTAAAAGTTAAAATGGCTTGGCTTTTCATTATAGCCTTATTCATCACACATATTGGGCCACTATACTTGGAATATGACAATGTTCCTGGCCTTGGAGGATTGTTCTGGGGTGGGCTTGCCTGATCATATGTTATGAAGTTGGAATATACGCGGACAGGGCAAATCAATAAAGTTTATAAAAATCCCCACGCATGTAGAGAGACATAAGGTGAATATTTTCCTGCAGGAAACACATGCCATGCTGGCATCCAGTCTCTCCTTTTCCAGGGCATGGGGAGGATACAGGTTTTTCACGCGTTCTGATCGTCATCCATATGTCTCTAAAATGCACACGTATTAGTTTGAATTCGAAGCATTGGGCCGATATGTGGTAGTGCACAGGATGTTATTGAACATAGAAATGTTACTGTTGAATACATACGGCCCAGAGGTTGACAACCTGGGCTTCTACGAATTAATTATTGCTAAATGTACCTCATTACAGAACGTACCAATATTTTGTGGCGCGGGCATGAACACTATCTTCAACATTGAACTTGATTGCACGGGGACTACACACAGGGTAATGACTAAGGTAGCTCTGCTATAGTGACTGGGATGCAGGACCTAGACATTGTTCATGCATGGAGTGCATTACACCCAGTGAGACATGCCTACTCTTATTACTTGACCCTACACAACATGGAGTCCAGGAATGAACTACCTCAAGCTCCATCCTAAACAAAGCACTGTCAGTAGATATGCTCCACTGCACATACTCAGATCACCCCCAGATCTGTTCCCAAGCCCAGCTTCAGAAGGCCTGGCATGATACTGAATGCAGAAACATCCTCACATCCTGTCCAAAAGATGCCCAAACTGTTTTTCTGTTAGGGCGCGTATTGTGACCAACAAAAACAGTAAGAGTACAACTTCCATTTCTCACTCAAAAGGATTTCTTGCTGAATCACTATTGGGCATGTATCAAATTTAAAACTGTGGGCACTCTTAATGAGAGTGAATTACAGGCATGGGAATCGTTAGTAATTTCTCCAATTACATGGAAGTGGAACTGGGCCAAGGAAAAGCTCTGCCCCAAAGAGCAGAAGATCCAGCCATAGAACAAAGTCTTACTGCCTTTATTAAAAATTCAATGACAGGTATTGCAGTATGAGCAATGCAGCATTCTCCACACACGCTCTCGTTGATCTTGAACCTGTTGTCTAGTTTTGTTGATACATGACGTCACAAAATGAACTTACATCCTAGAAAACTTAACGACGGTCAAGATGGGTTATTTATTTATTTATGTTTTCCATTTATAATGCGCCGAAGCCCAGAGGCATCAGGGCGCTGTTGCAAACCAATTACATTTGTACAAAGCTTATTACATTGCATAAGACAAAAATGACAGACAATACTAATGGGTTTGGGCGAGTCTCAGTGTCTCATCAGGGGTTAGGCAAAGAGACAGGTTTTCAGAGCGTTGCAGAAGGACAAGTAAGATTATAATTGCTCTGAGCTCGGTTGGTAGGTTGTTCCACTGGTTTACTGCAACTGACGGGAAGCGCACCCCTCTGCCTTTAGCCCTTTTCACTCTTGGAATGGCTAATTTGAAAGCATGGAGAGATCCTACCGGCATGTTTGGTTGTGCTCTAGCAATTTTCTGTGACAAATATTCTGGGTCGGTTTTGCTCAGGCATTTGTGATAATGCGACAGTCTTGAAGATGATTCTTTGTCTGGTCGGGAGCCAGTGAGCTTTTTTTCTGGCAGCTGAGATGTGTTCCCTTTTAGGAAGGTTCACCACTGTTCTCAGGGAATTGTTCTGTATTACTTGTAGTTTATTTAAGTTTCAACAGGAGGTACCTGCAAATAGGACATTGCAATAATCCAGCCTTGCGCCCGTGATTGCTCTGGCAATGGTCATGCAGCGTTCTGTGGTGAGAAATTGTCTTGCAGCATTCATAAGCTTGGCAGTATAAGCTGAAGAAGTTGCAATGGCGCTCACTTGTCTGTTGAGGGAGAGGGAAGTGTCCAAGTATACACCCAGGGTTTTAATCAAGTCAGAATCTGGGATCTGGATTCCGTCTATCGTGAAGGCTGTGAAATGCATGCTGAACCTTTTTAACTCTGCAGGAGAGCCTAATAGTAAAATCCCGGTCTTATCATCATTAAGGCATAGATGATTAGTAGCCATCCAAGCCTGAATGGTGGTGTATACTTTATTGAGCAAGGCGGAGTCCTTGTCATAGGACCCTGTCAGGGTGTAGTTGGTATATGAGATGCCTAAATTGTCCAGGAGATCAAATAGGGGTTTCATAAAAATATTGTAGAGTGATGGGGATATGCAGGAACCCTGGGGTATGCCACAAGGGATGGGTGCAGCACTAGCTGTGTCAGAGAAACTCTCATTGATCTCCCTTCAAGGAAGGAGGCAATCCAACTGGCAGCTTCTAGTGAGAAGTTGGCAGCAGGCGTAAGGTGGTGGAAAAGGGATTTATGGTCCACAAGGTCAAAAGCTACTGATAGGTCCTGTAAGAGCAAGAGGGCTGGTTTTCCCTCGTCTCTGAACAAATCCATTTGTATGTTAAGGTCGAGTACCGCGGATTAGGTGCTGTGGTCTGGTCTGAAGCCCGATTGGTGCATTCCTCGGATGTGATATGATTCCAGATAGCAATGGAACTGGTTGTAGGTTGCTGTGTCTAGGATCTTGAGCAAGAAGGGTACTGTGGTGATGGGGCGATAATTGTTGGGTAATGAAGGGTCTAGTGATTTTTTTTTAGTAAGGGGAGGACCCATGATTCTTTGAGGCTGGTAGGTACTATGTTAGTGACGAAGGAGGCATTGATAACGTAGTGATGAAAGGGAATAGGTCTGAGGTGCAGTCTTTCATGATAGTAGCTGGGCAGATGTCTCCTATGCATCTGGATGGTTTAAGATTTTTAATGATATTGGTTGTTTCCAATTCTGAGATTTCTCTGATGTTGAAAGGAGGTATGGCAAATGATTTAGCTGGTGCAGGGAGGTTGCTCGGGTTGGTTTGACTTTGTTTTAGTGCAATTCTTTCCTGCAGAAGACACATTTTCTTCCTCATAGTGTTCTGGATGTTGTTGCACCAGGATTCGTCTTTAATTACAGAGGAGGGAGGTGACATGGGGGTTTCAAGTTCTCTCAGTATTTTGAATAATTCTTTCGAATTAGAGTTCCCATTAGCTATGCTGGCATTATACGTTTCTGCTTTTGCCTTTATGATGGCTTGCTTATATTCGTTGATGAGTTTATTGTAGGTCAGATTTAGGGATTCTGAGATTTTTTTTCTCCTGATCGCTTCTGCTTGTCTCTTCTTAGCGTGCAGTGCTTTGTAGGGCTTTGGTGAACCAAGGGTTGTGGTGGTCTTTGTGCTTAGGTTTTCTAGGGATGAGCGGTGCTATAGTAGCTATTGCTTTGGTGAGGGTGCTAGTATAGAGATCTGCTAAATTCTGAGGATCTGCTGTGGCAATGTTTTCCCTAGCCAGCTGTGTGGGGTAGAGGGATAATGAGATTTAGTGATTTTCTTGGTGCTACGGGCCCAGGTAGGAAGCAGGGAGGGGGGGGGCATTGGTAGTTGTATGTTTTTGAGCAGGGAGGCTAAACATAATAACGTGGTGATCCGACCAAGGGATGGAGTTGTTGTTGTGATAGTTATCTGGTTGTTAAGGTCTGCTACCCAGTCTAAGGTTCTTCCTTTGGTGTGGCTAGGGGATGAGATGCGGTGTTGAAAGCCTAGGTCTGATGGGGCGTTAGCAACACTTGTGGCTGTATTGTCGGTAGTGTCATGGAGGCCTAGATTAAAGTATCCTAAGAGTATTACTCTAGAGGTAGATTTAAGGTTCTCCCTTAAAAGATGACTGCGGTCATCTTCAAAGTTGATTGCAGAAGTAGATTGGCGGTATATAACATGTATGGTGATAGTGTTGGAGGGTGCTGCAACAAGTTTGACTGTGACACATTCAAAGTGGCCTTTTGTGGAGGTGCTAGTAGGTCTGATGTGGAGACTGTCTTTGTTAATCAGGGTTACGCCACCCCCGCGGGCGTCTATTTTTTCACATCTGATGATGGTGTAGCCTTCAGATAGTGCTAGGGAAAGAGCGGGCCTGATGCTTGATGGAGCCAGGTTCCATAATGACTAGAAGGTCTGGGTCCAGATTGGAGATAAGGTCATTCATGTCAAGTGCATGAGCTGATATGAACTTAGCATTGATAAGAGCTGCCTGTAGTAAGTGGTCAGGTTTAGGTATAGTGGGAATGTTATGTGTGGGGCATGATGGGGGTAGCTTGCGGCTGGGGGAGGTCATGTTGGTCTGTGCATGTGTTGGTACGGTGGCTATTTTTCTTCTGTGGTTTAAAGTCGGAGGCAGAGCTTAGTGGTGGCATTAGAGATGTTAGTGTATTCTATGTGGTGTTGTGTGGGGTGAGTCAGAGCGTGTGGGGGTCTGGCGTGAGTATGTGCTCCTAGATACTAATTTCTACTTCCAGTCTCCACAGAGAGGTTGGTAGGGGCTGCAGGGGTTGTTTTTGAGCAAAGCCTATAGTTCCTCTCTAGGAGGAGAGGCTGGGTGTCGGCTCTCACTGGTTTATGGTGGGGAGGCTCATGAGAGACATGGCATTTCCTAGCGGTCATATGGTTTACGGAAGGTGTCTTGTGGTGCGTTAGGTGAGGGTAAGGGTAGCCTTCTGAGGGATTGTTGCATGGTGCGGTTGGTAGACAGGCCCTTGAAGGCTTTGTATGGGTGAGTGCGAGCTGAGTGTTTCTTACAAGGGTAACAGAGCTGGCAAGGGGTGCCCTCGAACTAAGGGTTGGCCGTGATGTGCTCTATTTAAAAGAACAAGAGCCGGTCCTGAGAGCCACAGTTGTGAGCTGCACAGGTTTGGATGCAACATCAGGAGGGTAGGACCGGCGTCTTATCCCGTTAGCATAGTGTGAGCATTGCAGGGGGGTCGCAGAGTCTGGGCTGTGTGTAGCTGGGCCGTGGTGGAGGCGGTCGATGAGTTGGGCGGGTCTTGTTACTGTTTTGCGCTGGAAATAGTCATGGTGGAAGGTCTATACAGCATTGTACATAGCGAAAGTGCGTGGAGGATAGGTCTAGGGCAGATAGTGTTGTGGTGGTGAGGGCATGTGGCAAGTCTTGGTGTTCCCCTCCAGGACTAAAGCACCGGCAGTACAAGACGGTACGTCAGGCTTACTGGGCAGCAGTACAATGTTCTTGCGCAATGCAGGTTAGTAAGGTAAACTATATACAGATTCTATAATAGTTTAGTGTAGTAATTGGATGAAACGTATCTGGTACCTCCTCCTACGACCACTTCTAAATGTTACAAATACAAACGTTGCAGGTTAATGTGAGGTGACTGGGTGGTGCAACAAAGTGTGAGCTTAACGTGGAAGGTGGTTAGGGGTTTCGTAAAAGGGTCTTCTCAGCCTTAGAGCTTTGGAAAGTTACCAGGCCAAGTGCAACTATTCAAGGTAGTGAGAACGGCCCGAAGGTGCTGCATGTTCTCAACAAGCTACCATCTCCGATCTCCTAAGCCTTGAGACAGAACTTTTGGCTTTGAACCTGATATTGCTTTGTATCATCCTGCCTTTAATCCAATGGCAACAGCCACCTCAGTCTGCTCGAACTACTAGGCTCTGTCTTGCAGGTTCAGATCACGTAATGAGGATTTATTTTCAGCTTGTATTCCCTGCAGGTGTTCTATCTCTTCTGCTAACTTGACGCCTTCCCTTTTCTCTGTGTCCTTGGCAAGGCTGTGTCCAATAAGCAGACCTTCAAATATGCTTGAACCCTGTAATATATGGTCCTTTTTTTCTGTCTAGAACCCTTCCACTCAAATGGCCTACATAAAACAAAACTCAGGTAAGGGCTAAACAATGCCACCAGCAAATGTTTTCACAGAAAACAGTACAGTACTGTTAGTGATGTAAGCTGATTTGTCCAGGATCACTGTATCGTCTGCTGGCAAAGCCAGGTTACGAAAATTAATACTTTAGTGTTTAATTTGATTACATAATCACCTCTGCAGACTTACACTTTATGCTCATCATTTGGGGTGGTTGACTAGGTTTTACAACCTCCTGTCTGAAAAAAAACGTTTTCTAGTCCTTGACCATACTGATGCTATGATGATTTTTGTTGCAACCGCTCTGTGGTTCAGGTACACTGCTGATAATAGCACCTGATGCTCTACAAAACAAAGTGCATATGCATGTAGGTTCATCAACTTCAGACGTAAGAAAGGCTAAATTCTTGGCTGGAATTTGGTTTTTCAATCTTGCATATGAAAACATATCTCTTCAAAGGGGGCTTAACATACAGAGCTATCTTCTGAAGCATTGCAAAACTCAAATCTATCAGTATGCATTTTAACTTTGGCTATTGCACATGATCTATATGATCCCCAGAGAAGGCAGGGTTTAGCCTCAGCAGTATGCCTTAAAATACCCTGGCGTGTGCTATTTATGTTTGGTGGAAACTGACTTCTTTAGATCAGGCAGCCTTGTGGGGCCCCCCTCCAAGGTGGAGGCCCAGGGCAAGTGCCCCTCTTGCTCCACCCCGTCCCCACGGAAAGATGTCTCTGTAACTAGATGGTAGAATTGAAACTTTCCCCAAAGATGTTTCAAGTCCTTTTCCAAGTTCTATAGGCTCTTAGTGGTTTTTTTCGGCTGCATGATATATGGTGTTGACGAGTCCATGTACTAGTTGGGAGGGCAAGTTGTTGGTAGGTGAATGTGTTTTGGGGGCATCAAGAATATATCAAGAATGAAACAGGCGTTCTGTAGTGGCTGCCACCATGAGTGGGTTATTCACCTTGGATCGAAATCCGAGTTTAAGGATGTTGACCAGTAGGTTTTGGGTTCCTCTATTGATGCGGTCATCCAGCAAAGATGTATATGCCCCAAAACAAAAATACTGCCTATGGAACTCAAACCTACTTTCCTTGTAAACAGCAGGTCCTTTTTGTGTTGAAGGCTGTTGCTGGGTAGAAATGCAGAACAAGACATTTTTTCCCACATCTGCCGATTTTCTTTGGGGGCCTGCCAGCCCTGTGTGTCCCTACATCTTCAGAGATTCAGCAGGAATGGGCACACACCATGGGCAGAGCACAACTGCAGTTTTATTTTATTTATTTAAACAGTGAGTGCTCTTTTGATCACAAAAGAACATACAATAGATAGGAAATCAGATTTGACCGGAAGCAGTGAGCGTCTTACAATGGGGTGAGTTTGAGTGACGTTTTGACCAGGTTGTCGAAAGGAATAAATGGAACAGTCACCAAGGATAAATCATGGGTGGGCCTATATAGATTAAGGACAATCAACATTAGCCACTATTAAGTGAAGATAAGATGTACGGCCAGTTGTGTTAGGTATGTGACCATGATGGATGAAGTGCTAGGGTGAAGGCTGAGAAACTGAGGGACAGAGGCAGAGTAGAGGCAGCTCATCATTATTCTACTCACAGTGAGCTATAATGATTGTATTTATTTGGATTTATTAAGCACCCAGCGGCCCGGAGGCATCGTGGCGCCGTTACAGAATATTCAGCTTAGTACATGTTAGCAACAATGGTTACAGGCAAGTGTATATAAACATTGTAGAAAAGGTGTTCGTGGTTACAGAGGAACAGTGTTGGAGGCAGTTCATCGTATTAGGCAGTTTAGTTGAACAACTTTGTTTTCAGGGTTGTTCTGAATGTGGAGAGGGATTCTTCGCTTCTTAGACTGGGCGGTAGTGAGTTCCATGCTCTTGGGGCTAGAACTTCAAAGCCCCAAGCTGGTTCCGCCCGCTTTCGCTCTGTTAAATGCTGAGACTGAGAGTTGGTGTGAGTATTTGTTGCGTTTTGGTCTGTGTCTGATCTTCTGAACAATATCTACTGCTGGCCCATAATTGGCATAGCCCACCGGAAAGGTTATAGATGGAGCAAGACTCGGGCGTAGACGGGGTAGAGCCTGAGTGGGCAAGGCCCACCGAAAATCTGTAAATGCCCACTCAACATGGCTGGGTGGGCATTTACAGATGTTAATGTCACTGAGGTGGGTCCAAGTACATTAGCTTCAGGCTCCAATTTTTAGACAATTCTGGCTTTGCCCCATTGCACTAAGTATCATGGTCAGAGAGGGCTTTAAGCAGGACTGTAGGTGAAGACCCAAGAATATGAGATCAGCAATGGATCCAAAGTCAGGCGACCATGCCGATGTCACCCAGACTGATGTATCCCATGAGTCATGGGTGCAGGGGTCAAGTTTGGCATAGGGATTGAGTTGTGGTTGCACTGCCGGTTTCTGTTGCATGGTCTGCATGAATAGCCCCTGAAGATGTCCAGGTGATGACTATGACGTCGGCAACATTGGATGACCACCTTCTGGTGATCCCTGAAGTGGAGGGCATTGAAGCAGATGCTGTGAGGAGGAGGCACAATATTGTTCCTTGAATTCCGATGACTATATAGGGCTCGAGAAGAGGATGCAAGACGGTTCCACAAAGAGAAGCAGCTGAAGGTGGCCCAGTCAAAATGACCCATGAAGGAGCAGGTATGTTTGAGGCAACACTGCAGTGGTTCCAGGCCGGAAGCTGGGACTCCCCTATGAGGTCCATTGAGAACCATGGGACAAGGAAGCTTCCTGATGGACTTTCAGGAAACACTCTCAGCACCTTCCAGAAGGTTTCATGGTATGGATCTGTAGAATGGCTCAGGGTCTGCCAGGATATACCTGCAGAGAGGCTGGGTATTACCCCTTTGGAGGTTTTGGAGGTCCTCCAGCCTGGATTAGCCAGCCAAGCTCATCTTTCACATGCACACAAACCTGTGGAAAGAGGTATCTAACAGACTCTCATCCATTCCATACCAGATTTCATTCAAACACATGTGCCTTCGTGTAGGCAACAAAGGTAGAATGGTCAAAATGGCTGTTCCTTATGTAAAAACCACCGAAAGAAGGATCACAAACAAAAGGGCCAGATCTTGGATTTTAAATTGTGTTGGCAGTCGCATTTCTTTTGAGGAAGCAAGTGGCTGCCAGCATAGTACACACTCTACAACCTGATCTAGCCAAACGTAAAACTCACAATGGCCATCAGCCTACTCCCCAAACACACTTTCTGGTTGGGAAAACGTACCCAAGGACAAACATGGGACTCTGGGAGCACCTCTGTCTGGGTAGCCATGTGGGCTAGTGAAGGCAGCATGCGAAAATAAACTTGCATCTTCCAGGAAGACTTCAGTAGGCATCTCCACGTCGGCAAAAAAAAGGTAGAGAACTAAGTAGCCTGAAAAAAGTTTAAGGGACTACCAAAGTTAGCAAAAAAAAGAGCCGAAGGGTTTTTCCGAACCAACACCCTGCCTCTTGCTGGAACATTCCAATAATCATTTGGCATAGATTCCACAACCACTCATAGCACCAGCTTGGTCCCTCTCCCCACTGCTGCATTCTGGGAACTAATAGCACTATTCCTTTATCAACCAAGCGGCCCACCCAACATAAACAGTGTCTGGGGGCCAGCCATGTCTAGCACGGCCTGTCTAATTTCTAGCAGGTGGAGTAGCTGGTTGTGTATGAAAAAAAGAGTTCCCTAGACATAGGGCCTGCTGAGGATGGCAACACCACCCTTGCGTGGCCCAGTTAAAGGTGTCTGCAATGTATGTGCTCAATGGCCCACAGAAATTCATCCCTGGCAGACCCCTGACCCGGAATGCATACTTGTGTCACCAATAGACGCGATGCTTGGTGAACTCTTCTGCCATTTCACCTGTTCTGCAAAGTTAGAGGTTGCCTTTATTTGGCACTCGCTGTATGTGCGCCCTCACCCTCACTTCTTGCCACCTTATATGGTGCCTGCTGGGGAATATGGATGTGGGGGCAGGGATGGCTGCTCCTATTCCCTCATCAGAAGACCAGAAAAGGAAAGCCTCTAGGGAGGACAAGGGATTGGGCAATGTATCTCGCCCAAGGGACTTATCTTGTGCACTTGCATGATGAATGTCAGTGCATTTATTTATTTATTTTTGCAATTTATATAGCGCACCAAGCCCGAAGGCATCTGGGCATTATTGAGAAATAATGCCGCGCTCATGGACGTCACAGCATCCCCGATCTCAAGAGATGGAGTGCCCTTCCACCACAAAGAGGCAATTACTCCACAGCCATGCACAGAATACTAAACAACCTCGGACCCAGAATGCACTGGGGTGTCCACCAGCACCACAAAGGCAACAATGTCTGTAACATGCTGCACTGCAAATATGTGAGTGCACTTGTCACGTCTTGAGTGATGCAGACAAGTTATTTGCCATTGCTGCATGGGGGGTGGGTCGTTCAGCATTATTGGGTCTAATAATGTGTCGTAGTGGCAAGTGCCGTTTTGAGATTAGAGGTGACTATGGCATTGGCTGCCCGAGGGCGTGTAATGTGTAAATCGCTCACCTGTACACTCGGCTTCGACTGTCCTGACTCCTAATATCTGCTCCACTTCCAGTGGGTTTGAAATATGCAATCTTCTAAGATGGCGGCAGCACATCGCCAGATATGCTGCTGCCACCTAGCGGCCGTGCTGCTTTATCCTTGGCGGGAGTTTTTTCTTGCTTGTGCTTGCAACGGAGGTCATGCCACCGCTTATGGGCATTTTCCTGAGTTTAAGTGTTCACACATGCCATAGTCACCTTTGTGGTGATTTCCCAACGTATTCTGTCCCTTTGTCGCAGGGATATTTGGGCAGCATTGGGTCAATCCAGAGTCTTGCAATAGGATCTCGCTTCAGAAGCCAAGGCCATAATTTCCTCACGAGTGGCATTTGTTTCCTTAGTCAAAGGTTTGGTGATCTGATATTTTCTCCGTCTTCCTGCACGTGGGCAGTAGAGTTGTGGGTCGAGTCAGTCTGTGCTGGAGTGCTCACCCTTGCAGCTGCAGACGTGTGTTACGTGGATTTGGTTATATGAATCCAGTGCTGCTAGCTAACGCTTCCCTGAGTTTCCTGGTAGATTCACCTCGTCTCCCGGGGTGTCACTCTGGCACGCCAAGGTGTGTGCAGAACACTCAGGTGTACATTTTCATGTCTTTTTATACACACCCATAGATTTCTTCCTTTTGGAATGCATTGGCAGTAAATTTACTGCTGGCGATATTTTTTCTCACCGACGCATTGTCTCCTTCTGATGATGTCATCTCTGTAGCAGGTTGTAAAGTTATGGCAGCTGAATTATTTGTGCCACCATCATGCCACACCACGGTACAGTTGAGTTTGGGCAATTTACTGCTTCCATTGATGTATTGTCTGAGACAGACTGCTATTGGTGGTGGATCGATATTTTTTCAATGCTAGTGGTGTTTGCAAAACTAAGGCCTTCGTATTATTTTGTATGGGGGCAAGAGAGGAGTGACCCAAGGAGTTCGCTCAATTTCTTCATGTGGTGGTTGAAAGGACCGTGCTGGTAGCGACTAATGTTTTCTGGCACTTCATATATGAAAGAATTATTGTATGATGTTTAACAGCACAAGGCTACACCACATAGACGTTGTTGCTTTTTTGTCATCGAGAAGTGCATTGTTCCACAGCGTGCAGCATTACACACTGTGAGTCCTACCTCTAGGCTAAGGATTAATTTTTAATTCTCTTGCAGAGGAGTTTACATCTGGCCTATGCAGCCAGACCCGCTTCCCACAGCTGAGTGTGCGTCAAATACGGCTGCATGATTTTAAACAATGATGATTCACCGTTACAAGGACACCCCTGAGAGGGACATATCGTAACAGGATTGCGAGAAAGGCCTTTCGGCGGGAAACACCCCTGTTTGGCCTGCACGCAGTCTGATTGCCCCACAGAGAGTTTAGCTCTCGAACATGCCCAGATTAAAATGGCGCTCTCAGCCCAGACCACATCCACACTTCGGCTGACGGACCCCCAGGCCCTAATTACCAAGCTCTTGCATGGGACGCGAGCCTATGCTTTAAGATCAGCGTAATGCCTGGCGGCCATTCAGCAGCTGATGCGGACGCACGAGTGGCGAAACCCAGCTGCGTCCTGCCCGACACAAAGCCCAGTTGTTCCATTTCTGATCGACCAAGCACCCAAAATGCCCAACATGCCCAGGGAGTTCCCAACAAGATGGAAGCCAACATCCCAGCCTGTGCCACCTCAACACCGAAGAGCAAATTTATGAGAATAAAGCTGGGATCTCAAAGAGCGCTCTAATTTCTGCTCCATTGGTTTCAGGGAGTACCCTGGGCTTGGCTTTCTGGAAAAGATTCAGGACATAAAGTTATCTTTCCAGGGATTTCTCTCCAGAGCGTTCACACCAAAACAGCATAACGCGTTGAGGCCCAGGATCCTCATAAAGGGATGTTGCCTCAGCAACAAATCTTGTTTCAAAGTCAATGCTTACCCCATCACAACATAGACATTAACGTTACAGGAAAATCCCATTCTTGGACAGATTCCTATTCAGGTTCCTGGCTCGTCATAGAGAGAGGACTAGGTAAGGTTCAGTTACACGGTAAGGTCTGGTCAACTGCGGATCACTTGTTGTATGACCTTTAATTGTTTGTCAAACTCATCCTGATTTTTTTTCATCTTTACTCATTGTTGCGTTCTACGTAACATATCTTATGGCACACCTAACATAATAGCTCAACGATAGTAACGTATACAAATAGATATCATCCTGATTAACTCAGACCACTGATTTGTATACAGCTGGTAAATGCAACACAGTTTGGGCCATCTACACGGTGAGGTCATGGGTCACAGTAACTTAAAGGAATACTTTTTCCTTGTGATGGCACTGTCCACAGGACCATTGCAGCACGCTCTTATAGAGTACTACGGGCTTTGCGGCTCCTGCTTCACTTTCAACGTTAGGGATGCCTCACTTTCAACATTAGCAACGCCTCACTTTCAACATTAGCGACGCCTCACTTTCAACTTTAGCGACGCCTCACTTTCAACGTTAGCGACGCCTCAATTTCAACGTTAGCGACATATGACTTTCGATGTTAGCAATGCCTCACTTTCAGTGTTAGCGATGGTGCACTGGGCTTTGCTTTGGATGGGGGCATGCTCCCCTCCCTATAAATGGGCATGCCGTCGGTAAGTAGACGCTCCATGTGGGTCCCTTTGAAGGTTCCACAGGCCTCTATTTTAATCCTCTCAAACGGCTGCCTGCGTGTGCACTCTGCTTTGTTGATACAATACATTCACGCCGCCAATAAAGATTTCCTCATTTGAATGTAGAACACCCCAATGCGAGAAGCATAGGGCATGAAAGGATAAGGGGTAAACATGGGAAGGGGAATGAATTAGCAAAAGGTCCCAAAACAGGTCCATTATCATCCATCTAAGTATGCGTTTCCCATATGTGACCATAACGTGTTTAAGTCAGATAAGGTGCCGCTTCATTTTAGAAAAAGGAAAGATGGAGGAGCCGCTGCTAATTTCAACCAATGTTGCTTATATTTATACTAACCAGAATATCAATAAATTAAGTGCTTTTTCAGGTGGACGTGGATACTCCCCTGGCTACTGATACTGATTATGGGGCGAGCTAAAGAAAGCCCCTTGTCAACAGCGGGTAACCCATATGCACTCCTTACAGACAACGTCCTTCCAAAAATGTTTCTCACACCGGACCGCCCCAATGTGTGTGAAAAATCAAATAGTTACTTCACAAAATAATACTCAGTATTTTACAATCCAAAAGAGAAAGTAAAGCAGATTCTGCCATGCTCTCAATTTAAGTACATAACCTATAACCAAAATACGTTCAAAGCCTTTAGGATTCAGAGCCTAGTAAAACATCCATACATTTTCACATAAGTAAATTGTACAAACAGTGCAGTTTATGTTAGAAAAAATGAAATCAAAAGTTTCCACCTTTTAAGTGCCAGAGCGTTTCGGATACATGGTAGTACCCATCATCAGGGCTATAAACGTTCCTTTCTTGAGTAATCTGAAATCTTGAGCTTTCATCTGTCACCTTCAATCTAGGTAGATTCACAGTAGTTGTAGCTAACCCGGCATCAGTCGATATCCGTAGACAGGGCTACACAAACACTATGTTCACTTTCTTCGTAGTCGAACAAGGAGATACTGGCTGTGTCTATTCAAGTAGACGGACCGCAGGGCAGCAGACCGCGGAGAAGCAGACCGGCAACACCCATTTTAGCTCAGAGAAGGTTCTACCCACGTGGCTTCTTCTCTGCTTGCTGATCTATTTAGGAGAATCCAGTTGATTCAATATCCAACAGGACAGGGGCCACATGTAAGAACAATGGGGTTGTATCACAAAAAGGTCACTTTGAGTAACTCTGACCTATGCTTAACGTATGCCAGTAGAAGGTATATGCTTCACAACAAAGTTACTATGAGTAACTCTGATCTATCCTTGACTTATGCTAGGAGAAGGTAGATGCTTTACAAAGAGGTCACTATGAGTAACTGTGACCTATCCTTGACTTATGCCAGGAGAAGGTATATGCTACACAACAAAGTGACTAATAGTAACTCTGACCTATCCTTGACTTATGCCAGGAGAAGGTATATTCTACACAACAAAGTGACTATGAGTAACTCTGACCTATCCTTGACGTATGCCCAGAGAAGGTATATGCTTTTCAAAGAGGTCACTATGAGTAACTGTGACCTATCCTTGACTTATGCCAGGAGAAGGTATATGCTTTGCAAAGAGGTTACTTACTATGAGTAACTCTGACCTATCCTTGACTTATGCCAAGAGAAGGTATATGCTTTGCAAAGAGGTCACTATGAGTAACTGTGACCTATCCTTGGCTTATGCCAGAAGAAGCTATATGCTTTGCAAAGAGGTCACTGTGAGTACCTCTGACCTATCCTTGACATATGCCAAGAGAAGATAAATGCTTTGAAAAGAGGTCACTATGAATAGGTCTGACTTGCCCTTGATTTAAGCCAGGAGAGGGCTATATCATTCACAAAGAGGTTACTATGAGTAGCTGTGACCTATCCTTGACTTATGCCAGGAGGAGGTATATGATACACAACAAATTGACCTTGAGTAACTCTGATCTATCCTTGACTTATGCCAAGAGAAAGTATATGCTACACAACAAAGTGACTATGAGTAACTCTGACCTATCCTTCACTTATGCTAAGAGAAGGTATATGCTTCGGAAAGAGGTCACTATGAGTAATTGTGACCTATCCCTGACTTATACCAAGAGAAGGTACATGCTTTGCAAAGAGGTCACTATGAGTAACTGTGACGTATCCTTGACTTATGCCAGAAGAAGGTATATGCTTTGAAAAAAGGTCACTATCAGTAACTGTGACCTATCCTTGACTTATGCCAGGAGAAGGTATATGCTTTGCAAGGAAGTCACTATTAGTAACTGTGACCTATCCTTGAGCTATGCACGGAGAAGGTATATGCTTTGCAAAGACGTCACTATGAGTAACTCTGACCTATCCTTGACACATGCCAAGAGAATGTATATGCTACACAACAAAGTGACTATGAGTAACTGTGGCCTATCCTTGACTTATGCCAAGAAAAGGTATATGCTTTTCAAAGAGGTTACTATGAGTAACTCTGACCTATCCTTGACTTATGCCCAGAGAAGGTAAATGCTTTGCAAAGACGTCACTATGAGTACCTGTGACATATCCTTGATATATGCTTAGAGAAGGTATATGCTTTGCAAAGAGGTAACTATGAGTAACTGTGACCTATCCTTGACTTATGCCAGGAGAAGGTATATGCTTTGCAAAGAGGTCACTATGGGTAACTGTGAACTATCCTTGACTTATGCCAGGAGAGGGCTAGATCATTCACAAAGAAGTTGCTATGAGTAACTGTGACCTATCCTTGACTTAAGCCAGCAGAGGGCTAGATCATTCAGAAAGAGGTTACTATGAGTAACTGTGACCTGTCCTTGACGTAAGCCAGGAGAGGGATATCTGATTCTGAAAAAAGTTACTGTCATTGTACGATGATTGTATTCCTGCTTGTTTGTCCTTGTGAGCGCCCTGAAGACCATGGGCTTGTTGTGTACAGCACTCTGCAATAAATAAATAAAATACTATGAGTAACCCTGACTCACTCCTGACTTGCTTGGTAGTCAGGCATTCTAGGAAGTCAGAAGAAAGTCAGGGTAACTGAAAGTAACTTCTTTGTGACTCCAATAACTGTCTCCAGGATCACATCAAAAGTAGGTCAGCGTTACTTCTTCAACTTCTTCTTGAATGTATTCGCCTTCTCTAGGTTTCAGTCAATGATAACTCAAATATCCAAATAATGCTTCCACATGTGACGAATGGAAGGTTATTTTGGGTTTTTAATTTTGTTTCTGTGTGCACATATGTAATCCTAGGTATCACTAAGGATGACCATACACGTATTTGCTTTCTTTCATTAGAAACATTTAACAAAATGATAGACAAACCTACTGCCATAAGCATGCATTTATTGCAAATCAATAACTGCAGAGACCTAGGGCACGCATCAGCACATCCACAAGTATTGTCAATAAAGTTATACAAACAATAACACGACATGATCAGACATAAAACCCACACTCACATAGTGATGCCTCATTAACCATTAACATGTTATCGCTCAGAAGATTTACGGTACATACAACTATAGTTTTAGCAGATGGGGCCCCCATTCTTGTACCTCTACCTTATTCGGGTCTAGAACCCAGTTAGAGTGGTAGGGTTTACAACAGTGTCCAGACAAAGGGTCGAATTCAAAAGGGTTGAATACAATACGTTTGACTCAAAAGGATCGAACAAAAAAAAATGGAATACCTTTTTTTAAATGTATTTTTCTTTTTTGGCCTTGGTATAGGTTACATTTGTGGTTTTTGCCCAAAAAACAGCGGTTTGGGGGGAAACCCCCCCAAAAAAAATAAAAAGAAAGTGCATTTGATTATTCAATTTTTTTTTTCAGTCCTTTTGATTCGAAACAATTGTATTTCGAATCTTTGTATTCAACCCTTTCACCTACAACCGTTTACAACATTTAATACACACGGTTCAAGGAGACCAATCTTATTTTCTGGAGCCACCATGGCTAAAATCACATGTTGGATAATTAATCACCTCTGTATTCTCTAGATACCTAGCTATCAAGTATTTATCATGGCCAGCGCACAAGAAATGTTCAAATCTGGGCAAATTTAAATCTTGGAGAGAAGTTATTTAAGTGTCTCTGAGCAAGTACTGATGTATCTAGTCCTTGGCTGCATCTGGGATCTCGGGAAACAATGTTGGGGGAGAGGTGGTCTATCCCACCCCCCTCATCATTCCCGCACAAAATGGATCCTGTGTATGCCAAAGAGGGGAGACGACCCCACTGTTTCTTTGTGTGCTCCATGCTAAATATAGCAAAACAAGCAAACAAATAACCAGCACTTTGGCAGAACACAAACTCCATTTTGTGTGACACAGAATGTCATCTTTTGCTAGGCCCAAAAATGATCTCTAAATGAGGCTACTTCCATGCCCAGTACCTCGCGCACACAGCCCTGGCACCCTCCACCTCTCTGCCAGCTCCACGCAAGCCCTGTTCTCACGGAAGCCCAGCTATGAATTGTTGCAAATACTGAGTATCCTTTCTCACCAGATGAACTCACTGCCCTGTGTGTGACCGGAGCAGGCCCCAGCCCGTGTGCCCACCCGTCTCCACTAACCTGCCTGCGTTCCCTCAACCCCCATCCTGCCAGGCCACAGTCCATTGAGCTCATGCCCTTCCACTCTTTCACATAGATACAAATCTGACCCCTTTGTAGTGACCAGATGAAACACCCACCAGAGCCCTAATCCTATATGCATATATATTCTCCCCAAATCTAAACACGTGGCCACTCCTGTCATGAGGCATCAGCCAGATGAAAAACCTACAGGGCAGGCACTTGGTTCAAGGGGTACTTTATTTTATGGACATCTAGGTACAAGAGTTAGAATGTCTGTATATTTGCCTGAGAGATTTTGAAGCTACCCACAGTGATGCCAAACTTTTATGGTTGCCATTTGCCTCATGTCATAAGTCTACAATTTTTTGTCAGTGAGGGAACACAATGTGCCAGCAACTGATTTCACCACGGAGATGAGCCCAGCTGACCCACGTGCTACCGGACTGACACCCGAACAACAGCCAATCCGACACAATCACTCTGTATGCATCTATACTGTATGCATTTTACTGAGCCCAGCATCAAAGGCCCGTATTTAAGGTCACCCCTGTCTTTTCCCTGTCCTTGCCCGGGACTTGCTTAGAGCTGCCATTGTTTGCCCGAATTCGCATCCGACCGTCCAGGTGCACCCTGGAGCACCCCTGCTGTCCTATCAAGTAAGATGTGTACTCTTGTGGTTGCAGCTCTTTCTCTCCATACCTCTGTCCATTTCAGAATATCGGCTAATCTTTATACTTTCCTACGAGAGCATTCAGACTTTTCTACGTTAACCGAAATACTCACTGTGCCTGATCTACATTTCCATAGTTCATCATTTCCTGCGCCCACATCGAACATGTACACTACCTGCCAGAACTGAACCTTGTTCACCCACTCTACCAGCGCTAACGACTTGGAACTCACACCTCTGACAACATACTGTCGGCTCTGACATTGCTCTAATGTTCGATAGCCAGTCGTTATTTACTGATGTGCTTAGTCTCTCAACAACAGAATGTTGACACCTTACCGTTAAGATTCACATGTGAGCACATTAATCTTAACTACCTTTGCACCCCTAGGTAAGAGTTCTCACCAATATTGCTCCTATATTTTCGCTAGTCTCTCTGTTTAGTCTATAACTAACCCACTTGATTCACTATGCCTTACAGAACACCTTCTCACTGATCCTATAAACTTCAAATCGCTTGATTTCTCACGTGACCTGTATGTTTAGCTTGCATACTATTATATCGTATCCCACGCTATTTGCCATTTGAATACTGGCTTCAACTCTCCAAATATGGTGATGTACCCTGTCAAGTTGCATTCATCCCTCCTATTATATCCTCATTTACCCTGCTGCTAAGAGGCTATTTCTCCTAAGCATCTGTTTTTCCTTTATATTCCTAGTTGTAACTCCTAATCTCATGAAGTGAACTTTCATAATTACATATCCTTTGTTTTTATTATGTCCTGAATGTACCTGATGTAGTTGCCCGCAACAAGAGGCAAGCTTCCCCAAGTATATTTCTTTTACACCTATCATGTCCTCAATGCACCTGATGTAGTTGCCCGCAACAAGAGGCAAGCTTTCCCAAGTATATTTCTTTTACACCTATCATGTCCTCAATGCACCTGATGTAGTTCCCCGCAACAAGAGGCGAGCTTTCCCAAGTATATTTCTTTTACACCTATCATGTCCTCAATGCACCTGATGTAGTTGCCCGCAACAAGAGGCAAGCTTTCCCAAGTATATTTCTTTTACACCTATCATGTCCTCAATGCACCTGATGTAGTTCCCCGCAACAAGAGGCGAGCTTTCCCAAGTATATTTCTTTTACACCTATCATGTCCTCAATGCACCTGATGTAGTTCCCCGCAACAAGAGGCAAGCTTTCCCAAGTATATTTCTTTTACACCTATCATGTCCTCAATGCACCTGATGTAGTTCCCCGCAACAAGAGGCGAGCTTCCCCAAGTATATTTCTTTTACACCTATCATGTCCTCAATGCACCTGATGTAGTTCCCCGCAACAAGAGGCAAGCTTCCCCAAGTATATTTCTTTTACACCTATCATGTCCTCAATGCACCTGATGTAGTTCCCTGCAACAAAAGGTAAGCTTTCCCAATTATATTTTCTTTTGCACCTATCATGTCCTCAATTTACCTGATGTAGTTCCCCGCAACAAGAGGCGAGCTTTCTCAAGTATATTCTCTTTTGTACCTGTTATGTCTTATATGTACCTGATGTAGCTCCATGCAACCAGTAGCATAGCATTTCCATGTATGTACTCCACTGCACTCCCTAGGTTATTGTATGCCGGTTTTGTAATTATTGTAACTGTCTTATCCTACTGCACTTACTGTAACCATATTCTTAAGCCAAAACGCCTAGATTCCCCCGGGCTTTGTGCGCTATACAAATAATAAACTAAACTGTATCAGTTTGCACTTCCAATTGCATTGTAGAAATGTTGTACCTATAGCAACACGTCATTAGTGACATGTTTTAGTCTTATAAAATGCTGCCCTTGTAATTGTTGGCAGCGCGCTCTCCGCGCAGCAGAGTTTTCTGTGTGCACAATTTACCTTATATAAATCTTGTTTTACTTGCAATCCATCTCCTGGTCTCATCCCTAGCAGAGTGTGTCCACTATTTGGTCTATAGAATAGCACGTGTGGGAGGACGGTAGCCTTCATTTGGTGACCACAACGTGATATTCCTCGAGACACCCCCGGAATTGTGACGAGATCCAGGGCTTGCCTGGAAGAGCTGCTCCCACCTACGACTGGCAGTCCCCAAACGCATTTGCAAAAGAGAAGGTTGTGTGGGTCGCGGCTTTGCGAATACCCAACTGCTTGCTGGAGTCGGGTGGGCCGTAACGGGAAGGCCCAACCATTGTGGATAGACCGATCACGGAGGCTCGGGGAAGAACACAGACACGTGAGTATTGATTGCAAGGGGAAAAAAAAGGGAAGTGGGAAGTGTGGAGCCGATTGACTTAAGGGGACGAGTAAGGGTGGGGTATAAATGAATAGTGATTGTGGGAACACAAAGCGCTATTTCTTTTTCATGGTCATTAGGTTTTTATATAGAGAGGAATAAAGGAGACAAGAGAGAGGAAATACGGGATCCTAGCCTCACGAGTGGTCAGAACGCGGCGCCACAGAGCACTGTCCTAACCAGTGCAGGAAATAAGTGAGAAATAGGAGAATAGTAGGAGCTTCATATAAAACGTGGGCTCGGAATAAGTAGGTGTTCTTTTTTATTTAGTGGTATACTGTTCTATAAAACCTGTGGAGGTAGGCCCCGTGGGGGCAGAGGTGATAAGATTGCTGAGTGCGTGAAAATAGGTTTGTGCTCCAGAATAAAGGGGAGTGGTATATTAAGGGATATATCAAGGTTTATGGTCTTTGTTCGATGGCATTAGTCTTTTTATTGGTTTGTTTTGTGAATTGTTTAACAGGTCACATTATGTTTCATGTATTGATGTATTGATGTTGTAAAACATGTCAGTAGCTTTCTAAAGTTGGAAGAAGTGAGAAAGGTGTTAACTGAGTTACAGATTAAGGGTTGAAATATCAAAGAGAAAAAAGGGACACAAAAGGGGCCCTGTAAAAGTACCATGGGCAGTGGGTAGGAGAAACAAAGGGAGAGGGATCACCTCATGCATGGCCAGAAGAAGTCTTTTGATGAAGAGAAATTAGACCACCTCGCAACACATTTGATGGCAAAGTGTAAGGGAAAACAGCTCCAAAGTAGATGTGAGATATTAGATTTGTGGACGGTGTTCTAAGAAACGCCCACTACAAATATCATGGAAAAAGAAAAGGGGTCCCAGGCAATGTCACATGGGGGGAGGGAGAAAAGGAGAGGGGGAATGAAGAGCCCAAAAGGATTTACCCCTTACTTACAAGACCTACAGAGGGATACGCTGATCCAGTATATGTACCAAGTGCAAGCACACCAACCACACGGGTCACCTATATTCAATTTACCACTACTCCTGGACCCACAGGTCTGACTGCTTGGGATTTGGAAAGGGTATTAACTTCCACCCAGGCAGAATTGACCCGATTACAAACCTTGTGCGAGGGCACACTGCCATTAGCTGGAGGAGGAAAATCTCTGTACCACCACCACTAAAAAGCTCTTCCATGTTATCGGAGGATGAATGAAAGCCTGGAGACTTCCTCTTTAGGATAGACCGTACCCATAAAATCAGTTTGGGTAGAACGTGCTGGGGCGAAAGACTGAAGTATACGATACAGCGGCCTCAGATCGTGAGGAGGAACGTTGGAGTGACTTTGATAAGTCCGACGAAGGGTCGGTTGGAGGGATACCACAGGCCCAGTGGGTTACCCCACAAGTGACAGGGGAGGAAGAAGGATGGGAGGGAAGGTTTGAAACAGGATGGGTAGAATGGCATTAGCGAAAAAGAAGGGAACAAAGGTGAGTAGGGGAAAGACAAAGGTAAAATTCCAAATGCCCCTCATTCATAAAGGAGCGGTACGACCCCACTATGTACCTTGAGCACTAATGGATAAGAATAATCTCCTTGAGGCCCTCCCACCACTTTCCACGGGTGTGGGAAAATTAATATATGTGTTTGAGAAAAACACGGCAGCCATCCCCCTGGCCATAGGAGACATTAAAACATTGAAAGCCAGTGTCAGCAGTGGGATGGAGATCAAGCAGACAGAGACGGGCACGGCCTGGGACCAATCTACCTCCCTATTTTACTTTATATTGAAACAAGGCCTCCCAAAGGAGGTACGGAATCCCTTGATAAAATAGCTGGGATAGAAGCCAAAGGATGGCTAGAAATTCGGAGCATTATTGTACACATTGCAGGAGGATCAAAGAAAGAGAAAAAGAAACAGCCTAGAGGAGATTAGCAATTAGTTCAGAGTAAGCTAGTGAAGGTCGCCGCAGTAACAGCCACACCACCCCCAGAGCAGCAAGAGGAAGAGGAAGGAGGGGGTGGTAGCTATCCAGGCGAGAATGGCTACAGCGTGGCCAGACAATGGGCAGGGACAGTGGAATGGAGAAGAGCAGTATATGGGACCCCATTGGCAAAGCAGACCCGCACAGGGATGAGGTGGGTATCGGGGTCAAAGAGGAGGAGGAGAGGGTGACGGAGGACAAGGGCAAAGAGGGGACGGACCGGGGCCATGTTGGTCATGCGGGAAATGGGGACACTTTTCCAGAGACTACTGCAGTAGGCCAGTAGCAAATTATCAGAATAGCCAGAGGTACAGTAATGAACCGCAGTGCGGACACCCACATCCGGGCAGCCATATGGCCTACCTATAAGAAATTATGAACCAGATGGACAGCCAGATAGCTGACTAATCCTGGGGTACAATACCCTCAGGCACCCCCCTCACTGCATGCAAACTCGCCCAAGCCATCAAAACTAAATGACAAACACACACGCGAACCCATTTGTCACCAACGCAAACCGCATGCCCGCGCAATTTCAGGGGACATGTTTACTGAGCGAAAAAAAAATCTCTTGCCCCAAAACAAACACTTACCCCGGTTAGGACAGCCCACAGAGAGCCCTTGCATGTCCAGTCCTATCTACTACCTTACACCCAGACGAGGAACCACTGGTGGGGGCAGAGATAGAAAACAAGCAATTCATCTTTATGGTGGACTCAGGGGCAGAGAAAACATGTCTATGTGAAGGCAATTTCCTGCTTTCTGGCAAAGATCTCGAGAAGCAGGGATTCTCTGGGGCTGTGGTCAAAGTTCCTTACACAGAAGATTTGGATGTTAAGATAGGGGGGAAATGGTGCGAGCACCCCTGCTTTACCATGAAAACACACCTGTAAATTTGTTAGGATGAGATTTACTCAGTAGATTAAATATGACCATAGCATATCACTGCGTGAATTGATTGATGAGGAACTGTTCACTGACAGCAACAGTGATGGGGAGATTATCATGGAAATATGCATGCCCTGCGATATTCTGATACAAAACAGAAGTGTGACCAACCCCCTCATGGCCACTGTCTGTGCACTGCTATCTTTCTGTGATGCAGACTTACAGCAAGTGCCGCCATATTTGTGGACCACAAACCCCCATGATGTAGAATTACTAAAAGAAGTGACCCCAATAAAAAAAAAACTTAAACCAGGAGCATTGTTACCAAGTTGAGACAATACCCCTTGTCAAGGGAGCGGAAGAAGGAATAAAAGAACACTATGTGCACTACTACAACAGGGCATCATTGTCCCGTCTAAAACCCCAGGTAACACAATAGTGTACCCCATCAAGAAAGCCAAAGGGGGGGCGTGGCATATGATCCAAGACCTCCCACTTAACGATATTGTCCAAAAGGAGTTTCCCCCCTTGTGCCAAATCCGGCATCCATTTTGTGCATCATTCCAAAACAGGTCATGCACTTCATGGTGATGGACTTAAAAAACACCATTTTCTCAGTACCACTAGATCCTGAGTCCCAATACCTCACAGCATTCACCCTGGGATGGAAAAGATATGAGAACCGCATCCTGCCCGGGGGTAACTGTGAAAGTCCCAGCATCCTTAACAGGATATTGCACGAAGACCATGGCAATATTACTGTTCAGAGCACAATAATACAATACGTTGATGACTTCATTTTGGGCGGGGTGGGGTAGGGAGCATGTCGGAGAGACTCTGTTGTCCTAATAAACCTGTTGGCCCAGAAGGGGCACAAGGTAGATAAACACAAATTACAGTATTGTCTGACTGAGGTCCTGTACTCAGGACAACTGATTTCAAAAGATGGTAAAAGAATAATACCTGACAGAGCAGCCACAGTCCGTGCCTCAGCCAGACCCCATACTGTAAAGGACATGCAGAAATTCCTCTGTATCTGTAATTACTGCAGAGCATGGATACTAGACTACGCTGCCTGCACAGAGCCTATACTGCAAGGTTTGAAAGAAGCCCATAAAGAGAGGGTACCAATCACTTGGACCCCTGAAAGGCACACTGCCTTCACAACCCTAAAAGAGCTAATATGTACAGCCCCCGTTCTAGCAACCCCAGATTATGAATGGGAATTTTATCTGTTCTCCCATTAAAACGGGACATTGATGACTTCTGTGCTGATACAGAAAACATCCTTGGGCCACAAGCCTCTAGCTTACTACAGTGGCACTCTTGATTCAGTGATGCAAGGGCACTTTGCCTGTGAACAGTCACACGCAGCAGCTACTGTCTTTGTACCAGAAAAAAGCACAACAATCGTTATGGGTTGTTCCGTCACTCTATTAGTTAAGCACTCCCTGATTGCCATACTTGAATGATCAAAATCCACACTCACCACACAGAGAGCATCAGCCTATGAAATAATAATCTCAAGCCCAAATGTACACGTTGTACGTTGCAAAACAGTAAATCCAACCACGTTCCTCACAGAGCCATGCACAGTAGAGGACATGCAAAATCACGATTGTGCTACTTATGAAGGAGAAGGGGATGACATACCCAAAGCTAATGAGAACACCTTAGAGGAGGAGGAAGTGTACTTTGTAGATGGGTCTGCATCTATATGTCCAGAAACGGGTGAAAAACATTTTGGCGCAGCTGTAGTAAGACTGGAAAAGGGAGAGTATGAGATTCTAGTACAGAAGCGCTTACCAATGCATTATTCGGCCCAAGCAGCAGAACTAGTAGCACTAATTGAAGCATTGCATGGAGCAACAGGGTGTGCGGTCACCATGTATTCTGATTCAACATATGTAATAATAATACTAAAAATAATAATAATTTAGCATTTATACAGCACTACAAACCTGCTTATTATTACCCAAGGTTTATGGTTCTCATATATCGACCTCGGAAGGATGAAAGGCTGAGTTTGGCCCTGCCGGGATTTGAACCTGCATCTGCAGGCTCTGCACAGATGTAAAAGCGAGCGCTCTACTCGCTGTGCTATCGGCCCAGCTATGTACCCACTACTGTACATGCTGGAATGACACAATGGAGAAGGAGAGAGTTCAGGAGAGCAGATGGGTCCACGGTACAACATGCAGAGTTACTGAACAAATTAATAAAAGCCCTCGCTGAGCCATCCGTGGTGGCCCTGGTAAAATGGCAAGGCCACACTGACAACAATGATGAAATAGAACTGGGAAATACAGCGGCGGACCACTAAACCACTAAACAAAGAATGTGTGTTAAAAGGGAAGCCAGAAGAGCCCCAAGAGAACGGGTATATGTGCCAATAGCACAAAAAATGGAACTCCAAAAGAAAGCACCACCCGCAGAAAAGGAGCTACGGACAAGACGAGGATGCACCCAATCCCCTACTGATCTCCTTTGGAGACAAAATACAACAGGGAAAGTAGTGATGCCTGTAGAATTGTTACAAGTAGCATTCTAACAACTGCACGTTCCAGGGCACACCTGGAAACAGCACATTGCCGCAGATATCCCGGAAGATTGGTTCAACCCGAACCTCCAGGAGTATCTCACCAAAATGGCCATTGAAGTGTCACATATCAAACATTTAATTCAGGAATGACCCTCAGAACACTGTGAGGAACATTGCCCCACCCCATCGGACATTTCTGTGAACTGCATATTGATTATGCAGACATGGGAAAAAGGTGCAATGGAGCAAGATACCTATTAGTGGTGGTCTGTTCCTTTTCACACTGGGTGGAAGCAGGGCCCTGGGCCCACCCAGACGTGAAGTGTGCAGCAAAATTCCTGGTCAGAGAAGTATTTCCACAATGGGGAATATGTGACGTCATAAGGTCCGACAATGGCACCCATTTAGTTAATGATCTTTTTAAAGAAGTAACATTGTTACTAGGAATAAAACATAAAATGTGTTCAATTTACCACCTGCAGGCAAATGGAGTGGTTGAGAAAATCAACGGCATCCTTAAGAGTAGGTTATCCAAATTATGTCACACTCTCAAAAAGAACTGGGTTAATTGTTGCGCCTTGCCTTGTTTCAGCTGCGCACATAGCCCAGTAAAGACCACCACTTTTCCTCCCATGAAATAGTGACGAGTAGACGCATGCAAACGCCTCTGTCACCCGTGAGAAGAATGTCAGATGCACACAGAACAGCAACAGTGTTAGGTGAAGAGTTTAAGGAGTACTTAACACAGCTCACATGAGCAGTAAGAAGTATTGCAAAACATGTTGCCCCACCGTGTATAAGAGAGAGTGAAACAGACACCACAACAGCTGCAGTAGACAGCCTAGCAAAACTCCTCATGCCAGGAGAACTAGTATATGTTTGCAGCTTTGTAAGAAGATGGAACATACCACTATTCCATGGCCCATATGAAGTAGTGTACTGTACTCCACAAGCAGTGAAAGTTAAGGGCCTAAAATATTGGGTCCATTTATCAGATGTCTGGAAAGCCCATGATAGCGTGTCACCAGAAAACGTGCAAGAAAATGAACGAGAAGCAGCAGTGCCTGAATAAGACAATGTAGAAAATTATGCTGACAGGGAGAGAGAATAAGGTTTAAAAGTTGAATTGAAACTTGAATATTATGTATATCAAATGAAGTAATGTGAATATATATATATAGCTATGCATGTTGTCATGTGGAAAAAGTTGTCTCTCGTTTCCTATACACTATGGCTCCATGCCTTACCCTACTCTTTTGCTTCTCTCACATCTTATTCAAACTCGCACTTTCTATAACCCCATTATGTCCCTCTCTGTAGGTGCCACAATGGTGGAGAGATTGCCACTTGCCACGGTTAGAAATGAGTCAGATAGCAGTAGGAATGAAATAAGTGCCACAAGGTCATACAGCTACAACTGTGGCTTGAATTTTGTAGCAATTGTTTTCACTTCTATCATGTTGGTACTTGCAAAATATTGGGGGCAACATTTATCTGGGGAACGCATATAAAAGAGGGAAGAGGGTTGTATGGACGAGGTACAACAATGCCTCTTGTAATGTAACTACCCTTCATACGAATCTGACTAAACAAACAACCATATTAGTATTTACAGCCTTAGAAAAAGTGTTTGTTAATCAAACAAACTGAAAATGTCTCAGATGCACTAGATACAACACTGTTAGCTCATGTAACATCGCCTTCGCCTGCCAGCCTAAGTCCAAATGATCAATTAACTGTACAACCATCCATGCTACCTATCTCACAACAAAGTGTAATGTTTGCCAAACTATTCACCTCTAAGGTTACTAAGAAGACTGAAATGATAAATCCCTCACCTACCTCTACTGACATATTTTCATTAACCAATGTCCAGACTGCATTAACCACGGTTTATGGTCTTTTAATTGAAAAGTTTGCAACAAAAAGAAAATGCATCGAAAGTTTTCCATCGAAATGTTTACCATCAAATGCATTTTTTGTAATTTTTTCTTATTTTTTGGGGGTGGTCACCCCCCAAAACACCCCATTTTTTACCATTACAAATCCCCTCCAAACAAAATTAACCCTTAAACCCACACAAACATACATTCAATGGTATACATTTTGTTGCAAAATGTTCGATGGAATTCATTTAGTTGTAAACTATTTTGATGGAAATACCAGATACGATTAACCACACCTCCTGAATATAATATGCAATATTTAAGAGTAAATGAGACTAATTTTTTATGTAATACCACTAAAGCAAGTATTTGCAAAAGCCAATCTCTTTATTTACAACCAGGCAATGTGTATGCAATGCTATGTGACAGGGAGAAATGGTGTAAACTGATGTCAGTAAGGAATCCGCCCCCCCACGTGGCGAGAGAGGAAGAAGGGACATACGCTCAGATAGGTATGATGCTTACCACAGGTTTGGACTTGATAAAATGGAAGATACTAACCGTCCAGGACAGTCCAATAGCTGGTATTCTGACATGAGTGCCACGGGGAGGCAAGCCACTAATGGAAGTTAAGTTTGTTCACTGATACCCCATGCCTCAGGGACACCCAAAGTGTTGGTACCCTAAGAAGTTCCACTATTAGAAACACAGTGTCTCATCCATCTAGCACTATGCAGGATAAGGAGCACCTTCCAGGCACACACAGTAAAATTAGCACTCTTACCGCCAGAAAAAAAGTTGGCAAAAAAGGAACTACAGGACTGAAATGTTTCAAGGAACCCTTCCTGGCAATCGAGGGCACTGGCTTTGCAAATGGGAAATGGCAAGACTCTACCTTTATGTGCAAAGCTGAGGGGCTGCGCGGCCTATCGGATGAAAAACTGAACTTTGCTGAAAAACACTATGCGCAGACATGGAGTGAGCATGTCACCAAGCTAACGTGGATCTCCGCTATTGTAAAGTCAATCAAGGTACAGGAAGAAACATATGGACTTTGTTTCTACAGTGAGGGCCGAACAGCAGTGGGGTCAAATACATGCTGCAACAGGACAATCATTCTTCCTGATCTCCAAAAAGGAACAGCAGTACTCATGGACATCTATTAGGTGTGCGGCAAACAGGCGTACATGCACGTCCCACCATCCTGGAGGGGCTACTGTGCATTTGTGACACTGCATTCTGCACTGCTGGTAATACCGGAAGAACATCTGAAAGGGTGGTCACTGCTGCCAGATGAGCAATTCGATATGCAACAAGTGCAGCCAGAAAAGCCAACAGTAACACTCACAGCAAAGCCAACAGTAACACTCACTGAGGGACCCCCCCTTCTTCCGCATCCTGCCTGAGCAAGAGCGAAATTATCGTCTGTTCCGGAAGAGGCACTCCAACTACATCTCGCAAGATTCGTCTGACCTCCTTGCACAGATACCTGATGAGTACAAGCTTTTCAACTCCGCAGAGAAATTTTTTCCACCACTGATACCCAGCATCCAGACAAGAACAAGCGCAAAATGGATCCAAATCATCAGATGGAGCTGATCCAACTGGCAAATGACACGGAAGAAGGGTTCAATGTCATGAAGGTAGAATTAAGGGCCCTGCAGCTGATGACGATGCAAAATCGTTATGTGCTTGACCTCCTCACTGCAATGGAGGGCAGGGTTTGCCGAAAAATTGGGAGTGTACGTTGCACGTTTCTACTCTCTTTCGATGCTTGCAACGGGACACTTTCACATGTATATGCAGAGGTGCATGAACTTGGAGTGTGAATGAAGAAGGTGGGCGGTGTGCAGCCCTCAGACTGGTTCACTATGGCATTTGATTGGGTGCCATCATGACTTGCAACTGCAATGAAAAAATGCAATGTCAGTACTAAACATGGAGATAGTAAGAAAGTACTCCCTAGTACTAAAGACACACAGATGCAAACTGGTGAGAAGAATGAACCCAAATACTGCATCATGGCAAAATACCATACAGGGGATGAGGTGGACAACTACTACCACACCACTATCAAATATCCTCAAGACCGAGAGAACTACAGGGAGGTGTGGGGGAACCTAGATGAGGCTGAGGTCTGTATTTATATGACTTTTACCCCTGAGGAATATGCCCAGTGTGGGGAAAGTCTAAAAAAGGTGTGTAGAGCATGAATGCCTATAAAGGGAACTCCTGCCTGGGAAGAAGCAGAACGGAGGGCTGCGGGACGGGAGAACACTGGGAAAGGGTATTTGTTACTTTAGGAGTAACAAAAGGGGGGAATGTTGGGGAGAGGGGGTCTATCCCGCCCCCTCGTCATTCCCGCATGAACTGGACCCTGTGTGTGCCAAAGGGGGTAGATGTTCCCACTTTTTCTTTTTGTGCCCCATGCTAAACATAGCAAAACAAGCAAACAAATAACCAGCCCTTTGGCAGAACAAGGAGACTCCATTTTGTGTGACACAGAACGCCATCTTTTGCTAGGCCCAAAAACTATCTCTAAATGCTGCATCTCCCGTGCCCAGTGCCTCGCGCAGACAGCCCTGGCCCCCACCATATCTCTGCCAGCTCTGCACAAGCCCTGTTCTCCCGGAAGTCCAGCCATGAATTGTTGCAAATACTCAGTATCCTTTCTCACCAGATGAGCTCACTGCCCTGTTTGTGACCGGAGCAGGCCCCAGCCCGTGTGCCCATCCGTCTCCAGTCCGTTATCACTGTCTCATACATGGTGTGTCAAGTCAAGGGTGTGTCAGAGAACTTCTTTGTGAATATCCCACAAAGCGTCCTGCAGCACATAGTTTGCAAATAGTTGTGGATTATTTTGCAAATGTATTCGTTTATGATTTGATATTAGCAGTTCTCCACCTTTGCACTGTAAATCCATACTTTCTACATCGTACAAGTGAAAATTGGGAGATTCTTATTAAGGAAGATTACTTAACATTGAGAATGCTATTTGTGAACTCGCTTTGCTACCAAATTGGGAATTCGAAGGCAAAACATACATCTGGCCCCTGTCTGGTAGACTGTGATCTCTGGAAATTTTCAAGGAAAATTCAGCCAAACGTATAAATGTGTGCTGCATATTATATATGTATTATTTAAAATGCAGGTTATTATGTTTATTGGCTTATTTTCGATGGTAACCCTGCAACTATCCATGTTTGTCACATGATATAAGAATTGCTCAATGCTTGGAACAGGGACATCATTGAGGGGTAGCCAGCAATCACTACCCATGTTGCTTCGTGCAGGCATGGTCTTCTTGGTAAAGCCTTTTTTGTGTTTTTTTTTTACTATGTAGGAAAGGCATTGGATTTGTTTTTATTTGCATTAAAATTGAATCAACATTTTTTTAGCAAAACAGAACATCCGAAAACATGTATTCCTCTATTTAGCTCACAGAAACCTGTTTCATTTCAGGAAGTGCCACAACCCTACATGCCCAGCGATCCTGGAAATGGTCCACAAAGAAATTCTGTTTGATTCTAATCCAACACTGTCGAGATGGCGTTTATCTACACTTCTCAAATTAGAAGAAATTGGCAGTTCCCTAGACCAACTGCTATCTGACCCCGAACAGGTAAAAAGGAAACTAGATGACAGTGATTGTATTCAAACTCTGGAGCTGGCAAGAATTTATCAATCAGTTGTCCACCTACCCCCTGAAGCCCACAGGCGTGACAGACCCTGCGAATATCTGAAACATTTCCGGACAAAACGGTTATAGACTATTTCCTTAGAGCCTGTTTAAACTTGCACCCTTCTAATGAGATTCGTGCAATGCAGGGTCAGTCCACAGAAAATCAGTGTCAACACTGTAATGACAAATCAAAAGTGGAATCTCTGTATCATCTGGTGACACTGTGTCCAGCCTTGAAAGAGTTGCGTTGAAAACACTTCAGAGATCTCTTTTTGGACTTTGCCCTTTTAGAAGACTAAAGTTGGTGGTCAAGTTTGATGAATGGACAAGAAACCCAACAAGTAATTGAAGTTGTGACATTTTTGATAGAGGCTTTGCCAGAGAGTGGAATTTTCAAAATCATGTAAATCTTATATTTTTATAATAATTCTTTTTTTTTTAAATCTTAAATGGACAAACGGGTTTCTGTGAGCTAAATAGAGGAAATCATGTTTTGTTATGTTCTGTTTTGCTAAAAAAAATTGTTGACTCAATTTTAATTGCAAATAAAATAATAATGATAATAATAATATTGAATGATCTCGGATTAAAGATAGTTATACCTAATTACCAAATGGTGGTTGCCTAATATATATATGGTCTTAATTTACCTGAATTAATCAGCAATTTGTGCTAAAATGTGCCAGTTTACCGGTCTGGGTGTGCAACTACATGTTTACAGAGTCTCAGTGCCTCAGCTACATTTGTACAAAATCACTGTACCTGAATTTGATAACAACAGTTAAGTCATAGTATTGGTCAGCTTCTAACTTCTTTTACATACTTTCTCATACTAGCAAGCTAAAAAAAAAAACGTTCATTTTGTGTTCACAATTGAGACCCATTGTTATACGTTGTAGCTTATAGATCATTCTTGATTCCAGATGCCTAAACAGAGGTTTCTGGTCCCCTCCCCGTGTACCGCATTTTAGCTTTTTGTAGACCAATAAATCTGATGTCATTCTTATTATCCATTTGATGTGATTATTGTCAATGTTCGGCTAGCGGCAGTCTCCTGTCTTGACTATTAAGATTTGCTATGTCTTCACGTATATGGATACGCAATTCACATATATAGACCTTTTTGCATACACATACAATTACATATACTACACATTTTTATCAGCAATTAATGAGATCTTGTATAGTTACTTTTATACCATTGTGACATTCAAATTCTTTGCGCTCAGAATATGCATATCTACATATGCTACAGGTTACACATTTAAAGAATCCACGAGTGCATGGTCTCATCTAATCATGTCCAGTACTGTCATGTTTGTCTTCAGGTCTAAGGAATGAAGGACTTATCTTATTCCTAACTGTCGGTTTTCGAGTATAAATGAAAGTAGGATTATCTCTAATTTACTCAGTCAGATCATTATCCATTTGTAAGATATGCCAATGCTTGTTCACCATTTTATATAAAACATTGCTATCTTTAGAGTACTTAGTAATAAGACTCACATGTTGTGGGTGTTTACTTTTTCTTCGCACAGTTAGTTTCACCAGAGTGTAAGAGATTTCAACCCAGCACTCCACCTAAGTCAATGCCTAGCATGTGATGCACAGCTGGAACTCTTAATTATTTATTTGTGTCTATAGGTTCTTTTATTTCTGATTGATGTACCCTTATATCACGCCCTCTCTTTGAATACCCCCGGTCTCACTGAACCAGGAAGCAGGCTGTTTTGCAAAGTTAAAAGATTTATTTTATGAATTTTAACAATATATATATATCACACTATTTAATATTTATATAAGGATCACCATTGGGGTGATGTTACAATCAACAATCTCTTTAATCAGAAGGAGTATGAATAAGAAAAATAATGTAGCATAGAATAATACTTGGTGTGGGTTCAGTCAAATGCAATGTCACTCTTTCCCCTGCACACTACTCAATCCCCTCCAATATGCAATACAAAGAGATGGAAGGGGAGAACACTGGTTTCAGGAATAACCACTCAATAAATACAGTTTCAATCCCAATTTCCCCCAGCAAGCATAGAGAGAGAAACAGGAATGATTTCAAACAGGTCAAATGCTTTTGAATGTGGCTTTGAATGAATGGTTAAAATCACTGAAAAATGGATTTAATTCACTAAAAAGGATTCAAAATTAGTGGGCGCCCCTTTGTATAGTTTCAGATAAACACTAGCAATGATGATTGAATAACTAGCTGGTTGAAAACTGAATTCTGAGGTCGGATGCAAAGAACAGCTGTTTTACACGTGATGAAATTGAGCCAAACGAAATATTTGCGGCAAACATGTGCGCGCGAGAAACGCGATTGCAGAAAAACTATAAGGATGCGCTTTTGGATTTGTTGGAAAGCTGAGGATGTTAGCTTCAATTTGACACTTACATTTCGTTTCTAGCATGCACGGTACGGAAGTTATGAAGGTTTTAGTAGAGGTAGGGTTTTCTCAGAACGAGTCACAATTTTGAAATGAAAGATGAGCTTTAGAATTACCAACAAGATTTTCTTTACACTAGGGAGTCTATGAAGATAAAAGATACCCAACGGTACAGCCACTAGATCAGTGACGCCTCTGTCTGACTTTTGCCCGCAGAGACACTTGTCTTTCCTCAGCAAATATATTAGCGCAAAGATGATATTATCAATACCATTACCAAAGGACTATATGGATCAGGGAAAGATTCAGGAAAGACAAAAGAGGTTCTACAATGCATTTCTGGATAGGACAGAATGGTTTGGATAGGATTATGTAAGGCTAAGCTATTGGCTAGGGACAATTCTATGCTATAGATACTCACAACTACTGTTTGGAATAGGCCCGTCAAGGATCTGGTCAAAGATTTCTGGACTGGAATTCTGCTAGCTCACCGGACAGGATTCAGGGCCATCGGTTCTGCACTCAGCACGGCACTCTGGACACTGCACGGCACTCTAGACTGGATCTGACGGGTTGGTTCTGGGTTGCAGCTATCTGATTACAGCTCTGCTCTACTGCTTTGGATCTCTGGATTCTAGCAAGATTTCTTAGCGAGTAAGCAGAAACAGCACAGCCCGGCTGTTCTTTTTGTTGTGCCCCTTGGAAGTCTGGCAGTAAAATCAGGTTTCAAGATTTTAAAGGCCAAGCTGAGAAGGGTTCAGCTTTGAAATTGGGCCTCTCTGCTTTCAAAGTTCTGTAGTCTTGGATATGGGTTTCTCCTGCAAAGTGCTTCACCAGTAATCAGTTGATGGGTGAATCTGTGTGTCTGTAGGTCCTAAGCTGTCCCTATATATGTATTTCCCTAAGGGGTGGGTAGGTTAAATTATACTAAGCACACCCTCTAGGAATCCTATTGGTTAGGGTCTGTCCTCTCTCCTGATTTGAGAAGGCTCTCTGGTGCCATGATGATGCTGTATTTTACAATCCAGGGAGTACCTCCCCTTTGTTTCTGTAATGTAAATCTATTTTTCACATAAATCATTTTTACAATGCAACCAACTTGCTAGCAATACATATTTACATCACAGATTTAGTAGAGCAAGTATCCGTCCGAGTTCCATCTGAGTGAGAGCTTTAGTTCAGATTTGACAGTTTTTCGCATTTTGGTTGGGTACCCAATGTCAGATCTGTCCAGATCTTTCTACATATATACGCAGGACATCGGGGCATAATCCTGTGAAGTTTCATATTTCTAGCATCATCACAATTGCTACAAAATTACAATTTCAGTAGTTCTGTCTCTGAACATAGCACATAGTTCAGAGTAGTTTCAAACTGTGAGCAGAATTTTCAGGTAAACAACCTATATTTTACAGATTTATACAAATTTTGCACAGTTCTCTGTGAGTCTTTTTCAAAAAGATATTTTCTTGTGGGTTAAGATACACAAATCTATCTAGTCAGAGCAATCCAGGCCTCTCTTCCTGCTGGCACTTACTTTCTGTTGACACTTGAATTTGCATTCCCTTTCAGTCCAACAAGCCTATTGTCTCTCCCCTGAGAAGCAAAGCAAAATCTCCTCCTCCTTTCATTAGCATCTAACTGAGAGTTCCTGGGCAGAGAGCAAAAGGAAGGCACCTTTGTTTAGGGCACAATGTGGAATGTGCTTTGAAGTCCTCCGGCTGGTATCAGTTCACTTTAAAACCCAACTTGTTTAAATGTGTCTTTGATAAAATAAACTTACATTTCACAATAGGCAAACAGATCTCTAATTCCAGTCTTTTTAAAATATAGAGATTGAATAGTAGCAACCTATATTGCTTTTGATGGCAAGTCACTTCTTTTCAACAATCTTAATGTACAAATTTAAACTAACAGTGTAGGTAAATGACAGCTTTGATACAGGCAGGCGGCGGTACTGCACCCATATTCTGACAGATTTTTCCAGGCAAGTACCTTTTTGAATGTGGATATTCTAGTGATGAAATCTGCTTCTCCTGACATTGTGGGCTTATGGGGGATTCCTTAAATAAGGTGATTGTTAACACCCAACAAGGATGTTGGATCTTTTCTGATGTTTGGGAACCATTATTTTGCAATTTCAACGGTGAAGGAAAACGGATTTTAGAGCACTTCTGGGTTTTCCTGGCAATGCAGCACTGCCTTTTCAGGTAGTTCCATTTCACTCTGTGGGCAGCCCAATGACGGGTTTTGGCAGTGTGGTCTCCTGTTCTACCACTAATACAGGCAAAGTAGATTGGCAGCCTATTTTTCCGGTTTCCCTGCGGACTTCTCAGAGATTTTTAGTGTGCATGGGGATTTTTGGCTGCCATTCTGTTGTTTCTGGTGAAAGCAGCACACAGTGATGTCGCAGGGCGGAGCCTAGTGGGTCAATGCATTCCACAAGCCCCCCCTCGCGATTTGACGTTGACCGTCCGTCAAGGGAAGTCACGAGACTGGGATGATCAGTTTCTTTTCCTTTGGTTCAAATGGCAAAATTCATCATCTTTTCTTTTGGTTCAAATGGCAAAATTCATCAGCTTCTCCCATCAGGGGTGGATCGACCAGTTCTCCTCGCCCAGTCCTGATGTGAGTATGGAGTGATACCCCGGGCCCCTTGGATCTTTGCTTCCGGTCCCTGGGTGGTCCTCCTTGGTTTTAGTCTCCATGGTTTCCAATTCTAGGATGACAAAGCAAAAACATATTTGTAGACATTTCCCCACCACTATTGATGTAGTGGGGCGGACACATAGATTTGGCACATCAGGACACATTTTTCTATTTGCAATTTATTGACTATATAGATGGAATATTTTTATAGTTGGAATTCTAGGGAGCTGGAGTGACTCCCTCTGGGGTTACAGAAGACTCATCCAGTTGCTGCAGAGTGTGCCTAGGATGGCAACACTTCAGTTGGTTAATACAGACCCACTTATCTTCCCCCTCTGCCAAACTGCCTTTGGGGGTGCAGATTTTGTAGGCGACTGGTAAGATTTTGTCTACAATTTCAAAAGGACCCCTCCAGCTATGCAAAAATGTGCGCTGTTTGGCCTGGTTCCTTTGGAAATTGTATAAGTAGACCCGGTCTCCTACATGGTATTCTTTTCTAGTAGTCTTTGATTCATAGTGTGTCTTCATGCTGTCTGCAGATCTTTCTAGGTTTCGCTGAGCATAGGCAAAAGCATGTTGAAGGTGTTTTCTCAGATTTTCAACATACTCATGAGTTGTGGAGGCATTGATCAATGTCTGCTCTTGGGTTCTGTAGAGCAGATGCTGGGGAAGAACCATGCTGCGTCCAGTCATCAGCTGAAACGGTGACATTTTAGTTGCAGATGAAGGGGTAGATCCGATGGCCATCAGGACAAGGGGTAATCGAATATCCCAACTTGGCCCAGAATCTGCCACAAACTTTCTTAATATGCTCACAATTGTCTTGTTGTATCTCTCTACTGCACCACTTGAGGCTATCTGGTAGGCAATGTGTAATTTCCTTTTGTCCCCAAGTATCTCCCACATCATTGTCATTACTTTGCTAGTAAAGTGGCTACCTCTGTCTGACTTGATCCTTTGGGGTAGTCCAAAACGCAAGAAGATGTGGTTGATCATCAGGGAAGCTGCTGTTTCTGCCTTGCAATTTGGGGCCGGGAGACATTCCACCCACTTAGTAAACATGCATATCACGGTCAACATGTACTTATTTCCCCTAGAGGAGCGAATCACACTTGCAAATCTGACCATGGCTGTGTCATCCCCCTCTTTTGGAGAGGCGCACGGTGTGTGAGGGATGTTGGCTGAAATTGTGCACACACAAGACACCCCTTCAAGTATTGGTCCAGTCTTTCCCCATGTGGGGCCAGTATGCAACCTCTCTTAAGATTTCAAGTGTTGTATGAAACCCCCTATGACCGGCTGTGGCCGCATCATGGGCGTGACTTCACATCAGGTTTCAGAATGAGGTAGGGACCACCCACTGATCATGGCCAGCTAGGGATCTCCTTACCAACAAACTGTTTTGGATTCAGAGCATTTTTGGACATTTCATCAACACTCTGAGGTCCTCTTTCCCAATGTAATCGGTATCCATCAGGGGAAAGTTCTTAGGGTCCTCAATGTGTTGATAAAACTTACCAATTATTGGATCCCCTTTTTGAGCCGTAATCAAATCAGCATCTGGGGTCTCCTTACTCCATTGTGCAGTTGAGAGTTTGTTGTGAGCATTTCTCTGGGACCTAGTGATATCAGTGACCTGGATTTTACCCAACAGGCACTCGATCTCAATCAAATCCCCTTGGATGGCTCCGGTTTTGGCCAGCTGATCAGCTAAGTCATTTCCAGTTGTGTCTGGTCCCTCTACTTTAGAATGAGCCTTGATATTTTTCTAGTAGATGGTCATCCCATTCGAGGTTACCAGATCATCAATATTTTGAATTAGTTTCCCATGTTTCAATGGTTTATTATTAGCACAGAGCATGCCTCTGGTTTTCCAGTTCACCAGGTGCTCCACAAACCCGTTCCGTACATAATCCGGATCTGTGATTATGACCAGTTTGTGGAGTTGATGTTCGACAGCAGTGAGGCTGGCTTGATGCACAGCCATGAACTCTGCCACTTGACTACTTTGGGGACCAATCTTGTACCCAGCAGAGGGTTCTGGGGTCTCATTCACCCATGCATTCCCCACAAGTTCTTTTTCCCTGTTGTTGTCAACATGGTAAGAGCATCCATCCACATAGACAGTGGGCATTCCCTCACACTTGTCATCCTCAAAGACTTTTTGTGGGGAATTGAGATATGCCTCAATGTTGTCCTTGATTTTTAGACTCTCATCCTCGAGACAGTTTTCTCTGGCACAATCATGCAAGTCAGCCAGACCTTGCGCGAGGGGACTCTTCTTGGTTTGGCTATATCTGACCTCCACAGGAAAGCCTTGCATTGACAGAATCCAGGAAGTAATTCGGGAATTACTTACATTTCTGGCCCGGATTCTGTCACTTTAGAGATATTGCAGAGGCTGGTGTGGAGTCTCCACTATGATGTGTTCTCCCTGGATAAACGGGCGGTAATTCTTCAATACCCACACCGTTGACAGGAGTGCCTCTCACAATCGTTGACTTTTTCCTCCACAGAGGATAAAGTTTTACTCGCATAGGAGATTACTTTATTAACCTTGTCATGCTTTTGATATAATACTGCAGTCAAGCATGTATTAGAGAACCCTGTCTCCAAGAAGAACTAGTTTTTGACAGGGTAAGCTAGGCAAGGCACTTGTGAGAGGCTTCTTTTGAGCTGTTTTACCACCTTGGCTTATTCCAGACCCCACTCCCACTTGACCCCCCCTTCAAAAGATGGATCAGGGGTCTTGTGATCTCTGCGTAGTCCTCAATGAACTCTCTGCTATAATTAGTCAGTCCAAGGAGGCTCCTTAGTTCCTGCAGAGTTGTGGGGTCTTTCAATTTCTGGAGTGCTTCCACTTTCTTTTCCTGGGGACAGAGACCCTGAGGAGTAATCTCATGCCCCAAGAAATTGACACTGGTTCTACACCACTGTGGCTTTTGAAAGGAGAATTTTGCTCCAGCGGCCCTCAACTGTGTCAGAACATAACGGATCTCCGCTATGTGTTCCTCCACAGTTGAGCATGTTTGATTAAAACATCATCTACATAGGCCAGGCTACCCCTTTCACCCAGGTCAGGCATGGGCTTATGTAGAATGTTGAATTCATTGCCGGAGTTGATGTATCCGAAGGGAGTCCGGGTCCATGTGTACTGCTGTCCCTCGAAGGTGAAGACCAGCTTGTATTGGTCCTCCCTACTGACAGGTACTGTCCAGTACCCATTGGTCAGGTCTATTGGTCAGGTCTATTGCAGTGAATAACTGTGACCCCTGGATCTGGGCCAGCCCTTGGTCAATGTAGGGAAGAGGCCATCGGGAAGTATGGACCCGTTTGTTGAGCTCCCTAAGGTCGGCGCAGAGTCTCCACTGGCCGTTTGGCTTCACAATCCCCAGCACCGAATTGTTGAAGGTGCTGTGGACTGGGCGGATTATCCCACGGGACTCAAGGTTCTTAATTATTTCAGTAAGGGACTCTATTGATGTGAGAGGCAAGCGATATTGCTTCACAAACACTGGGGTCATGCCCGGGTCAGTGGGAATTTTCGTTGTGTGGATGTCGGTGCGACCACAGTCATATGAGTCGACCGCAAAGAGATCTTGAAAATCCAAGAAAACTTGTTTCATTTTTTGCTTTTGCTCCAGAGTCCCGCAGGCATCAGCTAGGTTGACTCTCCCTTCAACCATCTGCATGAAGCCTGGAAAGACTTCTGGTTTTGCTATCTCAGCGGCCTCCTCCTGCTGGGTGGAGAAGTCCCTGGTCAGAGTGCTGATTTGGACTGGTGGCTTCAGGTGGGGAAGGCAGTCGTCGCGGACTTGGAAAATCAAATCATCCCTCCTGAAGTCACAGGCTACATCTTCCTTACCATAAGGGCAGGAAGTGTACACCATGAAGTTCCCCCCATGACGGGTAAAGATCCTGTCTGGTGTTGTGTTATCATCACTATCACTGTCAAAACAGTCCTTGGGGATTGGTCCTAACAGTTCATTACCTAAATCTATGGAAAAATGTCGGTCATCAACCGCCATTCCAATAATGGTGCCTGCGGCTAGAGTGATACGCTTTAATGTTCTATATTGACTAGTGGTGTTGGGTTTACCCCCAACCCTTGCTGTTGGAAATAAGCCTTCAGATGAATATAGGCATCAGGGTTTTTAAATTTCTGTCCCCTTTTAACATTCACTTCCAGGGAGAATTGTCGGGTCCTTTCTGGGATGGTGACTTCCTATCCAATCTGAATTTCAAATGCTTAAGGCAGCAGTTGAGCTGACCTAAATGCTTTCTCTGGGTCATCAAAGCCCATGGGATTATCAGCTAATCGGGACCAAGCTTTGAAGTTTATTAGGTCGAAACTAATGGCAAAGCGATTGAGAATGTCACTGCCTAAGTAAAAGGCGGCAGTGACGTCTCGCATGACCCAACAATTATGGACTTTGCTCTTGTTGCCTATGGAGATTTTGAGCATACACCTGCTTGGCAGGAGATGTTTGGAATTGGGTGTTTCCAGGTCCATTTCCCATTTGTCTATCAGTTTAAATGTGGGAATGGCTGGATCTTTTGGGAGTTTGCAGAACATGGCCTCGCTGATGAAGCTCTTACCGTTGTTCACACACACTCGGGCGAGAACAGAGTCCTTCCCTTCATTTAACTGAACAGGGATGAACAACTGCTCTCCAATTTGCTGAACATCAGCCAGGCTGTGAGCTGATTTCTCATATTTCTGGACTATAGGAGTGGGAATGTCTGATTGTGAATTTGAAAAGAATTTCAGAGTGTTTCCTTCCAGTGTGGAATGCCACCTTAGACTGGAAGGAAGGTTGATTTTCATAAATTGAGAGGACCCTCCACCACCAGTTTGTTGTCCTACTGCTATTACTGTCACGTCTGGGGTTTGGTTATTCTGGAAGTGAAATTCTACTTGGTCAGATTTTTGCTCAACCATGCGGCATGTGTTGTTTAAACTAACATGGTTGACACTCTGTTTTAATTTTATCGGTCGGCTAGTCTGGGTCCAGAGGACCTTGTTTACGCAAATTATTAGGGGTGCCAACCTTCGAAGGAGGGCATTCACTAGTAAACAAGGGGTGCCCTTTGGAGTTACAACTATGACTGGGTGCTTCACCTTGTGTCGCCCAATTTTAATATCCAAATCCGCAGTCCCCTCGATGGGAATTTCCTTCCCGTCGAAGTTCTGAAGTTGTCCAGGAAGAAGGGTGAGAGGAATTTGGTATTTCTCCCCCCTTCCTGAATTCAGTTTATCAAAGGCCTTTTTTGACATAAGGGTAGCATGGGATCCAGTGTCCACCAGTGCCAAAATTGTACACTGCCCCTGTATTTGGACCGGGGCATAGAATCCTCCCTCCTTCTCCTCAAGGGGGCACAGATAATGTACATTTTTGGACAACTGGTGGGTTAGTTTTCTAGTTTTGGACACTGATGTAGAAGAGATTTGGGCAGAGGTCTGTGGGGAGTCTTGGGAATCTAAAAAGAAAAGGTGACAACTAGATATGGGAGAGATTTTGGATTCCCCTGTCCCGAGTCTGGGCTGTCCCCCTCTTTTTGGAGGCAGTCACCAGGATGGGTTAGAACAAGGGGATTTTCATGTTGTTGGAACTGGGGTTGGATGATGGGCGGCGCTAGCTCAGTCGCCACATCTATCCAGTCTGGATTTGGATCCTTGGGGACCCATTTTTCTTTGGGAGGTGTTCCCCCATCTTTGAAGGACAAGATCCTTTTCCTGGGATTCTCTTAGGATCCCTCTCCTTCAAATTGGAAGATGTGTACCTCCTCCTCACAATGGTTCTGTTTGGGTTCTTTGTTTCTCCTACCCCCCCCCCTCTGCTCCTTGGGTGGCAGACTTCTGGGGCAGAAGATTTTGGTTCCAGGTCCTGGGTTTCCAGGGGCTTTTTACAAGTGGGGAAGGAAGCTTCCTCCAGGCTTTACACCCCCCTTCCCCCTGTGCCTTCTCCCTGGGACCTGGTGAGTTGTCGGGGTTCTTCCCCGTCATTGCTCTGGAGCACTAGGTCCTGAGTTTGAGGCATTCTGCGCCGTCATGCTCATCTAAGGGTTCTGTTGAGCCCTCAGCATGTGACCCAGATCCTGTGCCATGTTTTGGACCTGGCGCTCTAGTTGTGACACCCGCTCAGGCTGGTACGGAGCCCTGTTGTCTCCCCATGGCTGATCCCGGGAAGGGTAGCTATTCCTTCTCTGAAAATACCCCGGGTTTGGAATATTTGGGTACCCCTCCACCCTTGGCCTCCCCTCTGCGGATTGGGTTGTCTGGACTCAGGAAAGTGGGGAAAGAAGGATGGATTGTTTTGGGGTTGAAAGTTTTGCGGGTACCTGGGGAAGATGTTCTGTCCAGGATTTGGGGAATTTCTGCCCTGTTGGTTGGTTTGGGGCTTTTTGCATTATTTTTGTTTTCTATTTGTTTTTGCACCTCACAAATTTTTGTGGCCTGGTCAATGACCCAGTCTAGTGATCTTTTCTCGTGAAAATCTCTCACTAGCTGGGTCATGATATATTTGGGGAGAGCGTGGAAAAAAGTATTCACCAATTCTTTGATGTCCGTGCGCACCCTTCTGGTGGTCTGAGCAAAGGCACGCTTTAATTCCTGCACAAATTCCTTTGGGGCCTGATCTTCCCCACATTACAAGTTGTAGGCTGCCTTGCGAGCCTCCTGAGGATTTCTGTGCACAGAAAAATGCTTCAAGATGGCCGCCCTATAGGTGGAGCATCTAGAATGATTTTGGTCCTCCAGCCCCGCAAAGAAGCTGGAGTATTCTGTTGAGAAGGTCCATTTCACATATTGAATACAGCTTTGGCTGTCCTTCAAATTGAAAGTTTCCATCATCTGTTCAAAGAGCTCTAAGTGCTCCCAAACAGAATATTTCGCGTTCTTATGATAGGGCGTGATGACGCTTCTTATCGCTTTGATCTGTTTTAGGGGGTCCTTGAGCAAAGCCCTTTTTACCTTATTGGCCTTTTTGGTTTGGGTAACCCTGGTCCACTCCTCCTCTGACTCAGAGGCACTGCTCCCAGGGGTGCTCGTCTGGTCTTCTAGGCTCTCCCGGATTCTGCGAGCCTGGGAATGACTGGCAGAATGCAGGGACCTAGTCTCTTGTGTCCTGGGTTGCTGAGAGGAGTCTTCTGATTCCTCCTTGCTCCCAGGATTTGATGAGTACCCCCCCCCACTGTCCTAGCTGGGCAGCGGTTTTCAGGATGCCCTTAGTGGGCCTATTCTCATGGAGTTCACCATTACATTTTACAGTACTTGGGAACCCATACCCAGATGCTCGGCCATCCATTCCTGGGAGGTGCTGGTCTATGAGCCCCATATTTCTGACTGGATTGAAATCTGCCATCCCCGTGACCCTTGGCTCATGTGCGCCAGTGGACATGGGGGTGGCAGAGTCCAGGGATTGGAAGAGATGAAGGCCTCTGGTACTAGGGTTCCTGAGGTTATGCTCAGGTGTTTCACTTTCCCAGCGAACCTCATCTCTCTCAGCCCCTGCTCCCTGTTGTCATGCAAGAATCTGAGCTTTCTGTTCATCTATCAAGGGCTTGCTAGTTTCTATCAATCTCTACTGCATGGCCACCCGTCCGTGGAGCCTGTCATTGTTCTCACAGAGAGCCTCATTTTCTCTCTGTGCTTCCTGTGTTGTTTTAGAGTACTGGGCCAGTCTTTGCTGCAGGAGGGTTACCTCCTGAGACCTGTCCATACTGGCCTGGTCCTTCCTTGCTAGAGCCTCCTCCACCCTCCTGGTGTGCTCTAACAATTTGTCATGCTCTTTTTTGAGGTCACCCAGTCCCTGAAGGGCCAGGTGATTTTCTTCTACTTTCTCTTTTAAATGACAAACTTCCTGGCCTAAGGTGTCCCTTTCCTGAGCAAGAGCATGCCTCTGTGCAACCAGGTCGTCCTTCTGTCTTTGAAGCGCACCATCTTTCTGGCACTCTTCATCAAATTCTGTCTGGGTATCCAGGCCTTTCAGGACTAATTTATTACTCTCTTCTTTCTCTCTGTCTAGGTGGCTGTGCAGGGTGACTACCTGCTCTGCGCATGCCCTGTTGAAATTTAATTGTTGCTCCAGCTTTTTCTGGCTCTGCAGTAAAGAGTCCAAACCTTCTTGGTACTCCTTCTGCAAGGCCAGCATTCTGGTATCCTGTTCTTCCTTTTCCTGCAGCAGGATACCCATGTCTTCTTTTATTTTGGTTAGGTACTGCCTACTTTCATTTTCTGATTCCTGGCTCCTCCATAACCTCTGCTCAGCAGAGTCCAGATCAGTTTGGGTTTTTTCTAATGCCTGCAGTTGCTTGTTCGCCAGATTTTGGCCCTCAGCATATTTGTCCTGTATTGCTCCAATATGTAGATATAGATATGCCGCTATTTTGGCAATCTTGCTTTGTTCTTCCTTTGCCTTAGGGGCCATTTATAGTTCACTCAGGGCCATATGTACTGGACCCTGATCTTGCCATATGTCTAACCCTGTTGCAGTGATCTGTTCTGTGAATGCCTGCAACCACACATTCTAATCATGCTCTGTCCATTCACCCCTTACAAATAATTTATGCAATAGCTGTTCTTTAGCCATATTCATATCTACCAAAGTCGCCATTCTGGAAATATTGATTTCCTTCCTGACTTACAGAAGTTTATTTTATTTTTGCAAAACAGACCTATTCCTTAGAGCGTTCCTATTAAGGGGTGCTTTTCACAGTGTAACACAGCATGGTAACCCAACAGGAATTATGTACCCCGTCAGTTAGCACACTGTATTAGATTGTCACAAGTGGTATATCTAATTCAGATATCCCGCGACCAGCCCCCAATCTTGTAAGTGATTTCAACCCTGCACTCCACGTAAGTCAATGCCTAGCGTGTGATGCACAGCTGGAACCCTTAATTATATATTTGTGTCTATAAGTTCTTTTCTTTCTGGATGATGTACCCTTATATCACGCCCCTCTCTTTGAATCCCCCCGGTCTCACTGAACCAGGAAGCAGGCTGTTTTGCAAAGTTAAACGATTTATTTTATGAATTTGGACAATATATATATCACACTATTTAATATTTATACAAGGATCACCATTGAGGTGATGTTACAATCAACAATCTTTTCATCAGAAGGAGTATGAATAAGAAAAATAATGTAGCATAGAATAATACTTGGTGTGGGTTCAGTCAAATACAATGTCACTCTTTCCCCTGCACACTACTCAATCCCCCCCAATATGCAATACAAAGAGATAGAAGGAGAGAACACTGGTTTCAGGAATAACCACTCAATAAATACAGTTCCAATCCCAATTGCCCCCAGCATGCATAGAGAGAGAAACAGGAATGATTTCAAACAGGTCAAATGCTTTTGAATGTGGCTTTGAATGAATGGTTAAAAACACTGAAAATTTGATTTAATTCACTAAATAGGATTCAAAATTAGTGGGAGCCGCTTTGTATAGTTTCAGATAAACACTAGCAATGATGATTGAATAACTAGCAGGTTGAAAACTTCTGAGGTCGGATGCAAAGAACAGCTGTTTTACACGTGATGAAATTGAACCAAACGAAACATTTCCAGTAAACCTTTCCATGTGAAAATTTCGTTTCTAGCATGCATGGTACGGAAGTTAGTAGAGGTCGGTTTTTCTCAGAACGAGTCAAAATTTTGAAATGAAAGATGAGCTTTTTAATTACAAACAATATTTTCTTTACACTAGGGAGTCTATGAAGATACAAGATACCCAACGGTACATTCTCCAGATCAGTGATGCCTCTGTCTGACTTTTGCCTGCCGAGACACTTGTCTTTCCTCAGCAAATATATTAGTGCAAAGATGATATCATCACTACCATTACCAAAGGACTATATGGATTAGGAAAAGATTCAGGAAAGACAAAATAGGTTCTACAATGCAGTTCTGGCTAGGATAGAATGGTTTGGATAGGATTACTTAAGGATACAATATTGGCTAGGGACAATTCTATGCAATAGATACTCACAACTAATGTTTGGAATGGGCCTGTCAAGGATCTGGTCAAAGATTTCTGGACTGGAATTCTGCTAGCCCACCGGACAGGCTTCAGGGCGCTCAGTTCTGCACTCAGCACGGTACAGCACTCTGGACACTGCACAGCACTCTAGACTGGATCTGACGGGTTGGTTCTGGGTTGCAGCTATCCAGTTACAGCTCTGCTCTACTGGTTTGGATCTCTGGATTTTAGCAAGAGTTCTTAGAGAGTAAACAGAAACAGCAAAGCCCGGCTGTTCTTTTTGTTGTGCCCCTTGGAAGTCTGGGGGTAAACTCAGATTTCAAGATTTTAAAGGCCAAGCTGAGAAGGGTTCAGGTTTGAAATTGGGCCTCTCTGCTTTCAAAGTTCTGGAGTCTTGGATATGGGTTTCTCTTGCAAAGTGCTTCGCAGGTAATCAGATAATGGGTGAATATGTGTGTCTCTAGGTCCTAAGCTGTCCCTATTTATGTATTTCCCTAAGGGGTGGGTCGGTTGAATTATACTAAGCACACCCTCTAGGAATCCTATTGGTTAGGGTCTGTCCTCTCTCCTGATTTGAGAAGGAACTTTGGTGCCATGATGATGCTGTATTTTACAATCCAGGGAGTACCTCCCCTTTGTTTCTGTACATTAAATCTATTTTTCACACAAATCATATTTACAATGCAACCAACTTGCTAGCAATACATATTTACATCACAGATTTAGTAGAGCAAGTATCCGTCCGAGTTCCATCTCAGTGAGAGCTTTAGTTCAGATTTGACAGTTTTTCGCATTTTGGTTGGGTATCCAATGTCAGATCTGTCCACATCTTTCTACATATATGCGCATGACATCGGGGCATAATCCTGTGAAGTTTCATATTTCTAGCATCATCACTATTGCTACAAAATTACAATTTCGGTAGACCGGTCTCTGAACATAGCACAGAGTTCAGAGTAGTTTCAAACTGTGAGCAGAATTTTCAGGTTAACAACCTATATTTTACAGATTTTTACACATTTTGCACAGTTCTCTGTGAGTCTTTTTCAAAAAGATATTTTCTTGTGGGTTAAGATACACAAATCTGTCTGGTCCCGCCCCCATGGTTTTGCTGGGCCAAGAGCAATCCAGGCCTCTCTTCCTGCTGGCAGTTAGTTTCTGTTGGCACTTGAATTTGCATTCCCTTTCAGTCCAGTGGCCTATTGTCTCTCCCCCCACCCCGAGAAGCAGAGCAAAATCTCCTCCTCCTTTCATTAGCATCTAACTGAGAGTTCCTGGGCAGAGGGCAAAAGGAAGGCACCTTTGTTTGGGGCACGCTGTGGAATGTTCTTTGAAGTCCTCTGGCTGGTATCAGTTCACTTTAAAACCCAACTTGTTTAAATTTGTCTTTGATAAAATAAACTTACATTTCACAATAGGCAGACAGATCTCTAATTCCAGTCTTTTTAAAATATAGAGATTGAATAGTAGCAACCTATATTGCTTTTGATGGCAAGTCACTTCTTTTCAACAATTAGATCTTAATGTCCAAGTTTTAAACTGCCAGTGTAGGTAAATGACAGCTTTGATACAGGCAGGCGACGGTACTGCACCCATATTCTGACAGATTATTCCAGGCAAGCCTTTTTTTAATGTGGATATTCTTGTGATGAAATCTGCTTCTCCTGACATTGTGGGCTTATGGGGATTCCTTAAATAAGGTGATGGTTAACACCCAACAAGGATGTTGGATCTTTTCTGATGTTTGGGAACCATTATTTTGCAATTTCAACAGCCAAGGAAAACAGATTTTAGAGCACTTCTGGGTTTTCCTGGCAATGCAGCACTGCCTTTTCAGGTAGTTCCATTTCACTCTGTGGGCAGCCCAATGACGGGTTTTGGCAGTGTGGTCTCCTGTTCTACCACTGACACAGGCAAAGTAGATTGGCAGCCTATTTTTCCGGTTTCCCTGAGCACTTCTCAGAGATTTTTAGCGCGCATAGGGCTTTTTGGTGGCCATTCTGTTGTTTCTGGTGAAAGCAGCACACAGTGATGTCGCAGGGCAGAGCCTAGTGGGTCAATGCATCCCACAAGAGTCTGTCTTGTTGAACCCTTAATCTTGTTACATGCTTTGGGTATGCAATCATTGGTGTATCCTCTTTCCCTCAATCTGTTACTTAGTGACTTACATTCTTCATAAAGGTCTGTGTCCAGACTACATTTTCTTTATGTACAAATAAATTCCCCAGATGGAATATTCATGAAAGTTAATTTGCTATGACAATAGGGGCAAATAGTGTACAGTTAACCTTGGTAGGTTTTCTAAAGTTTTATTATTTTCAAAAAAGATATGTAGATCCAAAAAATCTATACACTTTTGATCACTATGACCTGTTAATGTCAAATCAAATTAATTATGCTTGAGATAATCAACACAATTATGGAATACTTCAGAAATACTGTTCCAAATCATGATAATGTCATCTATGAATCGTTTCCACAATATACTTTTATCAGTGAATTCAGTATTAGCCAGTACATGAGTTTGCTGAAATTACCCCATAAACAAACTGGCTAGCGATGGGGCATATTTAGCTCCCATCGCTACCTATTTCATTTGTAGATAATACTCCTTATTGAATAGAAAGTTATTATTTTCTAAGGTGAATCTCAAAGATTCTTTGACCATAAAATATGCGATGTTGTACCCAGCTACACTGCGGGTGATAGGACCAAGGGTGTATGATTCTTCACTTCCCCGGCTGGGGCCTGGGACTGGACTGACTCACTGGGCCACAAGAAGGGTGAGAGATTCAGCATATACCCCTCTGGACCCCAGAACATGACAGATACCGTCCCAGCACCACGAAGAGAAGAAGCAGGAGGAGAATTCGGGGACTGAACCACTCATAGATAAAATAAGACACTTAAAGAAATGGGTATAAGATGTAGAAAGCAACACAGAAGCAAAAAAGGTCTGATGAACCCTATGCAGAAAGCATATGACTTTCAAGGACTCAAATGACTGTCAGAGTGCAGCGTGCCCATCCTAGCAATCGTCCCCCAAGACTCTCACCTACGGTCGATGTTGAAGGTTTTCAATGGTTTTGTATGACAGATGCTTCTAGTTGGGGGGGAAGCATGGAAAGGGGGGGTTTACAGGGGAAAGTTTAAAGTTCACACAATGCATATCCCAAGGCACCGGCTCAAGAAATCCCCGAAGATAAATGTTCCAGCATGGTGGTCCCCAGTGGGGACGAGGCCCTGTGTTAGAATGAACAGGCCAGTAATAGAAATGAAACAAAGGGATAAGGTTTCCCTTAAATGCCTGACCTGCAACGTAAATGGGCTTAATGATAAGATCAAAAGGGGGTTGGTCAACAAATTCCTCAGCAGACAAAAAGGGACATAGTGATGCTACAAGAGAACCACATGATGGGAACTGCATGCACCTTTCTGGGGAGGTCATTGTATAATGTGGTAGGACATTCAGGGTACTACTATACTTCATCAAGGAGGGCGGCCATAATGATAAAAAGTACACTACCCCTGAAAGTCCTTAAGGTTATGAGGGATGCAGATGGGATATATGTCCTAGTCACCGGGGAACTGTGGGGTGAGTCTGTGGCCCTCCTAAATGTCTATGTACCACCTCCGATACGGAGACTATTATAACTATTATATAGTCACTACTGGCAAACCATGGGGTGGACATAACGGTAGTGGGAGGGGATTTTAATGACACTATGCAACATGATCAAGGTAGATCCACACATATAGGAAGGGCAGACACAAAGCTCAAAACATTTGTACATGCAATAGAACTGAGGGATGTATGGAGGGAACTGCATCCCACCGAGGAGGAATACTGCTTTTACTCCACAGCATACAAATCACTCTCAAGGCTGTATTATTCTTTCTTTCTACGGCACATTGATTGGGCGGGTGACGAAGCGAGATACTTCCCAAGAGGTATCACGGATCATGCACCCCTACATATGTGAGTAGCCGGACAGGTGCCAAAAGGGGAAATGGTGAGGATGCTGAGTGCATTTTAACTCAATAACCCCGGCATTGCAGATAGGGTTAAGGTATGGATAGAGGAGCATTTTTCAAGGAATGAAGGTATGGCAGACAGTCATATCACTATCTGGGAAGCATATAAAATGATTAAGGGGGAAGCCATGGTAGCAATCAGTCAAAATCACCGAGTGAGACAAGCACAGGTGGCCGAATTGGAAAGAGAAATCAGGAGGAAATAGGGTGATCACATAAAGAGAATTACAGAAAAATCCAGAAGGAAATTGGTGAAGGCGACAGCTAAATACAGAAATGTCATTACAGATGCGGCCAAACTGGCATATTAGGAGAAGAGGGGGAGAATCGATGAGCTGGGAGAGAAATCGGGGAAACTCTTAGCCTGGCTGGAAAAAAGAGAAGAAGGGTTGCGAAGGGTAAGAGAAGTAGCCAACATAGATAACGAATACTGCAGGGGAGAGGATAAGGTGACAGAGGCATTCACCCAGTACTACAGAGAATTCTACAGGGAATGAGGGACCCCAATGTAGAGGGTAGCACACACCACCTGGAAGAAATTCTGGTGCCCACAATAGGGGAGGAGGCACAACTGTACTTAGAATCTGAGATCGCAATAGAAGAACTACAACCAGCAACAGCTAACTTGCAGTCCGGGAAGACCCCCAGCCCCAACGGCCTCCCTGTCAACCTATGACTAAAGGCAGGGTAGAGGGTGTACACAGCTATGTTAAAAATGTTCCAAGAAAGTATCCAGAAGGGAGAACTGCCAGAAGACCTAAGAATGGCAACGATAGTTGTCATTCACAAGGAAGGGAAACCCAAAATTGAATGCGTAGCATGACACCCAATATCCCTTCTAAACATGGAAACTAAAATATTGGCAAAAGTATTGGCAAACTGACTGGTAAAGGTGATTGATACACTCAGATAAATGTGGCTTTTTTCCCCGGTCGAGCAACCAGAATGAATCTATGGAAAGTACATAATGCGCTAGGGAAGAGATCGCTCTGAGGTGGCACGCACGCCCTTATAGCCCTAGACTCGGAAAATGCATTTAACTCGGTTCAATGGGACTTCTTGTGGGCAGTCATAAGGAAAATGGGATTTGATCCACATTACACATCATAGACAAAGCTTTTATAACTCAACCCGTGGCCAAAGGTACGGTGAAAGGGTATGTACAAGGCGAGTTCCCACTGCAAAGGGGCATGTGCCAACGAGGCCCGCTCTCGGAATTGCTATTCCTGTTGGCAATTGAACCATTGGTGGAGAGAATTAGAGGGGACCAGAGACAAACAGGCTTCAGATGGCAGGGTGGAGGGGAAGACCGCATATCCTAATATATCTCGGGAATCCCAGGACCTCTGGCACAAGAGCTATGGAACTGATCCATGTATTTGGGGATCAAAGTGCACTGGTTCAACTGGGGAAAAACGGTACTTTCCCGGTGGTGGGTGGACCCGAGACGATCCCTGAGGACTGTCCACTGAGTATTGACACATCCCCCTTTCGATATCTGGATATTAAAGTGGGCTTGGACGAGGCTGATTTCCCGGAGGACATCTTGGAACCTGTCCTATCTAAATTGCAGGACAATATCAAACATTCGGCGGCCTACCCATATGCCTTATCGGCAGGATAAACCTTTTTAAGATGATCACCCTGCCAAAACTGCTCTACGTGCTTCAAGATACCCCAGTTCGAATCCTGAGGGACACTTGCAAAAAATTTGATCTGGGATTCATCTGGGTATACGGATCACTTTTGAAACCCCTGAAGGGGTCTATTGCTACCAGGTGTTCAGAAATATTATTGGGCATCGCAGCTGGTGACAGTGAATGAATGGGTGTTTCGGAGACCGGACGCAGCACACATAAAATTGGAGATGGAATTAATGAGCGGTCATCACCCCCTGCAAATACTTATGGGAGCCCCCAGGGGAAGGAGCTAGCACCGGCGGGACAGAGTCTAATACACATAAGAAGGGAGGTGACGAAAGCAATGGGGAGGGATGATAAACCGACCTAGGCAGCTCCTCTTTTGAAAAACCCTTACTTACCGGAGACGATGAAGCTAGAAACAAGCAGCCACGCTGGGTCGCAAAAAGGGATCAAAACAGTGGCGGATGTTATATCCGCAGAAAGCGCTGGCCCCCTTCCAGAACTTAGTGGACAAACACAATCTACACAATACAGACATGTACACATATATGCACTTAAGACATGCAATACACGCCGAAGCCCGGAACTTTTGGGACCTCCCAGACCACACCTCGCTGGAAGCAAACATGCTGACAGAAGAGGTGAAAGAAAAAGCCATCAGCATTTTGTATCAGACCATACACCGTTTCACACCGTCACCACTGGCTAAGCTAAAACTTAAATAGGAGGCGGCTCTGGGCCCTTTGGAAGGCCATGATGGCAACGCGGCCCAAATAGAGGTGAGTGTATCATGGAGGCTGAGGCTGGTTCAATATAAAACACCACATCGATTGTATTATAGTAGGGAAGGATTGTTCGGCATGGGGAGGAGTACAGACTCAAACTGCCCTAAATGTACAAATCAGATGGGAGAATTCCTTCTTATGATATGGGAATGCCCAAGCTGGCCACCCTATTGGAAGAGATTCTGCAGCACTATGTCAGAGGTCCTGGAGATCCGACTCAAAATGTGCCCAAAGACGATGCTGCTGAATGTCTGGAGAGATAATGAAGTCTTGATCAGGGCAAAAAAAAAAATGAAGTCCACAGCGTTCATAATTGCAAAGAGGGATATTGCTGACAGCTCTAGCATTGTAAGGTGTGGGGAGGGAATGGATCCATACTGGGCAATGGAAGAAAGGGTGTCCAGATCGAGGGGATGTCCGACCAAGCACCCCAAGATATGGGGGAAATGGGAGAAGAGGCCATGAGATCGGAAGGAGTGGGTAGCAGAGGGCGGGAGGGACGCCATTTTCTCCATGCGACCGGGGGAACAGAACGATCACTTCCTAATATAGACGTATTGTGCACAGCAGGTCCGAAGGAAACAAGGGACGGGGTCAGGTGGGAGGACGTTTGGGGATACGTGGAGGGATAAGATCTGAAAGCATATATTGTTACATGAACTATGTTATGTGTTTTGAGAAAACAAAAAAAATAAAGTGTATAGATAAAAAAGAAATCTTCCCGCCCTATTAGGAAATTGACTTCGTTATTTCGGCAGAAAATCATAAGGATTTTTCAATCAGAGGAAAGTTAGAATACAGATTATAAATAACAATATATATTTCGACAATATTCCAAGTCCATCACACGAATGTCTGTAGAGCAAGCCGTGCCTCCTACCAAAAGGTGTGGACAGGGGAAAGATTGTTTCTGCCCACTTTGTTTGTGAGTACCCCAGGCTGGAAGCTCACTTTGCCCCCGTGGGCAGCGGTGTAATTCTATGATAACTGCACTTGCAGTTCTGATTGTTTTGTGTCCCCTCGTCGCGTGCTTAGCATGGGGCAACTGAAAGCAAGTGAACACATGCAAATCCTATGATATATTGTAACAGCTTGTATAGGACTAAGCACTTCGTTTGTATCACTTGAAACATTAACAGTTATCGCTCTCTATTATGTAAGCATTTGATAATAAATATTTTACAAGTTGCCCATGCGAACCGTTTAGGTATTAGTGACCTTTATTCACTTATAAAGGTTTATTTGTGGGCGGGCTTCTTTTAGCTGAAAGCAAGAATAGTGTACCTGCATTTTCTTATTATTCTCTTGTGTGCAGATGGCCTGAGTTGCCTTTTAATTCCTATTTGTTGGCTGTACTGTGGACAGAAATGTTTGGCATTTATCTTACTGTGATCTTTAATTGAAAAGGCAGTCAATGCTTTAGGTGTCTGATGACAGCTTTGACAGGCAATCTGCATAGCCCTCCTGGGAGAGCAAACACACAAGCGAAGACCCAAAGGTCAGGGGCAGTGCGCTTGATTTGTGAATGTCACTGCCTCACCCCTCAGAGCCTTTCTGTGGGGAATTTGCCAGGCATCTGGCTTCTCACAATGAATTAACTCTTGGCCCGCTAACTCGTGCCCAGTGCCAGCAGGTTCCACTAGTTCTGGGTGCCCGGGTAGTTAAGGGTATATAGTGCGCAGTCCCCCAAAGCATGTCCCATAACTGCCCAGTTCCACCGTCACACACTTTGATGTAACAGGGCTCATGGACTCCCGAGCACAATGCCACAGATCCTTCACTCTGTGTTTGTTTGTTAAAATATCACATTTTTAAAAAAATCACCCCTTACCAAAAATCAAATGTCTCCCAAAGGTACATTTCAACACCACTAAAGCTATGGGAATGACCCAGTGTGCTGTGCTGCAGTAACAATTATATTGAGTACACGTGAGTCACACTGGAGACTGGTTGGCTGTGTTTCCCAGCACACCACTAAAAATGAGCCATATAGGACAAGCACAATGTCTCACTAGATGACTCACTCAATAAATCACTAGGCGCCTCATGGAATAAATCACTAGGCGCCTCACTGAACAAATCACTAGGCGGAACACTGAATAAATCACTAGGCACCTCACTGAATAAATCACTAGGCGCCTCACTGAATAAATCACTAGGCACCTCACTGAATAAATCACTAGGCGCCTCACTGAATAAATCCGAAAAAAGGAATGATCTAAGGTTTTATTCTAGCGGTTCTCCATAAATTGTTGGTATGCTAAGAATAATAGCATGCAGTACCTTGCAAACATGCATTTAGATCATGACATGAAATATAAGTAAAATGCATTAGAGCCAAATCATACAGATCGTTTGGTTGCACATGTCTCCAAAAACAAGCTGTTAACAATGTAATCATAAATACTTATGAATCCAACAAGTACTCTGACATCCTAACACTTCAATTATGCTTGAATGGGACCGTCAAAAAGTCCCTTTTTGTGAGCCGATTCTTTTTATTAATATATACTGGAATTCTCTGAAATGTGCAATTAATATGTTGTTTAATCCTATTGCAGAGATCATCAATGCCTTGATAGGGACCTGTGACAATTCAAAACTCAGTATTGCTGGGGACACAATTTGTTCGTGCCTTTCCCAACGTTGCATGGGCCTTTTACCCCTCTATCAATCAAAACTCCCATGCAAGTGGCTTTAATGTATGCCACACTGGGTTAGTCCTATGATTAAAGGCACCATCCAGTGCCACATTCTTTCAGGGAAACCTGGCATAATGGAACTCACAGCTCTATGCTAGATTATTTTTTTGTATCTCAAAATGGATTTGAATCATGTCACTCCTTGAAAGTGTACCATACTAAATTAACTGGCCATTCAGCATTACCCCTAAAACTGAAGATAGCTACAAACGTTGGTTTCATCTAACAAATGTGTGATCAACCTGTCTATTTATCTATTTATTTATTGTACACTTGTAAAGCCCTTCTACATTAAGTAAATTGTGTTTCAAAGTTCCTACAGGGCAACAGGAAGGGAACATGGGAATGAAAGGAAAATGTAATAACAATGAAGAAAGAGAGAGGTGGGCCTACCAGGCCTTGTGAGCATTCAGAGCGTGCAAGTGCAGGGAGAAAGAAGGGGTGAAGGAGGAGGGTAAGTGCTCGGAGTACCACGGAGGGAAGTGCTAGGGAATAAGTTACAAGCAGCTGTTAAGTGCCTGGCAGAGATCACTTGGTGAGAGTGGTCGGCTGCTTGTACAATAAGTGCAGGCCTGTGAGATAGCGCAAGCCAGTGGGCGTCCAAAGGCCAGTGCTGGCAGTGGACGGAGGCTGAGGAAATGGGGTGGGAGGATGCCAGGAACCAGAAGGACACATCTGGGCCCTGGCCAACAATCTCAGCGACTGTCGGGTTTAGCAAGGGAGGGAGGGGGGAAGGAGGAGGTGAAAGATAAGTCTTGAGGAGCTTCCAGAATTTGAGGAGATCCGACTCAAGTCAGAGAAAGGAGAGGCTGTTTCAGGGGAGGGAGCCAGCTGAGGAAAGAGATTGTCTGCCAGCTCGCTGTTTATAAAAGAGCTTGTCACGCAGAGAGTTAGCACCGGAGGAGCGTAAAGATCTGGAGGGAGAGTATTTGGTGAGAGCCAATTGTAGATAGCGTGATCCCTGGCCCCAGTCAGCCTTATGGATGATGCAGAGGGATTAGAAAATGTATGTGCGCATGCAACTGGGAGCCAATGGAGAGATTTTAGGGCTGAGAGATGTGGTCCCTGGGCTTAAGGCCAAGGATAAGTCTTACAGCCCTATTCAAGATAAGCTGGAGTGGGCCTAGTGAGGAAGAGGGTAGATTAAGGAAGAAGCTGTTGCCGTAGTCCAGCCTAGAGAGTACCAGAGGTCTAGAGACATTGAGCTTTTGGGGGAAAGTGAGATAAAGGAAGGATTCCTTTGAGGAAGTGGAGTGGGCCTTCTTGGCAAGGTCCTGCATGTGAGGGAGGAAGAAAAGAGAGGGGTCGAAAATGACGTCAAGGTTTCTGGCTTCAGATGAAGGAGAAGGGGGGGGGGGGCCATAAAAGGGTGCCCAGAGGAAGGGGAAGAAGGAGGATGCAGGAGTCCCAATGGGAAGGATCTCAGTCTTGCTAGCGTTGAGGCATTAGAGCATTGGAGGCACACCAGGAATGGATGGCAGATAGGCAGTCACAAATGTTGAAGGAAGTAAGGAGAGGATCAGAGGGAAGTTTGAAGAAGAGTTGTGTGTCATCTGCATAACAATGGAAGTGAGGGGAGAAAGTGGAAATTCGGTGAGCAAGTGGAGCAAGATAGATGTTAAAGAGCCTGACAGACAGGTTGGAAACCTGGGGAAATCCTCAGGTGGAGATAGAGGTGGGGGAGGAGAAAGAGCCCAGGATCATCTGCGAGGGACGGTCATTGAGGAAGGAGGTCAGCCGGCCCATTGCCACTCTAAGATACCCAGGGTATAGGGTGGACTGGTTGACCACATCAAATGCAGAGGAGAGATCAAGTAGACTGAGAACAGCTGGAGAGTTAGAATCAAGAGATGCAAGCAGTTATTCAGGGGTGTTCAGGAGAGCAGTTTCCATGCCTCTTGATGCTCGGAATCTAGATTGATGGTTGTGTTGGCAACCAACAAGGTCAATGTGCTGGGTCAGTTGGGGGAGAACCATCTTCTCCAAGAGTTTCCCAAGGAAGGGGGTGACAGAGATGGAGTTGTAGTTTGGCATATGCGAGGGATCACCTGAAGGTTTTTTCAGGAGGGGCGCACAAGAGAGTGCTTGAGGGAAGAGGGAAGAGGATTGTAACCAGATAATCTGGAATCCCAGCGCTCCACATAGATTCAATTCCCACTTGGCAACCTCAGCGCTGGTTTACATCTAAAGATATGTTGACTTCCATGGACTCTCCTACTGTGTCTTATAACATTTTTAATGACTTTTACAATTCTCAATGTCTCACTCTTGGTTCCAATGTTATTCATAAGACCTCTGCCCAGAAGCACACATTTCACACCATAATTTCCTATAAACAGAAGAGGTTAAAGTGTCACATTAGGTCTATCTCATCCGTACCATTGCACCTCAGACTTGAACAAAAAAGGATTTTGTACAACAGGGCAAGAATTGGTTGAAATCACATAGGTACATTATGCAACTAAATAATTCAGAAACAATGCTTCATTGTTACTAGTTGCTGGAAAATTATAAATTCACTTTTTGAAACACAGGACCTGATTTAAAACAATCCAATTGACGGGCATTCTTGGTGCCCTATTTCACTCAATTATATTCTGCTACCCAAGGTTCGACTTCTCATCCTACCACTGATTCAATCTTAATTTGGAATTTGCTTTTTACTGTAGATGATGGATTTGAGTTGATTCTTAAAACTAAGTCTTCAAGAGCTCCCAGTACTGGCGGACTTTCTAACTACACATTTAAAAATAATCCAGGTTTGTGGTCCTTTATTCTATTGCTTCTTTTTAAATAAATGTTGACTACCAGATGAATTCCTCCTTCCTGGAAATGTTCTTTCCTTTTCCCCAATTTAAAAAAAGCGATAGACATAACCCCCTTAACTATCAACCTATGGCGCTGTTTGACACCTCTAGCAAAATCTTCTCCTTCCTCCTTTTGAGGGAATTAGAGTCATGGGCTGTGCAAAATTCGACGATTCGCATGGTTGGCACGATCTTTAAATTAAATGGAATGATGGTACACCAACCTCAGGAAAATGTGTGGGGCTAATCCACACAGATTTCCCTATGCTAACACCATGACAAACGCCTAGACCCATGTACTCTGGGTGGATACAGAATACAGGCACATTCCGCCCTGTCATATTTAATTGGATTGTGACCGACTATGTCATCTCCAGGAAGGGGGAGGACCAAGCTTCCCCCTGCCGTGGCCAGTGTGATTAACTAACAAAGGCTCCATGGATCTGCCCTGCTCTTTTGTTTGGTCCTGCAGTGGGAGGCAGCAAATAACATAACAATTATAGGGTACTGTGAAGGCATCATGAAGTAGATACCGACAACAGGTTTAAGTGGGTTTGAAAAAGGCTTTATTAAGTAAATGTCGGAATGAAGTAAGGCCTAACTTGCCCTATGCTAAGGTGGGATTTCCCTACCTAAAGAAAACTAAGGATAGTATGTGTCAGAAAGTCCAAATCAAATATCTCTGTGTCCAAAACCTATACTTACCCTCACAACTAACTGTATACAATGGGCCTCATTCCGAGTACGGCGCTAACCAATGGCGCTATTAACGCCTTGGTTGACGCCGTACCCGGACCGGCAGCACCTTGGTGGATGGCGGAATTACCGCCCCATTCCAAGGTTGGCGGGGCGGTAATTCCCCAATCCCCATTTACCCTTCCCCATTCCCATTCTTGCCCCATAGGGCATAATGGGAGTGGGGAAGGCGTCAATTACGCCACCGTAAATTACGGTGGCGTAATTAACATCAAGGTCCCTTAGCGCCATGGTTTTTAACACCTGCTAAAAGCAGGTGTTAAAACCACCATGGCGCAAAGGGAACTCGGAGTATGGCGGTAAGGGATTACCGCCACCTCTCTCGTTAGCGGTGGCCGCTATCCCTTACCGCCATACTCGGAATGAGGCCCAATGTGTAGGAATGTCGGCATCAAAATTAATAGTGTTCAAAATAAAGTTCAGAGCTTCTTCCAGCTCTTGGCTTATAGTCAGCTTCCCCTTCCCCAAGTTCAAACAGTTCAGAAAGTGTCGGGGTTCACTTCCCCAAGAGTTCAAATCTTCCAGCTTTTCAAAAACAACACAGTTCCTTGGACATCTCCCATCTCTTTGGATATCAGTACTTTTCACTAGTTCACATAAGTAGTTCTGTTTCTAGATTTCCAAATCACATACGAGGTTCTTGCAAAACACAAGCTTCCAACTTTTCCATACAAGGGCCCCTCAGTTCAGGTGCAGTTGCCGGACAACACGGTCCACCCATTACTGACCACGCAACCGATGAGTGCTTTCCATCAGCAATTGGCCCCTGCTTCCTTTTGACAGTGATGTTTAGTTGATTCATCAGTTTCTTGTGACACTGTACTGTGGCTTGGTTGGCCACCATGTACTTTGTACTTTGGCTGTATTCTTCTCACTCTTGGAAGCACATGTTTCCTATTAACCTGAAGTTCCGTTAACTATTTTAGCTCTGGCCAATACTTGGCTTCTCATCTCATACCCTTCTTAGTTTTCTCTTGTCTTTGCCAATACCTTTCTTTCACTCCGCTCATGAGTGCTCAGAATTGCTCAAAATTGCACCCAAAATGGAGTGGGGGCTCTCATGTAGCCCACCCTGGAGGCAGATTGCTAGTGCATTCTGGCCATCTGCCCCTAGGAAGGGGCACATGTGTTTTTACTGGGCGGTGAGGATCAGTAGACACCCAGGGAAGCCTTGAAAGGGGGGCCGTGATCGGAGAGTAGTAGTTATGATTTGTTTTTGCTGGGCTGACCATAGGTAAAAAATGTTTTTTGTTTCCTTTACAGCTTTTTGTACGCGAGCATCTGCAACGTTATGTGAGTACTGTTTTTTATTATTCTACGGTTAGGGCCCATTGTCAGTGGGGTGGGTGGGACTGGGGCTGGATTGTTGGTTGTGTGGACTGGAGTAGGCCGTCTGGGGAGGTATTTTGGTGGCCTGGACACAATTGCAGGGCCACAAATAGTCCCCCATGATATCATATCATATCATATCATATCATGCCAGCGTAAAATTGATGTTTCCCTCAAAGCGGCAGTCTCCCATGTGGGTTGAGTGTCCGCAAGCAGAGGCTGCACCTCTGGCAGTGCTGCATTACAGATGTCACCTCTGGGAGAAATGGGGATCCTGCTGGGGCTGCCTGGGACTGCCACTGCACTTGGGGATGGTCAACCCACATGGGAGTTGGGTGCCCAAGGCCAGGTACATGATCCCAACCATCCTGGTATTCTGGCTGGGCTGCGTTACAGTTTCTCTCCCTGGGAAAGGACGGGGAATGTCCCGGGCCTCCTGGGAACCACTGCCGGGTTTGGGGACATTCAACCGACATCGGAGTCAGCGGCACAAGGCCAGGGATATGACCCCCTACAACTCCAGAGCTCTGGCTGGGTTGCGTTACAGCTTCTGCCTCTGGGAAAGGACGGGGACCCTGCTGAGGCCATGGAACACCGCTGCTGGGCTTGGGGATGGTCAAACCACATAGGAGACAGACATTCAAGGCCAGGGACATTACGCCTGACATTCCTGTAGCTCTGGCTGGCCTGTATTACAGCTTCTCCCTCTGGCAAAGGTCGGGGACCCTGCCGGGGCTCCCTGGAACTGCTTCTGAGCTTGGGGATGGTCAAACCACATTGGAGACAGCTGCCCAAGGCCAGGGACATCACCCCCGCCCATCCTGGAGTGCTGGCTGGGCTGCGTTACAGAATTTCCCCCTGGGGAGGGAAGGGGAACCTGCCAGGGGCTCCCTGGCACTGGCACTGCCGCTGTGCTTGGGGACGGTACACCCACATGGGAAACGGATACCCATGGCCGGGGACATCACCTCCAACTGTCCTGGAGTTCTTGCTGGCCTGTATTACAGCTTTTCTCCACCAGGGAGCCCCGCCAGTGTCCCCTTCCCTCCGCCAGGGGAAATTCTGTAACGCAGCACAATCCGCCCGGTCAAATTTAGTTGGAATGTGACAGCCAGAAGTACATTATGTCATCTCCAGGAAGTGGGAGGACCAAGCTTCCCCCTGCCATGGCCAGCCTGATTAACTTACAAAGGTTCCATGGATGCGCCCTGCTCTTTTGTTAGGCCCTGCAGCTGGTGGCAGTGATTAACATACCAATCAGAGGGTATCTTAACACTCCTAATATTTCTCGTTTTAAAAACTTTAAATAAACCAAAGAGGACTGTCCTACGAAAGAGTCGCTGCCTTGGTCTTAACACATCCAAAAACTGCTGATTGACAACAATCTTTCTATGGACATTTTAGCCTCTAGGCCCATGCAAATCAATAAGACATTGGGCCTCATTACGAGTTTGGAGGTAGCCATGCCGTCATTACCGGCATGGCTACCTCCAAACTCATGTCCGGGTCCCGAAAAAAGGGAATTACCGGGCCATTCTGACTTTTGCGGGCACGGTATTTCCCATTTTCGGGACCCAGAACCGGTACGTCCCCATTCCCATCTGAGCCCCCCTAGGGCTCAATGGGAATGGGGAGGATGCTAACAACCGACCCGTTAATAACGGGTCCGTTGTTAGCATACAGGTCTGCTCGCGGGTGCCGTTATGCACGTCTGGTCTGGTCAGACCAGACGTGCATAACGCCACCCGCGAGCAAACTCGTAATGTGGCGGCCTGGTATGAACGGTGCCGGTACCGCAGCCGCCAGGGTCGTAATGAGGCCCATTGAAATTACTTGATTGTCATAACACTCAAATGAGGTCTTGAATTATAAACTGTTTAACCAAATTGGTTTAATTGTGAAACAATGTGATTCTGTTCCTTTGTACCTCACAAAATTCCCATGTATCAAACAATACTTTCTAAGATTTCGTTTAAAACTTTTTTTAACTAATGAAAGTATAGGAGCACAGAAAAAAATCCTTGTGAGCATTGATTTTGTGGGATGTGTCGTGATGATACAAAAACAGAAACTCTTAAGCATTAACTCATTGGCTGTGGTAAACTTCATAGCTTAAGATAAATGTATTTTTCAAGATTTGTACATGACACAGATGTTTTTTGCACTATTCATTTTTTACATAGAATTGTGGAAGGAAACCAAATTTCATGAATGTTTTATTTTCTAAAGTTTGGTTTGAATTTTACTGCAATTCTGTATATTTGTATGTTTTTATTGCTTGTATATGTATGTGAAAGTTTTAATTTTAACCATTTCACATAATAAGAAATAAAAAAATAACGATTATGGCTCTTCACAACTGTGGCATTTTAGAATTCCTAGAACTCTTTTTTTAGGTAAACACAACACACCTAGTGGTAACATGCTAGCACTGTCAGGCACGCTGAGAATACCCCAAATCCTGTCTATTGTAATACCCCCGAGGGATCTGGGCCACTGTACATTTAAATTGCATTACAGCACCAGTGTCTTGCTGTCTCTTGCTCAGTAACACGCATTGAGTTGTAGACAGTGGAAAGTCGTTACATTTTCAAAAATCTACAAATATGTAGAATCTTTGAAAATGCTAAAACTCTTGGTTCCTTGAAACCCTGCACTGCGTGGGGCATGTTTTAGTGCAGTACATTGGGGAGTGAGTAGGCGCTGCCAGAGGATGAATTCAACAGCTGGATGCTCTACCACTGCCACCTAATATGGGGCCCTTAGGAGATTATAGATGCTCCTTCTGTGCTGCCTGTCCTTTCCTGCCACAAGCTGAGTGTAGGAGGTAGCTCACAACCCTACCACCAGTCTGATGCACTTACTGTTCTGTGCAGACTTCACTTTCCAGGAGAAGAGTCACGTACAGCAGTGCCCTGTGCCACTGAGCAGCATGGCAGCATGGCGAGGGTGCCTGCAAGCGCGTGTGTGTGCATGCGTGGGTGTGGGTGTGTGTTGGGAAGGAAGGGCTGTGCACTGGGGAGGACAGGAAAGAGTCAAAGGACAAAGGGGGACAAAGGAAAATACATGGTCGAGTTCCAGGGGCAATGAAAGTGGCATGCAGCAGATCCCAGACCAGTGGGGCAGTTATTGGGGCAATCGGAGTGATATATGGCAAAGAAATAACAGTGGGACCTGATATAGGGCAGTTATTGGGAACATTAGAACTAGACATGTGTTGGGGGAGAATATGTGTGCAGGAATCTATACCTGTATATATGAATAGTGAGTCATTCGGATGGAAGCTTGCTTAACAAGCATTGGCAATGCCAACAGTTTTCACTTTTGTGTAGGTATGGGGAAGGCATTTGCCAGACACTGCCATCGTGGTATTAGCGAGCTATTGTTAGTAGAAGGGGCAAAATGGTGTGAATACCTGGGCCTTTAATAGCAGTGCCTGGCAAATGCCTAATACTTATACACAAGCCACAACTGTTGACTTTCACACTGCTTGTTTTTAACAGGAATTCAGTGAAGAACACACATAGTGCTTATAAATTGAGTGGCTGAAGACAGACCTGTTAAGACAATGTTATTCCACCACCAGTGCATTTTTAGATCCAATTAAGTCATTAACTGTTAACTCTCAGAAAACTGTTTTGAAAAAATACTGGCAGTACTTTAAGCACAAGGTTTGATGGTAAGGCTTGATAAAGCTAGCTCAAGGAGATTCCCAGGAGGATGTGTTTTGGGTGGGGAGGGACAGGAATGGTGGCAATGGAATAGGCAGAGGTATTAGCATGGCTATGGGCAGTCAATGGGTGGGTAGGCAAGCAACATCTGCAAGCATTGTGTCCCTCCTCATATGCCATTTCTCCCTAGCTGTAATCTAATGCAATAGGTTAGGTTTATAAGTGTTGCTTTAGTACCACATAATAGCCAAAACTAAAAAGGGATGTCTTTAGTTTCTTCCTGAATCTTTGGAGGCACTTTCCGTGCTGTAAAACAGATGGAGGCCAGTATCACAGGCAGGCGACTATGAAAACTCGGACCCAGAAGCAGGCATTTTCTCTTGCTGCTGCACGACTCTGCAAACCCATCCCAGTAACTTCAGGGCGGGCTCCTCCCTTCTAATGTTTCATCAGAAGCTTAAAACACCGCTTATCCCCAAACATACACCTTTTCCCTTGGGTGGATATGTGTTGCTCCTGAATCTTGTTTATTGTTTTTACAAGTTCGATTATATATTTTATGTATTTTGTACTCAAAAATGTTTTCCTACATAGGTCTTTCTTCTTCAAGGTTTAAAAAAAATACCTCGGTGACATACATGTACTAACAACCCATTTAAGTCATCCTTCAGCCTGGCATTTGAGGCCCTGTATTTGTGAGTCAAACATGCATTGCTTTTTCTGGTGGAGGCTGACATGAAAAAACAGTGCAGCAGTCATACTCGTGCTTCCCTGCGGTCACTGTGGGCACCACAATATTCAAGTACATGAAGTGTGTGGCATACCACAAACCAAAAAAAAGCAAAAGCCCAACATCTGTGTGCAATACTGGTGGAAAGTTAAAATAATCGAGAGGGATTTTGGCAGTACAATCACTGAAGTTTATATTTACAAATGTGGGAGTATGAAAATAAAGAAATACAATAAAATCTCAAAACATTTTGTAAAGGACCAACACACTCCATCAACAGTACTGTGCTACTATATAAAGTGCCGTTGCAGAGCGCTCTCATGCTCTCAAGATAGGTTCACTAACTACATTTAAATAGAATTATCTCTTTCATTGTCATATTGCTCACATATGAAAGTGACACATACATTGCAATGGGGATTTTCGATTTTGTAACTTTATAGATACTGTAAATTAATGCTAAACGAAGGGCGCGTGTGTAGGTGTGTAATATCGTAATGCATCCATTAATCGGTGCTAAATTAGAGCACAGGTCATGGTGAACTTGTGTCACTGGGCCACCACTACTAATCGTTGGTACAATTTGCAAATGGCTACCACTCTCAGAACACTTAATTTCATGAAATGCAAGCCCAAGACTGGAAAAATAGTGCACCATTGATATGGAATGACCTAGTCACCATACTGTGGCTATTCTATACATGATAACGTGCCCTCTGTTCTTCGAGATATTCACATCATTGCTATGCTTTCTGGGATGCGTAGTTCTAAATAATAATAATAATTGGGCATTTATATAGTGCTACGAACCCTCAGCTATCTGAGTGCTGCTTATTATTACTCACGGTGTGTGGTGCTCATTTATCCACCTCGAACTCCGCCGGGACGTCTGCATGGATGTCAAAGCGAGTGCTCTACTCACTGCGCCACTTGACCGGCTGTGTATAAAATAGGAAAAGCACAATTAAGTCTCAGAATGCAAAGAAAATACGAGTGCTGGCTAAGCATCTGCAAAATGACATGGGGAATGTTGACATGTATGCAATTGGTACCGCTTCCTTCCCTTTCCCAGCCACTTTGACTCCATGCCCCTCTCCCCCACCAATGACACAACTAAACACCATCCCATTGTTACTCCCAAAGTAGCCCTGTCCTCTCTAGTCACCCTCATTCGCCTCAGTACGGCTTTGCCGGTTTGGAAAAAAGGGTGCCGGTAAGCTCAGCAGCACTCTTGTTTCCGTACCGGCAAATTACAAGTTTGTCTGCCGGGGCCACTGTGCCAACCAGGTCTGACCCTGCCGGGCGCAGCAGCCATGCTAGCCAGACTCTTCACGGAAGCGCCGGCACCGTTAGCAAGGCATTTACTCCCCACAGCTCTGTGAAGACGTGTGTGGACGAGCCATGCGTATCACTAGATAGAATTGCGAAGAATAGCCATACATCACATTTAGATAGAATTGCGAAGATTAGCCACCAAGGAAAAATTTGACAGTACACAATGCACTAACCACCCCGCTACTGGTCCCCTCCAACACACCTCCCAAGTACTATACATGCCCATTGGGCTAGCCAACCTACACACAAACACATACCCAACATAAGTAACACTTGCATGCAACAAAAAACCATTAGGCACTGGACCTTACCCCTATGGGTACAAGCAGACAGTGCGCACGGCCACAGACTTAATTACCAGCCAATCGACCCACAGAACACACAAACACACACCCAACATAACCAGACATTCACATACAATAAGCAACACAGGCATCGGGCCTCACCTTTACGGATACAACATGCTAGAGCCCGTTCTCTTTCTCCTTTTTCTGGACCTTTCTTATCACTCTACCCTCACTAACCCACCCGGTCCACTATCTTGCCAAACCACAAATAGTTGTGTTAAGAACTCCCAGAAAGGACAAGTGGCTGATGCTGCTACCTTCGGTTTAATACTGGGTTACATAACAGGACAGCAACCTCCATGGACCAGTAGGCTGGAATTTGAAATATCCCTTGCCTGTAAGTGGATGGTGGCATGTGGTTTGCGATGCCTTATTTTCCTCTGACAACCTGGTTTAAGGTGGACATACAGCTCCCGGAAATCTGATCCGACTTCAAAGGCCCCACCCGGCTTTCTCTGTCTTGTTGGGTGTAATGCTAGCTTAAATAAAACGATGGCTGCCATCACCCCGGGTTGAACTTTCACAGCAATTAGCTAATGTATCTCAATTTGTCTTTCCCTGACAGTTTATGGTTGTAAGGAAACTTGATCTGTTTGTTTTAAAGACATGTTCGCGCCATCTGCTGGGCTGGTGCTAAGCAGTAGCTGTTACAACAAAACACCTCTTTCCTGCTTAATTTGTGTCCTTTCTGCGCCCCCTTCTGGCTTTAATTAGCAGGCTAATTGCTGAGCCTTTCATACAGTAGCTCTTTTGAGTCCCGGTTTGGATTCGTGCATTTGAGACCCAGGGAAAGGCGGTGGCGGCTGGTGAATTTTTTAATTGGAGGGGTGTAAATATTTGACAGAAATATGTGTGAGCGACTGAGCATAGCAAGGGAAGCGCAAACCAACTAAGGGTGGTTAGGAGGTGAGGGGCGTTTCTCTCTTCGAGAAACTTTTTGAATAATGGGTTAAAATGGTGCATTATACAACACACTTCCTGTGAAAAATTGGTTAAAAAGCCAGACGGTTTGCAATCAGTTTTGTAGCAACATATGAAAAGATCCAACAGATACAACTCACAAATAGTGCGCAGGAGCATTTCCCAACAAAATGTATGCCAGTAAAATAGTAAAAACAACATTTCCAGGCTGGCTGAGCCCATACGTTTGCATACTGGCTGCACATACACTTGTCAGTAGTCCCATATAAAATCATACTCAAGTTTGCTTTCTGCATGATGGCAGTTTGATGCTATAAGAAAACACGTCCAAGCTAGCTCTGCCAATATATGACAGTACCTGCATAGAAGAACATAATCCTGTTACGCTTTGCCATTAAAAATGCCATGCCACAATAAGAAAACATGTTAGCCACTTAATAACACTTATGTTTACTTTATCATAGATACCCAGTAAAAATGCCATGCAACAGTAAAAAATGGTCAGAATGCTGTACCAAAATGCCAATCTATACAAGTAATAAGCCTTATCATGTTTACTTATCATGGATGGCAGTAGAAAATGTCATGCCAAAGTAAGAAATGGCTACATTTGCTGCTCCAAAATGCCAGCCTAGCCATGTAATAACAATTAACATGATTTTGTTAGCATAAATGCACAGTGTGAAATGGCTCCACTAGCTTCACCAAAGTGCCAGTCTGGCCACTTAATAACAGTCAGCGTGCTTGGGTTATCATAATGGGCAGTAAAAAATGTCATGGCCCAGTAAGAAATGTCTACATTTGCTGCATCAAAATGTCAGTCTAGCCACATAACAATACTTATCATGCTTGCTTTATCACAAATGGCCAGTAAAAAAATCCCATGCCAGAGGCAGAAAATGTAACCAGACTTGCTGCAGCAATGCAGTCTAGCGACGCCGCCTAATGCTTACCCTGCAAATATATGTGTTGTTACATGACTAGACTGGATTACATTGCTGCTGCTATTCTGCTTAAGTGTTATGCCTCTGGCATGTCATTTTTGGTTCTGGCACATTTTGGTGGTGCAGCCACCAAATAATTGCCAACACAGTTGCCATAGAGAAGAGAGAGTAAAAGGGTGCCAGAAATCTGACTTTGTGGTTGGCATGACAACAGAAAATGCTGTGGCATGATCGCCCGACTCACTAAATGTTATTTCTTGTTTGATTACGCTGATGTAATCCAATAGTGGCTTGCTTAACACATTTTCTCCCATCAGGAGTGCTGTACCATGCCATGTGACTGTGTCACTTTCAATGCTGGGATAGCGTAGTGATCTTTCTTTTCACAGCCAGAGGGGGTTGGGTTATGTTTGGGCTATTTTCCTGGCCCTGTTGGGCTAAATGTAGGTCTTCTTTCAAGATACTTTCACCATAGAAATGATTATTTTATGTAGAGATGCAGTACTACTGACAACATACGGATGGACCTACCCTGGGAGTGTTTTAAACAATAGAGGGGGCACAGGCAAGGACTTCAGTTTTCGAGAAAACACAGTGGGCATGGCTGAAGGCCGTGGTCACTGGCCATGGCAGAAGGCTATGGCTAGTGGCTTGCTAATGTTGTAACATATACTCTGGAAGTGGCCTGGTAATGTTGTAAAATATACAGTGGGCATGGCCAAAGGCTGTGCTCACTAGCTAGGGACGAAGGCCCTGGCTAGTTTTTTTTTTTTGTTTTTTTTTTTTTTATTTATTTATTTTTTTTTATTTTTTTTTTTTTATTTCACATTTATAAAGCGCTCACACAGCCCGCAGGCATCGAGGCGCTGTTACAGGAATTGTCTTTTTTTGTTTTTCTTAGTTGCGTAATTGTGTGTGTTTTTTTTTTGTTTTTTTTCTTAGTTACGTATTTATAACGCGCTTAAACACCCAAAGGTTTCTAAGCGCGGACCGGGGGATCGAACCTGTTGTTGCTATGTGTCGTCTTGCTTCCAAGACGCGCATGCTGCCGCTAAGCTATCCTCCCGGGCTAGTGGGCCCGATTTGCATGTATAGTGGCTATGGCTGAAGGCCATGGCCAGTGGCTTGGTAATGTTGTAAAATATACAGTGGGCACAGCCAAAGCCCAAAGACCGTGGCCAAAGGCTGTGGCCACTGGCCATGGCCAAAGGCCATGATCAATGGCTTGGTAGTGTGGTAAAATATAGAGTGGGCACAGCCGAAGACCATGGCTAGTGGCTTGGTAGTGAGGTAAAATATAGAGTGGCCATGTCACTAGAAATAAACAATGGTATGACAAAACCCTTGCAATTCAATGAAAAAACGTTAGTTAAAGTTTAGTTAAGGTGCCTACATTTATCACAACAAAACCCATGAAACCCCATTGTATTTGGGAAGTCATGAACGGCATAACTCGGTGTGTTCCCGTTGCAAAACCTAGGAGCATTTACGCTTTATAAGAGAAGGGAGTCACAGTGACATACAAAATGGGAGATCGCTGAGCTAAGCCTATCATTACTTCACAAATGCGCAGAATTTCAGGGTTTTGTTGCGATAAATTTGGGCACCTTTTCTAAACTTTAGCTAAAGTTGTTTGTGAATACATATATATATATATAAGTGAGTTTCCAACTTCACATTTGCAGCTTTTCGTTTTTAGAACTGAAATAGTATGCTGTGCTTAGAGTTTTAAGATTTCCAAATTGTACCCCGTCTTACTTTCTGTTTCTTTACCATTTATAGAAAGTTCTGGCACGACAAGTGTTTCCTCATGCCATCCTCAGAGAAGAGTGAGACCATGAAGTGTGCGGGGAAATGTGACAGTAAAACAGTCTGTCAAAAATGCCAGAGTGGGCCACACAAAGGGTCTGGGTAATACTAATTCAATGGGCCTCATTACGACTCAGGCGGTAAGGGGTTTACGGCGGCGTAAACAGCGCCGACCCTTACCGCCTGAGTACGAGGTCCCTTAGCGCCATGGCGGATTTAACACCTGCTTTTAGCAGGTGTTAAAATCCATGGCGCTAAGGGACCATGGAGTTAATTACGCCACCGTAATTTACGGTGGCGTAATTAACGCCTTCCCCACTCCCATTATGCCCTATGGGGCAAAAATGGGAATGGGGAAGGGTAAATGGGGATTGGGGACTTACCGCCCCGCCGACCTCGGAATGGGGCGGTAAGTCCGCCTACCACCATGGCGTAAACGTAGTTTACGCCATGGTGGTAAAGTCACGGCCCAGGCGATAACTTACCGCCTGGGTCGTAATGAGGCCCAATGTGTTTTGGTGAAGATGAAAAAGAAGGTAATTTGGAAAGACTTGTATGTGTTTAAGACTGTAGACAGGAAGGCCCAGATAAAGAAAATTGGAGTGTCAAGAAGAATTTGGATGAGAAAAGAGGGGGTGGTGGCGCAATCTGACGAGGTAAGAGGCAGAAACATTTGTCACTGAAGATGGAGGTATCAAATGTAAAGAGGGAGATAGCTGACTAATCTGAGGGGATGAGAGACAGACAGCAAACCTAAATCTAAGATTTTTAACAGGAGGCAATGACATAGGAAAAGGTGCTAAGGAAGGGGGATCTGGGAGCACAGGGGAGTGTTAAGGCCCCAAAACACAATCCCGACTGTGTTGTCGGATTCACGTCACAGCGAATGGCTGATCATCCACTGTTTAATTGCAGACCTACCCTTCATGGAAAGGGGCCATTGGAACCTTTACACAGCGTAAACCCTTTTGGGCAGTGATAAGTTACAGTGGCATTGGCCATTCAGTATGTCCTAAAGTGACTTGGGAATGTTTTGTTTCAAACTTCAGTTCGCTGACAGTTGCAAAGTAACCCTATTTCGTATAAAGGTGTGCTCGCCCTACACAGATAAAATGGAAACAAGTTGCTTGGAAACCAAAGGAAAAAACAATTTTCTCAACAACAAAAAAACAACGTGATTCATCAAACAACGAATAGATTATTTTCAAAAAAGTGAATATACTAAAAAATGAAATTCATCAAAAAAACAAGACGTGATTAATAGTTTGCATATTGAAATCTGCCAAAATATAACCCCCAATAAGCTGTTTAAAGAACCAGGGGATTTTCACAGAAATTCTAAAAGAGTAAATACATTTCAGCCAGGATAATTCTCGCCATCAATACACCTCGATGCACTATCAACAACTGGTTGTCAAATACCCAGCTACACATTTCAGATCAGTGTATGTTGCAAGGACTTTCAAGCAAACTAACGTTCATGTCTGATCTACAAGTTACCTGATTCAACTCACCTGCTAGTACACGCTTAAAGACATGTTATGTCCCAAGCAAGCCTAGCATGTACCTCTATGAACATGTTTTTCTTCCACAAAATATTCTACCTAAAGAATCTTCCTACTGTGTGCTGTAACCATGTGATGGGTGTTTTACTACAAGTCTTCTTCATAAATGTTTTCCTTCATTCACCCACATTCAATATTTTACCGAAGACCCTGCCTTTTGTGACCCTCTCAAAGTAATTTGGCATTGTGGGTTTAACCTTCACATGGGCAATAAATAGTTATTTTTCTGATAACACTTCATGAACATTCTAATTCTTTTTTCCCACTTTTCCTATTTCTGTGGAGTCGTACCTTGAGAGTGTTCATGATTTCCAACCCATCCCAATCTTAGAACCCACCTCTTCAAAGGGGTGTTGCTTCTTGTTGGTCAGCGAGTGGACACGTGGACAGATGGGCACCACAGTCAATTGCCTCAATCACCAGTCTATGGACATGGGAGCTAATGTCCTAGACATTGATGAGGTGACCAGCACACTCACCCAGGAGAAGGTCACCACACCAGTAAAATATCTAAACCCATTGTATACTTTAACCAAGCCCCAAAGGTGCTCTGTGCTAAAGCACTGCCCCACTGTGGGCCTCGGCCATGCGCTCTCTTAGTAGCCAATCAGCAATCTTGCAACTCTGGAGCTGGGTAGCACGGTTTTACGTTAAATTGCATCTCAAAACAGCGACGTACAGGAAACCGAAAAAAACCCACAACTAATTACATACAGAGTGATCCCTATGATCGCCCAGTCCCACTTTACATCTACCCGCTACTCCATGTACCCTACTTACCTGTCCCTCTGCTTCCTTACTTTGTCTCCCCAATCTCGATTTATCCGTCTCCCTGCGGTGGAAGTTTCCTAACCCTAAAGTGGATCAGAACCTCCACCGCAGAGTCCCTTTTTTTCTTCAAAACTTTCTTTTATACCTCATTCTTTCCTATGGAAGCGGGGGACCACCCCTGCAATCCCTGCACACATTATAGTAAATGAACAAGGGGAGCAGGGTCAAAAGAAGCATGACCCACTCCATTACCCGTTTGCTCGATCCAATAACCCTCTGGCTGACAACTTCCCTTCCTAGCCTAACCCTTCAATCTGTTCTCTAAACTAGAAGCACTTCTCATTAAGCATACAAGGTCATCATTCTCTACTGTCCTGCTCCTGCCTCCTACCCATGCCACTGACCCATCAATGCTCTTGCTGGTCAAGCTCTCTCTTTGGGTAACAGGCTAAGCCAGACAATACTCTGCTGTCTCGCTGATGGCTTGCATATGCCATCAAACGCTACCATGGTTCTCTTTTATGTGTTCATAGGTGATTTGATATCATGCCTTTAGAAAAAAGTCACTTTAAAATGGCTGAAACTAACAAGGAGGGCAAAGTGGGTGGGGATAGAGTGTAGGTACAATAGGGAGGCGTGCATTTGTTGAATGCACTCGAAGGTCACATGTAGCCCTGTGTACTGCCATTTCTCAGTAAAGATCATATTGTCTTGTTTTCATTTGTGAGTTCTAATTATTATTTAATTTAAAAGTTCAATAAAAAGAGTGTTTCTAAATTTTAGATTATCTCCATCCTTCCTCAGATGAAGGTCATTCCAGAATTTTGTGTCACTATGGGCCCACGTTTTTTCTCCGTATTGTAGTGCTCTAAATGTAGGCGGTCACATGTTTATTTATTGTGGATCTTTGATGCCTTTTGGGGCAGTTTGACTGGTGTATGGGCTATTTATTCAATTAGCTTGCTGTATGACGCAAATGGGTTTTGTAGCCTATTCTCTCTCTATTCGACCATGCACCATTATAAAGCCTAGAGAAAAGGTGTGACATGATTGTGAAGCTTTAAGCCCAAGACCATCCTTGCAGCCTTGTGCTGTATTTTGAGTTGGTGGATCACCTTTTCCATTATGTCCTAGGTATCTCTGCATTCTTCATTTACAATGTTAACTCCTTGTCTATACATGCTCCAATCACTCTGATTGGGAGACTATTCAGCTCCATTTTTAGTTTCAGCTATTAGGTAGCGCTAAGGCACATTCTATAAGCAGAAACAATTGCCTTAGAGATCAGCTAATGGAACGATGGTATATGAAGAGGGACACACACCTTGTGAGTGTTGTTTGGCTGTTTATCGACCCAACAACTGCCCGTGGCCATGCTAATGCCTATGGCCATTCCCATACACTTCCTGCTCCTCCCTGCCTGAAACACATAACCCTGGGATGTCGATGAGCTAGATTTATCAAGCAGTAATATCACACATTGTGCACTACAGGTGTAATAAAAATATCGTAACCAACTGTGCCTTCAACCACTTGACTTATAACCAGCACACATGTCCGTGCACGGAAGTCCTGTTAAAAGTAAGCATTGACAAAGCCAAGAGTTTTTGCCTGTGTAAAAGTATTAGATAGGCATTAGTCAGGTACTGCTATAATATTCAATGTAGCACATGACACAGAAAATAATTCCAAATAATTAATTTATAAAACAAATAGTATAAATGATCAGGTTGCTTATGAAAATATGTGTGCATTCAAAACCTCAACTATTATTGAAGTTCAAATAAATCGGACTTAAATCACAATCACTCAATATAATGTAATCAACAAGTTGAAGAGATCAAAAACAGAAACAAATGCTTAGATTGAGGTGTTCAACTTCAACATCATTTGTTCACATCTGTGCATTATAACTGCTATCATATGCCAAGGTAAATGCACCAATTTTCAGCTGCTACCAATGTCTGGTTTGATCCAAGGCCCCAACAAAAAGAAAACTGAAGGACCCACTGGACAAATGACCTGCCAGGCTTCATATAAAAAATGTCACACTGAAAATGGGCCTATTAAGACAGACTGTAGGGGTTGTGCAAGTAACACAAGAAAGTGCAATGGGAAAAAGGTCTATCTGGCATTACAAAGGGAAAAGCAGCCTTTTATTTCATTAACAGAAGAAAATGAAAGACTCCTAAAAGCTGGATTTCCAAATACCTACATGTAATTGGCTTTACATTTGTGTTTGCAGTTTGAAAGCAAAACATGAGAAAACTGTTCCCCTGCTAACATATAGATGTCAGGGAAAAGACTTAGGGCCTCATTACACGGTAGGCGGTAAGGGTTTACCGGTACCGGTATTTTACCGGTACCGGTAAACCCTTACCGCCTTACTACAAGATCCCTTTGCGGGTTGGAGAATTTAACGCCTGCTTTTAGCAGGCGTTAAAAACCAACCCGCAAAGGGACCAGGGAGCTAATTATCGTACCGCAATTTGTGGTGCCGTAATTAGCACCTTCCCCATTCCCATTATGCCCTATGGGGCAAAAATGGAAATGGGGAAGGGCAATGGGGGAAGGGGGAATTACCGCCCCACCAACCTTGGATTAGGGCGGTAATTCCCCTTTCCACCAAGGCGGTGCCGGTATTTTACCAGCATGGACCAAGGTGCTAATAGCACCTTGGTCCACCGCCGTCCGTGTAATGAGGCCCTTAGTGTGTATTAAACAAGATGTAATATACATTATGCTTCACATGCAAAATATCAGCAACATCTGAAAAGAAAAGGGACACTTTGTTTTCATGGGTCACATGTGAATTTCTTGTAGGCGCCAGGGCAGACCCTTTTGCTTGTTGTTGGACAAACTTCACAAGTGCCTTCCCACACTGAAAGCCTGGCTTGCATCCCAGCTGTTTACAACTGCAATAAAGTGTGGCCTGCTAAGAGGTTTTGAAAACAAAATTTTGCCAGGCTTGGTGTCGCTGAAAGCTAATTTCTGTGCTGGGCAAATGGCATGGCCAGTGTAGGACTGGAATGTAGGGAGGAGTCGTGAAAATATGGGCTGCAATCAACGCTGAACTCTGAAATAAATACCAGAAAATAGAAGCTTTTCAGATCGAAATGGTGGTCCCCTTCAGTTGCCAAATATCTGCAGGACCTTGTGACATCATTATTTGCAGTGGGGGATTTCTGTTTGGCTGGTGTATCCTAAGTATTCATGACCGGAAGCCTACCAACTTCAAACAACCAAGAGGCTAATACAAAAAAAAAGTCTGGTCAAAGGCTGGCCAAGAGTGGCAAATGGCTTGGAGACAGAAGAGCTCCAATTTGCATAAACATGAACACTACCTATTAATTTAAAAGTACTGTTATAACTTATGCATTTTTCTCAGCAACCCTAGGTTGAACTGCCTTCATTTCTATGTCATTTCTCAGATAATTTCAAGGCAATTATGTTGAAATAAAATTCATCCACTGTGTGACTTAGGGAATTGTAATGGCCAGCTAAAAGGTATTCCTGGCTGTGCTTAACATGTCAGAATTTGAGAATTGGCATGCTGGTGGGGGGTAAAATTAGGAATGTTGGGGAGTAAATAGCATGTTCCTAGCTATTATGCTTTCTGTAAAAGTGGTGCAAAATTGCAAAATACCCATGCAACATAGTGCTGACCCGGCTGATGTTTTATTAAATTACCCATGATTAGTTGAAGTGGACTATACATATATATTATGGCAGTTACTAGTAAATTATGAGGTTTTGCCACAGAACTAGTTTTTGCCAAAAGGTTTACATTGAACCAAAAGGGGATGTCAAATGGGAGTTGCCATATGCCTGTTCCAGACTCCTAAACTGATCCTTAGAGAGAGGCTGGATTTGGGAGGAGAGAGAAGGGCAATTGTCCAATCCTGGTTGTGATAACTCTTGCAGGGCATGCCCAATATTGAGATTGTGATGGTGTCATCACTGGTATATAAAGTGGATGCACTATGAGAGAGGGGGAGAGCTGCTAATAAATACCACCCGACAGCTGCAACAAAACACCAAAAGGAGATTTTACTGAAAGTGCTTCCTGGTGAAGCTGTCTATTCCTGGGAAGGCCTAAAAGCTGAATGGGTCCTATGGCAAAGAGCTGGGGACCATCCTTGAAAGTGGAGTGACCAGGACCCTGCCCTGTCCTCCAAGAGGGTCCTGATAAGCAGCTGGCTTTCCTGAACTTTAAACAGAGGTTTTCAATGTAACTTAAATGAGTCTTTTGAAACAAAAGGGGTGGAAATCTGCTGGCCTTTAATTGTTTCCCTTAATAGTGGGAGGGGGAGGAGGACAAAAATGCGTAGCTCCTTAGCCTAGTTAACTAAAAATATTAATTTAATTAATTCCCCTTGCAGAACACCAAAGGGTGTGCACTGAAAACTATGGACTGTAATGTAATTCGGTAATACTATTTGTTCCTTTTCAGCCCGACTTCTTTTAGGAAGAGGGGTGTCTTTGTCCTTAAACTAAAACTAACTAAAAGAAAAAAATCCCTAAACTGCCAGCTTCCCCAACACAGTCCTTTATGCGGAGGGGGGTCTAAAATCCAAAATTCTTAAATCATCATAATTCTTTTCTGTCTAGCTTCCCCAACACAGCCCTTTAAGTGGGAGGGGGTCTGAAATGCAACATTCTCAAAACATCCCAATTTCTTCTGTCCAGCTTCCTCAAAACAGGCCTTTAACTGGGGGGTGGGAAGGTCTGAAATCCGAAATTCTCAAATCATCCCAATTCTTTTTCTGTCAAGCTTCCGAAACACAGGCCTTTAAGTGGAGGAGGGTCTGAAATCCAAAATCCTTAAATTATCCCAATTTTTCTGTCCAACTTCCCCAACACAGACCAAAGTAAGGGCAGGAGGGTCTGAAAAACCAACTGCTAAATCACCATGTGAATTTAAAGGCAAAAGTGTAGGTGAAATGATAATTTGTACAAATCTGAAAACAATACTGCTAGTATTTTAAGAGCGCTGGAACATCGAAATTGCACAGCATTGCAAATGTAAACTGATTGTGTTCATTGACTAGTGTAGATTATTTCTTGAATTGAAATCAGGTTAAAGTAAAGTATTGTGATTTGTGTTTTTCCCAACCAACTTGTGTGATTTATTTGTGTAACAAGAAATTTTATTGTGAGCTGCAAAGAAGGTGGCGTGTGTAGTTTAGTGCTATTTCTGTTGCCTATCATCCAAATAAATACAAATATATTTACTGTACACCGGCCTTGTTCTTGGTTCATTGGTAGTTCAGGGGGAGAGATCCAAAGGGTATGATCTGCATCAGAAATAGGGTTGTTTGTGTAACACCTTCATTGGAGGGATAAGAAACTCCCCGTGTTGAGGGTGGCCTCTCAATAAACCGTTACACCGGCCAGTTAGTTCCATTATGGCAGTGCCTGACTAACCACTATCACTTGTCTACACAAAAGCCAAAGCTGTTGACATTGCCAATGCTTGTGAAGTATTGCATTCTATTATGTTCCCGCATTTGCAGGTTTGTCTATTAGGTGGCACTTAGCTGCCACTTGTAAGCCAAAACGGTTGCATTTGAGTACAGGTAGGTGGGAGCTTACATGTGAAGAGGGACACACAGCGTGTGGGTGTTGTTTGGTTATTTACCCACCCATAGATTTGCCAAAGTCATGCTACTTCCTATTGCCATTTCAACTGACTACCTGACCCATCCCGCCCAAAACACATTGTAGAGGAGGAGCCAAGTACCCCTAGTCCAACTGCCCAACCCATATTACCTGTCTGTTGGAAACCAGAGTATGAGACATACATGGAGCAGTTGAACAGACAAAGAGCAGAGTATGGACTCTGTGCAGTACCAGTGAAAGTGCCAATACCTAAGAGAATCTCTCAGGCAAGGTACCCACTGAGGAAACCATACCTGCATACGAGAAAATATGATGACCATTTGAATGAAATCCCTGAAGAAGCAGAGCAAATGAACAGCAAAGGCGAATGGTGATGTCACACAGAATCGAGCTGACGTCTACAGAAGAGATACAGAGACCAGAGAATGCAGATTTTCTAGAAGGCATCAAGAAAGTACCAAGGATAAGTGACATCTTGGGATCAAGGTGAAGAAGCTTATGCCATGAAAACAGATGAAGATATAATGTTAGTTTAAACGTGTACAGATGCAAGAGAAATGCAAGCAGACAAAGTAATCATGAGGATACCTTTATAGTGAATAGATTGTGGCAAGCGTCAATATATATATATGCATATGGCCGAGTAAAGGATGGATGTTTCCGATACGCATTATAGCAGTGCTGGACATTAGCAAGAAGGCCTAATTTCAGTGTGTTGCAGTTAAAAAAGCAGTATTGAATTACAAAATAAATCTCAGCAGAAGGAGTTGGACGGGCCAAGAAGCCAAGGTCTTATCAAACTGGAGTGAACTGACATTGGATACAAAACGTGCGAATGAACAAAACTCAGGTTCAGACGGCATGAACATAACAAGGAAGGCATCAGAGGTTTATTAAAAAATAGTATTAAATGCGCCAATAGGCTCGATTCCATGGTCTCCAGTCACGTGGAAGAATGAAGTTGGACAAATGAAGTGGTCACACCTACGCACGAGGGCAGAATGTGCCCAAACTCCCTAAAATTCTCACAGCCCAGTACGAACTCGAGGGCATAATGTGCCCAAACTCCTTAAAATTCTCAGAGCACAGTACAAACTCAAGGCCGAGCTTCAAAGCCCTAATTGACACTAGACCATTGAGGTGATGATGGATTGATTTGGTAATTGGTGGGAAGCTGGTGTTAAGACGAGTTCACCAGCACCTGGATGTTCAGCCTGCAAGCTGCAAGATGTAGGTGGAAAAGTACTGGCGGGGGTTAGAAGCCAACCAATTGTAGAGGACCACGTAATTAAGAGTCCTATAGTTTGTGTAGCCAATGGGACGTCATGTATTTAGTGACGTTCATAGTGGCCATTTTGAGGGGAGGGCTTAGTTGCCCCATCTGATGTTAAGTACCCTATCACTTTCATTCACTGTCCCATACTGATATGGAGCATATACTTAGATATTCACTTAAAGCATATAAGTTCCTTCAATAGGTTTTTGTAGTTTGCCACGGAGGATGATGTTGGTAATGACGCAAGATTCGTTGAGTAAGAGGATCGAACGAGTGCTGCTGTTGGTTGTACTCCCTGTTTTAGATAACTGACATTAAAACAGCTTTCCTTTTGCCAAACTATCTGAGTTGTTTTGATTATTGATGTATGAATAAAATCTGCATCCCTATCCATCTCCAGGGTAATTGCTACTCATCGAAGGGGCTGGGGTATCCAGTTCAACATCCTTCTGGGATCCCATTAAGATGCCTATATAAAGCAGTAACATTGAACTTTGACTGGCCAGTGTTATTTGTAAGCAGACTGGTGAGGGTTAATGGCTTAATTTCTGAGGTGAATTTGCTACTGGTCTAATAATAATGTTTAAACAAGTGTGCCTTCTGCCACTTAAGTTATATCTAGATGCTAGATGCACACACCCTTTTCCAGCTGCTGCCATTTTATGGGCACTTATTACCATTATGGCAGTGCCTAGAAAACGTCTATTGCATACCTAATCAAAGGCCAAAACTGTTGGCTTTGACAATACGTGTTACCCTGTATTGGCAGCATACAATCTGGTCAATTCTCCGTAGACACTGCTTTGAATCGGATCTCATGGAAGAATACAAACCTTGAAAAAGCGCTGCCAGTAACGAGACATGCCCTAAAAGGTTTTTTGGGGGTGTTCCAGGAAGTCGATGCCACAAAAAGTGCTGAACTCACAACTTCTGCCCTTGATGTATTCCGGACCACGGAGGAGAATATTAGTGTATGTGCCATGGTCAGAATTAAGTCAGGTAGCAGGGTTGGTATAAACACTAACGAAAAACATAGGCATTCCTATGACAGGGCTCTAAGAGATCATAAAGGAGCCCAAAGGAATGACCTACGCACTCTCGCAATGACTGAATTAGATCCTATTGAACATTATCAAAAACACAAGGTTTTTAAAAACAGATATTCCAAGTGGTGAGAAGGCACAAGTACCTGATCGAATGTAGTAAGTGGAAAGCTTTGGTCTTTACATCTCAATCTAATGGCTCCTGTGAGTTATGGCGAATTATCGGAGAAGGGGCTTTGAAGAGCAAGGAAACTAGGGACCCAATTGGTGTCTCGGAAACAGCATGGATACTGCACATTGAAAAGGCACTTGGGGCTGCCCAGGGGGAGACAGAGGGCCTCATTCCGAGTACGGCGCTAACCAATGGCGCTATTAACGCCTTGGTTGACGCCGTACCCGGACCAGCAGCGCCTTGGTGGATGGCGGAATTACCGCCCCATTCCAAGGTCGGCGGGGCGGTAATTCCCCAATCCCCATTTACCCTTCCCCATTCCCATTTTTGCCCCATAGGGCATAATGGGAGTGGGGAAGGCGTTAATTACGCCACCGTAAATTACGGTGGCGTAATTAACATCAAGGTCCCTTAGCGCCATGGTTTTTAACACCTGCTAAAAGCAGGTGTTAAAACCTCCATGGCGCAAAGGGAACTCGGAGTATGGCCGCCACCGCTCTCGTTAGCGGTGGCCGCTATCCCTTACCGCCATACTCGGAATGAGGCCCAGAGTGTTTACGACTGACGCATCATCTGGTCACACTGCCTCACACCTGGAGTCATTAGTAACACCATCAGCGGTTTGAAATCCTCTAGGGCACTGTAACCCTATGGCATTTGCATCACACTGATTAAATCTGCCACTGACGTTTGGCCTGAGGCCCTATATGTCCTCTTCACCACTATTGGAATCACTCAGAAAATCCCTTTATTCTGGCACAACACCATCATTGTTACCATATACAAGACGGGCAATCCAGACAGTCCAGGTAACTATTGTATGCTGGCGATGCTGGATGCCCCTGCTAAAATACTCTCCAGAGTACTCCTACAGGCCCTAGAATCATGGGAGTGGTATGTGGAGTATGTGGAATTATCACCCTCAAACAAACGTGCTTTCGGAATGGGCACAACACTATTTCTAACACGTTGGTCCTTACCACAATTATTCAGTAGGCATGAATGCTAAGACAAACTCTGGTCTACATGACATCTGTTCTATCTTAGAGCCACGTTTGACACTGTAGACAGTAACGGTCTTTGGGGAAAGCAGGCTGGCTGGGATATCCCTCCTGGCCTACTGAGCATGATTATCTCTCTACACGAGAACACCTGAGTCAAAATCAGGATGGACCAACAAGGAAGAACTACTGCATTAATAGACACACATAGAGCCCTGAAGCAGGGCTGTAACCTTGCACCCATACTCTTCAATCTCTATCAAGTTGATGTGGGCAACGCATTCAACAGTTTGGTCACCATCCCCCCGAAACTGGGCTCAGTTGTAATTAAATGGCTGGGATATGCGGACGATTTTGCTTCTTCTTGACTTAACTCCACTGGGCTTGCATGCCAGTCTGAACAACTTGAAGGAATACACTGAATGCAATTCTCTGGTAGTTGACACATCGAAGGCTGTAAAGATTACAACAGTGTACTACCATTGATATGGTCTTCCTTGAATATAATGTGCTGCCTACAGCCTTGAGAATTCAATCTAGCTGCCTGGTTACTGCGTGGAAACCTGCAAACGTGCCACCTGAAACACTCATGAGCCTCATACATATGGCCATATCTCCACCAGCAGCACTTATTCCAAAAAGCCACTTGGCCAAAATAAATAGCTTCACCAACCATTGGCTACAGCAAGGAGACCTAACAATGGGCATGTCACTAAACACATTTAAGCATCGACTCAAGGAAACGCTGAAGGAGCAAAGCTTAGAACAGTCAATGGCTAATCTAGTGACTAAAAATCATGCATCTGAATTCTACCAGCATATCCAAGATCGGAGCATACCGCCCCCATATATCCAGCATTTTATTGGCCATTCCCTTGTTTGGGACCATATTACATTGAAATGTAACACCGTCAGGACTCGAAAGATTGAGGGTGCATGGTATGGTATCTGTAGAGAATGCAGGGAATGTCAGCTGTGTGGGGCAGGTATCCTTGAAATAGTAAAACATCTTCTGTTTGAGTGCAAGGTTTTGGGGACACTGAGACAATCTACACTGTTGGCTATAGGTATGACCGATGCAGAACGGATTAATGGAGGATGGGAGTTGTTTGTAAGTGTGCTTCATCTGTTTCACACTTTTGTGGAGGAAGATCTCAACGTTTCTGGAAATCTACAGATGAACTGTCTACTACCTCTGGACACAATAACCAGAGCTTTTATTTTCGTAATACTTTGATTTATTGTATTATCGCTATGCAATTATTCTATGGACTATGGACCCTTTTGTTTCTGATTTCAAACTTGACTGTAATTTTTATATTGTGTGAAATGTTTGTATCAAACTATATCACAGTAAAGTAAATAAAAAAAAATAAAATAAAAGATCTATTGTGCATTTGTTAGATGCTTATACAACAAGTAAATTGTGTTTCAAAGCGCCCACAGGGCAACAGGGAAGGAACATGGGATAGAAACAATTCATACACTGGTAGATAAAGATGAACCTACTAGGCCTTTTGAGCATTCAGAGTGTGCAAGTGCAAGAAGAGGAGAGGAGAAGAGGGAGCAGGGGTTAAGTGCTGAAGTGCCCATGCTCGTGAGTGAGCAGCAGGTGTTAAGTGCCCAGTGTAGGAAGTACTAGGGAACTTTCATCTGTAAAAAATAAATGGGTAGGTGCAGGCCTACAGTGGCGAAGGCCAGTAAGTGCCAAGGCAAGTGCTGTGTGTAGGTCGGAGGATGAAGGCGATTGGGTGTGGGAGGTCAGGGCCCCAAAGGACACATAAGGGCCCTGGTCATCAATCACAGTGACCGTGAGATTAATAGAGGGGGATAGAAGGGTGGGAGAGGGTGAAAAGGAAAGTCTTAAGTAGCTTCTGTAATCTGAGGTGGTCCGGCTCAAGATGAAGAGGAAGGGGAGGCTGTTCCATACAAGAGAATTGGGAGACGTTTTGGAGAAACAACAGTCATGGAGTGACCTCTTGGAATCCTGCAAGAAATCCAGGTGGTAGTCAGACCTGAGAGGAACTTGAGAGAAAACAAGGTCATGGAGAGACCAAAGTGAATCTTGAGAAAATCCAAAGGTTATGGAGAGTACAGAGAAGGTCAATGTGTCATAGAAACACATGGTTGTAGAGAGGCCTGGCACATGTGCGGTAAACAGAAGTCTTGTAGAATGCTGAACCATGAGGGGACTGCCCATGAAGCCATTATATACATGTTTTGTTTGTAAAATAGGGACTTAAAAGGATAGTTTTATGGACATTTTGGTTGGCCAAACTTGAATAACTGTTGTGTTGAATATTATTGTTATCCCCGAGGCTAAAGGACTTATAAGAATGTGTTTGAACTTTCTTTTAACCATTTTCATTTGAACTTTGGCTGCTAGAATTGTTATGAATTCAGGCAGGGGAGAATGGTCTCTCTGGTACCCAAACCACAGCTGCTCCATATTCTTAACCCAGCATTGTTGGAATCTCAGACTGTCCCATTCTAAAATGGCCACTGCAACGGATCAACAAAGACCTTTTTGAAGATGGTGCCAACCCCCCTTGCAACAACGCACAGAATGGCATGAAGTCATCACTAGATGGTGACATCTGCTTACCACCCATCCAGACAGGACGCTCAAAAGGGATTCAAACCTTGGTAAGAACACGTCACAACACTTAGGTTTTCTAACCTGTTACCATTCCAAGATGGCCACCACAATGACGCCTGCCCCATTGCAACAATGCATGGAACAGCATTTCATCATCACAAGATGGTGATGTGCGCTTGCCTCCCAACCTGGAAAGGATGCTTAAAAGGGATTCAAACCTTGGTTGGCACGCGTCGCAACACTTGCCTGTTACTGACACTTCGCTTTTCGTTTTCCTTGCCTCCTGCCTTGCTCCTGTCTTCTTGCTCTTTCTCCGTTTCCCTATGCCTAGCTTGCAGTACTTCTGTTGTTCCTTCTTGAGTCCAGTCTTCTTGCTTGGACCCTGCTGCCTTCTCCAGTGCCCAGTAGACCTTGCTACATTAAGATTACTTTCTGCACTCCTTGGACCCTGCTGGATCTTATCAAGGTTTTTTATACCCTTCTGTGGGTTTTTCTCCACTTCTAGGCAGCCACCTGGGGACCCACAAGCCTTTCTGGTTTTCCCTTGGGTAACGTGGGAACCATAGGTGTCTGACACTGTACTTCGCAGCAACCACGGCAAGCATCACAAGGTAAGTCCGGTTACACCTTGACAAGAATAGGGGCGTCCATGGAGATATAAGTGTGGGACACTTTATATAAATTTCAGTGAAAGAACCTTAAACATTTGCATTTAAGAGAAAACGGTCCCCTCTGTGCAATCCTTTCTAGAATGTAGTAGAAAGGTGAAGAGGTAAACAGGCGAAATTGCCTTAACCCTACACTTTTTCACAACATTGGTTGAAAAGTGTACATGCCTCCCACAATGAATCATGTGTGAGGAATTTATAATGGATGTGCATGGAATCCACCTCCAGCAGGTGGTCATTTCAGTTGGATTCCATATGGATTCGTCAGGCAGAGATTGAAACACAGGCAGACATTTAAAGTCTGTGCCGCTCCCAAAGGTGTCTGACGAATTGATGACAATCCTGATGATAGTAAAAGCGCACTGCCTCGTTCACATTTTTTACTGATCTGTGGACTTTTGAAAATGCCCACTAGAGACCTATAAGGATACATTTGACTTTAGACGTTGTATCTTAAACCCTTTGAAAACTCTGAGGCACTGGGAGCATCCAGCAGTTATTGCATCATTGACACTAGTTCGCTAAAGTAGTTCTTATAATTGGTAGAACTATTCCTTAGTACCCACAGGCATTCATCCTGATCTTATCTTCTACATTCTAATAATGGATTTTTAACTGAAAGTTGTGTTGTGCATTCTGTCAATTGCTCGAATTCCCCAAACAGCTGTGTTACCATAGATAGAAACAACCAATTAATGGGTTAGATGACAGGTGGCTGGACGAACATATTTATTGATACAAAGAAACACAAAATGTGGGCGTGTGAGTCAGGTGGCTTAGCTATGAGGATATCTCAGGTAAACCATCAATATGTGTTAAGGTATTGGTTAAAGACCTGCCTGGCATAGAGAACAATGAAAGGGGCATTGTGTTCTGGTGCTAACTACAGGAATCTACTTGCCCCAGGTAAGCAATGAGAAGGGCTCCTCATCAAACAGCTTCACCATGGGACTGCTTGCCCTAAAGAAACAATATGGGAAAGAAACAGAAGGCTACTGGATCCAACCAAAGAGGTACATGCGTTGGGTAAGGGATGTTAGGGGCCTCGACTGTGCTGGGCTCGGGTGCATGGGAGTGCCTGTGTGGCTCTTGGTTGGTTACGGTGCCTGAGGCGTTGTGGCCCGACCAAGCTCAGATTCCCAAGGGGGCATGGGCTTGTATAATAGGGGAAGTCAGATACAAATTAGACTGGTGTACCAGGTGGACTTAGGCAGGACAGTGGGTGTACAATGTGAACAGAGCAAGGGTCACAAAGGAAGCATGGATCAGACTGTGAAAAAGACTTCTTAATGGGCCTTTGAGCTGATAAAAGCACACAGAGATGCCTTTTCTTCTGGTCTGGGCTGGTGCCCCTGGGTATACAAGCTTCCAGGAGTGTAAGAGAGTGGCTCTGATGAAGTCAGGCTCAGTGACCAGGGGAGAATGTTCCAGATCATGCTGGGCAGAGGTACATGAAAGGTCATCTGCCCGACTGAGATGACGGGACTGTAGCCCAGACTGCCCAAGGCAATGGTGCGAGAGTGGAAGAGTTTGGTAATGCTTGTAAGGGCCAGAACATGAGGCCAAATCAGGCTTGGCTGCTGGACCTGGCTGGAACGGGATGCCAGGGGAGAGAGTCGGACATTTGTTGGCTAAGGAGAGGCAAGGGGATGTGGATCATTCCAGGACAGAGTCCAAGGGGCACATTAGCCGGGGTGAAGTGGGAGGTGTGGAGTGTTTCAGACAAGAGTGGCACAGGGCAAATAGACCATGTCGGGGGATTAGGACGTTTTTACAGAGCCAAGCTGGGGTAACAGAGGTTACATGCATCAGACTGGACCATGACGCTAGCAATGTGCAAGGTAAATTGGTTGGGAAGGGATGTCTTGAAATGGCACGTTTGGGACGCCAGGTTTCCACGAACATTTGAAAGCCAAGCCCCAAATGTAGCTATTGATCAATTGATAGAAAGGGTGCATGCAGACGATGAACGATAAGAGGGATAATTTGGGGGTGGGGGGTGGCTAATGGAATGCTGTGAAGACCCGGACGCCATGAGCTCCAGAGATCCATTCAGTCCCCCCTCTGGTCGACTTGTCGACCACAAACATATCCTTCTCGTTATCTCCTCTTACCCTCCATATCTTAGTTATCCCTCCGAGATGTCCATAATGGTTTACATGATCTTCAAACGACCAATACATGTATTCACATGTTCCTCCAGGAGTACAGTATACCCATCTTCCTATGTAGCTCCTGGGGTTCCTTGGGTTCTCGATCTTCACTGATGGTGGATCTAGATGGTTGGTGATGATTTGTGTGCGCAGCTTCTCCCTCTCTTGTATTATCACCCCTGTATGCTGACCATCATCTGCTGGCATCAAGGGGTGCATTCCCACCATTTCCAGCAACTCGTCAGCCGTGCGTGCCTTTCGGGCTTTCCAAAATTTAATTATGATCAGAGTAGCTCCAGCCAAAATAGTACACCCCACTATTATTTTCAGTCCATCCGACAGCCAAGATGGCATCCATGACCATAATAGTGAGAACCAGCTCTTATCCTTGTTTACACCGTTACTCTCGTCCATCATTTTAGAGTGCATCTGGGCCAATTGTGTAACTGCTTCTGTCAGTGTACCATTGTCAGCATCGTTGGCAGGTATGAACGTGCAGCAAGATTGTCCTATCTTTGCACAAACTCCTCCTTCCATTGCTGTGAGAAGGTCCAGTACATATCTGTTCTGTAGTGCTACCATCCTTACAGCTCGCAGCTCCTCTTTAATTGCGTTGAACCCATTTACTGTTGAATTGATGGTCATCATTAGTTCCCATCTTGTTATTTGGAGCCATTTTGCGTTTGCGTATGCCTGCAGTCCCGGATGTATTATTGAGGAGAAAAACATTGCTGCTCTGCTAAATAGTCTGTGTTCTGGCGGTATTGACGTTAGTTCCGTTTCCGACCTTCCCCACAGGTAATTTCCTGTCAGTGGCTCTCCTTGTCGTTTTCTCCTATTTAGGACAGTATCCTCGCTGTTGGTCTTGTTCTCTTGCTCCTTCTGGAGTGGTGCAGATCTCTTTCGTCTCTTATCCCCTTCATCCATTTTAGGAAATTTCGCCACATTGACATGCTTCTTAGGTACCACTAGTGATGGTACATTGACGTGTACCATTGTGCACACACCATTCCACAGGGGAGGCAGTGTATGATATGCCTTTTCTCCGCAGGCCCAATAATGGTCCATTATTACTGCTGTTCCCGCACCCCCCTCAGGTAACTCCATCACACTTGCACAATTGGTGTTATATCCTACATCCACCTCTCCTTTATGCTGGTAGCATACTTTGGGCGCAGTCAATGGTAATATTGTTATTGGGTCTTCATCTTCTTCTACCCACGTGAGCATAGGTACGTACTTGATCCATGTCGTCCAACATCGATGATTGTGTGTCTCGATGGTTGAGATAGTTTCTTTTGTTACCATGTTGCTGCCAATTACTCCTATCTCCCAGCTGTTGTCCAGATACACCTTTCCTGTTATCGTCAGTAGCGGCCTTTCCCAGCATCCTTGTTTACCCGGAACTTCAGTGGCGTACCAATCACATGGTAGATACTGCAGTGTTACCTTCTTTGTTTCTCCTTTTGCAGGGCCACTTGTTATGTACCTGAATGCTTCGGCATGTAAACTGGTCTTGTGATAACTCAGATAGGTCTTGAGGAAGTTGTTTTCATATGGGTATGAGTCTCGCGTTTTCCATGTCATGTGCACCACTGTTCCTTGAAATCTTCCTTTCGTTTGGAACAGGGCCAAATATATTATGCACTGTGCTGTTTTTTCATCTATTTCTGTGGCAACAAATGTTCGTGAGGCGCTCATGGCGTATGGTATTAATGAGCAAACGTAACAGCTATCCTCAGTTGTCTGCTTACCAATGCGGGTCATGTGCTGGTACCATATGTTGTTTGTGACATGTGCTGAATCTTGTACATAATTATCAATACCTTTATTGTCTGAGTATGTGCTGCGTTTAACTATATTTTTCTTGGGTGCAATGTTACTATTACCACCTGACGTAACACCTGTTGCAGCAGAGGGCGGGGGTATATTAAGTTTGTGCGCAGCAATAAAATCGATAGCATAGCTGTACTGCCAGACAGAGGCAGCCAAGAACCCGGTGATCATAAAAATCCCTATTATTTTTATTACATGTGCTAATTTCACCGGCATTTTGCTCTTACCTTGCTGCAGTCCTGGCAGCTTATTCTTGCGACGTTACAGTTGCCCGCCTAAAAATTCTCAAAAGTGCTTGTTATTAAATGTTAGTTTTAAGCTCTCCCTATCAGGTAGTCATTCAGTGCCCAGGCGAAGAGCTGCTCCCACGCTACTCTAAGTGATGGGTCTCTTAAGACCGGCAAGTATGGGTGGAGGTGGGGCATGTGATATTCTACGGCCAGGAGGAAGGCTGTGTAGTAGACACGTACCCTTCTCCTTTTTAAGTATGTTGGCCTCTTTATTTCGTATACGAACTGGTGTGACAATTCTTCTGGGTAGTTATCGTCTGGCAGCACCATCTACACTTGCACACTGAATTTGTTAATTAGCTTTCTTAACAATACAATATTACGCAGTTCCTGTATGTGCGAGAGAAAAAAGAGAACATTCACGTGTTTACATGTGTATTAGTGCAAGCATGTCCTTCAGTTTTAGTTACAACTGTACTTAGCAGTCAATGGGGGGGTTTGTGCTCAAATGGCGGAAGTATTTTTACTCTTTGAGCGAGTGATCATGGGGTGGGCAGTATGGGGATCACTCCCTTCTTCGTTAGTTATTGTCTCCGAGGGAACAATTGGGTCGTTGTCTGTGGTTAAACTTTCTTCCGCTGTAGGGGATGTGGTTGCTGTTCTTCCAATGGATCTGTCGTTGGCGCTGGGGCGGGTCTGCAGTTTGTAGATCTTTACGTCATGTAGGTGGTTCCAGGCACGCTTATCCTTTAGTTTTACTGCTCTTGTTGATACGTCCTCTACCAGATGGGGGCCAGTGAACCTCTTCTGGTTCCACTTCCTATTGAAATTGCGAAGTAGTACGTGGTCACCTTTGGCAAGTTTGCACAAGTTCTCCTTTCCCAATTCTGTATTCTCGTCTTTTTCTTGGTTGCTGGTAGACCCGCCCCGTGTGCGCTCGAGCTGTTGAGACACAAACACGACACTAGTAATCAAAGAAGACACATATTGATACATTTCATCACCTAACACATTCGCTGAACTTTCGTGGTCGGTGAATGCCCTTGACGTTGGTGTTAGGGGAAGGCGCATTTGGCGTCCAGTAACCACTTCGTGTGGGGTGAGGTGGTGGTCGGACCCTGGCCTGTTTCTAAGTTCAAACAATGCTAACGGAAGGCAATACAACCAACTTTTCTTTGTTGTTTGTTGTATTTTAGCAATTGCCTCCTTCAATAAGCCATTCAGGTGTTCGCATACACCATTAGCCTGTGGGTGGTATGCACATGCAAATTTGTGTTTAATGTTCAGCAGGGATGTGATATGCTGGAACATTTCGTTTGCGAAATGGGGCCCGTTGTCTGATCTTAACACCTCGCACACTCCCCACCTGGGGAAGACCTCCCTTACTATGAATTTGGCTGCTCTAAACGCATCAGGGTGTGAACAGGGCCCTGCTTCAATCCACCTAGAAAATGGGCATACTACTACAATCATATACCTATTACCTTGACATATGTTGATCATATCAACATAGTCAATGTGAAGGTGCCGAAAAGGTCCTTCTGGCCGGGGTATGATACCTCTTATCACTTTTAAAGTATGACCGGCCGTAAACTGTTGACATGTGAGGCAATTGCTGATAAAATTTGACACATGAGAGGTTAACTCGGGACAAAACCAATCTTCTCTAATTCGTGCTGCAATTATTTCCTTGCCTGTATGGGCAGGGTGATGTAATTGGCTCAGGGCGGTATTTAACAGTGCCAACGGTATTACAACTTTCCCAGTGCCACCCTGGCGCCATAGTGCGTCAGTTGGTGACATTGTGCATCCTCTTTTCACCCATACTTCTTTTTTGGCCATTGGTGCAGCCGCTTGTAGTTCCATAATCTGTGTGGCTGGGAGATGGGTGTACCCTTCTCTTATTAACATCTCCCTAGCTATTCCCCTCCCTCTCCCTCTCTGTGAGTCTGTGGGGTTCCATATCTCACCAAAATATGCAGCATATTTCGCATGTGCGTCTGCTGCTGCATTACCTTTTGATACGTAGTCTTCTCCATTTGTGTGTGCGGTGCATTTTACCAGGGCTAGTTCTTGGGGGTCGTTTATTACTTCAATTAGTTCAGCCAACAAGAGGGCATGTTGTACTGGAGTGCCATCAGCTCTCCTAAACCCTCTTCTTCTCCATTTTGATAGCCCTGAGTGGACAGTTGATGTAACATATGCACTGTCAGAATATATAGTTACTCTTTTATTAAAACTTTCCTTTAATGCCAATATTAGTGCAACTAGTTCCGCGGCTTGAGCAGAGTAATGCTGTGGTAATTGTACACACTTCATAGCCACACACACCGGCGCCTCCATCATTTTTACTACTGCTGCCCCAGTCCTTCGTATCCCATCTCCTTGATCAATAGTTGATGACCCATCAATAAACAAAAGCTCACCTCCCTCTAGTGCGTTTTCTTCAACTTTCCTAGTACATGAGTACATTTCAGTTACTTGGGTGCAGTCGTGGGCGTAATCTCCCTCTTCAATTACTTCTGCTAGGAACCTTGCAGGGTTAACCGTGCTACATCTAACAATTGCTAGTTCAGCTTTAGACAAAATAATCTCATAACCTGATGCCCTCTGTGTTGTTAGTGTGGACTTAGGTTTATTCAATATCGCAAATAATGCATGTTCCACAAATAGTGTAGTTGGACACCCCATAGTTATTGCTGATGCTTTTTCTACTGCAAAAGCAGCTGCAGCGAGACCTTGTTCACAAGAGAAGTGGCCTAACATTATAGGGTCTAAGTGACCGCTGTAAAATGCTACTGGTTTATAGCCCATGCTAGTTTTTTGGGCCAACACTGCTTTCATTACTGCTGAGTCGCAATGTGAAAATATAAAGAAGCGCCGCTCATAGTCTGGGGATGCCAGTACTGGAGCAGTTGATATCGCGTCCTTTAATTCGTCAAATGCCTCCCTCATTTCCATAGTCCATCCCAACTTTTTCTCCCCTTTATTTGCTTCCTTCAAACCCTCAAGCAGGGGTCCTATGTATGAGCTATAATCAAATACCCATGCTCTACAGTAGTTGCACAGCCCCAGAAATTGCTGCAGTTCTCTCACAGTCTGTGGCACGGGAGTGCTTGAGATTGCCTGTGCTCTTTGTGGTGCAATCCTTCTTCCATGTTGAGATATCAGTTGGCCAATGTAGAGTACCTGTTCCTGACAGTATTGTATCTTTTCCATGTCTACCTTATACCCCTTTTCAGCCAATATTGTCAACATTTTTAAGGAGTCCTCTCTACATTTGCTTTCGTTTGTACTGCAAATTATTAAGTCATCCACATACTGTAACACTGTGCTTTCCACCTCAACGTTACCCAAATCCATCTGTATTACTCTATTGAAAATTGAGGGTGATTCACAATACCCCTGTGGTAATCTGGTATGTTTCCACTTTGTATTTCGGTAAGTAAAGCTTGTCAAATCTTGTGAGTCTGGGTGTAATGGTATAGAGAAAAAAGCATTTTTAAGGTCAATCACTGTAAATCGTGATGCTTCTGCTGGAATGCCACACAATATTGTGGCCGGGTTTGCTGTTACTGGATACTCTGCTTCTACTATGTTGTTCAAGGGTCTGAGGTCCTGTATGAAGCACCAAGACCCCCCTTTAGCCTTGCGCACCGGGTACACAGCTGTGTTACATGGTGATTCTGAGGGGACCAATATGCCATTGTTTATAAGGGCCGTTATGGTTTCATATATGCCCTCATCTGCCTCTTTTGACAATGGGTACTGTTTCACTCTTGGTAATATGGCACCTTTTTTCAATTTTATCCTTACACCCCCTATGCTTTTTATGCATCCCACGTCATAAGGGCTAATAGTCCATAATGATTTGGGCACCTTTGACATATCCTCCTTAAAAAATGGGACTGGGGTGCCTGCGGGTGCCTCAAGTGCCATTGCAATTTTCTGTGCTACTTGTTTGTGAGCCACTCTTAGCCATATTTCTACACTCATCATGAACACCATTTCATTTTCTTCCTTTTCTTCTGAGAACAGCTCTTCATCTGACACCTGGGTCAGCCTACACCCTTCTGCTAGTGCTATCACCGCCCTCCAAGCTCTCCCTTCTTTATCTTGGGCGTGCACAGCAACATAATCAGCTGTTGCAATAATGCTCTCAATGTCCACTGCAAACACCTTCCCTTCCAGTTCATTAGCTGGTGTTTCTGGTCGGAATAGATAGGCTGCTGGCCTCCTCCATATTTTCCCTTCTATCCCTGGCATCCATGCAAATGCCATGTCTGTGCCATATTGGAATATCTCGCCATCCAGTGGCTCCGCCCTAATCGCTGTCTGTCCACAGTATGCTTGCAAAATCTGTCGTGCTGCGAGCATGTTAATCCCTGGAGTAGAGCAAATTATGCCATCCTCTGTAAAGGAGATCGTCATATTCAACCTGTTCATTATGTCTCTCCCCAGGATATTTACTGGCGAGGCACTATAATACAAAAGTGGGACTGACAGATCATAATCTCCAATAGATAAGGGAACGTTATCAGTAAATGGAACCAACCCTTTAGCCCCAGAAAATCCTTGGGTGTTCATGGCTTCGCCTGACATCTTAAATTTACCTTCCCTTATGCAAGACCGGGTTGCCCCGGTGTCAACAAGAAATGATAATTTTTTGTCACCTATCGTTACCTCTATGCGTGGCTCCTCCGCACTATTAGGTGTTACTGACAGGATGGGACACACCAAGGCCGTCTGTGGGCTGGCCTATTGGGGGTACAATGATTGGCCATTCCCTGTATAAGGGTTGTGTCCCAACACCGACACCCCACCCAATTGTGTTCGTTCATTTTGGGGTGGTGGTTGTATTAACGCCACTTGTTGTTGTGGCGGCGTCAGTTGCTGTGTTATTTGTTGTTGTGGCAATGAATAGGTTTGTTGCTGTCGTGTTTGTTGTGGTTGGTCACTCCCTTGTTGTGACATCTGCTGTTGTTGCATGCCCTGCTGTTCTTGTGAGGTCCTAGGTTGTGCTTGTTCATTCCATGCTGGTGTTCCTGGCCTGACCCTACATGTACGTGACATGTGTCCTAATAGTCCGCAGCTCCAACACATGGGTGGTTCCCTGTTTTGCCATGGGAAGCTCCCTGTGTTGTCCTGGTATACGGGTTGCCCTGTGGGGTAGTAATTTCTGAGTCCCCCCCCCTGTTGCTGGGTATTATATCCATATCCTCTCCCCCTCATAACCCCTCCTCTTCCTCTGTTATAACTATAATACCCAGTTCCTTGCATTGGGTACCCTCCTCCCATGTTCGGTGTGTGTAATTGCAGAGGCGGCACTTGCTGTATTACACCTTGTGGGGGCGCTATTTGAGCTGGATCTTGTGCAGCCACTACTTGCGTTGGGCTTTGGGCCATTGGTGTGGGCGTAGTTATTAGTGCCCCTTCCATTGTATATTTAGTAAGTTTTTTCTGTACTAATTTGGCCTCTTCTGTTTTCCTGTCCTCCTCCTTTTGTTTCATCTTTCCTTGCCATGTCCTGCAGTGGTGTACTATAGTCAGTTGTATTTCTGGCCATGGTTTTGCTTCCATTCCTACTACTTTCTTTAGTTGTTTCTGAACTCCTTCTGGGAGCCCTTGTACTAGTATATGATAAAATATGGCTGGTGTTTTGTCCCATTGTTCTCTAGTTTCCATGCGCCACTTCTCTTGAATGTCCTGGATATAATCAACAGGATCCTCATTTTCACCCATCTTACGGGAAGTAATGGCTCCTATGTCTGAGGTGTCTGGGTATTGCACTCTCAGTGCCTGCCATAGCGCATGTCTGCAGTTTGCAAATGGTGCCCCATCATGCGATGTGTTTGTTATTGTTACCCCATGGAATCCCGCTCTTTTCCAAATGTCATCCGCTCTATCCCCTAATATTGATATTAACAGGCCCTTCACATCTCCTACTGCTAGTTTCTGTCCTGCGGTGTGTTTTTCCATTTCATATATCCACTTACCCGCACCTCCACTTAGTGATGGGAACCTACATTTTATATTTTCCTTATCCGTATGTTTCCAAGGTACATACTGTGGTCTAACCCCTCCTCTCTCCAACAGTGGCATTAAATTCTGTCTTTTGTCACCCTTTACGCTCCATGATATTGAGTCTTCACACCCCTCCTCTTCCCCCATTTCTTTTACTACTTCAAATTCTTCCTTACTACCTCTGCCCCTACCTCCCTCTTCTTCCTTTCCCCTTCTTTCATCATTTCCTGTGTTCAATATGGGTATGTTTATTTGTCTGTCTTGCCTGCGACTAGGGAGGTCCCTAAGCCGACATGCATACGGTGTAAGTTCGTTCATGAAGGGCGCGAGCTTTATTCTGTGCAGAGAGCGTGCGGTGGTTGAACATGTAGGTAGTGACGTGGGAGGGCGGCGTGATGGAGATGTGGGTGGCGTGGTTTCATTGGTTTGTGTTTCCCCTATTCTTTTCGTTTCCTCCTTACTTCTCTCCAGCTCCTCCCCTCTTCTACTCATCCAGGGCGAATCTATGTTTGTTCTAGTGAGGTACAGTTTATCTAAGCTTTCCCTTTCACTCTCTCTTCCATCCTTCTCCACTCCTTCTTCCTCCTCACTGCAAAAATCATTTATAAATGACACCCCCCACTCTGCCTTTTTTCCTTTTATTGTTACTGTTTTTAAATCTATTAGGTCTCTTTCTCCCCTTTCGTTGTTACCAACTGTCCCCCCTAGTGTTGATGTCGTTGCTATCTCCCTACTTTTATATACATCTCCCCATCTTTCACTCTCCTTACCCCTCCCTTCTCTTCCTTCTTCCCTTCTCTCCTCCATTTCCCTACTATTTTCCTCTCTTTTCCTTTTTAATTCCTCCATTACTTCGTTGCTCATCTGTTCCAATATCCTTTCATCCTCCCTCTTCCTTTCCCATTTCACCCTTTCTCTTTCTACTATACTCTCTATTACCTTCCCCTCTTCATATTTTTTAGCTGTCTCAGATATTATCCTCCTCCTCCATATTTCCATTTCTTTTTCCTTTTCTTCTTCTTCCTTCTTCTTCTCTCTCAGCACTACTCTTGATACCCTATCTGCTGCTGCTTTTACCCTTTCAGCTTCTCTCTTTTGTTCCTCGCTTCGTTCCCTTAATCTTTCCAATTCGTCCTTACCTTCTTTCCTTTTCCTCACTCTCTCTCTTTCCTCCCTCTCAAGTTGTTTGATCAGTTCATTCTGCTCATCCCTTAGTTTTGCTAATCTTTCCTCCAAAATCTCTTCCTTCTGCCGTAGTAGCTCCTCTCCCCTTATTTCACTCTCTCTGGCACTATCCTCGTTTGTTCTCCTTACCGCCTCCCTTTCTTCTCCAGTTAGTGAGCCTCGTAATTTCAACAATATCTGTGCAGCTACCCACTCATCGTCTCCTATCTCTACAGTCTGCTCTTCTCTAATCCTCCCTTCCCCCATTGGTATCTTCCCATGAGCCACATATGGTGGAGGGCTGTATGCCGGGTTTGAGAATCCTTCAGCCGCTCTTAACTGTCCTTCTATTTCTCCTAATTCTCTTAAAGGGTACAACCCTCCTCCCTCTGTTTTCACTCCCGGTGTTATGGGTATCTCATTGCTCGGTTCCTTTTTTATGTCGTCTGATTTATCAACCTTTTCTCCTCCCTTTCTTTCGTTCCCCGTATTTTTTGTGCTTTCGCTCTCCTTTTCCCCACCCGTTCCTTCTTTCTTAATCTCCTTTTCTTCCGGTGTTTCCCCCATAGTGAACATTCCATTTGGTCCTGGTCGAGACCCCTGGAACATCCTCCATAAGTTAAACACCTCCACGTGGTTTGCCAACTTCTTCCCCTTGTATGTATTGTGCAGATGGTTCAGTAGTGAGTGTTGGGCATATGGATCGAAACTACCATTAGGCGGCCATGGTGTTAACATTTTGTTGTCTGTCCCCTGGGTCCACTCTATGCTGTACTTAATTAACTTCTCCCTGTGTGGTGGCAGTGTGGTGCATATGTGCTGTAGTGGGGTAGTGAGGGTGTTCCCCCACCCTCCCGACCCTCTCCCGTATGACATGGTTGTACTCCCCTTGTTACCCTTCCCCTTACTACCAATTTACAATATACAACCTTGTATTGCTTACCTCGCCCCGCAAGTGTGGGGACTTACGACAATCCTTTGACAAATTATGCAATAGTAATAAATGTGATGTTATATTATATTCCTTCCCCTACGGCCCCCTGCGGCCGAAGCGCACGCAGCCCCCTGCGGCTGCGTACCCCTTACGACGATCTTATACAGTTGTCCTGTTTCTCCGTTCTCCTCCCCCTTTTACACTTGCCGTGGCCGGCGTTCTCCGTGCGCAGCCACGCCCCTTTCCCCTTCTTCTTTCGATCCACTGGTTTATAGTTTATCTCCGTATCAGCTCCTTTATCATGCTTCTCCTCCCCACCACTCTCAACCCAATGTTCCTTGTGCTCGCGATATCCTATTAAATCCCTACTGGTGACGTCACCGATTTCTTCGAGCTACTGGTATATTCGTGTTATGTTCTTTAAATTCAAAATACACTTGTAATCTACCCCGCTAACCCTACAGCTGTCTTCCTGTCTCTCCTGGAACAAGGTAATCTCATCAATACTATAACCGGACTGCGCACGCTGCGTCGCCTCGCGTGTGATACGCCCCTCAACAGGAGGGCTTAACCAGCCAATTATCTTCCGTTTTGGGCAACTACGTAACTAGCCACCGCCCACAGGGAAACGTCATCTACCTATCGAGTTTCTTGCTCGAACAATAGGGAACCTCATCTACTCATTCAATAATAAATATCGAATCGTAGGAAACCACACACCCACCCTCACACGTAGTCGCGATTTAGGCCAATCAGTGTCTTACGAGCGGCTGCACGTGATGTTTTCGTGCCCCGCCCCCCTCTTTCACGTAACGTTAGCCCACTGTTATGAGCGGCTGCACGTGATATTTTCGTGCCCCGCCCCCCTCTTTCGCGTAACGTTAGCCGCCTGCTCTCGCACTCGTTTCGCTACCATTCATTCCATTAGCAACACTCAATTAAACCCTCGCCGCTTTACAATACCTCCCTCCTCCCTCACAATTTCGCATTGCTTGTTGTGCGTGTCATGCTCACCAAGTTCTCTCGATGCAGGGCCGCTCGATTGCGTGCACCCCTCCAAGCGGCTCGCCACCTCCCCTCGTCTGGACCACGTCTGGACACTCGCCGACCGCGGGCGGGATACTTCTCAACCGGCTCCCGAGGGCCAATATCCGGATTGCGCTGTCCGGTCCTCTCGCAGCTCCGCGATGGTCCTGTAGTCCTCAGAAGGGGGCAACGGCAGAGGGGGCCGCGCCGCCGGGCCTCCTCGCAACGGGAGTGCCTGGAAAAATTAAAAATAAAAGTCGATCTTAAACAGATCTCAGCAGTGCCTCCAACTTGTCGGGGGGAAATTCTGCCGGGGTCGGCCGGGCCGTCCGCAGACCTCCGGGCAGGGAGGCCCCAACTCCTCCCGTGTATATCTCGGATCGAGACAGAGTATGAGGCACACACAAGGAGCAAGGCAACTTCTGCTGTTTATTATGCAAACGGCAGGGATGGGTCAAGGAGCGTACGCGTTCGTCCTGACACACACACAATCCTGGGGCTCGCAGGCCCTTTTTACTACATTATGACGCGCTACTTGCGTCACTTCAGAAAGTTAACAAAAAACCTATCGCCACTCTTAATTGGTTGCTCGAGTGGTAGGGTTAGTATAGTACACATATAGAGAATGATATTAGTGGTCAAGGTGTAGTCAGGTGGTATATCTGGGTTGTCCCTATAATTAGATACATAAGAATTGTTACATGAAGACTCCTGAGGATTGGCTAATGTTACTGACGTCTGAGATAAGAGCCCCATGTTCTGATTGGTGCATCCGTGAGCTCCCCAGCCTGGGACCACCGTTGTTCCCAGCTCTCGGTGTACCTGTGTTTGCAACAATGTTTCAATAAGGGTACGTGCAGACAATGTGAGGATTTATTCATAGGTAGAAGGCTGGCCGCTCCCACTGTAGCAGATGTCCATTAAGCCTTTCAAGTGTATCGGCCTATGTCTCGTAGCGAGGGACCCAGACGCCTTTCTTTCTCCTGGGCTTTGGCATCTCGTCAGGTTCGGCTTGGTCACGTGAGGCGGGACCGTGTTTGAGGCAGAATTCTGCACAATTAATATTGCTTTTCCACTGTGTGTCTGGTTTAATATGTAGATATGATTCTAACGTTGGTACGCGGAGTGCAAGGTTGCAACATTATACCTTTGATGATTTGTTCTTGGATGTGGGTTTGCAACATTGCGACCTTGGCTGGTTGCTCCACCAGGCTCATTCTGCGGGATCAGCAACCTGACTTTTGCTTCGTTAATGTCCACGGGAACTCTTGCCTGAGGCCTACTTGGGCCTGGTGTATAAGTGATCCATTTCGGGCATGGGTGCTTTAGGTTATAGTGGCGTATATTTCCATGACCAGTATTGTGTTTCTATTATACCTCTCATGGTGGTAACGGGTTTTTAAGAGAAGCGTGAGCAAGCGGCGTTATAGATGAATTCATGGTGCATCTTGCGTTTCTGCATTCTGAAAGCCTATGTAAAAATAATAAAGATGCACGTCCGTGAATATGCCTGTCGCCTACGTCAGAGCACTGAGTATGTTCTTCGTGTAGATTGTTGTGGGAATGTTAGGTGTGTGTATTTGTACAGATGTGCTTCCAGTTGTCTAGGTCGTCATGGCATCTCTAACGACGTGTGGTTTTTTAGTCTAGCTGATCCGAACCGCAGGTGTCGACATGGCCAGTGCGGGCTGCTGGGCAAACAGGTGGACACATCCGTATGTTCCTGTACCATGGTACCTGGTCGTCTGGTAACTGGACAAACTGTTCTCGCGGCGGGTGTCTGGGCCGTGACCCTCTAGGCCAAGCGCGAGAGGTGAAGGACGGGAGCCTGGTCTTCCATTCTCCCACTTCAGAAACAATATGGGAAAGAAACAGAAGGCTACTGGATCCAACCAAAGAGGTACATGCGTTGGGTAAGGGATGTTAGGGGCCTCGACTGTGCTGGGCTCGGGTGCATGGGAGTGCCTGTGTGGCTCTTGGTTGGTTACGGTGCCTGAGGCGTTGTGGCCCGACCAAGCTCAGATTCCCAAGGGGGCATGGGCTTGTATAATAGGGGAAGTCAGATACAAATTAGACTGGTGTACCAGGTGGACGTAGGCAGGACAGTGGGTGTACAATGTGAACAGAGCAAGGGTCACAAAGGAAGCATGGATCAGACTGTGAAAAAGACTTCTTAATGGGCCTTTGAGCTGATAAAAGCACACAGAGATGCCTTTTCTTCTGGTCTGGGCTGGTGCCCCTGGGTATACAAGCTTCCAGGAGTGTAAGAGAGTGGCTCTGATGAAGTCAGGCTCAGTGACCAGGGGAGAATGTTCCAGATCATGCTGGGCAGAGGTACATGAAAGGTCATCTGCCCGACTGAGATGACGGGACTGTAGCCCAGACTGCCCAAGGCAATGGTGCGAGAGTGGAAGAGTTTGGTAATGCTTGTAAGGGCCAGAACATGAGGCCAAATCAGGCTTGGCTGCTGGACCTGGCTGGAACGGGATGCCAGGGGAGAGAGTCGGACATTTGTTGGCTAAGGAGAGGCAAGGGGATGTGGATCATTCCAGGACAGAGTCCAAGGGGCACATTAGCCGGGGTGAAGTGGGAGGTGTGGAGTGTTTCAGACAAGAGTGGCACAGGGCAAATAGACCATGTCGGGGGATTAGGACGTTTTTACAGAGCCAAGCTGGGGTAACAGAGGTTACATGCATCAGACTGGACCATGACGCTAGCAATGTGCAAGGTAAATTGGTTGGGAAGGGATGTCTTGAAATGGCACGTTTGGGACGCCAGGTTTCCACGAACATTTGAAAGCCAAGCCCCAAATGTAGCTATTGATCAATTGATAGAAAGGGTGCATGCAGACGATGAACGATAAGAGGGATAATTTGGGGGTGGGGGGTGGCTAATGGAATGCTGTGAAGACCCGGACGCCATGAGCTCCAGAGATCCATCCTTTAAAAAGATCCCCAGCTGGTGTGCAGGATCCTGTTTTTCTCAGGATATTCCCGTGAGAGGTACGACGGCTGACTGACCGAAGCGGGAAGGCAACAGTGGTCGCATTTGGCAGAGAGAGCCTGCGGCAGGGAGTCAGAGCGAACTCCCAAGATGGTGACCGGCAGGGAGGTTCTGGAGGCTCATAAAGAGGATAGGCTGCGGCACTGGACTGCAAGACATCTGCAACGGCCAGGGCTCCAAGCAGCTGCCTGGATTGCAGGACGATGTCTGCCCCCACCAGGGGACAAGATCTGCAGTGCAGAGGGTGTGCTTGGTAACTGTGTGACAGCGACCCAGGAAGGAGAGATGGCAGGAGTACCGTGCCGCAGTGACAGGGGGTACTGCAACCTCAGGAGAGGAACAGGGAATGCGGCCTTGCTGCAGTTAGCGGGGTACCCATAAAGGCTGAGACCAACAGGCCGCATCTAGAGCACAGCACTTAGTGAATGTGTGATGACCCTGCCTGAGATGTGTAAGCCTATGTTGGAAAGATCTGAGCAGTTAAGAATGTGCGCTGACATTGGGAGCGCTGTAGTATTTACAGGCCACTGGAACCACCGAATACATGGGAAATGGCTGCTAATTGCTGCATAGATTGAGGGTCTCAAGGAGACCTAGAGTGAAGCCAGTCTTGATTCATAGCACATGTGCTGCGGCCTGTTGAATAATAGAAATGCCAAACCCCAAGCCAAAGGGGAGTCAGAAACGGTCCATTATGGAATATTTTGTGACCAAAGGGCATAGACAGAACTCTCTCATCCCAGTATGGAATACAGAAGGCTGATAAAAATGACCAGACAGTGGATCCAGAAGATAAGGTCCTTTGTGGTGATAGCAGTTTTGCGCACTTCTGTTGAACACAAGATTGACAAGGTTAAAATTGAAGTTAACCTCTTGCAACAAGATGTATGTGCACTGTGGCATAGTGACCAGCACTGAAGAAAAATTCTCTGATAATGTGACTGCAATGGGGTCCTTAGCTTCGTTGGTGGAGGATTTGCAGGCCAAAAGTAAGGTGTTGGAATTACAGGCTGAGGACGCTGAGGGAAGGTACAGGTGCAACAACATCCACATGATGGGACTTTCAGAGGGAGGGGGGGAGCGACCCAACAATATATATTTTGAATTTGCTCCTCAAAAGAAATAGGCCAAGCCAAATGATCACAAGGCTTCACGATCGAGAGAGCGCACCGCTCCCTTGCAAGACGACCACCGCCATGTTCAACTTCAGGGACAGAGAGCGAATCCTTAAATTCTCTAGAGAAGGTGGCATCATTCGTCGCGGATGCTCGATGTTGGCAATATACCCTGACTAAATAACAACAATAGGAAAAAGTATTTGCTATAGAATTAATCAACATAATTCTTTTCAATAACTATTTCCGTTTCAATGGCAAATACTACCTACAAACAGCTGGAACATCAATGGGCTCACCAGTAGCAGCATCGTATGCAAACATTTTTATATTCCATTTTGAGGAAACTCACGTACTAAATAAAGACCCTTGGAAAAACAAGATTGGATTCTGGAAAAGGTTCATAGATTATATTTTCAGGATATGGCAAGGTACTACTGAAGAACTCAACCTATTTCTCCAATACCTTAACAGCTGCAATGATCGAATCACCTTCACTCTTGAAATAGGGCAACCCAATATTAATTTTCTGGACATCAACATTGAAATAATATGAACAGATCTACACACAAGCATTTACAGGAAACCAACAGACTGTAATAGCACATTACATTTTGATAGCTTCCATCCCACTCATCTCAAGAACAATTTACCCTTCAGTCAGATGCTAAGGCTTAAGAGGATAACATCAGGCACCACACGACCTCAAGGGGAATATGATGAAATGAAAGAAAGATTAAAAAAAAGGGGATTCCATAATGAAATTTTGGAGCAAGCGGTCACTCGCACAGATTCCCTAATAAAGACCAACCTCCTTGAAGAAAAACCTAAAAAACCAACAACAAGACTAATCCACACCTTGAAATTCTCTAGTCAAAGTTATCAAATCAAGAGGATTATTACAAAAAATTGGGACCTTATAAAATCTGATCCCAATCTACATAGGTTGTTTCCCGAACCGCCTATGTTGGCCTACAAAAGGGGTAAGAATTTTAAAGACAGTTTGATCAAAGCTGAAAAAATAAAATAAAATACCTGGCACCCACCCGTGTTTACATTGTCAAAACTGTGCCAATATCATTAAAGGAGATTACATCCACCACCCTAGTAATGGCAAAGAAATATTCCTTTCAGACTTTGCAACATGTGATAGCAAAAATGTAGTCTATGCTCTCAGATGCCCTTGTGGCAAATATTATGTTGGCAAAACTATCAGGAGAGCAAAGGATTGCTGGACGGAACATAAATCAAACATCAGAACTTGTAATGATAAATCTCCATTATTCAGACATTTTAAAGAAAATGGCCACAATATTACCCAACTGAGATGGGTAATCCTAGAGGTAGTACACTCACTACCTAGAGGGGGAGATTTTGCCAAAAGCTAGCTCAGAGAGAACTCCATTGGATTCACAAATTAGACGCTGTTAACCGTCACAGGCTTAATGAGGATTTTTACTTGGTTCCATTTCTCTAAATATCATATGCATTAAATAATAACTATGGAGTGTATCCACCCTAGATTGAGAGAGACTGATGTTACTTAAACTGACATTGTAAGCTACAAGACTATGCAACTAACATCTTTTTTTGACAAATATGTATACATAGTACAAATGTCCAATAGGTGTTCAATGTGGCTTCTAATATTACCACTGTTGAATGAATAGATTGTGAACTCGCTGCTTGGAGACAGTCAAATTCCTAAATAGAGTTTGTTCTAGACTAATGCAAAACTTAGAGATACATCTACCATGAACCTGCAAATACCACTACAAATCTGTAGACAAAGGTTTATTTCCATCAAATAATAATAGATCTGACATATCATACAACTGGGTATGTTATTTACTTTGGGAATTCTGTGTATTCCTGACATTTAACACAGTGGGCCTCATTACAAGTGCTCCGGTCCGGAATTAACGCTGCCGGTGTAACCATACCGGCACCGTTTCCGCGTCCACCCAATCATGACCCGCGGCCCCGGAAATAGCACCTCCCCCAACCGCCACCGCAGAGTTAAGGGTCCCGTAAACTCCACCTGCACGGAAACCCCTCTGTTACCAGCAATACGAAACACCGCGAGCATCACAACTAGCGCGGACACGGAAACACCACCAGAAAAATGGCGTTAAAACCGTGATCACGGTGGCGGTACCGCTGCCAACGCGAACATGACGTTAAACAGTGCCTGCTGAACTAAATCAGGGCACAGGTGCACCAAGTCAGCCCAGCTGGACCCAGCAGCACACTGGGAGCCTACAAAAGGGCCACACCCAGCCCAACACAACACAAAACCATGCAGGCAGCAGCTCTAGTTGCACTTGGACTGGGCCTACTCAACCAACAGGCAGAACTGCACATGATGGCCGTAATAGTGCAGAGGAGGAGGCGGAGGCGGAGGAGGCGCAGGCGACAACCAGCCAACCCTGCACTTATGGCAAACCCCATTGTCCAGCCGGCACAACCCCGCAGGCGTCCTACAATACCACGCATCAGGGCCTCACCCTGGAACCTTACCCCAGGACAGATCCACACACTATACCGGCTGGACCGTCCAACAATCCTGTACATCACTGCCATGATTCAGGACAACATCAGCAGCCACACAGACACCCCCACTGCCATCCCCCCCTCCTGAAGGTTGTGTCTGTGCTGCATTTCCTTGGCACTGGCACCTATCAATACACGGTCGTTGAGCTGCACGGCATATCACAACCCTGTTTTTCAAAAATCCTGGTACAGGTACTGGATGCCCTGTTGCGCCATGAGTCGGAACACATAGCCCTACCCCGTACCCTCCCCGAGGTCATTGCCACCAAGTTGGCCTTCCATGCCATAGCAGGCATGCCAAATTGCATAGGTGCAGTTGACTGCACCCACATTGAGCTGACAGTACCACGTGCAATTGAGATGGTGTTCCGCAATAGGAAACAGTATCACTCGTTGAATGTACAGATGGTATGTGATGCCACGCTACTGATAACACACTGCTGCGCACGTTTCCCAGGCTCAACCCATGACTCAATGGTACTGCGGAATTCCACGTTGCCACGGTACATGGAACGCTATGCTGGACAAAACACATGGCTATTAGGTGAGTACAGCTGACAATGCTCCGACCCTGTTGAAGTGGTGTGTGTGTCTCCAGGCCAATGAGCAATGTGAGTGTGCCGCTGTGACCGCACATGCATCACCCCCCGTGCCATCAACCAAATAGACAGCGGATCCCAAACATCACAAAGGAAGACATGACAGGTCAACACAGTGTGCCCGTACACACCCTGCCACATGACACACACAGCCGATACTGTCACTGTCCCATACGCCTTGTGCCACTGCAAACACCCACCCACAAATGGAACACTGCCCTCCCAATGCACATGATGCCTGTAAATGAGTGGAGTGACTCTGCCATGTGTGCACATCACTGCATCACTGCACTATGCCATACTCACAATCCAATGTCACCCGCAGGGCAGAGTACACATGCACATAAATGTGTAGGTCAATATCCATTTGGCTACATCCACTGTGATGGCCGATAAACACTTCCAACCACTGCATGGCACACATGCATGAATGAACAATGATACAAAATAGCACAGCATCAGATTAAGACATGATACCACAAAAACTGACATGTCCCCCCATCTACATCCCATGTAGGTGATGATGGATATGCACTCACGCCATGGATCATGACACCTGTACGGAGACCAAGGAACAGGCATGAAGAGGCGTACAATAGGGCACATGTCCCCACACGTAGAATGATTGAGAGGACATTCGGACTGCAGAAGGCCTGGATCTGCTGTTTGAGCAGATCTGGCAGATCACTGCTGTACAGTCCAGTGAAGACGGGTAAAATCACGCTCGTATGTGCCATGATGCACAATCTCTGCCTGCGCAGGAACATCCCAATGCCCCCAGACGCAGATGAAGAAGATGGGGATGGGGATGGGGATGGGATGGCACTACCTCCCCCTGGGGGTCCACTTGATGGCCAAAGAGCATGGGATGAACTGATTCACGTTTACTTTTGAGACAAAGCACATTCACAGCAATGCATGGACATGGTGATGACAATAAATGATTTGTTGTACTGCAAATGAAATGATAGATGTCCACACATGTATGTTTTGATTTCAAATGATGATCTATTGATGAATTAACAACAGGGAAGGAGGTGCAATGGTTAGGGAAGCTGTACACCCGTGCCCACCCACCACCCAAACGTACCCACCCCCAGCCAGGCCCCAATGTTCAAACACCCAAAACAACCTCCCCCACCACCCAAACGTTCCCACGCCTCACACACTTCAAGTCCACGTGTGTCCTGCAGTGCCCCACACACATGCCATCACTTCCGTGTGCACTTCTGTGCCTGTGCATCCTTGCCCGAGAGCCCCGTTAGCCGATTCGAGCGCCTCCTTGGACTGGCAGTAGTGGAGCTGGATGGGGTGGTGGTATTGGATGGCACAGAATCAGGTATAGATGGCATACGTGCAATATTTGTAAAGCAGAAGACCAAGTGGGAAGCAAGGTCACACAGCCGCTCACAAGAGCACCCCAGCAGGGTGTGTAGGTAGTTGAATCTATTCGAAGTTGCTTTCAAAAGTAAAAAGTAAAAATTATTTTTAATAGAAAATAATGGTAGTCTTGAGATTCAATTGTTTTCCAAAATTGGTTTATCCACTGAGAGTTTGAATAAGAAAAATATATAGATATCATGCGATGGAAAGTCACTAATAAATCCTTAGTGAGGAGGAAACCGCCATATATGTTTTTTCAATCAGACCATGAAAATTGCCAATGCATTTCGGAATAATATTTCCTTCATCAGGGCAGGTCTATAAGCAATATACATACAATGAATCGATAGTACATAATTAAAGCAAACAGTAGTGACATATAATATAATCAACATAACATAGTGATGTGATTGTAGAGGTACGTAGATGGTAAACAAGGAAAAAAGAAAAAAGAAAAAAGGGTAATGAGGCCCTGTTGGATGCAGGTAAAGACCATTAAACAATATGTAAAGTGAATGCAGCGAGTATTCACGGAAAGCATTTTTCCTGAGGCGGGTTGAAAGCACAGTATGGCGTGAGTGGCTTAAAGAAGCCTTCGAGTGTTCAGACTGTCTACAAGGAGTCAGCATTGAAGCGCAGCATCCAGGAAATGTGCTGGAATCAAAAAGGTGTATATAGTTGCAAAAACGGGTCTGATCCGTATATAGAGACAAAATTCTAGCAGTAATGCAAACTTACCCTACGAGTTGCAAGGAATAGGCGTTCTCCTGTGACCGGCTCGCGTACATCTGAGGCTATCGTATTAAAGCGTCGCCAAGGCAACGCTTCCTTTTAAAGACACGTGACCGCGAAGCTTCCGTGAGGAGCGCGCGGTCAAAGTAAAGACACTGCAATCAGGCCAATGGGCTTGAATTGCAATGATCCACATATTTAACATACCTCATCTCTACCCAGGCGGAATTGTGGTCACTAAAAAATCTGAAATCTAAAAAAAGTCGTACTGTAATGAAAATAGAAAAAATACTGTGATAAAGCGGCATAATATGGAAAAAGGGACCTAGTGCAAGATCCAAACCATGTAGAATATATGGATTGGTATGTGTGGTTCTGAAGCTGCCGGTACAAACACTATCGACTGGTGATGTATTCTTAAGTGGTCTCCCTCTCCCAGAGGTGAGGGTCCTAAAATAGCTACATTGCGAGTAAACTCAAACTAATGTATCATTATTGCGAAATCTACGCATCTGCATGTAATCAACCCTGCTGGTGGTGGTGACATCCTAAGAAGGCACCTTGCGTCCCAGACAGTCTGTCCGGGAGGTCCATCAGGGTTCCATTGCTGCAATGCAATTATACATTAATGTCATGTTCATGGTAATACTTAGGGTTAGGACGTATGTCCAAGAGATACAACAAAGTTCCATTGCTTGGATACAGTTACACATCGTAGTAATCATTCACAAATATAGTGTGAAGAGCAGTGTCATCCTGGTTCATAAAGGGGGTTACTCTTCGGGTACAAGCATAATCGTACAGTACAGTTACTAACACTCAGGCATGACATACAGGAAATAGTGCCAGCAGTCAAGAACGTATTGAACAAATGTTAGGATCATAAAAAACAGTGGTAGTTGATCTCTTCATTGATGCCATTGGGGGTCAAGCTACTTAGCTTGTCGATCCAGAATGCCTCTCTACGGTTCAGACGTTGGTTCAAGTCTTCATGGGGACTGTTCTTCGTAAGTGTCTCTAAAATCACGAATCTCATCTGGGTCAGATTGTGTCCATTGTCAACCCAATGTCGGGCTACAGCTGAGTTCATGTTTGCATTGCGGATGCATGACCGATGTTCATTCCACCTAGTTTTAGCCATTCTGGTGGATTGACCTACGTAGAACTTGCCACATGGGCATTTGATACCATAGATGGTATTTACACTGTCACAAGTACCGTATGTTTTTAGTAGAATCTTTTTCCCTGTTCTGGGATGGTTGATGATATTCCCCTTGATTATTGAGTTGCAGTTAATGCAATGTTGAAAAGGGAATGTTCCAGTCCTTTGAGTTATAGGCTCCTTGAGAGGCGGCCTTGTGTACCAATTCGTCCCTAAGGTTTCTACTCCGTTGATAGGCGAACACTGGTAATTCACTAAACAAACCTTGAACTCTAGTGTCGTTTCTCAAAATACTCCAATGTTTATTGATTGTTTTCTTTATTCTGTTGCTCTGGACCGAGAATTTAGAAACATACACAGGTGTCTTCAATTCTCTCTTAGGGCCTCATTACACGGAAGGCGGTGAGCCATGGCGCTATTAGCGCCATGGCTCATGCCGGTAAAATACCGGCACCGCCTTGGCGGAAAGGGGATTTACCGCCCCATTCCAAGGTTGGAGGGGCGGTAAATCCCCCTTCCGCCATTGCCCTTCCCCATTCCCATTTCTGCCCCATAGGGCTCTATGGGAATGGGGAAGGCGCTAATTACGGCACCGCAATTTTGCGGTGCCGTAATTAGCTCCGAGGTCCCTTAGCGGGTTGGTTTTTAACGCCTGCAAAAAGCAGGCGTTAAATCACCAACCCGCAAAGGGACCTCGTAGTACGGCGGTAAGGGTTAACGGCACCGTTGCCATTAACGGTGACCGTTAACCCTTACCGCCGTCCGTGTAATGAGGCCCTTAGTCTTTGGATCCTGAGTGGTAATCGAAGTGTCTCGTGCCAGGCTACTCACTCTGGTGAATGCTGTGTCGAGTTCATTCTGTTTGTAGCCTCTCGCTAGAAACTTATCCTTCATCACAAGCTGTTGGGCTAAGCAATCTTCTGGGTCGCTAACTATTTACTTCACCCGAAGCAGTTGACTGTATGGGAGGTTCCTAAGCAGACTCGGTTGATGGAAGCTTAGACGATGTAGGAGATTATTGCGGTCTGTGGGTTTCCTGAATAGCGAAGTACTGTAGCCAGTTGATTGCTTTTTGATGAGAATGTCCAAAAAGGTAATTGTGTCATGGGAGATCTCTCTCGTGAACTGGATGCGCTGATCTATGTTGTTCAGATATTCAAAGAACGTGTCGAAGGCGGTCCTAGTGCCCCTCCACACACCAAAAATGTCATTGATATACCGCGTCCACAAGTGGATGTCTTTGTTCTATATTTGTTGGTTCAGTACATTGTCCATTTCAAATTTATACATGAAACAGTTGGCGTATGTGGGTGCCATAGTGGCCCCCATTGAAGTTCCTGAGGTCTGCAGATAGAACTGATTGCGATATTGAAAATATGAATTTTCGGAGATGAATTGTAGAAGTGCTAATATGAACTCCTTTTGTGCACGGATGTCGGATGTTTGTAGTAATAGCCACTCAACTGCTTCCATCCCTAAGTCATGTGGTATTGATGTGTACAGGCTTTAATCAATCGCTGGGCATCTATATTGATTTCTTCTTACAGCCTCTCATCCAAAAAACCGCAACCTACACACGCGATACCACTCATTTTCTCCAAAAACTCAGTTCTACAGGTTTTCAACAAGAGGATTTAATGTTCACAATTGATGTCATAAGCCTGTACACATGCTGGTGGTCCCTTTTGCCTTCTTCTTGTTCTGACTCTGGATGGCAATGGATTGTGCTTTATATGATGGCCGCCTCTCTGCTTCCTGTTTTGGCGATCATGGTATTTCCGGTTCCGTGTCCGTGGCGACGGAGGCGGACACGGTTTTTGCGCTACTTGTGGCAGCGCTATGCCCATTTCCGTGGCTTTTTCCGTGATGGCGGTAACAACGTTTCCGCTTCCGTGTGGTGCGCGCGACCGACAGCACGTAATTGGACGGTCTTTCCGCAACCTTGCGGGCACGGAAACTTTGTTACCTCCATCACGGAATCAACGCGGTCCAAACCTGACAGGTTGTAATGAGGCCCATTATATTGTTGTACATTCAGCATCATCCTATCTTTTGTATCTAGATCTTGGATATAGCTCTTACTTTACATCTAGTATTACAATTTCCAATTCTTGACATATATTATGGATACAGTACTTACTAGACATTAGTTCTGATTATCCATTAAACAACATTAGATTGACCTATGTCATTTAGACCTCAAACATTGATTTTACAACTTTGATGATAACGTCAACCCTGTTACGGGTTAAGCGTTCTTTCCTATTCAATTCTCGTCCTGACTACGTGAACTATATGTAAATGTAAACATCCATACCAACACTCACGTCAGCTACGAGATTACGCCATAATTTATTTACCACCACAAAATCTTATGATGGTCTAAGCGTTTCCTTTTTTATACATGACTCATTCGTCCTGATAACACTTTTTTTCAATGTTTACATTCATGACGTCATTCATGTCGATTACGTGATGACGTCATGGCCGTGACGCATATTTAATCCGCCATTTTGGAAGCCTTGATCACAGCACGGCTGGATCGGCTCCTTCTGCATCGATATTCCTTTGGAATTGAGTAAGTATCTTTACCCTCATTCTGTAAAGATGACTAATGAGATGTGGCGACAGGCCTTCTGGATTGCCACCCCTTACCTTCTTCTCCTTGTAGTCCGACCTCCCTATACAGAGGTAACTCTTAAAATGCGGCGTCATGTCTTTTAGGTCGCAACTGATCGCCTACCTTTATCAAGAGATCCCTAGATGCTCTCTTAGAGCTCTTCTTCCAGCAGACGTACTACGTACTTGCCATTTCTATTTCTGAGGAGTAAGTGCCTTTTATTTGTTCTTCTACACATTGATTTAATTAACAGGGCATTCTCCCCTAATATACACATTGAATATCTCCTATAGGAAGCCCAGTATATTCCATGACACCAGGACATATGGAGCGGCACTTACTAGCATTATTTCTCTTGACTTGCATACCTACAAAATGAGGAGAATACAGTATGTTTTCTTCTTTAATGCACATAGTATTTGCATATTATCATTCTATTTTTTGGATTAGTTTTAAACTTCCAAATCAACTTAAAGAGCCTTACATTGCCCCCCTTTTTTTATATCAATCATTGGCCACACTAGAGTGCTTACATAAATGTATTATTGGTTCAGGATCAATTAAATACCAGATAATGCATCTGTAGCATTGCTTACAATAATGAATCTATTTCCCCATTGTATGTACACATGTAAATGTTTGTTTTTTGCATTATGAACTTGTTGATATATTCTACTCTGACATACATGTCTTAATTTCTTTTGTATTCATAGAATTTTCGAACATTGAATGAATTAGCAACCCCTGATGAAGAGAGTCTATCTCGAAACGCGTTGGGCATATATGTATGAAAAATAAATCACCTTTAAGAAAAATTGGAAACCTCTTGTGAAGTTTAACGAATGTTATTTGCTCCAAATGTATTGTTTTCTAAAAATATATTCACTTATATAGAATATGAGGTATTCACTATATTTTCATTGAAATTCCATTACGACTCATAACTTATTGGGCTTATCCAGCCACAGATAGCGTGCAGGGGACGGGAGTTCCCAAATTGGGAACTTATTCTGTTTCTAATATACCCTGACTATACACCATTGCTTCAGCGCTAAAGAAATATGTTTATTCCAACCAAGGAGAGACACCAGCACGCCGGTCTCAAGTACATGCTGTGTATAAAGGGAAGGCATTATTTTTTGATGGCCCTAGGGAAGCAAACCATTGGATGGACAGTAATGGATTGGCTCTGAGACCCCTAGACGTCAAAGAGACACTGACAGGTTGAACTGGGCTTCCCTTATATGGCTATAATATGTTGGAAGCCGCCGAACTGCATAAATGGGTTGCTGCACTTATGGTGCACACTGGCTGACTTGATGCATTTTCTCTGAAGTATCGTGTTGACCCTTCACGGCTGAGAATTTGTTTGTTATACATCACATGATAATAACTAGCAACCCGGAGGTTTGGTAATACTGGGGGCTTACCTATGGTTTTGGTACCCCACAGGCTGCTAGACTTTCGGAGTACCCTGTCTCCAGAAATGCAGGTTGGCCCGAATGGCGGTGAGCTGTTGAGCAGTTTGGCTATGTTTAGTGGTTTGTTATGTTCTTTTCCTTTGTTTGGTTCTCTTTCGGACGAGAAAATTGCACATACAGGGAGGGGAGTGTGGTTTGGGTAGCGAGGGGCGAATGCTGATGGAGGTGGGAGGCAGATCTGGGGGTGGGGAGGTTCCCTAGGAGATCACTGGGGTCCTGCAGAGATGTTGATCCAAAAGCTTGATGAGGTTGGTGGGGGGATGAAGGGATGGAGGAGATGTCTATCAATGAATGGCTACTCTTAGGTTTATAATGTGGAATGTACAGGGCATGAATACTTACTTGAGATGGAACAGGATTGATTCGTACTTGTGTAGGAAGATAATTGCAATAGTTCTCCTGCAGGAGGCCGACCGCCTGATGGATGAACAGTATAAAATGGTGGCCAGGTGGGTATGGGTGGGATATGGCTCAACCTGCTCAGCAAAGCGAGGGGGGTTCTGGTGTGGATCGCAGGCTTAGTGTCCTTTAAAGTGATTAAGGCTGGGTCAGATGATGAGGGCAGGCTGGTATTTGGCCATGGGTTTGTCGAACATAGAGAAGTATGCATTATCAACTCACACTCCTCTAATCAAAAGGATCTGACTTCCTCCGTTCTATGGATAGTAAATTGACACATGTACAAGTGACATTCTGGATCTGTGGGGTGAGACTTCAATTGTACTTTGGGTCCCGAGGTAGACCAGTCGGACACTAAGTACGAAAGACCTTCCACCGCTGCCAAAACCCTACACAACATTCTTGATGATCTTTCCCTGGTAGTTGTCTTGGGGGCACTTAATGGAGATAGATGGTGTGTTTCATAATACTTGGCCCCGTACAAAGTACACACTCGGATTGATTATTTTTACACTGGCCAGGAACATTTGGATGAGTTTATCGAGGCAATATACCCAGGTATATCAATCTCATATCATTCCCCACTGATTGTATCCTGGAAATTGACCGGAGCAATGCCTCTGATACCAACTTGGCAAATCCCAAAAGACGCCTTGACAGATGGCAGTTTTAGAGAGCATCTGGAAGATGTGATCGTTGAGGTCTTTGATAACAAGGACAGTGTAGACAGGAGTGGGACAGTATGGGATGGGTCCAAGGTTGTGCTGCAAGGTGAGGTGATTGCTAAGGCCAGTGGAGAACCCTGCAAAAGGAACTTGAAGAGGTTGAATCTGATACACAGAAACGGCAGGGGTGTGGGATCTCGGAAGCCCTTAATGAACCAGAGCTGGTAACCCTTAGATCACTGTGTGCAGCGGCATGGGAGAGCTTAAGGAAGTTTGACTATGAGGTGTATGTATCCAAAGTACATCGTGACAGGGATAAATCTGGGAAACTGTTGGCGTGGCTTTGTCAGTGCGAATGACCTAGGCACATGATTATGGTGATTGACGATGAGTGTGGGTGTAGCTGGCGATCCCAGTCTGAAATTACTGACACCTTTGGCGCATACTATAAACAATTGTATGTTAGTAGAGGTGATGTGGACATGGATGAGGTTTCCTTTACACTATCTCCGACGGAACTGTCCCACCACTCGGAGGAGCAGGCAGCTGCTTTGGATGTGCCTGCGACAGAAACAGAGCTGCTGCGGTGATCTCCTCTGTAAAGACTGGGAAGACACTAGGCAGAGGCGGGCTGCCACCAAACTTTTATAAGGAATCTGTTGACTTATTAGTGCCCACGTTGCTTGGAGTGTTTGAGGAGGCATATAAAATTGACCACCTCCCAGCCAGTATGAGCAAATCTATTCTAGTTCCGCTACCTAAACGGGGGAAACAGAAATCTCTTTGCGAATCAGATAGACCGTTGTCTATGTTGAACCAGGATGTTAAAATCCTGACCACGCTGCTGGCTGGCTGACTGAAAGGAGTAATTAGTTCTTTGAACAACCGAAACCAGACCAGTTTTGTGCCCTATAGGAATACTACTCTTAGTTTATGCAGACTCCAATATGTCATTGACAGGGCCCAAGCACATGATGCACAATATGTAGTGGCTTCCTTACATGCAATTTAGGCCTTCGACTCAGTCTACTGGGCCTGGATGTATGCAGCATTGAATACATTTGGGATTGGGGAAAGATTTCTCAGGTTGGTGAGATTGGTCTACTCTGAACCCATTGCCAGGGTCCATACGGGCAGATATGTATCCTCCCCTTGGGCCTTGTGGAGGGGTACTAGGCAGGGCTGTCCACTGTCACCAATACTGTTCATATTGGCGTTGGAACCGCTAACTGCATACTTAGTCTGAATTTCATGAGGCTGGGATACTGGTTGATGGGTTGCAACACCTTATTTCTCTCTACGTAGACAATTATTTATTTATTTAAATGTATAAAGCGCGCATACGACCCTGGGGCATCGTGGTGCTGTTACAGGTTACTTGCTTAGGATATACGGTACACTGGTATGATAAATGTAGGCATTAAAATAATCAGGCACAGTTATTTACAATTACATAGTAATGACAATGTACAAGGTTGATAAAGTGATGATATGCTTCAGATCAAGCCGTTACAGAGGTGGCTGGCTTTGCATGGGGCCTGTTTAGTTGAAGAGCTTAGTTTTTAGTGCTCTGCATAAGGCAGTGAGGGATGTATCTTTTCTGAGAGCTGGTGGTAGTGCGTTCAAGCTCTTGGGCACTAGGACGGGGAAGCTAGAGCCTCCTGCTTTTGACCTTTTGACGGTTGGTACAAGCAGTTGGTTGCAATGTTGGGACCTCTTGGGTCTGTCTGCGGTAGCACAGTGAATAGTTTCTGATAGGTAAGGAGGGGCTGTGTGTGCGAGGCACGTGTGTGTGATGGAGAGGGTTTTGAAGACAATATGATCTTTGACAGGCAGCCAGTGGGTGTCCCGTCTTGCCTGAGAGATGTGCTCTCTCTGGGGATGCTTTGAACTGCTCAGAGAGCGTTATTTTGGGTAGTTTGCAGTTTGTTCATGTTTTTGGCTGATGTGCCTAGAAGAAGCATGTTGCAATAGTCGAACTTGGCTCCAATGGTGGCTCTGGCTATGGACAAAGATACGAGAGGGTTGAGTCAAAGGCTTCCCAAGCCAATAGCTAGATAGGAGGTTGCTGAAGCCTTGCAGGAAGAGCTAGATTGTTACTAGCTCAGAACAAAAAATCACCGTAGAGGAACAATACAATATAAATTTATTTAACAGGAAGACATTTTTGAGTATTTTTGTGCCATTATGTGGCATATATGCATACAATAGATCTGCATTATAGTGGATTAGTATACAATAGTGACAGTCTATTTTCTGTGTTGTTTACTTCTTCCCTCTGGCTATGGACAGGCATTTCTTGGAGGAGAGGTAGGGTTTGACAACATTTATGAACTTGATCGTGAGCGCAACTGAGGATGAGATGGCATTGACTTACTGTGTCATGGATAGGGTGGAATCTAGGTATTCCCTGAGTGTTTTTATTGCAGCTGATGTGATGATTGTGGTGTTGTCAATGATGAAGGATCCATATTTATTGTTGAGTTTGTTAAAGATTTGTTTGGAGCCTACCAGTAGTATTTCGGTTTTGTATCCATTGAGACCTAGACCATTGGCTGGCATCCAGGCCTGGATGATGGCATAGATTCTGTTGAGTGTGGCAGCATCCTGTTCATAGGAGCCAGTGAGGGGGTGGAGAACTTGCGTATCATCACCGTAGTTGGTATATGCTACGCCATGATTGTCAAGGTCATTGAAAAGTGGTACTATAAAGATGTTGTACAGTGTGGGTGATGTGCATAAGCCTTGTGGTACTCCGCAGTGGATGGGGATGGGGGTAGCACAGGCTTGGTCTGAGAATCCTCTCATCATTCTCCCTTCAAGGAAGGAGTTAATCCAGATAGTGGCTTCCGGGGAGAAGAGTGCCGCATCTCGTAGGTGTCTGTGAAGGGTCTTGTGGTCGACAAGATCGAAAGATGCGGACAGGTCTAGGAGCAGGAGCAGTGAAGGTTTCCCTTTGTCCATTGTTTCCTCTAGTTGGATTTTCAGTTCGAGAAGGGCGGTCTCGGTCTCATTGGGTGGACGGAAACCCGATTGCCTCTTACCCAAGATGTTGTATTCTTCCAGAAAGTGTTGGATTTGTAGGTATGCAGCTTTGTCTAAAATCTTGAGTAAGAATGGGACGGTGGTAATAGGTCTGTAGTTGTTTGGTGAGTCTGGATCAAGGGATGGTTTTTTGAGTAGAGGACGAACGCAGGCCTCTTTGAGGGCAGTAGGTATGATACCTGAGGAGAGCAAGACGTTTGTAAAAGTTGTGAGGAATGAGGCCAGTACCTCCGTGCAGTCTTTTATAAGGGTGACATGGCAGATATCACCCCTGCATGAGGAGGGCTTGATATGTTACATGATCGTTATGACTTCTGTTTCAGTTACTTCTTTGAAGGAGAAGGGCTCTGTGCCTTTGTGAGGTGGGTGGAGCTCAGTGGTAGTAGGCGGGTTCAATTTAGGCAGGGCGTTGAGGTGAGAGTTTATTTTATCTTGGAGAGTGTTTATTTTTTTCTGCATGGCGGTTTTTTTATTATTGCACCAGGCTTCTTCTTTCACAGTTTCCTGGGTGTTGGTAGGTGGGGTGGCGAGTTCTTTGAAGATTGCGAACATTTCTTTAGACTCGGATTTTGCATTGGAGATTCTTGCATTATAGGATGCAGCCTTACCTATGGTGGTTTCTCTTTTATATTTTGTGACGAGTGCTTTGTAGGCTTCTAGTATGGAGTCTGTAGGGCTTTCTTGCCAAATGGTGAGTGCTGATCGCTTCAGGGATCTGAGTTCTGATAGTTCTTGGGTAAACCAGGAGTTGAATTGTTTTTTAGTTTGGGCTTTTTTTCTCACTAGTGGTGCAATGGCATCTACTGTTGTCCTGATGGTGGTGTTGTACAGATCTATTAGAGATACTGGGTCTTTAGAGAAGGGGTCTTGAGGGCTGAGGGGGCCTCTAAGAGAGGGATGAGCCTTTCTTTGGTGAGGAGCTGTGAGTGCCTGGCCAGAGCAGGTGGAATAGTTTCATTGGGTTTGGGATGCTTCTGATGGGGATGAGGAAGTTTAGGAGGTGGTCGTCGTTCCATGGGTGAGGGGTGTTGGAGCTTATGTCAATGTTGCAGTTGCGGTCAGCTATCAAGTCTAGAACGCACCCTTTCTGGTGCGTCGGGTCGTTGACTCTTTCGATGAAGCCCATGTCCTGTAAGGCTTTAGCAATGGCTTTGCTTTGTTTGTCTTTTTGGGTCTTTGAGGTGGTATATGACGTGGACGGTTATGGTATGGTTGGGTGATGTGGAGAGTTTGACCGATAAGGCCTCAGAGTGTCCATCAGGTGAGGAGTTGGTTTGTCTGATGGTAAGGGAGTCTTTGGCGATTAGGGCAACGCTCCCTCCTTTGTTTCGGGTTCTGTCTTGACGATATACGGTATATCTAGGTAGAAGGGCTAGACAGATGGCGGGCCAGAAGCTTCATGGAGCCATGCTTCAGCGAGGACGAGGAGATCAAGGTCCAGATCGGTGAGTAGGTCATGAATATCAGTGGCATGGGCTGGGAGTGAGCATACATTAATCAGAGCGCATTTGAGTTCAGATGATGGTGCGGTATGGTTCTTGATAAGGGGTGGCAGCAGGGTTTTTGTGTTGACTTTAGGTGAAGCATTGGGCCTCAGTGTATCTGGTAGGGGTGTGGGAGTTTCTGGTTTGGGTTTGTTGGCAAGACTTGTTTCAGAGCCGAGGAGAAGACGAGGAGAGGAGCTCAGATCATCCTTGCGGGGGTCCTCGTTAACTACCAATGTAGAGTCCAGAGCATCCAGAGTGTCTCCAGCTAGCGAAGATTACTCCACTCTGCCCATTATATTAGCTGTGTGTTTCTCAGTGGGCGGGATACCCAATCCTGCGCTATTGTCCTCATTAGAGCTTGTAGTGCTATAATGGCTGGGGCTACAAATGTTTGTATGTACTGGTTCCTTAGCATGGCCAGATCCTTTAAACTTGTCACAAAATGGTGCTCTGCTAGTTCCAATGGTTACACTGATGTTGAATGGGTAAGGCGCTCCAGAAGCCAGAGCCTGATCATCCTTGCAAGGCCAGCATGACAGGTTAAGGGGGGTAGCGATGCGGCGAGGAGCACGCCAAGTTACTCACAGTTCTCGACAACGCTGGAGCAGCCTCTGATGTGTACACATTGCTGCTGTTGACTTTTGGGTGCCAGGATGGCCCCGGTAGGCATCAGCATTCATTGCATCTTCACCTCCAGACACAGACTGCACAGACTGGCAAACGCAACCAAACTCTGCGAATGCTCTCCGTTGCAGAGTGCTTTTTCAATGGGAGCTCCTCCTCCTCTCTCTAACAATCATAGTAGGCAGTCTGCTTCAGTACTTGCTGCACATACTGTCAAACTCTACCAAACTCCGCAGAATGGTAGAATAGATTAATTTGAAGGCTAGAGTAGTTCTAGTACATTACAACCAGTATGCCTAGTAACATAATATGATGATTGCTAATTAGTAAAACATACTGGGACTTCCATTAATAAAAATAAGCAAAGAACCAAGAAAGAAATTAAACTGAATTTTTTATAGTACATCATTGTAGAACACTTTTACCAGAGGAATGAAAACAAGCTCCTAGACAGATGACCAGTGAACCTGCGCAAACAGGAGCAAACAGGAAATGTTCTAGCCATAGAGAGCTGCACTTTCAGAGGATGCCCAGGTGAGGACCACCAGCTAGCGACTGCATTCGTCCCATTCTGCTGAATTGTGTTCAAGGAGCAGAAACTTAGCAACAATCTGATCACACAGCGAGATCAAAGATGAGCTCCATCTGAGCTTAAGGTACATATAATGCAGCACTTCAGTGGACATCTACCGGCGGGACGGCAATCCATCCACACACATTAGGATGCAGCTACGACTAAAACAAATTTGGTCTAGCTGGACACTTAGGTCTTCACCTCCATACACCAGACTTGCCTCATCACCTCTGCCATTAGACTATAGTGACAACCTACGACAAACTTTGGTCTAGCTGGACACATAACTTGTCTCTCGCACTAGCCTACTTTCGTGACCTCACACACCTCCCAAGTATGTGCCTGACTCCTTGAGTTTTGCTACTGGAGCCCGGCCAGCTCACCTAATGCCGAATCTTGGCCAAATGTACACACGCACTATAAGACTTTTCTGAGAATGTTCCCATACAAGGTGATCGGTCTCCTAGGGCGTTCCTACCACAAGCGTGTTGACGGCTATATTAATAGGATAAAGGTGCTATATAAATGACTACTACTACTACTGCTAAAAATAGAGCAAGAGGAAAACGGCCAATCTGGGTCGGTGGGCAGGGATTCTCTACACACAATCCCTGTGCAAGCGGCACACGTGGTGATATAAAGGAGAGCGTGCCGGTTGAAAGTCAGCGTATTGGGGTTATTAAGGACAGAATCCCTGATTGCTATTCATAAGCCTTGAATTATCTCCCTAACTAACCGCCATAGTGGAGGAATTTTCCTGAAAGAGGAAGGCGTTAAACTGAGGTATAACGTGATGATGATTTTATTCATTTTCTAGAGAATGCCCAACGGCCAGAACTCCGACACAGCAAAATGTCAGTTAGCTGCTCATTTGAAGGGGTCGCAAATCTATGGGTTTGGTAGGAATGTTGCAAGAAAAAATGTAACTAAGAAAACAGGCATCTACAACCTGTTCTTGTCTGTAACATTTTTTGGGCTCTTTTGCAAATATCACATGGCACAACATGTGAACATATATGCTTGTAGGTCAGTGACAAAACACATATTCCTCACAGATGCATGCTGCAGTGATGAAAAATGAACGCGGTCATGGCAGGATCCCTTTTGAGAAAGGCACCACACTCTTCAAAGGGACTCAATTATAGTTGAGGAAGTGCTTCTATGTGAGTAATCACTTGTACAAAATGGCGTCCAAAAAAAGCTGCAGGGAAAATATGGAGTATAAATAGAGCTGATGGAGAGGAAAGGGAGGGGAGAGGGTAACACCCATTTCTCAAGGAGAACTGAGGCGTTGGGGCAGGGAGAGATGGTAGGGCAGAGGTGGTGGGAAGTTAAAGGGGAGGGTAACAGGATGCAGTGGGGCAGAGATGGGAGGGGGTGGTACAACACAGGGGTAGTGGGTGCGGGAGTCCAGGTGGAGCAATAAGGGATAGAGAAGGGGGTTAATTTGGGGATCCCCCGGAAAAGAAGAGAACTAGGAGGGCAATTGGAGAGTGGTAAAAGGGCTGAAGGAGAGCTGGAGGGGTCTGTTTTTGGGAGGGAAGGCGAACAGTTGCATATGTCTGTCACGTGGCGTCAACTTATATGCAGCTGCTCATACGAATGAATAGGTGCCGAGCAGATGAGCAAAAGACTCCGAACCGAAGTTATCTAATCTTGAAGATGTGCAAATCATAAATTAATATTTCCAACAATTGGTTTCGCTCAGGCATTTTCTTAACAAAATATAAATCGGGTCTTGCTGGAAACTTTGCGACAAAAAATGCATTTGTCAGAATTTTAAAAATGTGAAATGTTGGCCAGTTTAATAATAAGCATGGACTAATTGAGCGAAAAGTAATTGAGTCTAAAGGCTTATTTTGAACCAGAACACTGGTTCAATTATCTAATGCTTTCCAATACGTCCCAAATGCAGTTAGGGGGTGAAGGGTGGAGATCCAGAAAAGGGGAGCGAAATCTAAGACCAGAATTCATCTTAACCTGCCTTTATTTCAAAGACTTCACACTGGTGGGAAAAGCTGCACAGATATCTGTGGGTGTACTGAGAGGTCCTTTGTAAAACCGGGGGGGGGGGCAGGGGGGAGGGTAGCGAGGGGAGGCAGAGCGGATGGACAGAGCGGAGTCTAGCTTCAAATCTCCCATGTAATCTTCTTTCTGTTCTAAGAGTGGCAAAGTCAGAGACAAACATTTGCACTGTTCTTTCAGCCCCCAAAAACAGATTTTCATGACTAGGGTTTCATCTAATCTCGAAATATCTGTCAAGAAATAGGCCCTGGGAAACACTGGAATGTTGGCCCGTGTCCCGCAGGCGGCTCACCTAGCTGTGAAGTACAGGCCTAACACGCTCTCTGGTTCAGCACACACTGTGGGCACTCCTGTGCACCATGAGGTGAGGGGCCCTGATATTAGAAATAAGTAGAAACTTACAGAGGCCTTGGGCTAGCCTGGCACCCTTAACAAAGGGCCCCCAACACCCCACACAGGGCAGTCTATAGCATGAGGCATGGAGACAGGTACAAAAAGTGATTTGCCAGTCATTTCTCCTGATACGATGCCAGTGTAACCCCATAATTAGGATGCATCATCTCTGGCTCGTGCTCCCTGCCCGTATTCAGAGAGAGATGCCCAGAGCCGCTGGCTGCACTCCTGGGTCTATTTCACCAAGCCTAAAGGCAAGTCTCTGTGTGTAGCAAGAGAGTCTGTCACTGCATGCATCCTGTGTCCTTCGTCTTAGATGCTGCCATCTAACGACCATTCATAGGCTGTAGCAGAGCACGTGGCAGCCACGTGCATTCCAATGCTGTTGTAATGCTCCAGCAGCAAAACGGGTGTCACTAAAGGTGTAGCTGCACCACGTCCACATCGCAGAAGTGGAACATTTCTTAACTAGTAAAAGTGGAACACATCTTCAGAAATAGTAGAGGAGAGTAGAAATAGAAAATGTGTGTTTGCATGAGTTGTGTATGATTACGTGTGCATTTGTACATGTTATGTTATGTTACTTTGCATTTATATAGCACCTTATGTACCATTGGTATGGTCTGAAGGCACTGGTAGGTTGAACGCCCTTGGGAACCGAAGTTCAAGTCAGTGGAGAGAGTAGAGAGAGTCAAAGGTGCTTGTAAGCACCGGATATGTGTGCAGCTGGTGTGGCATACGTGTAATAGCTGCTTCATAGCGGTAGGTGTGGTGGTTGAGAGATCAGGGGTATGTATTCGTTCTAGCAGGTTTTATCCAGACCGGTTCTGGCTGCGTTAGGCCTGAGGAGAATGCCTGGCTGGGAGGTGTGAAACCAGCAGTGATTAGTTAGAGTGATGTGGAGTATGAGGCAGATGTTGGTATGAGAACAGCTATAGCGAATGGTGTTATAGCATCTATGTGTTCTAGTTGAATGGTGATGTAAAGAGGAGAGTAAGCATGGTGATGTGATAAGATGGTTTACATGCTCTTTCAAACGTTACATGCATTCCAAACCATTCATGTATGTCACACACTTCTATGCGCTCTGGTCCGTTCCCTGCATTCCAGTCGGCTCCCTGCATTCTAGTGTACTCCGAACCATTCCGCACACTCCGAACCGTTCCACGCACTCCGAACCGTTCATGTAACCGATCATTTCCTTGGATTCTAGGTTGTTTTATGCATCCGGTCCACAATTTTTCATCAGTACCTTCCACATATTTCATCCGTACCTTTCATATGTTACATCGGTACCTTCTACTTACTTCATCGATTCAATTCATATACGTCTACGTTCCATTCACCCACGTCCCCATTCCATCCACATACGTCCCCAATCCATCCACATACCTCGCCTGCTCCATCCGTTCCACACGCTCGTCCATTCTGCGCCTTCGTCCATCCACATACGTCACCCTGTTCCATTTACACGCGTCACCCGTTCTATTCATATACATCCCTTGTTCCATCCATATACGTCGCCCGTTCCATCCACATACTTCACGGATTCTGTCCGCTTTACGCACTCAGCGGCTCAACGTACTCATCCGTTCTTCATGCACTCGACATTTATCTGCTCTACGCAACTCATCCGGTCTACGCAACTCATCCGGTCTGCACAACTCATCCGCGCTGTGTATTCATGTGCCCTACGCACTCGTCTTCTCTATTGACTCGTGCACTCTAGGCATTCATCCGCTCAAGGCACTCGTCCGTTTTATGCCCGCACACACTCCACGCATTCGTCCGCTCTATGCATTTATCCACTCTTACGCAACCCTTCTCTCTTACGCGCTCATTCGCTCTTATGCACTCGTCTGCTTTATACACTCGTCCGCTCTAGCCACTAGTCTGTTCTACACACTTGTCCGCTCTGCGCAAGTCTGTTCTGCGCACTCTTCCGCTCTGCGCACCCATCACGCTCTGTGGATCCATCTGCACTGCGCACTCATCCGCTCCACGCACTCATCCGCTCCACGCACTCATACGCTCTTTACACTCATCCGCTCTGCACATTCATCTGCTCCTGCATTCTACACACTCCTCCGCACCTCTGCACTCATCCGTTCTACAGCCATGTCCGCTCTACATACTCATCCGCTCTACACTCATTCGCTCTGCACCTTCATCTTCTCTATACACTCATCCGCTCTATAAACTCATCCGCTCTATACACTCATTCGCTCTATACACTCATCCGCTCAACATGCTCGTCCGTTCTATACACTCATCAGCTCAACGCATTCGTCCGCTCAGCGCGCTCATCCGTTTTAACGGTCCCATCCGTTCCATTCACTTTGTTCATTCGTCATGCATTATCGATTCAGGCCATGTTACTTGTCATACGCACTGGATCCTTCCATGCTCTCCACCTATTTCATGCACTGCTCTTGTCTCATGTACTTGAGTCTTCTATTCTGTACTTTCCATTTATGCCATGCACTCATACAGTCAGAGTCATCTGTCTGTGTATTCATCAGTCTCTTGTATTAATTTTCCATCCTCTTCTCTTAATTCATTTTGCCCATTTTTGTTAATTTTGTCCATTGCACTCATTACATCCATTTCATTAATTTAAACTTCATTACAGTTTCCGTGCAATTAGTTCTTTTTACCCACTTCACTGCTTTGGACTACTTTACTCATTCTATTCTGTTTGTCCTTTTAGTTTACATTAGTGATTATTAGTTGTCGATTTCTCACATGGATCTTGATGTTGTAATGCTATCTGTCATATTGTTATTCAGGATCTACTAGTCTGTTGGATTGGTGTCATTGAGCTGCCGTTATTCTGTTTGGGGTAGTTTGCGTACGGGTTGGTTTTAGGGGAAGAGCCAAGTTTTCAGTAGTTTGGGGAAGGACATTAGATCTTCAGTTAGGTGGATGTGGGGTGGGAGTGCATTCCACAGCGTGGGGGCCAAGGCTGAGAATGATGATCCACCTAACCTGACTGAGTTTGTTTTAGGTATGACTAGGAGGCCGGCTGAGCTTGATCTTAGGGGACGTGGAGGGTGATAGGGTTTTAGCTTGTCTTGAAGATATTGAGGTCCGGATTTATGCAATGCTCGATGAGAAATGCCTAAGGTTTTGAAAGTCACCCTTCGGGCCACTGGAAGCCAGTGCAGAGTCTTAGGGCTGGGGAGATGTGGTCTCTCGGGCCAAGCGCAAGTAGCAGTTTGGCTGCAGCGTTTTGGGCCCTTTGAAGTTGTGTGTGGGGGTAAGGGGGTGTTGTCTCAGTGCGTGTGAGTTCACTAATTTGTCTGTACATGTGGACATGGTGTGCACGCAGTGTGGGCGTGGCGTGTCCAGCCTGCATACATGCACGCGCGCGCGCGTGTGTGTGTGTGTATGTAGCAGGGACAGAGCAAGGGGAAGAGGGAAGTAGGGGGAAGTGAAATGTTTTGAGTGTGTGTGTGCGTGTGGGCGTATGTGTCTGGTGGGTGCAGGGATGTCATCTTGCACAGTGTAAACAGTGATGCATTGGGCAATGCAATACTGAGTGTTCTTACATGCCAAATATATTGATATTTTGGGGCAAAGCCATCAAAGAAATGGGCTTACAGGGTACAATACAAGCATTTCGGAGCACAGCCATGACATATGTAGTGTTACTGGGGTATATACTTTCATTTTGGGGCAAATATAGTACAAATGTTATCTTACAGGTGCAACTACTAGCATTTTAAGGAGAAGCAATTACAGGTGCGGTCTTATTGGGTCAACCACTGGCACTTTGGGACAAACTCATCACAGATGTAGTCTTAAACTGTTAAATAATGGCGTTCCGGGACAAATGCAGGTGTGTTCTTACAAGGGCAGAACCTGGCAACCACCACAGCTGGGTTAGGACTAAATTCTGGCATGTTGTGGCAAAGCCATCACCAATAGGTTCTTACAGGAGCACATACTGGTATTTTGGGACAAATCCATCACAGGGTGATCTTACTGGGATAATAATGGCATGCTGTGGCGAAGCTATGATAGGTGTCTTCTTACAGGGACACATACTAGCATTTTTGGGCAAAGACAGCTGTGTTCTGACGCATACAAATACTGGCTTCTGGGGCAAAGCCATCACAGGCCTGTTCTTACAGGGACAAAAACTGGCACTTTGTCCAAAACCCTCACAGGTATGTTTTTATAATGGCAAATACTTGCGTGATGGGGCAATGCCATCAAGGGTGGTTTCTTGCAGTTTCAAACCCATCACAGGTGAAGTCTTACAGGGCCAAATATTGGCATGTTGGGGAACACCATCACATGTGTTTTTTTACAGAGGCAAATGTTAGCACATTGGGGCAGCGCTATCTCAGGCGTGCCCTTTCAGGGGTAAATACTGGCACACCAGGACACATGAGGTTCCTTGAAAAACAAAATATAAAGATTTGATAACTCAGCAATCAGAAAAATGAAAACTAATGTCACTTAATGGAAATAAGTAGTACTATCAATGCATCATGAATTTAATTTCCAAATTCAAAATACATGATATATGAAATATTTACAAAACAAAATATATATGAGTTTGAAATTCTGGAAGAGCGAAACTGCCCCCTGTTTTGGTGATTGGCTGCAGAGTTTGTGTCTCCTGTCTAGTAGGGAAAACGTGGCCTTCAATGCTAAACATCAACATCAAAAAATATAAGATTATCTGGGGGTCTTTAATTAACTTTATGCTTAGTTGTTTTCACTCATATTCTAAAATGTTCCCTTTGTTTTGTTTTTGTTCCTTCCCTTTCTTTTCTCTTTCTTCTTCCTTCTCTTTATATGCATTTCCTCTATTCTTTCACTCACCTCCGCACCTGCCCTCTCCCTGTTATGTCGCTTTATAGATTGAACTTTTATGACGTGTTCAAATAAGTGTTATGCTTTAGATTGTTATCGTACCTTGATTCATTGTTTATGCAAATGTCAAAAGAATAAATATAATTTGGAAAAAGTATATATGAGGTATATAAACAAATATTGCCCCATAGACCCTGACCGAACATATCACACTAAACAGGCGAGGAAAGGCTTCAAGACTATACACCAAAGCGTTAACAGCAAGGTACACAGATGTTTAAGTTTTAATTATTTAAGTTTACCACACGGAGGGAAAAAACCTTGCCGAAAGGCAGGACAGTAGCAGCAAGGAAATCATACACAGGATACAAGTTGAGTGTGCATTACGAAGCCATGAAGTGAGGCTGGCCCTAGGCAGTAACCATGGAACTTGAAGGTCAGAAGGAGAGGAATGCATAGCAGAGAGTGGGAGAGAGGGACTGCAGAACAAACGCTGGTGCAACAGAGAAAGCTGAAGCGTGTGGAATACCATAGAAAGTGAAATGTCCGAGGGAGAAAAAAACATAAGTTATCTGACTGAAAATAACTTTTGGTTTTTCATCCAGAGGACATTTCTGACAAACCACTGCCCCCCACACTCCTTACGTGCCTCTTGGCGGCACACCTCCTGTGCGCCACTGTCTGTTGCATCCCTCTGCAATACTGGTTCCCTTCACTTATGTGAATGGGAGCCGGCGCCACAGGGTCATCTTTTTTCCCCAAACATTTAATCAATAGGGAGCAGGGGACACCCCCGAAACCCCCCAATGGCATTATAGTGAAGAACGGTACCGGGGACACCCCCGCAGCCCCTGCTTCCCCTGTTTACTATAATGACAGCGAATGGGGGATTTATTCGAATTTTTTCGGCTGTAGTAATTTTCATGCAGCTGATTTTCAAATAAATCTCCCATTCGTTTTTTTTTTATTCAAACAAATATACGGATTTCGCGGCACGTGGCCTTACCTGTTGTTTGCAGCATTTATTGTGGAAGGAGGGAGGCACCTCCTCCTGGTACATTCCATGATGTAGCCAACATCGCGGCCATCTTGTGGTTGGCGGAACCAAAGGCATCGTTAGTCTCACCTCAGGGTTGGCGTCTAACGGGAATAGCCCTTCCATCTATTGCATACAGACCAAGGGCGGACACGGGTTCTGGCATCTAGGCCCAGATATCAACATTAGCTATTACAAACGTGTCTGTGTGGGTTAGTATAAAAGGAAATCATTATATTTTTAATGTTCCTGAACTCGGGCATTCAGTTATTTTTAAATCCAAATATTGCACCCTGACACACACGTTTTCCAGAGCCATGTAAATTTGCGAGGTCTTCGTTGGAATAAACAACTGTAATTTGAGCTGAAGCATGCGCTGAAGAAACAGCAAATGCACAACGAAATAAGCATCGGGAAAATCAGTGACATATGAGTTTTGAGAATTCTGCATTGAAGAGGAATGAGATTGGAGAATTCTGCATCCACTCTGCTTGAGACTCTAGAATATTTTATCAACGATACATGAAATTGGAGAGTTCTGCATCAACTATGTTTGAGATGGGGGAATTCTGCATTCAGAAAGTGCATGCGGGGGCCAAATGCACGAGATATTGATTGCAGGTGTGGTGAGTATTGCTGACATATTGAGAACAAAGAGAAAGGAGGTGCATAAGAGCGGCAAAAAAGCACATTGAACATAGAGAGTCAATCATACAGATACACACATCTAATAGGCTTTGATGGGAAATATCAAAGAAGGTAAATGATGGGTGATGACAAGGACAAATCTGGAAAATCAAGCCATACTACTCAGCATCTTTAAATCATGGGAAAAACGTTTCCCACCAGTTATTCAGATACCAGCTTGAGATATCGGAAGGCTGGGTTTCAAACACTCATCATTCACGCACCACCTAGCCCATCTGAAGGCTGAGCTCCATGTACCTGCCATTCAGCTACCACCCTAGCCCACCTGAAGGCTGAGCTCCATGTACCTGCCATTCAGTTACCACCCTAGTCCATCTGAAGTCTGAGCCCCGTGTACCTGCCATTCAGTTACTACCCTAGTCCATCTGAAGGCTGAGCTCCGTGTACCTGCTATTCAGTTACTACCCTAGTCCATCTGAAGGCTGAGCTCCGTGTACCTGCTATTCAGTTACTACCCTAGTCCATCTGAAGGCTGAGCTCCGTGTACCTGCCAGTCAGCTACCACCCTAGCCCACCTGAAGGCTGAGTTCCATGTACCTGCCATTCAGTTACCACCCTAGTTCATCTGAAGACTGAGCTCCATGTACCTGCCATTCAGAGAGCTCCATGTACCAGCCATTCAGGTACCACCCGATTCCATATGAAGGCTGAGCTCTATGTACCTGCCATTCAGTTACCACCCTAGTCCTTCTGAAGGCTGAGCTCCATGTAGCTGCCATTCAGCTACCACCCTAGCCCACCTGAAGGCTGAGCTCCATGTACCTGCCATTCAGCTACCACCCTATTCCATCTGAAAGCTGAGCTCTATATACCTGCCTTTCAGTTACCACCCAATCCCATCAGAAGGCTGAGCTCCAGGTACCTGGCATTCAGTTACCACCCTATCCCATCAGAAAGGTGAGCTCCACGTACCTGCCATTCAGCTACCACCCTGTTCCATCAGAAGGCTGAGCTCCATGAACCTGTCATTCAGTTACCACCCTATTCCATCAAAAGGCTGAGCTCAGCTCCATGTACCTGCCATTCAGCTACCAACCTAGCCCACCTGAAGGCTGAGCTCCATGTACCTGCCATTCAGTTACCACCCTAGTCCATCTGAATCCTGAGCTCCATGTACCTGCCTTTCAGTTACCACCCTATCCCATCTGAAGGCTGAGCTCCAGGTACCTGCCATTCAGCTACCACCCTAGCCCACCTGAAGGCTGAGCTCCATGTACCTGCCATTCAGTTACCACCCTAGTCCATCTGAATCCTGAGCTCCATGTACCTGCCATTCAGCTACCACCCTATTCCATCTGAAGGCTGAGCTCTATGTACCTGCCATTCAGTTACCACCCTATCCCATCAGAAGGCTGAGCTCCAGGTACCTGCCATTCAGTTACCACCCTGTTCCATCAGAAAGCTGAGCTCCATGTACCTGCCATTCAGCTACCACCCTGTTCCATCAGAAGGCTGAGCTCCATGTACCTGCCATTCAGTTACCACCCGATTCCATCAGAAAGCTGAGCTCCATGTACCTGCCATTCAGCTACCACCCTGTTCCATCAGAAGGCTGAGCTCCATGAACCTGTCATTCAGTTACCACCCTGTTCCATCAGAAGGCTGAGCTCCATGTACCTGCCATTCAGTTACCACCCGATTCCATCTGAAGGCTGAGCTCCATGAACCTGTCATTCAGTTACCACCCTGTTCCATCAGAAGGCTGCCTCCAAACAGCAATCGTTCAGATATTATGCCAGGCCCTCTAAAAGCTATGATCGAAGCATTGCTGAGATACCACCTCACCCCACATGAAGGATACAACCCCAGTCCATATGAGGTCTGGGCTCCATAAACCCATCATTCAAATATCGCCCTACTCAGCTGAAGGCTGGCTACCATACTAGCCCACCTGACGTCTGGCCCCATTACCCATTCATTCTGAAGGCTGGGCTCCATGCACCTGTAATTCAGATACCATCCTTCCCTAACCCGAAGGCTGTGTTCTAAAAACCAGTCTTTCAGTTACCCCCCCCCCCCTAGCCCTAGCCCATACACCCTTCATTCAAATACTGCCCCACACAGCTGACATATGGGCACCGTACACCTTTCTCTCAGTTACCATAGTAGCCCATCGGAAGGGTGGGCTCCACACATAAGTCATTAGCACCCTGGAAGGAGGCGTTGGCCAGTCAGGATGCTCGTAATGCAGGCTGTATTGTATGGTACAAGCCCGCGTTCTGAGGAGCCTGGGTTCTGCTAGCCAGCACCCCCTTTGTTTCCCTGCTCCTCCCCCCTGAGCTCCTGTGTAGTTTCCTGTCGAGGTGCTAAGAGTGGGTCATTTTTGGAAGCAAAAAAAGAAACCTACCTCACTGAGCGGCCCGGTGCAACACCATACTTTCCCAAGTCCGTTTCACTGTTGATATCGTCACAGTCATCAATACTGAAAACGGACTGGGGAAACAACAGGGCTGAGCTGCGCAGCAAGGTAAGTTTCTTTTTCAAAATAAATACACTAAAGCATTAGCACCCATGTAGAAAACTACACTGGTGCTAATGGAGATATACATCTAGGCGGCGTGCTGCCCTGTCAGTAACGGCACTGCTCCTTGCGTTACGGGGCCCTCGCCTCACTCAGGTCCTTATCTTGGGTAGTGGACCATTACCGACAGGGACGGTCCGCCACTTCGATGTATATCTCACCATTCAGATACCATCCTAGTCCATCTGAAGGCTGGGCTTCAGGCACCCATCATTCAGATACCACCCGTCCCTATCTGAAGACTTTGCTCCAAACGCCCGTTCTTCAGATAACACCCTAGCCCACATGATGGCTGTGCTATACACATCTGCCATTAAGTTACCACCCTAATCCACCCATCATTCAAACACAGCCTTAGCCCATCCGGGAGGTGAGCTGCATACACCTGTTGTTTACAGACCACCCTGGCCATATGAAGGTTGGCCTGCATGTACTTGCCATTCAGGTACCAACCTAGCCCATCTCAACGATGGGATGCATACACCTGTAATTCAGAAACCACCCCAGTCCATCTGAAAGCTCTGCTCCAAACACCCATCATTCACATACCACCCTAGACCATCTGAAGGCTGGCCTAAAAAAACCTGACATACAAATACCACCCTAGCTCATGTGAAGGCTGGCTAAAACACCTATCATTCAGAAACCATCACCGCACATCTGAAGGTTGGGCTGCATACACCTGTCATCCACATACCACCCCAGTCCAATTTGAAGGCTGGGCTCGATACGCCTGTAATTCAGATGCCATCCCCGCCGCCCTGAAGGCTGGGGTCCATGCACAGGTTATTCAGATACCACCCAAGCCGATCTTAAGGTTTGTCTCCAAGCACCCACCATTCAGATACCTAACCAACCCATCTGTGGGCTGGTCTCCACACACTCATCATTCAGAACCCATCCTAGCCCAGCTGATGTCTGGGCTACACCATACCTATCAATCCAACACCACCATTGCCCGTTTAAAGCCTGGGCTGCATGTACCGGTTATTTAGATACCACCCTAGTTCATCTGAAGTTTGGGCTGCATAGACCTGTTGTCCACATTACACCCTAGTCCATTTTGAAGAAGGCTGTGCTGGATACGCCTGTAATTCAGATGCCGTTCTAGCCCATCTGAATTTTGGGATGAATACTGCTGTCATTCAGGTCCCACCTTAACCCATCTGAAGGCTGGGCTACAATTACCCGCCATTTAGATACCACCCCAGCCCATTTGAAGGCTGGGCTCCATGCGCGTTATTCTGATACAACCTGTCATGGCTCATTGTCAGCTCGGTCTTGTTGGGGGACCAGAAAAAACGAATTATTACCATTTGTGGCATTTCCTTAGCCCTTAAAAGGGGTAAGTGGAGGGATCGGGTGGGGAGCTGGAGATACACGCTAGCGGCAGGACACAAGCATCACCGCAAAGGTTCAAACCCGATGAACCTAGCCGCTATGAAGCACATTCCCATACCGTAGAATAATCTTGCAAGAGTCAGCACATCTCACAAAACTGAGCCTTCACGGGCAGCCATTTTGGAGAGAACCACTATTTAAATCACACCCACAGAGCAGCACGTGTTTTGCGTTCCTGGTTGTACAACGCTTACCAGAACTACGCTCATATCACTTACCTGAGCTTCGCTTCTAGGACCCTATTTCATTCCGGACCCTTTGTGCTTCATTCTGCGTCACCCTGGATCTTTGACCTGTGTTTTCCTTGACTTCAGAGACTTCCTCCTCCTACAGCTGGCCATACCTAAAAGAAGAGACAAAACAAGAGCAATGACATTAAACAGAACCCGCTCAGACATGACCAGTTTTCCACATAGACTTTAAGCAGCTTGAGAAGGTGTCAGCTAGCAGTGAAGTAACTGGAACAAATCCTCTCCAGCCTCACCACCAGGTAGGCCACACCAAAGGGGGAGAAAAGCATTCTGAGAAACCGTAGGAAAATCAGGGTAAATATTTATCTGTGTCATTACAGAGCAGAGGGATGTGAAGTCGGAAGAACCATACCAAGAACAGTTTGGCACATACTCCCCATCCCTCCCATTGGGCTTCCTGCAGGCTGTACTAATGCGAACACTAGTAAAACCAGTGGGAGAGGTGAGGGACCCACAACGCTACTCGTAGAACACAACATAAGCATTTCACGACTAGAGCCCATTTGAAGGCTGGAATCCTAACACCATCTTTCAATTTCTGTCCTAGCCCATTTGAAGTCTGGGCCCCATACACCGGCCATTCAAAGTCTGTCCTAGCCCACCTGAAGACTGAGCACCATTCAGCCATTTTTTTGGTTACCAATCTAGCCCACCTTAAGCCTGGGGTCCACACACCTGTCATTCAAATATCACCCTAGCCCATGTGAAGGCTGGGCTCAATGCACCCTCATTCAGATACCACCCTTCCCTTTCTGAGTTGAGCAGTCTACCCCCATCAAAATATCCAACTGTCTCTCTGCCATTACATATTGGATGGCTTTGCATTCTCTGATGTTAAACTCTACCAAAACAGAGGTGATCATCTCCCCTGCCAAAAACTCTCTCTCATTTCTTCCTCTGCTTATTCTGTTCCCACCTGACACTCACCCCTACTCTTCTTCAGCTAGAAAGCTTGGTGTCATCTAGGATCCTTCTCACACCTTCTCTAGTTTCATCTCCAAAGCTGCAACAGCAGCTCACCCCAAACCTCTAAATATTAGGAAAATCCTTCCTTTCAACACTGCCAAGTATCTCTTAACCACTTTTGTGTTTTCTAAAGTGGACTACAGTGCCAGCATCCACTTTGGTCTCCCCAACTATGCTTTCTGTCCTCTTGACAAGATCCTTAACTTCGCTAACGGGACTCTCGTTGAACTCCCTCACTTCACACCTACTTCCTCATACCGTTACCAGGCTGCATGGCTAATGATACAAAACAGCACCAGATTTAGATGTCTTCTCCTGGTTCACAAATCAATCCACGGTAAGGCACCACTGTATCTATTCTCCTCTATCCAACCCTAAAAGCCTTCTCGTAATCTCTGCTCTCCCTCCTTGACTACCCTTGTGGCTCCTCACCCTCCCTGTGCTTCCTCTCGCCTCCGCTCTGTCTCTCTTCTTGCTCGACTTGCCAGTTATCTCAGCATACTCCTGCCTTCCTTCCTTTATCCCATGTGCACGTAAGCAGCCAAAATGTGGTAAGGCACCCTTTAAATACAACTAAAAGCGTATTTCAAAATGTGAGTATTATTTGCAAAATAAATATAGAAGAGGCAGAAATAAATTAACCCCATTCACCCAGCTCCCCACTCAATGAATCGCTGGTGTATACATTCAGCATGTTGGTTAATTCGATAAGATGCTGCTGCAGTGGTGTCAGTAATGAGAAAGAGTGATCCAGCTCCCAAAATGCTGGGGCCAGGGCTAGTCCGTCTTTGAAGTATTGTGTGTTGTGTTGAGTGGAGAACAGGGCAGGACCAGCGGTCCAGATAAGTGCTGCAGATCAAGTGAGATGGTGAGTGGGTAACTGACAGATAGCAAAGAGAGTAAGTGAGCATCAGAAGTTGGTTTGGGGGGCTAAACTCCCCTATTCATAGGAAAAAGAAAGCGTGAGTCAGGCTGGGAAAGGGGGGCAAGGAGCAGGGATTATGTGCAGTGGGAGACGTGTGGATATGGAGGGAAGGGGAAAGTGTTGTGTGATGTCAGTGACTGCATAAAGCAGCAAATTAGAGCATCAGAATCAGCCCAAGCGTGCTTGGATGAGGGAATCGCTGGATAGGATTTTGTGGGGGGAATCGGGGATGGAAGGATCGGGCTATGAGAAATGGGGCAAAACACATAGAAATGACTAAAGGGGACCGAATATTATTGCTCAATGCAACTTATATTAGGAAATATGGACTTCACACTTTGGAACTCTGGTAAGTTGGTTTTCCTATGCTTATACGGTCACGGTTTATTACACAGCACACACAAGCCAGGGAACTCCTTCTCCTACAATGAATGTGGCACACAATAAAATGCTTTTTAATTTTTTCAGTCTACTATGGATTTTTATTTAGTTGGCCTCCAACCCGTCTCGCACCCAACCTCCACAAACACCCCGTGTCACAATGGACTAGGAACCAGGTCGGTGTGTATCAATAAGATTTGTATTAATTTGTTATTTAATGAAAAAGGAAAATCAATCAATTACTGCAGCCACCAATGTTGTGGCAACACAAAATGCAATCATCTCTACAAAACAACCACGTTAAGATACAGTCACAATTACTTCCTTTTTTTTTTACTAGCAGAGCAGAAAAAGAACAATTCAACACAATGGTATCACTAGTGTTAAGCACTCTGCCTGCAACACTCAACCCCCCCTAATCTCAATTGGAAGGCAGTGGCAGGGAGTAAGAATACAGGGGTAAATCGGTTTTGGTGTGGTGCCCACAGAAACAATATGGGGAGCCATCAAAGCAGGAGGAAATCCGTTTTTGGAGCACCAATCGAAGAATGGGTTTTTTATTATTTCTCACAACTTTTTGGGAAAAGAAATGGAAACACAGGGAATTTGCTTTTGTAGGTTTAGAAAGACAGTCAGAGCTTTCATGGAATACTAATCAGCACACAAGGAGAAGAAAATCGATGTTTACAATATAGAACACATGGGTAATGGAAAGGACCACAAAATAGGGAAAGAGAAACAAAAGCGGAAAATTGTTTTTTGGGATGTTAAGTTTAATTTCAATGGAAAAGAAAATGCAAATGGAATTCGTTTTTACTGAGGCTTCAAATGACAGGTAGGCTCTGGGGAAGGGGTTAGTTCATGAAAGGAAAATCGGTTTTGGTTCAGGATGACAAATGCAAAGAGGAATGACAGAGGCACATGGAAATTCGTTTAGCAGGGCCCAATCTAAACACAGGGACAAATGTGTTTCTCAGATCATAATTGGATTAATTATTTTGGGGCAACACTTTATAACAATAACAATTAACCAAAACATTGGTATAAAGATTGCTGGTTTCGAATTCCACCAACCCCGATGCCGTGAACTTCAATGGAGGATTTAATTGATTTACTTTCAAAAATACGAAAGATTTACACAGACAAATGAGGGTTTTTTTTCAATGGGGATGTGTTAACATACACAGGCAAACAAAGGATTCTTCAATGGAGTGATGACTAACATGCACTGGCAATTGGGGTTTTCAATGGGGAGTTTTCAATGGGGGAACTATTGGATGCAATGTAGGGCTTATATAATTTAGGGTTGGGGCTATTGCTACCTGCATAGCAAGCCTTTGTTTAAGGTTCAGGAAAGCCAGCTGCATCTCAGGAAGCTCTGGAAAGATAGGGTATGGGTCTGGTTACTCCACTCTCAAAGATGGTAAGTTTCATTATCCTTCTCTCCATCCTCCTTTTTCTGTCTCCCCAGTTTTTGTGTCTGCCTGTCCCCTGTCTTAGTGAAGTCCCCCTTAAATAGCAGAAATTACATCACCATTTTTACAATCTAGGGGAAGTACCCTGCAATAATCCCTACCGCTTTCATTTTCCACCTTTCCACCAACTCTCGCATTTGCAACATGTTCAAATCAGCCAGAAACCTAGTCTAACTGGCCATTACAGTTCCCAGAGTCACAGGTAGATGCATTTTATATTCCCGAAACTGCCTGGAAATTACATGGAAAATTATATAAAAATGAACTCAATCCACAGATCCTCCTTGCTGAGTCACTGCTCATTCATGTCTACAGGCCAAGCATGTAACGCTCACCTGACTCCCACGGGGACGCTGTCCTGGTTCGCGCTGCTGTGTCCTCGTCTAAGGTGATGCGCAGGGTTCGGAAGACGGACTGGACCGGGCCCCAGATCTGGCTTGTCTGACTCGCAGAAGTTTCCTTCTTAGGGTCTGGAAGGACGAGCTCTCCATCCTGCTTCTGATGCAGGGGCGCGTTGGTATCCAGTTACGTCACTGAATTTTCGGATGGGTGAGAACCAAACTTGCTTGGCTTCCAGGTAAGTTTTCTATAAGTGGTTCCCCTTGTGTCCATGCATTAATGTTCTAATGCTAGTGTCTTTTTCCCCATAGGGACCGGGGTACGGAATGGCGGGGAACAGGCACTGACCCGAGGTGAGCGGTGAAATCCTTGTGGAAATCAGGTAAGTCTTTAATGAGTGTTTTGGTAATGTCTTTTCATTCACTCATTAACGCTGATGTCTTTTTCCCCTTAGGGGCCAGGGTCCGAAAATGCCTGGATGCGGCACGGACCCGAAATGAAAAGGGAATGACCCAACAGGTAAGTCTTGACATGGAGTTTTAGCTTCCCTTTTCCCTTCTTCCTCTCACCTTTGTTCTTGTCTTTTTCTCCCTAGGCGCGGGGGCGCGACTGCGAATCCGGATGGTCGCTGCAGAACATGGAGGCGCCCTGTAAAGGTGAGTAGAATGCGGCGCTGCAGCGATTGATGCGATGTGCTTTTAAAAATAAATGTCTTCCTTTTCAGGATTGTCGGCGAAATGTCTCTGGGATGCAGATTTAGCAGGTGAGGCCTTTTCCTTCTTCTGTTCTCTTGTTCCCTTCCTTTGCAGGTGATTCAGGATGCTGGCAGGTGTGGCAGAAGTCAAGATGCAGGAGCAGACACGGTGAGCGTCCAGCTGCTAGATGCAGAACAACGCGAAGCACGTGTGGCTGATCGGGTGTGGTTTAAATAGCCTTGGAAGAAGTTCCTAGAATGTGTCCTTCCTCCAATCAGGTATGTATCCTTCCCCGACCACGCCCGGGTGGTAAATGAGTCCCACAGGTAAAGTAGTTCCTTTCAGGCCTCAAGGAGGCCGGGGTTCTGCAGCATGGTCTGCATCAGGTAAGTGCACCCAAACACTTTCATAATGAGCCTGGCGCCTATGGCGCCAGGACTGACGTTTTCTATGAGCCTGGCGCCATAGGCGCCAGGACGCTGTCCAAAGGGCCCCTATAAGGGGTTGCTGGGACCTTCCCCGGGGACTTGATGTCCGCTTTCGGGGACGCAGGGCCTGAGCCGGCTCCCCGGGAGCGGGCATCGTGACAGCACTCCCACCCAAGGCCCCTCCCAAGGTTGTTCCCTCCGGGGGTTTTGATTTGTTTGGGAAGAGTCGGTGGAATTTCCTGACTAATCGAGGTGCATGCACATGGTCATTGGGTTCCCACGACCTCTCCTGAGGTCCGTACCCCTTCCAATCGATTAGGTAGAAAAGCTTTGACCTAAACATTTTTGAATCTAAAATGTTCTTCACTTCGAATTCGGGTTCCCCATCTATTTGAATAGGTTCTGGAGGTTTGAGTAGTCGGGTTCCGGGGACCACTGGTTTCAGAAGTGACACATGAAAAACAGGGTGAATTCGCATATTAGCTGGTAAATCAAGTTTAACCGCTACTGGGTTAATTATTGCCGTAATAGAATAAGGTCCCAGATATTTTGGGTTAAAAGTTTGAGGCCCTTTGAGCGGTAAATGTCTGGTAGCTAACCACACTTGATCCCCAATCTGATACGGAGGTGCTTCACTCCGATGTAGGTCAGCACTCTCCTTGTATTTTCTCTTGGCTTGTTGTAAATGCGTGGTTGCTTTTTTGAAGGCTCGGGTAATGGTAGAATGCAGATGTTCTACTGCGGGCACTCCGAGGTTCTGAGGTGAGTCGAGGTTTGAGGTTCGAGGGTGATGTCCAAACAAGGTATAAAAAGGACTATGGCCAGTTCCAGAGTGTACCGAATTATTATATGCGTATTCGGCTATCCAAAGAATGTCTTTCCAGTTGCTTTCAAATTGCTGTAACATACACCGTAAGTTCTGCTCAAGGGTCTGATTTGTCCTCTCGGTCTGACCATCGGTCTGAGGGTGGTGACTGGTCGATAATCTTACGTCGATTTGTGCCATTTGACAACATTTGCGCCAGAAGTGGGAAATGAATTGGCTTCACCGGTCAGAGATTAGTATAGATGGGAATCCATGTAGCCGAACAATATTTTCGAGGAATTCTTGGCTAGGACAGAAGCTGAAGGTAGACCTTTCAAAGGAATGAAGTGGGCCATTTTGGAAAACAAATCCACAATTACCAGAATGGTATTGTATCCCGAACAAGGAGGAAAGTCCGTAATAAAATCCATTGATAGGGTGTGCCAGGGTGCTGGCGGTATGTCTAGAGGTTGAAGGAGACCGGCTGGTCTTTTCTTTTGACCTTTATTTTGGGCGCAAACACCACAGGACATCACAAAAGATTTAACATCTTTTCGCCAAGAGGGCCACCAGAATTGTCGTTTCACTTTTTCCATTGTCTTGGCAATACCGGGGTGTCCCTCTATTAATGTATCATGATAACCTGAAATAACTAGTTCGTGTAAATCCTTGTACGGCAGGAATAAGTGTCCTTGGTAATAAGGTAAACCATTATCTATGGTAAAGTCTGATCCCTTTTGTATCCAATCCTGTAGGACTGTAGGGTCCAGGAGTTGTTTCACTCTGACTTGAATGTCTTCAAGCGTTTGTAACGAAGTCATGCCTAGAATTCTCTGTTCGGGAATTATTGGTACTGGTTCTGAGTTTGTATCAGATTCTCCCATTCCAATTCGGGATAAGGCGTCTGCTTAGCCGTTCTTGCAGCCAGGTCGATAGGTAATCACGAAATCAAATTCAGCGAAAAACAAAGCCCATCGGAGCTGCCGTGATGACTGAGCCTTGGCGGTTTTCAAATACTGTAAATTCCGGTGATCAGTGATCACTGTGATGGTATGTCAAGCGCCAAGCAGGTAATGCCGCCAGGCTTTAAAAGCGGACTTTATGGCTAACAGTTCTTTGTCAGTGATTGCGTAATTAATCTCTGGTGCCGAGAATTTTCTGGACCAAAATGCTACGGGATGCAGTTGGTTGGTTTCAGGATCTCTTTGAGACAGAACTGCTCCCATGGCTAGGCTGGATGCGTCAGTTTCGACGACATACAGGAGATCTGGACGTGGGTGTTTCAATGTAGGTGCGGAGGTAAACTTAGCTTTTAAATCCTGGAAGGCCTGCTCGGCTTCTTACGACCATTCAAAACGTTTATTTTTCCTCAAGAGTGAAGTGATGGGTTGTACTATGCGTGAAAATTCCGGGATAAACCTGCGATAGAAATTAGCAAAGCCGAGCATGCTTTGAACCCCTTTTAGAGAGCTAGGTGATGGCCATTTGAGGATGGCATCCACTTTTCTTGAGTCCATTCGGACTCCTTTGGGTGTCAGGATGAAACCGAGAAACTCAACTTCTGTGGTATGGAAAACACATTTCTCCAGTTTAGCAAATAGTTTGTGTTGGCGCAGCTTTTCCAGAACTGCCCTAACGTGTTTTCTGTGATCAGATTCCGAAGAGGAGTACACTAGAATGTCATCGATATTGACGACAACACAAACATCGATAAGTTCCCGAAGGACATCATTCATGAAGAATTGGAAGGCAGCAGGCGCATTGCACAACCCGAAAGGCATTACCTGGTATTCGAATAATCCATATTTTGTACGGAAGGCTGTTTTCCATTCGTCGCCTTCTTTTACACGCACCAGATGATATGCCCCCCGGAGATCTAACTTGGTGTATATGCAAGCGTCCTTCACCTGGTCAAGGAGTTCAGGAATCAGAGGCAGAGGATAACGGTTTTTAACGGTTATCTGGTTCAATGCACGGTAATCGATACAAGTTCTAAGGTCGCCTTCTTTTTTAGGCACGAAGAACAAAGCCGAGGATGCCGGGGACTTTGACGGGCGAATAAAACCATTGGCGAGGTATTGATCCAAATATTGTCTGAAATGCAGGTTCTCAGGTTCGGTAAGGGCATAAATCCTGCTACAAGGGGGTTGTGCACCGGGCACCAGATCGATTTGGCAATCGTACGATCGGTGAGGAGGTAACGTGTTGGCCTGTTCCTTTTGGAAGACGTCCTGAAAGTCCTGGTATTCCGGAGGTAATTGCATGGAGGCAGAGGTTACAGATGCTAGATTAATCTTCAGGTTTTCTGGGTAGCATGTTTATGCACAATCCGGGAAGGTTATTCTCTTAGCTCGCCAATCAATTCGAGGATTATGTGTCTCTAACCAAGGAATTCCAAGAATAACCTGAAACTGTGGAGCCTTGATTACATCAAACACAACTGCCTCCCGATGGCCGTCAGGACCAATAAGAGTCACCCCAGTAGTGGAATGTGTTACCGGTCCAGAGGCAATTTCAGTTCCATCGACTGTGGTGATGACATCTTTGCTGGTTTTAGGACGGAGAGGGAGGTTAATCCTAGAGGCCAATTCACGATCCACATAGTTTCCAATAGCCCCACTATCGATGTATGCCTTTATTGCATGCAACCGCTTAGGCTTTTCTGGATCTACGAGAACCATTGGCACAATGAAATGCGAGGTCTGAGAGTTAGTTTTCAAGCTCGGCAAGCGGACCCCTACGCTTGTCGGGCTGAGTCGTTTCCCGAAACAGAGTCCTCATGGTTTTTATCAGCGGCTCCTACCGCTTTTCGGGGCGGTTTTGCCGGGCAATCTCCTAGAAAGTGTCCAGAGTTCCCACAATAAAGACATAATTTTAACTGCCGCCTCCTTTCACGTTCCTTTTGAGTTAAGGGTTCTTTAACCCCTCCAATTTGCATAGGCTCAGAGACATCAACTCCCTTGGGGTTAGCATGGGTCTTGACCAACACCCGGGTCTCAAACTTGCACCGATCTGTTTTTCTGTTTTGAAGTCTGTGATCCAATTGGACCACTAAGTCTATATATTCTGTGCATTCTTGGGGCGGATTTACAACTTGGGCCAAGACATCTTTAAGTTCTCCGCGTAGACCTCGATAAAATAACGTGACTCTTTTATCCTCTGGCCATCCCGTTTCCACAATTAGTCTATTAAAGGTTGCAATATAGGATAGGAGGTCCTGATTGCCCTGTCGCAGGGATAGAAGTTCGTCATCCAGAGCCTGCCCCTGAGAGTGTCGAGCAAATAACCTTTCCATGCTTGCTTGAAATCCTTGAAAATCACGGAGAATCGGGTCATCTTGAGTAACCAGTGGAACTGACCAATCGGCAGCGCAGCCGCTGAGATATGACAATACAAAGGCTACTTTGGTCTGATCATTAGGGAAGGCCCCAGGGTCTGCATAGGAAGTGCAAACGACACTGATTCATGAATACGGCGAATCGTTTGGGGTCCCCAGCAAAGCGTTCAGGTGGGGCCAGCGGCATGTTTCCAGGTAGATTCATCTGCACAGAGTTACTGGGAACCACAGGAGCGGGGTTCCCTCTGGAACAGGGTAGAGGAGTTTGTCCAGCTTGTCCTTGCAAAAGCTGTCTGGCCAGGTCATCAGTTCTTTCCTTTGATATTAATAATTCCCTCTTGAGGGCATTAGTCTCTTGACGAGCGGCATGTACTTCGGCCCGTAATACCCCCAGTAATTGGGCCAACTGATCAGTCTCAGAAGTTTCCATAGCGCCTGGGTGGGAATTTGTAGGAAGGCTTTGCGTTCTGTAACGCTCACCTGACTCCCACGGGGGTGCTGGCCTGGTTCGCGCTGCTGTGTCCTCGTCTAAGGTGATGCGCAGGGTTCGGAAGACGGACTGGACCGGGCCCCAGATCTGGCTTGTCTGACTCGCAGAAGTTTCCTTCTTAGGGTCTGGAAGGACGAGCTCTCCATCCTGCTTCTGATGCAGGGGCGCGTAGGTATCCAGTTACGTCACTGGATTTTCGGATGGGTGAGAACCAAACTTGCTTGGCTTCCAGGTAAGTTTTCTATAAGTGGTTCCCCTTGTGTCCATGCATTAATGTTCTAATGCTAGTGTCTTTTTCCCCATAGGGGCCGGGGTACGGAATGCCGGGGAACAGGCACCGACCCGAGGTGAGCGGTGACATCCTTGTGGAAATCAGGTAAGTCTTTAATGAGTGTTTTGGTAATGTCTTTTCATTCACTCATTAACGCTGATGTCTTTTTCCCCTTAGGGGCCGGGGTCCGAAAATGCCTGGATGCGGCGCGGACCCGAAATGAAAAGGGAATGACCCAACAGGTATGTCTTGACATGGAGTTTTAGCTTCCCTTTTCCCTTCTTCCTCTCACCTTTGTTCTTGTCTTTTTCTCCCTAGGCGCGGGGGCGCAACTGCGAATCCGGATGGTTGCTGCAGAACATGGAGGCGCCCTGTAAAGGTGAGTAGAATGCGGCGCTGCAGCGATTGATGCGATGTGCTTTTAAAAATAAATGTCTTCCTTTTCAGGATTGTCGGCGAAATGTCTCTGGGATGCAGATTTAGCAGGTGAGGCCTTTTCCTTCTTCTGTTCTCTTGTTCCCTTCCTTTGCAGGTGTTTCAGGATGCTGGCAGGTGTGGCAGAAGTCAAGATGCAGGAGCAGACACGGTGCGCGTCCAGCGGCTAGATGCAGAACAACGCGAAGCATGTGTGGCTGATCGGGTGTGGTTTAAATAGCCTTGGAAGAAGTTCCTAGAATGTGTCCTTCCTCCAATCAAGTATATATCCTTCGCCGACCACGCCCGGGTGGTAAATGAGTCCCACAGGTAAAGCAGTTCCTTTCAGGCCTCAAGGAGGCCGGGGTTCTGCAGCATGGTCTGCATCAGGTAAGTGCACCCAAACACTTTCATAATGAGCCTGGCGTGGCGCCAGGACTGACGTTTTCTATGAGCCTGGCGCCATAGGCGCCAGGACGCTGTCGAAAGGGCCCCTATAAGGGGTTGCTGGGACCTTCCCCGGGGACTTGATGTCCGCTTTCGGGGACGCAGGGCCTGAGCCGGCTCCCCGGGAGCGGGCATCGTGACAAAGCACTAGACATCAACGGTGGCCATTGAACTGGATGCTTTCAAACCTCTTCAACCCACTGGCATATGCTCATTGCTCCTACCACTCTTCTCAGACAAGAATCAGGTATGTGCTGTCCTACTCTATGGCTGGAACTCCCCCTATCCCTCCAAGACATGCCAGAATGTCCTCCTCTTTCCCTTTCCATACCTCCTCTCCTGCCTTCTTCTACCATTTATCTATCATAGGGAGGGAAGGATAGCTCAGGGGCAATGTGTTTGTCTTTGGAAGCAAGGCAACTTGGAGCAACACACGGTTGAATCCTGACCCTGTGCTTAGAAATCGCTCTCTGGTATTAAGCAAGTTATAAATGAACAATAAAGTGAAATTAATCTCTGGCTGGTTCTCCTCAAGGGGTTCCCTGGTCTCCCATCGTAGAATAGCCCCCAACCTCTTTTGCCTCCTTGCTTCCTCTTGACACTTTATTGCCTGTTCACTTTCTCTTGTAGTTCCAATACCTCTTGTACTTCCAACTCCTCATGCAACACCAGCTCCTATTTCACCCAAAACCCTTCCTTCAATTTCAGCTCCATCTGCACCACCACCTCCTCCTACTTTCTCAACTCCTCATGCAGCTACAACTTCTCAATGTGCCTTGAAATGCTCCTGCACTTCAAACCCCTACACTACTTAATTTGCTGCTCTGCTTCTCTAAACTTTCACACTACTTTTTTCCAAGTGAGGGTTTTTATGGTGGTTTGTTCCCTCCCTCAGCCTGCTCTATAATGAGGACTTGGAGCTGAATGTATACCTTATTTCGACTCAAGGAGTAGTTGGGCTGCACAGGCCTCCCACGCTCAGGTATATGTGTTTAGTGTAATTGACTTTTCCTCCAACATGTACCAAGCCCTTTAAGTGCTCTTCCTCCTTCTTGGAATGGACAGAATCGCACACACATGATATGGTAAAATTGCTGCACTCCACAACCGGAGTTAGCCGGACTTCTTTCTGCTCTGTAGTCCTTGGTCTGCTCCCCGCAGTATCGGCTAGAGAAACACTGTATTTGGGTATGCTCAGACCTTATATTCGTGTGCAAGAAACACAGAGATAGCTTTGACTTCAAAATTGTGAGTCTGTCTTAAAACGTCAATAGTGGCAACATAATCCATGTGACTGTCACATGACCTAGTTCCTCAGTGTTGTGGGGGTACCAGGGAATCCTCCACATGGCACACGTGAGCTGCACATCATGTAGCATGCAGTGGGTTCCCAGGCACTGAGTCGTCCTGTCAAATGAGAAATTATATGGTGCCTCCTATCACAATAAATATATGTATATTGGCCTGTGCCAAGCAGCTTATAAGTCGCTTGCGAAGAAATCCGTGTTGCAAGTTCCTGACCTTAAAATCAATGTAAGCCACCATTTTAGGTCAATCCGCCATTTTTGGTTTGCTTTGTAAAGTCACCCTGTGAGTTAAAATGGTGGACGATGTAATTCCGAAATACAACATGGCTGTCTTGACATCTGTATGTAGCTAATATGTAACTTGCCTGCAGGCCACTTGTTGAGGTCGTGAACTGAGACCTTGTCCTTCGTTGACCTTTGTGTAAAGGATTACTCGTGCAAAGAAACTAATCCGCGAGCATATGTTAAGAACAATGCATTCAAATACTGAACGTAGAACACTTGTTTAACTACATTGTATTAATGTTTGAGAAGACCTGCATGGGAAATCCCAGAATACAGAGTTGCCGTATAGGCTTGTTGATATATGTATTAAAAGCAAACCAGTTACATGTGGATGTGAGAAGCTCGGCATGAACCCTAGATCGGTGATATATTAGCGGAATATTAACCCGAAGTAGGGCTGGACATCGTGCTCACGAAGAGTATAAAAGACCAATGCATTCTAATGTACAGCATCTCTCACTGAACACACTGAACCACGCTGGAGTTCGTTGTGTTGCACTGAGGGCCGATAGCTATCTGATTTTGCTCTGTTCTTCGTAACTGGATTCAGTATAAAATAAAGTACTTTGTATGTTCCTTTTTAACCCGTGTTCAGTGTATTTCCTTTTGGGGTACTCAGCCTCGATATTTTGATTTTGTTTTCACAGTTGGCGCCTGAATAGGGACCCTCAAGATTGATGCCGTATTGTTGAAGGTTGACGCAGGCTATGGGACCGGGATCGGACGGTGTGACAAAAAGGGGCCCCACTGAACGAGACACGACACCTCAGCAGCGCTGCACGACCTGATCCCTGGACAATTAGCTTGTGGTCCGAGACAGCATCTTGACGAGGGTCCACTTATCGAGGCAGGCAGATTTGCCGAAATCACCATACACAATTTGAATTTGGCGCATTGTATCTGCAGACACAATTATTGACCAGGTAACACCAATAATTTGCTATGCCTGGGAAATTGTCTACCTGCTTCAAGGCGTTGTTCCGCAGTGATAGAGAATCTTTGGAAGTTAGCCGTCCCGCACCACAGGAGGGGTCGCCGGCATGTACTATGTACTGTAAGCATGGCATTCGAAGTATAGTATTTAATGACATTTGGCACAGACAAACCAGACATGCCTCTGAACTTCAGTGGCCAATCAATGGTAGTTTTGAAATCCCTCCTATTGGGTATTTAGAGTCAATTCTATGAAAGAAAAAGGCTAGACCTGCAGCATTTGATGTTTTGCAGCAACTTAAAAGTAGAGAAAAACATGCGCGCCATCATAAGACGAACTCCGAAAAAGCATTATTGTATGACCAAGATAAACATTCTGAATCGACTAGGAATATGGATAGGGATTTCTCACTTGGAATTCAGAAAACCTATCCTTCCAAAGACCTCCATGCTTCCGATGAATTCATAGACAAATTGTTAAATGAACGAAGGCCTGGTGCCTCTGCGCCACCTCCGTATGTTCCTCTTCCTGCTACTTTGCCTCTTCCTCCTGCTATTCTTGCTCTACCTGCTGTTGTTCCCATTGTTCCTGCTCCTCCTAATGTTCCCCTTCCTCCTGCTCCTCCACATCTTCTTATCGCACCAGTTACAGTACCTCCATTGAATTTGCCTGCTCCCCCTCTTCCAAGTGGTCCTGAGCCGCTTGTAGTCGATCGAGGTGCAGGGTCGAAAGTTATCACTCGCAATACTGTACCACCAGAGAAGAAATGTGATTTGATTGCATGGGCTAAGCATTGTATGGAGAGGGATGATCAAGCTAATGTTTCTGCCACACTTTGTAATATGGATAATTTTCCTGAGAAAAATGTTTTTATTGAAGGTTTAGGGATTCATATATGTGTAATGTGGGGAAAATTAAATAATACAGATCTCCCGCAACGGTTAAGGGATCTAAATACTTAAGCCTTTTCTAGAGACACTGTGGAGAAGTAAATGAGCATGTCGAGAGGTTATTTGGGTATAGAAAGGAGTTAGAAAAGTTGCAGAATGAGGATGATGAGGGGGAAAGTATGTATGTGAAGAAACGGTTCCTTCCTTGTCGTAAATCGATATCTGAGGAAGCACGAATTTGTACGAAGGACACGCTTAGATGGATTTCAGATATGTCGATAACTCCAGTTGGAGTATATGACATATATAGACAGTATACGCCAGAAATGCAGAGGAAAGTGATACAGGTAATGATAGAGTACCTACAGGATGATTGTGTAAAAAGAAAGATTAGTTGTCCCACACAGTTATTGAGTATTTATGAGAGCTTTTTCACTTGATACTTCTTCGACTGCTTTAGCGCCCTACTTAGCTCTGTTGCTTAGTAAGCGTTCGGAGTCACCTACTTCTCAGTTTCCTATGAGAGAGGTTCCCCCGACATTTGTCTTGAAGGTTGAGATTGCGGCTGATCCTGCAGCAAATGTAGTCGCTGTGAACATTCCTGCACATTATGTATCGCAGTTTGTTCATGTCCCGTTCTCAAGACAGGAAGTGAATACTATTAGGCAATCTATTCCATCTTGCAGTCCTCAGTGTTCACCTTAGGAGATATTGATCTGTTATTTCCTGTACTCCTGCCCGTAGATTTGTGGAAACAAGTTAGAACTATAGACGACGTGCCAGGGTTGGGAGATACATGGGTGAATATAACTAGACTCGATGGAGAAAGGCAAGTTGGTGAAAGACCGCCTCAGGTGATACTAACTTTGCCTGATAGAATCATTGCAAAATTGAAAACTATAATTCCAGAGAAAAGAATTATTTGGGACAAACTTACGGCTTGTGTCCAAGGGAAGTCTGAGGGTGCTACCGAGTTCTTTAATCGGTTCGAACAGGTATTCTCGGATTTCAGCGGACAAGACCTAGGCACAGAGCCTGAGAAGAGATTATTTGTAGACAAATTTGTGTGTGGATTGCTGCCTGACATCCAGTCAGAAATGATGTCTTCTGAGAGTGCTTGGCAGGCGAAGTCCCAATCAGAAGTGCTGCATATGACTCAGTACTACGAGAACCGTGTCAATAATGAAAAAGATAGAGTTTAAAAACAAAAAGGTTATTTGAAGACTAAAGTGCTATTACAACAAATTGTTAGAGGCCCCAGAGGGGGTAGTTCTCAGATTAGAGGTCAGTATGTCCCGCAAGGGAATGAGCCCTTGGGTCCTGTGAACATTAACCAGTGCGCCTATTGTCGTCAAGAGGGTCATTGGCGTGCACAATGCCCCGTCCTTCGACAAAGGTCGAACAACACATTTGGGAATATGGGTAGACGATCCAGAGGTCACCCGGGTGTAGGCGATAATGCAATTCTATTCCGTTTCATAATTGATTTACGTGCCATTAATAAGGTTGTCGCTCCGCAATTTCCTGTTGTGCCTGATGTGACAACTATATTAACCATGATTCTAGCTACAGCTACTTACTTTAGTGTTGTGGATCTAAAGAATGCTTTCTTTAGTATTCCTATACACAAGGATAGTAGATACTTGTTCGCGTTCACCTTAGGGGGACGCTCGTTCACATTTACTCGTGCACCTCAAGGGTACACAGAGAGTCCTAGCATCTATAGTAGGGCTTTGAAAGAACAGCTTGATACCCTTGAATTGCCCTCTACTTGTACATTGCTTCAGTATGTTGATGACTTGCTTTTAGCTGCTGACTCTGAAAGCGCCTGTAAGGAGGGCACTGTGTTATTGCTTATCCATCTAGCTAAGCATGGTCACAAAGCTTTGCTTAAAAAGTTTCAATATTGTTACCAGGTGGTCGCCTATTTAGGCTATCTCCTGTCAAAGGAGGGAAGAAGATTGACACCTGAAAGAATAAAATACATTTCTGGCATGTCTGTCCCAAATACACAGAAGGAAGTTAGAGCCTTGATAGGTATGGCTTCTTATTGTAGGTTGTGGATCCCAAATTTTTCACTAGTGATCAAACCGATGTTGGCTTTGACAAAGAAGCGCATTTCTTCGCCATTGCAGTGGAACGCGGAACACCAGCAATCGTTTGACTTGCTTAAGACTGCATTATGCTCTGCACCAGTTTTGGGCACACCAAACTATGAAACGGCCTTTGTGTTGTTTGTGCATGAATGTGATGGATGTGCTTTGGCTGTATTAACGCAGGAACATGGAGGGAAGAATAGGCTGTGCGGTTACTTTTCTTCCGCCCTTGATCCTGTAGCATGCGCTTTGCCAAGATGTTTGCGAGCTATTGCTGCTGCGTCTGTAAAACAGAGTGAGGGAATGGTCCTAGGCCATGATCTAACCCTGATGGTGCCTCACTCTGTAGATGTTCTACTGAACCGAACCCAAACGCAACACCTCACTTATGCACGGTTGACAAGATATGAATTGATTTTGTTTGCTCCTCACATTGAAATTAAGAGGTGTTGTGTTCTTAATCCGGCTGAACTCCTACCTTTCCTGCAAGATACTACTTGCCGCGATGAAGAGTCACATGATTGTTTGTATACTACCGAACAAGAAACAAAGGGTAGAATTGATTTGAAAGACACTCCTTTGAATAATCCGCAAGGGGAGCTGTTCTGTGATGGTTCTTGCTTCAAACTTCCGGATGGTACATCCACAGCTGCTTATGCAATCACCACATTAAGCACGGTCGTGGAAACCAAGAGAATCACGCATAACTCTGTGCAGGCCGCAGAGATTATAGCTTTGACCCGAGCTTGTGAACTTTCCGAAGGGCTTGCAGTAAACATATATACTGATAGTCAGTATGCCTTTGGGGTGGTTGACAACTTTGGGAGACTTTGGTCAGAGAGAGGGTTCCTAACTTCACAAGGCACTCAAATCCAACATGGCTCCCTAATAGTACAACTACTCTCAGCGCTTGCGCTCCCTACTCAGTTAGCTGTTTTGAAATGTGCAGCACATCGAAAGATTACAGATGACGTAGGGAAAGGTAATGCTTTCGCTGATCAGATTGCTAGACAAACTGCTACCGATCCCCTTACGGAGATGTTTGTTTCAAGGGAGACTGTAAATGCTTATGCAATGGATGAGGGTGTTGGGTCTGTACGGGATATCCAAGCTGATGCCACGTTAGAAGAATCCAAGAGGTGGGCTGAAGGCTTGGCGAAACTTGATGAAGACAGTGTTGGGTGGAAATAGCGGAAGGGAAATGGCTACTCCCTGACGCGTATATAATGATGATGGTCATCATGCCCAATGGTCCTACGCATGTATGTGCCCAGAAGATGACAAAGATGTTAGAAAAAGTTTGGGCGATTGACAAAATTTCAAAAATTGACCAGCGCTATGTCCAGGATTGTATGATTTGCCTACAACACAATGTGGGAAAGGGGACAGCAACTCCAAGGGGAAGTTTTGGGCCACCCTCTGTCCCCTTTGAAGTTATCCACTTTGACTTTATTGAAATGGAACGATGTATCAACAAAAAATATGTGCTGGTGGTCATCTGTGGTTTTAGTAAATGGGTTGAGGCTTTCCCCGTCAAAGATGCTACATCCATGACTACTGCGAAAACCATGTTAAGGGAATATTTTCCGCGATTCAGGCTACCAAGTGTCATCTGGTCGGACAATGGTCCACATTTTATCGCTGTTGTAATTCTGCAGATATGTGCGGCATTACAGATCGACAAACGGTTCCATTCGGCCAGTCACGCTCAGAGTGCCGGACTAGTAGAAATACACAATGGTATCATCAAGAACAAGCTCGCTAAGACGTGTGCCGGCACTAAATTAAAATGGGCGGACGCCTTACCAATCGTGTATTATCCATGCGTACAACCCCTCAAACTAAGACTGGGCTCTCTTCATTTGAGGTGGTAATGGGAAGACCTGCCAATATATGGAACCTTCTTAAATGTAATTTGTTAAGAAATGTTGAAAATGTATTACTTTCAGATTATTGCAGCCAGTTCACTAAAAACCTGTATTTGATTTATCACCAGGTACGAGAGGCTTTACCTGTGAAATACGAGGGCCCGGGCCACAGTATACGGCCTGGAAGTTGGGTGCTCATCAAGGCATTTGAGTGTTCTTCCTGCCTTGCACCTCGCTGGCGTGGCTCGTTCCAGGTCCTGTTGGTCACCCAAACAGCGGTGCGGGTCTCTGGAAGAAAGAACTTGATCCACGTATCCCATGTCAAGAAACTTCCTCTCCCAGTGCCACACGTTACAGTAGAAACAGAACCACTCGCTAATGCTGCAACCAACGATCTCAAAGCAGTAAATAGCGCCAAGAGTGTGTCGGAGAATGTTTCTGAGCCCGTGAGGCTTGGGGAAACAGCCATTTTGTCTCCACACTCTCCAAAAGTTTTGCATCTGGAAACTGCTGTTCCAAATTCGGCATCTTCACTTGTCTCTGATATGTTGCTTCCAACGGGAAGTGACGACACATTGTTTCCGGATCAATCAGTACCAGGAAAAGCAAGGTACAATCTGCGTCCAAGAAAATAGACTTACGGCACGGTTTTGCTGTGCATCTGATAGACTTACGGCACGGTTCGACTGTGCATTCGATGAAGGAAAGGATCATCGAGGGCTTGTCTTTGCCCAAATTTGAGAAAGGGGATTCTGTTGGCTAGGGTTGTGGAAGGACTAAGAAGTCGCGCAGCCGGGAAGTCGCCAGCAACGAACATTGGGGGTTTCCGTTTGAAGATTACAATGCCTGCCATCGCTACCGCTCCTATGGGACTTGTAAATGATGGGATGACCAACCAGGACAATGGACAATATGCCTGAGCCCCGAAAACGTAATGCTGTGTTTTTATAATGATATGTGGGTTTTTAATATTCACTGTTTTAGGATTGTGGTACCTTGAGGAAACGCATTCTTTAGAATCCTTGTTGCCCACTGAAAATGTACCTACTGTTCCTACTCCCTTTGTACATTTGCATACTCTGTCCCCTAGGGACTCTCAGCATAGACAAAGGTACCACAATAATACTCTGCTACTTATCATGAATGTTACAGATGCCATTTTTAATAAGTCTAACTGTTGGGTCTGCTCACATTTGCCACAACACGGGGATAAGGGGCTAGGTTGGTATATTCATCCTTTACCTTTGACAACCGCTTGTTATGCTTCTCTTAGAGCACTGTTCTTTGGCTGTTGGAATGATAACATCTCAGGGAACTTTGACAGCACTAATTTGAATAGTTTTGAGAAACGTGTTTTGACTGCCCTGGGATGCTTGCTTTTCGCAAACAGGAGTAAACCTAACGTTGCTTCTATTAGGCCTTCTGATAGACTGTTTCGTCCTTTTCAATCTTTGATTTCCTTTAAGATGGCTCCGATAGGCAATAAGGATGCCATGCCTCCTTCTTACACTGTTAATCATAGCCCCGATTCAGTTTCTTTTTGCATAAAGAGGAATGGAACTCAGTCAATGGGAGATTTTCTAGGTTGTGCCAACGTTGCAAATTTGACTGGGGAAAACAGACCTTTCTTTGTATGTAGGCGGACCTGTCTACTTCATCTGTGGCAATGTAGCATTCCCATGGTTGCCATGGGATTGGCAGGGAACCTGTTATTTAGGGATCCTGTTACCTGGGGTGTTTATAGCTAGTACAAAAGAAGTGTCAAAGGCTCGTCCACGGCGGGACGAGAATGGTGAAACTCCAGCACAAATCTTGGGAGATATAGCAAAATCAGTTGTGTCACTTTGGGGGCAGATAGCGAATTCCGAAGATATCAGAAAACTAGCGAGAGTACTGGAGAGAACCATCAACCGGACAACGGACATACTCTATAATATGACATTAGAACAGAAGGCTATAAGACTAGTAGCACTTCAAAACCGGATGGCATTAGATGTCATTCTGGCTGAACGTGGTGGATTGTGTAAATTATTGGGGTCCGCTTGCTGTGTTTTTGTGCCAGATTCCTCCCCAACTATCTTCAAGGCAATACAGAATCTGCACGTCCTTAGTTCAGAAGTGCATGTTCCCGATGGAAACTGGGATCTTAGCGCTTGGTTCTGGGACTTCTTGCGATCTTGGGGTTGGAAAGTACTTTCTGTCTTGCTGATTATTTTGGGAATCCTGTTGTTTCTTTGTTGCTGTATTCAGTGTCTACCTGGTATATGTTCGATGCTAGGGGGATGTTGCGCACAAGCGATAGGTACGATAGGACATAGAGTGTATGCCCCAGATAAAACTTCCAAAGAATATGTGTTGAAAGAAATTTTAGCGAATTACCTAATGGCAATAGATATTTCCGACAGCGATTCAGGGTGCATGGACGATGATGCATGGAGTTATTTGCAAGGAGATCCAAAGTAGTTTTAGCACTTGGCATAGGCCAAAAGGAGGGTTTGTCAAATGAGAGATTATATCATGCCTCCTATCGCAATAAATATATGTTTATTGGCCTACGCTAAGCTGCTTATAAGTCGCTTGCGAAGAAATCTGTGTTGCAAGGTCCTGACTTTAAAATCAATGTAAGCCGCCATTTTAGGTCAATCCGCCATTTTAGGTTCACTTTGTAAAGTCACCCTGTGAGTTAAAATGGTGGACAATGTCATTCTGAAATACAACATGGCTGTCTTGACCTCTGTATGTAGCTAATATGGAACTTGCCTGCAGGCCACTTGTTGAGGTCGTGAACTAAGACCTTGTCCTTTGTTGACCTGTGTGTAAAGGATTACTTGGGCAAAGAAACTAATCCGCGAGCATATGTTAAGAACAATGTATTCAAATACTGAACGTAGAACACTTGTTTAACTACATTGTATTAATGTTTAAGAAGACCTGCATGGAAAATCCCAGAATACACAGTTGCCATATAGGCTTGTTGATATATGTATTAAAAGCAAATCAGTTACATGTGGATGTGCGAAACTCTGCATGAACCCTAGATCGGTGATGTATTAGCGGAATATTAACCTGAAGTAGATCTGGACATCGTGCTCACGAAGAGTATAAAAGACCAATGTATTCTAATGTACAGCCTCTCACACTGAACACACTGAACCACGCTGGAGTTCGTTGTGTTGCACTGAGGGCCGTTAGCTATCTGATTTTGCTCTGTTCTTCGTAACTGGATTCAGTATAAAATAAAGTGCTTTGCATGTTCCTTTGTAACCTGTGTTCGGTGTATTTCCTTTTGGGGTACTCAGCCTCGATATTTTGATTTTGTTTTCACAGTCCTACACACACCTTAAGGATAAAGCAAGGGGCACCATTACAGGGGTGGAAAAGGATACGTTTTAAGCTTTATAGAGGTGTCAAAGTTCAAATCCACCCTCATTTAAGTGTACCCATAGCCCCACTTAGCTTTCCTTCCATAGGAACCAGGCCATTGGTGACCGTTCATGGTCTAAGGATTAAGAAGAAATCATTGTATGCATATGTGTCTTATTAAGTGTTTGAACATACCAATCCTAAACATGTCACTCAGACACAGCAGAATACCTCAAAGCCTCAAAGCTTGGCTAATGCTGAGCCAAAGACATTCCCACATCATACTCCAGGGTGTCGATCTATCCTGGGGCGCAACCCTCCCTGTGTAAACAACCCTTCACCCTTGTGATAGCCTTAGGTGTCTAGGAGACAATAATGGTGCATGTTGCCCTATACAAATACTGCTGAACATAACATTAATTTAAGGAAGTGTTGTGGTTTATTATATGTTCACACTCCACTCAGGGAGTCCCTTTCCCCCCAATCAATGTGGCACACAACAAAGCATTATTTTGATTCTGGTTCAATTTAGTAGGCCTCCAACCTGTCTTGAACCCAGCACCAACAAATCCTGAGTGCCACAATGGACTAGGAACCAGGCCGGTGTGTAGTAAGAATATAGATTCATGAATTTATTTAAACCAAATTTTACAAATAGACTTATATCGGCCACCAATGCTGCGGCAACACAAGAACAAAAATGACTTTCGTAATGGAACCAACACAGAGATAATACCAAGATATGCAGTGACAATTTCCTGCAGCTTTCTTTTCAAATCAGCCACCAAGACAGAAAAAGAACAAATCAAGACACACAGTGATTGCTGATTTGGTTATAATACTTTTTCTCCCAGCAACCCCCACCCTCCAAACATCAATTAGACTTGTCCCCTCTGAATTGAAGGCCAGTGGCAGAGAGTGGGAACACAATGGGAAAATCGTTTTGGGTTCTGATAGAAATTGACTCTTTGGAAAAGGGATTCAAGGGGAAAAATCATTTTTCACTTATTATCATATGAGGGAAAGAAAAGCAATGTGTCTGGAGAATAGCTCAGGGGCAACGTGCTTGCCTTGGAAGCAAGAAGATGTGGAGCAACACAGGTGCAATCCCCGGGTCCAGGCTTAGAAACCTCTGGGTATTAAGCGCATTATAAATAAGCAATGACAATTTACAATTAACATTGGAAAATGTGTTTTGCCACACCTAAAGAGAGCAGGCAGGACTTTGTGGTTTGGGTCAGAGCACAATGGGAACAAAGGATCAATTTAGTTTTTTCCACCACACATGCAAAGGAAATACAAGGCTTCACATTTCTGATTTGCAATGAAGGGGATCAATGGGGAATTTTGTTTTGCACCCTGCACACTCACTTGGGAACAGGGTTTTTGGGATTCATTCTTTTGGATTCAGGACCCCCCTTTCGGTACCGAAGTCTGGGGTTTTCTTACAAATAGTCAATCAAATCTTTATGTCTATACCGGCTCAAAACACACTGAGAGGAGCTTGGTATTTTCGAATGCTAACAAAACACATCCCATGATTTCTTTAGGGGAATTAATTGATTTACGTAAATTAAATATGCTAATGATATACACAGACAAACAGGCTATTTCGCTACGGGGAAATAACTAGAACAATACTTGAAAAATGCAGGGCCTACACAATCTATGGCTTTGGGATAGTTTTACTAACAGGAGAGGCCTTGTAGCGGGCATCAGGGAACAGCAGGGCACCTCCCGGAGAGCAAGGGTGTCGGTCAAGGATGGTCCCCTCTGACTCCTCCAAGTGGTTGCAGTCAGGTTCTATGTCTCCTGGTCCCTGTCTCCAATGCAATATTTGGATCCTCTCTGCTTGGGTATTTCTCACAAGACTTCAGCAGCAGGTTATCTCCTGGGATAAAGTGGAAAATGCCCAGTTGTGAGGCAAACTGGTTTACTTATAGTGCAAATGACATCACACCTTGTCATGATTCACGTGGAAGGGATTGGTTGGTTTTCTCCACCCTCTTGCCACCTGTGTGCTAATAGGACAAGGAGTTGAGGGGTGTGAGTTAAGAAAGTTGAGCGAGGAGAAAGCTTTGTCATCCCAAATTGATATGTGGGTTTGGCATGTTTAAACTCAGAAAATCTATCAACATGCAAGTACCCTGATTTTTCAAATCTTTACATGTATGGATATATTTTAAAGAACTACATTTTAAGGCAAATCAGATGATGCTAATCTGAAGTCGGCAGGCCCTTCCAGTGCAGAGATACCTTTTTTATTGTTTACTTAGGAGCTGCATCAGTGAAAAACATGACGCCTCATAGATCCCATGTTAATTTTATATTTCACCCTCACACCAACTTTCAAATCTCTTAGAATCATGGGAAAGCCCAATTCAAATGTTCCTTAATAACTTCTGTTATGTTAATCACATAAAGGTGGCATGGTTCAAAGGGTGTTACTGTCACCTTTAATAAAAGTCTGGAATGAGCAATGTAGCATATATGCTGCACTTTCTATGCAATAAAATGTATGTTTCTATTAATCAAACCCCAACTTCACAGGCCTTGCTCTCTGTAGCCCCCACCATGGTCCCTCTAAGTTTCATTTATCCTTAACCATGTGACCAGCCAGATCCTGGCTCATGTTTATCTTAGCCTCCCAATGATCTTGGCTATAGCTTTAATGAACATTGTATGGGAGTTGTGACCTCAAGGTCACTTCTGCTGAAAAACAGGCAGGGCTTTATCTATTTCCACCATTGTTTCCGTCAATGGCAGTGTATTTCTTTGTATTTTTAAGCAATGGACCTACTTGTTGACAACCAGACCTCCCTCTCCGAGACAAGAAGAGGAAAGGTCTTTGAGGTTAAAGTGACATTTCAGTAGAAATGCCCAGTTGCATGTACAATTCTGCAAGAAATGGCTTTTAAACTCACACAATACCTTTTACATGAAGCATTTTATAAGGCATCCAGCCTTATGTCTATGTGTAATGTCTTTCCTTTGATTTCACAGTTGCCAAATACATGAGTATCACTTCTGGATTGTCAATACACAGGCCCGTTATATGAGAATACCATGTTCACCTTGAAACCAAGGGGGCACTTCTCTTTGCATACTGTCAGTGGGATGAGGAAAAAGGAAGTTATTTTATTTGTCATAATTGCAATAAGCTTGGTTTCACTTGAGATTTCTCTAGCACAATCTGGTATTACATTGAAGATAAGGTGCACACTGCTATCTGTCTATTTAAGTAAAAAGTGTAGCTCTCCATGGATTTAGTAAAACAGCATTTATAGCCACATGTCTTTCTCTTTCCTTGCTGAAATGCACTGCACATATCTTCACACTTTTGAACTTCCCAGCCTATGTCTCCTTCATTTGAGATTTAGGCCTGTCTTTAGTTCAGTAGGCCTCATGTCCTACATCACCTTTTCTGTGCTAGCTTTAGACTTCAATGGGACATCACAAATCACTCTGGCCTCTTTATTTCTGGCATTCAGGGGCTATATTTTACCCCACCAAATTCGATTTTAGTCATAATGTAATGTGTATTGCAAAATTATTTTAAGCAGCCAAGCCATATTTCAGAATTATTGATAAACCACTTTTATCTAGTGTGCTGCCACAGTCTTGCAGTTTTGCAGAGCTGTACTTAAAAAGTGTTTGAATAATCAAAGCTGATTTTGCCAATTTAATCAATCTCATTAGAATAAATTGTAGGTTGTAACCATTTTTCCACAGCAGGCACATTAACTCCCTCAGCAAATTTACTGTCCTTATACCTTCCCAGTATGGCATTTCTTACGCATTTTGAACATATCATATTAGTTCGATTGTGCAGTGCGCTTAAAATAATTATAATTGTCAAAAACAAATTGCATTATTAGGGCAGAGTAACACCCAAACACCATGTTGCTCATTTTGCTCCAAATCGTAATTTGGTGGCAAGTAGCTGTTTGTTTGTTTGTTTAGTATTTATTATGCGCACCGGACCCTGAGGTATAAGGGCGCAGAAAGTAAGAATATGTACAGCTTAGAGCATAAATTACAGGTTACAGTTACAAGTTACAGAAATTACCAGTTACAGGTGCAAGTTTACAATACAAGTTTACAATCGTATGGTGCAGATGCTGTGTAGCAAACAGGCGTAAGCATTATCATAGGTTCAATTAGCAGTTACTGTCGTTAGCCAGTTAATTACAATTTGCCTGAATTTGGAAAAAGATCGTTCTAGCCTTGCGGTAGTGGGTAATTCGTTCCACAATTGAGCAGCTTTGACTGGGAAGCTAGCTCCGCCTATGGTGGTCAGTTTAAAGCGTGGTACTTGTAGGCGATTGGTGTAGGCAAGTCTGGTTTGTCTTGTGGGGTGTGATCTAGTGAATCTGTCCTTTAGGTATTGAGGGGCTTTGTTATGTAGAGATTTGTGTGTGAGAGATGCAGTTTTGAGTCTGATTTTCTCATGGGTGGAGAGCCATTTGTGTTTCCTTCTTATTGCTGTAATGTGTTCTCTCCCGGGGATGTTCAATGCCGCTCGGAGGGCCTTATTTTGCTGTATCTGGATTTTGTTGATGATGGATTTAGTGGCTCCTATGTATAGTGCGTTACAATAATCTAGTTTAGAGATGATAAGGGCTCTGGCTAGTGTTAGACAACTGTGCTGAGAAAGGAATTGTTTCCCTGCTCTAATGAGCTTACATGTGTAGGCTGTTGAGGAAGCTAGGGAATTTACCTGTTTGGAGAATGATAAGGTAGAATCAAGGTAGATCCCTAATGTTTTAACTTCTTTGGCAACTTGTATGCAGTTCCCATCTATGGTAAAGGAAGAGTAATTTGTACTTAGTTTATTGATGAGGGGTGCGGTGCCTAGGATAAGAAGCTCAGTTTTATCATCGTTCAGGCATAGGCCATGGGTTGCCATCCATGCCTGAACGATGCTGTATATTTTGTTCACCATAGCTAGATCTTTTTCGTAAACCCCTGTGAGTGGGAGGAGGATCTGGGTATCGTCAGCATAGTTAGTATACGTGATACCCAGATGGTCCAAATCATCAAACAGGGGCTTAGTGAATATGTTATATAGCGTTGGTGAAACGCATGATCCCTGTGGCACACCGCAGGTAATAGGGATGGGGTCTGCAGCTGCTGTAGGTGAGAAAACCCTCATGGTGCGGTCACTAAGGAAGGATTGTATCCATGCTATAGCCACAGTGGAGAAGTGTGCTGCTGAATCTAGGTGGTTACATAGGACTTTATGGTCCACTAAATCAAAAGCGGCCGATAGGTCTAGTAGCAGGAGGAGTGCTAGTTTTCCAGAATCTCGTACTTTGTCTATTTGGCTTTCAGGTCAATCAGTGCAGTTTCTGTGCCGTGAAGAGGGCGGAAGCCAGATTGTCGGGAGCCTAATAGTTGGTTTTGTTCCAGGAAGTTCTGGATTTGGATGTATGCCACCTTGTCCAGTATCTTCAAGAGGAATGGAACCGTAGTAATAGGTCTATAATTAGTGGGTATAGTGGGGTCTAGAGTAGCCTTTTTTAAGAGTGGGAGCACCCAGGACTCTTTTAAGTTACTGGGGATAATGCCTGTGGTAAAGGAGGCATTAATTAACTTAGTGATAAATGGTGCTAGATCTCGTGCGGCATCTTTGATGAGTTGTGCTGGACATAAGTCTCCTTTGCAGTTGGACGGTTTAAGACCGAGTATTGCTTTCTCTACTTCTAGTATGGAGACTTTGGAGAAGTGGAATTGCGTAGTGGGTTTGGAGTTAGGAAGTGTCTTAATAGGCGGTAATATATTGGGTGCTAAGGTCTCGCGTTTTAGTTCTATTTTCTTTTGGAGGTTTCGGACTTTGTTAGAGAGGGCTTGCTGGATTTCAGAGCACCACTTTTTGTCTTTGAGACAGTTATCTTGAGGTGTTATTGGGTTTTCCAGTTCTCTGAGTATGGCGAACAGTTCTTTTGTACTTGATTTGGCTTGTGTGATTCTGTTATTGTAGGTCTCTTGTTTAGCTAGGATGATTTCTTTTTTATAATGAGAAGAGATGTTGACTAGTTTCAGTTTATTTTCTGGACTGGGGTTAGTTTTCCACGTATTTTCCCATTTCCTTTTTTCTAATCTTAGATTTTTTAAGAGGGGGGTGAACCAGTTGTTCAGGTGGCTCTTTGGCTTGCTGTTTCTGAGCTTGAGTGGTGCGATGTCGTCAAGGGTTTTGTTCATGATGTTGTTAAATTCTTCCACTAGGCTGTTAGGGTTAAGGTTGTCAGGTAGAGCGTCCAGAGTGGGCATGATGCCGGGGAGTAGTTTGTCTAATGTCATGTTTTTTTTGTTTCTGGTAAGTGCAGGAGGTGCACACGGTTGTTGCAGTTTGGGGGTGGTAGTGTCCAAGGAGAATGAAATTAGATGGTGATCTGACCAGATTTGGGGTGAGATGGAGAGATTGGCTATATTGCAGTTGTGGTCAGCAATCCAATCAAGGGTTCTCCCTTTGATATGGGTGGGCTCAAGCACTCTTTGTGTGTAACCCAGTTCTGTTAGGGTGTTGGAAGCTGCTGTGGCTTGTAAGTCGTTGATATCATTAAAGCCAATATTGAGGTCACCTAGTAGAATTGATTGAGTAGTATCTTTGAGGTTTTCTGATAGGATGGTAGTTAAGTCTTCTATGAAGTTCTTGATAGGACCTGGAGGTTTGTATATCAAGTGAAGGTTAAGAGTTTGTGAGTTAGCTGTGGGTGTCTTGGTGGACATTATCTCACAAGATTCAATGGTTGGTGAGGGGGTGAGTCTCATCCCGAGTTTAGTTTTGACGATGATGGCTAGTCCGCCACCTCGAGCTCCGCGCCTATCCGATCTGAGGATAGTATAATTGTTGGGCACAGCTAGGGATAGTGCTGGGCCTGATGCCTCATGCAGCCAAGTTTCTGTAATGGCTAGGAAGTCGTAGTCTTCTGTCAAGATAATTTCAGATATTTCTATGGCGTGGGCGACTAAGGATCTAGCGTTTATTAAGGCTCCTTTGATTTTCGGTGTGTGGTTAGGGTGTGTAGCAGTATTTATTGCGGCATTAGGAGGGGCATTTGTTTCTTTGTTTGTTTGGTAGTTATTATACTTAATGTAGTTATGGGTGAATGGTTTGCGAGTGGGTTCCTTTTTGGCTCGAATGGTATTAGTTTCGTATTTGATGACTGGATCAAAGATTCTGGGTAGTCTTGCTCGTAGTCTTAGGTTTCTGTCAGCTATGTTACATTGTGTAGTGGATCGTTGTGTTGTGGTTGCTGTAGGGGGCGACATGGTGAGACGTTCCCAAGGGGCGAGTGAGGAGGCCAGGTATACTAGATAGGATAGTATAAGGAGCATTGTATAATGTGTGAGCATCCTGTATCTAGAATGATGGCTAGAGTTATAGTTTTGGGTAGAGTGCAGGCAGAGTAGCTGCTAAGTCTGCTATGTTGTTATCTAGTGTGTGAGGCATATGGTGTTAAGTTGCGGTGATCCTAGGGCGCAGACAGATGGCAGTATGGTGTTTATATGGACATGGGCAATACAATTACTGTGGTCTATGGGCGACCAAAGGGCACAACACAATTACTGTGGTCTATGAGCGACCAGAGGGCACAACATAATTACTGTGGTCTATGAGCGGCCAGAGGGCACAACACAATTACTGTGGTCTATGAGCGACCAAAGGGCACAACACAATTACTGTGGTCTATGAGCGTGTTGCATGTAGAGATACAGGCAGACAGCTCTGCGCCACCAAACGTTTGCACCCCACCATAAAAATGAGTACAGGCTGCCTGCCATGCTCGCAGGATAGTCAATGTTTGCATATCAGGCAGCGTTTAATTGTAAATTCTGCTTACCATTCTTACATGGTAAGCAGAATTTAATTGTATATACTGCCTGCCGCTGTAGTGTTGCTTTGTATGTGATAATAGTGAACATTGACACATTGCATATCACAAACATCATGGCCATATGACTTAAAACCATTGCCCTCTTCCAATCACAATGACTAGATATGCTCATCTTCCCAATACATTCAAATCCATCTCATCTCTCTATGAGTATGGTATATACACCTTACTCATTGCTTTTAATCATACCCAATGCTTCAGCAGGTGCACATTCAAATGTGTGTCTTGTGTCTATAATATGTCTAGGTGCAACTTCCTTATTGCTACTACCGTCTGTCCTTTATTCATGCTCAAGCCCAACCACCTTTTCCACGGCTACCAGTTTGCCCTACATCTACTTTAGGAGCCATATTCCTCATGGCTTCTAAACGCATGTGTGCCTTCAACAACAATGTTTAATCTGCACCCTCTTTCTCTGCTGTTTTATTTGTACCTTTTCCTACAGCTACTGATCTCTAGCCTTCTCTATACAACAGCCTGTATACCTTCCACATGGCAGCTATTATGAAAATGTGTCTATGCTAGAATATGTGTGCAGTTTGTTTGTACCTGGATACCTTGCGCTTGGTTAATAGATTTGAAGTCTACACAATTAATTGGTACAATAAGGTCTATTTTATTGTGTTCCTTGGTGGTCAGCCGACACGTATTTGGAACTCTCATGGTCTTTATTATGGCTAGCACAAATGTATCTGTGTGACGATTGCCGATGTCGGAGAAGGTAATCCTAGTGTCTCTGCAGGCCCGGTGGGCTAGTGTCTGTTTTTGGTCTGGACCAGATTGCAGAAAATGCCAGAGACCGACCAAAAACAGACACTAGCCCATCGGGGCTCCGGAGTGCCTTACCAGGAGAGAGTTCCTTCTCCACAGAAAGGTTTTTCAGTGAAACTGATAGGTTTGGAGCAGAGTCAATCACATATCTCACATCCTGGCTTAACTGAAGCTGCCAAAATTCAATGAGCTCTAAAAAGGCTCTAAGAAGGCATTTGGCTGTTGGCAAGTCTCTATATTACACCACATGTCAATCCACATGGCCAACCGCTCCTTCCTGCCACACTAAAAGATGCACAGTCCAGTACCTCGTTTTAAGCCTATCACTCGTCAGTCCTACATCCTTCATCATCAATGGGTATAAGGACTTCTGCTCGCTCTTTCCAGACGCAAGAAGTCTGCCAACTCCCATACATTTCCCACTGCACAGAATCCCACCAACGGACCCGGAGCAGCACCATCTACATCTGGCCGCCTGCACTGCAGGTAAGCCCCACGGCCCGCACCATCTACATGCCTTTCCGGGCACGATCCGCGCTTCGAGCGCTCCTGAAAAATAATAAGAGGAAAGTGCCTGCACGAGTAGAGTAATAGCTACATTATCCACAGGCATTCCAATTTGAAGCTGCAACATAAGAAATGCATCTGCCCCTGCTCGTCGCTACAGAGAACCATGAGGGTTCCATCCACTCTAAGATGGCCGCCGCCATCATTCTAATGTGATCTGGACGGTGCACTGCCTACCAGCAGCCCGGCCCTAACAGCTGATTGTGCGCTCACAGATCAAGTAACCAATCCCTATTTGCCGGGAGGCGAAGCCAGCATAAACAAGGCACAAAACTAAGGCACACAGCCCTGTCGTGAGCCTGTCTGGAGCCGATCGGAGGCCGGGGCCAGAAACCCTACACGTTCGCTTAATTGTGCTGCAAACTATACCGGACTTCAGCCACAAACTCTGAGTCATGTAAGAACTTTTCCACTTAGCTGGTTTACTAGACTATGCATTTATTCCTTGACTCATTGCTCCAACTAAATTGCCTGCTGTCAGCATTTGCACACACCTGCCTCTTAGTACACGCAATTCTTGTCTAGGCTTTTTATGCGTATCCTACCCTGCTGATATCTTATGTCACACACATGACTACATGACCCTTCAACATACCTTCAACGTGCACGCCTGTACCGGGTTGACCTGCACATAGGCACTGTGCCCCACTCACGGTGTTGCCCACATAAGACTAGAAAATGATTACCAGATAACTGAATCCCCCCTCAGCATACACCAGATAACTGAAGTGAGGCTCTACAACTACTACCCACAGACCAGACGTTACTGCCCAATCTAGTGGCGTTATTGTAACCATTCCCACTTGTCCACAAAGGCCACTTTCATAGACCTTGTTGCCAGAACTACCCTACATGTCTGTACTAATACACACACTGTACTCTAGCCCAGACTATGACCTCGAATCTTGACAGACACTGCTACCCCATTTGTTACTACATATTGCATCTATTGTTACACTGTGTTTACAGCCCTAATAGCGAATTTCGAACTTTGATAGACTTTGCTACCTACCTGTTATTACATGCCTGCATACTGTGTTTACAGCCCTAATAATGAATTTCGAACTTAGATAGACTTTGCGACCTACCTGTTATTACATGCCTGCATACTGTGTTTACAGCCCTAATAGCAAATTTCAAACTCAGATAGACTTTGCTACCTACCTGTTATTGCATGCCTGCATACTGTGTCTACAGCCCTAATAGCGAATTTCGAATCTAGATAGCATTTGCTACCCTATCTGTTGTTACATGCCTGCACACTATGTCCTTAGCCCAAACAGAGATTTCTTGATTTTAGAATGACTTGCCACACTAGGTGTCACATGCCTAGATTATGACTCTCTCAGTTAGATAAACATCTGCCGCCAAAATTGCCCAAATTTATCACCGGATGCACCAGCTAGTTACCAGCCTCCTATCTGACTGTTACTTCTGACAACCCTATCTCGAACCTAACTGAATGTCACTCCGCCCATCTAAGATGTACCAAGCAGTCACCTGCCCTATCATTTGACTACTGCACATCACCTACACTAACAGAATGTACCTACCAGGCACCTACTAAGCACTGCTGAGAGTAATCCGGCACCTCATCTCCCTAGCCAGCTCTCCTAGCACCACCTCTAGCCCTGTACCCACAGGCACATTTTATCCACCCGGTATGCAGCCATGTAGCCTTGCCGCTAGAAATACCACTACGAGCCAGACCTCCCAAACTATATGAGCCCAGAGCCAGGGATTACAGCCAGACTAAACTGGCGAACCGGACCCTACCCACGCATACGGTCACTCCCATCATCCGTCCTACGGACACAACAAAACATGGCCGTAACAATACTACAACCAAGCCTAAGGTTCACAACTCAACTACCATACCCACCTGTACCAAGACTCTCATCCCACCCATAAGAGGCACCTAAATCAATGCAAGATCTGTAGTAATACATGCCACAGACATAGCAGACCTCATTCTAGCAGAGGAACTAGATTTCTTAGCCATCACTGAATCCTGGCTCCATGCAGCAGCTGGCCCAGCTCTCTCGCTCGCCATTCCCAACGATTACACTATCCTCTGAGCGGACAGAACAGAATCTAGAGGCAGAGGCCTCGCCATAATTACCAAAACACACCTCAACATTAGACTTGACACCACAAACCACCTTCCATCATGCGAATCACTCACAGCTATGCTTCCCACTGCTAACTCCCAAACCATCACTATCCACCTCTTTTACAGACCTCCTGGACCCTTAGGCTTCTTTGAGGAAGACCTCACCACCATTCTCACCAATAACCTAAAAAATACCTCCCAGAGCCTTCTCTTAGGAGACTTCAATCTCTGCCTCAATGACCCTAAAGACCACCAAGCTACCCTAATTAACAATACATTGACAGAACTAGGCTTCACCCAAAGAGTGTCCTCCCCTACCAACAACAAAGTGAGAACCCTTGACTTCGTGGCAGACCACAACTGCGTGGCCTCCATCACCGCTAACACCCCTCTACCATGGTCTGACCACCACCTCCTCACCTTCACCCTTGAAGCCTCAAGCCCCATCACTAACAACCTACTAGCTACAGCTATCCCCACGAGAAGCAAGAAAAACATTACAGTGGAAAAACGTATCCCCATCATTCTCCCGACTCTGAACCAACTCTCAGCTACCTCCAACCCTAACCACTTGGTGGAAAGCTACAACAAAATCACGTGTTCAGCCTTAGATTCCATTGCACCACTAAAATTGAGAAAATGCAAACCGAAAAAACATCTGAACACCTGGTTCACCACCCACCTAAAAGCGCTCAGATCAGAGAAACATAAAAAGGAACTTGCCTGGAGACAATCTCCGACAGACTCCAACAAATTGATCCTCAACAAAACAGCCGCCACATACAAAAATGAAATTATTATCGCCAAACAAGAATCCTATAACCAGAGAATAGTACAAGCCAAGTCAAGTACTAAAGAACTGTTTACTATCATCAAAGAGTTGGAAACGCCTGTTCCAATCCCAGACACATGTGTGAAAGATAAATAATGGTGCATGAGTGTCCAGAAAGCCCTATCCAACAAAGTTGCAGGCCTTCAAATCAAAATCAATAACAAGAAAGAATCTCTAACTAATTCCACCAACTCCACCTTCACGCCCCCACACCCCTTACCCCAGAACCCTATACCCAACCCCCCACCCGTTTCAGCTTCTTCAAAGTCTCTACATTAGAAGTGGAAAAAATTATACACAGCCTTAAACCGTCAAACTGCCAGGGCGACCCATGCCCTTCACAAATCATCGAAGATGCGGCAAGAGACCTCTCACCATTTATTACCAAACTCATTAATGCCTCCTTCTCACCAGGTACCATACCCAACAACCTCAAAGAATCTTGGGTCCTACCTCTTCTCAAAAAACCTTCCTTAGACCCCTCTATTCCCACCAACTACAGACCCATCACCACCGTACCTTCTTGCTCAAAATATCAGACAAGACAGCCTATCAACAAATACAAAAATTCCTTGAGCAAAACCATCTCCTGGGAATCCAGCAATCAGGCTTTAGACCCCTACATCGGACAGAAACTGCTCTTATTAATCTCAAGGCTCAAATCAATACTCTGAAAGACAATGAGAAAACTGCTTTATTGCTTCTTCTAGACCTCTCTGCAGCATTGGATCTAGTACATCATACAATCCTATGCAACCACTTGGACTCGGCAGCGCACTTCTCACTTGAAGCATTCGGTTGGATTGAGTCGTTCCTGAGTAACAGATCCATGCGTGTCTTTTCCACCTCAGCCTCTGCTGACCCTATCCCCATCACATGCGGGGTCCCTCAGGGCTCTTGCACCTCCCCCACTTTGTACAACGTGTTCACGAAGCCCCTGATGGATGATCTTGACGGTCTTGGTATCACCTACACTAATTACGCCGATAATACCCAGATCCTCATCCCGCTGACGGGAGATTACAATAAGGATTTGGCCTTGGTGAACAGGGTGTACCTCATCATCCAGGCATAGATGGCCTCCCACAGTCTATGCCTGAATGATGACAAGACTGAACTCATTATCCTCGGTTCCTCCCCCAATCTAAACAAACTGGACCACAGCTACGCTAGCTTTACTATAGACGGCAATCCCATCAAGGTAGCTAAGGAAGTGAAAACCTTAGGAATCTACCTAGACTCCGCCCTCTCCTTCCACAAACAGGTTAGCTCCATGGCCTCCTCCACAGCTTACACTTGTAAGCTTATAAGAGCAGCCAAACCCTTCCTATCAACACAGAACTGCATTATCTTTGTCAGAGCCCTTGTGCTTTCTAAACTGGACTATTATAACGCCCTTTATGTAGGAGCTAACAAACAGGTTACCAATAAAATCCAGACCCTGCAAAATAACACTCTTAGAGCAGCACTTTGCATCTCCAAGGGAGAACACATCTCTAACATCAGGAGAACCCACAATTGGCTTACCACCACCGACAAAATCCTGCTCAAAGTAGCCTCCCTAACACACAAATGTCTCACCAATGCAGCCTCCCGCTACTTAGCCGACAGACTAAAAAGATACACCCCTAACAGACCCACCAGAACTACCAATGCTAACCTGCTCACAGTTCCCAGGTTCAAACAAACCAAAATGGGAGGCAAAAGCTTCCAGGTGAAAGCAGCCCTACACTGGAACTCTCTACCACCCTCCCTAAGGACACCTCAAACATACCCCCACTTTAGACGCAACTACATTCAGTGGTTAAAGAACATTGACCAATAACTGTCCAACTACACGGACCCACAACTGTCTAAATAACTGTGTAAATCATGTAAATATGTAAACTTATAATCTATTTCGATTGTATCCTTTACAACTGTATTACCTATGTACCCACTGTAATTACTGTACAGCACTGTAACCAAGCTGAGAATAAACTTGACGCTTCTGAGCCCTCATACCCTCGGGTCTGGTGCGCAATATAAATGAATAAACAAACAAACAAACAAACAAACTGCCGAGGACTGGCATGCAGCATAATGAATAGACCTCTCCCAAGACCACAAAATGGGGGGTAAAATGTGGGCAAAACTCTGCATTGCATGCCAGGTAACTAACGGACTCTCCTCCATGCCTTTAGACCTAGAAAAGACACCTGCATGTTTTGAAGTCTTCCAATTTCCAAACATCAGAATCCAACTGTGCTCCTCTCGTCTCTTATCAGTTTCACACGCGGAGTCCTGACGCCTACCTCTGCATGCCCACTCAGGCAAACTGCCCCACACAGAAAACGTGGACATCCTTTGGTAGGAACTGGTACCCCGGCTGACTCCATTGGCCCGATTGGCGCTGCTTTTGCGACCTGTGGCCCAGTGATCCCAGGAGCAGTGCTGAAACAAAGGTAAACAGGCCACCGATGAGAGCCCTGCTAAATTTCAATGGGTCCCATTCCTTTTCAAATGCTTTCCTCGAGGCAGCCTCATACACCCTGCTGATGGGCTAGGGAGATGAAAGGGGTCAGAAGACCTGTTCCTCACTCACCACCACAAAGGAGTGTGCCGATGTAGTGAGAGTAGTAAGAAGGACATCCCTGTAGGAGCAGCGGTTCAAAGGTGTCGGAGCAGCACTGCACCTTCAAAGGTGAGCACTTGAGGGGTGGGTGCGAGTTAAGGACTCCTAAGTGTGGCTAGAGATGGCTGCACCTTTCTACAGTGACTGTGCCATGCATAGGAGGCATTCACTAGCCATACTAGAGATCTTGAGGCTGTGCTTGGCAAAGTGTGACAGCAGTAGGACATGGCAGGGTGCAGATTACCTATGGGGATTGCCGTAAATTTGAGCTATCGGATCCCGTTACTGGTGCATTTGATGCTATGCCTGGCACATGATGGTAGAACATGGGCATGGGAGTTTCCACACTACCTGTTGTGAATACTTCAGGCCTCCCCAGAGGGCTTTCCCTTTGCTGCAAACACTGCCCACCTAGGACTTGTGTACACCACTCCTTCGCTCCAACACACACTCTCGTGCTTCGTCTGATATGTAATCAAGAGTGTTGTCACACAATGTTTATTTCTCTTATGATATGATATGATATGGTATTTATAAATTGCCTGTACACAAGTGTTTCTAGGCGTGATCTAGGGCTATCCTCTTTGCCTCTCTAAGCTCTTGCCTGAGCTCCAAGTGGGAAGAGCAAGTATTCAGCTGAAGCTGAAAAGCAAGAAAGTATTCATCTGGAGTGAAGTAGCTATTCTTCAGCTGAAATACAGTCAAATACCTACTTGAAGCTGAAGTTCCGTACACACCCATTATTTGTATTGGTATTATTCTTATTATTCTTATTATTCTTCTTCTTCTTATTATTATTATTATTATTATTATTGTATTCATTAAGCATGCACCTAGCTTCTGGCAGTAACAGAGTGATTTACAAATCATAGTGGGAAGGACAGAATGAGGGAAGCAGAGATGCAAGGCAGTGGGGAGCCAACAACGGACAGAGGAAGCAGGCAATTTGGCAGCATGGGATCTGAAAGCCACAACGGGAGTAAACAAGGGTAGCTGATCACACAGTGTTGGGTTAGGAATGGAGCGGAGGGTGTGTGGGCCTAGGTGTTAGGGAGAAGCCATTCCTTAAAAGAATGTTCTTGTGCTCCGTCCTGAAATGCAGAAGTGAGGGGACGAGTCTGGGTTTGACGGGGAGGAGGTTCCAGAGTCTGGGGGCATAGACAGAAAAAGCCTGGCATCTGGTTCCTTCCTTCTTGCATCAGCGAAGTTCAAGTCTGCTCATGTGTGACAACTTCACTTCTGCCCTGAAGGGGTACGATGAGTAGAAGCCAAAACGCCTACTCAGCCCTCAGACTTTTACAAACCAAGATCCAACACAATCATAAAGGTAAAACAAGCACAGTTAAGAGATGTACCTCCTTTCCATTTTGTGGTAACATGGGCTGAGGGAAGGCTATACCCTCAAGAGGGATGGGAATGGGGTTCAGTACCAACCGAAACAGCCAAGTATAGCAGAACAAAATAAAGCAATGTCCAATCAAGGTTCTATAAAAATATATACACATAAATTAGACTATGTACAGTAGCACCTAACTAGTAAGAAAAACAAAACCCAAACTGGCAGAAAGAACGCATAATATACAAAAAAAGCAGATGCAGCACTATGGGTAATGAGACATGAAGAGAAAAGGCAAATAAAGACCACAACGTTCAGGGAGAATATGTTCTTGAGGTTGCAAAGGGGATTAAAATGACCTATCCAGTCTCTAGGGTGCAAAGATGGAACAGGGTCGCAGATATCAGTCAATAATACCTTTGCAGGTGTATTGGCAGTTTGATGATGACGAACCAGGTTTCTTGGTGCAGTTCGATGGTTCAAATTGGTTTTAGAATGCAGTGATTGCAGTGATCCAGCGGGTGGCGAGCAGGGTTGAACAGAATGTAGCTGTGGCCTGAAACGTTAAACAAGCTGTGCAAATCATGCGGTCAACTAGTTCGATTTAGCCGTCGAGGTTCAACGTCGGCGAGCTGGTACCAGAATCCACAAGGAAGTTGGTTCGATGTAGAGGCTTGAATGTCACTGTTCGGAGGACATAGGGTACAATTGATTTACAGTCGTGGTGATGAAGAAGTTGGCGGTTCGAGCAATGCAGAGGCCGTAGTACTTCTTGGTTCTAGCCGAGGCAACGATGCTCTTCAGCTGCACGGTTCTGCAGGTTTCAGCAGCAAACTGGTTCGAAACTGGCAAACTGCGTTTAAAGAACAATGAATGTCAAGGCTGGTTCCGAAGTGTCTTGCTTGTTTGAACAGTGATGAAGGTGCTCAAATCACGGTTTGAAGTTTGACTGTGAAAACTCAATAATCCTTGCTGTTCTGGCTTCCAGGTTCTGTGAGGCCCAATCCAGAGTCTCAGGGGCAAGATGGGTCCTTGTTTTTGTGCTCCCAAACCTGGGGGAGACAGACACAAAACTGCAGGAGTCCTCCAACACGGTGAGGTCCTGGATCAGGCTGTGGCTGGCAGAGAGGCAAGTCTTGTTCTGGTAGACGGTCCCCCCCAATGTTCCCTGTGAATGGTTAGGGAATAGAGCTCTCCTCTGCCTTGGAACATCTGTTTTTATGTCAAAACTGGAGGACTCCGAAAAGGACTGCTTTCCCAGCAGAGTCCAATGAAATCTTCGTCAAGGATTGATAACCAAAAGATGACTCCCAGAAGTGGTGAAAAGTCCATAGATGGTTGGACTAAAGCTAGATTGCTTTAAGGGTCCAATTTCTGTTCTTGAAAGAAGTGAACCTTGCCCTACTGAAATCACACCCAAAGTGCTTTGTGCTAGAGGTAGTTGAGGGGAAAGGAAGGAGTGGCAGAGGCAGAGAGAAACAAGATGGTGTGACCTACCCTGACATTTACAGAGCTCTCCCTTTCTACAATAACCCTGCCCCTTTCCATCTCAATAGAATCAGATGCCCCTTTGGTATGCGGCACCCTAGTGTAAGGCTACTCCTTTTGAATGGGTGAGCTCTTTTGATTGTTGTGCCCACTCCTGTTGAGTGGCTGTCTCTGGGAGAGGCCATCACCTAACCTCACAAAAAGATCAAAGAAGAGGCATGGCAACTCAGGTTCCTGTCCTGTCACTTAGCAGGACCAGCCTGCCTGGCCAGAATATAAATCTCCTTCCACAGTGGATAAGCATCACAGGAACTGACACGTGTGATATCAAATTGGATGTGACTACAATGCTTATGAGCAGTGCCATACGCCATCCCTAACTCAGTGATGACTTCTTTTTTTTTACCCTGCTATCAGCATGGGCTAGTCATTATCATAACATTTTGGAACAGGGGTGTACATCTTAAATTCAGTCAAGAGGGCAACTGTGACCTCTGAACATGCGCTGTGCCACCAGTAGAGCTGATGCTGCAGATCAGGATGCTGATGCAACAAGACAGTTTATGAAAGTGGAATCTGATAAGCAAATTTCCCTTTCAGAGATGCAATTACCTGCATCATTGTATTCATTAATAAAAATAGAAAAAGCCAGGGCTTCTACACCCTTGCCAGACGGCAATGCCTCAGATCATGTCCTTACTTTTGATGGACCGTAGGCCTCCGGAGATGATGAGTTTCTCAGCAAAGGTACTTGCAGTGCATTTCGATGAGGGTTGGGTAATGTGTGTAGTCCTTGGATGAGTCATGCTGCAGCATGTAGGACACATGTCAGGGGTGCCAGGGCAGTTTATGGAAGGTCTTCTAATGGTATTGCCACAATGTAGGTGGGAGAGGACCAGGGTTTGGACAGCAGATCTGAAGTTGTTTTCTGGGATGGAGTGCTTGATTTTCAGCAGAAGGGAACGCTGATACCCAGCTGTTTGTGTCTTCCTTGCTGTGGCTGCTTGAAGAAGAGGTGGCTGTCAATGTCGAACCTAAGGGACAAGGTGCAGATGATCAGCGGGGCTGTAAAGACCTCGAGGTTCATAGTAAAATGCCAGGTCTGGATGTTAGGGTGTTTGGTGTTGTTGGTCAGCAGAAGGAATTCAGTTTTGGAAAGGTTGAGCTTCCTCTAAAAAGGGGAATAGTTGGCATTGAACAAGGCTGCTGGAATACAGATTTTAAGAGTACATTCTCTACAATCATTGAAATATGTTTATATCAGCCCACATTTAGCCTCGTTATAACTAGACAATTGGCCTCATTATGAGTGTGGCTGAAAGGCAACAACGGCGCCGGTAGTGCTACTGGCGCCGTTGTTACCTCTCCACCACATTACGAGTACTGCTTGCGGGTGCCACGGGTGCCGGACTGCACGCCTGGTCTGACCAGAACTGACCAGAACTCATGAACTCATGATTGCACCGGCACCGTTATAAACGGTGCCGGTGCAACCATGCTCCCGACCCACATTCTTCCATATGGGGCAGAATGGCGGTCGGGAGCCCGGCCATAACGGCACCCACGAATGGGCAATTACCGGGTCCGCCAAACTCGGCATGACCCGGTTACTGCCCATTCGTGGGTGCCAGAAAAAAAACAACTCCGGCGGCAGCCGTGCCCTTAATAAGGGCACAACTACCGCCAGAGTTATAGTGAGGGCCAATAATTGCCTCTGACATGTAGCCCCTAGAGTGGTACTATCATAAGTCTCTTTATTGTAATGCCATGTTGTACTAATGTAGATGTACGTTTAATATTTTCAATATTGTTCTACTCCGAATGGTTGACGCTGTTCATTTCTCCCTCCATCTTCCAATAGTGGAGCACTGAGTAATAGAACTGCTACCATCATGTTTTGTCATAGGTAGTGTTTTTAATCGAAAGGCTGTTTGCTATTACGAATAACTTAAAAAATTACAAATACAAAAGTTATCTACATCGGGATCATATATTGATACCATTATATTTCTGCTTTGTTTAGTGGTCACATTACCTACTACACACCTCTTATATACTTCTCCAAGCTAAGTTAATGTTCGTTCCGCATCTCATAGCTATCAAAATATCTGTACCTCTAATATTGTTTTGTCTTTGTAGGTACTAAATGTGACAGCAAGTACTTCAGTGCTAATTATGACTTCACTATTTGATAATGCAATTGTATTTGTTTTAGTTGCCTCTATTATGTTTTAATGTCGTAATAATTATATGATCAATGATGTATTGCTTAGCCTATGTAGATTCCACGTTGTTATGTGTCATGTCTAGCCTAGGACGGCCCTCTTCTTGTCATGTGTTAGTAGTGCTCATCACATTTTGTCGGAGCCACCTGGTTTTCACAGAATTTCCAGCCCCTCTTTTCTTGTGACACAATGCTCCCAAACTCCACAAATAACAAAACAAGAACCGATGTTCTCTTGTTTTCCCTCTGTGTACCTCATGACGTTCACTGCCCCAGCCCATTTCTGGCCATAAACAACCAACATAATGGGAGCTTCCATCTCCAGCTGCATTCACTGCTGTTCTTTGAAAATACTTTTGTATTTGTATTTTTGATTTAAATTATAAAGCGCTTCTCACCAAAAGCACTAATACAAAAAAATGAACAATGGTAAAATAAAAATTGGCAGTAGATTTCAAATGAATAAAACAGAAGGGGGGTAGAAGAAATGACAGTTAATTGTTACAAAGAAGGGATAAGATTAGTCTGAAAGATATGAAGAGAAGAGGAAGAACGGGTAGAAAAGGTAAGGGAGTTTGAATGTGTCGGGCAGGAAGGGCAAAGGAGTGGTAATGAGAAGAAGCAGATGGAGATTTTGGTTACAGAAAGCAGAAACTGGCTTTGGGAGCGGACAGCGCAGGTCTTGTAGGGGCTCCACCCCCTCCACGACAACCTCCTTCCTGTGTATTGGCCGGCCAGATTTACCCAACATAGCATTAGACTTTAAAAGGCATTCTCACAGTGCCAACTTTCTACCACAGAGATGTTATATCCAGTTCCTGTTGCTGAACCAAATGTGGGAGTGCTCCAGTATACAGTATATTTTCTCAAGATGAACTCCCCTGCATTCAGCGCAAGGCGTTTCCATTACAATTGAAATAAAATACATATATTGTTGTCCCAGGAGCTTTCCTCTGTACGAACGCACATGTCTTGGTCAATAGGACTACATCATAAACTGGGCTTCCTAATGAGTTCAGAAATATTGTAGGTCACACATGTAAAGAGGCTAGCAACCCAAAACCTGAACGATAAAAATAAGCCAAGAGATTAAATTATCATTGCATCCCTTTGCAAGGGAAAACAAGGTTTATTACATGCAATAAGGTCTCAGACGGTCCCAAAGAATCGAACTGGCACAGAGCTCGTCACAGAGCTCGTCACTTACAGATTACATAGCGGAAAACCGCAAAATCTGAATATATAGGTTACAATGTTATCCCACCGCCCTCACTGGTTCACCTATAGAACATGCTAATACACCCCTATAGCGTCTGGACCGATTAGCCACACCTTATCTAAACCCATTCCCCATGACATGTGGCCCACTACATCATCATTATTAAATACAGGTACGGGATTGTCCGTTTTACACATTGACACATTAATAAATCATGACCCTCACGTGATATGGGTTCCATGTAATAATGTTGCCACAAAAATATCGCCTTGCAAAAATATCGCCGAAAAATTGTCATTTTTTGTGGCGACATTATTGCATGGAACATGCGGGGGACACCCCGCAAACCCCAAATTTGTTTTTATTTTAAAAAAAAAATGTTTTTGCCCCTGTCGCCATATATATGGTCACCCAAATAATATCGCCACGACATTTTCCCGGCAATATTATTTACGGCGACCATATATGTGGCGATATTATTACCTGATACCGTGATATGCACCACTCCGATCCTGGCTCGTTCAAAGTAAACTGGCAAGGCCAGCTTTGCTTTGATAAGACAATAGGCCTTCTCATTATACCAGATGCTGGGGCGCACACAAGTAGCCTCAACGACCTTGTACTGAATTTATTGGCATCACCTCTGCTCCTCCTGTCCCAAATCACAGAACGTTCCAGACACAACTCCCCCCTTATCTCCTTCAAACCCCAGGTGCCCAGTAATGGCGTGACCGGGCCCCACTGTTCAGTCTGAATTTCATGCATTTATTTGCTTTAGGTATGTGTCTACTGGTCCTTGGGTGGGGCAGTAGTGATCTAATTCTTCGCCTAGCATGTTCGCATCACAGAACTTTATGCTGAATGCCTTTCAATTTTGTCCTTCAAAGGGTGCATCCCTTGCTGATTCCTGCTCTCTAACATTCAGTTACCACCACATTCAGTCCTTGTGACTGTGTACAATTAGTGTTTATCTGTACACCACAGGTTCCTCTGACCTCGGCTTCTCTACTGGGAAACGGAAAAGGGGATTTGTTTTTTGGACTGTATTGAATGGAGCTGCAGCTCCGCATCAGGGGCTGCGTTCTATTCTGTTCATCATGTATAAGTGCTTAACATCCAATATGGCGAAACATCCGCCATGTTAACATGCTGGCCTTGCTTCTACCACAGTACCTTTCTGACTCCATCTTCCACCTGTTGAAGCTCTTTCCGCACACTTCACTAAAAAACATAAGATTGGAGTAAACACAGGTCCTATAATACTGCCCTATCATTAACCTCTGCAACCGCAGCATTAATACATTTGTTGCTCCTTCTGTATTGCTATATGTGGGTATCTAATGTGTGTCAAAACTAACCACAAATGATATGTGTGCCTTCTTCTTTGCCAACCTCACCCTGCTTTCATGATGATATGTGCTAATAGATTTTTCTCAGCCTGAACCTTTTAGCCTGCCTGGGATGCTGAATGTGCATCCCAACACACACCACAGTGTCTTCCGATGCAGAAGGTAACCCAGATACACAAAGAGGTCAGTTTGTTAACAAAAGAGAGAGTCCAATCTCTCTCGGATCTCTTTCCTCACCCACTTCGATGAATGACCAACATCACCTTTATTATATGGCCCTTCAACATCTTGCAATCTGCCTCTTGCATCAAGGATTCTTTTTCATGTCGGATTTCAGAGCAGGTGAGAACAGAGTGGAATTGGGCTGCACCACATGCATTCATGGAACAGGAGAACAGCCTTATGAGAGGATCCATACATTGCAATTGAAATGGACACTACTCCTTAGGGCTCGTGCACCCAGGGTGTGTGAAAATCCACTGGGAGGAGGCAGTACTTGCTGAAATTAAACACATAATAATTGCCTGGAATTACTGGTGGGTTCTTTGGTTTTGGAGAAGGAAGGGGGCCAATATTTTGCTTGGTTGAGAATGAACTCTATATCAGCTGTTCGATCATTCCAGGGGAATCACGTATTAAGCCCTAGCGCACTTACCTGACCACTTCTAGCATCACTGTCTGAAGATATCAATATCACTCGCTGCCAGATATCGGTATCCCATCTCAAATCTGTAGTCCGGAAGTGCTTCAGCTAGAGATCATATCTGTGAGCAATGACCATGAATGAAGGATCGGGTAAGGGACCTTCTCATTCTTTAGCAACATTAATCAAGATCGTCAGAGTCTGTATGCATGTTCAAAGACAGAGCATGTCTGGTGATGCTAGCACCCTTAGTTCACCCCAAACAAGTTTTCGAGTACTTTCTATAACTCTTGTGATTCTATTTTCAGATTGCAAGTTCAATCTAGAGCAGGGGAAGCATTCACAATGATGGTTTGTAGGATTGCAAGGTACATTAGCACGTGTCTGGGCTTGCATCTTCTACCAGGCCTTCTTTGTCCCATGAACTCCAAAGACATACAGGCATGATAGAGCTATATGGGAATACAGGTTACAGCAGATATAACTAACTTCTTCAAGTGTGTGATTTACAACAACAAGAAGGAGCTTGACATCAATGAATTCATCAATTGTAAAACAGCATTTGGGATTTATCTCATTATTTGTTTGTGCAACAATTCCCACACCAGGAGCACAAAGTGAGAAGTCAAAAATAAGACAACATGTATATGCAATTCAGACAATTAATACTAAATACAGTGCACAGAAATGAGGAACCTCAGTCGATTATCATTCTTTGGATGAAAAACAGCATGCAGAAACATGAGAAGTTGTGAGAGCAGAAATTGACAAAAATTGAGGTTAAACTGATATTTCAAAGAAGAGCAGTTAGAGATGGTTTGAAAAAGGACCATGAAAGTGTTTCTGGATACGTCATGTATGAGTGAATTTGAAGTTAAAACAGATTCATATATAATGCTAATATGAATAATTGAATGAAGCAGTGCATAACATGTGTAACATTGAGGTCAGATTAAAGGTGGGGCAGACTTTGTGTAATTATCTAAGTGTATAAATATCATCATATAATGAAGAACTTAGATCAATGGCTTATAATGCAACAGTGAGGGGTGTTGGAAGTCCAAATAGTTCTGAAGTGTGGTTTTCTAGGTAAGGTTTCTAAGTATCAAGTGTTAATAATGCAATAATGGAAGGTACAGCTGACACTTTATAAAATAATGATACTATGTCAATAATTTGCAATGAAAGACATCTAGAACACAGATGAAATGTAGTACTGTGCAGCAAATGATCTATATGGATGGGAAGATAAAAATAAAGTTAGTCAGACCCAAGGCCTATAGGAAGGTACATTAATATGAAGTTACATAAACTATAAATTCAACAGTTTAGTCAGTCACATTGGTAATACACCAAATTAGTTACAGTAGAGTAAACAGAGATTAGTATTCACACCACTGCAACATGGCTACCATGGTGGAAGTATGAAATAAGAGAAATAAGAGAAACTGGATAAAGTCTGTCTTTTAATTTGTACTTTCAATACATTGTGTCAAAATGGCGCCGAGCCAGCGCATATACTTGATGCTACGGCATCCTGAAAAATGGGACAAATAATCTATGCAACCAATTAATGACAATCGGGATAGTGTACACGTACATAATGAGGTGATTGATATGTCATCTATAGTTAATTTCGATTAACTGTTTAGCACAACATTACGAAGTGTCAGAACATAAAGTAAATAGTACAACGTGGATGTCTATAAATGTGACAAACATTTAAAGCAACTGACCGAATGTGACCAATATTCTAATCCACACTACACATTAAGGAAGTGATTGCCAAGCAGAAATCTGCCTTACATACCATGGGATTCCCAGTGATGAGAGATGGACGTGGGAGCTGAAGCGGAACGACCTCTCAAGTAAGGTGTGCTGCAACAATGCTGCTGAGAGTCAAGGTAAGAGATCTGCTCAATATCTACTGCATGTGACTGCATTTCATTCACTGTTCACATACGCTGCATGTAGCACCGCGCCCAGTTGAACCCCACAAAAGATTCAGTACAGCTGTCACAAATTCTACCATATGCATGTACGTTGCATGGGATCTATGTGAATACTGTGAACTTAAAATACCCGAAGCCGAAAATGTCAATTGTTTTTTTGTGTGCACATTTTAACGCAATTATATGCGGGGGACCACCCACAGCCCCCCCATAAAACCCTAGCATCATATATTACCCTAACCCACCCCCCACATTTAATTGCGCAGTATAATATTCTGCATTTTCGGCTTCAGGATTTTATGCAGCACAGTAATGGGGTGCAAGTAAAGTATAGCAGAGCCCTCAACGGGACACAGTTGCCCTAGGGGCTTATACACGTGGCCTTCCTGCTATATTCCTCTTTTAGACCTGCACCCCATAGCATCACGGTTGAGTCCCATGAATTTGGTCCGGCTAACTGATGGTCTCAATCATCATCAACACAGTTTTTGCCAATTCCCATATGCACTCTTCAGCTTTGAATGCCTCCACATTCAACATTTCTGCTTTCTGTACAGTGCTTAAACTACAACTTCTCTTGCATGTATTGCATTGCTCCTCGCTCCCATATTTTAAGACCACAGTCTGCTGACGGACCATGCTTTTTGTAGCGGTTTAATACCAGTACGTATGCAAAAGGTGCTATGCAAATATAGGATAACAAAACATAACTCAAGGCTATCCTTATGAGAATTACGTTATGAGAATAATACTTTGCATTTATATAGCACTACGAACCCTCAGGCATCAGAGCACTGCTTAATATTATCCACTGTGTGGTGCTCATTTATCGACCTCGAAAGGATGAAAGGCTGGGTTTTCCGCTGTCACCGCTCTACACAAAATCTATGCTACTATCCAAGAATTGATGGCAATTAATGGCCTCTGTCTTAACGGGGAGAAGACTGAAATTCCCATCCTCGGTCAGAAAAACACAATAACTAAGCTGAGCCCCAATACGCCAACTTCAACATAGACAACTCAACCATCTCTGTATCATCCTCCGTCAAGACTCTAGGTGTTCACATTGACGCAAACCTATCAATGAACAAACAAGTCAGCGCCATAGCCTCTGCATCAGCCTTCAGCACCAAACTCATCAACGCCATCAAACCCTACCTATCTGCTCCCAACCGCCTGGCCATAGCCAGAGCAACTATACAGACTGCAAACCACACAAAACAATGCCCTAAGAGCTATGAGCATCCCCCGAAGAGACCATATATCCCATGCCAGACGTGCAGCACGTTGGCTACAGGTCAAAGACCGCATTACTCTGAAAATCTCACCATCACACATAGATGCATCAACAACACTGTGCTCCTACATATCTATCTGAAGCTATACTAAGAACGCCTCCACTTGCCCCGCCAGAGTTCAGTACTCCAACCAGCTACACATACCACGCATCAAGAGAGCTACAGCTGGAGCTCTAAGCTTCTCTTACATTGCACCGAAACTATGTAACGCACTCCCTGCCACCATTAGAGCTGAAACTTCCATCTCTGTCTTCCGCAACAACCTCAAGACCACTTTCCTGAACAGGCACCCCGACCTCCTCCTCTGGCATGTATATTGTAATATAAACACAAATGTAATATATATTGTAACCTAAATATATATTGTTTCCCTGATCAAACTGCTCATTATGGAACAAATTCATGTCTCATTACTCTGTAACTAAGTATTGTCTTGTAACAAGTGCCACGATGTCCTCGCGCTGTTTTGCGCTATATAAATACGAATAAAACAAAACAAAACAAAACAAATCTGTGCCGGCAGGCTCTGCACGGATGGCAAAGCAAGCGCTCTACTCGCTGTGCTATCTGACCGGCTGTTAGACAATCGACTAGGAAGAAATATATAAGAATTAGGATAGGTGTTTAGTGACCATTAGTTAAAGCTGCAAGACTAGTTTAATAATTCCAAACGTTATTAATTAGCAGGGAGAACACTTAGGATGTGTTTGCTTACTACGACTGAAATCTTACACTAATGGTTTATCTATTTCTATGCTTTAATTTGTATTTATTATTTACTTTTTTTTATTGTGTCTTTCAATGTAGATTTGTTTTGTGATTGTTAACTGCTGAAGCATAACACTTACCAATGTGTGTTTGTTTATTGTTCACCTTTTACTAACATCACAATCAAGCATGCCCAGATGAAGAGCAGTCACTCGAAACAGGTATTGGCAAAAGTGTGAAATGTTTTGAATGACGAATGTGTTGAACGTCAAACAATACATTCTAAAAGAAGTATTAAACAGAAAATATATTGTTTGGCACAATATCACACTAATGTGATAAGGCACAGTGCTCCTAATTCAAATGCAGTGTTATCAACATATGTAATGTCCTTCTTCCCTGGCAGGGGTAGAATAAAGTGTACTATATGTTGAATATGTGTAGGTTAACTAGCTCTTTGGACGCTGAGAACTAGCAGGATCCCTGATTAAAACACTGGCGAATGGTGGACTTTGCAAGTACGTTCAACTGGCAAGACATCCGAGGCCGAAGTATTATAGCTTGTTATTAGTTATCCTCGTGCGGAACATGTTTATCACCTGGCAAGACAATGGCATATTGTCCTTTGGGGCATTATTTATTTATTTTATTTTAACTGGTTATTTATAACGCGCCTAATACCCAGAGGGTGTCTAAGCGTGGACCCCGGGATCAAACCTGGGTTGCTCAGTGTTGTCTTGACGTTGCCCCTGAGCTATCCTCCCAAGACATCAGTGTAGGCAAGTGATGCTCTTGCGTATTGGTATAACCTAATTGATTGTCCAATGGGGGAGTCCTAGATTTCACAAATAGAGTAGTTTCCAGCAGGGATATAGTTGAAATCTACAGAATCAGATCTACAGAATCACAAAGGCCAATATTGCAAGTTCAAACAGTGGGTTATCCTGATTTCCCAATTCATCCTGAACAACGTGTAGTCGGGTACCTCACCGCCTATGGAAGGGCTTCTGTGGGGTCGAGAGCCACATGATATTCCCAAGCGTTGTGCTGTAACAGATTCTGCCACACTGTGGTGTCTGCTCCTAAACTTAGTGAATAGGAGCGATCATGCTCCCGGCAGCTACTGAGCGATGGGCACCAAACTGCCACACGGAGTATCAGTGGGGCATGGACTAGAGAATATCCATGGAGTGGCAGACAAGCCAGCGGATTAACATTCAAAGCATTTCTCTTTAAACCTATTGATAAGATGTCTTGCATACTGGTAGGAATTATGTAAAGTAGAAAAACAGGCGCCTCCATTCTTCACATATTTTTATTTTCTGTATTGTAATTTGGGTATTCACTTGAGCACCGTAGAGGGGAAATCAAATAGAAAAACATAGGAGTGAAAGCATAAATAGAAAAATCATTCAAATAAATCCTCAAGCACCAAAGAAATATGATGGGGGAAAAACATTCCTTAAGAATTGCTGGAAAAACATGTTTTCATGCTCCTTCCAAAAGAACAAAAGAGACGGTGTGAGGCATTAAATAGGAGGCAGTGAATTCCATAGACTGGCAGTGGCCACAGAAAGTGCCTGAGAGGAGAGATCAGTGCCCTTGACTCTTAAAATCGCCACGCAAGCAAACAGTTTATCACGAGTGCCACAGGGTGTAGTTACCTTCACTGCTGCACTGGAAGCCACTCATTGTAGGCTTGCAAGCCCAGAAGCATGGCTAGCCTCAAGAGGCAACCAATGTTGGTCCTTCAGAATGGGAAAATGCACTCCCTCTTTCTAGCTCCATCAATCAAACAGTCGCGGCCGGAGTTTAACTTAAATAATGCTGGGATGCACGTACAGCATCTCAGCCAGGCAAAAAGCTTCAGGTTGAGGAAAGCCTTTTAGAGAGCAACCATGTGGGAGCAGAGTGAAGGGTGTGCCGCAGACAATGCATACCTTGTTTAGTTAGGTCTGACACATATTACATACTTACATATAGCAACACAGAAACAGCAACAAATGTATTAGTGTTGTGGTTGCAGAGGTCATAGACAGGGCAGTATTATAGCTCCGGTGATTAGTTGATGTTTTGTAGTGACGTAGGATAGCGTGATGTGCCGAAAGGATTGAAATAAGCAGAAGCTGGAGCCAGTGAGGTAGTTGTGTTAACTTGGCAGAAGTGACGCCATTTTAGATGTTAAAGCCTCGTACACGATGAACAGAAGAGAACACAGGCCTTGGTGTGAAGCTGCAGCTCTGTTAGTTCAGCTCCAAAAACAAATCCCCTTTCCCGTTTCCCAGGAGAGAAGCCGAGGTCAGAAGCACCTATCGTACACAGATAAGCACTAATTATATCCAGCTGTGGTGCCTGAAAGTGATGGGAACAGAATGTTAGTTGATAGAGAGCAGGAAGCGACAGTGGCGCCGCTAGGGGAAGGCTGGGGGGTAGGGGGGCAGGGGCCCCCCCTGTGCAACCCTTTGCCTCCCTTGTGCCCCCCCTACCAAAGATGGGCAGTGAACATGTTCTCCCCCTACTTTTGTCTGTGCCCCCCTACTTTTGTCTTTGGCCCCCTCTGTGCCCCTCCTAAATTGGATTCCTGGCAACACCACTGGGAAGCAATGTACTCTTTGAAGGACAAATTCATGAGAATAGGGCATGAGGCTCTGTGGTGCCAATGAGCCAGGCAAAGATTGAGAATACTACTGCCCTCACACTGGTGCGGACACCCCATATGAATTACACCTAGACACGCAAACTTTAGCAAACCAATCACTGAAATTCACATTCACGAGTGGCACCCTGGTCATGTCATCCCAGGGCACCTGCAGTAGGGAGGAGATAATGGGGGGGCCGTGTCTGAAACATCTTGTGATTCGGGACAGGAGGAGAAGAGGTGAGGCCAATACATTTAGTAAAAGAACGGGTTGCAGCTTGTGAGCGCCAGGGCATCTGGGTTAATGAGAAAGCCTATTTTCTTAACCAAAGCAGGGTTTGCGTCACCAAGGTTCTTTGTATCATGCTATGGCACCAAATTTACGAGATTATCGATAAGAAACCACCAATCACTCAATTGGTTTTGGCAGTGACGATGTAGGGGACCACATGTCTAAGGGGTTGGGGATAGTGTAGATGCGGCCAATCGGTCATGGGACTCTAGGGCAGGAGAGTAGCATGTTCTAGGTGTGGTAGCCAATGAGAGTGGTGGGATTATGCTGTACTCATCATTATTGATTTTACAAACTCTGTGTCAGTTTGGTTCTACGGAACCGTCCAAGGCCCTTTTTGCATGTAATAAACCTTGTTTTCCCTTGCAAAGAGGAGCAGTGATTATTTTGGTTGTTTGGATTTTTTTTTATTATTCAGAGGTTTCTGGTTGCACTGTTTCTTTTAATTTTGTGAAGTGTTTTGGCATATAGTGCTCTATAAGTACAATAAAATAAAAATAGAAATACACAACATGATGTTTCAGGTTGTCCCACCACTTGTGCCACCCTTTGCAACTCCATGGATATGTTGAGACTCCCCTAACCCTATTGCAGAGCCTTTCCCAATTGTGGCCTTACGATTGACAACCACCCTGGGTGCCTCCTGGGCAATCTCCTCAACTTGTGTAGGCACCCATGTACATCCGTAGCAGCTAGTGGATCTCCGGATTCCTGTGTGCCGCTGTTTTTGGTGAATGGCATAAGGCAGCTCTGATTCACAGTGGTGTCCTGGTTTTATCACATGTATAATTTACTTTCATTGCCGGCATCGAGGTAAAGGCTGAACTGTGTGGTGCCTCATTCCTCCAAATGAGGTACCAGTAATTGTTGGGCCTCTAATGCCAATGTCCATTAATGTTGATGTGTGCTAAGGGCCCGATTCACGGAATTTTTAGCACGGTTCAAAGTGACTTTGCACTGCCGACATTCAGCAGGTTGGATAGGAGCGAGCAAATACGTTTTTCTTTCCTGAAGTCTTCTTCTGCTTCGCCTGTCGGGTGTTTTTCTTTGTTGTTGCGGACAATTTGTACAGTGTAAGGGAAATGGTGGTTAGGTTTGTTATTTAGTTGGGGTTTGGAGGAAAGATAGCTCAGTGAGTTATGCATTAGCCCCACATATCTGCATGGTACAACTTTGAATCATGGCAGAACCAACATTCCACTTCGTTCTTCTGAGGTTGATAAATTGAGTTCTTTTAAACTGTCTAGTCAAAGCGCATTACAAAACTTAGAAGGAAGTGACAACTGGCACTAAGCACTATAGCAAAATCTGACCACATCATTTTTTGTAATCGGTTCTCCTATTCGGGAATCGGATAAAAGATCAAAAGATCAAATTCCTTCTTTCACACCTCAACAAAGGATTGCGGTTTGAATAGCGGATTAGTGATTAGCGGAAAATGCTCCAAATACATAACAGGTGAAAACACTATTTACCAAAGAGTAAAATTAATTGAAATTGACTTTAATCTGCTATTTGCTGCGGAGCAAATTTTGCCCCAAAACCGAAATATTTCACTCAGACTTATAAAGGGTGTAAATAGGAGTTTGGCAGTATTTGCTTTGGTAATACTGCCAAACTCTAATACTGTTACCTCATTAGGCAAGCATGCAGTAACTATATGGGTCCACATGATTCCGTGTCATGCAGACCCTTAACTTATTCTCCTTAGGTCTCCATGGAGATTTTTTAGTACTGCATGATTTAATTACCGTATGTGGTAATTTCCACATGCAGTAATGCTTTTGTGTGGAGGTGATTATTTCCACACAAAAGGAAATTCCGTATTCTAAAATACTGGGTGTTTTACCACTAATGTGACACTCAAAATCAGGACCTAGTGTCACTTTTCCATAGAGGAAAATGCCTGATAGAGACAGACTGGGCCTCATTATGGGTCCGGCGGTAACCGTCCCGGTGATACTGGCGGGTTGCCTCCAGACCCGTAATGATTTATCGGCACCTGACTTCCCAGTAACACTGGGGGATTACAACCCCGGCGGCCCAGAAAGTCAGGCGCCGGTAAATTGTAAGTCCCATTCCCATAGAATCTTATAGGACTCTGTGGGAGTGGGGACCAGGGAAGCACCGGCACCGTGCTTCTGTGAAAACTCTGCGGTAGGGTGCCATTGAGTTGTAGTGTGCCGGTCTAGAAACAACAGTGCCAGTAAGCTTACCGGCACTGTTGTTTCCAGACCGGCACACTTGTAATGAGGCCCATTGGGTGACTGTGCAGTCTGACTGTTTAGCATGATTCTGTTCAGTAAATCACTGCATGTGTGCAGTGAAGGGGCAGAATTCTGGGATCTGCCTGGCTTTATCCACTGAAATCATGCAGTCATTTTGGGGTGATCTTCACTGCCGGCGCAGATGCCCCGTGAGGTCAGCATTGATCTCAAATCAGCATTGATTTCAAATCACCCAATTCCCGGGGACTGGGGTATACAGGCCCCGCACATGACCACATCGGTGTGGAGAGCCCTCACCTGTACTTGTTGCACATCGCCTGATCGTGTGATCGCCCATGGGCACACACTTTCCCCATGCTATGTAACTTAGAACGTGTAGACGCAGCGAACATCAGTGCACACAGTGGTCGAAGTAGGCGGGAGCGGCTGGGAGCGGTGCTCCCCTACTTTTTTAAACTACTGTTCCTATACTTTGATTTTAAAGAGAAGCCATTCCGGAATGGAAAATTAAAAGTGTAGGAAGAAGTAGAAATGTGCAGTTTCAGTGCAGTGCACTGAAAGTTCCCTTAAACAGCAGGCAAATGTGTTTGGGGCTTTGTATTGGGTGTGGAAGGGAGCAAGGGGATGGGGTTTGTTGGAAGCATTGGGGCGGGCCATCAGGGAACATAGTTCCACTACTTCTTTTCGTACACTTCGGCCTCTGGGTGCACATGTGTGATGCACAGTTGTTCTCCACATCTGCGCGAGCTAGAATGCGGCCTGTAGTGTTGACACCTCTCTTTTTGTAAACTTCTGATTCTGGCAGGGAAGGGAATTGATATGGGTCTACGGCTTCACTCAACTTAATGAGACCTGAAGAGCCCCATTAACGTGGATTTAATGCCTTGCAGATAGTCAGGCTGGACCCCCCCTAAAGCCATAGGACTCCATGGCGGCAAGTTTCATGACAGTGCAGAGCAACCGCCAAGCGCACCTCCTCGCCCATTGCCAAGAGCACCCAAGCGCATAGGGTTCGAAGGCGGTATAGAGTTTCAGGAGAGCTGCCAGGCAAGCATACGCCAATGATGACATCAGTTCTCCAGGTTTCCATCATGTCACTCACGCCTTCTGGGAACCGCTGTGCGGCAAACCTCTAATTAGTTTGCCCGGGTCATTGCGTCAAAGTATGTCGGCTTGTCCTCAGGACTGCCATTGAAATTCAGCATTAAGCAACATGCTACTTGTAGAGGTTTGGATTACCCAGGAATGTGTCAGCACCTTTTGAGGATGGAGTTGTGTATTTATTGAGTGCAATTATGTTTCAATTGTGTGTTCCTCGCATTTGCCAAGTTAATGCATTTGGGCTTTGGTTAAAGAACGATGATGTTATGAAACTATATTTATTATTATTTGTTTTATTGTGTTATGTTCATATGAACTTTTCACAAAATGTAGCCAAAGGATATATGTAGAAATATACAAACAAGTTAAGATCCAATAGAGTCCATTGAAATGAAACCCATTACAATCCATTTGAGTCCATTGAAGTTAATTAAATTCCATTGAAGTCAACAAAAATCACAATCAATTTTAAGTTAGAATCAAAATCAGTCTTCATCAAACCGAAGCATTTTCATATTTTCAATAGTTTTTTGACATGCAGCCAAATACGATACAAAGTGACATGCAAAGAAATGCTCCCAGAATTCAGACAGTAGGTCCAAAAGGCAGTGGTCTTGATCGTATGGTAATCAAACTATATTTCCTAATAATGTGTTCACATCAAAGAGAAGGTTGCAAGTCTAGGATTGGTTTGCATTCTTAAGCCCTAGAAGCCTTGGCTTTAATATCCAATGGCATCATTAAAGGAATATTTAGGGGGAACAATGGCTACCCCAATGTTGCTGCCCTGGACTGGCCTACGGGGAACTCTGGGTCACATTTCACACTGGGCCTCTGCACACTGGGCCTCTTTTATGTGGGCACCCTACATTGCTGCATAGTGTGCGCACAATGATGACGTTGAAAAAAACAAAGGTGTTCTGAGTATACTGCAGGGCTTTCATGAAGATGCCGAACACACCGAGTCCCTTTTCCAGAGGAACTTTGTGTGGCAGTAGGAAAAGAAACATACAATGATACACTAAAGACCAATGAGATCAAAAATGAGATATGTGCGTAACTGCATGGGGCTATAGGCAAATGCAAATAAGCATACAATGATACACTAAAACCAATGAGATACAAAATGAAAAATGCATGCTACTTCATGAGGCAACAGGCAAAGAAACATACAATGATACACTAAAGACTATTGAGATCGAAGATAAGAGCTGTATGCAACTACATGAGGCCATAGGCAAATGCAAATAAGCATACAATGATACACTAAAGAGGAATGAGACAAATTAGAAATGCATGCTACTACATGTGACAACAGGCAAAGAAACATACAATGATACACTAAAAACCAATGAGATACAAAATGAGAAATGCATGTTACTTCAAGTGGCAAAAGGCAAATGCAAAGAAACATACAGTGATACACTAAAGACTATTGAGATCGAAGATAAGAGCTGTATGCAACTACATGAATCCATAGGCAAATGCAAATAAACATACAATGATACACTAAAGACGAATGAGAAGCAAAATGAGAAATGCATGCTACTACATGTGGCAACAGGCAAAGAAACATACAATGATACACTAAAGACGAATGAGAAGCAAAATGAGAAATGCATGCTACTACATGTGGCCACTGGCAAATGCAAATAAACATACATTGAAACTCTAAAGAAGAATGAAAACAAAAATGAGAATAGTGCGCAACTGCATACGGCTATAGGCAAATGCAAATAAGAATACAATGATACATCAAAGAGGAATGAGAAAAATGAAAAATGCATGCTAATACATGTGGCAAGAGGCAAATGCAAAGAAACATACAATGATCCACTAAAGAGGAATGATAACGCATGCTACTACATGTGGCATTAGGCAAATGTAAATAAGCATACAATGCTACACTAAAGACTATTGAGATTGAAGATAAGAGCTGTATGCAACTACATGAATCCATAGGCAAATGCAAATAAACATACAATGATACACTAAAGACGAATGAGAAGCAAAATGAGAAATGCATGCTACTACATGTGGCCACTGGCAAATGCAAAAAAACATACAATGAAACACTAAAGAGGAATGAGAAAAATGACAAAGGCATGCTACTACATGTGGCAATAGGCAAATGCAAAGAAACATACAATGATACACGAAAGACGAATGAGCAGTGATCGAAGTGAGCGGGAACGGTGGGGAATGGAGTTCCACTACTTTTATTTCTTTGCTGTTTACCATTCCTCTACTTTGTAAGGCCATATTCACCATTCTATATAGAGGATGTGTTTGCTCATGTCCCTGTGCAAGTGTATAGTTGTAACAGGAGCCTCAGTTACTTGTCAGTTAGACTATTGCAATGCCCCCACTGAAAAACCTTGTCACATGTTGCACTATGCTTAGCCTACCCTCTCCCCTGCTGAGAGCACAGTTCCACTACTTTTTTTGGTACACCTCTAACGCTATGAATGAGAATTTTGTTTAGAAATCAATGGTACTACATGTGGCAGTAGACGAATGCAAATAAGCATACAATGAAAAAGAAATGGAAAATGCATGCTTCTGCATGGGGCAATGGGTCTCTCTAATGTGAAATGTGACATGTCTAGGCAGGAGTGGAATGGGCAGTGGGGTACTTTGATCTGGATTTGATCTGGTGACCAGCAAGACTGCTTAAGCTGGCAGATTCATGTTGATGGGCTCCTATACAAAGTTGGCACCCCAATGGAAAATGGGAGAATCATTTTACTTGCATCAAATTGCCAGAATGGAGGCTGCCAGTGCTCACTTATCGGATACAAATCCCAGAGATACCAAAGCCAGAAGTGGGGCACCCGTTGAGCTTACCCATAAATACAGGTTTTGAGACCTGTCACTCTACTCCTGCAAAGGATGACGTTCTGCAGTAGGAAGACTCCTGACTCCCCACTTCCTGTGAGAAGTATTTATTTGCAGGCACTCTGATGTTTGACATTCAGATGTCTAGCAGGTCAGACAGATGCAGCTTGCCCTGAATCAGACACTGCATAGCTGCCAGCCATTGCTCATCTATCAGCCACTGCATAGCTGCTAGCCATTGCTCATCTATCAGACACTGCATGGCTGCCAGCCATTGCTCATCTATCAGCCACTGCAGAGCTGCTAGCCATTGCTCATCTATCAGACACTGCATGGCTGCCAGCCATTGCTCATCTATCAGACACTGCATGGCTGCCAGCCATTGCTCATCTATCAGCCACTGCATGGCTGCCAGCCATTGCTCATCTATCAGACACTGCATGGCTGCCAGCCATTGCTCATCTATCAGACACTGCATGGCTGCCAGCCATTGCTCATCTATCAGACACTGCATGGCTGCCAGCCATTGCTCCTCTATCAGACACTGCATAGCTGCCAGCCATTGCTCTTCTATCAGACACTGCATAGCTGCCAGCCATTGCTCCTCTATCAGACACTGCATAGCTGCCAGCCATTGCTCATCTATCAGCCACTGCATAGCTGCCAGCCATTGCCCATCTACCAGACACTGCATGGCTGCCAGCCATTGCTCCTCTATCAGACACTGCATGGCTGCCAGCCATTGCCCATCTATCAGCCACTGCATAGCTGCCAGCCATTGCTCATCTATCAGACACTGCATGGCTGCCAGCCATTGCTCATCTATCAGACACTGCATGGCTGCCAGCCATTGCTCATCTATCAGACACTGCATGGCTGCCAGCCATTGCTCATCTATCAGACACTGCATAGCTGCCAGCCATTGCTCATCTATCAGCCACTGCATAGCTGCCAGCCATTGCCCATCTATCAGCCACTGCATAGCTGCCAGCCATTGCTCATCTTTCTCTCTAAGGGATTTACTATTTGACAGTTGGGTCATGGGTGCTCAAAAGCATGTGGGAAAGGATTCCCACAGGTGGGGCCTCCCTGTTGCCACATTGAAGGTTGGGACCAGGAAGAGAAGATCATTTGACTATGTGTTCCACTCCCATCAAGAATCAACATCAGTGAACACTCGTTCTCCATACTCATAAGTGCACCTCGGCACCCACTCCAATGCTCCTCTACACTCTCTTACACTGTCGCACTTTGAAGCAGCTTCTGAGCAGACTGAAGCACTATGTCAGGGAACTATGCTTGGTGCTGCCTACATGTATGCTCCTCGTACCCTCTCTCCCAGCCTTCCAGCCATCAGGAATCCCTCCCTCCATCTCCCCTCATCCCCACAATGCTTTATAGAAAATATTGTTTTGTGAAGCTTCCAGTGTGTATTCCAACACTCTGAACAAAAGGATGTTAATGGTCAGCATTTTGTTATGATCTACTACTATGGAGAGGTTGTCATCGGCAGTTATCTCTGCATGGTCCGAGACTGGTTTTGGGAATTTCTTTCAGATCGCTCTCAGTCTCTCTTTCTTCCCCTCATTTACTTCATCCTCTATGCCCCTCATGTGTGGTGTACCCCAATGTTCGGCTCTTTCTCCAGCCTCTTGAGAAATTGATGCACTCTTTTGGTTTTCGGTGTTATTCGTACGCAGATGACAAACAAATCTTGGTGCGTCTCAACCTTTCCCTACCAGCAACGGCTGAGCATTGTTGTTCTTGTTTGTTTGCTATACACTGTTGGATATGTAACAACTGGCTTCACCTTAATGGCGTAAAAAAGGAGGTCTTAATTGTTGATTCCTCGTCAGAGATTTCGCCCTGGTCTTCAGCTTTTTGGCCCAATGAACTTGGCCCTCTCCCATTGCCTTCCCCAGCGGCTAAGAACTTGGGAGTAAAGCTCTCTGCCTTTCTCTCCGGTCAGGCTCAGGTGAGCGTGGTGTGCCAGTCTGTTCATTTTAAACTGCGGATCTTGCGCAAAGTTCTTCCTTACCTTCCTCTGCAACTTCGTCCATTGTTTGTATCTTCCCTGATGTCAGGAACCTTAGACTATTTTAATTCCCTCTATGTTGGCAAACCGCTTACCTTTTACATTGCTTGCAAATTCTCCAAAATTCTATAGAACACCCTTCACTGGCTGCCCTTGTCTAAGAGGATCAAGTTCAAAGCCCTTTGTATTGTACATCAGGCTTTTTATAAAGTAGAGCTTGAATGTCTCCAAGCACAATTTCGTCGGTATGCTCCCTCGCGCTCCTTTCACTCTTCGGTAGGAGGCTATTCTTTTTTAGTGGCCGCTACACAACTGTGGAACTCCATCCCACTTTCTCTTTGCAGGATTTGTGATAATCTGCAATTTCGGTGTGCCCTCAAGACTTTCTTGTTTACATTCTAACTCCTGGTCTTTTGCTACCTCACAGTCTTACTTCCCACCATGATGCCCTAGTCAGTGATAGCTACGCTTTAGACACGTTTTAACATAACATACTCTTTAATCGGCATAGGGACAAATGCGGTTTAAAATTCACCATGTTTTCATTTGTTTTCCATTTTCTCTTTGGGGGCAACTGTTCAAACCCTCCGTAGAAGTGCTGGGCTTCCTCACTATGCTTGTTTACAAAGTGTAATGGGAAGCCATTTTGAAAAATAATTCTGGGACTACTTTTAGTTTCCAGTGCAACCTTCATTGTTGATTATATGTCTGAGCTCTGTCGACCATTTTTCTCAAGCTGTGCTTCGGCAAAACCTGGCAGATGGTCATTTCAAAGTCAATGTGCCTTTCCCCTTTGCTTCTTTTTGTTATCAATACCTACTTAGAAATATGTTGTCGCCTCACAAACTCCCTAAAGATTGAAAGAAAAATACACAACGGCATGAACTGACCCAAAAGACATGATGTCCCTTCCTGAGATAACGTTGCTGGTTATTTCTTATGTTCTCACTTTGGTTCCACCAGTGAATTTGATCAAAGGACATCCTGTTTATAATGCTCAGCACCAGTCGCATATGAGTAAGTCACATGCCTAGTGGTCTGTAAATGATAGGTTTGCCATCACCTACTCAGGCAAAGGGTGGTTAAAATATGGCACAAGCAAAATCTGAAAGAGAGCAAGTGGAAGACTTAAAAATGTCATCAGACAACCTCAGAACAACCCCAGGGTACAGCAGTTGGCGAATGACATCTCTCATTAAAATCCAGGTTATGGTACTGCAGGAGAGAATGTGAAATTACGGTAGCCATATATGGTCAAAGGTTATCACTTGTTTTCCTCTAAATAAAATGCTGAATACACGTTTACTGCGCATTCGACATTTACAGAAACTTAGAATCCCATTATATCGTCCAAGGGGTGCTCCAACCTGTACGGAATAAGTGATTTAGGGGTTGCAGGGGGGTCCTCCTGCTTCCGCTGGAAGGATTGTGATGGAAATAAAAGGTATGGCAAAAAAAGGACCCTGCGAAGAAAGTTCCTACCCACTACAGGGATAGGAAACTAACATCGCAGGGAGACAGGCAAGGCGGGGCTCCAGAGAGAAGGAAGAAAAGTTAGCATGATGCAATGGGTTGAACGTAGGGGGAATGTACTACAGTGTGATCAATGTGATCACTGCGCACCTCTGTTTTTGAATTCATAATTTTCATATTCGAAACAACGGGACCCACAGTGATCATGTAGATCCTGGTCAAAGGTCTGTCGAAGGTGATGTTACAGGCAGTAGCTATGACTAGACCAGTTTGTGATTCAGACCTCAATCATCATACGCCAAGAATGTTACAAAGTTTGAAAGTCACGGCCCCCAATCACGGGGGACTAAACAGATGTTTGCACTGAGTCAGACCTGTGCGTAGCGTATTGGCCCCTCACAAATCCCCTAATGCCCGGGAATGTGAAGTTCCTCCAGGTACCTGCAGGCCCTTAAGGAACTAGTTCCTGAAAACAGAATAAGATGCTGACCAATGCCTGGATATAAGCACACCCTGCAAGAACATGCACCTTTCCAAGACCACTTCTGGTAGCCAAGCTCTTCATAGCCACTGTGGAGGCCTGACCTCAGTATGCAGGGGTCAGACCAAGCACAGCGCTCATCTCCCCTACCTTGGCTTGATAACATGTGTTGCAGAGCATGACCAATTGGGTAGTGGGAGCACCAACACTGCACTCAAATGCTCAAGAACCTGAGACCTGCAGCTGCATAAAGGGGACAGCTCATACAATCATACCACCCCATGTGAGCCATCGCCTTACCTGCTTGGCATTGCTGAACAACACCTACATCCTATTCACCATCAGAGCTGCACTTCTGCCAGAATGGAACATGTTGCAATGAACCCCAGCTTCCAAAGCCCTATCTTCTGCATCCTCCTGCAGCTCTTCCATTAGGATGGACCCCCTTATAGCTGGCCGAGGTGGAAAGAAACCTCCAGGGACCCACATAACCTTGCCTGTAATCAATAACCCTAACCCGATCAAAGTAATTGACACCTCTGCCCAAGAATAGCCAAAGTTCCTGCAACTGCGAGGCATTTGTGAGCTTGGAAATATTGGATTCTTAGGCCCAGACTTCATCTTTTGACAGCTGACCCTGTCAGGGGAGTTTCAGGATCCAGCCATGTCTAAGCTGTAAACCTAAACGTATATATGCTACCTCCATTAGAACCATTTCCGCTAAGGGGCCTTACCCCACTTGACCAATCACTCATTGCTTCGCTACAGGCACTCTTCTTGAGGAAGACCTACATTATGGTTGAGCTGACAGTGGCTCCAACCCCCACCGCCACTCCAAAGAGAAGGAATTGTGTCTTTCTGATAGTGACAAGGTTTAAAAGTGGGCCCTTCTTGAAGCTCTCACAGTAGTGTGCCCGTGACTGCTGACATCAGGCAGAAACAGCAGGATTATAAAACAGAATTATCCAGGAGAAAGGCAGAAGCGTAACTAAGCATTGAGATGAGTTATGTGAGGCTGATATAGCTTTATCAGTCTATACCAAATCCTTTCGGCGGATTGTGGCAAAGAACATTAATGGTCTGGATATGGTCATCCAAGCAGTAACAGAAGCTCATGCTTCATTGAGTTGCTGAATTCAAAAATGTTATACCTTATACAATCCATTTGGTGCCATTATGGGTGGGGTTATAGAGGTAGGGGAAGAGTGATTAAGCCCAATTTCATTTGGATATATGGAATATTTGATGGGGAGACAGAGACCACTCAAATTGCCATTGAATGATAGGGTGCCCGATGATATTTCTTTGTGTGCAGATTGAATCATGGGTTCCTTTCCTGGTACAAGTATTCTACACAATTATCCTGACAGAACAGGGCCCACAGAGCTGGAAAAGTGAGAATCGCTGGCTCCAAATATGAAGACATGTCACTTTTGAGATTATCACATAGGAATATTACTCGGGGGATAATATCACTTGAAGAAAGGGATTCCAACTATATTTCTTGATTAATCGATCCAATGACAAATGTTTTCTCCATTTTTATTATATTACACAAACCCAATGCAGTAACTAAAATATTCCATCATTAATCAATCGTTACTTTTATACATCCAATAATACATCCAATAATTATTCAGTTTCATTAAAAGCACTTCCATTGAATTGTAGCCACTAATACTATTGCAAAAATACTATTACAAATTCCTTAAAGATAAATTCCTCACAAATACACTCTTCACTATTTACTCACATTGTGTGTATAGCAGTTAACCTTTTACTAAACTATGTTTTGCCTCATTTTGGCATAGACAACTAAACCAATCTTTTTTCGTATATTATACCACTCACCTGTTTATACCAACACAGGTTAAGTCCCAATCTTAATTTCATTATGAACCTCCTGATAATATAATCAATTATTATGTAAATGAGCTTTAGAGGAATACCTACCTGTGCATACAGTAACACAATGTTCTAATGGTCAAGCAGTGAATAGCTAAGATATCATTTTTCTGGCAAAAACCTATAATCCTATTCCTAACTATATTTTTTACTAGTTGAATATAGAGGCGTTCTGGCCAATCTATGCCCAATCCTTGTTTACTCTGCCAATGGAGAGGCCTCATTTTCAAAATAATAATTTTTTGCTTTTAGTGAATCAAAATATAAAGCCAAACCTAGAATAATCTTTGGTGTTTTACATGATCCCTGCACTCCCAGAAGACTTGTTCCTCTGATAGGCTTGATTTGGTTGAAGTCTTAAGAAACCTTTTATTAATTAATGCAGCATTATGTTAATATTCTAGAGCTTTCTTTGCCTCCAATAATTTAATTACAGGTAAACTTGTTCTATCTCCTAGGAATGTATGTAAGGCTCATATATTTTCTATGTTTGCTTTCACCTCTTCCTGAAATAGATGATGTGACCGTTCTAATTTAATTTATATTCAAAGTGTAGTTTGTTGTATTTTCATTTACCATTCTGATATGTATGCAAAATGCCTAATTGTATTAGCCATAAGCATTCAATAAATAAAATGTAATTTAAAAAAAGATATTCAGTTGGCGTTTAGGGTTGACACATGTACAATTCATCAGGCCCTAAATTTATATTTGTGAATTCCTAAGAACTTTTTTGGGTTGGGTTCTCCTGTCTACAAAGGATTTATGGATTTAAGTTCAGCTTTTGACCATGTGGATAGGAGAATCCTTTGGCAATGCCTAAATCTAATGGGAGTTCCAAAACCCTGGATACTTATGTTGGCGGTTCTCCATGCTGAATCACAGATACGGGTTCATTACAGTGTAAGGGGTGAATTGAGTGAACATATTGAGGTGAAGAACAGGTTCAGGAAAGGCTGTGTGCTAACACCCCTTTTGTTCAATCTGTATGTTAATTCCTGTTTACCTTACCATGAAACTACAGAGGTAGATGTATCACTTTGGGAATAGAAGTTTGTTGGTTGTCAGTTATACTGATGCTTCAGTGCTTCTGTCCAGAACCCCAAATTGCTACAAACATTGTTTGATAAATATTGTGGATATAGGTTCCACTGATGTTTAAAGGTAAACACGGCTAAGTGTCATGTTATTTGTGTTTCTAGCACTAAAAGGAGTTACTCGCTGATCTTTGTGGAAGGACAGAGGTTATCGGTATTTGTCCACTTTGATTAGATTCAATCACAGGTTAACATGGAAGAATCATATTGCTAAACAAGGGATCAAGATGAGACAGGTCATAGGTGGTCTTTTTGTATTTGCAAATACCTTGCAACATCACTCAGCTGAGCCCATGCTGATGATTTATAGGGCTTAAGGGATTTCTGTAGGGGCATGTGGGAGTGAGATAGGGGACTTTAGGAATTTGGAAATGTTACAGAAGACATAGACTTTCTTCCTTGCACACCTTCTGTCAGTCCCTTCCTCTACTTCAGAAATTGTCACACATATTGAGACCGGATCAATTTATCTCACTGATCTTCTATCCAGAAGGCCAACTTTACTAAAGCATGCATTTTGGTCTAGTCAAAATGGGGGAACTGACAAAACGGTTGATTAGGAATGTGATGTCTATGTGAAGTTGTCATAAAATAAGGTGGCTGGTGTACGTCAAGAAGTCACTGTAGAACGTTTGTCTGGGATCTGTTTCGATACACCTTAAACTATTGTAACAGTTCCCAGGAAAATTGCTTAAACCTGAAAGTTTGAACCTTTTGGGAGCAAAATAGAGAAGAAATAACTGCACAGAAGACACAAGTTAGGTTTTATGTACCTCATTTGCCATTAGCAGTTCTGGGAACCTTTCTGTTGATACTATCCATTACCACAGAGCTCTTCTAACCAAAGTGTGGTTTAATGTCTTGCCCTCATAGCCATAGCATTCAATTGGTCTAAGTTCCAGACAGAAGCTAATGCTTGTTGTCTTTGTGGTGAGAGGGAAACACTGCTTTATTTTGTATTGTTCTGTCCCTTAGACCATAACATTAGGAAATGGCACTTACTGAGAATATTAGGGGAGAGTGGTTTGAGGCAATGGACACCAGCTTTTATGTTATTATTATCCAAGCAGAAGTCAAGGTGGTTGTGGCAAGTTATTTAAACAGAGCCTGGCAACGAAGACCTATGATGCAGGTTGGTGAAGGGGTTGAAGATGTGAGGATTTAAGTGTGCTTCTAATAAATTGATTGCTATATGATGTTATGATGGTACCTAATCTGGTTTAAAAATGATGCTTTGGGTTTTCAGGCATTGCGGTACACAGGAAATATTTAGTTTAAGGTATCATATGGTATTGTGGATGTGATGTGTGTTTTTAATTACGTGTTGTGTTTTATTGAATTGGTTTATGGATCATGCAATCAGAAAAAAACTTCTATGACTGACTATTTCAATTTTTATTAAATACAATTATTACACAGAGAACTACATTGAGGTATAAGCCCCTTGCATATTAGAGTGGGATTTTGGACCTAGTGATGAGGGGTCATTTTCCGTGCAAACAATCTTTGGCAGCCGCCGCATTCCCCATTGAAAAGGCAGCAAGTATAGTGATGGGATGCTCTATGACGTTGTTTGTTGAGCATGCGTTATTTGCCATCTTGGTAAAACCAAAAGGGAATCTTGCAGTCACTTGTCAACTGCTCCAGAGCACGAGGATTTCTTAAGGTGAAAATCAGAGTGAGGACTGACAAATTGATTTGGTCAGGATTAGTAGTATGCGTAGTTCAAGGGTGGATTGACATCTGAAATCGGCCCAAGAAAATATTATGAAAGGGGCCAGTCATATATTTAGTCTTGGCAATGTTCCATTTTCTATGTGCCACACAATGAATGAAAAGTGTTTTCACTCCCCGTCAACTGATCTTTTATCTAAAACATGTGCCTAATCCTGAATTTAAAACATGATAGTTCAAGTAGTTTAACATTGGCATCTTTAATGGATTCCCAAAAGAGCAAATGGTATTATCGCTATCCAAACATGTAATCAAAGTGGGGTGTATATATTAGATGGCATAAAGTACCACCCTATAAGCTTATTTTACATCACAATATAGAGGAATGACGAGAAACACCAAGTTCCTTTATAAAGTCACAGAACTCCAATGTGACTTGTCATATCCTTCTTACATTTCTCTTTGGGACTCGTAATCGATAGGGTGGTGTCTGGGTGGAAGGTGAGTCACATGATGCTGTGGGGTGGGTTTGTTTTGACCCTGCTCTTCCCCCACGAATTAGACACAAATATGTACAGGGTGTCAACCTTTCAACATGGTGTCCTGTGAATATTTGGGAATGCCAGGCAAAAGCAACTTCCACATAGTAATAGTGCCATTGTCCTAAATCCACATCTGTGGGTGGCTTAATATCTGATGACTAGGATGCACGTCAACAATGTTTATTCAACATTAAAATGCAGATACTTGCAACTCCATAGATCTAGTCGCAGACTAGAAGGAAATATTGCCTTGCACTTCATCTAGGAATTTCAAAATCTACACACAGTTTAAGATCAAGCAATTAGGGTGATTCTCCATTTGGAGATGTTTGATCATATCTCCCAAGCCAGGTGTATGTTAGACGGCTGACGATCGAGAACCAAATTCATGCATGGGCAATGCTGCAGATTTGGAGAATTTTTAATGGCCTCGCCCCTGAACATCTGTCATCTCTCATAAGACACCCTGTTCCAAATCGTTTTCTTGGGTGTACCTCTCTGAATCTTCTTTCTGTCGCTAAATTTAGGCGATCTCGTCTGCGTGGCAAGTCCCTTAGAGTCCTAGTAGGTCAACTGTGGAACACTCTTCATAAATCAGACAGGGAATGTCCTTCTTAACAGTTATTTAAACAATGCCTAAACCAGCTTTTGGTCTCATTGTGTGTTCCCTCAATTGCTATAAATTTTCCATTTGGTTATTTTCTGTTTTTAATGGCCTCTGTTTTAATTAGTTGTTCTGTTACTCTATTTGTTTTGATTTTAATGTCTGTTGTTGTTATTATTTGTTTAGCACCTACACACTGGTTTTACTGGTAATGTGCTGCACTCAAAAAATATTTTATCTTTCTTCCTTATTATAATGGTTTTATTATAACGAGTTTAATACCGTAGAGGCTTCTAAGCGCAGACCTGTGATTCAAACCTGTGTTCTGTGTCATTCTGTTTCCAAGATGAGCTTGTTGACACTGAGCTATACTACCTGTGATATCATTTGAATACCCAGACCCTGTACTGTAATACTACAAACTTCAACCGTCCACTCTGTATACCCTAGTGCTCTTCCCCGTTTTGATTCCGCTACCGCAAACAGAAGCTATGAAAACGTGGCAGTTTCCACCTTGTTTTTGTTCTTACACCCTTTAAGTATGTAACTCTCTAAGGATGTCTATACATTGGGAAGTGGACATCCGCACAGACATCCCCAACTTAAGACCTGGCTTCTCCTCTAAACCTCCCTCCTCTAAAATTCTGTAAGGTTTCCAACACCAGCAAGGTTCTCCACATATCTTTCCAGACTACGGTGGAGTGACAGATGTCACCAAAGCTTTATCCTGACATCCTCTTTTTAGGCTGTTTGAAGACGTATGATTCATGGATGCAAAGACTTTAAAGTGCGGGTGAGTTTGTGCAAAAATAAAATGAGCACCAAGGCCAGGGTTCATTATGTACTTAGTGATTCAGCATACAACCCTTATATCACAGTCATGCTGGATGCGCGCAGTTGTGTGGCAGTGGTGTATGTGCTGGAGTCTGCTGAGAAGCATTGTTTTTTTGTGAAAGCGGAGGCGGATCCCGGCAAACAAAACCCCCGGTCTGCCTCGTGCTAGCAAAGTGCTGGATAAGTGCAGTTGTGTGGCAGTGGTGTATGTCATGGAGTCTTCTGAGAAGGATTTGTTTGTCTTTTCAAAACAGAAGCAGAGGCAGAGCCCACCAAACAAAACTCCTGGTGTGCCTCTCGCTAGCGAATTGCTGGATAAGCGCAGTTGCGTGGCAGTTGAGTGGCGGGGAGTAGTGGTGTGGATTAATTGAGTTGGATCTCTTGTCTCTTTGCCCTTTTCTGTGGCATTGGGAGTGGAAATCAGAAGTCTGGTGAACAATTTGGTTGCAGTATACCATACCCTCACTTTCAATGCTATTGTTCACAAAATCCTGTTGTAGTGCACTAAGTGCAGTTGAAGCAGTGCTATTGCTGCCGGAGGTCATGGTCCTGTGTTCTGGTGCTGTTCTGAACCCAGATTACGGGACTACTGGGTGTCCCTTAACTTTTTTCATTGCCAAGTGCACTGAGTGCATTTGAAGCAGTTTGAGGAGGGCAGAGTCAGTGGAAACAGTAAGTGGCAGGCCCGGCTGGGTATCTACAGTTACATATAGTGGATGGAATTAAGTTGTACTGTTATAACACTGCTTAAATTAACACGCGTACCAAGGCATAGAGGTATAGAGGTATAATCTAAAAGGTTCTGAACCTACCCTGTTAGAGAAGGAGGTTGTTCAAAACCTCAAGTCCCGAGGTGCATCACTGCAGAAAACAGTTATGTTCAATATTATGGAAAAGGAGACGATCACTGCCTTTTTTAATCAGGTGCAATCAAAATCATATAGTCAGGTAGCCCAATCTCTATCTGATTCAGTAAATCTCACGGCCTGTTTTAAATGACGTTGAGATACTCGTAGAGGGACAAGTGAATACCTCACTGTTGGAAGTATGCCTCAGTCTTGAAGACGAAATACGGGCATTACATGCCCCATCATCCTGATTAAGTACCTCTCCTAACCGTTTACATACCAACGGATTATGGAGGAGGAGGATGAACAGAATTGTGCTGCTGAAATTTGCCAAGACTCCATTAAAGAAGGCGATCAATCAGATTGGCCCCCGGAGAGAGGACAATGCCCAAGATTATACCACAATCATATTTGTAAAATATAAAGATCTGTGGTTGTTGCTATGTTCCCAGAAATGCTCTTTGATTTTATGCAAAGCAGCTAGTATCCCTCACTGGTGCTATTTGTCCCCTGGCCTTTTTCTCATCAGGGTATTTCATAGAAGTATAATAGGAGTGTCGAGATGATAATCTTCTATCAGAAAATAATATAGTTTTGAATATAGTTTTGAAAATATGCGATTTACGATGTTAGTACAATAAAACTGCTCTTCTTTTGCTGAGAATACATACCATTTTGCCTTTTAAAATGCACTTCCTTCTTAGAAAGAAATGCACAGAAGTCGCAACCACGAGTCTTCGACGCTCTATAAAATTCTGGTCCAAGCTCCCGCAGGCAATGGTAGGCAGAGCAGCGATAGTCAAGATGATCATACTCCCCAGATTCCTATACTTTTTCGTGAACATTTGTCACTATGTCCGTCCGCCCTTCTTCAAGAAACTGGAGGCAATCATCAAGGACTTCCTGTGGGGACCTCACAGACACAAACTGTCGCTAGCCATCCTATCCCTGCCACATAAAGAGGGAGGGATAAAGCTACCAGATCTCCAGTTATACTACCTGGCTGCCCAGTTAAGCCACATAACGAAATGGCTCACGGACGAACCTTTGGCTGAATCGGAACTACTGAGGCAATCCTCGATCAACGTAATCCCCAAGGAAACCCTATGGCACCCCATACGGCAATCCCCAGCCACCCCACAGGTAATTGAGCTAGGAAGGAAGATATGGGCCAGGTCCTGTTACATCAAGCAAGTGAAACACCCGTACTCTCCGGATAACCCTATCTTGGCAGACACTTGCAGAACGGAGGCAGACCTATCCACAGCAAGGAGGTGGGAAGAAGCCGGCATATACACATGGGGTGACATGTTTGAGGAAGTGGAATTCAGGGACTTCGAGTCACTAAAGGCCATTGAAGGAATACCCCCAGGCCAGTTTCTCTGGTACCACCGCCTCAAGCAGACCGCCAAGAAACAATGGAACAGCTGGCCAGAGGAGCCCACCCCAGACCCTCTACTACAAGAGATGCACGACCTTACGGATGGTTGGAGACCAGTCTCCAGGCTCTATAACAGACTATATGACAAACCCAACCCTAAAGGCGAAGCTCTGAGGTCAAGATGGGAAGTAGACCTCGAGACCCCAATCACGGATAAAGAATGGGAAAGAGTGTTAATATTCCCCCAAAAAGTGTCAAGGAACGCTAGATTCGGCCAGATCCAGTTGAACGTCCTGTACAGGACATACATGACCCCACACAGGGTCGCCTCCTTCAACAAGACATCCTCCCCAGCATACCCATGGTGTGGGAACGATAACGCGGACATGATCCACATGTTCTGGACTTGCACTAGGGCGATGACACTATGGTCCAAAGCTAAACAGACTTGCATGGACGCCGGAATGCGGAGGTACGAATGGACTCCCGGCGAATGCCTACTGGGAATTTACCCCAGACCCAGCAAATTCAAGCATGCTGTTAGGTTAATGGACATCTCATGCATCCTGGCTAAGAGAACCATCGCGATGGCTTGGAAGACGCCATCGGGCCCCAGGCACGAACGCTGGCTTAAAGAGATGGAGAGATGGACGGCAGCTGAAACTAGAGCCTGGCAAGAAGGAACAACATCAAGCGGTGAAACAGAGAGCGGCACCTTGGACTCTTGGAGGGCCCTCCTGAGAGACATTCGCTTCAGCGCTGACCACAAACCCCCCTGATAACCCATACCATCACACCGACACTAACTCCCTGCACCTGGCCTGAACCGACGGACCCTATATGCGACCCCCCCTGCTTCCTGAAGCACTAGAACATGGGCCTCGACCCATGCATCCACCGAAACGTTCGCTATTACTTGAAGACTGTTGTTGTTTTTTGTTGTTCTTTCCCCCTTCTTCTGTTCTCCCCTCCTCACTATTTCCTCCCTTGTTTACCTCACTGTTTAATTCACATGTTTGTACTGCACGTATTTTTTCACCAAATACCAATAAAATACGTCTGAAAAAAAACTCACACATTTGTCACACTATGCATAAACACTAATACGTTTTTTTTTTAAAGTGAAAATAATAAACGCAGTTGTAAACCGTGCAGCCTCCTTCCCTAGTCTCTTTCGAGGTCTGACAGAACTTGAGCACCAGCTCAGAGCTGATCCACGTTCCCCTCACCTCCCCTTGTAAAGATAATGCACCGTCAGTGCAATGGAGGATAGCTCTGCGACTGCTTCTCTCATTCTACTTTTAGCTGTGATGGCTATAGCAAAGAAGCACCTGACAGAGACAGACGAGAACCCTTCATTCCCTGCTGTTTTGCGGCTGTGGCGGTGGCCTGCCAGGAGGGATGCCTGGCATGTCGGCACGAAGGATCCCCTGTGAGGTTAGGAGGGTGATGTGCACGCTTAAAAGTTGAGTGATTTACCGGCTGGGAGGTCTGGTGAGAGAGGGGACTGATATGGGGCTGTGATCAGGCCCATGCCACCACGACAGGCATAAATAACACTGTTGAATCTTACTTTGGAGAACACTCCTTGCACCTGCCTGAGGTCCTCTTGTGCTCCAGCAGTTGGAGATGAATTGGAATTGTTGACCACCAAAACAGTCCTTGTACAAGATCCCAGCTCCCTACTGCTGCTTTTACATCATAGGCTCATTCCTAGACATGCCGCTGGTACTCAGGTGGGACCACCCTTGAGAACCGATTTCCCTGGACTGTCCAGTCACTTACTGGCCCTCATTACAATACTGGCGGTAACCCATGGCGCTATTAGCACCATGGGTGCTGCCGGTATTGTAACGAGTCTGCCAATGTTCAATGGGGAATTACCACCCCATTCCAAGGTTGGCGGAGCGGTAATTCCCCATTGAACATTGGCCCTTCCCCATTCCCATTTTTGCCCCATAGGGCTCAATGGGACCGGGGAAGGCGGTAATTACGGTACCACAAATTGCGGTATCGTAATTACCTCGAGAGTCCCTTTGCGGGTCCCTACTTTAACGGCTGGTCCAGACCAGCCGTTAAGGTCGGGTCCCGCAAACTTACCTCGTAATTAGGCGCTAAGGGGTTAACGGCACTGCAGCCTTTTACGGCGCCATTAACCCCTTAGCGCCAGGGTCGTAATGACCCCCACTGTGTCTCTGGGATCATTTCCTTGCAGCGTTACACCACTTACATAGCGAAAGTGGGCAAAAGACATTTGCAACTGAGCTTTAAGACAAAACAGCAGTCGCCTATGTCGAAACTTAAATTGTTGCTCTCTACATTGGTGACCCTGGACTGTAGCCTCGTGCTGACATCACCTTGGGGGTGCTGGTGGTGGCTTTGGTAGCTGGGAACCCTGAATCCCCATCAGAACTCTCCATTAACCTGTCCCAGATGAAATCTGGTTTTGAGTCTGTTAACAGTAAACTAGAGAGTGCAACACTTGGATAGTAATCCTGATTTGTAGCCTGTACTACACTCAGACAACACTATGGTAATTGGCCGAATGTATATTGCATTGTGAAACGTAGACCTTTCTCCCACTATCCAGGACTCCCAGACCTAGCTGTGTTTTTCTCCGGTGTTCAACTATATTTGGAAAGTTTTTAACGGGCACTGTGAAAGTATTTAAACTGCATTGTGAACATTTTTAGACAGCATTGTAAAAGTATTTAAACTGATTGCAAAATCTAGGCCTTTCTCCCAATATACAGGACTCTCAGACCTAAGTGTGTTTTTCTCCCGTACGTAAACTGCATTGTGAAAGTAGTCCTGTCTTTGGTTTTGCCTTCTTAGCAAAGCGTTCTTCTAGCAAACTGTTCTACTATTGTCTGAGCTCTTGTCGTTTTCTCCAACTGTCTACTTGTCTCGTCTCTCTCTGTCTCGTCTTCTTGCACCCCTCCCTGTGTCTTTCCCTAATGTTCACCCCACCCACCCCCCCTTCCCACCCTCTTTCCTCTCCCCACCTGTTCTTTGGTTCTCTCTGTCTCTCCTATTTTTTCTAACTGCTTCTTTATCGACTATACTGCTCTCCTCACTAAATCTGGTAGGAAGAGGTTTAAAAAGGACATCCTGGTCTCAAACCCAGGCCTCCCTATCGCTGACGCCTATACCAGTGCTTCCTCCAGGCAACCCCATAGCAACATCCTCTCTGTCATTCCCTCGCCAGACCTATGGACTCCTCACCTGGTCTCTGTGCTTTCTCCTTTCTCTTCTTCTCCCATTAATGGTGGTACCCGGTGGGAGGCTCTCCTGGCCTCCTTCCACTCCTCTAAGGTCATCATTAATGTTTACTTGAATGTTACCATTTTGGTCCAAGGCCCTCAGGCCAACCTTCTCCTCTTTGATAGATGCTTCCCGCACCTCATCAATTTCCTTTATTCTCCTGCTGTCCCCTCTCTTCCCTCCATGGCTTTCTTGCCTCCCCCTGCTGTCTCCTCCTTGGCTACCTTGCCTTCTCCTCCTTCCTCTTCTGCCCCCCCTCAGGCTCCTTCTACACCTCCACAGGGTGTACCTCTGATTTGTACACCTCCCCGGTAGTCTTTCAAGGACGGCAACCTTCTCCATATTGCCACTCTCAACTCTCGCTCAGCTGTCAAACACTCCTCTGACATCTGCTGCCTCCTTGAAGAACTTGACCTCGATATTCTCTGTGTCACCGAGACTTGGTTCACTGCCAACTCTGTCACAAGCTTTGACACTCTCCTCCCTGACAGCTACAAGATCCTCTCCTCGTCCAGGTCCAATTGCCCTGGAGGGGGTGTAGCTGAGTGGATTCCTGCCTCTGTCATTCCTACGCAGGCCTACTCCTCTTTGGAATGCCTTGTCTGCAGACTCTCCCTATCTCCTAGCCATTCCCTTACTGTGGCTACCATCTATTGGCCACCTGGTCAGATATCCTCCTTCTTCTCTGAGTGGGCGGACCTCTCCTCTTCCCTCCTGGTCTCGACCACTCAACTCATCCTTCTTGGAGACATTAACATCCACCTGAATGCTTCCTGTCCTTCCTCTGGACTCTTTCGCAACCTCTGCAACTCTCTCTCACACTCTATCCCCCCTGACTCACTCTGCAGGGCACACTCTGGATGTTCTGATCTCTACAGACTTTCCCCTTTCTATCCCTCTCACCACTCCTCTCTCCTGGAGTGATCACTTTCTCCTTTCCTCCCAGCTCACTCTCTCCACCCCTCAGGCCAAGCCAACTACAGCACTGCCACCTACCTTCTCGGTTCTCCGACCAATGAAGTGTGTGTCAGTTGAGGCTTTCGCTGCCACTTTCTCACCCCCCCTTACCCTTTAGCTGACTCACACCCTGACACAGCCCTTTCTATGCTCCACTCTGCTGTATCTGATACTCTTGATGTTCTTGCCCCTGTCATGAGGATCCTCTTGAAACCTAAAGCCAAGTGCAACTCCTGGTACGACTCAGACCTCGTCACCCTTAAACGCAAGTGCAGGGTGGCTGAGAGGAAATGGTGTGCTTCCTGTACATCCTCAGACAAACTGGCCTGCCGCCTGTTCCAAAGGCAATACCGTCTCTCTGTCCACACCAAAAAGAGAGCCCTCATCCAAGCCCGCATCTCTGTGACATCCAACAACTCGACCAAACTCTTTAAAATATGCAAGGAGATGGCCAATCTTGCTGCAGCCTCTACCTCTCCTGTCCCCTCCCAGGCTCTCTGCACGGCCCTGGCTTCTCACTTCATCTCTAAAACTCAGGACACCCTATCCTTTCTCTCTTCCTCTCCTCATCCTTCCTCTACTCCCCGTTCTTCCTCTGACCCTTCTGTGGCCACCTCTCCTCCCTCCTTCTCTGCCTTTCCCCTGTTCTCCCCAGACAAGGTTTCTGGTAAAGTTTGATCTATGAAAGTCTTGTCAAAACAGGTTCTCCCCTGTTCTTCTAAAACCATCAAGGACCACATTGACACCCTGGCTCCGGCTTTGGCTGACTTCTGCAACCACTCCTTAGCACTGGAGTCTTCCCTTCCCCCCTGAAGCACTCCCTTGTGCATTTTCCTCTTAAGAAACCCCCAGCCGACCCTTCCTGCCCGGCCAACTACCGCCCAGTCTCCATCACTCCTTTCCTGGGCAAACTCATACAAAAGCTGGCCATCTCCCAGCTTAATCTTCACACTGAATCGGTTGGTTGTCTCATGACCATCAGTCTGGCGTCAGAGCTGCCAGAAGCACAAACTGCTCTCCTGAACATCTGTGAAGACCTGCTCTCCAACCTTGTTTCCAATACCCCCTGTGTCCTCATCTTACTTGATCTCTCTTCTACCTTTGACAGGATCAACCATGCCATCCTGCTCAACCATCTCCGTGATAACCTCGGTATCACCGATCAGGCTCTGGCTTGGCTGACCACTTTCCTCTCTAATCGGCCCTCCCAGCTCCTTCCTCTCCTCTATCTCTATCTCTACCTGTGGTATTCCCCAGGGGTCTAACCTCTCTCCCTGGATGTTCAACCGATACCTGGCACTTCTTGCTCACCGCATTGCCGCTCTCTGCCCCAGCTTTCAGTGCTATGCGGATAACACTCAGCTCATTTTCAGGCTCCCTTCCGCCACCTCTTCTATTTCTCTCCTCTCTGACTGTCCGTCTGCTATCCAAGAGTGGTGTACCAGCAATGATCTCTGCCTTAATGCCAGTAAGACTGTGATTCTCCTCATCAGCACACGTGCTCCCTCCTTTCCTATTGCTCTCTGGCCAACCTCTCTTGGCCCTCTTTCTGCTCCCACCTGTGAGGCTAAAAACTTGGGGTCATCTTCGACTCCACACTCTCCTTCTCTCCTCACATCTCTGACGTCTCTAAGAAGTGACACTACCAGCTGCACCTCCTTGGGGGTATTCTTCCTTTCCTCTCCTTCCCCCAGAAGCTCACTGTCTCCAGAGCTCTGGTTCTCTCTAGGCTTGACTACTGCAACAGCTTCTTTCTAAATCTGCCTGCTTCTCCTCTCCGCCCTCTGCAACTCATCCAGGACAGGACTGCAAGACTTGTCCTTGGCCTCAAGCCCAGGAATCGTATCTCTCCAGGACTGAAATCTCTGCACTGGCTCCCAGTGGCTGCGAGGATTAAGTTCAAAACCCTCTGCATTGTCCACATGGCCTTCTGGGGCCTCGGGCCTTAATACCTTCAACTCTCTCTTCCTAAATATCTTCCTTCTCAAACTCTTTGATCATCCGCCTCCAACTCCCTCAGGGTCAGTCGCTTCTCCAAGCAACAAGTTGGTGGTAGATCTTTATCTTCGGCTGGGGCTGCCCTCTGGAACAGCCTCCCTCTCTGAAACTTGAGGAGAACCATCTCTGGTTCCAGAAGCACCTCAAGACCTTCCTCTTTGCTTCTGCTTTCTCTCCTCCTCTTCCCTGCCGAACTCGTGACTGAAACTGCACTGATCACCTGGCTACCCTCTGATCTCGGGCCCAGGTCCCCTCCCCCGCCAGTTGCACACCTGCACTGCCTCCCGGGCAACACCTGCACTTGGGGGCTGTCTCTGTCTCCCTACAATCCCCTACCAGCTCTTCACACTTGATGTTTGCACTTACCCCTGCACTTGCCACCTGCTGGCCGCACTTTTCTACCTATTGTTCTTATTTCTTTTATTCTTTTTATTTTATGTATCTTATTGTTGATCCTGTGTATTGCACTGCCCTTTCCCCCTGCCCCTGCACTTGCACAATCTCAATGTCACCTGACCTAGTAAGATCGTTGTCTTTGTCTTCCCTCTGTTCACCCTCCTTTGCCTCGTCGCGCCTTGAAACACTTGTGTATAGGCGCATTCTAAATGTCATATCATATCATATTCTAGTTTACAAAGTGGATAGAATGCAACAAAGGATAGGTAAGGAAAGTGGCTATATTTCAGAAGCAGAACATCGATTGAGTATCCTGGAGAACAATAGAGCAGAGATGAGTCATGCCTTCCGAAGCCTTCAAAATGAAGTGACGGGCATGCAGGCGAAGAATGAGGATTTGGAGGCAAGTTATAGAAGAAACCAACATAGTGGTAGGGATTCGAGAGTCCAGCAATTTAGGCAATATTGAAACATATATGGAAGAATTCATAAAGAAGGTGCTACAAGACCCACCTCCCTGCCCAGACATTTTACTGTGGCATCAATCAAGGATATTGGCCGGTTGCAACTTGAGTCTAGTGTTCACCTTTATTTTAATATTGGTATTATTGTTGATTCCTTCCAGGTAGCTGGGAAAGATTTTCTGGGCAAAAAAGCATTAAAGATTTTGGTGAAAACTGGGACCCATATTAATTGCTCCTGCTCGAACATATCTATCACCACCTGGTTTGGGCCAGGGGATTTACACAGAGTAATAGAAAACAAGGCCTCCCTTATTTCAACCACCTGAAAGTCAAGAAAGGCTCTATTATCTATTACATAATGTGCTCAAACAAAGCCAGGGGATTTGACCCGAAATTTCACACGAGCTAATCAGCTTCAGATATACATCCACTATTAAAGACACATACCCATTGGAGGGCAACAATTTGAATTGTTCATCATATATTCTGAACCACGCCTTGAGAACGTCCTGAAAGGTCGAAACACATGTCGGCTGTCTACTAATCAATAAATTGGGATTTGAAGCCAGATTCATTTGTCTTTTGGATTTTTAACAAGAATTTTTTGGGATCTGTGCACTGAACTCATACTTCCATCATCATCTTCATGTTTATCTGTACTGGTGTTTACTAGGGGACGCCAGAGGAAGTGTATCACTACAGCAGGCCATACCTCTGTATTTTTTTGTGGTATTAACTACCGCACTGACTATATTACGACCCCCAGTTCTCCTCATTTTATTACATAATGTGGGTCTAAGCCACTATCTATTTTCATAACAGTTTCATCGCCCTTTCGACCAAACAACTTTGAGAAGTGGTTAGTCCAGGGTAAAGGGGTAGGAAACTCATTTGAATGAACTCTAGGGGCACGAGTGCCAAGTGAAACGATCTTCCCAAAATACCCTTTGTTAGATGCTGCATCTTCCAGTTCTTGCCAGCGTTTAGTTTTCCATGCCCCCTTGGCATTAATCAGGGTGTTTTTTGTATAAACGCCTCACTTGGCACAAGTCTTCATTATTTCGCTTTGAACCATTCACTAATCTCAGAAGATTAGACCTCAGGTTTCTACCTTCTTTGTTGTACCATGCTGATTTATGGGTTTTCCGATTACTTGACTGATGGGCAGTAGTCATATTAGATTCACAGATGTTTATAATACTCTTACAGACACATACATGCAATGGGTATGTTTCATTTATAGCGCAACAGAGCTCAATTAAAGGAAGACAGGGCACTATTAGATTGTTAGAGCAAAGTTCTCTGTCCATTGCTGCCCATTTTAATGCTTCGTACTAACAGTTGGAGGACAGCCTAGTGGGTTCCATGTGTTAAAATTGCAGCAAAAATGGCCATTTACACAAAAAATCACTGCAAAAAGGCAGTGGTTTTGCCTAGGCAATCCAGGTAAAGGATGCGGGGGACACCCCCGCAACCCCATCCCCCCTTAAATGGTATAATGGGGTACACCTTTACCGGGTCAAATTTTGCCACGATTTTTTGTAAAGGCGACATATTTGCCGCGATTTTATTTCTGCATACCCCCTAGTGTAAGTCAGTGTAATCATTACTAATATAGTTGACATTACCATAAAAAATCGATAATATCATGGGTTCATGATCGCTCTCTGGACGTTGATCCGTTTTTAGATCCTTTAAATATCGCAACTCGAGTGCATGCAATATAAAGTAATCAATTGTTGACCGGCACCTTGAAGAGCTAAAAGTACTACACCCTGGTCGATCTGTCGCTAGCCTTTCATTTACGGAATGCAGACTATGCGTGCCAGGAGATTAAGTTCTGGTGTATTTGTTGTCCCATCAGTCATAATTGGTGCAGGTATGTTTAGTGCAGCATCTACTAATTTGGTAACATCCCGGGTTAGCAAACAATCACCAAACCTTACATTAAAGTTACCCCCTACTATTACAAGTGAATGGGTATGCCTTCACAAACAGCACCAGAGCTAAAGTTATCCAAGCAATTCAATAATGAAGGGACATCGGATCATGAGGATCTGCGCTGAGAGCCATTGTAAAAATGTATGACGGATGTTACACGCTTCAGACTTTCCATACAAATGTTGACCATTAACATCGTATTAGAGGGCGAATCTGAGCTACATTTAAAGCTTAATCAGTCTTTAGCATGTGTAGCTAGACCACCACTATTTCTCCCTTTGTTGCTGTGGGTTGCCGAAACAAAATACCCTTGGAGGTTTTGGAGGGGTGTGTTTCCCAGGGCCAAGTCCCCTGAAAGAGTAAGACATCAAAACCAGATATATAGTCAACAGATTCTGGGTCCTAAATCTGGGAATTTAAGCCAGCGATGTTCCAGGACAGTACTTTAAAGCACCCATCCCCCACCACAATCGGTGTTAGATTTCCTGTTGATAACGCACATGACCTGTATTACAAACTGGGTCTTGGCCCATGGCTTAGTCGGAAAGAACAGGTCTCACTGAATTGCTGAGTGCTCTCTCCAGAATTAAGGGGGACATGTCCATAATTTCAACTGTCCAAGACATTTTCTGGCTGATCCCTGGTCTTCAAATGGATAGCTGATCCAGCAGTATTCCCTTCTTACATTTTTTGCGCAATAACAAGCAAACACCAGCGTTTGTGTAGATGACATTGTTGGCCACCATTGTCAAAGAATACTTCAATGCCTAGCAGAGATAAAGATTTACGTTTATTCCAAAATATCTTGCGAATACTTGCATCTGCAAAGATCACTCTTATACTGCAGCCACCACAATACATACTGACGGACAATATTTGTATCAGTGGTATCACCTTATTGGAGTTCCCTATAATACCTAGGTTTCCCCTTAATGCCTTGTCCAATCTTCTCCTGTATGCATTTTAATTTCCACAGAACGTGCCCTTGAGGGTGAAAATTAAGTTTTATTTTATCCAGCCTTCAAGCCTTCAAGCCGATCCACCTGAGCGCTTGTGCAAGGGTTTGGTGTTCCTTTTTCTTGGGCTGCATTAAATGATATGTTGGTAAACTTTCCATTGGAATTACTGTTACACGGTTTTTTATCAAGAATAAGAATCAGTTCACAGGTTGTTTTACTGCTGGTTTTTTGAGCCTGCAGCCCTGAGATACTTGCTTGGATCGCAAATCCCAGGTGCTCCCATTTGTCACTGGTTCAAAAGATTGCTCTATTGTCCCTGCAACTGGAATCTCTTGTTCCACTCTCAAAGAGAGGAGATGTAACTCATCTTGCAATGGTATTTCTTCTACTTTAGAGCATGGTATCTCAGTTGCGTTATGCCCATCTGGAGTATTTGCGATGAGCACTGTTCCTCTTGCTGGCGAATTTTGTCATATCTTGGCCTTCCTGGATTTATTAGGTCATTGATTTAAGTCCAGACTTTTCTCTAGTAGGATTTGGTCTTGAATGCAGTCTTCTCTTATGGTTCTGACTGCTTGCAGTATGTTCATGCCATGGCCTCTATCCTTGATAGACTACTGCAAATGTTATCTAAAATATTTTTGTTGGAGTGCCACATTGTCAATGACTCCAGAGAGGCCCTAACAATATGAGGAATGTGGCACGAATTGGGCCTACATTTTTAGCAGCATCGAGGTAATTGTTTTAACCATTTTCGTAATCTGTTGGATTTTTGCTACTTCAGAGCACATATCTGGGCCTATAACAGTTGGAATCAGATCACCTTTGGAGCTACTTGCGTTTGATCTTCTATATCCTGGTTATGTCCTAGACCTTGAGCGGGATCCTGAGTCTCTGTTGTTGATGCCATGGGGTCTTCAGCTTGTCATTCCTTTCTTAAGCTGTGTATTGGATTGGCCGTTGATTGATTTAAATCGGCATTCATATTTAAAGATTCTGGTGGTTGTGGTGCTGGTAAGTCTTTTATGCCAAAATCCATGGCCATTGTTTGTGGTGGAAAACGGCCTTCTCCCCATTTTAGTAATGTGTTTTCCAGTTGTTGAGAAAAAGAATCTAATAAGTCATCCATTCTAGGTCGAGCCACATAATCAAAGGATCTTGTTCTGAGGTGAAAATTGTAGGACAATTATCGTTTCCATGTATGCCACTTTTCTCTTTTACTAGTTTACTGCCAGAAATTCTTCAACAGAACTAAAGGACTCAATGTAGTTTGTATGCGGAATTGATATAATATGATATGATATGATATGGCATTTATAACGAGCCTATACACAAGTGTTTCAAGGTGCGACGAGGCAAGGGGGGGAACAAAGGGAGGACAGACAATGATCCTACTAGGCCAGGTGTCATTCAGATCGCGCAAGTGCATGGGAAGGGGAGAAAGGAAAAGTGCGTGAGGGGAAGGGAGAGGGGAAAGTGCAGTACATGGGAAGTGGAATAAATAAGATAAATAAAACACATAAAACAGCCATCTGGTGGCAAGTGCAAGGAAGTGCAGACATAAGTGCTGGAAGGGGGACTGAAGGCAGACAGGAAAAACGGTCCCCAAGTGCAGGGGTTGCCAGGGAGGCAGTGCAGGTGGGCAGTTGATGGGGCCTGGGCCAAAGATCAGAAAAGGGTGGCCAGGTAAACAGTGCAATTTCAGTCAGGAATTCAGAAAGGGAGGGGAGGAGAGAAAGCAGAAGCAAAGAGGAAGGTTTTGAGGTGTTTCCGGAACCGGAGAGGGTCTCCTCGAGTTTCAGGGAGGCAGGAAGGCTGTTCCAGAGAGAGGCCCCTGCCGAAGATGGTGATCTGCCACCAACTCGTTGCTTGGAGAAGCGACTGACCCTGAGGAAGTTGGAGGCAGATGAGCGAAGAGCTCGAGAAGGAAGATATTTAGGAAGAGAGAGTTGAAGGTATTGCGGCCCCAGAAGGCCATGTGTACAATGCAGAGGGTTTTGAATTTAATCCTCGCAGCCACTGGGAGCCAGTGCAGAGATTTCAGTCCTGGAGAGATACGATCCATAGGCTTGAGGCCAAGGACAAGTCTCCCAGTTCTGTTCTAGATAGGTTGCAGAGGGCGGAGAGTGGAGGCAGGAAGATTTAGATAGAGGCTGTTACAGTAGTCCAGCTTGGAGAGGACCAGGGCTCTGGAGAAAGTGTGCTTCTGGGGGAAGGAGAGGAAAGAATACCTCTAAGGAGGTGTAGCTGGTAGTGTGACTTCTTAGAGACGTCAGAGATGTGAGGGGAGAAGGAGAGTGCAGAGTCGAAGATGACCCCGAGGTTTTTAGCCTTGCAGGTGGGAGGGGGAGGAGGGCTAAGAGAGGCCGGCCAGAGAGTTGCTATGTTGTACAGATTGGGAAGGTTGGATTGACTTCTACTGGAGTTGTTCTTTAAATATTGAGCCCCATCGGCCTTCCTAAGTGTCAGACTCACTTTTTCTGGTTTATGAGAAGTGAGGAATGTACTCTGGGATTGTGTGAATGAGCGCTGCTCACCTAGCTCCAGTGCTTGATCAACACCCTTTCCTTCACCTGCCCCTTCGACTGTGTCAACATCCTCAACCTCCTCATCCTCCTCCCAGGAACATGCTGCTTGCACTTTAGTCAGCTGTAAGGTACAAGGGCCCAATTCTGTTATTAAAGTCTGGAAAGTTCAAAGTTATTGTGAAATAACAGGAGCCAAAATTATCCTGATGCAAGAAACACATCTAAGGGGTGGCTCATTTATGAAAGCATGGGGCAGTACCAGCTCTGGAGGGGTACTTATGCTAATACACAGATCCCTTCCATTTACATTGACTTAGAGCGTAAGGGATGACCAGGTTCGATTTGTCACTATCTCTGGTGTTCTTGCGCGAACTAGAGTGACCATAGTGAATGTGTATGCACCTAATATTGATGGCCCTCAATTTTATATCTCTTTCTTTGAGAAATGCTTGAAATTCCTTGACACCTGCATAATTTGGTCTGGGGATAGACATACTATCCTAAATATGGAAATGAATAGGTCAACTACTACTCATAGAACATTCTTGTAATCCATGTAAGAAATACTCTGAGGGATGGTTTCTTTGGGCCTTGTCGATGTTTGGAGAACTACCCATCCAGTTCTTAGAGAACACTCTTATTATTTTTAGGTAAAATAGTGCACGCAGCACATATTTGGCTTAGAATGACCCAGGAAGTGAATGGTGCTTTAAGTATCACACATATATAATGAATATGTAAAAATATATTAGAAAAAGAGATACAAAGTAAGAAATGAAATAATGACTCACTGTTGGGTAGCACAGTAGGCAGACTGGGATATATTTTAAAATGGATGCCAAAGCACAAAATGGTGTATATCTTTAAGGCAGGTGTTACAGAACCCTGACTCATGCTGATCCAGTAGAAGATCTTTGGCAGCATCTCTCTGCAAGATAATTGCATTTGACAGGAAAACCAGGCAAGATTCATAATGAGAAGGGCATGATTTTTTTAAGACCAATTTGACAAGACCATCTGCATTACTTGGCACCAAATAAATGAACTTATTTGTTTTTCCACGGTATGAGACACTGACTAAACGTGACAGAACCTCAAAGATTAGATAAGAATTAACAAGTGATGTGATTATAATTGCTTTTGGCAGGAGTTGAAGGATGTGTAATTGTGTTCAGCCAGGTCTAAAATAACCTATCAGTCTACGTGTCAGACAGCAAGTGTTTGCCAACTATGAACTAATGTGGGCTTGGTTAGTAACAGATAAGCCACTCAAAAGATATGAAGGGCTTTTCTATGGCTAAAAGGACCTATCAGATATATGCTCAAACAAAGTAGTAATTTGCATGAGGCTGTTGCATCTTTCAATTAAGCCTATATAAACAGGGGAAGGCAGAATGAGTGTGTGTGCTTTCCAGAGTGTCTTGTAACCTGTAATAAAGATGACTGTGCAATTCACGCAGGCGTCCGTTCCTTTGTTCCTGTCTCAGAGTCAGAGTTCACAGATGCCAGAAAGTTTGACGGGATGGGAAAGGACCCTCCTGTACACTACCACTGAAATTCTTAATGCAATTTAGGTGCTCCCTACAGTAAAAGCTCCTGGCTCTGGTGTCTTCCCAGCAGAATTTTATAAAGAATATGTTACAATTTTAGCCCCACATCTGCTGGCGGTCTGGAATGAAGCCATTTCGACAGGCTCCTTGCCGACTGCTATGAGGGAAGTGATGATTAAGTTAATTGCAAAACCTAATATAGATACCACCCTTTGTGCCTCATATAAACCCTTTTCATTGTTAAACATTGGTACGAAAATATTTGCAAAGATACTAGGTAAATGTTCCAGATTACCCCATTAATTCTACCTGACCTGTGTAGCTTTCTCTTTGGGATGTCAATGGCTTTAAACCTGTGCAGGCTCTTCGTGGTCATGTCACAACTTGAACTCAAAGTTTAAGCTGTAGCAGCTGTGATGCTGGAAATGCTTTGGAGAGACAGGGCCTCCTCATCCTTGTCCCACTACTCTCCCTAGTCTGTGTTTTCTGCATGTTTTCTGCTCAGGAGTCCAGTTTGGACCCCTGGCAGTGCAACTCTTCATTCTTGTATTGTTGATGAACAAAACCCATTGGATACCCCCATGGCACCCATGGGTAGGTCTACACCTTGGTACCCCTAGAGTGTTATTTTGGGAATCTGTGTGCTGACACACATAGCAGGGTATGGGCTGATGACAGCTACATGCTGGTTTTGTAGGGACTCTGGTTCTCCCCCCTTTTGGGACACCCAGGCCCTGCCACAGTAATCAATGGATTCCTGAACAAAGATAAGATTGCTTCTTCCGCTGCCATTTCCTTCCTGTTTCTCGAAGTCCTAATAAGCCCTTACTCTGTTCCCTTCCCCTGATTGGATGTTGGGTGGAAGGACCATATATGGTTCTGGGCTGTCTTTCCCAGAGACTGCTTGTTTTGGGTACACCCCAGGGGTGCGACCAGAATTAATGAAAAGAGGATTCAGCTCACATTCTGTGTTGAGGGTGTCTGGTTTTGGTTTTGTGTCACAGTGCCTGTGGTCCTGCCTGAGCCAGCCCTATCTGAAACTGAATGAATGCAGTATGTTCTCTGAAAGGCTGGGAGTTGTCCCCAATACACATCCACTGTTTTGGGTGAATAGCCTGAATGCCTGTGAGCCTGATTGGGTGCTGCATGAAAAATGCACCAGTGTGCGATTGGCTGACTGAACCTAGCTCAGCCTGAGCGAATGGGAGGATTTGTGTATATCAGAAGACCCCTCACTTATCTCTGTGTCAGAAGCTCTGAGTTTTCCTGGAGGTTTATCCTGAATCCAGCTGGAGGAAGAAGTCTGCTGCTGCGACTCTTCATTGTATCCAAAGGCTGCTGAGCTGATTCAAGGACTGATCAAGAGAGGACCTGGATAGGTGACCTCTTACCGTAACTACGAGGGGACATTCTGCAACTGCTGGTCTTCATAGGTCCTGGGGAAGAGTGGTCGGAGATCTTGAGCCCAAGAAGTCCACCAGCATCATCCAGTATCCGGAGGCTGTCCAGGACCATAAGAAAGCCAGTCTGCTCTGTATCACCCAGAATAGAGGGTACCCTGGCCAAGAAATAGTTGTTTTGATCAATTGCGGTCTTTAGTGATACACTTGCAGTGACACCCGAAAAGTCGAAGGATAAAGTGGGAAACTCTGGTGCGTCCAATCTCTGAGGGAGGTTTGGCAGCTCCGGATATGGACCTCTACTATTTAGTATCAGAGGCCCAATTTTCAGTCTTCTGAATGCTAGCCTCTAGATTCTATTCCCATGTTAGAATTGACAGGGAATCGATCCACCCACACCCGCTCCATCTTGCTCTCTTCCAAGCCATTGGATGAGTGTAAATTTGAGGTAGTGTTCTGTATGGTTACATTTATAGGTAGCCTGCACCAAATTATTAATGTGCCATGTCAATATACCCTGTACATGTCCCTCTAGGTAATTAAAGTGCTGCCTACTACATTTCACAAGGACATAGAGCATTCCTGGTCCAGCCTAGGGATACGTTTATGATATGATATGATATGGCATTTATAATGCGCCTATACACAAGTGTTTCAAGGCACGACGAGGCAAGGGAGGGGAAACAGAGGGAGGACAGAGACAACGATCCTACTAGGCCAGGTGACATTGAGATTGCGCAAAGGCAGGGGAGGGGGGGAAGGGGAAAAGTGCAGTGGGAAAGGAGAGGGGGTAGTGCAGTACATAGAATAACAGTAAAATAAATAAGAAAGACAATAAATAAAAGGGCAGCCAGCTGGTGGCAAGTGCAGGGTAAGTGCAGACATCAAGTGTCAAGTGCTAGTAGGGGCTGTAGAGATATAGAACAGCCCCTGAGTGCAAGGGTTACCAGGGGGGCAGTGCAGGTGTGCAACTGGTGGGGGGGACCTGGGCCCGAGATCAGAGGGTAGCCAGGTAACCAGTGCAATTTGAGATTCAGCCAGGAGAACAGCAGGGGTAAGGAGGAGAGAAAGCAGAAGCAAAGATGAAGACCTTGAGGTGCTTCTGGAACCAGAGATAGTTCTCCTCAAGTTTCAGAGAGGCAGGGAGGCTGTTCCAGAGGGAGGCTCCAGCAGAATAGAGAGATGTGCCACCAACCTGCTGCTTGGACAAGCGACTAACACTGAGGAAGTTGGAGACGAATGAACGAAGAGCTCGAGAAGGAAGATATTTAGGAAGAGGGAGTTGAAGTTATTGAGGTGCCAGGCTCCAGAATGCCTTGTGGCCAATGCAGAGGGTTTTGAACTTAATCCTTGCCACCACTGGGAGCCAGTGCAGAGATTTCAGTCCTGGAGAGATACGATCCCTGGGCTTGAGGCCAAGGACAAGTCTCACAGTCCGGTTTTGGATGAGTCGCAGAGGGCGGAGAGTAGCGGCAGGCAGATTTAGAAAGAGGCTGTTGCAGTAGTCCAGCCAACAGAGAACCAGAGTTCTGGAGACAGTGAGCTTCTGGGGGAAGGAGAGGAAATGAAGAATACCTCAGAGGAGGTGCAGCTGGTAGTGTGACTTCTTGGATATGTCTGAGATGTGAGGGGAGAAGGAAAGTGTGGAGTTGAAGATGACACTGAGGTTTTTAGCCTCACAGGTGGGAGTAGGAAGAGGGCCAAGAGAGGCCGGCCAGAGAGTGCAAGAAAGGAGAGAGCAGGTGTGCCAATGAGGAGAATCTCAGTCTTACTGGCATTAAGGCAGAGATCATTGGCGGCACATCACTCCTAGATGGCGGACAGACAGTCAGAGATGAGAGAAGGAGAAGAGGTGGCTGAGGGGAGCCTGAAAATGAGCTGAGTGTCATCCGCATAGCACTGAAAGTTGGGGCAGAGAATGTGGTGGGCAAGAAGTGGCAGTTATTGGTTGAACAGCCAGAGAGAGAGGTTAGACCCATGGGGAACACCACAGGTAGAGATAGAGATAGAGGAGAGGAAGGAGCTAAGTTGGACCTGGGAGGGTCGATCAGAGAGGAAGGAGGTCAGCCAAGCCAGGGCCTGATCGGTGATACCCAGGTTATTACAGAGACGATTGAGCAGGATGGCATGGTTGACCGTGTCAAAGGCAGAAGAGAGATCAAGTAAGATGAGGACATAGGGGGTGTTGGAATCGAGGTGGAGAGCAGGTCTTCGCGGATGTTCAGGAGAGCAGTGTCTGTGCTTCTGGCAGCTGTGAAGCCAGACTGATGGTCAAGGAGACAACCAACAGATTCAGAGTGAAGATTAAGCTGGGAGATGGCCAGCTTTTCCAGGAATCTGCCCAGGAAAGGAGTGATGGCGACAGGACTGTAGTTAGCAGGACAGGAAGGGTCAGCAGTGGGTTTCTTAAAAAGAGGGTGCACAAGGGAGTGCTTCAGGGGGGAGGGGAAGACTCCAGTGGTGAAGGAGTGGTTCCAGAAATCAGCCAGAGCAGTAGCCAGGGTGTCAATGTGGTCCTTTATGGTTTTGGAGGAACAGGGGTCACCCTGTTTTGACGAGGCTTTCATAGATCGGACTTGTCTAGAAACCTTGTCTGAGGAGAACAGGGGAAAGGCAGAGAAGGAGGGAGGAGAGGTGGCCGAAGAAGGGCCAGAGGAAGAGCAGGGAGTAGAGGGAGGAGGAGGAGAGGAAGAGAGAGTGGACAGGATGTCCTGAGTTTTAGAAATGAAATGAGAAGCCAAGGCTGTGCAGAGGGTCTGGGAGGGGACAGGAGAGGTAGAGACTGCAGCAGGATTGGCTAACTCCTTGCAGATTTTAAAGAGTTTGGCCGAGTTGTTAGATGACGCAGAGACGCGGGCTTGGATGAGGGCTCTCAATACGATATGTACCCAGAAAACATGTTTATCTCCAAAACTCAATTTGTTGATGAAGTGGGCAGTAATTTCAAGTTGATATTTCAATATCATTGTATGCGGACAGCATTACGGGCCTGGAGCTTTCAATTCCCCCAAGAATCCCCTCCTTCTCCAATCCATAAATTCATAGTTTCAGCTTTTAATACTTGCTGTCTTATCTCCTCTCTATACAAGTTAATACAACAAGGGACCCCCCTGTAGAAGTTAAAACAACAAGGGACCACCCCCCCAAAAAATAGAAGTGAACTTAACTGGGAAAATGTTATTAATTTATTTATTGGGTATTTATAATGTGCCTATACAGCAAAGTGGTGTTTCAAGGTGCAACAAGACAATAGAGAGGGTGGAGACAGGGATGGAGAATAAACAAAAACTGTGCTACTAGGCCTTGTGTCATTTGGATCGTGCAAGTGCAGTAACAGGAAGTTCAGTGGAGTGGGGAGAAGGGGGGAAAGTGCGGAATGCGCTATTGCTAAGGAGGTAAATGAAGTGCAGGTCAGAGTGGAGAGCGCACACGTGCTGCGGGGGAGGAGGAAGGAGGGGAAGAGGGCCCCTGGGCTATGCGAGTGCTAAGGAGAGGCCAAGTGGCAAGGGAAGGCAGCGAATGCACTGGAATGAAGGTCCACATGCTAAGTGTGAAGACGGAGCTGGATGGGCTGAATAGGGGTGAGGGCCCTGCCAGGCTAGTGCAGGGGAGGGAGCCGAGTAGGGCAAGTGCAGGAAGGGGGCGGGGGTCAGGGGAGACCAAGGTGAAGAGGTAGACTGGGCGAGGAGGGCCAGGTGCCCTATAAGAATCAGAAGAGACCATGCAGCCAGTCAATGCGGCAGAGGGGTAAATTAGCAGAGGAGGAGGAGAGGGGAAGAAGAAGAGAAAAGCAGGGTCTTTAGAAGCTTCCAGAACTTAAGTAGATCTGGCTCAAGTCTGAGAAGGGGAGGGAGGCTATTCCAAAGGGAGGCTCCTGCGAAAGAGAGCGATCTACCCCACAGTCTCTGCTTGGAGAAGCGCCTGATCTACAGAGAGTTGGAGCAGGGAGGTATTTAGGGAGAGAGAGTTGAATGTAGTAGGGTCCCAGGCCCCAGGAAACCTTGTGGATGATGCAGAGGGTCTTGAATTTGATGCCTGCAGCCACAGGGATCCAGTGGAGAGATATTAGGGTTGGAGAGATGCTGTCCCTGGGCTGAAGGCCAAGGATAAGTCTTGAAGTCCTTTTCTGGATTAGTTGAAGGGGGTGAAGGGAGGATTTAGGCAAAATGAGGAAGAGGCTGTTGCAGTAGTCCTGCCTAGAGAGGACCAGAGTTCTGGAGACATTGAGTTTCTGGGGGAATGTGAGGAAATGGAGAATGCCTCTGAGGAGGTGCAGCTGACAGTGGGACTTCTTGACAAGGTCTGTGATGTGAGGAGAGAAGGAGGGAGAGGAGTCGAAGATGAAACCCCATGGTTTCCTTGCCTCACAAGAGGGTGAAGAGAGGGGGCCCAAGGAGGGCGACCAGAGAGTAGGAGGGAAGGGGGGAGCTGGGGTCCCAATGAGAAGGATCTCACTCTTACTGGCGTTAAAGTAGAGATTGTTAGCCGCACACCATGCGTGTATAACAGTTAGACAGTCAGCATTGAGAGAAGAAGTGGAGGGGGCAGAGGAGGGAAGATTGAAGGAGAGCTGCATGTCGTCTGCATAACTCTGGAAGTGAGGAGACAAGGTGGAGATCAAATGGGCTAGAGGGGGAAGGTTGATGTTGAAGAGCCACAGCGAGAGGATAGAGCCCTGAGGGACGCTGCAGGTTGAGAGTGTGGTGGAGGAGAGAAAAGGGCCCAGTTGAACCTGGGATGGTCGGTCAGAGAGGAAGGAGGTCACCCAGTCCAGTGCCAGGTCTGAAGACATCAAAAGGTGATTTCGTGTGGTCCACCCTCTGTGAATATACCAGAATTGTGTCTCTCAGCACTAAACACAAGTTGATTCATTACAAGATTCTACATCAGGTATATATAACCCCCGGTTTTCGGAAAAGATTTGACCCAACACATAGTTGCTGATGCCCCAAATGCCATTCAGAGAGCGCAGATTTTCTCCATATGATTTGGGCATACCCGGGTTTTTTTACATTTTCGGAAGAAATGTTATTTACAACATCGAGAATTTTGGGAATTGATATCCCCCCTGTCCCCTTCGCCTGTGTCTGTAGGGGAGCAAGGGGTTTCTGCAGCGCAAATCATAAACTCTTGTCGATGTGCTTCATTGTTGCTAACCGTAGTATTCTCACAGCTTGGTCTAGCCCCTCTGTCCTGTCTGCTAGTATTCTCACAGCTTGGTCTAACCCCTCTGTCCCGTCTGCTAGTATTCTCAAAGCTCGGTCTAGCCCCTCGGTCCCATCTGCTAGTATTCTCACAGCTTGGTCTAGCCCCTCCATTCCGTCTGCTAGTATTCTCAAAGCTTGGTCAAGCCCCTCTGGCCTGTTTGCTCAGTCCTGGCTGAAAGATTTGATTTGGGCAAGGGAAATGGATTCCAGCGGCAACTGCCCATCCAATTGACTTTTGGGATCCCTTCCATCAGTACCTACTGTCCTTGACAGACAGTTCAGAGAATCCATGACCTGTTTGAGGGGATGTATAGAAGACACAGGAGTTTGCTGGCGAAATGTCCTTCGTGTGGTTAGAGCTCCTTAAATTGTTTATGTTGGAATGAGGTGGCCCACCAGGGTGTTGCTTTTGTACATGCTTGTATGCACTGTGATGACTCATTAAAAAAGGTTTAAAAAACAAATCTGCAGGAGACAAAGTTTGTAATCTTCGATGGGTCTGCAAGGAGAGAGGGCCATGGATCAAAGATGGGGCCGAGTGCAACATAGAACCTGCCTATTAAACGTTGGCCTTATCTTCTGAGACTGGCTCCTGGGTACCACACGTAAAAGTGGAAAAAGCAGTGAAGATCATCACACACTTTTCTAACATGTTTGGAGGAAAGGTACTAAGGTGCACAAAGAAGGAACATGGTGTGCAATTGGCAGCAGCCATACTGTATGGAGGAGCACTCTGAAGAATCTGGTCACCAAAGTTCCTGAATGAGAGCTGGGCCTGCTTGAATGTACCATCCTTCAGTACCGGGGCAGCCATTTCCTGGGAATTGGCAAGACCCCCAACATCCGCAAAGATAATGCTGGCTCCTGTTCTGCACTGCGTTAAGAAAATGGCAGATCAGGAATAAGCCTTTGCGGGCCTGTCGGTAAAAGACTTTTTAAGAAGAGGTACAGAGAGTTATATACCAAGCGCAAGGCCTTCATTAGATCTGTTGGGCAAAGTGGCCCAGACCTACCTGAGCACTGCCACTAAAACATGGATCGCTTTCATAGGATGGAATTTAAAACGGTTCTACCTTTATTTTTCGATCTTAGTTTATGTGTGTGCACTTTTGCTCGATATGTTTTTTCCCCGATTGTTTTATTGAGGTTCTCCACCGTAGCCCACACTCCATCCCCTCACATCCTATCCCATCACCCCCGACACCCACACACGCCCAACATATATTCTACAGATCCTCATTCCGTAACCCCTAAAGCCTCCTCGGGGGCAAGACGCGCACCTGAAAGACATGCTGGGCCTGTATCTCAGAAATCTGTTTATTAAGGATTAAAGCCACTAAACACAAGGGACAGGCTCTCTACATGGCAGTCGAGAATAACGGACTAGAGTCATCAGTGAAGCATAGTAGGAGCAATCAGCAGGGGGGAGGCAAGATAGAAGAAGGTTAACAACAGAAGGGCACTGCACTACTGATGCGCCCTGTCATGCAACACTGTAACCATACACCCCCAACTCCTCCCCTCCCGCTCATAAAGCGAGACATGACATTTTAAAGTGAAGAATCCTGAGTTCTCATGTTTAGAAACACACAACACATATAGAAGTCACACATGCAAACCCCTAAACATTCAGACACTCAAAGAATTGCAAGCCAAAGATCCATACCCCCTTCAGGAACATACCAACCTTTGAACAGTTAGACATACAGTTAAAATAAGAGAGAGCTTTTGGCTTTGCCAATACATGTTCATTGTCCTCTACCTCCCCGTTTTCATTGTATTGTTTGCTGTTGGCCTTCATCTGTTTTGTTTACTTAATTCTAGCAGTGACCCTGTATGTCCCTCATGTCGCCCCACGTGACCAGGCCCTATTTGCTTCTCCGACCAGTGAACAGCGACACGGAGGACCCGTGTGCCTGCGTGGGTTGTGGCAGTTTGCGCAAAAAACAAAGAAAGGAAGCAATTGAGGCCTCCAAAAGTTTAAGATTTACAGTTAAACAATTCAACGCCGATCAGAAAAAACAATAACTCTTTACTCATATTTCTATACAAAAAGGCGTCCTCACTCTAGACCTGCTGCCTTATTAAAGGGGAAAAAATCAAATAGAAGCGCATATTATGGCTCATAGAACATTTCTTCGCACCCATCATTAAGTCTGTTACGTTTTTTTTTCATTATCCGTAGCTGACATTTCCATTCGTTGCTTTATTTTGCTGTTCCCTCACTAGCGACTGCGACTTTCGCAGGTCTGCGGCTGCGCAGACTGAAGGAAGGCGCAGCTGCAGAAAGAAAACACGTGTAAATAGCTGCGAAGGTAGGTAAAGCTTTGGGCCCAGGTCCAAGCACACTAACCCAAAGCCTCCCAACATCTGCTGCTGGGTGGACTGCCTCCCCCGTAAAAAAAAACACAGCATTAGCGAACATTTCTCACAGAAGTTGTTTTTCCAGAGTGTTCTAGATTCATTCTCCCCTCTCACTGGCTCCTGTTTGACTTAATTAAAGGAAGCGGCAGTCCGAATTGGGATTTGACCACCCTGGAGTTGTTCCTGTTTTAATTCTTGTTGCACAGATTTTGCGAATTCCAATCATTCTTAATGGAGCATATTTACTGGACCGGACGCGGGGTTCGAAATAGCTCTGGCTGAATGTTTACGCTTCTCCGGTGTGCTATTTCTGTAAAAATGCCGCGTATCTCTGATTAATCTGCTAGCGCTTCCCACTGATAACGAGGTATGCCGACTGCCGACCTGGCACTGCATAACTGGACCATTTCTGCACGCTTTGTGCGTGCTGCGCGAGGAGGATGCGTGGCTAAAGTGCATCCAGCTAGTTCACCAGGAATGTGATTACACTGGGCAGTGCGGTGGAGGAACGGACTCAACGGAGGCCATGGAGATGGCACAAGTCAAGCTATACTAAACCTTGTAACCGCCTTAACACTGTCGAATACCAAGAACTTCTTCAGCACCATGGGCATTGTGGTTCTGCCCCCCTGGTCCTTCTCCAAATGCCCCTAGAGACAGCTACGACCCTTTTGCCCCTTTGGTGCTGGAACAGTTAGACTGATTGCTTTACCAACTTTCCCCCTGTCAGTATCCAGAGTTCATGTCTTTCCTTTGTGAAACTGTCCTCTGTGTTCCTTTACAGCGTGGGTTGTAATTGTAATGTGCTAGAACTGTCTGTTGAAGTAATAATAAAGTAGATACTTTTATACACCCTTTTATCATTGGTTAATAATTGTATTTTAGCTGTGTTGCAACTAACCAACGATCCACAACCTTGTAAAGATATGCCTGCTGTTCGACCCACGTTACCAAAATTGGCCAAGGAGGTCTTATAATGTACTTGTATTCCAACCTGTTCTGATCCCTTCTGGTGTACTAGAGGTGTGAGACTGATTGATGGTTTAGAAAACGATATTCATTTCTGGACCAATGGTGCCCCGGAAGTTGATTCGTCACATTGGTGGCAAGCCGTCGGATCGGTCGGAGCCTTGCGCACAGCTTAATCACCCAATGATAAAAGTACTGTTGCAGGCAACGTTTAGTCACTGCTAGGTAACAGTTATATTCATGGAGCTTGACATGGAGACTATAAAAGGCATGACCAAGGATGTCCTGCGCGTCTTATGTCAAGCGATGGGACTTCTCCACAGCACTAAGGTTAATAAACCCGGTGATCGAAGTGAGCGGGAACGGTCAGGAGCTGTGGTCCACTACTTTTATTTTTTTCTGTTTACCATTCCTCTACTTTTTACAACCACTTCAGTATTCTATATAGAGGATTTGTCCATTTATGTCCCTGTGCAAGTGTAAAGTTGTAAAAGTAGCATTAGCTATTAGTCACTTCGACTATTGGAATGCCCCGGCCACAACACTGGTCAAATGTTGCACTATGCTTCCGCCTACACTCTTCCCTGCCGAGACCGCATGTTCCACTACATTTTTCTGTACACGTCTACCACTGAATAAACCTGAGTTGCTGACCAGCCTCCAAGCTTGGGTAGTAGAAGCAAGGGTGATTGGGGAGAAGACCCTTAGGGGATGGGCTAGGCCCTGTGTCCCCAAATGGACAAGGCCTTCCGGAGGAGGTAAATGATGGAGACGACTGCTGTTCAGTTTGATTCTGCACAAATCCATCCCCACCCTGCTGCAAAAACGCAGGTGGATTCATCATCCCCCCCTTGTAAATTGGTCATTTTGCACCATCCCTCGACTTCTGCACATACGCGCTACATGCCCTGTCATCCCACACGTCCAACACGTTGGCGGCGGTCTGATCATTTGCCCATTTTGCATATTCTGATTGCCACCTTGCAGATTCTGAAAGCCACCCTGATTATTTTGTCATCCCCTTCCTCGGGAGCCTCTTCCTCTTGGGCTAAACCCATTATTGCTTTGATTGAACTGTCTTTGGTTATTGACCTGCTTTGCATTGGATCCATTTGTGTTAGTTAACATTGCCCCTTCAATGGCATATTTCTAAAGTTTTTTTCTGCACTAATTTGCCTCTTCGCCTTTCCTTGTATCATTCTTCCTCCAATTTTTCTCTTGCAGCAGCCTGCAATAATGCGCAATGATCAGTTGTATTTCTGACCAGGGCTTAGCTTTGATTCCTTCCAACTTCTTGAGCTACTTCTTCACCTGTTCTGGCTGCCCTTGACATAATATATGGTAAAACATGGGTATAGATTTCCCCCAAGATTCACGAGTTTCCATTACCCATGCGTCTTGAAACATCTGAATGTAAAGCAACGGATCATCTCCCTCTTTCATCTTACGGGTCATTATAGCTCCCATGTCAGAAGTGTCCGGGTATAGCACTCGAAGCGCTTTCCATACCGCGGTTCTGCAACTGTTAAACTGCGGTATTGACTGTAGTCACACCAGGGTAATCTGCACGTGTCAAAACATCATCAGCTCTATCACTAAGTATGGCGATCAAAAAACCCTTGATATCCCCAATAGCCAACGTATTACCTCCCGTCATTTTTTCTAACTCGTGTATATATTTCCCAGCTCCAGAGGTCAACATTGGGAGCTTGTTTTTTAGATTCGCTCTATCCATCTGTGGCCATGGTATATACTGTGACCTTGTCCCTCCCTTCTCTAATAAGGGAAACTGTGACGCACTGAACTCCTTTTCTTCTCTCATCATTTATCTGTCTACCGCAGAGGTAATATTCGCACATCGCCGTCTGCCTGGCAATGTCCTTAACCTGCTTACATATGGTGGGGAAGACACCCCCTTTTGACCATGTGGCAGTCCTTCATTCCGATCTGACTGTGTCACTGACTCTGATACATTAGATGCGGACACGGTTAAATCCGACCATCTTATTCCCTTACCCTTAGAGAGACGTCTCTCACGACCTCGCTCTGTGTCTCTTTATTCTCTTTCTTCTCTTTCACAGGCTTCCCTTTCTTTGCCTGAGCCCAACTCATGCAGCTTCTCTCATCTTCCTCATTACTATTTAGAGTTATCCGATCTAACGACAGATCTCTATGGCTGCTGCTGCGTAAAGCATCCTCAGTATCGTACAACTGAGTGCTTTCAAGTCGCTCATCTTTTCCCTTTCCTTGGGGTACTTTTTCTAGTCCCAGCACATCATATATTCTATCGATTGTCTCTCCGATACTTCTGGTGTCGAAATCATCTTCTGGATTTATTCTAGATGTGCTTGGTACTGAATCGTACTCAGGAAAGTATTCTTCTATATCTTCCCACTCTACCACTGGATTGGGTTTTCTAACCTCCCTTTCCAGATACTCGAGATCATGCGCTCTCTGTCTTCGCTTACGTTCTAAGTCATCATCAAATTCTCTACGCTTCCTCGCTTCCTCTCTAACCCTGTCTTCCTCCTTTTTCCTAGTATCGCTTCATTCATTTGCCCTTTGTTTTTCCGCATCTCTCTGCCTTTTTATTCTCTTCTCTCATATCTTTTGCTCTTCTTCTTCCATTCTTCTTTGTTCTATTCTTTCCTGATCATCAGCTGTCCTCTGCTTATTGTCGCGTTTTCTTTGTTCTTCCGCCTTTTCCTGTTTTCTGACCTGCTCATCATGATATAATTGCTCTCGTTTCTGCCTATCCTTTTTTCTTGCCCCTTCTTCTCTTAATCGTCCTTCCTTTTCCTTATCCCTTCTTTCTTGTTCGTCTCGTTCTCCCCTTTGTCTTATGTCCTCAATGCCCTTACCATAGAGTTTCCATACAATCTGACCTCCCATCCATTCATTCTGTGTGAGTGCCATCTCATCAATTCTATCTTCATCTCCTTTCCATCACTTTACCTCTCTTCCCGTACCTAGAGATGTACTTTCTTGTGCTTGATCACCTTTTTCCTTTTCGCGTCTCTCCTTGTCCCTTGGGACTTTAGAGGCAATATTGCTTTCCCTGTCCTTCTCTGAGCTTTCGTCACTACTTTGCGTAGGTGACTCATATGACGGGTTGCTATATCCCATGGCTGTTTTAAGTTCCCTCAGTGGGTACAATCCTTCATCTTTACTAGCTTTGTTATTTATTTCAGACGGGGCGGGTGGCGCAGAAGGCTCTTATCCCCCCTCTTTGCATATATTCCGTATCCAATCTAATGGCGGCTCCTCCTCTCTTTCTTCCTGGTACATCTTCCAAAGTTCTAAACTAGCCAGGCGTCTGTCTAACTTTTAACCAGTGAACGTGGCATGTAAATATATCGTCATGTGCTGCAGGACCGTTTTGGATAGTGATCCGCCTTGGGTCCACGGCATAAACATTTTTTCTGCTGTCCCTTTAACCCATTCCGCACTATACTGTTTAAGCTTAGGTGCGTTTTTCGGCAACTGTTTACACAGATGTATTAACGGAGTGATATCTTCCATGCCCGAGAATGTCTATCCCTTATTCATATAACACTTGCTTATTTTTCACTTCACACTCTGTGTCTCAAAATCAACAATATGAGCGAGCACCAATCGTTGCAAACTCCAATCCCGTTATTTCAAAATTTTTTACTTTAATCTTGCTAAAAAACAACCATCAACCCATATCATGCAATAATTTCCTTTTATAATTGTGCAATTTTCATACCTTTTTTCACATAAAACTGTTTTCCACTATAATGTCACAATTTTACTCAAACACATAAAAAAAACAGACAAACTCTGGCTGGCCACATAAATCTTATGCTGTCTGCTCTATCAGACGCATCTTACCCCTAATGTCTGTTCCGACTTGGAACTTAAGCCTATCTCTTTTGAATTGTCTTTCATCAATCCATTCTCCTACGTCATCCTATTTACAGGACTTTAGATAAGGGCTTCTGCTAGCATTCTTTAAAATCTAGGAACTGGGCGTATACTCTTATCGCGGCCACACTCACGATAACACTTTATATTGCTCGGCCACACTGAAGTCAATGGGCCTCATTACGAGGCAGGCGGTAAGGGATTACTGGCACCGGTAAGTGCACCGGGGCCGGTAATCCCTTACCGCCCTACTACGAGTTCCCTTTGCGGGTCCTCCCTTAACGCCTGGTTTTTCTAGGCGTTAAGGACGGGACCCACAAAGGGACTCTGGAGCTAATTACGGTACCTCAATTTGCGGTACCGTTATTAGCGCCTTCCCCATTCCCACTGAGCCCTATGGGTCCCCTGGTGAATGGGGAATTACCGGTCCCGCCAACCTTGGAATGGACCGGTAATTGCTCCATTCACCAGGGCGGAGTTGGAACGAGTTTGGAGGCAGCCATGGCGCTAATGGCTACCTCCAACCTCGTAATGAGTCCCAATATCTTTGCCTTTATATATACATTACACTCTTACTCTGATGTTATATTTTATCCCGCCTCCCTCCGTTACCTTCCCTTACATGTTTTTTTAAGCATGCATGCTTTGCCAAAACATTGTAGGGTCGATTCATAGAACAAATGTGCGCCGGAAATCTTGGCGTAAGCCGGCGCAAGCGTGAAAAAGAAAGTGCACGCGCACGCGTGCGATTCATGGAAGGACCTGTGCGTGTTTACTGTGGGATTGGCGCCAAACCCGAGCATGGCGCGCATGGGCACAAACGTCACAGCAACATCCCGAATGCCATGCGCGACACGCACAGCGAAAGAGCACAACGTCGGCGCACACACCAAAAAGGGGCGGGACATGGCCAGGACACGCGGAATGGGGAACAACGTGTGAAAAAGAAGGCGTAACTGGGGAAGTACTGCAGGGAAATACACGGAACGCCCACAAGTATGCGAACAACACGTATTCATGGAATTGATTACGGGAAACCCACGCACGCTAAAAGACTCGCACAGGCGTCAACACGTCCACCACACGAAGGCAGGCGGAAGCGTCCCCGTGAGCAGTATAAAAGTGCATGCAAACAACAAACACGTATATACAGCTACGATGAATGCCTCATTTGTCGCATCACTGATCATGGGACACCGCAGGAGGAGGAGAATAGCCAGGCCCCGCATTTATTTGCCCCGGACCAGCCTTTTTGGGATGCCTGACGACCAGGTCTATGGCAGGTATAAGTTTCCACCTTGTATCATCCTAGACCTGGTCAGGGAGTGGGAAGATGACCTTACATCCCCCACCCTGTGCTCCCAAGCATTGAGCCCCTTGGAGAAGATGCTCAATGTCCTGCATTTTTTGGCCACTGTGTCATTTCAGCAGATAACTGCCATAGTGGGGGGGTCTCACAGGCCACGCAGTCACGCTGCCTACACCAGGTGTTGGCAATCATGACTGCGCGTCCCTCAGTCCGCAGGCACATATACATGCCCAGAACACCCGCAGAAAGGCAGGCCGTGGTCCAGGACTTTTACAGGGTGGCCCACTTCCCCAAAGTGCTCGGTGCCATAGATTGCACCCATGTGGCCCTACGTCCACCTAGGGTCACTGAGCACATCTATCGAAACCGAAAGCACTGGCATTCCATCAACGTGCAGGATATATGGGATGCCAAGGGAATCATCACCTCTGTCTATGCAAACTACCCTGGCTCTACCCATGACAGTTTCATATACAGAATGTCCGCCCTGAGCCGGGCTCTGGAAGCTGGGAAGCATGGCGACACATGGCTCCTGGGTGAGTACAAATGCCTGTGCACATGCATGCATGTCACACACAGACAAATACACAAACCCAACTAATTACAACCATTATCACCTCCCCAGGGGACAGTGCCTACCCTCTGAGCAACCACCCCAAGTAACATACAACGCTGCCCATATTGCAACCAGGGGCATAGTGGAGTGCACATTCAGAGTACTCAAGTCACGCTTCCGCTCCCTTGACAGCTCTGGTAGCCAGCTACTATATGCACCCCCAGTAGTGTGCAGGATCATTGTGGCAGCATGTGTCCTGCACAATGATGCAACACGGCGGGACGTACCGGTGAACATGGTGGTGCCCCCACATCCCCAACCACACGCACAGGCACCTCCGTGGAAACCTGTGCTGTCTCCTGCCCCTCCCCCTGGACTGCACCACTTGCACCAGTGGTACCACCCCCACCAGGCCCCATGTGCAGCTCTGTAGCAGCCTCCTCCTCCTTTATGCCCACCACCAACCTGGATGGCTCCGCACCATCTTCCACCGTTGCAGGCCCCTGTGGGGGCTCATCCGCCCCTCCCACTGCAGCCGTAGAGGCAGATGTGGCACCAGTCCCCTCGCTCCCAGATGATGGTATTTCCTGGGAGGGTGACTGGGCCTTGCGTCGCTGGCCGGTGGAGGCATCCTTGCTGCTTTCCTCCACAGTGCCATCTCCGCCCTCTTCTTCACTCGCTGCTGTGTAAAGGGAGACATTGGGCCTCATTACGACCCGGACGGTAAGGGAACAACGATGCCGGTAAATGATTACCGGCATCGCTTACCTCTCCAGACGATCATTAATTAACGGTGCCTCTAATAGCGGCATGGGTGCAGGCACGCGACCCTTCATGTCGGCAATACCGGCATGGTGTAAACAGGAGGACATCACAAGTCAGGCGGCCATGCAAAGAACGGCCTACTGAAGGCCCGAAAAGTACCTTACCGGCATGGAGCAAATACTGGCATCGCGGACCACCCGTAAACGGCCATGTGCAGTGTTCCCAACTGTCACAGGTGCACACAATCAGCACAGGTGGAGGAAATATAGACTGAGCCAGCACAAAAGGAGCACACCCCACCCCTTCCCACACCCAGTCACACACCAAAATGGTTCCCATACTACTAGCAATGCTGGGGCTGGAGGACATGATTGCAGTGGAACTCCAGCTACAACAACAACAACAACAACAACAGGCAGCACAGAGGAGACGCAGCCCCCAATCCCTCGCATCAGAGCCAGTCCATACAACCTAACCCCTGAACAGATCCACACCCTGTACCGTCTGGACCGGGACACCATCACCACCATTGTGGACATGATACATGACGACATTGTCAGCCTGATTGAAACACGCCCCGCCATCCCACCCCTACTGAAGGTAGTGTCTGTGCTCCACTTCCTGGCCACAGGCACCTACCAGCACACAGTGGGGCACATGCATGGCATATCACAACCATTATTCTCATGTACTCTGAACCAAGTGCTTGATGCCCTCCTGAAGCACACAGGTGACCACATTTACTTACCACTGACTGCCAAGGAGATCTCAAACACCAAAGTTGGTTTCCATTCACTGGCCGGCATCCCTAGTTGCATTGGCGCCATTGACTGCACCCATGTGGAATTGGTGGTCCCACATGCCATGGAGGTAGCGTACCGCAACCGTAAGTTATACCACTCCATCAACGTGCAAATGGTATGTGACTCAAACAAGATCATCACACATTGTTGTGCCTGATTCCCCGGATCAACCCATGATTCAATGGTCCTGCGGAACTCCACGATACCACGCTACATGGAGCGAGATGCAGGACAGAGATCCTGGCTTCTCGGTGAGTTGCATGTTAGGCTCATGGAAATGCGATGTGGGTAGGTGATTGGGGGAAGAGATGCATACTTCACCTGGCTGAGATGGGGAGGAGAGATGCATACTTCACCTGGTTGAGATGGGGGGGGGAGATGCATACTTCACCTGGCTGAGATGGGGGTGGTGGGGAGATGCATACTTCACCTGGCTGAGATGGGGGGGGGGAGAGATGCATACTTCACCTTGCTGCGAGTGCCTGACAGAATGGACCATCCTCATACCCCGAAGCAGGCCAGACCGGACCTGACACCTGACCACATAATGAAAGATGTAAGCTGCCCTACCATGTAAATGATGCAGTGTCACAACCATTCCATAGCCATCTACATGTGCACTGTACTCAATCAGACCGTATCCCCCGCAACACAATGCAGCTACAAGCAATTAGTATGGCCAATACACAGCACCAAATACCATCAACAGAAAGGACAGTCCTCCATTACTGCGTACAAAGGAGTCACATGAGGGCCAAATACATTAATACACCACTAAACTGACACAGAGGTCCAACAAAACTGCATGTCATCATTTGTTGTGCATAGTGAGATCATCATGAGGCTGACATCAACGGTGACAGGATGAAAGCATACAAATGACTGCACATCAGCCAGATCATGGAAACAACCAGTGTGGACTAACACAGTGCATGAGCACTCACGAGGAACAGGACCCCCCTGCGCTCACTAGACGATGGCACGCACACCTGTCCATAAGAGGAATACGAGGAATATCGTGTGTCTCCATTCATGCATGGAAATGTGGTTGCAATCAGGAAATAAATGCATGCTATGGTGTCATTGATACAGGTCCCATATGATGTGATGACTTACACATATACATTGTTGCCCACATGCAGGTGATGGAGGGTATCCCTTGAAGAGGTGGCTCCTTACCCCAGTCCGGAACCCACAGAACAGGCACGAGGAGGACTACAATCGTGCGCATACACGTACCCGTGTGGTGATTGAGCAGACATTTGGCCTCTTGAAGGCATGGTTTCGCTGCCTCAGCAGGTCTGGTGGGGCACTCCTGTACGGCCATGAGAAGGTGGCCAAGATCGTCATGGCATGTGTCATGCTACACAATATGTGCATCAGACAGAATGTGCCACTGCCCCCTGACACTGAAATGCAACCACCTGACGATGAGGATGAGGAGGGTGGAGATGGGGCTGCACTTCAGGGAGGCAGCGATGCACAGGAGGGACGTGCCATGCATCAGACACTGATCAACCAATGTTTCTAGCACACATGGACGGGGAGTGTGACATGGAGGTGGCACTCAGGGCACTGGGTGTGTCAGGGACATGGACACTGTAGACTGTTCACCAATAAAGCACACGTACACAATAAGCAATGTCCGCACATGTGAATTATGATTTCCCAACAGGTGTATTAAAGAAATATAGCAAAGTGCACAAGCCCTCCACCCCACACACCCTCTCCCCCTGCCCCCCCTCAACTCCACCACACACCCTCTCCCCTCCCCCCTCAACTCCCCCACACACCCTCTCCACTCTCCCCCCTCAACTCCCCCACACACACTCTCCCCCTCCCCCCTCAACTCCCCCACACACCCTCTCTCCCCTCCCCCCTCAACTCCCCCACACACCCTTTCCCCCCTCCCCACTCAACTCCCCCACACGCCCTCTCTCCCCTCCCCCCTTGACTTCCCCACACATGGTGTGCAGTAGCGTGCAACATTAGTCCACATGGCACCAGTATGCCTGGCTGTACCTATAGCCCTCCCCCTCTTCCAGCACCAGGTGCACCCCTGTCCGATCTGCGTAGGTTCCGGCCAGACCTACGCACGGAGCTGGTCCTGGTTGAGCTTGCATTGGAAGATGTCCCAGGCTGTTCTGGCAACTGTGGTGGACGCATGGCCTGCATTGCTGCCACCATTTCAGAGAGGACCTGCCACACTGCAGTCAATTTGCTGCAAATGTCCTTCGAGGTGGTCTCGATTGCTGTTTTCAGGGATGCAGCACATTCCCTAATGTCAACCCTTGCCTGGCCACATTCCGTTATATGCTGTGTCAACAGCCTTGTTAGCTCCTCCTGGCACTTCTGAATAGCCTTGATCCCCTATTGGCTGTTTGGAACTGTGGTGGATGTGTGAGGGGTTTCCAACATGCTTTGTTGCATGCACAGTTGCCGTGGGGCTGGAACTTGCGGGCCATGAATCACCAGGAGACAGCCCGTGCATGCTGCTGTTGTGCAAGCTGCATGGGGAGAGTTGTGGTGAATGCAGGGGGCCTGTGGCGGTAGTTGCTCCATTCAGCTGAACATCTGCCTCATCGTCCGACACGGCTGCTGTGGCAGCTGTCTCACCCACTGTGCTGCTGGCAGCCGATGCAGGGCCTTCTGCCACTGGCTCCTGGTTGCTGGTAGCTGGTGTGGGTGCTGTTGTGGGGGCCGTAGTGCACATTGGTGCTGTGGCCTCTGGGGTTTTCTTGGCCTTCAGCAGTGGTGCAGGTTGGCCTCTACCCCATGAAGTCGAGGGGCGGTGTTCTCCCTCCTCGCCCCTGGCCTTCTTTTGTGGTGTGGCATCATCCTCCTTAGTGTCCTCGTCACCGCTGTCTGAACGCGTGCCTGTGGGTGACCAATAGAGGGAGAGGGTTAGTGATGGGTCTACAGGCATCAGGTATGCATTGGGGTGGCTGCATTCATATGGAATGGCAGTTGATTAACATTGTGGGAGTGACATACGGGTTCCTTGGCTTTTGGGTGGGTGCATGGAAGCGTCTGGGTTGAAACACATATGGGGTGCATTATGCATGTGGACAAGATGATGCTGTGCACTGCCTGTAGGCAGTCTTGTACATATGTGACTGGTGGACCCTGCTCTACATCATTGCACTGTCAGTTCAGGTGGACATCATCGTGTTGGTATTAGCATTATTTCATTTGGGACACCTACCTGCATCGGCCAATGATGGGGCTCCTCGCTCCTTGTCCCCCACCACCTCAATTGCCTCCGTCCCTATGGTGCTGGCGCAGATCTCCTCCCATGGTTGCAACTTGATGGGGGAGTCCGCACCTCCGCCTGTCGTCATCCCCAGGTTGCGGTTGACAGAGAGGATGCTCCGCACGCATAAACGCAGATTGTCCCAGCGCTTACGGACATCTTTGGGAGTGCGGGGTGTGGTGCCAACAGCACTTACTTTCTGGGCAACCTCTGCCAATATCTGTTTCTTGTGCTGCACTGCAGGGCGGGGCATGTCAGAGGAGAAGACATCTGCATGTTCCTGCAGCGTCTCCACCAGCATGGTCCACTCCTCTTGGGAGAAGGGCTCCTTGTGCTGGCGATCTGTGATTTTTTTAACAGCTTTTGGCATGGTGAGATGCAGCAGGTAGTGGTGGAGGTGTGGTAGAGTTCTGGGGGTCAGATGGCTCCTGGTTGTGGTGGATGACAATGGATTGTGTTTTTAAAGATGGCCGCCATGCTCTTTCCCATTCCTGTGCGATGACGCTACTTCCGGTTCTGCTTATTAGCGGTGACCGCTAATAGCGGTTACCGCTAGCGGTCACCGCTAATGCTGATGGCTTGGATGCCGGTGGAGCTATTTGCACTTTGTACGATGCGGAAAGGGAGATTTTTCGCACTTTTACGGCATGGTGGTGGGGTCATTACCGGCAAGGCGCAAAGCTCGTGCCCGCATACTCGTAATAGGCCGCTTTTAGCGGTCTTTTGCCAGCATGGACACGGTAGTTGCTCCATGCCGGTAATGACCGGTACTTAGCGCCCGGGTCGTAATGAGGCCCATTGAATACAAGCATCAGGGTACTGAACTATAGTCCCCTAGACAAAAAGCAATGGCACATGAGTAGCACTGTCATACGTCACTTTCATCATGTCCCTCCACAACACATGGGTCAGTGCAGGCAACACACATGCAAGAACAGGCATGGCACATGAAACATCCATTGGCATCCATATCCAAGGCACCGTAGTTGCATCCAATGATGGGCTGATTCTCACATGCACCATGGGACATGCAGGTCACATGCACATGCGTCACCGGAGGGTCATGCATTTGGCCCGGTATACCCCCAGACACAGTGGATACAGGGATGACTAGGCTGTATCAGTGAATCAACACATCGTCACCAACATGTGTCATGCATCCATGGCGCACACATTACTCAAACACACAGACATGTACACCATGCATGTCCATGACAACAGCACACATCTCTCACACCCCAAACATGTCAAATTACAGACACAGGCATGCATACATGTGTGCGTTCCACATGCTGCTCCGCATGATGCATTGTTACACATGCATCATCCATGTGGGTCACGCCTGACTGGACTCACATGTGGCACCATCATGTCCCTGCACACACACATCCAAACATGACCCATTTCACACATGCAGCCAAGTAGCTAACTACCAGCACACTGCAACATGCCCTTTTTTAAACATGAGTGCATGGACACTTACCGTTCGACTCCAGACGGGCCTGCATCCTGAGGATCTGGTGGTGAAGCACTGGGCGAATGCGCTCCAGGACCCTCATCTGCTGGTTGGGAGGCTGGCCCCGGCGCCCCACTGCATCCTCTGCTTCCTAGAGGCACCGTGCCTTCTTGAGGGTCGTGGACTGTAGTCCTTCCAGCACTTCCTGACGTGTTTGATGTCACGGGGTGCCACCCCCTCCGCGTTGATGGCACCCACTATGTCCTTCCAGATCCTCTTCCATCCTTCCTTGTTGGTGCGCGATTGTGTGAAGAGGGCATCATAATGCCCCAGAACTTGCTCCACCAGGATACCAACTTCATTTTCACTGAAGCTGGTAGCCCTCTGCCTCTCTGGCTGGGGTTTGCCACTGGTGCCGGAAGGTGTTGTGTCGGACATGGCAACCCCTGAGGCAGGTGTGGGTGCGCAACTGGGTCCTTAGCTGGGCTGTGGAGTGATGGTACTTCAGTCGGTAGTCTTCTGTTCCAGCAGGGGTGGTCACTGCAACTGGGCCCCTGTAGATGGCAGATGTGCAGGCACTAAATGGCAGGGCACGGTGGCAGCAGGCCGCAGCAAATGGTTCGTGGGAGGCTACTCGGGGCTCTGGGGGGCAGTAATTCGGCCTTCTGGGCAGGAGCGTGGTCTTCCGTGTATTGTCGTGTGGCCAGCTTGATACGGGGTGATTTGGCACGTGAAAAAACAGCATGTCAGCGTGTAATTCGAGGAAAGGACCTTAGCGCGTAAGCGCGTCTGTGACGTAACACACGCGGGCGTTTCCCTTGCCATGGGTTGAAGGTCCCACGTGGGTTTCTATCGCTCTGTATGTGCTCTTCGTGGGATGCGGTATGTGAATTACGATGGTGCGCGTGGACTTTTACACGAGTTTTGGCTGGCGCGAGCAAGGTATGTGTATTCCGAGGGGTGCGTGGGGAGTTTTCCAGCCATTTCCGATAGCACGAGCGGGGTACGTGTATTCCAAGGGGTGCACAGGGAGTTTTCCACACGTTTTCGATAGCGCAAGAGCGGTACGTGTATTCCGAGGGGTGCGCGTGGACTTTTCCAGGCATTTTCAATAGCAGGAATGGGATACGTGTATTCCGAGGGGTGTGCGGGGAGTTTTCCACATGTTTTCGATAGCACGAGAGCGGTATGTGTATTCCGAGGGGTGCGCATGGACTTTACACGCGTTTTCGATAGTGCTGGCGGGGTACCTGTATTCTGAGGGGTGTGCAGGGAGTTTTCCACACATTTTCGATAGCGCGAGAAGGGTACATGTATTCCGAGGGGTGCGTGTGGACTTTTACATGCGTTTTCGATAGCACGAGTGGGGTACGTGTATTCGGAGGGGTGCGCAAGGAGTTTTCCATGCGTTTTTGATAGCGGGAGAGCGATACATGTATTCCGAGGTGTGCGCGTGGACTTTTACACATATTTTCATGCTTGGGGGAGCTGTATGCTGGTCCCCTGGCCTTTGTGCCATGTAGGAGATTTGTGCAATGTTTTTGGCGCATGTGGCGGGATTGGGGGTGTTACTGGTGCTGCCGCATGGTCGCTGCCCCACTCTGCGCCACGGCTGGTTATGGGTGCTAAAATCCATAAATACGCTGTGCGCTGAAATGGGTTTTGGCACACATAGCTGGCGCAGACTGCCACACGTGCACACTGTGCTCAAGCCGCGTGCGCCACCTGTGCGCCGAATTCTATGAATTACCCCCTCAGTCTTTTTTACTCCCCGTCGCATGTTTTTCATCTACGGACGCTCTGGATCACCGCCTTCGGTACCGCCTCTCTGTGCCGCTCGTCCGATCTGCTACTCATAGTTATGGGAGGGGATTTTGGGAGGAAGCAAGGGACCCGTCACACCTTACCTGTAGGTTTTTTTCACTTAGTCTATCCACTATCTACGGGGAGCTTCTCGTTCTATCAGCCAGATGGCAAAGGACGTGTGATATTGCTGAGGACCCGAAGTTAGTTATGTCAACAGTAGATGGATATCCTTATCTAATCTAACCATCTAACTCTTCTACCAAGTGAACTGGATGATCTCCAAACTGCCCTTTAGATGAGTAGCAGTACCCTTGAGATAGATGAGGATGCAGATTCATACTCATGCATCAAATAATTAAGACAACTTAATAGTTTGGCAAAGTGAGTCCGTTTAATGACAAGTTCATAAAATGGGGAGTACAACGAACATCAGCAATCGCTCAATCTTCTCGCTCTCTTTACTTTCAGAAAAAACACAATATTCATAGCAAACATTTGTCATTGCTGACATACAACCTGAGCAGGTACTAACATCATTCTACGTGGCAACCTTAAAAACCTAGCATGCAACGTGATAGGTGAGGTAACTTAATATAGTTACTATATCTGTATATGGTAACAGGGAGAGGGGATTGGATAATCACTGTCAGGTGGGGCACTAAGCCCTCCCTTCAAAATGGCCACTATGAACAGCACTAAAAGTATGACATCCCATTGGCTCTACTCACTATAGGACCCTAGATTACATGGTCCACTAGGATTGGGTTGGCATCAACCCCATTTATACTTTTCCACCTACGTCTAGCTGCACGCAGAAAGAACATCCAGGTGCAGAGAAGCTTGTCTGCACCCCAGCTTCCCACCAATTATGCTACAATCAATCATCACCTCAATAGTCATTTGTCAATTACTGCTTTGTAGGCCTTGAGTCTGCTCTGTGCTCTGAGAACTTTTAAGGAGTATGGACATGGCGGAGATCCATGCGTAGGTGTGAAAGTCTCACTCTTCCAGCCTGCCTTTGTCACGTGACTGAACACCGTGAAATTGGCCTTTCTCCGTGTCTTTTCGTATATTTGATTTAATCCTCTGTTCTCTTCTCTTCTTAATTGTATCCAATGTCGGCTTATTCCAGCCAGATAAGACCTTGCCTTCCTAGCATGGTTATCTTTAGCTGAGTTTTGCTCTGTCTCGATTCTCGATTTTCTTGCTGCGACACACTCCATTTGAGGCCTTTTATAACCTTTGTTCAATTCTGCTCATATGCGTAGTGGACTTGCATTCATATGTAAAGTGCTTCTTGAGGTAAATACTTGTAAACATTTGGTGCTTGCCGCAATCTATTGACTATTAAGCATAGCTAGCTTCACAATTTCTTTGCCTCTTGCAGTTACTTTGCATTTGCACACGTTTAAACTAACTAAATATCTTCATCATGTATGTGCCATGAGTATCTTCATCTTGAGCCCAAGCTCTCACTTATCCGTGGTATCCCCTTTATATGCGTAGTGGACTTGCATATCCGTGGTATCGTCTCATATGCCTAGTGGACTTGCATTCATACATAAAGTGCTTCTTTAGGTAAATACTTGTAAACTTTTGGTGCTTGCCGCAATCTGTTGACTATTAAGCATAGCTAGCTTCACAATTTCTTTGCCTCTTGCAGTTACTTTGCATCTGTACACGTTTAAACTAACTAAATCTCTTCATCATGTATGTGCCATGAGTTACTTCATCTTGAGCCCAAGCAGTCACTTATCCGTGGTATCGCCTTTATATTTTGCCTCTTGTCAGTATTCTTAGGTTATTATATCTTCTATATGTGCGTCAGTCTGATTTATTATGATGTCACCATTCATTTTCTTTCATTATCTTCTTTGCTTCTTTGGGTATTTCATTCAAACACCCGTCATATTGTCTAGGATGTAGATATGGCTTTCTCAATGGATACCTTACTGTCCAGGTTTTTTTAGGTGTCGGTATATTAATAGGTGCTGTTACACTGATAGGTGCTGGGCAGAGCCCATGTGCTGCTCTCTGCTCATTAAACTGTTCTTCATACCTCACATACTCTGGTGTGAACTCAATAGGCAATGGAAGGTGGGCAACTGGAGTGGGGGCGATACTTGACACTTTCTCTTCAGTGCGTAAGTGAATTTTATGGTAAGAGTAAGTGCCCCTTGGCGATAGTAAAGTTCAGCTGGCGAGGTGTAACAACCCAGCGCTGTGTAGCCGGGAAAGACTCCATCCTTGTCCCTTGTCTGTTGGGTAATGATCTTCCTGATCCCTAAATAGTCGCAGAAGCTAGATGATAGAGGGCCAAAGAGAATGCCAGGCTGAATGCTCTGAAAGCCTTAAGGCCTGGAGTGCTTCCAGAGGGCTTGTTGGAAGGACCGGCATGGCCCCTTCCGCAGTCCACTTCCACAGACTGAGTCGCCTACTCCTGGGAGAGAGGGGCTAGTAGCCACGGAGGACCCTACTTTGGTAGCAGCAGACCTTGTGACTTCAGAGTTGCCTGGTGCAGTGCAGGAACCTGAGGTGGAGGACCAGGTGGGCGCAGATCTGAAGGATCTGCCCAAGCTGGATGAGTTTGCATCGGCTGGAGGCCCAGATCAGACTGACCTCTACAGAGCCCAGAAAGAGTGTCCCACTCTGGCGGGTCTGCAGAAGCAGGCAGAGGAGCAGGCTAAGGGCACGGCCCCTAGACTTTTTAAAGTGTGCTGGGAGGATGGACTCCTGTACAGTGAGCCAAAGGATTCTAATGTGAGGACACCAGAAGGTTGGTGGTTCTCCAATGCCACAGAAATATCCTTTTTCTATTTGGCTCACCAAATTCCTTTAGTGGGTCACTTGGGAGTGACTAAGACATCAGACTGGTTGTCTGTGCACTTTTACTGACTGCAGTTCAGCATAAAAGTTAAGGAATTTCTCCGGTCCTGCCCCACTTGTCAAGCTTCTGGCAAGTCAGGTGGTTCCATAAAGGACCCCTTAATTCCACTACCTGTGGTTGGGCGGCCTTTCAAGAGAATAGCCATGGATATTGTGGGTCCTTTGGATCCTCAAACCAGCTCAGGGAACATATATATCTTGGTGGTGGTGGAAACCGCTATGAGATAACCTAGGGCTGTCCCTCTGAGGATCATCATGGTTGCAAAGGCTCTGACTGGATATTCTCCAATGATGGATTCCCCAAGGAAGTATTTTCTGACAGCGGCTCAAACCTCATATCAGCATACATGAACGCTAAGTGGGAAGAGTGTAGAGTCACCTACTAGTTCTCTACCTCCTTACATCCACAAACCAATGGGCTTGTTGAGCGTTCAACAAGAGCCTGAAAGGCATGATAGGTGGCTTGGAAGAGCACCAGAGGAGAAAATGGGATATTCTCCTGCCATGCCTTCTGTTCGCCTACTGGAGGTGCCACAGAACATAGTAGGGTTTAGCCCATTTGAGCTTCTGTCTGGACAAACTGTCTGAGGTCCGCTCAGCCTAGTGAAGGAGGGATGGGAAAGCAAACCCTCATCCCCTTCACAAGATGTGGTGGACTATGTACTCGGCCTTCGGTCTAGAATGGTAAAGTACATGGAACAGTCAACAAAGAATCTAAATGCCGGTCAGGAGCTGGTGAAGCACTGGCACGACCAAAAGGCCACAGTGACAGTCTATTCTCCGGGCCGTGGGTATGGATTATGGAGCCAGTCAAACCCAGTGCCCTTCAGGAAAAGTGGACTGGCCGTACTGTGTGCTGGAAAAGGTCAGTGAGGTGAATTATCTTATTGATGTGAAAGGACCTAAACCGATGTGCAGGGTCTTTCACGTCAACCGGCTAAAAACCCATTATAGCTGGGATGATTTGGTCATGGCATTAGTGATGGACGGAGAGACTGAGGAGACGACCAATCCACTCCCAGACCTCCTGCACACTGAAGCTACAGATGGGTCAGTTGTAGGTGTCAACCTTGCAACAGACCTATCGGAACAGCAACTGGCAGACTGTTGCTGTTTGCTGGGACATTTTGCTGATCTGTTTTCTCTGACTGCTGGTCACGCAGATTGGTGCACCCATGATGTGGACACTGCAGACAGTAAGCTGGTGAAGAGCAGAATTCACTGGATGTCCGATAAGGTCAGGGACACCATCAAGGAGTATGTTTCCAAGATGTTGTTCCTAGGATTGATAGAGCCATCCCCAGTACCTGGGCTAGCCCAGTGGCCTGCTCCCGAAAAAGACCAGTGATGGGAAAACTGAGGTTAGCTTTTGTGTGGACTACAGGGGGCTCAAATCTGTCATGAAGACAGATTCTCATCCCATTCCTCGGGCAGATGAGCTCATTGACAAGCTCGGCGCTGCCAAGTACATGAGTACTTTTGACCTCACAGCAGGGTATTGGCAGGTCGACTTGACAGATGGAGCAAAAGAGAGGTGGGCATTCTCAACCCTGGAAGGACATTATCAGTTCACAGCGATGCCCTACAGATTGAAGAATGCCCCAGCCACTTTTCAGAGGAAGGCTAAAAGGTTTTGTCTGGACTGGAAAACGTCAGTTTTGCCTATTTAGATGACATTGCTGTGTTTAGCCACACCTGGTAGGACCATGTATCCCACCTGAAACAAGTGCTTCAGGCTCTGCAGAATGCAGGCCTGACTATCAAGGCCATGAAGTTCCAGATTGCGCAGGTTCCCGTGACCTACCTAGGCCACCTGGTCGGTGGAGGTAAGAAATAACCTCTCAAAGCAAAGGTACAGACTGTGAAAAAGTGGGACATCCCCACCACACAGATGCAGGTGAGTGCTTTTTAGGTCTCAACGGGTGCTACTGGTCGTTCATCAGAGGGTATGGTACCATTGCCATGCCCCTGAATGATGTAACGTCCAAAAAGATGTCAAAGAAGGTAACTTGGACCCCCGCCTGTCAAACCTCCTTTCAGGATTTAAAGAATGGATTGTGCAGGGCCCTAGTACTGAAAGTGCCAGACTATGGTCAGGAATTCATTATCCAGACACCTGTGATTTTGGGATTGGAGCAATCTGAGCACAGATGAACTCTGAAGGGGTAGAGCAACCTGTTGCTTACATTAGCAGGTGGTTGACAAAAAGGGCAAGGAACTGGGCTGTCATAGAAAAAGAAGTGTATGCGGTCGTGTGGGCCGTAAAGAAGCGAAAACCCTACATCTTTGGGTCTCACTTTACGATCCAGATGGACCACAGGTCTCTGTGATGGTTAATGGTCATGCAAGGGGAGAACACTAAGCTTTTGTGGTGGGCCATATCCCTAGAGGGATTAGATATGGACATCCAGCACAAGCCAGGCTCCCAGCCTAGAAATGCAGTTGGCATCAGCTGCTACTTTCACCTCGATGACGAACCTGACCCTCAGTAGGGTGGCGGTTCACATGTTGAGGCTGGGAGGCATGTGATGAATTCGACCATCTGCATGGGGAGAGTGCGCTTGCCTGGGCGTTTTTAATTTTTTTATAATGAAAAGGAATGATGGGAGACCAACCTCTGAGGACTGGTTGAGGCCATTCCACACACAGTCCATCCGCTTCCCGCACAAAATGCATAGTCACATCTACTCCTGGAAGACACAGCCTACAGGCGCCATCTTCTCCTGTCATATTCAGCTGGAATGTGACAGCCCCGGCTACATCAAAGCATCTTAAGGAGGGGGAAGGCACACCTTCCCCCAGCATGGGCAGCCTAATTTAAATATGAAATGCCCCAGGGATCTGAATTCCTTTTGTACTCAGGCTGGTGGCAGTGCATACTAATGAGATAATTGAAGAAAGCCTAGAGGAGAGACTTGATTGACGGAGGAGACAAATGGAAGGGGGCGCTAACACTCCTTTGGTATGCAATGTGTCAACTTGAAGCTAGTTCTCACCCTTCTGTATGAAAGGCAGTGAAATGCATGTCTGGGTCCACCATTTACCATAGGTAAGCCCCTGCAGATCTGACCCCTTTTGGAGGGGAGAAGTATGTGGTTTGGGGGGGACAGAAAGTCTGCTCACAGCACAAACTTCAAGGGAACCCTGGGCTTTAATCAAGAATCACAGCGGGTTCAGTTAACCAGAGAGACACTTTGATCTACAACAGACAGGGAGATGGGTGGGGCTTAGGTATATGTTGTCACCCCTTTGTCTGTCCTGTGCTGAGAACTCTGGTCCTAGCCTCACGCATAACAGAATATTGTTGGTGGGGACCCAGGCCTGGTTCAATAAGGTGGGCTTAGCCTACACCAATTACTGGGGCCCATTTGGCTTTAAAAGAGGGCTGAACCCCTCACTTAGCAGATCATCTGAAGACTTTGAAAAGAGTAAGAAGAAGGACTCATTTGGACCCGAGCTGTAGGTACAGGCTACCTTACATCTTCCACCAGTGAGGGAAGGCCAGGAGTTCCAAGAGGGAAGCCAGATCACCGCCCCTAAACATCTCCCAGGTAACAGAGGGAGAAACTAGACTCAAAGGACCCGTCCAGCAGCTCCAGAACCGGTACCCAGCCAGCACACAGCGTGTCCTGCTAGGTTCAGACAGCAAGCTTCCTAGGTGGGAAATGCCAGAGAGTTCCAGGACAAAGGACAAGGCTCAAACACTCTCTTGAGCTTTGGGCCGTCTGCCTTGAAAGGATGCAATGAGCCCTGCAAAGAGGCTCAGAGGAGTGCCACACAAGCATCATCCAGCGTCCATCTTTTAAGGACATTTTTAGGCAGTCGAGTCCTCAAACCGCATCCGGCTGCACCCCTGACTCTTACCATGCAGCAGTCAAAAGAGCTTTCCGAGCTGCCTCAATCAGCATTCCAGATACGCCAATCAGCACCAAGACAATGATTCTTGGCCCCGAGCCGCTGCACCGTCCGTCCAGCCTCGCTTGCCGTACTGCCTGCCGCCTGATACTCGCAGCTGTCCCTGCCACTAACTCTATCTCAAGGGCTTCAAAGCGCCATGGAATCGCCTCAACGCTGTCGAGTACCAAGACCTGCTACAGCACCAGGTACATTGTGGTTCTGCCCCCCCTGGTCCTTCTCCAAAGGTCCCTAGAGACAGTTGCAACTCTTTTTGCCCCTTTAATGCTGGAACCAAATAACCTTGAACAGTAAGACTGATTGCTTTACCAACTACCCTCCTGTCTGTATCCAGAATGCATCCCTTTATTTTATGAAGCTGTTTGTCTTTGTCATGATGCCCGCTCCCGGGGAGCCGGTTCAAGCCCGGCGTCCCCGAAAGCGGACATCCAGTCCCCAAGGAAGGACCCAGCAACCCCATATAGGGGCCCTTTGGACAGTGTCCTGGCGCCTATGGCGCCAGGCTCATAAAAGACATCAGTCCTGGCGCCATAGGCGCCAGGCTCATTATGGGAATGCTTGGGTGCACTTACCTGATGCAGACCATGCTGCAGGATCCCGGCCTCCTTGAGGCCTGAAAGGAACTACTTTACCTGTGGGACTAATTTACCATCTGGGCGTGGTCAGGGGAAGGATACATACCTGATTGGAGGAAGGATACATACCTGGAACTTCTTCCAAGGCTATTTAAACCCCACCCGAACAGCCACACGTGCTTCGCATTGTTCTGCATCTAGCAGCTGGACGCGCACCGTGTCTGCTCCTGCATCCTGACTTCTGCCACGCCTGCCAGCATCCTGGATCACCTGCAAAGGAAGAGAAGAAGAGAACAGAAGAAGGAAAAGTCCTTACCTGCTAAATCCGCATCCCAGAGACATCTCGACGACAATCCTGAAAAGGAAGACTTTAATTTAAAAGCTCATCGTGTCGATCGCTGCAGCGCCGCATTCCACTCACCTTTACAGGGCGCCTCCATGTTCAGCAGCGATCATACGGATTCGCAGTCACGCCCCAGCGCCTAGGGAGAAAAACACCAGAACAAAAGGTGAGAGAGAGAAGGGAATAAGGAAAGCTAAATCTCCATGTTAAGACTTACCTGTTGATTCATTCCCTCTTCATTTCGGGTCCGCGCCGCATCCTGGCATTTCCGGAACCCGGCCCCTAAGGGGAAAAAGAGACATCAGCGTTAATGAGCGAATGAAAAGACATTTCCAAAAAACGCTCATTAAAGACTTACCTGATTTCTACAAGGATTTCACGGCTCATCTCGGGTCGGTGCCTGTTCCCCGGCATTCCGTACCCCGGCCCCTATGGGGAAAAAGACACTAGCATTAGTACATTAATGCATGGACACAAGGGGAACCTCTTATCAAAAAACTTACCTGGAAGCCAAGCAAGTTTGGTTCTCACCAATCCGAAAATCCAGTGAAATAACTGGATACCAACGCGCCCCTGCATCAGAAGCAGGATGGAGAGCTTGTCCTTCCAGACCCTAAGGTGAGACGCTACGAGAAATCACAGAAGGGTTTCAAGGAGGGTGAGAGGGGAAAGTGGGAGACCAATTGCATTACCCCGCAGACAGTTAATCCCCTATTTTCGCCTACAGAAGGATACTTCTGCGAGCCAGACAAGCCAGATTTGGGGGCCCGGTCCAGTCCGTCTTCCGAACCCTGCGCATCACCTTAGAAGAGGTCACAGCAGCGCGAACCAGGCCAGCGCCTCTGTGGGAGTCAGGTGAGCGTAACAGTCTTCTGTGTTCCTTTACAGTGTGGGTTGTAATTGTAGTATGCTAGAACTGTCTGTTGTAGTATTAATATGGCAGATATCTGTATACAACCTTGACTGGACAGCACCTTTTATCATTGTGTAATAATTGTATTTTCGCTGTGTTGCAACTAACCAATGATCCACAACATTGTGAAGATAAGCATGCCGTTCCGTCCACGTTACCAAAATTGGACAAGGAGATCTTATAATTTACTTGTGTTCCAATCTTTTGGGATCCCTTTTGGTGTACTAGACGTGGGGCTGATTGATGGTTTAGAAACCGATATTCATCCCTGCACCACTAGTGCCCCGGAAGTTGATTTGTCACAGTGCTCAAGACGGTTTTTCTGCTGGCCATCACCTCAGCAAGGCGATTGTGGGAATATGGGTGCTTTCCTGTGAGCCACCGTATTTGGCAGTTACCAAGAGGCTTTATTCCTCAGATACCACCCCCCTTTCCTTCCCGAAGTGATTTGGAAATTTCACAGGTCACAGGACATTACACCCTCTCCTGAAAAATGGCTGTTCCGCAAGATAGATGTCTTAGAGAAGTGTAGACATCTCTGTTCCTCTAATAGTTTGTTGGCCACCTTTTGGGCGGATATCACCAAAGAAACAAGTTACAGTTCCCACGATTAGTTGTTGGTTAAAGGATAACATCTCTCTAGCATATAGGTTTTGAGCCTCCTTCAGGGGGACAGGGAAGGCCCGCCAGTGGTATGTCAGCTTCCCTTGCTGAAGCTATAGGGGTGTCTATTCAGGATATTTGTTGAGCTGCAAACCAAATCCAGCTCTATAGGCTTAGTCTGCAACAACAGGAGGATGCAGCCTTTGGAACAGGAGTGCTGATGTACCCCTAGTGATAGCTAAACCATTTGCACATTGAATAGTGTCTGTTGATCTTGAATAAAATTGGTGATTGATGGGGTTCATATCACCTTTTTGTGTGGGTACTGCTAGGGCCATTCATTACCTCAAGTTGATATACATCACAAGTAAGTATTGGGACGAGGAAGAGGGATGTGGATCTAATGCTGGGATTACTTACCGGTAATCTTCGTGACTCCTAGACATACTCATCCTTGTTGCAGTACTTACGTCCCACCATGCCCTGCCAACTAAGAAGGAGAATGGGCCTACAAGAGCAGTTATACACATCTGTAGTGAGGGAGGAGGTGGGACTAGAGAGTATTAATAGAATGTGAAAAATGATTCATGGAAAGAGGCAGGGTTACCTCAAAAGAACGTACTGGGACGAGGAAGAGTAAGACTAGGAGTAATGGAGATTCCCGGTAAGTAACCCCAGGAGTAGCATAATGGCATGTGTAATCTGGGAATTACCCTGAACACCGCTCCTCGTCCAGGTCCTTACTTAATTAGTGCTTAGGCCTCAGCACTCGTACGTACTATGCAACACACATAAGTGAACCCAACATCTGTGTTAATTGAAGGAAATGTAATCAATTCATACTGTCGCATCCCACTTCCCCCAGTATGAGGCGATGTCACTATGTAGCTCCACTCAGTGACACAAAAATACAATGGAAGTTAGTGTTTCTAGGGTGTTGCTGTGTGTAAAAAGAGGCAATCTTGTGGGGTTGCTTGCCTTGTACTTATAAAGAAGATGTACCTTTCCAAGGGCCTCCTTTGTCATATGAGGTGGTGCTAAGACTGGCTGAAGCCCATCAGAAACCCCATGGCAGCATCCCAGAGGGAAGGTGCAGCGCCCGCCCTGGTGCCGGAGAGAAGAGCGGATGTGTACTGGCAGATGCTGGATGACAAAGCGGGACACACCTCAAGAAGGTACCCGAGACAGCTGCGGGAAGAGATAAGCAGTGTGGCATGCACGCTGAAAAGTAGCAGACATTTGCCACTGCAGTTACAGTCAGGGGTACGTCCGAGGAGCGAGGCAGCTTCATTTGCTGCATGAAGACACCTCCTAAAGCATTGCCCAGGATCCAGCAAACCAGAACACGTTGAGAAACTGGCATACCGCCAACCAGAGGAAGCTGCTGGATTCAGCGTTTATGAAATAGGCATGCAAGAGACGGTCAAGCACCCTGATGGCAAGAACGAGTGTTGCCCTGAAAAGATTCAGGGGAACACAAGATGAAAGCAAAGCAGCAGAGATCTTCATCAGAGCCCTTGGGGGTCAGCAAGCTCCTGCAACCTCGGCACTCAACTTGATGCTAGACTGTAAGGAGGTGTAGGCGAAGGAGAACTGTGGCCCAGTGCCGATCTCCTCTAGAGGAAGCTTTCAGGGTAGGGCACGTAGCTCACCAAGCACCCGCCACATACAGGACATACAGCCCAATACAAACCACTAAGCATTCCCCTAAAGTGTTAGTGACAAGCAGGGGACATTGGCCCAGGGAAAGATATATGGATTGAGAGAGACTATGCAGTACTAGGGAAAGCTGCTTCTGGTTTGGGAGCTCAGCCCCTTTAGCCTACAGTAGGGACTGCCGAGTTGTTCACTTGATATGTGATAAATGAGGATGGGATACACAAAACTAAATGATGTAGGACAGCGCTCACCAATAATGACGATGAAGATGATGCCCTTCCATGAGGGGAACTAGATAGAGGAAGACATCCCAAAGGCCCCTGGGTCTGTAAATGCAATACAATCATCATGATGATGAACGAATACAAAGAATAATATTCAGAGACGTAATAAGTGAGGTACAATTACAACAAGTAGACACAGATCCGGTGGGATCTGAGGAGAAACAGATCAGGTTGGCAAGGTGGTTCTAAGACTTACTCCGGTTGAAAAATTGACAAACTCAAGGAAAAATCTACATATCATGAAACCGAATCACCCCTCTTTTGAGTTGGTCATACCAAAACATGGGCGAAATCAAGTTACACCCCGATGCTCTAGAAGTGGTGATGTTGTGCCAGGAGCAAAGAGGATGAAGAATGAGGCATCTTCAGGAGCGGAGTGGGATGCCTGAAAGACCCCACACGTAGGACTGTGCTATGCAGGAATTGTGAGCTAGTGGTGCACAAGGTCAGTCCTATTCCTTGTCATTAGACAAGAAGTCAAGAGAGAACTGCAGATGCTAGGACAAGATGGCATTATCACAAGGATAGATGGCTTGGAACCTGGATTGACATTCTCTCCCCAATATAAATTACATGTTAGCACCAGTAGGTGAGGCGAAAGTGTTACCACTCTTGATCTCACCGCTGCCTAGCACCAGATCTGACTTCACCCAGCGCCAATGGTTCTAACGCCCCTCATAATCTTAGATCGCTTGTATCAGTTTTGGCAAATGCCTTTTGATTGGTCTCAGTCTACTGTTTTTTCAGTAAACAATTTGCCATGTATTCAATGCTAAGATTGGCATAGGATATTTGGCACGAGCAAGGATAGACACGATCAAAATCTAGACCGAGCCTTGGTAATTCTGGAAGTAAGTGGAATGACCTTGAACGGAGATAAGTGCGTTCGGGAGGCCGGAGACTGAATAATTAGGTCAGGTGATCTTGGCAAGGGGAGTGGAACTGAGGAAGGATCTCATTGACACAATGCGATATATCTTGGAACAGAAGAGTTATAGAGAGTGCATGTCCTTCCTTAGGATGGCAGCGTAGAAGGCTAGGTTTGTCCATAACTATTCATACCACAATACCTGCCTAGGGGAGACAAGACATATTGTGGAATGTAGAAGTTTGGAAAAGTTAAAAGGGCTCCTCAAGAATCGTATACAGCAGAAGAACAATACTTTCCACCAAGGCCAGCAGTAGGCGTCTACGGGCTGTGCTGCTAGAGTCGGTGGATAGGTAGGAGGATGTCATTGCCCTTGTGTCAAGGTTACTGAAGGGCTCCAAATACAAATATCCCATCATAGAAAAGTAATTGCTCGCTGTGAACTTGGACGTCGAAACGCTTTACACATTCATCGGGGCATCAAATTCGAGGCACGCACAGACCTCAAATCTCTTCTGGAGCTGCGGACCATGAAAGGGATATACAAAATCTCCTCCTTTATACAGAAGTGGGTCTCTGTGCTTCAAGAGCACACATTGGAAGTTCAGTCTATTCCAGCAGCAAAGAATACATCCACAGATAACCAATCAAGGGTCACCTCCCGAATGGACGACACAAAAGACAAAGATACTGGGGGTGGACGGGAAGATAGTGTCCTGTGATGCCCGGTGCCAGGCGACGAGGAAGACCAAGCAACTCTCACACGTGTTAGAAACAATTGGATCAGGCAGAATGTGCAACCCTGAGCTGAGAGCCGAGAAACGCAACAGGCGGATGATGGTGGCAAATGAAGGAAGAGGTAAATGTGAGCAATGGAATAGAATGGAAATAAATGCAAGCTGCGAGTGCACATTGCGGGGGGGGGGGGGACCAAGAAGTAGAACGCGCCGTAAGGGAATGCATCATCTTTGACAAAGGAGACAAAGCCTGCACACAGCCCTAATGACCAAAAAGCACATCACCTCGAACTTTATTTTTTATTTATTTAGGTATTATTTATTTGTATTTATTTGTATTCCTTGGCTCAGCACTTTGCACTTTCCCCTCCCCCTCTCCCTTGCACTTGCGCGTTCTCAATGTCACTGGGCCTAGTAAGATCGTTGTTTTGTCTTCCTGTGTTCCCCTCCCTTGCCTCGTCGCGCTCTGAAACACATGTGTACGAGCGCGATACAAATAAAATATCAATATCAACTCCTGGGGCGGAGTTGGCTTTCCTGGAAATGTTAGGTAGTACTCAAAGATCACCTCTCAATCTGGGCTGAAATCAAGTTCACACTGAACATGTGTACCTTGGGCGTGATGTCTATCCTGGATGACATGTCATGCCAGTGTTCTATCATGTATCCAGGAGGAGAAAAAGGCCGCTTAACATATCAGCTATCCCCAGTATCCCCATGAAAGCAAATGGGGCAGCCTGGATGGGCATCAGAACGCGGCCATCAGAGCAACCAGAACACCCCGACACCTAGATGTGTATATTCAGTAGCAGCCCATGGTGGCGGAGGAGGGTCTGGGCAGTATTGGCAGTAGTTCCGCCTCTGGCAGTAGCTGAATCTGTAATGTTTTCCCATGCCAGTTACCTGGATAGAGGAAATGTTAATATCATGTTGCCACCCCCCCCCCCGTTTCTTTCTTCACCTTTCCGCCCTTCCTCTTTATTAGTCTTCTATGTAGAGTTAAGATGTGGAGCTTCCTACTTACATCAACTTCCAGTGTGGGGTGATGTCATTATGGAACCCCACACAGTGACTCAAGATTATAATCTGATTATGTCATTTCGGTGCTTGAAAAGCGGGACTCCCATGGGCTCCTTCCATAGTACTAACTAAAGAAGCTGTACCCCTACAAATACCTTCTACGTCATTTCACATAACCTTTGCTTACTGAAGCCAGCACACCCTTTCCAAATGGGCTACTGTTTTCATTCAACAGTAACAAACGCTATTAGTGCCCGGGGGAATGATGCTGGCCAATCAGGTGGCCAGGCATGCTGGCTGAGTCCAGCAGTACCCCCCCACGTTCCATTCTGGCTTCCTGCATCTCTCCCCTCTGGCTCGTGCCAGTGTCACTGGCTGCAATGACCCCACGTCTCCCCGACCCTCACTGGAGTCCCTCACCCAGGCAAATTATGAAAACCTGTACCTGTGTACCTTTCATCATATCCTAGCTGCCAAGCAACCTGGTAATGGAAATAGTAAATGGACAAATTATTTTTCAAATAGTAGTCATCTTTGTTTGTTGTTTGATTTAAGGGAAGTAGACACATGTGAATCACGCAATGCCTGAGACCCTAAAAAAAAAACTGAAAAATGATTAGCATTCCAGATGCAACACTTAGGGTGCTAATAGCAATAACTGGGTGTGCACGGGCGGACATGCGCTGTAACATTATGTTCAAGCCGGCAGGCCATTATCGGCCCCGTCCGCCCCCAAACACTGGACAGGTTGCTATAGTGAGTGTGACAAATTGACTTCTGCCATGCAAGAGTATAAACATGAGTAGAGACTAAAGCACCTACTCAGCGGCCCTCACATTTATGTAAATCAAGAGTGAACCCAATCATGAAGGTAAATCAGGTACTGTTACGAGATATACCTCCTTTGCCTTTTGTGGTAACGTGGACCAAGTGAGGGCAATACTCTAAAGAGGGGTGGGAATGCGAAACAGTAGCCACCCAAACAGCAAAGTCCAACAGTCCAAAATAAAAGAATGGCCAATCAAGGTTCTATAAAATATATATATATATATATATATATATTAAACAGCCACGGTAGTTATGGTTAAGTTATAGTTAAGTTGCAATTTTTGCAAAAAAAGTATATGGGCCACTCTGAATATTTTCGCAAAGTTTGGTGATGTTTGGCCCAGGGGAGAAAAGGGTCCCAAAACATCTTTTTTTTCCAATAGACTGAATGGGGGAAAACTTTTCGCACGCCTACAGCCCAAACCGCTGGACGGATTTTCACCAAATTTGCGGCAGGAGCTTGGTCCCGAAAGCGTGCTTTTGTAAATTGGGTGCCAATCCGTCCAGTAGTTTTCTTTAAAAGAACCAAAAAGTATGTTTAAAAAAATGTGTGATATCTATGTCCTCTCCGAATATATATATATATATATATATATTTTAATTAAACACATCATATGCAATAATTACTAAACAGAAAACACTGCAATGCCCTACCCCTGTAGAAAGAAGACAGAATATGCAAATATGTGCTCCAGAGGAGGTGGAGGGGACAGGAAAGAGAAAGAGAGGCTGAAAGAAGATGGCAGAACCCTCCCAAAATTGTACAGACCCCTTCCCAATAGGATCAAAGGCCATTAGAAATGCATCCCCCTAGTATGAGACCTGGCTCTCTGTGAACGGATATACTTTTTGTTTTCTGTTCCCAGGCATCTCCTCTAGGGTGGCTGTCCTGGGGGAAAGATTGTTATCAGCCCTTACAAAGTAACAAAGAGAAGCAATTCCGTAAGGCTACAGTCCTGTCAGTGGACATGGGTGGGCCTTGTTTAGAAAGAATACACATAATACTTCCACAGCTAAACTGGACCCACAGAGCTGACACATGTGCGAAATGAAATTGGATGTGGCTGTATAATTATGGGAATATCATCCACCATGCCCTAACTCAGGTATAGTTTATGTTTAACGAATATTCTGCCACCATGAGGTAAATCCATAACTATTGGATTTTTGGAATGGGGGCGCACATTCTAAATGTGGCCCTAATGCAGTAGAGTCCTGGATGTCACTGCAGCTGTCAAGGGACACCTGTGACCTCTGACCCTGCACTTTGCCACTGGTAGAGCAGGTTCTGAGAATCAGGATACTGATGCAGCAGGGCAAACATACACACTATGCTTTTTGCATGGAGTTTATGACGGGGGAGTCTGATTAGCAGATTTCCCTTTCAGAGATGGAATTACCAGTCTCATTTTATTACTTAGTACGAATCATTAAAAAGCCAGGGCTTTCACACCCTTGCCAGATGGCAATTCATCAGAGTCATCCCAAGGGAAACTAGCAGATTGAGACTGCCACAAGGGCAGTATACATAAGGATCTTACCCCCAATTCTGCACACCGCAGTGACAGACCAGTGAATCACTGCCTTGGGCAGGTGTAGGGTGAGGAAACCAGGAATCCAACTGTTTTCTGGGAACTTTATCAAATGCATGCAGTGTATCTACGGTGATCGCTACCATGAGCACGTGGAGGCCTTCTATTTCCCCATTGATTTCCATTCATAGTTAATGGATTTCCATGCATGTGAACACCTCAGTCAATTTGTGGAAAGCATCTGATTCTGCTTTGAGGCACAGATAATGTCCACTCCAGTGCAGTGTTTAGGACCCATGGAGAAACACTATGCAGAACTCTAGCACCCTAGTTTACAGTATATTGCCTTTCTGCAAGGTATATAGATTTGAAGACAAGGAAAAGCCATGTTGCCATTTTTTTCTGTGCTTCTCTACAGATCGAAATGAGAGCCTACACATTCAAAAAGTATGTTGGTTTAATGTATGGTAGTATGAGCATTGATAACATGTATTTGTTGTATATGGATTAGGTTTCAGTAGGAAGAGAAGACTGTTCTCACTTCACAATCATTTCTCTCTGGCCACTGGAAGCAATGCCTAATCAGCAATCTTCCACACCTCTAAGATCTGCACAGGCTCGAGGGACACTGTGCTCGGATTAGTGCTGATGCCAGAATTTAACTGTAGGGTGGATCTGTACCGCATACACGTGGCCCTAGGATATATATCCTAATACCAGTAAGGGTGATATATGTAGCCCCTGCTTCCTGAACCTGGTCCAAGCAAGGGCACGTACCTCTCACCACAAAACATGGACAGTCGCCATGGAAACCACCACACCCAGCCCCCAGGCCTGCTGAGTATGGAGGGGTGGTGAATCTCAACATAAAAGTGCTGATAACAGGAGATGGGATACACCCAGAGTTCTTAGATCACTAATGGACATAGGTACCAGAGTTCATTTTTTAGGGATCCCAACAGGGCCCCCCCCTTTATTAAACATTCTTAACCTTTAACACTTTTTCCATTCCGATTCCCTACGATTCCCCTGGCATGAGCTCCACCTAAACGGGGACTTGCTACGTCAGCTCACCCTTCCTTGGCGGCATCTCGGGCACCCTTAGGGTGTGTCTGGTGCAAACGGCCCCTTGCCTTATCTCGCTAGGAGGTTTCAGGCAGGACGCCACTCTATACCACTACCTCACGCCAGGGTAACTCCCCTCTACCTGCTTTTTTCCTATTTGAACTCATTACTTGCATTACGCGTCCTACCCCTACTTAACCTTTAAAATGTAACATTTAACCTATTTCACATTTAATTAATAAATATATACATATATACAATGACATAACGGTTTAGGTCTACTTGGTTGAAAATATTTGACCTTTTCACATTTGACCGAATTATTCCCCCCATTCCCTTACCCCACCCCTATATATAAGGGATTCCCTACCATGACCGCTGCACCCGGCAGGCCTGTCGGGCACAGCCACCACGGCAGGTATAGTTTGTCGGTCCGGAAACAACGGTGCCGGTGAGCTTACAGGCACCCTTGTTTCGGCAACATTGTAATGAGGCCCATGATACAAACAGGCTCCTAAAGACGTATCAATTAGGCTTCAAAATCAGGTGATGCAGGCCACTACCACTTTCCAAGTGGTTGATGATGCTCTATGCAACTTCAACAATGGGCACCCCTGCCTGCTGGCATTTCTCAATCTCAATGCAGCCTTCGACTCTGCCAGCCATTAAGCACTCATCGTCCTACTGCAGAGGTGCCCAGGCATCAGCGAGAAGATCCTCTGCTGGGTCACCTGCTTCCAGGGACACCTCTTCACCAGCCTCAACACACATCCACTCAAAAGATACACAACTCTATCTGAAAAGATCCTTACATCAAAGACAGCCACCAATCGAAGGCCCGCCTTGCCCTGATCAGAGACATAGATGTCTAGCACCGACCTCAAAACTAATAACACATCAGCCTATTGGGATTATTTGCGCTCAGAAGTCTTAACATTGGGCAATTTGCTCAAGGTGCAACGTATACCTGCCCTGATGGTACAAGGTTTTTTAGGGCTCACCTCTCATTGTCCGGCCAGCATTCGCGAGTAGGGATAATGTGGAAAGTTTCAAATAAATTTCGGCCCTTTATCTGTTGAGCAGAGGCAGCAAAGATTGTAGAAATGTAACCTGTATTTCAGATGATTCGTCTGCCACTGCACACAGCATGGAATGCTAGCGGGCATTTACTGTGCCATGACATTGTTATGTTCCAGCCCTCGGCATGCGCGCTGGAAGAGTTATGCAAGGCCGCACGGCCTGTGGCGCAGTGCCAGCGGGAGCTCCAATAACTCGCACGCACACGGGTGGATGGTCTGGCCTGGAACTGCCTCCCGAGCGCGGGGGCGGGGCTTTTATTTAGCACGCCCTGCGTCACCGCGTAGCGGGACGCAGGGCGGAACATAACATTCCTCCTTTATTATAAAACAAACAAACATAACACTAACTTGTATCAACTGTGAGTGCAAACATCTGCTCACGCTCTTAACCAATAATTGCTCGGTCATAGTGTCCGTGGTCCAGGTACCTCACACTACCACACATAGTCATTTAACTTGGCCGGCGGTCTCATGGCCGCTCTCAGACCGTACCGCCCTTCTCGGGGCCTGCACCCCCCCCCGGCTCCTGATCTGGCTCACCTTCACTGGGCAGGTCCTCGAGGCCAGGGGCCTCCAGCGGTTCCCAGTTTCCATCCGCCGCTCCTGTCTCATCCGGGATGGACCTAGGCTCGTCTTCGCGGGGCTGAGCGTCCTCCTCTTCGAGATGGCACTCAATGTCAGTCCACAGGTTGCGAGGCACCGCCTTGAACCACAACGAGTTCCTCGTCACTTGACGGTGTCCTCGGGTCACAGTCACCATGGTTCCGTGTCGCTCGCTGATGGTCCATGGCAGTTCCTCGTATCTGGTGTCGAGTTTTGATTTGGTGGGGTTTCGTAGCATGACGACCTGGTCCCCCACCTGGTGATCGGACTGCCTCGCTCTCCTCTTGCCACTCATGTGGGCATTGGCACTCCTTCTCCTCATTTCCGTGCGTCCTTCATTGACCTTGTCCGGGGTCCTACTTGAATGATGCGGAATCGAGGATCGGATGACGGTGCCGAACATGAGATCCGCCGGCGGTATGCCGGTTGTGCTTTGGGGGGTAACCCGATAGTTCCTGAGGAATCGGTAGAGGTCGACCTTCCATGGGCTGGCGTTCGCCTTGGATACCCTTAGCACCTTGTTAATGGTTCTCATGAAGCGTTCGGCGTCCCCGTTGGCCTGGGGCCACCTCGGCATGATGTGGTGATACTTTATATTAAGGTCCTGCAGATAGGTTTTGAATTCCTCCCCGGTGAACGGTGGCCCATTGTCACTTTTGATGGAGGTTGGTAGTCCGTGAGTTGCGAAAAAAATTTCTATGGCTGGAATGACCACTTCCGCTGCTGTGGATTCGACTATTTCAACTTCCGGATATCGGGAGTGGTCATCAACGGCTACCAAGAGGTGGAGGCCTTCCCGTAGCTTGTAGAAGTCAATACTGATGGCCTCCCACCGAGAGCGGCCGCGTGCCGCCGATAGAATTGGTTCTGGTTCTGGCGGGGCTCCTGTTATCTGACAGGCTAGGCACGTACTGATGAGTGTCTCGACCCGTTCCTCGATCTGGGGAAACCATACCCTGTGCCGTATGCGGGTTTTTGTCCTTGCCAGCGCTTGGTGTCCTTCATGCGCTAGGGCCACTATCATGTCTTGTATTCTGAGAGGGATTACGATGCGGTTAACCCTTAGTATCACTCCGCCTTCTGTGATTGACAAATCTTGCCGGACGGTGAACATGCCGGACAGAAATCCTTTTGCCTCCACTGTTCTGTTGTGTGTGTGTCTCATGAAGGTTTTCCAGTCCCCTGAGATCATGGCATCTTTCACTAGATTGCAGCAGGGATCCTTGTTGGTTTCTGCCTCGATGTCTTCGATGCTCACCGCCTTTGGTCTCATTGCACGAACCACTTGGCATATATGTTCTTCGGTCTCTTCGGCCACTTGGATCTCTTGTTGGGTTGCCGCTCGCGGGTGCCTCGAGAGGAAGTCCGCAGGGTTTCCACTGCCTGGTTGGTAGATGAGATCAAAGTCGTATTTCTGGAGATGTAGTAGCCATTTGGTGATTCGTGCCGGAGGGTGTGATGACGTTCCCATGAAGATGGGTAGTAAGGGTTTGTGGTCGGTGACTGCCGTGAATCGCCGCCCATATAGGTACAGGTGAAAGTGCCTGCACCCCCACAGCACTGCGATGGCCTCTTTCTCAATGTGGGAGTACCTCTGTTCAGTTTCCGTGAGGGCTCTCGAGGCATATGCTATCGGTCTTTTCTCCCCTTCTCTCGTCACCTGCATTAGGATGGCACCGAGCCCAACGGGGCTTGCATCCACGAACAGTTCTGTGGGCAGTTCGGTGTTATAATATGCCATCTTGGTGTCGACGGACAAGGATTCTTTAATACTTTCAAATGAGTCTTGGCACTTCTGCCCCCAGTCCCACTTGACGTTTGCTTTCGTCAGTTCCCGTAGTGGCTCAGATAGGGTGGCCAGGTTTCGAATGAACCTCCCGCAGTAGGGTGCCATCCCTAGGAAACTGCGTACTTCTGTGGGGGTCATCGGTGGGCTTGCCGCCTGGATGTCTGCGACATTCTGGGGATCAGGGGAAATGCCCGTGCTGCCAAACTTGTAGCCAAAAAAAGTGATTTCCGATCTGAGGAACTCGCACATCTCCATGTGTATGGTCAGTCCAGCCTCTTGTAGTCTGCCCAGTAGGGTGTGAATCCTCTTGAGGTGCTCCTTCTTGTCGGGGGCGTGAATCAGAATGTCGTCGCTCATGTTGAGGACCCCAGGGATGCCCCTGATGACCTCCTGGATAGCTTGCTGGAACACTTCAGCAGCAGACGAGATCCCGAAGCTCAGGCGTTTGTATCTCCTTAACCCCAAATGCGTTGAGAATGTTGTGATGTAGCACGAATCTCTGTGGAGTTTGAGTTGATGATACCCCGCTTTCAAGTCAACTTTCGAGAAAGCACAAGACCCTGTGAGGTCCGCCACGATTCCGTCGATCGTTGGGGTGATGTGGCGTTCTCGTTTGATGGCAGCGTTAGGTAGACGCATATCGATGCAAATCCGGACCTTCCCGGGCTGTTTAGGCTTTCGCGTGACGACCATCGGGGAGACCCATGGTGTGGGCCCCGTCACTGCCTCTATGATGCCAGCTTCCTCCAGAGCCTTGAGTTCCTGCTCCACTTTTTCTCTCATGTGGAAAGGTTTCCTCCGATGCCGTACGGCCTTCGGCTGTACTGTTTCGTCAATGTGCAGCCGGATGGTTTTGCCCTTCAAGCAGCCTATTCCATCTTGCAGCTTAGGGTATTGACTTAGCATTTTCTCCACCTCTTCGGCCTCATCAATGTGGCAGATGAATTTGACCACTCCCAGATCCTCTGTGGCGTCCCCACTCAGGAGGCTTTCGATTCCTGCCTTCACGACATAGACTTTCGACCACAGTCTGTTTTCGCCGTGCTCCAGCTTGGTGCGGAACCTGCCCATGACTGGTAGGGGCTTCCGGCTGCCGTAGGCATACAACAGCGTGTCCGTGCTTTTCAGGACTGGTTGAGGCTTTAGAGTCTGGAATATGCTTGTGGGCATCACGTTAACCGAAGCGCCGGTGTGAATGGTCATGAGAATGCGCTGGTCTTGGACAGTGACCATGCATTTGCGCCTTCGGACAGATTTTCTTTGTGTTTCTTGACCTTGGCTTAATGCGGACACCAGGTATATCTTTCTTCCTTTCCTCTCGTCCTTGCCGGGATCTTGCTGCCCTGTCGAGATATCATCCCCTTCTTCCTCCGTGGCCACTGCGACCCTCCTTGCACTGGCTTGCTTCTTTTTCTTGGTCGCGTTTTTGTCTGAAATGTTCTGTGGGGGCTGCGTGGTGGCGCCCGATGATCTGCACACCTTTGCATAATGATCCTTCCTGCCGCAGGCACCGCAGGTGGTGCCTTGTGCAGGGCAGTTGCGGCGGCCATGTCGTGGGCCACCACACCAGCCACACTCTGTGGGCCCAGGAATGCGCGGTTGCCACCTGTTCTGGCCATAGCCCCCACTGTATTCATCCCTCGAGGATTGTTTGTTGGTGATCTGGGCCACCATGGCTGTGTTGAGGACAGGTTGCAGTCTGTGCAGAGTGGCCTCCATGTTGGCCGCTCTGGTGTGGGCTAGTTCCCTTTGTCATCCTAATTCAAGGATTCGTTGCAGGGGGATGCCTCTCTCACTGAGTATTAGGCGCCTTAGTTTTTCTGAGTGTACGCCGTTAATGATCTGCCTCCTGATCTCCCTCTCAACATTATTGAACTCGCAGGACATGGCCAATTTTCTTAACCGAGTGTGGTAGGCATCCAGGGTCTCGTCTGCTGCCTGTATGGTGGTGCAGAAGATGAAAGTCTCATAGTCCGGGTTCAGTTGGGGGAGAAAATGAGCTGTGAGGGCATCTTTTGCGCTTTGGTACGCATCTTGGCCATCGGCCACATCCAAGGATTTGAAAATGCGCAGTACTTTGTCACCCACACTGAGTAGTAGGTGCGCCTTCATCTTCCTGGCCGATGTCACATCTTTGCACTCCATCGCCATCTCGAACTTCTGGATCCACAGCTGCCATCTGGGTCCACTCGAAGATGGGTCGGTAAAGGGGTCAAAAGGCTGGACCAGTGTCGATGAGCCTCCTTGTGGGTGAGGCTGTGGGGACGTCAGCGATAGGTTTGTCGCAATTCTGGACGGTGTGGTGGGCCCGGGGGTGGACGTGCCGGCCACCATGTCGACGTGTACCTGTTCAGTGCTGCCGTGATCTCTTCAGGCAACCACTAGCGCGGCGAGGTTGGGCCTTCCCTGGAGTTGCCGTGGTGTCCAAACGCTGTAGCGGAGAGTTCAGGTGCTGGTTTTCCCATGTGGTTCCTATGCCACGTCGTGATGGGGCCCCTGGTGTACGAGGCCAGATGGCTCCACACTGCCCAGCCATCACTTGTAGGGCGAGTGATGATGAGAAGATTGAAGGAAAAACATTTTTTTTTTATTTTTTGGGGTTGGTCACGTGCGATCCCCCCCCCACCGGGTGTCCAAAAATTTGGCCGCGATGGCTGCAGGCCATCTAGGCGCCGTGAACGCCGAGCGCGTGTTTGTCCTCGTTCCACCTCGTCGCCATTGTTATGTTCCAGCCCTCGGCGTGCGCGCACGAGGGCTGGAGGAGTTAGGCAAGGCCGCACGGCCTGTGGTGCAGCGCCAGCGGGAGCTCCAATAACTCGCATGCACACGGGTGGATGGTCTGGCCCGGAACTGCCTCCCGAGCGCGGGGGCGGGGCTTTTATTTAGCACGCCCTGCGTCACCGCGTAGCGGGACGCAGGGCGGAACATAACAGACATCAAGCGTGTCAGCGCGTGCGGTCACATGACTGGCCACGGCGAAAAGAACTGCGCTCTTGCAGGCAGCCTCTGACTGTGGGACCTCAGGTTTTCTCCCACTTCCCTCGGGGCCTCATTCTCTGCATATGATATCGCTGCTTATCGTTTTACCGCTCACTGCTATTCTGACGTGCATGGCATCATGTTTCAGACGTTTTCGGGACCTCCCTCCAGTTGCAACTGCATGTATGTGATTACACATCACTGCCTGCGCAGGTAGGGTGGTCCTGGGCCGCCTGGCAGTTTTTTTATAGACACATGGGATAATATGTTAAGCCGGGTCACCAGCACAGGCAAATGTATTTAAACCTAAGCGAGGGGCGTGCACGCCATCACATTTCAAAGATGCTGCTTACTTATTTTTTTTGATTTAGAGAGACTCCATCCATCAGTCTAGTAGGAATTGGCCACCACAGCCACGCTTAGAAAAAGTAGCCTTTCTTTGAAGAAAATGATTCGCACAGAATAAATACTGGTCTCGAACAATTGCGCAGCCAATCAGAGAGCTGCACTGCATGTCTGCATCACCGCACCACCATTTAAGAGCCACTGCAGTCTTGTTCTTTTATTTTTTGGGTAAATGTTCCCCATAATTTGGTTGCTTTTTCTCCTTACTGTTATTTTTATATCCTGTATTTTAGCATTTCTTTTGGAGTTGTTTCCTGAACATTGGTCTTGAATATTAGAAAAAAAAACAAGTTGAACTGTTGGATCTCTGGAAGGCTTGCTTCAGTCTTCTGAAGGGAAATCTCTTTTCAGCCAGCAGCTAGTTGCATTCTGGGACATGTAGTTTCCAAGTTCCTTTTAGCCAAAAGCTGACTGGCTGAAAAGGTCCCACATGACAAAGAATGGCCAGTCAAGGTGCTGAGAGAGATAAAGAGAGCGAGGGAGAGTACAGTGGGGCCTCAATTTATAAACCAGGGGGACGAGGTATATAACTAACGACATCAGATGACTCCATGTCACTGGGCGACATCCTATTCCAGTAATGGGATTTTCCTTCTAATTTGTCTACATAAGTCTTTCTTATAATTAATTTGATTTTGATTTTGATTTTGATACATCCCCTCGCGAGCTCTTCGCTCCTCTACCTCCAACTCACTCAGGGTCAGTCGTTTTTCTAAGAAACGAGCTGGGGGTAGATCTCTGTCTTCGGCGGCGGCCTCCCTCTGCAACAGCCTCCCTGCCACTCTAAAACTTGAGCAGAACCATCTCTGGTTCCGGAAGCACCTCAAGACCTTCCTCTTTTCTTCTGCCTTCGCTCCCCCTCTCCCCTGCTGATCTGTTCTCTCTTGACACCGTGCACCTGGCCACCCTCTGTCTTTTGGGCTCAGGTACCTGCTCACCCTGCCACCCTCCTGCACTGCCTCCTGGCCACCCCTTGCACTGGAGTCTGTATCTGTACCCATCAAGCCCCCCCTTTTTCTTCCTGCACTTATCAGACCTACCCTGTCTGCTGCCTTAAACCTAGCATTTGCAAATTGCATGCTGCATTACCACTGTTTGTTGCCTTTATTATTTATTTATTGTTATTTATCTGTTTCTCCTCTGCTTCGCACTTTCCACCTCTCCCCGCTTCCATGCACTTTTCCCCTCCCCCTCTCTCATGCACTGCGCGTTCTCAATGTCACTGGGCCTAGTAAGATCGCTGTTTTGTTCTCCCCTGTTCCCCTCCCTTGCCTTGTCGCGCTCTGAAACACTTGCGTACGAGCGCGATAGCAATAAAATATCACTCAATCAATCAATTTGTGGATATATATCGCACGGACATGATGGACTTAACCGTATACAGGCGCAGATGATGTTACACATAAATAACAGGACCTTATGGTTAACTATTACAGACATCGGTCACCTACACAAATCCATGAATCCCGTCTCTTCCTATTTATAAAGGTATGTTTTAAGGGCTTTGCGAAACTGACAGAAGGATTGCAATACTTTAATCTCCTTTCCTAGGGAGGCTGTTCCACAATCTGGGACCTTGCACTGATAGTCTTCTGTCTTTCCTAGAGGCACAGGAGGAAGGAATTACCAGCAATAACTGATACCCAGAGCGGAGGGTACTCCTAGGTTGGTATCTGATGATTTTATCCACCAGGTGTGGCGTGGCAAGACCGTTCAGGCACTTGTGTATCAAACAAATGATTAAAAAATAAATCTGTCCTCCACAGCCAGCCAACGAAGAGGCCGGCAATAGGCAGAGATAGGGGAGTACTTTTCCACTCAACACACCAATCCTAGAGCAGCATTTTGAGCTCTCTGCAGCCTCTGTCGTTGTTTGGCCAGGATACCAGGCAAAAGGCTATTGCAGTAATCCAACTGCGGGTTCACCGATGCTCTCACTACAACCACATGTTCGTCAGCAGGAACAAAAGGCAAAGCTTGTCGCAGAAGTCGCAGAGAATAAAAAACCGCTTGAACCTTTGCACCAGTCTGACTTTCACTACCTAGGTTGTCCTGCCAAATGCAACCAAGATTTTTAATCTTGGCAGCAAAGTTCAGTGCAACCCTGAGAAAAGCGTGGCACATAGGGATGCCTCTCTGCCCCCAGCAGGTGTTTGGGACCAACCAGTGCTACCTCGGTCTTACTGGGGTTGAGTTGAAGCCAGTTTAACGACATCCAGTTACTGGGTGCATATGGGGCAGCTCATCCATAAAGGATGGATGGGCGGCGACCTACCATCCATCCGCCCATTATTGAGGAGCTGACAAAAGTAGAATGAGATCAGTGAAGAAGAGTGCTCTCTCTCCCGTGTGGAATTCCGAGAATCAATGATGCCTAATAGGACATTCCTGGCTGAGGTGTAAATCTCTCCCAGGCAGGTATGGCCTGTTTGGTCTGCTTGCTGGGACATTGCAGGGAGAGTGTGCGCTCCTGCACAGCCTCTTCACATTGCACTGAAAGTGAAAAGATTAAAGGGACCCCCTGCTGGGAATCCCCTAGTTCCACCTTTGTAGGAGAATCAGTGGATGCTATGGCAGCTAGGACATTCCTGGCTGGGGTGTATATCTCTGCCAGGCAGGTATGGCCTGTTTGGTCTGCTTGCTGGGACATTGCAGTTGCTCCTGCACAGCCTCTTCATAGTGCACTGAACGTGAAAATATTAAAGGGACGCCCTGCTGGGAATCCCCTAGTTGCACCTTTGCAGGAGAATCAGTGGATGCAATGGCAGCCAGGACATTCCTGGCTGGGGTGTATATCTCTCCCAGCCAGGTATGGCCTGTTTGGTATGTTTGCTGGGACATTGCAGTTGCTCCTGCACAGCCTCTTCATAGTGCACTGAACGTGAAAATATTAAAGGGACGCCCTGCTGGGAATCCACTAGTTGCACCTTTGCAGGAGAATCAGTGGATGCTATGGCAGCTACGACATTCCTGGCTGGGGTGTAAATCTCTCCCAGGTATGGCCTGTTTGGTATGCTTGCTGGGACATTGCAGGCAGAGCGGGCGCTCCTGCACAGCCTCTTCACTTTGACTGAACGTGAAAATATTAAAGGGATGCCCTGCTGGGAATCCCCTAGTTCCACCTTTGCAGGAGAATCGGTGGATGCTATGGCAGCTAGGACATTCCTGGCTGGGGTGTATATCTCTCCCAGGCAGGTATGGCCTGTTTGGTCTGCTTGCTGGGACATTGCAGGGAGAGCGGGCGCTCCTGCACAGCCTCTTCACATTGCACTGAAAGTGAAAACATTAAAGAGACCCCCTGCTGGGAATCCCCTAGTTCCACCTTTGCAGGAGAATCAGTGGATGCTATGGCAGCTAGGACATTCCTGGCTGGGGTGTATGTCTCTCCCAGGCAGGTATGGCCTGTTTGGTCTGCTTGCTGGGACATTGCAGGGAGAGCGGGCGCTCCTGCACAGCCTCTTCACATTGCACTGAAAGTGAAAAGATTAAAGGGACCCCCTGCTGGGAATCCCCTAGTTCCACCTTTGCAGGAGAATCAGTGGATGCTATGGCAGCTAGGACATGCCTGGCTGGGGTGTATATCTCTCCCAGACAGGTATGGCCTGTTTGGTCTGCTTGCTGGGACATTGCAGGCAGAGCGGGCGCTCCTGCACAGCCTCTTCACATTCCACTGAACGTGAAAAGATTAAAGGGACCCACTGCTGGGAATCCCCTAGTTCCACCTTTGCAGGAGAATCAGTGGATGCTATGGCAGCTAGGACATTCCTGGCTGGGGTGTATATCTCTCCCAGGCAGGTATGGCCTGTTTGGTCTGCTTGCTGGGACATTGCAGGCAGAGCGGGCGCTCCTGCACAGCCTCTTCACATTGCACTGAAAGTGAAAAGATTAAAGGGACCCCCTGCTGGGAATCCCCTACTTCCACCTTTGCAGGAGAATCAGTGGATGCTATGGCAGCTAGGACATTCCTGGCTGGGGTGTATGTCTCTCCCAGGCAGGTATGGCCTATTTGGTCTGCTTGCTGGGACATTGCAGGGAGAGTGTGCGCTCCTGCACAGCCTCTTCACATTGCACTGAAAGTGAAAAGATTAAAGGGACCCCCTGCTGGGAATCCCCTAGTTCCACCTTTGCAGGAGAATCAGTGGATGCTATGGCAGCTAGGACATTCCTGGCTGGGGTGTATATCTCTCCCAGGCAGGTATGGCCTGTTTGGTCTGCTTGCTGGGACATTGCAGGCAGAGCGGGTGCTCCTGCACAGCCTCTTCACATTGCACTGAACGTGAAAATATTAAAGGGACACCCTGCTGGGAATCCCCTAGTTCCACCTTTGCAGGAGAATCAGTGGATGCTATGGCAGCTAGGACATTCCTGGCTGGGGTGTATATCTCTCCCAGGCAGGTATGGCCTGTTTGGTCTGCTTGCTGGGACATTGCAGGCAGAGCGGGTGCTCCTGCACAGCCTCTTCACATTGCACTGAACGTGAAAATATTAAAGGGACACCCTGCTGGGAATCCCCTAGTTGCACCTTTGCAGGAGAATCAGTGGATGCAATGGCAGCCAGGACATTCCTGGCTGGGGTGTATATCTCTCCCAGCCAGGTATGGCCTGTTTGGTATGTTCGCTGGGACATTGCAGTTGCTCCTGCACAGCCTCTTCATAGTGCACTGAACGTGAAAATATTAAAGGGACGCCCTGCTGGCAATCCACTAGTTGCACCTTTGCAGGAGAATCAGTGGATGCTATGGCAGCTACGACATTCCTGGCTGGGGTGTAAATCTCTCCCAGGTATGGCCTGTTTGGTATGCTTGCTGGGACATTGCAGGCAGAGCGGGCGCTCCTGCACAGCCTCTTCACTTTGACTGAACGTGAAAATATTAAAGGGACGCCCTGCTGGGAATCCCCTAGTTCCACCTTTTCAGGAGAATCAGTGGATGCTATGGCAGCTAGGACATTCCTGGCTGGGGTGTATATCTCTCCCAGGCAGGTATGGCCTGTTTGGTCTGCTTGCTGGGACATTGCAGGGAGAGCGGGCGCTCCTGCAAAGCCTCTTCACATTGCACTGAAAGTGAAAAGATTAAAGGGACCCCCTGCTGGGAATCCCCTAGTTCCACCTTTGCAGGAGAATCAGTGGATGCTATGGCAGCTAGGACATTCCTGGCTGGGGTGTATGTCTCTCCCAGGCAGGTATGGCCTGTTTGGACTGCTTGCTGGGACATTGCAGGGAGAGCGGGCGCTCCTGCACAGCCTCTTCACATTGCACTGAAAGTGAAAAGATTAAAGGGACCCCCTGCTGGGAATCCCCTAGTTCCACCTTTGCAGGAGAATCAGTGGATGCTATGGCAGCTAGGACATTCCTGGCTGGGGTGTATGTCTCTCCCAGGCAGGTATGGCCTGTTTGGACTGCTTGCTGGGACATTGCAGGGAGAGCGGGCGCTCCTGCACAGCCTCTTCACATTGCACTGAAAGTGAAAAGATTAAAGGGACCCCCTGCTGGGAATCCCCTAGTTCCACCTTTGCAGGAGAATCAGTGGATGCTATGGCAGTTAGGACATGCCTAGCTGGGGTGTATATCTCTCCCAGGCAGGTATGGCCTGTTTGGTCTGCTTGCTGGGACATTGCAGGCAGAGCGGGCGCTCCTGCACAGCCTCTTCATATTCCACTGAACGTGAAAAGATTAAAGGGACCCCCTGCTGGGAATCCCCAAGTTCCACCTTTGCAGGAGAATCAGTGGATGCTATGGCAGCTAGGACATTCCTGGCTGGGGTGTATGTCTCTCCCAGGCAGGTATGGCCTGTTTGGTCTGCTTGCTGGGACATTGCAGGAAGAGCGGGCGCTCCTGCACAGCCTCTTCACATTGCACTGAAAGTGAAAAGATTAAAGGGACCCCCTGCTGGGAATCCCCTAGTTCCACCTTTGCAGGAGAATCAGTGGATGCTATGGCAGCTAGGACATTCCTGGCTGGGGTGTATATCTCTCCCAGGCAGGTATGGCCTGTTTGGTCTGCTTGCTGGGACATTGCAGGGAGAGCGGGCGCTCCTGCATAGCCTCTTCACATTGCATTGAAAGTGAAAAGATTAAAGGTACCCCCTGCTGGGAATCCCCTAGTTCCACCTTTGCAGGAGAATCAGTGGATGCTATGGCAGCTAGGACATGCCTGGCTGGGGTGTATATCTCACAAAGCCAGGTATGGCCTGTTTGGTCTGCTTGCTGGGACATTGCAGGCAGAGCGGGCGCTCCTGCACAGCCTCTTCACTTTGACTGAACGTGAAAATATTAAAGGGATGCCCTGCTGGGAATCCCCTAGTTCCACCTTTGCAGGAGAATCGGTGGATGCTATGGCAGCTAGGACATTCCTGGCTGGGGTGTATATCTCTCCCAGGCAGGTATGGCCTGTTTGGTCTGCTTGCTGGGACATTGCAGGGAGAGCGGGCGCTCCTGCACAGCCTCTTCACATTGCACTGAAAGTGAAAACATTAAAGAGACCCCCTGCTGGGAATCCCCTAGTTCCACCTTTGCAGGAGAATCAGTGGATGCTATGGCAGCTAGGACATTCCTGGCTGGGGTGTATGTCTCTCCCAGGCAGGTATGGCCTGTTTGGTCTGCTTGCTGGGACATTGCAGGGAGAGCGGGCGCTCCTGCACAGCCTCTTCACATTGCACTGAAAGTGAAAAGATTAAAGGGACCCCCTGCTGGGAATCCCCTAGTTCCACCTTTGCAGGAGAATCAGTGGATGCTATGGCAGCTAGGACATGCCTGGCTGGGGTGTATATCTCTCCCAGACAGGTATGGCCTGTTTGGTCTGCTTGCTGGGACATTGCAGGCAGAGCGGGCGCTCCTGCACAGCCTCTTCACATTCCACTGAACGTGAAAAGATTAAAGGGACCCACTGCTGGGAATCCCCTAGTTCCACCTTTGCAGGAGAATCAGTGGATGCTATGGCAGCTAGGACATTCCTGGCTGGGGTGTATATCTCTCCCAGGCAGGTATGGCCTGTTTGGTCTGCTTGCTGGGACATTGCAGGCAGAGCGGGCGCTCCTGCACAGCCTCTTCACATTGCACTGAAAGTGAAAAGATTAAAGGGACCCCCTGCTGGGAATCCCCTAGTTCCACCTTTGCAGGAGAATCAGTGGATGCTATGGCAGCTAGGACATTCCTGGCTGGGGTGTATGTCTCTCCCAGGCAGGTATGGCCTATTTGGTCTGCTTGCTGGGACATTGCAGGGAGAGTGTGCGCTCCTGCACAGCCTCTTCACATTGCACTGAAAGTGAAAAGATTAAAGGGACCCCCTGCTGGGAATCCCCTAGTTCCACCTTTGCAGGAGAATCAGTGGATGCTATGGCAGCTAGGACATTCCTGGCTGGGGTGTATATCTCTCCCAGGCAGGTATGGCCTGTTTGGTCTGCTTGCTGGGACATTGCAGGCAGAGCGGGCGCTCCTGCACAGCCTCTTCACATTGCACTGAACGTGAACATATTAAAGGGACACCCTGCTGGGAATCCCCTAGTTCCACCTTTGCAGGAGAATCAGTGGATGCTATGGCAGCTAGGACATTCCTGGCTGGGGTGTATATCTCTCCCAGGCAGGTATGGCCTGTTTGGTCTGCTTGCTGGGACATTGCAGGCAGAGCGGGTGCTCCTGCACAGCCTCTTCACATTGCACTGAACGTGAAAATATTAAAGGGACACCCTGCTGGGAATCCCCTAGTTGCACCTTTGCAGGAGAATCAGTGGATGCAATGGCAGCCAGGACATTCCTGGCTGGGGTGTATATCTTTCCCAGCCAGGTATGGCCTGTTTGGTATGTTCGCTGGGACATTGCAGTTGCTCCTGCACAGCCTCTTCATAGTGCACTGAACGTGAAAATATTAAAGGGACGCCCTGCTGGCAATCCACTAGTTGTACCTTTGCAGGAGAATCAGTGGATGCTATGGCAGCTACGACATTCCTGGCTGGGGTGTAAATCTCTCCCAGGTATGGCCTGTTTGGTATGCTTGCTGGGACATTGCAGGCAGAGCGGGCGCTCCTGCACAGCCTCTTCACTTTGACTGAACGTGAAAATATTAAAGGGACGCCCTGCTGGGAATCCCCTAGTTCCACCTTTTCAGGAGAATCAGTGGATGCTATGGCAGCTAGGACATTCCTGGCTGGGGTGTATATCTCTCCCAGGCAGGTATGGCCTGTTTGGTCTGCTTGCTGGGACATTGCAGGGAGAGCGGGCGCTCCTGCACAGCCTCTTCACATTGCACTGAAAGTGAAAAGATTAAAGGGACCCCCTGCTGGGAATCCCCTAGTTCCACCTTTGCAGGAGAATCAGTGGATGCTATGGCAGCTAGGACATTCCTGGCTGGGGTGTATGTCTCTCCCAGGCAGGTATGGCCTGTTTGGACTGCTTGCTGGGACATTGCAGGGAGAGCGGGCGCTCCTGCACAGCCTCTTCACATTGCACTGAAAGTGAAAAGATTAAAGGGACCCCCTGCTGGGAATCCCCTAGTTCCACCTTTGCAGGAGAATCAGTGGATGCTATGGCAGCTAGGACATGCCTAGCTGGGGTGTATATCTCTCCCAGGCAGGTATGGCCTGTTTGGTCTGCTTGCTGGGACATTGCAGGCAGAGCGGGCGCTCCTGCACAGCCTCTTCATATTCCACTGAACGTGAAAAGATTAAAGGGACCCCCTGCTGGGAATCCCCTAGTTCCACCTTTGCAGGAGAATCAGTGGATGCTATGGCAGCTAGGACATTCCTGGCTGGGGTGTATGTCTCTCCCAGGCAGGTATGGCCTGTTTGGTCTGCTTGCTGGGACATTGCAGGAAGAGCGGGCGCTCCTGCACAGCCTCTTCACATTGCACTGAAAGTGAAAAGATTAAAGGGACCCCCTGCTGGGAATCCCCTAGTTCCACCTTTGCAGGAGAATCAGTGGATGCTATGGCAGCTAGGACATTCCTGGCTGGGGTGTATATCTCTCCCAGGCAGGTATGGCCTGTTTGGTCTGCTTGCTGGGACATTGCAGGGAGAGCGGGCGCTCCTGCATAGCCTCTTCACATTGCATTGAAAGTGAAAAGATTAAAGGTACCCCCTGCTGGGAATCCCCTAGTTCCACCTTTGCAGGAGAATCAGTGGATGCTATGGCAGCTAGGACATGCCTGGCTGGGGTGTATATCTCACAAAGCCAGGTATGGCCTGTTTGGTCTGCTTGCTGGGACATTGCAGGCAGAGCGGGCGCTCCTGCACAGCCTCTTCACTTTGACTGAACGTGAAAATATTAAAGGGACGCCCTGCTGGGAATCCCCTAGTTCCACCTTTGCAGGAGAATCAATGGATGCTATGGCAGCTAGGACATGCCTGGCTGGGGTGTATATCTCTCAAAGCCAGGTATGGCCTGTTTGGTATGCTTGCTGGGACATTGCAGGGAGAGCGGGCGCTCCTGCACAGCCTCTTCACATTCCACTGAACGTGAAAGTATTAAAAAGACGCCCTGCTGGGAATCCCCTAGTTGCACCTTTGCAGGAGAATCAATGGATGCAATGGCAGTATTTAAAATATGCTGAGGGTTTAAGAGAATATTTTCTTGAATGTGTTTTATTTTTTCCTAAAAAAAAACAGTAAACGCATTTACTTGATCTAGTGAAGATTCGGTAGGAACAAGAGCAGAGCTCGGGTGACAGATGACTGAAAACAATTCTCTCGGTTGAATTTTTGCTCTTTCAATTTTATCATGTAAAAACTCTGACTTTGCTTTAAAATTCGCTACCTTGTATTCCTTCAGAGTTTTTCTTTTTTACTTTCGTTGCCCAAAACAGTATTTCAGTATTTCTTCCATTTCCTTTGCATAGTCCTTAAATGCTCACGTGGGGGACTCAGACTTTAGAGAGCCAAAGCTTAGATATTTTCTGAATCATGAATATCAGAATGCAATTGGTGGACAAATGAAAGACATGGACAGGAGCATGGGCTTAGATGGTAAGAAGCCATCTGGTAACATTTCTTACAACAGAAAATGAGTCTGCTGACTAGGGAAGGGGCCACATTATTGTAGATTAAATGGTGAGAACAGCTGTTTTTGGAGTGTTTTTCAGCATACACTGAATTGCTTCTTGGTATTTATATAATGTATGGCAACATTAATTAGAGGCATTTGTGATCCTTTTAGAAAATACATTATTCATATCTTCACATAGAGTGTTTTGTACTGCAATAAGAATATTATGAAATAGCATCAATTTCTTACAACAAATGATTGAATACATTGACTGAAGACCCAATTCTAAGTGAATAATAATAAGAGGCACTGACTGTGGGAGTCCAATGATTTTTTTCCATATCATACCCACCAACAAGTCAAGCTCCTTTTTACTCGGAGTAGTTAGTACTTCCAGGCCATATAACAATGACGGAAAAATCTCTGCAATGTGAAATTTCATAAGGGGTACAATCGTGTAAGCACAGTATTTGAGCAATGTTTCTTTTTTGTTCTGGACTACCAGAGGAAATAGCGTATGGCCTCACTGAAAGTTTGGCAGCATTTCTGTGGTAAATATGCCAAAACACTGCCAAACTGGTTTACCGTTACTGCCACCTGGTCCTGCAGATTTACCAGTTGTAAATCCCCATTTTTGGGAGTCCGTAAGACGTCATGGGCATTCTGCCTGTTTTGCTGACTTATGGCTCTAAGGTGGAGGATTTACCTCCAGCATTTTGCTAGAGGAAAATCGCCCGCCTCACCACCAAAGTCATAGTACGGTGGTGGGGTCATGTGGCGGTAATGGGGCAGTAATGCAGTGGTAATGTAGCAGTGGGTATAAGCCAGATAGGTTTCTTGTACAGAAACATCTCTCCTTCCAGATGCAGGTAGTTGGGCCTTCAGTCTCCTTAGCCAATGTCCACGTCTGTAAAGTTTGCTGAAGGTTACCTCATCTCCCTTCCTCTGTAGCCAATATACACGTTTTTAAAGTTCACAGGAGATTGCCTCATCTCCCCCTCAACCCCCGCCTGGTCATTTTGGGCTTACGTGTCCTGGACCCCCTTTCTTCATCCAAGCTAAGTGTAGGCGTTTCAATATACTATACCCAATGGCCATCTCAGGCAACAGGTTTTGTGGACAGGTTGGCCAGAGATTATGGTTAGCAGGGAGAGCTAGAGCTGAAGCTGACGGAGTGTAACCTGGTTCCCTTCCCCCTCACCTTCCCTGAGCTGACCATGAGCTCCTTGTCCATGCCTCATTCGTCCCCACAACCATCTGCTTCTGCCTGGGGCTGACCTCGCCCTCTGGATCCTTCCTGGAGTTGCTGTCTCTGCCTGGGGCTGACCTCGCCCTCTGGATCCTTCCTGGAGTTGCTGTCTATGCCTGGGGCTGACCTCGCCCTCAGGATCCTTCCTGGAGTTGCTGTCTATACCACAGCCTTCCTCAATCTCTCCTTCACTTCTTAATCTTTTTTATTCCTCTCCCACTTCCTCAGTACTCGCTTCTCGCTTCCTGATTTGATTTCTTGTGTGTAATTGCTGGGCACTGATATATATATACCTCCTGGCCCCTGGACTCTATTACCATCTCCTAGCTTAACTCTATGAGGGGTTGTAAATTATATGATATATGATATGATATTCTATTTATAGCACACTGATACACAAGTGTTTCTAATGGCTGTCCTTTCTCCTGTGGGGAAATTGTAGTAAAGGTCAGCACCTGTGAGGGGTAATTGAATGACGTCTATGACTGATTCACTGTTTAGAGTGCACCTGGAATTGATTTGAGTCCAGAGTGCTGGGGCAAACCTTTATCTGGCCTGTCCCCCATCTTAGATTTCAGAGTGGTTCCCCTGACCTTCCCCGAGACTGCCTGCAATGGGGCTGAGAGCTGTGCCATCTCCTGCATTTGGATTATATATGAGAAACATATTGGTTAAGCTTTCTCTGGTTCCATATTAATATTGATACTGTGCCAGGATTGTTTCTCCAGCATAAGAGTTGATTATTGGGAAACATGGCAGTTGTAACAATGCTTCCCCCGTCAGTTTCTCAGTGTTCGGGATACTGCGGGCTGGAAAGATTGTATCCATGGAACTGCAGTGTTCCATGGATTCTCAAACATAACTCTTTTGGTGCCTTGGGTGATCTGGTAACAGTAGTGAAAGATAGATGTTTTTCCATAAAACTCAATATTTCCTCTTCAGTCTTGGAGATTTCAGGTCTGGCTCGACGGGATTTAAGCTCTCCCTATTTGGCAGAGGGATTTTTCCCACTAGCATGCAGGTCATTTTAAGCGTCTGGATTGAGGCTTCAGCCTCTAGAGATGATCTCCCCTGATGGACCAATGGATCCCTGGAATTGGCTCATTGTGAGGTATGATATGATATAGCATTTATAACGCGGCTATACACAAGTGTTTCATGGTGCAACGAGGCAAGGGAGGGGAGACAGAGGGAAGACAGAGACAACGATCTTACTAGGCCAGGTGATACTGAGATCACGCAAGTGCAGGGAAGGGGGGAAGGGGAAAAGTGCAGGGGAAGGGGGAGGGGGCAGTGCATTGCATAGGATAACAGTAAATAAATAAATAAATAAATAAAGGAAATAAACAAAGAGTGAGGCCAGCTGGTGGCAAGGGTAAGTGCAGACATCATATGTCTAGTGCTAGTAGGGGCTGTAGGGATAAAGAGACAGCCCCTGAGTGCAAGGGTTGCCAGGGGGGCAGTGCAGGTGTGCAACTGGTGGGGTGGGGACCTAGGCCCGAGATGAGAGGGTAGCCAGGTAGCCAGTGCAGTTTCAGTTTCAGCCAGGAGATCAGCAGGGGAGAGGAGAGAAAGCAGAAGCAAAGAGGAAGGGCTTGAGGTGCTCCCGAAACCGGAGTTGGATCTGCTCAAGTTTCAGGTAATGTGACTATCCCGCCACGTGTTGGGATACAAGGCAAAGTGATCAGGGGATCTTCACCATACCTCCCCGACTCATCAAAGACTACCAACCAATGGGTAACCTACAGTGCAAGACATCTAACCTCCTGCTGATAAAACAAGCTGAAGAAATGATGTTCTCCACCATGGGCCCGGTACACCTCAAATTGCAAATGTAATTGAAGACTCATTTCTGCAGCGCCTTTCACTCGGATCATTGACCACCGCAGTCCATGAGTTACCAGAACAGCCACCACCTAAAACCTTGTGATGGTTTCATTATCTGTACTATAGCTCACTGGATTGCTGTGAATAACCTTAGTCCTAATCTTACCCAAAGTATTTCCCTTTAACGCTTACCCTTCCCACCTGTGCCTCTCTGTGGGCTTTGAAGTGACTTGGCTATACATTAGCATGCTGCAAGAAATCAAATACATACAAGTAAATTAGCTATGTTATTATTGTAGGGAACATAGAAATTGGCATACCAATATAAGCTTAAATGGGTCCAAGTGAATCTGGCATGATCAATGTTAGTAAGCAATTTGAAAAGGGTTTGGCCAATTTCCTGATGTGACAATATGCCCTGTATTGTGTTAATGTATGCTGATATGATAATCTTGAAACTAGCATGACACTGTTAGGAGTAAAATGAAAATATTCGAAAGGCAATGTGAAGCTGTGATGGTAGTTTTCTTGCAGCAATGTAGGAGCAGGCGCGCACTAGACTGACGTAGCCTAGCAATGTGGGGCTTGATATAACCGTGTGGAAACTGATAGATATTCTGATTCTGGTGCTGTCGATCATTTTGCACTGCTGCTCTCTTTGGTATATCATCACTATCTGTTGAAAAATGATATATGTTTTCCACTATTATTGAGAGAAAATCTTTAAGCTAAAGTATTAAATGGGGACCATGATATTAAACTAATCAATTATCTTGCACATAAAGTCTGAGGTTGACACATTTAAGGTTCACATCATCTGTTTCATTGTATACACCGTATGGGTGACTTGTCTAGGGCAAGCAGTTTTGTCATTGTGGCTTTTTCTAAAGCTTGCATCATAAATGATGGCTGTGGCATGACTGTTCTTTTGTTCTGGTTGCAGTGGGGCTCCACTCCCTTTTCCCCCTTCACTTACCCAGCTATCTAAAGCCTATCCTGTTTCTCCCCTCCATGAAGGATAAACAGAAGGGGCACCAGTCTTTCCTGTCAGCATAAGAAACAGCATATAGGCGTGCATTCTCTCTATTTAACAGAGGTTCATCTCCATGAATAAAGTGATGTCCTAGTAGATATGAATTACCCAATTCAATTCTTCATGCCTTTGAAAGTAAACATTGACAAAGACAATAGTTTTTGGTTTTGTATAGTGAACATGCTTTATGTATTGCCAGACATTGCCACTTTATGAGCAGGCACGCACACCATTTTCCAGACATGTGCACCGGATGCCCAGATACTAACTCAGTCTACTAACTATTGCCATCATATGCCTAGGTACTACCGTAATCTGCCAGGTATTTGCAAAATATCCTCTCGTGCGCACGGCATATGTGAGGTATGGCTATCATACACTAAGTACTCACATCATCAGCAGCTGTTATCCTCCTTGCCCAGGTACGGCCACCACTAGGTTGTGCCGCTCTATCCCTGCGTAGCATATGGCAGATGTTTCCTTCAATTGTTAACCCACCTCCATGATTTGCAAGGGATTACCATAATACATCATGTCTTACTGTCAGATGCCCAATATGTGCTGTTCTGCAGGAGGGCAAGGATGAGTAGTGGGTAAAATGCCCACTCAGCCCCACACTACTACTTTTTCTAACTGCAATCACAATCATAACGCTGAACCAAGCACAACCTGAATGGTATGCCTCCTTCGCCTCTTTTGGTAATGAAGATCGAGGGTAGGCAATACTGTTCAGAAGGGAATGTGAGCTGGTAGCAGTAGCAACCCCAACAGCATTAATATTATTAATCCAAAATAGATATGCGTGCCCTATAAGAGTTCTATAAAAAAAATAGGACCTTTAATTTTCAAACATGTAATTCAAAACACCATTGGAGAGGGCAAAGAGAATCCAGACTGTATTGTGAAAAGGGAAATTTGGGTGTTGTAGACAGGGGAAGGTCTGTCAATATTTCAGCAGAAATGTCATTAAAAAGAAGATATATTTGGGAAAAAGGTAGTGGGGTGGGTCTTATGAATCACTGTGGCCCTCAAAGGCTGGCCAGGTGGACAGGACCACTGGAAATACTTTTCTGTATTGTTCTTGTGACTCAACAGCCTCAAGCCAGGCTTGAAGGCATTTTCTGAGGCAGTGATTCAGCATTGAGTTAGTGAGCCTGGTGACTTTGTTCAAAGCACGGTGCGGCTTACAAGCTGCAACAACATGTGGCATGGAGAAGCCTAGGACATGCAGGTGATGCCTGATTCAGTGTAGATCACAAGCGGTTCAATACAGGAATCAAGACCCTAATCCTTGATTTTTTTTGTTTTGGTTGCTGGGAGGCACTTTCCACGGTCTCCACAGGCCAGTCCTTCCTTTCTGCACCACCCATCCAGGAGCATGTGGAGCAAGATGGCAGGTTTCTGCCACCTGCATTGAAAAGGGTCCAGGGCACCAGTGTCTCAGTTGCAGACGGCTTGGTCCAATCAGCTTGTCATCCCAAATATGCCATCAGGATGAGCAGAGCTTGCTTCTGAATTGCAGACTTCTGTTTTCACCTCCATGGTAGAGGACTTTGGAATAGATTGTAGTCCCAACAGAGTTTCAGTGAATCTTTCTTCTTGTTCTGAGAGTCCACAGATGAATCAACAAGGGCAGGGTCTCCCGTCTCCACATTCACAGGTGACTTCTACAGCTATTAGATCCAAAGCAAACCTGTTATAAGGGGTCCAATCCATGCTGCTGTAACACGTATCCTTTGCCAGCTGATGTCATACCCACATCACTTTGTCTGCAGGAAGTGGCAGAGGGGCAGGAAATGCTTGGGGCACTAACAGAATCCAAGATGGTGGAAGCCCTCATTGGACTGTACCTCTGCCCCAGACAATTTTAACTCTGTCCCAGGCTACTCTAACTTCCTCTGTCTGCTAAACTTGAAAGAGCTTCTGGTATTCAGCAGCTTGGTGTCGTGTGAACTATCTATTGTATTCTGGGAGGCATGTCTTTGGAGTTCCCAGCCAACCCTTATCAGGATTTCCTGATCTGGGAGAAAAGGTGACATCCCTACAGAGGGGCATCAAAAGGGATGCTTCCTGACCTCCCCCCACAGGATACCTAGATAGGGTCCATACCAGACAAACCAGAATCAAGATAGTCCTGCCATTGAAGACTCACTGATTCAGTTTGTCAACTATATGACCTCAAATTGATTTGTGGCTTTATAATTGTGTTGTCTCAAGAGCCACCCTGTCAAACTAGACATCTTTATAGTTTTCTATATAGGGGTATCTTTATAGTTTTCCTCTCTCACAAGACCCTTTAAGACAGACAATTTTAATTTTGTATTAGTATGACACAGCTGTGTAAATACATACTCTTTGCATACACAAGTCCAGCTATCAACACATAATACAATGTTGTACTCAGATTATAACAATTATCATGGGACATGATACATAACTTTTATACACAAGCCCAAGTATCAATACATCTATCTAAATAGCCATACAATTTTTGCCATACAAGTTTTTTATGTTTCCGCACATTTCCACACAAGCTTTGTTACGTTTCCCTACTAGTTTTGTATGTTTCTGTACGTTTCCGTGCAATTTTTGGGTTTCAAGCAACAGAAACAACATGTAAACACATCAAGACTAAACACATGTCAGACTTCATGATGTGGAGGATTTGGTGCTAATACCCCATTGAGCTAAGGATTGTATTTAAGAAAAAGCTATCTTACTATATTGACAGTTGTTTCAGCCTGCAATAGTCATAGAAAGTGACTATATTGACAGTTGTTTCAGCCTGCAATAGTCATAGAAAGTGACACCGGCCCAAGGTCACCCAAAAGGAAACAGTATATGATGTGCTATGAAACCAAAGCGCTCCACCCTAAGTTATTAGTGTCTTCTCATTCACTATCAACAATGACTCAACAACTTATGGTGCAAAATTGTATTTTATTGGTAGCCAACTCGTGTTTCGACCTGAAAAACTCAGGTCTTCTTCAGGCCCAATAAATCCCAGTTACAGTCAAAATTCATACACCAATACAGGTCAAATACATTAAAACAAATAGAAATTCAATACAATACCAATATTGGTAGTGATCTCATGTCACGCGAAACGATAAATCCAAATCAAAGTTCAATATTGACTAAGACAGGAGGAAACAGGTCGGGAGGTTGGGGGAAAGGGAGGGTAGCACACACTCTTATTCACATCACTTCAATGCACATATAGGCAGCACTAACCAAACCAGTGCTCACTTTTGTCTAAATATCCTGTGTATATCCTCAAATGGAAACCATGATGCGTCCACTACCAATGCAACCATGCACCAAAACTAGCTAACTGTAATTGTGATCCAAACCATTATATCCTATCATGTCATGTCCTATCATATCAGTTAGAACACTGCAGTAACATAAACATATGGCAGATGGGAGCCGACGCACCCACGAACAGGTATGTTATGGTAGGACTAATTTTGGGAGTAAGATGTAACTACATATAGAGTTTTAGTGTTTGACATGAAGTTGCATTAAGAAGCAAGTATTCCTTGTATATTTCGTTACAGAATTAGGACACTACAGTATGAAAACTCTTATTCAAAACAACACGAGGAAACCTGGACTTTATTAGAAGTAACATTGTTCTAGAGGTAAGGGGCCCATTTACCCTCTTTGGGTGACCTGGTGATGGATAAACCTGTTTAGATATTTTTTTGTTCACTTTTAAACTTACAAGCTTTTCACTTGGTTAATGCTTTAGATTACATAACGGATTGGACTTATTGAATAGAAGAGATGGAGTAAGTGGGAAACATAGGCGCATAGCCACATGTATGACTATGATGGCATAGAATGTGAAATAAGGCAACTCATCTGAATAAGTGACAGGGTTCCCATTCATTTTCACATAGCCAAAAAAGATACATTTTTGCCAAAGCGCACAGCCCAAACCGCTGGACGAATTTGGACCAGGTCTAAAACAACTTGGGCACGACGCGTTGACTCGCGATCTATGCCTGGTTTGGGTTATTCTGTGCATTAGTTATTTTAAAATTTTATGGAGAAGAGTGTTTGCCCATCCCCAAAAATTATAGATATATCTCCCATGGTGCATTGCAGGTTCATGATTTTCAGAAATGAAACAACAACCATCTTATTTTTCTCTCGATGCGAGAGATTTGTGTCTATAGCCGAGGTTATAGGAAAATGAAACTCAGTAAAAAGATATTTGAAGGTCACAAAACATACAACTGTCATCAGGGTAGAGGTGGGGGGATGGCTAGAGGGCACTGAGTGAAAGTTGGGAGTTGGAGGGGTTACAGTGACCAAGTTTGCAACACAAAGCTTTCTGTAGCCTCAGCTATATCCGCGAATGGCCGACTTCTCATAGCAAACTGCATCACAGAAGCAGCGTGTGTTGTGGGGGTAAAGGGAGAAGGTAGGGGAGATGGGTAGACCATCTGACGAGTGGGGAGAGCTGGCACAGATGAGGGGTTTCTTGGTGAGGTGCTGGTGGCCATGAAAGCATTTTATTTCTGGCCGTTTTGCCGATATTCGTGGCAATATCCGAGGCTACAAAGCACTACAGATAGCCGAGGGTATGTGTCGTTCGGCATCCGCGGCTATATAGTTTGAGGTGTCAGTGTTTTATATATTTTTGAAAGTACTTTGTTTAGGTAAAGTGACGTTGGGGGTGAAAAATGCCTGACCAAGGCCAAAGGCCATGGACAGTGACCTGGTAGGTATTAGAGAGTCTTTTTTCATTTTGGATGTGTGTTTTCAGAATTTTGAGCATGTAAGACTTTGGAGAAAGATAGAAGAAAACAGTTGAACAAAATAAATATAAAAAGGAGCAATTGTAGTCTAGTTTTAGATGCACCATATAATGTATTTTAGGTTGTGTATTCTCACTTATTGTATTATGTTGTGTGGGTGTGCAATGTTTGCGTATCTAGTTTACTGTTATGTATTTTTCTATGGTTTCTTATTTTTCAGTTACTTTACACAAGTACATGAGTCGGTCCCTTGTCAACTGTCTTTTTGTAACTGCAGTTATGATGAAAGTCAATGAACTGTAGCCGCGGTTATAATAAAAAATCTTTTTGTTATTTATTGTATTTGTGTATTTTTATATGATAAGTATTCCTTAAAAGGACTGTTTTGGGGTACACTGAGTGTAGAACTTTAGCACATCAGGAGTACTGTTTTGATGTTATGAAGGAACACTGCATTTCATTCATAGGTTAGGTGTACTCCATCATGTCTATAGAAATTGGCTTTGTAGAACTGTCTGTTGTTGTTCGCCATCCATAATGGGTTGTGGTCTGTCATGAATGCGGAAACTGCTTTATTAACATTTCTCCAGGATTTCTCAATTTTACCATTAAATCTGGTGGCCCATCTCCAATTTTGCCTCTGAGTGAGCTTGGAAAAGATAAAGATGGTGTGAGGAAATAGTTCCATTAGTTTTCCCATGTCTTGTTTCATCATTAAAGTAAGAGACACCCCTCATACATTCCCCAAATCATTACATCCACAATGAATTTGTATGATGTCTGGGTGATAACCGCTATAGACAACAATTGGGAATTTTGAGTACTGAAACTGCATAAAATTAATTTCAATAGATAGTGTAATATATGTTTGCAGTCTGTGTTCAATTTTATCTATTTTTGTAACATAAAAGGCGGCCCTTAAAAGGGCCATTTTGGGGGATGGAAAGAGGGGGGTGGAATAGGGGAGGAAAATACATAAGGATGAAACATATAACAAAGGGAATTCAAATAAAATCCAACATATATTTTGTTAAGTATTTTTTGGAGTGGGGGTTTGAAAGAAAGGGGAAGAAATTGGCACTTAAAAGAAATACTAAGCATGACAGGTAATCTGATGTTCAGCGATTAACTTCAGTCATTGCTCAATTGTGGCGTCTCCCTTGACCACCCATTCGCAGCATCCTTTACACATGATTTGCATACTGGAAATATCGGTGTTGGTAACGGAGGAGTCAGTATAGTGGATACCACTGCTGATGTAGAGGCTTCATTTCCAGTTGGTGTGGTTGATGCACTGGTGGATGGAGGTTCCGCAGGTGGTGCTGATATTCATCTAGGCAAGGAACGGGCCCCATGCATTTTTCTTGTGTGATTTTCATGGGCTTTATGATATTCATCATCAACATCATCCCAGTGGACTCGCACCAGATGGTTGATCATTATCAATGTTCCTAGACTTTGTGGCGCATTGTGTAGAGTCTTCTTGCAGAAGGTGCACAGTACCTCCTCCACCTCTTTTCTGGAGCAGTGTTCCTTCACTTTAAAGAAGAGCCAATTGTCTGCAGTTTTTTTTCATTCCTGTGTGCTTCTTCCTTAGTGGTGAAGGATTGTCGACCCAAATGATGACTTCATCCTCACTGCTCCTACTGTCATTTTCGGACTTGTTGGAATGTCAAACCGGGGAGGAAAATGTAAAAGAATAAAAATTACAACACGAAAAAGACAATGCTGCAAAAAAAAGAAAAAGTAAAAAGAAAAAAAAGACAAACAAAAAGTAGACAAACTAAACAAATCACAAGACAACGGAAAACTGGATATTGGGAAAACTGGGTAAAAATGATGCAGAGTTTAAGTGATAAAGTGACAAAAGTGCATGCAGTTACTCACTAGCAAGTAAAGACAGCAATGATTAATGTAAAGTTATTTGCGCCGTCTGATTGGACAGTCTCATATGCGCGGATGTCATCAAATGGCATGGATGTAGCCGCTTCGATTCAGCACATGTGATTGGATAGTTCATTGACGCATATAAAAGTCACGTGTAGGCGCTTAGCTGCAGTGCGTGATACCATTGGCTGGTGTATTAGACGCAAAGATGTTTAGCCGTGTTGAAGGTCGTCGATGTTCTATTGGCTTATTTTGCACATGCGGGTTACCCCCTTCCCCAGTCGTTGCTGTATGTTGCCACACATGTATCCTTGGGGTGGAGCACTTGACGTGTTGGCACACTCTGCTATTCGAGCACACCTGGGGTAGCTAGCTCAGCCCTCCAGAGCCTGCTTGGCATTCACGTACAACTTCTCAAAGTTCGAGGTTTTTACCTCTCAGGTCTCCCTTTCCCCCAAGTCCTCATAATCCCCTGTGTTTTGTAGCAAAAACACAAAAGTTCCAAGCTCTTCATCACAAACACAAACGTTCCAAGCTTTTCAGCACAAATACAACAGTTCCAAAGGAAAATGTATTTTAATTCTCTATAGGCTCCCTCAACCTGGCCCCAGACTCTCACTTTCAATTTCTTTCCTTGGTTTCCCTCTAGTGTGGCTCAAACCATTTCACTTTCCTTTCTCGGGTTCCCTTTCCCTAGCTTTATTATTTATTGTTTGCTATGCCTTATGGTACTCATAGGCTTTTACACAGTTAAAATATTTGACAAGATTCAACAGTTAGCACAATCTTCTCAGACTCTCTTCAGCCTTGGCTTTAACCAAAGAATGTCTCTCTTTAAATGCAATTTCTTGATCCCCCTCGTTTGGGCTCGTACCCATTTCAAACACAATTTCTGGGTCTCTCTCATTCGGGCTCGGACACGTTTCGGTCCCAAAAGGTTATCAAAGCCAATTCCTTAGGCTTCCCTCATTCGGGCTCAGGCTCGAGCCTAAACACAATGCACAGAGTCTTTTTCGAATGGGCCTTTCGTTTTCTGCCCGACGACTTTATTTTACTGTTCAATTTCACTTCTTTTCACAAAGAACTTCAAGTCCCATATTGGTATTCATTGGCCTTTTTATTTCCTGCTTTCTTTCTCAAGTTCAATGCTAAGGTTCCCGCTCCAGCCACACACATGCTCACCGCATTAGTGCAGCTCTGGCAAGCAACTTCTCTGGAGCTCTCTCGGTCGAGGTCAGGGTCTTCCCACCTGCCCCTCAGGTACCTGGGCTTCCCTCCATATGCCCAGGGGAAATGAGTACTTCTGTGGGCAGAGTAAGCAGGATATGATCTGCCCTGTTTGGCTCTTGAAAGGCACAGCTCCTCAGCCCTGCTGCAACCCTCCAGCAACATAGGATCCGCATTCTGGCACTCAGCTCTCTTCCAGGCTCTCCATGGTTCTTTCAGCACTCTCCTCTGGTCCACTATGCATCCCCAGCTCACTCAAAGTGTGTCTCAGTGCTCCACCTTTTATACTGACAGGGAGTGTTTACTGGAGTCAGGTATAGGTGGTTGAAAAGGGTAGGCTAACCCTGCCTGTCCTCGTTAATGGGACAAGATGGAGACTGCCCATAGGAACAACCTGCCCATAGGAATCCATGGTACATTGGTTGTTCCTATGGTCAATCTTCATAGCTCTTTTCCTCTTCTTCTTCGTCCCAATGGTTTTGAAAGAAGGCAATGGGGAGGAAGTATAGGAGTTGTAGTTTTCCCTAATGATGGAGGGGAACTTCTGTAAGTGTTTGTCAGGGTGAAGGGGCAGATGTACAGTTGTAGATGAATGGGTTTTAGATGATAATGCCCCATAGTGACTGGGGATATATTTCTTCTTCTACGCCTCCCTTTAATGTTAGTACCTGTTGGAATTATGGAGAGGCTAACGGGACAGGATTCATAATAACCTATAAAGGTGGAGGAAGTGTTGGGTAGGGGTTTATCAGAAAGGGGGGAATACCGCGTCCCTCCCGAGGGCATTCCTCTAATTGTCCCCAAAGACCACCTGCTCAGGGGATCCTCCCGCACTGGTCCGCCCCCAGGGTCTGGTTCCAGAGGCGATGGCCGTGCCCTGGCCACCTGCAAAAAGAATCCTTAGAATCCATAAGTGAGAAAGCCCTCAGGTTTCTCACAATACTAGTTTAGCCCTTGAATAACAACTTCGCAGAAATCTTTTAATTTTTGTTTCTAATATGGAAGATGGAATAGGAGAAGTTGAAGTCTGCCCTGCTTTCTGAATTGAAAACTGTAGAACCAGGAAGTCAGGGCTCAAATGTCCTCCTTCCACACATCATACATTATGTGATCCGAGCCAGTCACTTTTAATCAGTGAGTCTTATTTTCCTTAACTAGCTTTAGAGAAAGCCTTGCTCAAATGGGTTTCTGCTCTGTAGTGTTACTCTATAAATAATGAAAACCATTTATGTTAAGCATGCTAGGGAGGAGGCAGGATGACAACTGACTGAATTTATTTCTATTTGTGTTGGTTAGTTCATACCTTACACAGCAACAATTACAAGCAAACATTATATCACATACAATAAAGCATTTAAGAAGTTCCAAACTTTTTACACATCAATACATTTCATCAGTAATAAATACCTAAATTATAATATTAAAAATGATAGACCTTAAAAACCAACACACTTTAAAATCAAATTATTTTAAAAATATTGCAATTCTTTCCATTAGCACAATATTGCTACCAGTATACAATCTTCTGCAGAGTTCATCCATATTTGTGCATATTTCCAAGGGTACTTTATCTAAAACGAGACCTACACTTTTCCGTTCAAAACCACAACAAAACATCACCATATGTTGCAAATTATTCTACTTTATTATTCTGGTTGCAATTCCGATAAAATAACATTGTCATAGGCAATTTATTCCTAATTCCCAGAATCTCTCTTGTAGGGATACAATTTAGCCCAAATCTTAAAAAACGATTCCTATATCAAACTTACTTAAGTAAAGTGGGAGGGTGCTTTGCTTGTTATTCTCCTGTGCCAAGGTTTTATATAATTGTAAATTCTGTCTCCTATTGCTTGTAATGCACCAGTCGAGCTTGAATAGTTGCCCTTTCACCAAGATAATATTTACAGCAAGATCGTTTAAACTTAATTTCAATAATTCCAAAACATTTAAACTCAAAAATGTCCACCTGTCCTTTTTGCATTTATGGTCAAGGTCCACATGAAGAGAATACCCAACTGCTGTCCTTGTTTTCCTATTTAGACAAAGAACCTTCCACGTAAAATTTGCTGTCAGGGAAATTAACACTAGTTCGTAATGCAATATAGTAAGAGGGAATCACTTTGGCAATATTAATGCTTTCCACCAAATCTTTCCTTCCAGTTTCTCAAGCAGTTTTGTCTACTTTGTGCCTGAAGTCTAAGCCATGTATGAGTGTTGGAATCACTTTTTTCACAGTAATAATCAATTCGGGGAGAACTTTTTCTAGAAATTGGGGCTGTTGCACTGTGAATTCTGGTCATTGCATCATTGGCCAGAAAAGTAAACTTGCCCCGCAGGCCATATGTTGCCAGTCCTCCCCTGGGAGAAGAGAATACTGCTATACACTACCCTGTCTGCCATGATCCCCTACCCTAGTGCCATAGAAAGCAATTGAGTCTGGGCTCTCAGAGAGACTGTGGAATCAGAAAGGCTGCCAAATAGGTTTGGCGTCTTTCGCCACTTTGGCCCTCATTACAGTTTTGCCGGTATCCCGCCAGTAATTCTGGCGGAATACCAGCAAAGCTGCCTTACCATTTTCGCTGCCCAATATTCCAGTATTAGGGGCGGTGGAGACGCCGGTAAGTTCCCACTCCATGGAGTTCCATAGGACTCCATGGATGGGATAGGCAGAATTACAGACACCGGGTAATGCTGGTATTTATTTTCCGGTAGCGGTCTAAATTAACGGCAGGTCAGGTCTGCGCTAGATCACTGCCCCCACCGGCAAACCTGTGTTACCCCGGGCCAGAAAAAATCCCAGTGCCAGAATTACTGCGATCCTTTACGGCATTTCTTCTGGACCCGGGAACTCATAGTGAGCCCCTTTGTGTGTTAGGAAAGTGTTTCTTTTTGCAACTTTCCTCCACTGGCTTTAATGCAGGCACCCAGTTTATCTTGTTGTAGTCTGGATACTAGCTGATTTGTGTGCTAACTGAAGCCCTTTTGCCTCATTCACCTTATTTACTCGTTTTGTTTGGGATGCGCTAGCCTGTCCCTATGGCTGCCAGTGCAGTTAATGCATTTCCCTTTATGTTTTGCATTTGTTTTTACAGTGTGGCATAAAACAACTTCGGTGGAATGACAACTTTTCTTAAAGTAACATCCCAAATATTTGTGTGATGTGTACTGAACAGGCTAGTGGTAGTGAACCGTGTTTATCTTTTTCGAGGGTGCTTTATTGGTATCTCAATAAGCAGGGTAATTCCTAGAATTTCGCAGAAAAGTGTCGCAAGCGTCTGGCGCAGAGTGTCCGCGTGCGATTGTCTGCGCCAGGCACGTGCGCTAAAACCGATTCTAGGCTCCCAAACCAGCCGTGGCGCAGAGTATCGCAGCGACCCTGCAGCAGCGCCAGTAACGCCCCCAAGAACGCCCTCGCGCAAGGAAAAGCCATCAAAATCGCAAAATCATCGCAAAGGGCTGCGCTAACCTTGGACCAGTTTACAGGGCTGCCAAACAAGGAACGCAAAGCGGGTAACGTTCATATCAGGGGTACGTGGGAAGTTTTACACGCGATTAGCCAGGGTACGTGTATTACAGGGGTACGCGGGAAGTTCAACACGCGATTGGCCAGGGTACGTGTATTACAGGGGTACGCGTGAAGTTTTACATGCGATTAGCCAGGGCACGTGTATTACAGGGGTACGCGGCAATTATCACACGCGATTTGGCTGGGTACGTGTATTACAGGGGTATACGGGAAGTTTTACACGCGATTTGGCTGGGTACGTGTATTACAGGGGTGCACGGGAATAATCACACGCGATTTGGCCAGGTACGTGTATTACAGGGGTGCGCAGGAATTATCACACGCAATTTGGCTGGGTACGTGTATTACAGGGGTGCGTGGGAAGTTAAACACGCGATTAGGCTGGTTGGGTCCTCACAGGTGTACCCTGTACACCCTCCACGGCCCCTGCAGGCCGCCCACACCACAGGGGACTACCCTGCACACCTGCTCATGTCCCCCTGCACCCCCACCCCCCAGCAGTGCAGGGGCACCCTCCACCAGGCCCCCACCCATGTCCCCTATCACCCCCACCCCCCAGCCACCAGGGGCACACACCACCAGGCCCCCACTCATGTCTCCCACCACCCCCACCCCCCAGCCACCAGGGGCACCCACCACCAGGCCCGCACCCATGTCTCCCACCACCCCACCCCCCAGCAGTGCAGGGGCAGCCTCCACCAGGCCCCCACCCATGTCTCCCACCACCCCCACCCCCCAGCAGTGCAGGGGCACCCACCACCAGGCCCCCACTCATGTCTCCCACCACCCCCACCCCCCAGCCACCAGGGGCACCCACCACCAGGCCCGCACCCATGTCTCCCACCACCCCACCCCCCAGCAGTGCAGGGGCAGCCTCCACCAGGCCCCCACCCATGTCTCCCACCACCCCACCCCCCAGCAGTGCAGGGGCACCCACCACCAGGCCCCCACTCATGTCTCCCACCACCCCCACACCCCAGCCACCAGGGGCACCCACCACCAGGCCCGCACCCGTGTCTCCCACCACCCCACCCCCCAGCAGTGCAGGGGCAGGCTCCACCAGGCCCCCACCCATGTCTCCCACCACCCCACCCCCCAGCAGTGCAGGGGCAGCCTCCACCAGGCCCGCACCCATGTCTCCCACCACCCCACCCCCCAGCAGTGCAGGGGCAGCCTCCACCAGGCCCCCACCCATGTCTCCCACCACCCCCACCCCCCAGCAGTGCAGGGGCACCCACCACCAGGCCCCCACTCATGTCTCCCACCACCCCCACCCCCCAGCCACCAGGGGCATCCTCCACCAGGCCCGCACCCATGTCTCCCACCACCCCACCCCCCAGCAGTGCAGGGGCAGCCTCCACCAGGCCCCCACCCATGTCTCCCACCACCCCCACCCCCCAGCAGTGCAGGGGCACCCACCACCAGGCCCCCACTCATGTCTCCCACCACCCCCACCCCCCAGCCACCAGGGGCACCCACCACCAGGCCCCCACTCATGTCTCCCACCACCCCCACCCCCCAGCCACCAGGGGCACCCACCACCAGGCCCGCACCCATGTCTCCCACCACCCCACCCCCCAGCAGTGCAGGGGCAGCCTCCACCAGGCCCCCACCCATGTCTCCCACCACCCCACCCCCCAGCAGTGCAGGGGCAGCCTCCACCAGGCCCCCACTCATGTCTCCCACCACCCCCACCCCCCAGCCACCAGGGGCATCCTCCACCAGGCCCGCACCCATGTCTCCCACCACCCCACCCCCCAGCAGTGCAGGGGCAGCCTCCACCAGGCCCCCACCCATGTCTCCCACCACCCCCACCCCCCAGCAGTGCAGGGGCACCCACCACCAGGCCCCCACTCATGTCTCCCACCACCCCCACCCCCCAGCCACCAGGGGCACCCACCACCAGGCCCGCACCCATGTCTCCCACCACCCCACCCCCCAGCAGTGCAGGGGCAGCCTCCACCAGGCCCCCACCCATGTCTCCCACCACCCCACCCCCCAGCAGTGCAGGGGCACCCACCACCAGGCCCGCACCCATGTCTCCCACCACCCCACCCCCCAGCAGTGCAGGGGCAGCCTCCACCAGGCCCGCACCCATGTCTCCCACCACCCCACCCCCCAGCAGTGCAGGGGCACCCACCACCAGGCCCGCACCCATGTCTCCCACCACCCCACCCCCCAGCAGTGCAGGGGCAGCCTCCACCAGGCCCCCACCCATGTCTCCCACCACCTCACCCCCCAGCAGTGCAGGGGCAGCCTCCACCAGGCCCGCACCCATGTCTCCCACCACCCCACCCCCCAGCAGTGCAGGGGCAGCCTCCACCAGGCCCCCACCCATGTCTCCCACCACCCCCACCCCCCAGCAGTGCAGGGGCACCCACCACCAGGCCCCCACTCATGTCTCCCACCACCCCCACCCCCCAGCCACCAGGGGCACCCACCACCAGGCCCGCACCCATGTCTCGCACCACCCCACCCCCCAGCAGTGCAGGGGCACCCACCACCAGGCCCCCACTCATGTCTCCCACCACCCCCACCCCCCAGCCACCAGGGGCATCCTCCACCAGGCCCGCACCCATGTCTCCCACCACCCCACCCCCCAGCAGTGCAGGGGCAGCCTCCACCAGGCCCCCACCCATGTCTCCCACCACCCCCACCCCCCAGCAGTGCAGGGGCACCCACCACCAGGCCCCCACTCATGTCTCCCACCACCCCCACCCCCCAGCCACCAGGGGCACCCACCACCAGGCCCGCACCCATGTCTCCCACCACCCCACCCCCCAGCAGTGCAGGGGCAGCCTCCACCAGGCCCCCACCCATGTCTCCCACCACCCCACCCCCCAGCAGTGCAGGGGCACCCACCACCAGGCCCGCACCCATGTCTCCCACCACCCCACCCCCCAGCAGTGCAGGGGCAGCCTCCACCAGGCCCGCACCCATGTCTCCCACCACCCCACCCCCCAGCAGTGCAGGGGCACCCACCACCAGGCCCGCACCCATGTCTCCCACCACCCCACCCCCCAGCAGTGCAGGGGCAGCCTCCACCAGGCCCCCACCCATGTCTCCCACCACCTCACCCCCCAGCAGTGCAGGGGCAGCCTCCACCAGGCCCGCACCCATGTCTCCCACCACCCCACCCCCCAGCAGTGCAGGGGCAGCCTCCACCAGGCCCCCACCCATGTCTCCCACCACCCCCACCCCCCAGCAGTGCAGGGGCACCCACCACCAGGCCCCCACTCATGTCTCCCACCACCCCCACCCCCCAGCCACCAGGGGCACCCACCACCAGGCCCGCACCCATGTCTCGCACCACCCCACCCCCCAGCAGTGCAGGGGCAGCCTCCACCAGGCCCCCACCCATGTCTCCCACCACCCCCACCCCCCAGCAGTGCAGGGGCACCCACCACCAGGCCCCCACTCATGTCTCCCACCACCCCCACCCCCCAGCCACCAGGGGCACCCACCACCAGGCCCCCACTCATGTCTCCCACCACCCCCACCCCCCAGCCACCAGGGGCACCCACCACCAGGCCCGCACCCATGTCTCCCACCCCCCCACCCCCCAGCAGTGCAGGGGCAGCCTCCACCAGGCCCCCACCCATGTCTCCCACCACCCCACCCCCCAGCAGTGCAGGGGCAGCCTCCACCAGGCCCCCACCCATGTCTCCCACCACCCCCACCCCCCAGCAGTGCAGGGGCACCCACCACCAGGCCCCCACTCATGTCTCCCACCACCCCCACCCCCCAGCCACCAGGGGCACCCACCACCAGGCCCCCACTCATGTCTCCCACCACCCCCACCCCCCAGCCACCAGGGGCACCCACCACCAGGCCCGCACCCATGTCTCCCACCACCCCACCCCCCAGCAGTGCAGGGGCAGCCTCCACCAGGCCCCCACCCATGTCTCCCACCACCCCACCCCCCAGCAGTGCAGGGGCAGCCTCCACCAGGCCCGCACCCATGTCTCCCACCACCCCACCACCCAACAGTGCAGGGGCAGCCTCCACCAGGCCCCCACCCATGTCTCCCACCACCCCCACCCCCCAGCAGTGCAGGGGCACCCACCACCAGGCCCTCACTCATGTCTCCCACCACCCCCACCCCCCAGCCACCAGGGGCACCCACAACCAGGCCCGCACCCATGTCTCCCACCACCCCACCCCCCAGCAGTGCAGGGGCAGCCTCCACCAGGCCCCCACCCATGTCTCCCACCACCCCCACCCCCCAGCAGTGCAGGGGCACCCACCACCAGGCCCCCACTCATGTCTCCCACCACCCCCACCCCCCAGCCACCAGGGGCACCCACCACCAGGCCCCCACTCATGTCTCCCACCACCCCCACCCCCCAGCCACCAGGGGCACCCACCACCAGGCCCGCACCCATGTCTCCCACCACGCCACCCCCCAGCAGTGCAGGGGCAGCCTCCACCAGGCCCCCACCCATGTCTCCCACCACCCCCACCCCCCAGCAGTGCAGGGGCACCCACCACCAGGCCCCCACTCATGTCTCCCACCACCCCCACCCCCCAGCCACCAGGGGCACCCACCACCAGGCCCGCACCCATGTCTCCCACCACCCCACCCCCCAGCAGTGCAGGGGCAGCCTCCACCAGGCCCCCACCCATGTCTCCCACCACCCCACCCCTCAGCAGTGCAGGGGCAGCCTCCACCAGGCCCCCACTCATGTCTCCCACCACCCCCACCCCCCAGCCACCAGGGGCATCCTCCACCAGGCCCGCACCCATGTCTCCCACCACCCCACCCCCCAGCAGTGCAGGGGCAGCCTCCACCAGGCCCCCACCCATGTCTCCCACCACCCCCACCCCCCAGCAGTGCAGGGGCACCCACCACCAGGCCCCCACTCATGTCTCCCACCACCCCCACCCCCCAGCCACCAGGGGCACCCCCCACCAGGCCCGCACCCATGTCTCCCACCACCCCACCCCCCAGCAGTGCAGGGGCAGCCTCCACCAGGCCCCCACCCATGTCTCCCACCACCCCACCCCCCAGCAGTGCAGGGGCACCCACCACCAGGCCCGCACCCATGTCTCCCACCACCCCACCCCCCAGCAGTGCAGGGGCAGCCTCCACCAGGCCCCCACCCATGTCTCCCACCACCCCACCCTCCAGCAGTGCAGGGGCAGCCTCCACCAGGCCCGCACCCATGTCTCCCACCACCCCACCCCCAGCAGTGCAGGGGCAGCCTCCACCAGGCCCCCACCCATGTCTCCCACCACCCCCACCCCCCAGCAGTGCAGGGGCACCCACCACCAAGCCCCCACTCATGTCTCCCACCACCCCCACCCCCCAGCCACCAGGGGCATCCTCCACCAGGCCCGCACCCATGTCTCCCACCACCCCACCCCCCAGCAGTGCAGGGGCAGCCTCGACCAGGCCCCCACTCATGTCCCCTATCACCCCCACCCCCCAGCCACCAGGGGCATCCTCCACCAGGCCCCCACCCATGTCTCCTGTTAGGAAAGATTTCGTAATTGTAGGGAATTTTCCTTCCATGTGGCAACCCCTAAACTTTTTGCTATTGTTTTTAACCTTGTTGTTGACTTTGCCAGAGAAGTACAGCCTTCTGCCGCACTTCTCTGGGCTTTCGCTCCTTTCTTACGGGGAAACTGACATGCCCTTAAGACAGTCAGTACCGGGGAACGTGGTTTCCCGTAGTTTCTTCTATCGTGTCGCAGCTTTAGTGCAACACGACACAAGAGGGCACTGTAAGCTAAGTTACAGCTCTCTTGGGTCTCTAGCCTTCTACAGGCCCTAGATACTCTTTTAGGATGGTATTTGATCGGTGCAAGTCATTCAGGGACTGGGCTGGTGGCAGCGATCGTTTTGTTTATTTTGAGCTCCTTTTGGCGTTCTGAGCACGTTTTTGCACTGAACCCAAAATGGTGGCCTGGCTCCCAAAATGGCCAGGCCGCGAGGCTCCTTTGTCCTGTCCACTGTCCGTCTTGCTCCCTTCACCTTCCCCAGGTCCGGCGACCCGGGGCCTTCCTTATTTGGGCATGTACTTTCCCGCGAAACATGGTTGCTTTCGCGGGCTTCTACATGTCGTTTGCGTGCCTCCAGGGTGTGGGCTGGGATGTCTGGTCCCAATACACATCCTGGGTGCCAGAGAGTCTAGGGTGGTGTGAATGCCTGGGACCACCGTGGTCCGTGATTGGTCCACGTATGGTATGTGTTTTGATGAGCGGATCTCCCATTGGCTCCCCTCCGTTTTGGCGCGAAGGGAACCGTGGATAAGAGGGGGCTGGAAACACCACTACCATGTCGATCTCCTGAGTTCTCACGAACGAAGGAATACAGGAGCCAAGTATCCTGCAACTACGAGGCTGGACCGAGGAATCGCTGGTGACCCGCTGAAGGAATCCTCCTTTGCACTGCTGTCGTCCGGAGAGCCCCTGTCCTCCTTTGATCGAACCAGAAGGCCTGTACTGGTGCTTCGACCTTTGGAATAGCAGGAACAGCTATTCCCGGCATCTTCAACCATCTCCTGCCAAGTAAGCCTTCGGAAGCGTCTCTGGGCCATCCAGTTGACTGACCAGCTTACCAAGGAGTTTGGCTCTGCAACCGCCGCCAGGTTGTGTTGTATTGCGAGTCCTTGTCCCTCTCCCACGCTTCGTACGCTTGGCGTCCCCAGGTCTGAAGGGAGGAGGGTTCATTTGGCTCGAATACACACGGCCGCTCCGTTGTCCTGTGCGGCAACAAAACTGTGCCGGTTTCGTCGATTGGGACGTCTTTTTGCTCGACACGACTACAAAGCGTTCCCTGCTCTTCTGAACCTGCCAGCTGCTGAAACTATCGTGGAGAAGCCTGGGTCTGCTTGCTTCGGGGACCGGTGAGTAGTATATCTAGGATCTGGTCGCCCTCCTGCAGTATCCCATTGCTTTTCCCTGCTGTGTAAAAACAGCACCCTTTTGCCGCACTCGCGCTCTGCTTCTGCCCGCTGTGGAGGCTGCGCTTGAGCTGCGGAACCTGTTCTTCTTCTGCTGTGCACTAACGTGAACTGCCTGACTTCCTCCAAAGAGCTTCCCCTTGTGTCCGTCGGCACCGGCGTGGCAGGTACTTTGAGCACAAGGCTCCACTCTTCGCAGGGCTCGGACTTCCATCTAGTTAGGTGCCTATGAAGGCGAACTGAGTCGAAAGCATTATCGCACTGCCTGTTTTCCTTCCCTGGCAGGTGGACTACATATTTCGTGCTTTAAACGCTTGCGACTGTGTATTTGTATATATATTGTGTTGATATGGTATGTGTTGGTTTAATACTGTGATATTGTGATTTTCTCGCTACGGTCATTATTTTAAAGGCCTTAAAATAAATGTGTATCTATTTTTGATATAACAACTGTTTGGAGTAGTTTGTCAGCGCTCTTGCTTTGCGTGCTCACTGCGGGCTTTCAGTCACCCTCACCCCTCTTGAGACCTAGTCTTGACCGCCGCGATCGCTACCTTGATTGGTCTGGCTTGTCCAGAGGTTACCCTGTTCCAAGTAATTAGGTTGGCCTTCTGAACTTCTGCGCCACCAGGACAGAGTTCAGAAATCCGTCTTAACAAATTGGTGTACAGCGGTGGGATACGACTGAAGGTATCCAGTGTTGCGCTCGAACTAAGGCATTTCAGGTTATTCCAAACAGTGCACGTAGTGAATTGTTATAGTATAACTTTAAAAAGGCCATAGTCCTATCAAACAGTATGGAAACAAGTACGTTGTTAACTTTAAATGCTTCCAAGTCAGAAACATTGAAAAAGATGTGTGCGGAGAGAGGTGTTTCCTCTCAAGGCACGAAATTGGAAATGATCCAAAGAATCGTGGCGTGGCAAGAAGCGCAGCTTGACGCTATTACTTCTGAGGACAGTGCGGAAGGTGGTGGGGCTGCTCTCACTGGTAGAACCGACGGTTCTGCCGCCGCACTGTTCCACCGCGACCACGAGGACAGGGAGGATGTAATGTCTAATGTTTCCTCTGCCAGTGCTGATGGGGAGGCTATGCTTGAATTCAAGAAGCAAGAGCTGCGGTTTAGGCAGCAGGAGCTTGAATTCAGCATAGCCAAACTAAAAATCGAACAGGCAGAAAAACAGAAAGACAGGGATCACCAGTTGGAACTGGCCAAGCTTCAGGTTGCAAATGGATCCAAGGGTCCTGGACATGGGTCTGGGGCCTCCTCTCATCCACGGTTTCCAAAAGATCTGCTCAGTGTGTATGAAGAGAGGAATGACATTATGGACTGGCTGAATGCGTTTGAGTATGCATGCGAGGTCCAGGAAGTTGACAATGCTGATAAGATTGCGTGGTTGCTCAGTAGACTGCCCCATTCTGGCTGTAGTGCCATTATGGAAATGTCGAAGGCTGAGCGGGCTGATTTCGCAATGTTAAAGCAGACTCTCATTTTAAAGTTTGGGAAGACTCCGGCCCAATATTTAAAGCGTTTTCGAGAGTATAAGAAAAAGGAAGGTGGTACTTGGGTATCTTATGTCGCCGAATCTTTGAAAAACTTAACTGGCTGGGTCGAAGGCTATAAGGTTTCTACCTTCGACGGCATGATAAATCTTGTCATGCTGGAACACATTTTTGCTTCTTCTTCCCCGGAGCTTAAGCAGCATTTGGCCGATTCGAAGGAGATAGATCCTAAGAAGCTGGCCATTGCAGCAGACTTATGGGTGTCACATCGAGTGTCCCATAAGGACAAAACTCATCCTGGTAAGCAGGAGGAGGGGAAAAAGTCCAAAGATATGGAGGGTGGGGAATCTGCTAAATCTTCTTCCCAAAAGGGCCACAAAAAGAAAAACAAGGGTAAGACACAAGAGAACTCACAGGGTAGTGGAGGTGCGCCTCCGAAACAGAACTCTGGTTACAATAAGCCTCCCTACGTAAACAGACCCACTGGGGCTTGTTTTTCCTGTGGAGCAACTGACCATGTGAAGGGGGATCCCCGTTGTAAGGTTAGACCTTTGGGGGTCCACTCCGCTAATCTGGCCTTCTCCTCCTACGAGGAAGAAGAGATTACAGGAGCATCCTTCTCCTCGGACTCATTTCCCAGCGGAATAGAGGCCGAGGTAGTTTTAGTGTCCCTGGGTTCCTGGGAGCCTAAAGTCGCAGAGGCGTATGCTAGGATTCCGGATAATACCAAGCACTACTTTAAAGACAGTGTGCTGATCAATGGAGTGGATACTCCAGCTCTTAGGGATAGTGGGTGCAGTCGAACTGTAGTGGATTCTACCTTGGTAGACTCAGAGGAAGTTGCCAGAGCTACTCTGATGCCCACTAAGTTGGCTGACGGCCCCCTCCGTATGTTTCCCATGATCCCTGTTAATCTAACTTTAAATGGTACAGCTGTCAGGATTCCAGTGAGCATTCAGAGAAACGTCCCGGGAAAGGTCTTATTAGGTAATGATCTCAGAGCTTTAGGGCTCGTAGGAGACACTGCCGAACGACCCTACACACGGTCTCAAGCACGGGCGGCATTGGCCAAGTCCAATACGCCGCCCCAGCCGAAGGGGCAACCCAAGGCGAAAGGAGTCTACAAGTCAAGACGGGGGAAAGAGAATATTCCCCCGAGCTCGCCTACCACTGCGGTGGAGGGAGTTGGTCAATCGCCGAGCCTGACGAGGAGGTGGCGATGCCTGAAGTATTCGACCCCAACGATCATCCTGAACTAAAAGACTTGTTAGTTGAAGGAGGTCCTGATAGGGACGAATTCAGTAAAGGCCAACGTGAGTGCCCATCTCTGGAAGGCCTAAGGAGACAGGCCTGCTCCCAGCTTGAGGGTGAACCTCCTGGGAAGCATAGGATTTATTGGGAAGGTGGACTCCTGTATAGTGAGCCCACAGAGTCTACAGAAGGAGACCATAGGAGGTTGGTGGTTCCCCTTGCTGTTAGACCCTTCCTCCTGCAGTTGGCGCATGAAGTTCCCCTTGCTGGTCACCTTGGTATGAAGAGGACCAAGCAAAGGTTATCCATGCACTTCTACTGGCCCAAGATGGGGGTGCAAGTAGAAAGTCACTGCAGGAGTTGCGCCTCCTGCCAGTTGTCTGGTAAGGTTGGCGCGACAATCCAAGCTCCGTTGGTACCGCTCCCAGTTGTGGGGGTACCATTTGAAAGGGTAGGGATCGACATCGTCGGTCCCCTTGACCCGCAAACATCCTCGGGCAATAGGTTTATCCTGGTGCTGGTCGACCATGCAACCAGGTATCCTGAGGCCATCCCATTAAAAACTGTAACTGCCAAGTCAGTTGCAAAAGCTTTACTCGGCATATTTACTAGGGTTGGCTTCCCTAAAGAAGTTGTGTCCGATCGTGGCAGCAACTTTATGTCGAAGTATATGCAGGCTATGTGGAAAGAATGTGGGGTCACCTACAAGTTCTCTTCTGCATACCACCCCCAGACCAATGGTCTGGTGGAACGCTTCAACAGAACGTTAAAGAGCATGATTGGGGCTCTGGAGGAGCCCCAGAGAAGAAAATGGGATCTTCTTTTACCATGCTTGCTGTTTGCCTACCGAGAGGTACCACAGGAGGGTGTTGGCTTCAGCCCCTTCGAACTTCTGTTCGGTCATCCCGTACGGGGACCCTTAGCCATTGTCAAGGAGGGATGGGAGATGCCCACTCCCCCTGTCAGTACCAATGTAGTTGACTATGTGCTAGGGCTCAGAAAACGGATGGTACTTCTGATGGGCTTGGCTAGTGATAAGTTGAAGGCAGGGCAAGCGCTGGTGAAACATTGGTACGACCAGAAAGCTTCCCTCATCAACTTTACACCTGGTCAGCAAGTCCTGATCATGAATCCAATAAGGCCTCGCGCTTTACAGGACAAATGGTCAGGCCCTTACACAGTGGTGGAGCCCCTGGGTGAGGTGAACTATTTAGTGGACCTTGGAAGGCCTGGACAGGCTCCAAAAGTGTTCCACGTAAATAGGCTGAAGGCTTTCGTCCCAAGAGTCGAAATCGCAGCACTGCTACTGGCGTCAGACGTTGAGGAAGAGGAGTCAGAACCTCTCCCCGACCTGTTCCACAGCGGTCCTTCAGATAGCTCCATTGAGGGTGTCCGAGTGGCCCCTCACCTGACTTCTGATCAGCAGGCTGAGGTGAAAAGTTTGCTTAGGCAGTTTTCCCCCCTGTTTTCACAGTCCCCTGGTTTGACACCTTGGTGCAAACATAACATTGACACAGGAGACAGTGTACCTACCAAAAGTAGGGGATACAGGATGTCAGATAAAGTACGGTCTTATATTAAGACCGAGGTCAACAAGATGTTAGACCTTGGGGTGATTGAACCCTCTAGTAGTCCTTGGTCCAGTCCTGTGGTTCTGGTTCCAAAGGCAGGCACTTCTGAATTGAGGTTCTGCGTGGATTACAGGGCTCTGAATGCTGTCACCAAGACAGATGCCCACCCCTTGCCTCGAACAGATGAGCTGGTGGATACTTTGGGTGCCTCCAAGTACCTCAGCACGTTTGACCTCACTGCTGGCTATTGGCAAATAGCGTTAGCAGAACATGCCAGGGAGAAGACAGCATTTTCTACTCCAGACGGCCTTTACCAATTCTGGGTAATGCCGTTCGGGTTGAAGAATGCACCTGCCACTTTCCAGAGGCTTGTGAATCATGTGTTGAATGGGTTGGACGAATTCTGTCTTGCATATCTGGACGATATAGCAGTTTTCAGTGCCACCTGGGAAGACCATGTGAAACACCTCGGGATTGTGCTCCAGGCTCTTCAGAAAGCCCACTTGACCATAAAGGCGAGTAAATGCCAGATTGGACAAGGCTCAGTGGTTTACCTTGGACATGAAGTAGGTGGAGGGAGGATACAGCCTCTACCCAGTAAAGTACAAGCAGTACAAGACTGGCCTACCCCCACTACGCAAACCCAAGTGAGAGCCTTTTTAGGACTCACGGGGTATTATCGCAATTTTGTGGCAGACTATGGTACCATAGCTGCTCCTCTGACTGCCCTCACAACTCCGAAGAAACCCAAGAAGGTAACTTGGACCGACGAGTGTGAGAAGGCCTTCAATGGCTTAAAAGACTCCTTGTGCCAGGCCCCTGTCCTAAGGGCCCCTGATTATCAAAGACCTTTTATCGTGCAGACGGATGCCTCTGACACTGGGATAGGAGCTGTACTATCACAAGTAGATGAGAAGGGTAAGGAACACCCTATCGGTTTTATTAGTCGCCAGCTTAAGGACAGAGAGCTCAGGTGGTCCACGGTAGAGAAAGAATGTTTCTCTGTTGTGTGGGCCCTAAGGAAGCTGAGGCCCTACCTCTATGGGACCCACTTCACTGTGCAGACTGACCATAAGCCGTTAAAGTGGCTAATGAACATGAAGGGGGAGAATCCAAAGTTGCTTAGGTGGTCCATAAGTCTTCAAGGCTTCGACTTCACTATTGAGCATAGACCAGGTGTCCAACATAGCAATGCTGATGGGTTGTCCAGAATGTTTAACCGACCTGAACAAGAGACTCATCCAGGGGTGGATTAGTTCCCCCTGTCCATAGTCTGGGAGGGGCGAGTGTTAGGAAAGATTTCGTAATTGTAGGGAATTTTCCTTCCATGTGGCAACCCCTAAACTTTTTGCTATTGTTTTTAACCTTGTTGTTGACTTTGCCAGAGAAGTACAGCCTTCTGCCGCACTTCTCTGGGCTTTCGCTCCTTTCTTACGGGGAAACTGACATGCCCTTAAGACAGTCAGTACCGGGGAACGTGGTTTCCCGTAGTTTCTTCTATCGTGTCGCAGCTTTAGTGCAACACGACACAAGAGGGCACTGTAAGCTAAGTTACAGCTCTCTTGGGTCTCTAGCCTTCTACAGGCCCTAGATACTCTTTTAGGATGGTATTTGATCGGTGCAAGTCATTCAGGGACTGGGCTGGTGGCAGCGATCGTTTTGTTTATTTTGAGCTCCTTTTGGCGTTCTGAGCACGTTTTTGCACTGAACCCAAAATGGTGGCCTGGCTCCCAAAATGGCCAGGCCGCGAGGCTCCTTTGTCCTGTCCACTGTCCGTCTTGCTCCCTTCACCTTCCCCAGGTCCGGCGACCCGGGGCCTTCCTTATTTGGGCATGTACTTTCCCGCGAAACGTGGTTGCTTTCGCGGGCTTCTACATGTCGTTTGCGTGCCTCCAGGGTGTGGGCTGGGATGTCTGGTCCCAATACACATCCTGGGTGCCAGAGAGTCTAGGGTGGTGTGAATGCCTGGGACCACCGTGGTCCGTGATTGGTCCACGTATGGTATGTGTTTTGATGAGCGGATCTCCCATTGGCTCCCCTCCGTTTTGGCGCGAAGGGAACCGTGGATAAGAGGGGGCTGGAAACACCACTACCATGTCGATCTCCTGAGTTCTCACGAACGAAGGAATACAGGAGCCAAGTATCCTGCAACTACGAGGCTGGACCGAGGAATCGCTGGTGACCCGCTGAAGGAATCCTCCTTTGCACTGCTGTCGTCCGGAGAGCCCCTGTCCTCCTTTGATCGAACCAGAAGGCCTGTACTGGTGCTTCGACCTTTGGAATAGCAGGAACAGCTATTCCCGGCATCTTCAACCATCTCCTGCCAAGTAAGCCTTCGGAAGCGTCTCTGGGCCATCCAGTTGACTGACCAGCTTACCAAGGAGTTTGGCTCTGCAACCGCTGCCAGGTTGTGTTGTATTGCGAGTCCTTGTCCCTCTCCCACGCTTCGTACGCTTGGCGTCCCCAGGTCTGAAGGGAGGAGGGTACATTTGGCTCGAATACACACGGCCGCTCCGTTGTCCTGTGCGGCAACAAAACTGTGCCGGTTTCGTCGATTGGGACGTCTTTTTGCTCGACACGACTACAAAGCGTTCCCTGCTCTTCTGAACCTGCCAGCTGCTGAAACTATCGTGGAGAAGCCTGGGTCTGCTTGCTTCGGGGACCGGTGAGTAGTATATCTAGGATCTGGTCGCCCTCCTGCAGTATCCCATTGCTTTTCCCTGCTGTGTAAAAACAGCACCCTTTTGCCGCGCTCGCGCTCTGCTTCTGCCCGCTGTGGAGGCTGCGCTTGAGCTGCGGAACCTGTTCTTCTTCTGCTGTGCACTAACGTGAACTGCCTGACTTCCTCCAAAGAGCTTCCCCTTGTGTCCGTCGGCACCGGCGTGGCAGGTACTTTGAGCACAAGGCTCCACTCTTCGCAGGGCTCGGACTTGATATGATATGATATGATATGGTATTTGTAACGCGCCTATACACGAGTGTTTCAAGGCGCGACTTCCATCTAGTTAGGTGCCTATGAAGGCGAACTGAGTCGAAAGCATTATCGCACTGCCTGTTTTCCTTCCCTGGCAGGTGGACTACATATTTCGTGCTTTAAACGCTTGCGACTGTGTATTTGTATATATATTGTGTTGATATGGTATGTGTTGGTTTAATACTGTGATATTGTGATTTTCTCGCTACGGTCATTATTTTAAAGGCCTTAAAATAAATGTGTATCTATTTTTGATATAACAACTGTTTGGAGTAGTTTGTCAGCGCTCTTGCTTTGCGTGCTCACTGCGGGCTTTCAGTCACCCTCACCCCTCTTGAGACCTAGTCTTGACCGCCGCGATCGCTACCTTGATTGGTCTGGCTTGTCCAGAGGTTACCCTGTTCCAAGTAATTAGGTTGGCCTTCTGAACTTCTGCGCCACCAGGACAGAGTTCAGAAATCCGTCTTAACATCTCCCACCACCCCCACCCCCCAGCAGTGCAGGGGCACCCACCACCATACACCCCACCAACCTGTGCCATCTTCCCTCGTTGGGCCCTGTGGGGTCCCAGCTGCCTCTTCTGCTGCTGAGGAGTCCAACTCCGACCTCCGCCTCTTGGACCTCCTCTTGCCAGCTGCGGCCTGGGACGCGGCACCAGACTCCTCACTCCCCGACGAGATCACAACTTGGGAGGGGATCTGGCCCTTGCGTCTCCGGCTGGTGGTGCGACCCCTGCCGCTGTGCTCCACAGCACCTGCTCTGTCCTCTTCATCAGTTGACGGTGCAGACAGGGAGAAAGAAAACACAGGCATCAGGGCACTGTAAAATGGACTCATACACACATGACAGTTATACATGAGTGGCATAGGTAAACCTCAGACATGGCATCACAATCCCCAACACACATGTCATTTCAACTTGCACACATGAGCCATACCACAGCCATGATGCAACAGCCAGCACCATCCATTCACATACAACAGCATGTGCAGCCAAAGGTCATCCACACATCACATGCAACATAGGGAGTACACTACACATGCACACACAACACCAAACCTGCATGCATGTGTACACCTCCGCCAACTGTCGCAGTGTCTCCATCGACATCCATGTCACACCTGACAATCATTCCTCCACATCCTGTGCCATGCAAGCCCACACACACAAGCACCATCCATGTGTCACACATGAGACCCCTCGCATGTGTCACCCTTACAGCCCTGTACACCCCCCCTACTTGGCCACATAAAAATACATGTTCAGCCTGCACACTCCTGGCACACCACCACACGCACAACTTACTATCAGTATGCATGTACACTTACCGCTCGACTCCAGACGGGTCTGCTTCTCAAGGACATGGATGTGGAGCACAGGGGATATGCGTTCCAGGACCCTCATCTGATCTTCCGACAAGTGGCCCCGCCCGCCCCTTAGCATCTGCTGCCATCATGAGGCGCCGGGCCTTGTTGAGGGTGCTGGACCTGAAGTCCTCCCAGCGCTTCCTGACACATTAGTAGTCGCGGACTGCCACCTCCTCCGCGTTGATGGCAGTCACGACGTCCATCGGCGCGCAACCTTCCGAAGAGGGCATCATACTGCCCCACGACATGCTCCACCAGGACAACAACTTCCCTGGCACTGAAGCTGGTGCCCCTCTGCCTCCTTGGCCGGGGGTTGCCACTGGTGCCAGATGTCGTAGTGCCCGACATGGCAACCCCAGAGGCAGGAGTGGGTGGGCAACTGGGTCCTGGTGCTGGGCTGTGGGGTGACAGTCGGGAGCCTTTGGTTCCAGCAGGGGTGGTCACAGCAACAGCACCCCTGGCTGATGTGCAGGCAGCAAATGGCAGGGCACGTGGCCAGCAGGCAGTCAGGCAGCAGCAGATGGCAGGTGGGAGCGTGCTCAGGGCTCTGGGGGGCAGTAATTTGGCCTCCTGGGCAGGAGCGTGGTCTTTCGTGTGTGAACGCGTGGACAGCCTGATAGGGAGTGATTTTGCACGTGAAAATCCCACACGTCTGCGTGTGAATCGAAGAAAGGCCCTTAGCGCGTAAACCCATCAACAGCATATGCGCGTCCATGAAGTCACGTGCACGTGCAGGAAAATGTTGCGTGACACGTCCGAGTGTCAAAGCGTGTGATTGGAGAAAATAGACCTACACGCAGAAGTCACAAAGCGTGTAAATGGTTAAAATGGACCTACACGCAGAAGTGACAAAGCGTGTGATTGGTGAATATGGATCTACACGCAGAAGTGACAAAGCGTGTGATTGGTGAAAATGGATCTACACGCAGAAGTGACAAAGCGTGTGATTGGTGAAAATGGGCCTAGCACGTACACGCCGCGTAAGTGACGCTGTACGTGTGGGCCTGTATATAAGGTACGTGTAGAACACCATTTCCTTGTACGTGCTTTTCGTGGAGAGCGAGTGGGTGAATTCTGTACTTCTTGTCGTTTCACACGCGATTTACTTCACGGCGTTTCCAGTTCGTACTCCCTGTTACCTCTGACAGCTTTTTCTCTTTTTTCTCTCGTACTGGTTTACCTGGGCCTGTTCCCTCAAACAGTGTCCCCTTCTACTGTTGTCCTGTCTCCTCAGACAGTGTACATATCTTCTTTTGGCGGGTGTGTTGCCAACCAAACGCGCTCATTTTTCACGCTCTTTTACCTGGCAGACGGTGAGTCACGCACGTATCTAACTTCTGTGCTTGCCCCGTGTGTAGCCTACCCCTTCAGAGGTCATTCTAGGCTGCGTGTGACACGCATACGTTCATTCTTGTGTTACTGGGTGCCACAGCGTAGTGCAGGTTTTTCTTTCTGCACACGTGGTCTAGGAGGGGTTGCGTGCACGTCATCTCCCTTTTTTGGGCCTCCTGTGCGTTGCGTGACCCGTCATCCTTCCCCAGGGGTTACAATCAGCCTTGCTAGAGCACTAGGGTACAATTACCATCTGGTACCCAACCCCTTTGACCCCCAATTGCCCAGGACTATAGTCTACAGCCACTCCCATACGCACATTAATATCAGTGCCATGGCTGGGAGGCGAGGATTCCGTAAGGGTGGCAAAGGTGGAAGAGCCACAAGTGGTGGCCGTGGTGGATCCGGTAGGGGACGTGGTCGTAACTTGCAGGGTGAGCCTGTCCCCCCATGTGCGGAGGACCAGACAAGGGCACCCATTATCCCCCCCCCCTCCCCTCCCTCCCCCCCTCCCGTTGAGGCTGATGTGGCTGACACCATCCATGCTCAGCCCTTGTTGGACCAGCCCATTGTGGCACCACACCTGGCTGACTCCATGGCTGACTTCCAGGTCAGCAGGGCTACCACACGTGCGCTGGTGCACGTTGATGCCATCATGCCACGTGGATCTGGGGCAGCAAGGTCATCTGCTGCCCCAAGTAGGCAGGGCGGAGAGGCTGCAGGGGCAGCTGCGGCTCCATCCACCCCAGCTCTCACACACCCAGCCAGGACAGTGTCCGTCCTAGTCCATTCTGCTGACATTCCTCATGACACCATTACACTTGAGCCAATGCCTGCACCAACTCCCATGCTGAGTGTGCAATCCCACACACCTGATACAGAGCCCACCACTTTTATTCACTGTGTTTAGAGAGGCATCAGCTTCACCTCACTGATGATCCCCAACAAGGGTGAAACACGTGTATGGGGTTGCTGGTGGTACTCTCGTTCAGATTGGAATTGCCATTGTATTTCGGTGCTGGACTGCCCCTGGGCAGGACAAAGACTGATATGCAAATGGATATTTCCCATCTGTGAAAGGCACAGTGAGTAAAAGCAGTGGCTGCGAACTCTCAAGTGGTTAATAACCACCGAACAGGTTATCATGTCTGTTCTTGCGAGAGAGGGGCGCCCGCTACCTTTGTTAAACTATTTGTTAAGGAACCTGGGATTGGTAACCCTAGGTCTCCTGGGGGCAACCAGACGTGGTCTCCCTCTCACTGTGCTTAGAGAGGCATCAGCTTCACCTCACTGATGATCCCCAACAAGGGTGAAACACGTGTATGGGGTTGCTGGTGGTACTCTCGTTCAGATTGGAATTGCCATTGTATTTCGGTGCTGGACTGCCCCTGGGCAGGACAAAGACTGATATGCAAATGGATATTTCCCATCTGTGAAAGGCACAGTGAGTAAAAGCAGTGGCTGCGAACTCTCAAGTGGTTAATAACCACCGAACAGGTTATCATGTCTGTTCTTGCGAGAGAGGGGCGCCCGCTACCTTTGTTAAACTATTTGTTAAGGAACCTGGGATTGGTAACCCTAGGTCTCCTGGGGGCAACCAGACGTGGTCTCCCTCTCACTGTGCTTAGAGAGGCATCAGCTTCACCTCACTGATGATCCCCAACAAGGGTGAAACACGTGTATGGGGTTGCTGGTGGTACTCTCGATCAGATTGGAATTGCCATTGTATTTCGGTGCTGGACTGCCCCTGGGCAGGACAAAGACTGATATGCAAATGGATATTTCCCATCTGTGAAAGGCACAGTGAGTAAAAGCAGTGGCTGCGAACTCTCAAGTGGTTAATAACCACCGAACAGGTTATCATGTCTGTTCTTGCGAGAGAGGGGCGCCCGCTACCTTTGTTAAACTATTTGTTAAGGAACCTGGGATTGGTAACCCTAGGTCTCCTGGGGGCAACCAGACGTGGTCTCCCTCTCACTGTGCTTAGAGAGGCATCAGCTTCACCTCACTGATGATCCCCAACAAGGGTGAAACACGTGTATGGGGTTGCTGGTGGTACTCTCGTTCAGATTGGAATTGCCATTGTATTTCGGTGCTGGACTGCCCCTGGGCAGGACAAAGACTGATATGCAAATGGATATTTCCCATCTGTGAAAGGCACAGTGAGTAAAAGCAGTGGCTGCGAACTCTCAAGTGGTTAATAACCACCGAACAGGTTATCATGTCTGTTCTTGCGAGAGAGGGGCGCCCGCTACCTTTGTTAAACTATTTGTTAAGGAACCTGGGATTGGTAACCCTAGGTCTCCTGGGGGCAACCAGACGTGGTCTCCCTCTCACTGTGCTTAGAGAGGCATCAGCTACACCTCACTGATGATCCCCAACAAGGGTGAAACACGTGTATGGGGTTGCTGGTGGTACTCTCGTTCAGATTGGAATTGCCATTGTATTTCGGTGCTGGACTGCCCCTGGGCAGGACAAAGACTGATATGCAAATGGATATTTCCCATCTGTGAAAGGCACAGTGAGTAAAAGCAGTGGCTGCGAACTCTCAAGTGGTTAATAACCACCGAACAGGTTATCATGTCTGTTCTTGCGAGAGAGGGGCGCCCGCTACCTTTGTTAAACTATTTGTTAAGGAACCTGGGATTGGTAACCCTAGGTCTCCTGGGGGCAACCAGACGTGGTCTCCCTCTCACTGTGCTTAGAGAGGCATCAGCTTCACCTCACTGATGATCCCCAACAAGGGTGAAACACGTGTATGGGGTTGCTGGTGGTACTCTCGTTCAGATTGGAATTGCCATTGTATTTCGGTGCTGGACTGCCCCTGGGCAGGACAAAGACTGATATGCAAATGGATATTTCCCATCTGTGAAAGGCACAGTGAGTAAAAGCAGTGGCTGTGAACTCTCAAGTGGTTAATAACCACCGAACAGGTTATCATGTCTGTTCTTGCGAGAGAGGGGCGCCCGCTACCTTTGTTACACCAGGGCTCCTGCCCCTAATGTCCAGAGTGGCGCAGGACACTCAGGATCACCACCACCTTCCAAGCGGAAGAGGAAGAGTGCTCGTCCGGCACAGGCTGATGCCCCAGACACGGCTACACAGTCCGGTCCGTCGAGGAAGCCCAGCTTCACGGATGACAAACTGAATGCACTTGTCGAGTATGTGTCCGGACATGATAACGAGATGGTCATTGTTGCAGGATCAAAGACCACACCTGCACAACGCCAGGCACACTGGCAGACCGTTGTGGACATCGTAAGTGCCCTTGGAATCGTGAGGCGCACAGCCAATGATTGCTACAAGCGCTGGAATGACCTAAAGCGCAGGGCAAAGAAGAAGCTGGCCTCAAGTCATGCCGCAACTCTAGTGACTGGAGGTGGGTCTCCAGTAGAAGACATGGAACCCACTCCACATGAGTCAGTCGCTGGGACCTACGTCACGGAGGAACAGATCCAAGGCGTGGGAGATCTGCCTGATTACGAGGCATTGTCCGGTGAGTGCACATGCATGTGTGTGTCATCCATGTGCATGGTGTGTGTGTGAGGGCATCTGTTTGTGTGCCAGGTGAGAGTGTGTGCGCCTGAGTCGAATGTGTCAGCCATGTGCTTCATGCAATACATCCTGCACAGCTGCAATTGGCCATTGCAGTATCCCTTCTGCCAACAGTAGACATCTAGCCCAACAGCACCCCAGTTGCCCTTGAAGTGTCACCTTGCCACAACATTGTTGCTTATTTTCCTATGTTCAATCAGACAGATTGTATGCATTCCACCACTTATACTAGGCATTCCTCAGTCCTCTAGTCACATGTCTGGCATGGCCATGGTAAAGTGGAGTGACTTTGTTACCTGGATATCATATGTTCACACATGTCCCTGTGCAATTGGACCATATTGGACTGGCAGCTCCAGGTGATAAAGCAGACCTGTTTCAATTAGAAAAGCTATTGCATGTGGGAACTGGACAGAATGAATAAGTGCTGCCCTCCTCTCCATCTACACTCAATAGCAATGGCACATGCCATCTGTGTGATGGCATGTGTGTGTCACCTGGCAATCACAGGGCAATGTGTGATGCCACTGCCAGGCAGCATGCAGAAAATGTGTTCATCTTCCATCTTTGTGTAATGAGTGTGTGCCATTTGCCTGCCCTTCATACGCAGTGAGGGTGCATGCATGGGAGGGTCTTAGTCATGTGGGACATGTGTCAATCAAGTACTGGTTCTCTTGCTTCTCAGCCCTCATTGTGTGCCATGGTGCTAATGCGGGTTTCCATTTCTTTGTTATTATGTCATTGCAGGGGAAGACGCACCTGATACTGCTGGGGTTGTGGAGATGGTGCAGAGCCAGGAGGGGTCCGAGGGCCGACCAACCACCAGTGAGGGACGTGGTGTGCTGGTGGGTGAAAACCCACAAGTGCTACAGGTTGTGCTCTCAAGGGGTGTCTCTGGCTGCACCTCCCCCAAGCTGTACTCAGCTGTTGACTCGGATGATGAGACCTACGTGCCGTCGCAGGTGAGTGTTCCAGGGAGGGAATCTGTTCTGTCCCACCCACCTGCACCAGGGTCAGAACCCTCAATGGGGATGTCAGTGTTGGCAGCTAGGCCTTTGGTGGTTACGGATGCAGGGTCACACTCCGCGACATCTGATCCTGTTCCTGGGCCAGCAGATCAGAGGGGGAATGCAGTCCTGCAGCCTCAGGTAGTGCCGGCACAGCAAGGCGCAGTCCGCCTTGCCCCAGACAGGTGTGGTGCCCGCCGACGTGGTGGCCGTACGCCACCTGGCAATACCGCATGGGAGCAATCCATTTACGGTATGGCTACCCAACAGGCAGCATCATCCGAGATGATGGCTCAGGCCATGGATAGGGTGGCCACTTCCATTGTCCCCCCTGAAAGGCTGATGGAGTGACTAGAGCAGGCAACCGACTCCATCTGCCAGTCACACAGGGAGGACATGTTGGCGTCCAACAGGGACAGGCGGGCGGCACTGGCGACTCTGCAGGAGGCCATCTCCATAGAGTCCCAGGGCCACAGCGAAGCCCTGAGGCAGGAGCTACATCAACTCAGGACGACTCTAGTTGAGCTTGAGGCTTCAACACACCAAAGGACAGAACAGCAGCTGGAGCGTCTCACCCGTACGCTCTCAGCTGAGATGCAAGCAACGAGGGAAGAGGTCCGGGCATCCCGTGAGTTGTTGCATGGGGACCTCCGCACCCTCATCCTCCAGAACGAGACCTACCACACCCGCATGCTTGCAGCCATGGAGGAACAGAGTAGGGCCTTGCGTGGGCTGCCTCCCATAGTGCAACCACCTCCGGATGCAGCTGCACAGGGTGATAATAGCGACAGCAATGATACTCCCACAATAGGGTAGCCGTGTGGGCCATGAGCCCATGGAGGTGTTTTTTTTCCCAGGATCCACACAGGTGGTTTCTGGTGTGCACCCTGACCTCGGACCTCCTGGGTGGCCTCCCCAACCGCCCCGGGCCCTTTAATGGCCATTTTTTATTTTTTTTTATTTTTATTTTTATTTTTATATTTATTTTTATATTTTTCCCAATTTTTTTGGGACAATTTGTTGGCTTCCGTGGTTCCTGTGGGCATACGCTGCATTGTGGCTGGGCACATGCAGGCTTGTCATGTATTAGGTTCAGATGCCTGGGTTTGAGTCACACACACCCCTTCTGCTTCCCGTTTCCATGGGCTTGCAAAGGGTGTGCCCAAGTGACATTGAAGTACATGGTGACATTGGACTCCCACTACATGTGTGGGTAGTCTAGTCAATACTGTGTATACATTCCTAGTGCATATTGCTGTTGTGTTGTACACTGCATGTTGCATTGATGTGTAACTCATCATCTGTGTCTGCCTCCCAATTTGCAGGTCCCTTCCTCATGTCTACACAAGGCCCTCTAGTCTGGAGATGGGGTCCTTGTTGGCAGCAGTGCACCTACAACTCTACATGGCACTAACACTGTTCAGTTGGAAGTGGTGGGAGTGCAGGCATATCCAGGTGGTGAGACAACTGATTTATTACATTACTGAAGTCATGTTAATGGTAGTACCTGCTCAAGTTTGTTGTTGGTCCTGCATTACAGTGAGCATTTCAGGTGTAGGAAGTTTCAATTGGGGACACTGTACATTGCAACACTTGTCATGTGGGGATTACTTTGTTTACCTGCACATAGCATGACATGGCACGGTGTGTTGTGTGGTGGTGCTGGGGATGGGTTGGGTGACATGGCACTGTCCTCTTGTTGCATTTAGCAAGTGGGTATTCATTTTGGCTGCTTGAATGTGTTTCTTCACAAAACTGCATTGGTGTTGTGTGTGGGTAGGGATGCACACATTGTAACACTTCCAGGTGAACAATCTCAGGCTGATATGATTTTCACGGTTGAATCTCCAGACATTCAGGATCAGTGTCAGGTTGAGTCATCATTGACTGTCAGATGGAATGTGCCAGGCCAGTGTGCACTCCACAGGGGAGTGAATACTATGTGAAGTAATTAGCCACTAGCTGTGTACGGGCTGCCTCCCCCCGTGCCCTTTCCCCTCCCATGCGCAGCGGCTGTGCATGTGGTTGGGGATGTGGGGCCACCACCATGTCCACGGGCAGGCCCCGGCGTGTTGCAACGTTGTGCAGGACACATGCTGCCACTATGATCCTGCACACTACTGGGGGAGCGTATAACAGCTGCCCGCCAGAACGTTCAAGGGAGCGAAAGCGTGACTTTAGCACTCCGAATGTGCGCTCCACTATGCCCCGGGTTGTAATGTGGGCTGTGTTATATCTTACCTGGGGTGGCGTGGTGGGGTTCCGAATTGGCGTCATCATGTGGGGGCTGAGAGGGTAGGCACTGTCCCCTGTGGAGGTGGTGATTGGTATCATTGGTGGGGTTGTGACCTTGCTCAGTATCCAACATGCATGCATGTGCAGTGGCATACATACTCACCAAGCAGCCATGTATCGCCATGCCGCCCAGCATCTATGTCCCGGCATAGGGTGGACATTCGGTAAATGAAGCTGTCGTGGGTGGACCCGGGATAGTTGGCATATACTGAGGTGTTGATTCCCTTGGCATTACATACTACCTGCACGTTGATGGAATGCCAGTGCTTGCGGTTCCTATAGATGTGCTCAGATGCCCTGGGGGGACGTAGAGCCACATGGGTGCAGTCGATGGCACCTAGCACTTTGGGGAATCGTGCCACACCGTAAAAATCCTGGGCCGCAGCATGCCTTTCTGCAGGTGTTCTGGGCAGGTATATGTGCCTGCGGACTGATGGGCGTGCAGTGATGATGTCCAAGACCTGGTGTAGGCAGCGTGACTGGGTGGCCTGTGACACCCCACCCACTATGGCACTTGTCCGCTGAAAAGATCCAGTGGCTAAGAAGTGCAGTACATTGAGGACCTTCTCCAGGGGACTGAGTGCTTGGGAGCACAGGGTGGGTGATGTGAGGTCATCCTCCCACTCACTCACCAGGTCCAGTATTATGTGTGGTGGAAACCTGTACCTTCCATACACCTGGTCATCAGGCATCCCGAACAGGCTGGTTCTGAGTGTGAATATTCTGGCCCTGACTCTCCTCCTCCTCCTCCTTTGGTAGCCCACTGCCACTGCTGCTAGGAACGGTATGTTCATCCTGGCATCTGGCTTGTCATTTGATAAGTGCGCAAATTAATGCTTTGCGCGTGTACTAGGCGAGCGTGTGACCCGCTCACCCCTGGAATCTAGTTCCCAGTCCAATAGCGTGTGGAAATTCCCACGCACCACGGGATACAGGTGCGCTGACGTACTTGCGTGTGTAAGTGCCCGCGCACCCCTGAAATGCACGTACATAGGCCAATCGCGTGTAAGTGCACTTTTGTCCAATTACACGCGATGACACTCGGACGTGCAGTATTTTCACGTGTGCTCCGTCATCACGTGCTGAGTGGGGAACACCCGTGCGGGTCACGTCACAGACGCGCTTACGCGCTGAGGGACTCTGGTCCAATAGAATCGCGTATGCGTGCTGACGTGCTTACGCGCTAAGGACCTTTCCTCGGATTTCACGCTGACGTGCAGGATTTTCACGTGCCAAATCACTCCGTATCAAGCTGGCCACCCGAAAACACACGGAAGACCACGCTCCTACCCAGAAGGCCGAGTTACTGCCCCCCAGTGCCCCGAGCAGCCTCCCACGTGCCATCTGCTGCTGCCTGCCTGCCTGCCTGCCTGCCTGCCTGCCTGCTGCCACCGTGCCCTGCCATTTGGTGCCTGCACATCAGCCAACTGCAGGGGTCCAGTTGCTGTGTCCACCCCTGCTGGAACTGAAGACTCCCAACTGGGATTACATCGCTCCACAGCCCAGCCCCAGGACCCAGTTGCCCACCCACACCTGCCTCTGGGGTTTCCATGTCGGGCACTTCCACATCTGGCACCAGTGGCAACCCCAGGCCAGAGGGGCAGAGGGGCACCAGCTTCACTGCCACCGAAGTTGGTGTCCTGGTGGAGCATGTCCTGGGGCAGTATGATGCCCTCTTTGGATCGTCCCGCGCCAGCAAGGAAGGACGGGAGAGGATCTGGGCCGACTGTGTGGTTGCCATCAACGCGGAGGGGGTGGCAACCCGCAACGTCCAGAAGATCAAGAAGCGCTGGGAGGACTTGAGGTCCAGGACCCTTGTGAAGGCCCGGCGCCTCGTGGAGGGGGGCCGGGGCCACATGAGTTCCATCCAGAAGAGGGTCCTGGAACGCGTACGCCCAGCGCTCCACGCCCAGATCCTTGAGAGGGAGGCCCATCTGGAGTTGAGCGGTAAGTGTCCAAGCATTACTGTGTGAGACAGGGCATGTTGCGGTGTGCTGGTTCTATGATACTTGCCTGTATGTGTGCCATAGGCCATGTATGCATGTATGTGTGCAGGGACATCATGGTAATGCATGTGCGACCAGTGATGTGTGACCCACGTGGTTGTTGCATGTGTCCAAATGCGGCATGGGGAGCCCTATGCAGATTTTGAACATGAGAGCATGCCAGTCTCTGTACCTGGACATGGGTGGGGGTGAGGGATGGGTGCTGATGCCAGGTACATATATGGTAGCCATGTCTGTGTGCCTGACCTGCGTGTCTGTGACTTGTGCATGCCATGGATGCATGACACATGTGTGTGACAATGCACAGATTCAGTGAAGCAGCCAACTTACCCTTGTTTTGGCTGTGTTTGGTGTGTTTGGGGCCAGATGGATGTGACTGAGGTGAAGTGTGTGCATGTGATATGCATGAGCCATGATGCATGTGAGTTGCATATCATTGAATGTTTCAAGAGTCCATTGGACATGCATGGAAATATCCATGGCATGCAGCATGCCTGTTACTGTGTGTGTTTTGCCTGGACTGACCCATGTGTTGTGGAGGGACATGATGGAAGTGTACTTTGACAGTGGTGCTCATCTGCTATTGCTTCCTGTCTAGGGGACCATTGTGCAGTACCCTGATGCTTGTGTTCTTTGTCTCCCTCTACGCAGCGGCTAGTGAAGAAGAGGGCGGAGACGGCGCTGTGGAGCAAGGCGGCGGGGATGCACCCACGGCTGCAGCGGAAGGGGTGGGTGAGCCCCCACAGGGGCCTGCTACGGCGGGAGACGGTGAGGAGCCATCCAGGTTGGTGGTTTGCACAGAGGAGGAGGAGGCCGCCACTGGGGCACACATGGGGCCTGGTGGGGGCATCCCTGCTGGTGCAAGTGGTGCAGTCCAGGGCCAGGGGCAGGAGGCAACACAGGTCACCGTGGAGGGGCCTGTGCATGTCGCTGTCCCTGACCCTGTGAGTGCACCACCATGCACCAGCAGGGATGCCCCGTCCCAGGCCCGTCCGCAGGTAGTGGGGATGTCCATGTCACCTGACTCCCCTCCACCTGCGGACGTGGGAACCCCTGGCCGTGTGGAGAAGGTCCTGATTGGGGTCGCGATGCGCACGGCTGTGATTCGTGATGCCGTGCGTGCTTCCCGGGAGGAGCACGCACGTCATCACGAAGTGCACCGTGCCGACGTGGCCCAATTGGGATCGGCCATGTTCGGGGGTTTCCTGCATGTGTTGGCCAATGTGGCGGCCCTCTCCTCCTCTGTGCAGGCTATCCACCAGTCGTTCTCCTTGCCGTCTTCCGGGCCAGATGCCACCAGGGCCCCCTGTGGACCTGCCCCGACCAATGCAGCCAGCTCGGTGGGGATCCCATCCCTGCCACAGTTGGGAGTCGGAGGTCCAGCAGGGGTGGACAACACTGCAACTGGACCCCAGCAGATGGAAGATGTGACAGCATCATCAGGCAGGGCACGTGCACGACGGCGTCAGTGGTTTCCATCAGCCTGGATGCCGTCGTGCTGGCAGAGGCAGTGGCGTCGGAGGCAGCAGCGGGCTCGACGTGGGAGGCATAATGGCTCGGGGCCATCAAGATCAGAGGGGCAGCCATCGGCCGGAGGGCAGGGCAACCCTGGGATGGTGGTGTCTTCCGTGTGGGAGGAGTTGATCCAGCGGATAGGTGCGGAGCGGCAGCGGGCGGAAGAGGAGCGGCTCGCCATGGTCAGGGCGGAGTTCTCCATGCGTCGGGCATTGAGGCGGGCTGAGTGCCTCGAGGAAGCTCGCAGGGAGTTTGAGCTGAACATGGGGTTATCCCTGCGAGACCTCGGGGGCCAGGACAGAGTCCCGCCTCCAGGACATCGACATGGAGTTCGATGATGCCCTGGCCAGCAACATCAACAAGTGAGCCGCAGGACTTGCCCGCTGCCTTTGTATATAGTTATTTAGTTAGTTAGTGTTAGGTTTCCTTTATTTTGTTTTATTATTTTGGACCGCTCAGACAATGGCCTATTTTTTGTATATATTTTTTAGATTAGGTAGTAGTAGGTTTCATTTATGGTGCTGGGCTCATGGACCTTGGAACATTCCTGTATATAGTTTGCTTTTTGTAGATACTTCTTTTTCATTTCTTATTGTGTTCACCATGAGGAAATGGTTTTTCATATTTTTTCATACTACATGATATTGCTTTGGACGACAATTTTTTTTTATTCCTTTGTTTTTTTGATTATGACTTTTGTTCTCGGACATTGACCATTAATTTGCTTATCCACATAGTTGTATGTTTGATTTGTTTACTTATTTTTAATCTATAATACATTTTTTATTTTTACTTTCACTTGTGTTATTTTCTCATTGGTTTCATACATGTCATGATATGTGTTTTGACATTCACTTGCACCCATTGTGTATGTGTGTGTGTCGGGCATGTGTCCATTTACATTGTTGCCATTGGGGTTGTATCATGTAATTGCTTTCACTATGTGGGTGGATGCTATCCTTGCCTGGGTGTTTGTGCTGGGTATGCTGCCCATTACTGCCATGATTGTGTATCGTCAGGACCTGGGGCCAGGGGGACATGTGTGGGTGCCTGGTGGAGGTTGCCCCTGCACTGCTGGGGGGTGGGGGTGGTGGGAGACATGAGTGGGGGCCTGGTGGAGGTTGCCCCTGGATGGTGGGGGGTGGGGGTGATAGGGGACATGAGTGGGGGCCTGGTGGAGGTTGCCCCTGCACTGCTGGGGGGTCGGGGTGGTGGGAGACATGAGTGGGGGCCTGGTGGAGGTTGCCCCTGGATGGTGGGGGGTGGGGGTGGTGGGAGACATGAGTGGGGGCCTGGTGGAGGCTGCCCCTGGATGGTGGGGGGTGGGGGTGATAGGGGACATGAGTGGGGGCCTGGTGGAGGGTGCTCCTGGATGGTGGGGGGTGGGGGTGATAGGGGACATGAGTGGGGGCCTGGTGGAGGTTGCCCCTGCACTGCTGGGGGGTGGGGGTGGTGGGAGACATGAGTGGGGGCCTGGTGGAGGCTGACCCTGCACTGCTGGGGGGTGGGGGTGGTGGGAGACATGGGTGGGGGCCTGGTGGAGGCTGCCCCTGGATGGTGGGGGGTGGGGGTGGTGGGAGACATGAGTGGGGGCCTGGTGGAGGCTGACCCTGCACTGCTGGGGGGTGGGGGTGGTGGGAGACATGGGTGGGGGCCTGGTGGAGGCTGCCCCTGGATGGTGGGGGGTGGGGGTGGTGGGAGACATGAGTGGGGGCCTGGTGGAGGGTGCCCCTGGATGGTGGGGGGTGGGGGTGATAGGGGACATGAGTGGGGGCCTGGTGGAGGTTGCCCCTGCACTGCTGGGGGGTGGGGGTGGTGGGAGACATGAGTGGGGGCCTGGTGGAGGCTGACCCTGCACTGCTGGGGGGTGGGGGTGGTGGGAGACATGGGTGGGGGCCTGGTGGAGGCTGACCCTGGATGGTGGGGGGTGGGGGTGGTGGGAGACATGAGTGGGGGCCTGGTGGAGGCTGACCCTGGATGGTGGGGGGTGGGGGTGGTGGGAGACATGAGTGGGGGCCTGGTGGAGGCTGCCCCTGCACTGCTGGGGGGTGGGGGTGCAAGGGGACATGAGCAGGTGTGCAGGGTAGTCCCCTGTTTTGTGGGCTGCCTGCAGGGGCCGTGGAGGGTGTACAGGGAACACCTGTGAGGACCCACCCAGCCTAATCGCGTGTGTAACTTCCCACGCACCCCTGTAATACACGTACCAAGCCAAATCGCGTGTGATAATTCCCGCGCACCCCTGAAATACACGCGCCCAGGCTATTCGCGTGTGGAAATTCCCGCGCACCCCTGAAATACACATACCCTGCTGTAATCGCGTGTGGGACATCCCGCGCACCCCTGAAATACACGCGCCCAGCCTATTCGCGTGTGGAAATTCCCGCGCACCCCTGAAATACACGTACCCTGCTGTAATCGCGTGTGGAACTTCCCGCGCACCCCTGAAATACACGCGCCCAGGCTATTCGCGTGTGGAAATTCCCGCGCACCCCTGAAATACACGCGCCCAGGCTATTCGCGTGTGGAACTTCCCGCGCACCCCTGAAATACACGCGCCCAGGCTATTCGCGTGTGGAAATTCCAGCGCACCCCTGAAATACACGCGCCCAGGCTATTCGCGTGTGGAAATTCCCGCGCACCCCTGAAATACACGCGCCCAGGCTATTCGCGTGTGGAACTTCCCGCGAACCCCTGAAATACACGCGCCCAGGCTATTCGCGTGTGGAAATTCCCGCGCACCCCTGAAATACACGCGCCCAGGCTATTCGCGTGTGGAAGTTGCCGCGCACCCCTGAAATACACGTACCCTGCTGTAATCGCGTGTGGGACTTCCCGCGCACCCCTGAAATACACGTACCCTGCTGTAATCGCGTGTGGGACTTCCCGCGCACCCCTGAAATACACGTACCCTGATGGAATGGCGTGTGGAACTTGCCGCACACCCCTGAAATACACCTACCCTGATGGAATCGCGTGTGGACCTTCCCGCGCACCCCTGAAATCCACGTACCGGGCCAAATCGCGTGTGAGACTTCCCGCGCACCCCGGTATACACGCACACGTATTTTTTGTCAGCGTGTCCGTGTTTGTGGGTACCCCTTTGCACGTCATTTGTCCTGGAGGGCCACAGTATAGGACATTCATCATGGCAGTATATGGGTGCTATTTGTTGGCGCACCTTTTGGCGCACATTTCTTACAGCCGCAGAGACGCTACCGCCTGCTTTCTTGTGGCGGTCGTGTTTGTGCCTGTGCGCTGGTTTGAGCGTGCGCTTTTTTGCCCTATTCTATTCCATGAATACGTGTTGTAGGCGAGCGTGTGGGCGTTCCGCGCACTTGTGCCCTGTGCTTCCCCCGTGACGCCCACGTTTTTGCAAGTTGTTCCCCATTCCGAGTGTTACGCCCGTGTTCCGCCTACTTTTGTTGCGTGCGCCGCGCTATGTGCGAATTTCGCTGTGGCCTGTGCGATTTTCGCTGTGACCTGGCGCACGCTGTTAGATGGCCTGTGCGCCAACATGCGCGGCGCACTTTTTATCGCACATCCGCTGGTTTTCTCGCGCACGGACTTCCATGAATCGACGTGCGCTGCTTTTCGTGCGATTTTCGCACTTGCACTGCGATTTTCGCTATTCCACTGCGATTCGCACGTTTTTGCCCACTTGCGCCGCGCTAATTATTCCATGAATCGGCCTGAAGGTCTTTTTGTGTATCATATTCTCAAAATTGCTGTCCCTTTGGTTACAAGCACTGTTCATATTGTTTGTTGGCCAACGTCCATCCTCTTCAGTTTGGAAACTGCCATGTAAGGGCACATACTTTTGCAGTAGACCAGCCCTGGACTCCTGGGGGGTCATTACGAGTTTGGAGGCAGCCATGGCGCCATGGCTGCCTCCAAACTCGGGTCAGGGTCCGGTCTGACTGAATTGGGACTTTCCGGGTCATTCCGACCTTGGAGGACCCGGTAAGTCCCCATTCAGTAAACCATTCCCCATTCCCATTTGAGCCCTTATAGGGCTCAATGGGAATGGGGAAGGCGCTAATAACGGGCCCGCAAATTGCGGGCCCGTTATTAGCTCCAAAGTCCCTTCACGGGAGTCCCTTAACGGGAGCCTTTCCTGCTGGGACCCGCTAAGGGACCTCGGAATAGGGCAGTAGGGGTTTACCGGCACCGGCATCCTTACCAGTGCCCGTAAACCCTTAACCCCAACTCGGAATGACCCCCCCAGTCAGTGCTTTGTGTACACGAACCAGCAGAAGCTGGAGTTTGCAAGAAAGTCCAAACTTCGGCCAGGGTAAGCTCTGATCGGGCAGCCTCCGCCTGTTTGAATGTTGCAGGTGCCTTGCCTAGGTCGGCTGCTTCAGACCCCAGTCCATTGCTTGGATAAAACGAGAAGACCTAGAGCTATTTGAGTCTGTTGACCCTAAGTTGTAATTACGGGAAGCCAGAGGTCCACCAGAGACCCACTGGAGGATTGCTGCTGTGACCAGTATTGAGCAATTCAACCAGCGCATGCTGGACCATGCTGTTCCTCATGGCCTGTCCACCCTGTCCTGTCCCCCACCAATGCCCGCTGCTGCTGAGGTGTCATTCTGTTCAGCTGGAACTGAACCCGAGCTGCCTGCTTCCTGTCCAAGGTTCTTTGCAAGGATGGAAGCCTCAAACCTTCAGCCTGTGAGCCTTCAGCAACTGAATCCATGGTAAATCCTGTTTTCCCCATCAAGTTCCTGCCTGGGGATGTGACTAGATTCACAAGTCAGAATCTGGGGATCAAGATACCTTCTATCTCTTTAAACGCCTCTAAGCGCAATAGCCTTGCATTGGGCATTAAGGGGCTATTTTAAATGTAGCTCCTTACCGGGCTACAGGCGATGGAGCCAGGAGTTCTCTCTATGACTATCTAAGGCCTAATGACTTTTAGTCAACCCGCTCCAAAGCTGCAGAACTAACCGGGCACTTTCTGCAGTCACTTTATTTGTATAAAAAACCTGCTTGATAAGATCACCTGTCTGAAACAGACTAAACTCTGAAAAGGTTAGGGTTGGAGGTGTAACGCATTGTTCTTCTGTGTCAAGTTATAGTATCCAGTGTTAACCTTTTCTCCCCCCACCTTAGCTACATAAAAGTGTATATTCCTAAAACTAACTGTGTTGAAATGTGAAGTGTTAGTAGATGGCCCATACAGTGTGTTGCCAAACTGTGGGTGCACATCACTATTATAGTGGATTTACTTACCATAAATGTGTTGAATGTCCATTCTTGTGTTAAATATAAAGTATATTTGTGTACTTACCTTTATGGATCTCACTTCCCTAACACACTTTGCTCCTGTTAACTGTACTTGGCACAAAGCCTACCACTCCTTAAGTCCCACATAGACCAGCATGGAGGCTGTCAATAATGAGGCGATATGTCCCAAGGCCTATAAGGCCATTCTGGCTGCTCGCAGTTCGGATACCTCATGGCATCTGCCAAGTTCCAGGATGCGGGGAAGGGTGATGCCAGGCTCTCGCAGGATGTGGCGCCGCAGTTTGCCAGACACACACCCTTGTATGAGTTGGTCACGAATCATGGTGTCTGGGTCATTCCACGTGCACGGCACCGCCAGTCTGCGCAACCTCCCATAGAAGACATCAAGGGTCTCATCATCCTTTTGACACGCTGCCCCCATAAGGAAACGTTCATAATCTGCATTTGCCATGGGCAGAAAATGGTTGTGGAGCGCATCCTTCGCCGCCGCAAACGACCCATCCGCAGGTTGCAGGGACAAGAATATCTCATGTACCGCAGGGCCTGCAGAGTGCAGGAGGGTGGCCAATTTACTGTCATCACTAGTCTCCATAGTGGCCCTGAAGTACATCTCGAGTCTGTCCATCCACATCTTCCACCTCGGTCCCAGACTTGATGGCGTGCCTGAGACATCAAACTCAGGCATTGGTTGTAGGGCCCCAGGTGGCTTCAGCAAAGGTCTTGGCGGCAGGATGCGTGGTGGCTGTGGTGCAGGAGCAGCCGGTTGTTGGGCAGCTGCTGCCTCCGCAGCTTGGCTCATGGTGGTAAGCACACAGACACCCCAGGGATGTCCGATAAATGGGGCCGCAACTCACCGTCACACACACCAGTGTTCTTCAGATGCAGTCAGGCAACGGCAGTTCCACGATGGGTAAATCCGGTGACCAGGCAGATTGGAGGATCCAAAAATTTAGCAGGGTGGGCCCAAGGTGCGCAACCAGCAGGCCTTACTTGGCGCTTCACCCAAGTACTCGGTGAAAAACAGTGAAAATGTCAATAACTCACTATGAAAATGACATGCGCTGCTTCTAGTGGCTATCCGCCACTGGATCATCCAAAAATTAGGCTTGGATGGTTCACTGGCGCTTCATTTCGAAGCCGTGACCTCCCAGGGCCTATTCAACAAAATGGCCGCCGACCGCGTGTCTCATACCCCTCTCCGTGGCATGATTTTGCAAAATATACTCACTTCGGATCATCCGCGCATCATGCAAATATCACCGCCTGTCCCGGAGATGGGTCAGATTGTTCGTCGCCACTGTTAGCAGTTACTCGGACTGCATGTCCGTGAGCCCCCCCAGTCGCATACACACACTGACACGGAGACGTGATGTTGCTCGTGTGGGCTCCCCGGTGACTCTGCAGCCGCCGGGAACGCCCCGTTTATTTATACAGCGCACGCGACGGAGTGAACGTCACCCCGTCACGTGTGTGCCCTTAAAGGTCCAGCACCACACCACCCCATGGTGCCTGTTTGCCACCATCATGCCCTCTCCTGTGCCAATTGATGTATCTCCCTCCCTGTGTCTCGCAGTGTTAGGGCCGCCTCGGCCGGCCACTTTCACGAACACCTGCGAACGAGAACCCCTCTCTGCACAGCTGGCAGACACTGCAGGGGCTGTAGGGTACTTTGTAATAATACTGTTTATAAATGTATTATTTTACAGCTGTGGGAGTGTGTGCTTAATGATTGCCTGAGACATTTTATACCATCTGTTATATGAATTGAGGTTGTATGTACGTCATTTAAACATTTGTGAAGAGTGATTGGTAAGAGGTTTTAACGTATACAGAAGATGTTATTTTTTGGATTACATTTAATTATGTTGGGATATTTCATTGTTTCATTGTTAATGGTGTAAACCGAATAAAGTTTGTCAACTAACTAACTGCCTGAGCGCCGCCAGGCCATTGCTAACTTCAGTGTTGCAGGCCTGGAAGAGGGTCTTTCCCGCCCTACAACTGCTCCAAGGTTGCAAAAGGTCTGGCTTTCTGCAAGTGAGATAAGTGGAGGCAACATAGATAGAGGTGATGAAAAGATGAGGGGAAGGCGAACATTGACACAATCAAGAAGATTTGTTGCATTTTACCTATATGTTCATGTATACTTGATGCAGCCCCGCACCATGAGGTGAGGCTTTCCAATGTCGCATTTTACCTACTTGAACCTGCATACTTGATGTTACCCTCCGCTCCAAGGTGAGGCATTCCAATGTTGCACTTTACCTACTTGAACCTGCATACTTGATGTAGCCCTCCGCTCCATGAGGTGAGGCATTCCAATGTTGCACTTTACCTACTTATACCTGAATATTTGAATTAGCCCCCCGCAACATGAGGTGAGGATTCCCAATGTTGCATTTTACCTACTTGAACCTGCATACTTGATGTAGCTCCCGCTCCATGAGGTGAGGCATTCCAATGTTGCATTTTACCTATCTGTTCCTAGATATTTGATATTGCACCCCCCCGGACCATGAGGTTTAGCTTTCCAATGTTGAATGTTACTTATCTGTTCATATATACTTGATGTAGCTGTCCACACCATGAGGTTAGACTTTCCATTGTTGCATTTACCTACTTTTACCTGCATACTTGATGTAGCCCCCCGCTCCATGAGGTGAGGCATTCCAATGTTACACGTTATCTACTTATACCTGCATATTTGAATTAGCTCCCCGCAACATGAGGTTCGGCTTTCTCCAATGTAGAATTTTACCTATCTGTTCATATATACTTGATGTAGCTGTCCACACCATGAGGTAAGGCTTTCCATTGTTGCATTTACCTACTTGTACCTGCATATTTGAATTAGCCCTCCAGACCAAGAGGTGAGGCTTCCCAATGTTGCATTTTACCTACTGGAACCTGCATACTTGATGTAGCTCCCCGCTCCATGAGGTGAGGCATTCCAATGTTGCACTTTACCTATTTGTACCTGCATGCTTGTTGTAGCACCCGCTCCATGAAGTGAGGCATTCCAATGTTGCACTTTACCTACTTATACCTGCATATTTGAATTAGCCCCCCTCACCATGAGGTAAGGATGGTTTCCCAATGTTGCATTTTATCTGACTGTTCCTGGATATTTGATGAAGCCCTTAGCACCATGAGGTTAGGCTTTCCAATGTTGAATTTTACCTAGATGTTCATGTATACTGATGTAGCCCTCCACATCATGAGGTTAGGCTTTCCATTGTTGCGTTTTACCTTCTTGTACTTGCATACCATGAGGTGAGGCATTCCAATGTTGCAATTTACCTAGTTGTACCTGCATATTTGAATTAGCCTCCCACACCACGAGGTGAGGCTTCTCAATGTTGCTGCATTTTACCTATCTGTTCCTGTATATTTTATATAGCCCTCCACGTCATGAGTTTCGGCTTTTCAATGTTGGATTTTACCTATCTGTTCCTGTATACTTATATTAAGCCCCTGTACCATGCTGTGCGACTCTTGCAATGTATGCCTTCCACTACCTTCCACATGTTGTAACTATTATGCGTTGTCCGTCACTCTATAACCTGTTCGCTTTACACTTAATGTAACTAGTGCCGTGATACCTGGGGTCTTGGGTGCTGCCATACATGCTAAAACAAAAGAAATAAAAAAAATAAGAGAAAAAGCAACGTGTCACGTCACGTGTGGGAGATGGAGTGACACGAGGGGGGAAGAATATAGAGAGCAGTAAAAAAATGAGAGTTGGATTAAAGAATTTAAGGAGGGATATTACGAAGAAGATTATAGTGAGGGAGAGACAAACAAGCATGAGAGAGAAATTGGGAGGGTGAATAAAAAGAAAGGATTATGGAAAAAAGGCAGCGTCAGAGGGAGATAGGTGGAAATAGTACAGAAGTTGGTAAAAAGGTTGAGGGATGAGGAAGAGACGAGGAAGAGGACTGGAGAGAGGGAGTGAAATCTAATGGAGGCGAGTGAGATGAAGGGGTGGGGGAATATATAGAGAGAATTAAAACTATTTGTGAGATAGAGTTGAGGAAGTATAGTTTAACGAAAGGCTGCGAAAGGAGAAGAGTTAGATGGAGAGAAGGGCCAGAGGCTGGGAGACGAATATTGAGAGACTGCGAAAGTGATGAGAAAGAGAATGATGCAGAGAGGTGCACAACTCGTGCCCTGCATGCTCCAAATGACCCTCCCCTCACTCTCTTCATACTAATGTAATTTTCACGATGAGAGTGAGGGGGCTCAGTGCTTTCTGTGCTGAGCTCTGTGAAGAGTATCCATGGCTATTTATGTTATTAATGTGTGAGCAAACCACAAAAGAGTTTAGGCCTCTGAGAAAGAATGTTGTTCGAGGTACACTTTGGAGGTGCTGCCCAGGGTAGCACTTCACTTCCCCCGTGTAGAAGGGTGAACATGCCATTTTGCATTGTGTACTGCCTCTCAAGGACTCCAAGCTTAGGGAAAACAACACACCCCACAGGCGCAAGAAGATTGCCCTCCCCTCTTCAGCATGTGCAGGACCAATCAGTTGGGGTCATGTGTGGAGGCACTGTGGTTAAGCATTCAAGACTTGCTGCTTATGGGATATGGGAAGGTGAGAAAGTGTGGGGTGATTCTAAATACTGCCAAATATTGATATCAGCATCACCAAAAGCAATAATTATGAAGGCCAAATGATAAGGTTTTACTTTAAGGAGGGGTGACTCTTTAAGCAGACTACAGTATAATTGGTCAGTAAAAATGAGTACCAAAATAGAAAATCCAAAAGCTGTCATCTTAACCATTCGAGAGTTCTCTACCACAGAACATTGTCTACACTTGTCCAGCTGCAGGCCTCGAAGGCCGGAATCCTGATGGGTTTTCAGAATATCCCTCTTTAACATTCTTGAGAAAAAAACTGCATACATTTAGATTAATTGCATGCAAATTCATCTCATGAATATTGATGAGGGATATCCTGGAAATCCGACATGCTTCCGGCACTCAAGGCCTGGAGTTGGATAACCTTCGTCTACAGGAAATCCCTGCACTGAGATCTGTGAAGTACACTTACATCTAGTTATGGTGTAATGTGAGCAGCCAGGATGAGGAAAAAAAGGGAGGGTCTTTTCCGAGTCTTGCTGGAGAAATGTAGAATACCTCATTTAAAGATTTCAGCTGAACTATAGGACAGGCTGCAACTGATTGGAAAGGCTCCCTCACTGTGAATGTATTTTGTGGTTAAGCCACTGAGGAATCTTGCAATAGAGTGTCTGTCCCAGAACTAATGAGCAGAGAACAGGGCTTCCTGAGTAATTGAAGAGGCACTGTAGTGAGACTCACTCTGCACGGCAGCAGTGAGTCATGTTAGCGGTAAGTGTGGTGAAGTGGGAAAATGGAAAAACAGGCTCCCATCTTCCCCCTCTCGCGCCTGGCCTAAAGGCTCACGGCCCAAGCACCCGCCACGAGAAGAGTTTGCCCATCTACCAGATGACCAGATACCCTGGTACAGGAACATACGGATGTGTCCATCTGCCTGCCCAGCAGCCCGCCCTGCCCATGCCGATGCCTGCGGCATGGATCAACTAGACTAAAACCTATAAGTCGTTAGAGATGCCATGACGACCTAGCTAACGGATAGCACAACTGTGCCAATATACACACTGGACACTCCCGCACCAATTTACACGAAGCATATACTCAGTGCTATGACGTAGGCGACAGACATACTCACGGACGTGCATCTTTATTATTTTCCACATAGGCTCTCAAAATGCAGAAACGCAAGACGCACCATGAACTCATCTAAAGAGCTTGCTTACGCTTCTTCTAAACCTAGGTGCCATAATGAGAATTATAACGAAGACACGATACTGGTCATAAGACAATATGAGACTATAACCTAAAGCGCCTGTGCACCAAACGGTTCCACCTATACACCAGGCCTAAGTAGGCCGCAAGCAAGAGCTCCCGTGGACGTTAACAGAGCAAGAGTCAGGTTGCTGATCCTGCAGAATGAGCTTGGCGAAAGCAGACAGCCAAGGTCGTAATGTTGCAAACCCACATTCCAAAAGCAGACCATCAAGGGCACGATGTTGCAACCTCGCACGCCGTGCACCAACATTAAAGTCGCACCTGCAAATTAAACCAGGAACACAGTGGAAAAACAATATTAATTGTGCAGAATTCTGCCTCAAACACGGTCCCACCTCACGTGACCAAGCCGAACCTGTCGAGATGCCAAGCCCAGGAGGAAGGAGGCATCTGGATCCCTCGTTACAAGACACTGGCAGATACACTTGAAAGGATCAATGGACATCTGCGACAGTGGGAGTAGTCGGCCGTCCAGCTCATGAATAAGTCTTCACATTGTCTGCATGTACCCATAGTGAAACATTGTTGCACATTGCAGGTACACCGAGAGCTGGGAACAGCGATGGTCCCAGGCTGGGAAGCTCACGGGCGCACCAATCAGAACATGGGGTTCTTATCAGTGACGCCATTAATATTAACCAATCATTAGGAGTCTTCATGTAACAATTCTCATGTATCTAATTGAAGGGACAACCCAGATATATCACCTGACTAACCCTCGTCCACTCATATTATTCTCTATAAGTATGCTATACTAACTCTACCACTCGAGCAACCAATTAAGAGTGGCGATAGGTTTTTTGTTAACTTTCGAAGTGACGCAAGTAGCGCGTCATACTACAGTAAAAAGGGCCTGCGAGCCCCACGATTGTGTGTGTGTCAGGTCAGACGCGTATGATCCTTGACCCATCCCTGCCGTTTGTGTTTAATAAACAGCAGAGTCAACTTGCTTCTTGTGCGTGTCTCATACTCTATCTCTTTTGGGATATAAGGGAGGAGTTGGGGCCTCCCTGCCCGGAGGTCTGCGGACGGCCCGGCCGACCCCGGCAGAATTTCCCCCCGACAAGTTGGAGGCACTGCTGAGATCTGTTTGAGATCGGCATTTTTATTTTTTTCCGAAGACTCAAGTTGCGAGGAGGCCCGGCGGCGCGGCCCCCTCTGCCGTCGCCCCCTTCTTAGGACTACAGGACCATCGCGGAACTGCGAGAAGACCGGACAGCGCAATCCGAATATTGGCCTTCGGGAGCCGGTTGAGAAGTATCCCGCCCGCGGTTGGCGAGTGTCCAGACGTGGTCCAGACGAGGGGAGGTGGCGAGCCGCTCAGAGGGGTGCACGCAGTCGAGCGGCCCCGCATCAAGAGAACTTGGTGAGCATGCCACGCACAACAAACAATGTGAAATTGTGAGGGAGGGGGGAGGAATTAAATACGGGAGGCGGGAGGTGTTGCACAGGTGAACGGCGAAGGGTTGAGAATTTAGTGTTAAAAATAGAATGAATGGTAGTTGAACAAGCGCGAGAGCAGTTGGCTACGTAACGCGAGAGAAGGGGGCGGAGCACGAAAAACATCACGTGCGGCCGCTCGTAGAACCTGATTGGCCTAGGTCACGACTACGTGTAAGGGTGTGTGTGTGTGTGGTTTCCTACGATTTGGCATTTATTGATCAATGAGTAGATGAGGATCCCTATTGTTCGAGCAAGACACTCGATAGGTAGATGACGTTTCCCTGTAGGCGGTAGCTAGTTAGTTGCCCAATACGGAAGATAATTGGCTGGTTAAGCCCTCCTTTCGAGGGGCGTATCACACGCGAGGCGACGCAGCGTGCGCAGTCCGATTATATTGTTGATTTGATTACCTTGTTCCAGGAGTGACAGGAAGACAGCTGTGGGGTTAACGGGGGTAGATTGCAGGTGTATTTTGGATTTAAAGAATATACAAAGAACTTACCAGTAGCTCTACGAGATCGGTGACGTCACCAGTAGGGTTTTCATAGGATATCACAAGCACGAGGCATCTTCGTTTTTAGAGTGGTGGGGAAGAGAACTGTGGTAAGGGAGTGGAAACGGAGATAAACAGTAAACGAGTTGATCAAGGAAAGGCGAAACGGGGAACGTGGCTGCGCACGGAGAACGCCAGCCACGGCAGGTGTAAAAGGGGGAGGAGCACGTGAAAACAGGACGATTGTATAAGAACGCAATAAAGGGTACGCAGCCGCAGGGGGCTACGTACGCCTTGGCCGCAGGGGGCCGTAAGGGTGTTGTATAAAGGAAGAAAGGTAGAGGAAAATCTACAGATGTAACATACTATATTTTTATAATTTTCCTTAAGCGGACTATCGTAAGTCCCCAAACTTACGGGGCCAGGTAATGATATAAGGCTGTATATTGTAAACTACTAGTGGCACAAACTGATACCAGATTAGGGGAGGGTAGCAAGTGGAGCGCTACTATGTCATACGGAACAGGATCGGGAGGGTGGGGGAACACTCTCACCACGCCACTACAATACATATGCACAACACTGCCACCCCATAGGGAGAAACTGATTAAGTATAGCATAGAATGGACCCAGGGGACGGATAACAAAATGCTAACACCGTGGCCGCCTAACGGTAGCTTTGATCCATATGCCCAGCATTCACTATTAAACCATCTGCACAATACATATAAAGGGAAGAAGTTGGCAAACCACGTGGAGGTGTTTAACTTATGGAGGATGCTCCAGGGGTCCCGACCAGGACCAAATGGAATATTCACCATGGGGGAAATACCAGAAGAAACAGAGATTAAGGAGGAAGGAGAGGATGGGACACAGGGGAATGAGGACCCAAAGAACACGGGAAACAGAGGTAAGGGAGAAGAAAAGAATAATATAGCAGATGAAACAAAAAAGGAACCGAGCAATGATATACCTATAGCAACGGGAGAAAAAACAGAGGGAGGGGGGTTATACCCTTTAAGAGAATTAGGAGAAATAGAAAGAGGACAGTTAAGGGCGTCTGAGGGATACTCGAACCCGGCATACAGCCCTCCACCATATGTGGCTCACAGGAAAATGCCAGCCGGGGAGGGGAGGACTGGAGAAGACCAGACTGTGGAAATAGGAAATGATGAATGGGTAGCTGCACAGATATTATTAAAATTATGAGGTTCATTAACAGGAGAAGAGAAGGAGGTAGTAAAGAAAACAGACGAGGATAATGCCAGAGAGAGTGAATTGAGGGGGGAAGAGCTGTTAAGACAAAAAGAAGAGGTTTTGGAGGAACGATTAGCAAAATTAAGGGATGAACAGAATGAATTGATCAAGCAGCTTGAGAGGGAGGAGAGAGAGAGAGTGAGGAAAAGGAGAGAAGGTAAGAACGAATTTGAAAAAATAAGGGAACGAACTGAGGAGCAAAGGAGAGAAGCTGACAGGGTAAAAGCAGCAGCAGAAAGGGTATCAAGGGTAGTACTGCGGGAAAAGAAAAGGGAAGAAGAAGAAAAAGAAAAAGAAATGGCAATATGGAGGAGGAGGTTACTATCAGAATCAACTAAGAAATACGAAGAAGGGAGGGTGATGGAGAATATAGTAGAAAAAGAAAGGGCGAAATGGGAAAGGAAGAAAGAGGATGAAAGAATATTAGAACAGATGAGAAGTGAAGTGATGGAGGAATTAAAAAGGAAAAGGGAGGAAAATAGTAAGGAGATGGAGGAAAGGTATGAAGGAGAAAGAGGAGATAGGAGAAAGGAGAGTGGAGCATGGAGGGATGTATATGATGACACAGAAGTAGCAACAACATCAGCACAAAGGGGAGCGGTTGATAAAGGAGAAAGAGGAGAACTGGACCTAATAGATTTACATACAGTAACGATCAAGGGGAAAAAGACCGAGTGGGGGGTGCGTTTATGACTAGCTTTTGTAGTGAGGAAGAGGGAGCGGAAAATGAAGGAAGAAACAGTGAAAGGGAAAGCTTAGATAAACTATACATCACCCGGACCAACCTAGACTCACCATGGATCAGTAGGAGAAAGGATGAGATGGAGAGAAGTGAGGAGGGAAAGAAAGGAATAGAGGAAAGACAGGCACATGAGGACGCAACACCCCCATCCCCATCATCCCCATCACGCCCTCCCCTATCGCACCCTACATGCTCAACCACCTCACATTCGTTAGGCAAAATAAAACTAGCGCCCTTCACCGACGAACTGACACCCTATACATGGCGGCTTAGAGACCTCCCTAGTCGTAGGCAGGAAAGAGGTATACACATGCCCACATTAAATACAGAGAAAGATGGAAGAAGGGGAAAAGATGGAGAAGAAAGAGGTATGAGCAGGGGAAATACAAACGAAAGTGAAAATGTGGAAGAAAGGGAAGAGGAGGAAGGGTGTGAGGACTCAATATTATGGAATACAAAGGGTGAAACAAGACATAATTTAATGCCACTTTTGGAGAGAGGTGGGGTTAGACCACAGTATGTTCCTTGGAAGCATACCGATAAAGAAAATATAAAATGTAGGCTCCCATCATTAAGTGGAGGTGCGGGTAAATGGATATATGAAATGGAAAAACACACCGCAGGACAGAAGCTGGCAGTAGGAGATGTAAAGGGCCTTTTAATATCAATATTAGGGGATAGAGCGGATGACATCTGGAAGAGAGCGGGATTTCATGGGGTAACAATAACAAATACATCGCACGATGGGGCACCATTCGCAAACTGCAGACATGCACTATGGCAGGCACTGAGGGTACAGTACCCAGATACATCAGATATAGGAGCAATTACATCCCGCAAGATGCATGAGAACGAAGATCCTGTTGATTATATCCAGGAAATCCAAGAGAAGTGGCACATGGAAACTAGAGAACAATGGGATAAAACACCAGCAATATTTTACCATATACTGGTACAAGGGCTCCCAGAAGGAGTTCAGAAACAACTAAAGAAAGTAGAGGGAATGGAAGCAAAACCATGGCCTGAAATACAACTGACTATAGTGCATCATTGTAGGACATGGCAAGGAAAAATGAAACAAAAGGAAGAGGACAGGAAAACGGAAGAGGCTAAATTAGAACAGAAAAAGCTTACTAAATACACAATGGAAGGGGCATTAATAACTACACCTACAACAATGACCCAAAGCCCCACACAAGTAGTGGCTGCACAAGATTCCTCCCAAATACCACCTTCACAGACTACAACACAACAGGTGCCGCCACTCCAACCATACACGCCCAACATGGGAGGAGGATACCCAATGCAAGGAGCTGGGTATTATAATTATAACAGGGGGAGAGGAGGAATTATGAGAGGGAGAGGGTACGGATATGGCACCCAACCGCAGGTGGGAGGATTTAGAAATTCCTACCCCTTAGGGCAACCAGTATACCAGGACAACACAGGGAGCTTTCCATGGCAGAATAGGGAACCACCAGTGTGTTGGAGCTGTGGACTATTGGGGCACATGTCACGCACGTTTAGAGTTAGACCAGGAACACCATCATGGAGTGATCAGGGACAACCAAGGCCCGCACAGGTACAGCAGGGCATACCACAACAGCAAATGTTGCAACAAGGAAATGAACAACAACAACAACAATTAACACAACAACAGCCCCAAACACTGCCACAACAACAGGTAGCGATGACACAACAACCACAAATACCACAAACACAACTGGGTAGGGTGACCATTTTGGGACACATCCCTTATACCGGAAATGGCCAGTCGTTGTACCCCCAATAGGACAGCCCACAGACGGCCTTGGTGTGTCCCATCCTGTCAGTTACACCTAATAGTGCGGAGGAACCACGCATAGAGGTAACGATAGGTGACAAAAAATTATCATTCCTTGTTGACACCGGGGCGACCCGGTCTTGCATAAGGGAAGGTAAATTTAAGATGTCAGGCGACACCATGAACACCCAAGGATTCTCTGGGGCTAGAGGGTTGGTTCCCTTTACTGATAACATTCCCTTATCTATTGGAGATTACGATCTGTCAGTTCCACTTTTATATTATAGTGCCTCACCAGTAAACATACTGGGGAGAGATATAATGAACAGGTTGAATATGACGATCTCCTTTACTGAGGACGGCATAATTTGCTCTACTCCGGGGATTAACATGCTCACAGCACGACAGATTATGCAAGCATACTGTGGACAGACAGCGATTAGGGCGGAGCCAGTAGATGGTGAACTCTTCCAGTATGGAACGGACATGGCAATTGCATGGATGCCAGGGATAGAAGGGAAAATATGGAGAAGGCCAGCAGCATATCTGTTCAGACCAGAAACACCTGTTAATGAGCCAGAAGGGAAGGTGGTTTCAATGGATATTGAAAGCATTATTGCAACAGCTGATTATATTGCTGTACATGCCCAAGACAGAGAAGGAAGAGCATGGATGGCAGTGATAGCATTAGCAGAAGGATGTAGGCTCACCCAGGTGTCAGATGAGGAGCTGTTTTCAGATGAAAAGGAGGAAGGTGAAATGGTGTTTATGATGAGTGTGGAAATATGGCTAAGAGTTGCCTACAAACAAGTAGCACAGAAAATTGCAATGGCACTTGAGGCACCCGCATGCACACCGATCCCTTTCTTTAAGGACGATATGTCAAAAGTACCCAAATCATTATGGACTACTGGCCCCTATGACGTGGGCTGCATAAAAAGTATAGGGGGAGTAAGAATAAAATTGAAAAAAGGTGCAATACTCCCCAGAGTAAAACAGTACCCACTATCAAAAGAGGCAGATGAGGGCATATATGAAACCATAACGGCCCTTATAATTAATGGTATATTGGTCCCCTCAGAATCACCATGTAATACGGCTGTGTACCCAGTGCGCAAGGCTAAAGGGGGGTCTTGGCGCTTTATACAGGATCTCAGGCCCCTGAACAACATAGTAGAAGCGGAATATCCCGTAGCTGCAAACCCGGCCACAATATTGTGTGGCATTCCAGCAGAAGCATCACGATTTACAGTGATCGACCTTAAAAATGCTTTTTTCTCAATACCATTACACCCAGACTCACAAGATCTGACGAGCTTCACTTACAGAAACGCTAAGTGGAAACACACCAGATTGCCACAAGGGTATTGTGAATCACCTTCAATTTTCAATAGAGTGATACAGATGGATTTGGGTAACATTGAAGTAGAAAGCACGGTGTTGCAGTATGTGGATGACATAACAATTTGCAGTAAAAATGAAAAAACATGCAGAGAGGACTCCTTAAAGATGCTGACAATATTGGCTGACAAAGGTTACAAGGTAGACATGGAGAAAATACAGTACTGTCAAGAACAGGTACTTTACATTGGCCAGCTTATATCCCAACATGGAAGAAAGATCGCACCACAAAGAGCACAAGCTGTATCGACCACTCCAATGCCACAAACTGTAAGGGAACTGCAGCAGTTGCTGGGGCTCTGCAACTACTGTAGAGCTTGGGTATTTGATTACAGTTCGTACATAGGACCTCTGCTTGAGGCGTTACGGGAAGCTAATAAAGGGGAGAAAAAACTGGGGTGGACGATGGAAATGAAAGAAGCTTTTGATGAATTAAAAGATGCGATATCAACTGCTCCAGTACTGGCATCCCCAGACTATGAGCGGCAATTTTTTATATTTTCACATTGCGACTCAGCAGTAATGAAAGCAGTGTTGGCTCAAAAAACAAGCATGGGCTACAAACCAGTAGCATTTTACAGTGGCCACTTGGATCCTGTAATGTTAGGCCACTTCCCCTGCGAACAAGGTCTCGCCGCAGCTGCTTTTGCGGTGGAAAAAGCATCAGCAATCACCATGGGGTGCCCAACTACACTATTTGTGGAACATGCACTTTTTGCGATATTAAATAAACCTAAATCCACCCTAACCACGCAAAGAGCATCAGGTTATGAGATCATTCTATCCAGAGCCGAACTATCAATTGTTAGATGCAGCACGGTCCACCCTGCAAGGTTCCTAGCAGAAGTAATTGAGGAGGGGGATTATGCCCATGACTGTACACAAATAACTGAAATGTACTCATGTACTAGAAAAGTTGAGGAAAACGCAGGGGGGTGAGCTCTTATTTATTGATGGGTCATCAACTATCGATCAGAGGGATGGTGTGAGGAGAACTGGGGCTGCAGTGGTAAAAATGATGGAGGTACCAGTGTGTGTGGCAATGAAATGTGTACAATTACCACAGCATTACTCCGCTCAAGCAGCTGAACTGGTCGCACTGATCTTGGCGTTGAAGGAAAGCTTTGACAAACGGGTGACCATATATTCCGACAGCGCATATGTTACATCCGCTGTCCACTCAGGGCTGTCGAAATGGAGAAGAAGAGGGTTTAGGAGAGCTGATGGCACTCCAGTACAACATGCCCTCTTATTGGCTGAACTAATTGAAGTAATTAATGACCCCCAAGAATTAGCTTTAGTGAAATGCACCGCACACACCAATGGTGAGGACCACGTCTCGAAGGGAAACGCAGCAGCGGACGCACATGCGAAGTATGCTGCATACTTTGGTGAGATATGGAATCCCCCAGAGTCACAGAGAGGGAGAGGGAGGGGAATGGCTAAGGAGATGTTGATAAGAGAAGGGTACACCCATCTCCCAGCCACACAGATTATGGAGTTACAAGCGGCTGCACCAATGGCCGAAAAAGAAATATGGGTAAAAAGAGGGTGTACAATGTCACCAACCGACGCACTATGGCGCCAGGGTGGCACTGGAAAGGTTGTAATGCCATTGGCACTTTTGAACACCGCCCTGAACCAACTACATCATCCAGCCCACACAGGCAAAGAAGTAATTGCAGCACGAATTAGGGAAGACTGGTTCTGCCCCGAGTTAAATTCGCATGTGTCAAATTCTATCAGTAATTGTCTCACATGTCAACAGTTTACGGCCGGCCACACTCTAAAGGTGATAAGAGGTACTATACCCCGGCCAGAGGGACCTTTCCGGCATCTCCATATTGATTATGTTGATATGATAAATATATGTCAAGGAAACAGGTATATGATTGTAGTAGTATGCCCATTTTCTAGGTGGATTGAGGCAGGGCCCTGTTCACACCCAGATGCATTTAGAGCAGCTAAGTTCCTAGTAAGGGAGGTCTTCCCCAGGTGGGGAGTGTGCGAGGTGTTAAGGTCAGACAATGGCCCACATTTCGCAAACGAGATGTTTCAGCACATTACATCACTGCTGAACATTCAACATAAATTTGCATGTGCATACCACCCACAGGCCAACGGTGTATGTGAACGCCTGAATGGCCTATTAAAAGAGGCAATTGCAAAGATACAGCAAACAACAAAGAGGAGTTGGTTATATTGTCTTCCATTAGCCTTATTTGAGCTAAGGAATAGGCCAGGGTCCGACCACCACCTCACTCCCCATGAGGTGGTTACCGGACGTCAAATGCGCCTTCCCCTAACGCCAACGTCAAGAGCATTTACCGACCACGAAAGTACTGCAAGTGTTCTGGGTGATGACATGTACCAATATGTGTCTTCTTTGATTACTAGTGTAGTGTTTGTGTCTCAACAGCTCGAGCGCACACAGGGCGGGTCTAATAGAAGCCAACAAGAAGACGCGGATAAAGAACTGGAAAAGGAAGGACTGTGTAAGATTGCTAAAGGTGACCACGTACTACTTCGCAACTTCAATAGGAAATGGAATAGCCCACGCTTTACTGGTCCCCATCTGGTAGAGGAGGTATCAACAAGAGCAGTAAAGCTACAGGACAAGCGTGCCTGGAACCACCTACACGACGTAAAGATCTACAAACAACAGACCCGCCCCAGCGCCACCGACAGGTCCATTGAGAGAACAGCGACAACATCGACAACGGAAGAAGAAAGTTCTACCACAGCCAGCGGCCCAAGTATTCCCATACCTTGTCACTCCCCAGACTCTCCAGAGACAATAACTGAAGAAGAAAGGGGTGATCCCCATACAGCCCACCCCATGATCACACGCTCAAAGAGTAAAAGCCACGCCCACCAGTTGAACCCAAAAACCCCCTGCCCACCATCCACTGACCCCTGTCCCCATTACAGTAGTAACTGAACTGAAGGACATTGTCTTGCACAAATACACATGTAAACACGTGAATGCTCTCTTTTCTTTTCTCTTGCACATGCAGGAACCGCGTATTATTGTACTGCTAAGAAAGTATATAACTAACAAATTCACTGCCCAGGAGTAGATGGTACCCTCAGACGATAATTACCTAGAAGAATTGTCACACCAATTTGTATATGAAATAAAAAGGCCAACGTACCTGAAAAGGAAAAGGGTACGTGTCTACTACACAGCGTTCCTTTTGGCCATAGAATATTCGATGCCCCACCTCCACCCATACTTACCTGCCCTAAGAGATAGATCGCTTAGAGTAGCGTGGGAACAGCTCTTCGCCTGGGCACTGAATGATTATTTGATAGGGAGAGCTTAAAAAACAACAACTAACATTTAATAACCAGCATATTGAGAATTTTCAGGCGGGCAACTCTAACGCCGCAAGAATACGCTGCCGGACTGCAGCAAGGTAAGAGCAAAATGCCGGTGAAATTAGCGTATGTAATAAAAGTAATAGGGATTTTGGTAATCACCGGGTTCGTAGCTGCCTCTGTATGGCAGTACAGCTGTGCTATCAATATTATTGCTGTACCCAAACCTAACACACCCCCATCCCCAGCTGCAACAGGTGTTACGTCAGGTGATATTAGTAAAATTGCGCACAAGCAAAATAGAGTTCAACGCAGCACATAATCAGATAATAAAGGTATTGACAATTACATACAAGATTCAGCACACGTCTCAAACAACATATGGTATCAACACATGACCCGCATTGGTAAGCAGACAACAGAAGACAGCTGCTACGTTTGCTCATTAATACCATACGCCATGAGCGCTTCTCGGACATTTGTTGCCACAGAAATAGACGAAAAAACAGCACGATGCATAATATACTTGGCACTGTTCCAAACGAAAGGAAGATTTCAAGGGACAGTGGTGCATATGACGTGGAAAACACGAGACTCATACCCATACGAAAACAACTTCCTCAAGACTTATTTGAGTTACCACAAGAGCAGTTTACATGCTGAAGCATTCAGATACATAACAAGTGGTCCTGCAAAAGGAGAAACAAAGAAAGTAACACTGCAGTATTTATCATGTGATTGGTACGCCACTGAAGTTCCTGGTAAACTAGGATGCTGGGAGAGGCCACTGGTGACGATAACGGGGAAAGTGTACTTGGACAACAAATGGGAGATAGGAGTGGTTGGCAGCAACATGGTAACAAAAGAAACTATTTCAACTATCGATGCACACAACCACAGATGTTGGACGACTTGGATCAAATACGTGCCTATGCTCACATGGATAGAAACGGATGAAGACCCGATAACAATACTGCCGCTGACTGCGCCTAAAGTATGCTACCAACATAAAGGAGAGGTGGACGTAGGATACAACACCAATTGTGGAAGCGTGATGGAGTTACCTGAGGGGGGAGCAGGAACAGCGGTGATAATGGACCATTACTGGGCCTGTGGAGAAAAGGCATATCACACACTGCCCCCTCTGTGGAATGGTGTATGCACGATGGTGCACGTCAATGTACCATCACTAGTGGTACCCCAGAAGCATGTGAATGTGGTGAACTTTCCCAAAATGGATGAAGGGGACAAGAGAAATAAGAGATGTGCACCACCTCAGGAGGAGCCAGGGAACAGGACCAGAGGCAATGATACTGTCCTAAATAGACGGAAAAGACAAGGAGAACCTCTGACAGGAAATTACCTATGGGGAAGATCGGAAACGGCACTCACTTCAATCCCGCCAGAACACAGACTATTCAGCAGAGCAGCAATGTTCTTCTCCTCAATAATACATCCGGGACTACAGGCTTACGCAAACGCAAAATGGCTCCAGATAACTAGATGGGAACTTATGATGGCCATCAATTCTACAGTAAACGGATTCAACGCGATAAAAGAGGAGCTGCGAGCAATAAGGATGGTAGCACTGCAGAACAGATATGTATTGGACCTCCTCACTGCCATGGAAGGAGGAGTTTGCGCAAAGATAGGACAATCATGCTGCACATTCATTCCTGCCAACGATGCTGACAACGGTACACTGACAGAAGCAGTTTCACAACTGGCCCAGTTGCACTCCAAAATGGTGGATGAAAGTAAAGGTGTGAAAAAGGATGAGAGCTGGTTTTCGCTATTATGGTCATGGATGCCATCTTGGCTGTCAGATGGACTGAAAGTTATAGTTGGTTGTATTATTTTGGCTGGAGCTACACTGATCATAATTAGATTTTGGAAAGCCCGGAAGGCACGTACCACTGACGAGTTGCTTGAAATGGTCGGTATGCACCCACTGATGCCAGCAGATGACGGCCAACACACAGGCATAATCATACAAGAGAGAGAGAAATTGTGCAACCAGATCATTACCAACCACCTGGACCCACCATCGGTGAAGGTCGAGAACCCAAGAAACCCCAGGAGTTACATAGGGAAATGGGTATACTGTACTCCTGGAGGAACCTGTGAATATATGTATTGGTCATTTGAAGATCATGTTAACCATTATGGACATTTAGGAGGAATAACTAAAATATGGAGAGTAAGAGGAGATAACGAAAAGGATATGTTTGTGGTCGACAAGTCGACCAGAGGGGGGGCTGAAGTGGGAAAATGGAAAAACAGGCTCCCATCTTCCCCCTCTCGCGCCTGGACTAAAGGTTCACGGCCCAAGCACCCGCCACGAGAAGAGTTTGCCCATCTACCAGATGACCAGATACCCTGGTACAGGAACATACGGATGTGTCCATCTGCCTGCCCAGCAGCCCGCCCTGCCCATGCCGATGCCTGCGGCATGGATCAACTAGATTAAAACCTATAAGTCGTTAGAGATGCCATGACGACCTAGCTAACGGATAGCACACCTGTGCCAATATACACACTGGACACTCCCGCACCAATTTACACGAAGCATATACTCAGTGCTATGACGTAGGCGACAGACATAATCACGGACGTGCATCTTTATTATTTTCCACATAGGCTCTCAAAATGCAGAAACGCAAGACGCACCATGAACTCATCTAAAGAGCTTGCTTACGCTTCTTCTAAACCTAGGTGCCATAATGAGAATTATAACGAAGACACGATACTGGTCATAAGACAATATGAGACTATAACCTAAAGCGCCTGTGCACCAAACGGTTCCACCTATACACCAGGCCTAAGTAGGCCGCAAGCAAGAGCTCCCGTGGACGTTAACAGAGCAAGAGTCAGGTTGCTGATCCTGCAGAATGAGCTTGGCGAAAGCAGACAGCCAAGGTCGTAATGTTGCAAACCCACATTCCAAAAGCAGACCATCAAGGGCACGATGTTGCAACCTCGCACGCTGTGCACCAACATTAAAGTCGCGCCTGCAAATTAAACCAGGCACACAGTGGAAAAACAATATTAATTGTTCAGAATTCTGCCTCAAACACGGTCCCACCTCACGTGACCAAGCCGAACCTGTCGAGATGCCAAGCCCAGGAGGAAGGAGGCGTCTGGATCCCTCGTTACAAGACACTGGCAGATACACTTGAAAGGATCAATGGACATCTGCGACAGTGGGAGTAGTCGGCCGTCCAGCTCATGAATAAGTCTTCACATTGTCTGCATGTACCCATAGTGAAACATTGTTGCACATTGCAGGTACACCGAGAGCTGGGAACAGCGATGGTCCCAGGCTGGGAAGCTCACGGGCGCACCAATCAGAACATGGGGTTCTTATCACTGACGCCATTAATATTAACCAATCATTAGGAGTCTTCATGTAACAATTCTCATGTATCTAATTGTAGGGACAACCCAGATATATCACCTGACTAACCCTCGTCCACTCAGATTATTCTCTATACGTATGCTATACTAACTCTACCACTCGAGCAACCAATTAAGAGTGGCGATAGGTTTTTTGTTAACTTTCGAAGTGACGCAAGTAGCGCGTCATACTATAGTAAAAAGGGCCTGCGAGCCCCACGATTGTGTGTGTGTCAGGTCAGACGCGTATGATCCTTGACCCATCCCTGCCGTTTGTGTTTAATAAACAGCAGAGTCACCTTGCTTCTTGTGCGTGTCTCATACTCTATCTCTTTTGGGATATAAGGGAGGAGTTGGGGCCTCCCTGCTCGGAGGTCTGTGGACGGCCCGGCCGACCCCGGCAGAATTTCCCCCCGACAGTGGTAGAGGCATATGCGTTGCTCTGGAGCAGGCCTACCTCCGTTAAATGATCTAAGCGTTCTAGCAACAGTGGTGCACAATGTGCCCTAGTTCAATGTCAAAGTTCAACGATAGAGGACACATACATGGATTGCATCAACAGGTGTACTTATGTCTAGTGTGGGGTGAAATAGCCGCTGGATGCGAGAAATAAAGAGACCAGGCCTGGACAGAAATGAGGTCCGACATAAGGCCTTGTGAACTCAACTCAAAAGGAAAGAAATTGTGCTAGATTGCAAAATATGGAGAGATGCCAACTGCCTTTCATGAAGGAAGCGAAAGACACATGGAAATAACATTTTGACAAATTCATGGAAAGCTGCACTGACATCTCAAGAAAACCGCAGTGCACATCATTTTAAATGCAACACCAGAATTGTGTGATCAAGCAGCTGCAGTGAAACAAAGTTCATTTCATAAATTAAATAAAATGTCACTTCATTTTTCTCCCTAAACTAATATTATGCTAAGCAAAATGTTTGCCAGACTGTCAAAATGTGAATTTGGTTCCTGCCTATAATAAGTTCATCCCCATGGACAATGTTAAAGAATCTTGTATGCATACTTTATAAATTGTGTGCCTTAAGGTCATTTCACATGCATTTATGTACGAGTTGCAGGCTGTGAGCTTGAAAGGCCTTGTGCTGCGGACCATTTCTTCAAGATGTACAATTAAACTTCAGGGCCTCTCTTGGTTGCTTTGGAGATTTAGCCCTGGTTGTCTTCAAACATCAGGACTGTTCATTAAAAATACAATCTTAAAAATACTTTTGAGATGGGAATTGCAGTGAAAGACCAGATAAGGCAGTTCTGCTGTGCAACACTGGTAACTCGCAGCTCACAAGCCCCATACAAAAATGCATTAGCTTAGCCATTAGCCCTTAAAGGGATAGGCTAATATAAACACAGATCCCTCTGCTGCATCATGTGCTCCAGGAGGTTGGGGGCCCAGCAGATGAGGAGTGAAGCTGCCCATTGCTTAAAATAGGAGAAATGCTTTTTATTGTATAAAATTGACAATATACATCGCACATTCTAGGATTTTAGGAAAGTGTTACGCTCACCTGGTCTCTGTGGGGACGTTGGGGCACGGTTGGAGCCCTGCCAGGACTTGGCTCCCTTGGATCGACTCTCTCAAAGAGCTGCTGTGAAATGGAAGACTCAGGATGCTGGTACTGCCCCTGAGAGAAGATGAGACGCAGTGAGAGTGGCGTGGTGGTGTCATGATCCCACTCAACACTTTCGTGCCATAATGAAGTGAGCAAGAGTTTGCCCATGCAAGCTCACCTGTTTTAATGTAAGGATGAGCTCTCCGTCCTGCTTTCTCTCAGCAGGGGTGCGTGGATGGACCTAGTTGCTTCACTGGTTCTTAGCATGGAGGTCCAGACCGGCTGCGACCTGTTCCGCCATGAAGGTAGGTGTTTATAACAATGATTATTTTCTGTATCCTTTGTGGTGATTTTCCCCAATGATTACTGTCCTTAATGTTATATTGTCCTTTCCTCTCTCTCTAGGTATGAAGATGGCCACGAGTGCATGGTGATGGAAGAGAGTCCAATCCGGAAAACCTACAAGTGGTAAATTGACTTTCCGGATGATGCGCCAAGTTCGCGAGTTGCGCTGCCCAGCGTTTAGAGTTTATGCAATTGCTAAACTTATGCTCTCTGTCTCCTTTGCAGGTGATGGCAAGCGGTTCCCAAAACTCCAACCGGCTGCCAGATGAGAAGATCCGTGAGGATTCTGCGCCGGAAGATGGCCCTGTGTTGCCTGGGAGTTCGGGGCAGGTAAGTGCAAGGTGCCACCTGAAGTGGATTTGAGGAGACAGGTAAGAGGCGTGCGGCCGCTGCTGGGTTGGAAGCAAGTAGAAGTGCTCCAAGCGATGGCGAGGCTGATCTCAGGTAAGATGCGCATGGTAGCTGCAGAGTCGGAAGCGGGTAGTAGGGCTTCCAGCGATGGCGTGGCTGACCTCAGGTAAGATGCGTGTGGTAGCTGCAGAGTAGGAAGCGGGTAGCAGAGCTTCCAGCGATGGCGTGGCTGACCTCAGGTAAGGTGCGCGTGGCAGCTGCAGAGTGGGAAGCGGACAGCAGTGCTTCCAGCAATGGCGTGGCTGATTCCTGGTAAGATGCTGGATGAGTTCCGTAGACTGAAGATGCTCGTACTGAACAAGTAAGTATCTGTAGACGGCGGTAAGCGTTATGCTGCACAAGCAGACTAACTCGAAGCGCCAGCATGCGGGTGGGGCTGGTTTATATAGCCTGGCCCCAGCCACTCCCTACAGGCCCGGCCTTCTGGCCCCACCTTGCCACTCCCCCTGTCTTCTGCACGTGCCTTCCATGCATTTGTATGGCCCTTCCCGGCCTAGATGCATGTGCCCTGAGCATACTGTGTGCAGAGCACACTTTCAAATGAGCTTGGTGCCAGCGGCACCTAGACTAGGTCCATTGGGACCCTTCAGGAGATAAAGTGAATGGCCCTTGACAAGAGGCCATGGCAGAAAGATGAAAGTTAACCCCTTATAACCATGCTAAGATGATTTTTGTGGGATAAACACAACTAACGTTATTCATGAAAATGTGATGTGGCCCTCTTCATGATTTTGATAGGTATAAAAAGTTGATAAAGCATGCCAAGTATGATTAGTATGACACCCGTAAAGTGCCATATTTTTCACTGATATAGTTCCGGAGTAAATGAAGAAAAATGGTATCTCTGCACAGGAATGACACACAGACTTCTGACTAGTCTCATCTGATTCACGTTAAAATATAGTTGTCAAAAACATATTCATACATGTTATGTTTTGGAGATTAAGGTCACTTGCCATGTAGTGACATTTCTATGTCCCCGATTCAGACTGAGCCCACCTGTCATGGTGAGATGATGACGTTCTCTCCTCCCACAGCCATTTCAAAGCACTCCCCCATCCCCTTTTTCTACCAGCACACATGTGGGAGTGGGGTAGTGACACTCCACCAATCCCTTTCGTGGGAATTATGACAAGTTAATGATGTCATTTGTGCTATAACTAAGCCTACTTGCCTCAGAGCTGGAGTTCTCCCACTACCTCCATGAGGTGACCTGCTGCTGAGATCCGGCGTGAACATCCCCGCAGGGAGAGGCCTAACCTTGCACTTGAGCAAGAAGCCAGGAGACATAAAAGCTGATTCGGGCCCCTTGGAGGAAAGAGAGGAGACCCTTGACCCACCCCATTTGGCTGTCCCAGCGGTGTGCTCTGACACTCCCTGATGCCCAGTCCAGACCTCTCCTGTAAGTAGAAATACCCCAAGTCATAGATTGTATATGCCCTATATTTTTCAAGTATTGTTTTAGTATTTTCCCATTGAAAAATCCCGTTTGCCTGTGTAGATCCTTAGCATATTTATCAAAGTAAATCAATTAATTCCACCATCTGTATTGTTGGCATTCAAAACCAACAATCTTTTCCCAGTGTGTTGTGAGCCGGTATAGTTATAAAGATTTGCCAAAAGAATTAACCCCCCAACCCTAGCTTCCACGTGTATGTGCAAGGTGTGAATAACGAAATTCCCCATTGATCCCATGCATGTTAAATCTGAAGTGGGAATCCCAGTAGAATCTGTGCATATGCAAAGTGCAAAACGAAATTGTCCCTGTGCTCCCAGTGTAAGGTGCAAAAACGAAATTGGCCCTGTGTTCCCCTTGTGATCTGCAAGACAAATTTCCATTTCCATTTTCTTTCTCACATCGCATCTATCATCCCAACCCAAAACTGATTTTCCCATTCTGTCCTGACCATAATCCTAAAGCCCTGTGTGTTATTGTCAGGCGCAGCAAAACACATGTTCCCCTTATCCTTCTTCCGGTCATATTGTTTCTGAGAATCATACCCCAAATCCGATTTTCCCATTGTTTTACCACTCCCAGCCCCTGCTTTCCATTCAAAAGAGTCAAGCCAAGTGGTTGGCTGGAGGGTGAGGGTTGCTGGGACAAAAGTATAACCCTCTTTGCATTCATTTTCATTGTGCTCTTTGAACTGTTCTTTGCTTGTATTGGTGAGGTGATGTAAAAGGAAACTATTGCAAATGCATATTCTAGTGTCACCTCTGTGTTGGTACTTTACCAAAAAGGATATTTTGTTTTTGTTATGCCACAACATTGGTGGTTGATGTAACCTATGTGTGGTATTTGCCTAAATAAATACATTAATAAATATCCTATTAATATACACCGGCCTGGTTCCTAGTGGGTTGTGGCCCTGGGTATTTATTGAGGTTGTCTGCGAGACGGGTTGGAGGCCTAACCACAGTGAACCAATTAAAAACTCCTAGTGATTTATTATGCGCCACATTCATTGTGGGGGAAGGACCTCTCTGACTTGGGCGTGACTGTATAGTAAACCGCAACACTAGATGCATGAAAATGTGATAATGAGCATTAGAACTAAAGGACATCACAAGGCAAATAGGTGTCTTGTACCGGTTTTTATTTCAGCATTTTGCAACCCTGTGCCAACGCTGAGCAGTTTCCATGAACAGTACTGAAAGCCTGGTTCACGTCAGTATTGGCATTGAAAACCAACCCGTTCGTATTGCCGCAATATTGCATGCCCACATTACTCATTCATTATTGTTTGATTGCCTCCGCTCCTGCCATATAAACTGCTGCTGTGCCCTTCAATTTCCTGGGGGGGCACTGCTACCAGTCCTGTTAATGCTTACAGATGAGACCTCCCAGCTTTTACCAATTTTGAGCTTTAATCAAAAATGAAAATGTTGCCCTTTATAAATATGCAACAACATTTCTGAAACAAATGCCACTAACAAGGCACAACAAGCTGCACACCTGCCATTCATCGTCATTGGTCTGAAGGACCAATCCGTGTGCATTTTTAGTTTGGGCTATTAGGTGGCACTGAAAGCACTACCTTTAAGCCAAAACTATTGTCATTAACATAAGAGCTTCAAATAGGGGCTTTGAATGTTGAATGAGGGCCTTTCATCCTTTTCCAATGGAGATGATTGAGGCGGGATACAGCGTTGTTAGGTTATTGAATTCCTCCAATTCCCTGCTTCTAGCCATGCTAACGCCTACAGGCTAATCCCACCCATTCCTGTCAATCTCAGAACTCTTTGCGCTCTCTGAGCTCTTCCATGGAGGCAGCCATCTTGGATGACTGTCTCTAAGGAAGCTCTCTGGAAACAAGCCGAAACTAGCAGCCTTTTTTGAATGGGAAATATACCATGCATCTTTCAAATAAAATAATACATTTTCAGGGGATTACTGCATTTTTCCATTTATATTTTTCGATTATATGTACAGCGAATTTCTTCATAAAATGTTTGTGAAAGGTTTAACTTTATAAAACCATATCACAATAAACATATATATATATATCTATATATATGATACCATTTTACAGTGACAATAATGAATGTTAACCAGGGCTTGTCTTGGCCGAGAAGGGCAGTTTTATTAGGTTGCCGGAGAACTACAATGTAGCCTTTGCTTCTGGCGGACACTGGACTGTATTTCATTGTCACAGCAGCTTCTTTGACCGTAGCCAACCCTGAGCTGATATCAGCCTGCGAGAAGCGCCCCCTGGTGTCCGTAGAAGTGCTAGTTTTTCCTCGTGACATCAGAGGAGTCGGCAGCACGTCCTACGAGAGGCACAGTCAATGGGGATTTTCCCCACTTATTTTTGTTTGCATGTTCGTCGAGGACCCAGACTGAACCCGATAGTGAAGAGTCCCCGGCTTCGCTCTCTCGTGTGCCCCGAAACAAGAAGCTCATTGCTTTTGCGCTGTTTGGATGAACTAGTTTCAATTGAAGTTGACCTTCACCTGGAGATGGGTTATATTTTTGAACAAAACAGCAGTAACCGGAAAGTTGCAACTATAATATTAATAATAATATAACATTTTTATGTAGAGCCTCGTGCTGGACTTTTCCTGCTTCTAAGCACTGCAATAACAGGTGACATTATTACAGATTGAATCGAGTCATTGCCTGCCCTGCATGTTTTGCATGTGCAATTGTCCCCTTCAAATGCCCGCCCGAAAAAGCGAGATTCCAATCAATGCCTTTTTCCTTCTGGCAGCGAGAGCTCTGCGGTTGACCGTAAGGCTGGGTGCGCAACTGGTGCCTACCACCCCACCCCCACACCACAGCATCAGAGGGTGCCCTTTTTTCAATTTTATTTAAGTGTGCTTTCACTTTAAGGCCTGCATATATGACACGTTTTCAAAAGTAAAAGAAATCAGTACAACTCTTCATTTCATTAATACACAACTGTGAAGCACAAGTAGGTGACTGGGTAGATAGCTCAGAGGGTTAAGTGCCCACCTCAAACATGGAGCCCCTATGCAAGTTGTAATCTTGGCACAGAGGACTCAACCGTACATCCTTTTGAAGTCAATTTTGATAGTGGCAATATACGGGGTAATAACTGCACCCTTTCTTTAAAGCGCTTAGAAACGGATGAAATGCTACAATGTTATGACGTGTTTTTATTGGAAGATTTCTTGTTCAAACGGCCCCTTAGATTTTAATATCGTTTCTGGAGAAAAAATATCGGAAACGGCATTGAACAAGACACATTTCTTTTCCGGCCAGGGTGTCTCACATCTCAGCCCAGTGGACAGTAAACTACTGCTCCAGTGTGAAAATAATGCATGCCAAAATAGCCAGATTTCTTGCAGGAGATGCAAGTCCAGTTCTGTTGTTAGTGTTGGCTAGCACCACCACCTATTAGCCCAAACTATTGCATTAGAGTGCATCTAGGGGGGAATGGCGTATGAGGATGGACACAAAGCTTGTTTTCAATTCACTCTGCATTGCATAGCTGGCTAATTGTTCTGCCTGCTGAGTCATGCGCACAGCTTGAAACACAAAAAATTGGGTGACTCTCATATTAAGAACCATTCCCCAGTGGTGAGGCCTTGTCAGTCGCTCATTGGGGCTTAGTTTTTAGCAGATATGACGACTTTGATTTGTTTTAGCTATTAAATGGTGCTTGAAAGCAAAACTATTGCGTTAGACTGCAGCTAGGGAACACATGGCAGAGGAGGGACCCAGCCTGTGTTGCTTGGTTATTTACCCACCCGTTGACTACCCATGGCTATGCTAATCCCTATGACCATTCCTACACACTTCCTCGCACTCCCGCCCAAAACACATCCTCCTGGGATCTCTTTGAGCTAGCTTTATCAAGCCTTGCCATCACACGTTGTGCTCGAAGTGCCTGCCACTGTTTTTTCAAAGCACTCTTCTGAGAATTGACTAAATTGGAGCTGTAAATGCATTACGGGTGCAATGAATATGTCTTAATTAGGTCTTCCTTTAGTCACTTGATGTATAAGCACTATGCGTCTCCTTCACTGAAGTCCAGTTAACAGCAAGCATTGGCAGAGCCAACAGATTTGGCTTCTGTATAAATATTAGGCATTGCCAAGTACTAGATATGCAGGTACTCGCACCATTTTGCACCTGCTACCATCAATGGCCAGTTAAAATCACTATGGCAGTGCTTAGCAAGTGACTGAAATAGAAACATTTACACACACACTCCCATCGGCTCCTTAACAAAACAGAAAGTTGATTGCAGGCTGGAAGGTTTTCATTGAATAATACTGACATTGCCTCATTCAAATCTCTATCATGTAACTGGTTTCAACAGTGCCTTGGGGCCTCAGGGTTTGGGCGCTTTATAAAGATAAAAAATAAAATAAAATAAAGTTTAGCATTGCTCGGGGCAACCCTTCATATAATCTTTTCATTGTTCAGCCTGCCCTGGATGGGCCTAGCCTAATTTGCACATCTCTCCCGCCCCCACAAGCCCAACCTGTTGGCATTGCCAATGCGTGTTGGTGTCTGCTGCCCACAGCGCCATTGTTCCCAAGATAGACACATTATTTGAATGAAGGAACTCTGTCTGTGTACAAAACCTTGTTTGCTACCCTGAGGTATAAGGTCATGACGCTTTTATGTTTAGTAGGTACCTGGTCTTTTATATTTTAATTATTAATGCATACTACAAAAGATTTGTGCATGCATATTTCCTTGTTCTTGCTGCCCACTTTTGAAGTCAGGTACACTATATCCGGCGAGGTTTGCTTACAAAGCCAGTGCATTTCGGGACATTGCCAAGAAGTCCCACTTTCTCACTTTCCCCCAGAGGCTCAATGTGACCCAAGCCCTGATTCTCCCTAGGCTTGACTATTGCAATAGCCTTCTCCTGATCATCTTCCTGACCCCTCCAGCTAATCCAGAATAGGGCAGCAAGACTTATCCTTGACCTTAAGCCCAGGGACCGCATCTCTCCTGCACTAAAAAGTCTTCAATGGCTCCCGGTTGCTGCACTGATTAAATTCAAATCCCTCTGCATCATCTACAACGCTCTCTGGGCCCGGGGACCACACTATCTTCAACTTTATCTTATTAAATACTCCCTCTTGACACTTGACAACAATGCTCCTCTGGCTCTAACTCTCTGTGTGTAAAGCGTTTTGCTAAACAGAGGGCAGGTGGTCGTTCGCTTTCCTCAGCTGGCTCTCTCCTATGGAACAGCCTCCCTCTCCCTCTGTGCCTTGAGCAGGATCTTCTTAAATTACGGAAGCTCCTTCAGACTCTCCTCTTTACCTCCTCCTTCCCCACGTCTCTCCCCTGCTAATCCCGCAGTTGCTGCGATTGGTGTGCCGGGACCTTATGCATCCTCTGGGCCCTGACCTCCCGCACCCAACCGGCCCAGCTCCTGTCAATCTGCACTTGCACTTACACCAGCCGCCTTCGCGGCTCGCACGTCGACCCCTCGCGGCTCCAGGCCGTGTAGCACTCAACATTCCTAGGGCTTTACGAAGCAACTTACACTAGTAGTAAGGGCACTACCCCTCTTCAACAAGAAAATAACATAGTCACAATAGCTAACACTTTACACCAAATACATATCCCACCTAGAGAAAGTGCACTGCATCGCTTCCCCAAACAACTGTCATAATAGTAGCAAATCATTTACCCATAGCAACTACGCTGCCTCTTTTTTTGCTCAAACACATAACACACTCAAAACAAACTCTACACACATTTTACATCATATAACACATGACACTACAAATACCATGTGACATAACATTATTTTACTGAATACACATCTTAATGCTCAATACATAAGAGCGTTGCACTTTAAATAAAAGTGAGACTTATTGACTTTGTGGATGCTTGATCTCTTTTCCAGTGACATATAACCACTTTCAGTTCCACACCCTACTCTATGTGCTATTATACCGGCACACAGGAAAACCTTCCCGTATTTGAGCATCCATTTTGCAATACAGGCCTTATGGAGAAAAATACAATCTCTCATTGATTTGTCTAAAGGCAGAGAAGGGGATGAGTTTTGGGGAATTTTTTGTTTCTTCATTCAATAACACAAAACATGCCAACGTAGCCACAGGGGGGCGGGACATCTGGGGAGAGATGCGAGAGGCCCAACACTGGGGATTCGCCCTCCACAGCAGGTGAGAAGTTGGGGTCTCTGTACAAGCGGCACCTCTGAGAAGGAGATTCACATCAAAGCAGATGTCACACGCGTCACAAAGTGGGCCTTACTTAGTAACCCACTGGTAGGAGGCAAGGGGGGGAGCCAGATACATGGCATCTTAATTTGGTGGGCTGAATGTGGAGACAGGATCCAGGTGCCAGATGCCAGCATCACACCAGGATCAGCGCAAGGCAGAGTGGTTATTCTGGAATATTAACTCGAGGCCGGATTTGATGTTTGTAGCCCCAATCCGCCAACCTCTGATGCCCCCTGCAACTGCCCTGCTGGCTTTTATCATGGCATTTATGCCAGGGTCAACAGGCTGGTACGGCCCATTCAAGTTTGCCTTTCAAGTCCCCATCTATATAAGCAAGCTTCAAATGACAGGCAGTGAAGTAACTTTGCTGAAAATGTTGGGGGGACATGACATCTAAATGAAAGGGACCCCTCCAAAATGAGTTCGACAAAATGGTGTGCCACAAAAGTTGGGGTGGCCGGGGGATGGGTGGAGGGGCAAACCCCCTTTATCGCCCTAGGAGAAAAATAAGAGTAAGCAAGCCTTTGCTTGCCTTACAGGAGATTAAGTTAACATGAGTCTCTTACAGGTTAGATGTGGGGTGTGTTACCCAAGGTTTAAAATTGAGTAAACAAAGTTGTTTTTAGTTTATTAAAATCTGTGAGTAATAATGTACACGTGATAAGTGGAACTGTAAAAAGCCTCTTTGCTTAATTACTTGTTATGTTAAGCTAAAAACATAGTACCAAATCAGTGTGCTCCATGCTGTAGAATTGGTGGGACCGTCTGCGCCATTCCTTTTTTGAGCAATTTTACATCAGTGGCAAAGGTTATATGATTCGGAACCTGGTATTTTATAGAGAAGCACAGGGGGAAAGGAAGGAAGTAAAAGAAAGGGAGGGGCAAAGGAAAAGAGAAAGAACTAAAGAAGGAAGGGAAGAAGGGAGAAGGAAAGGAAGGGAGGAAAAATGGGAGCAAAGAAGAATGGTAGGGAGGAAGGAAGAGAGGGAGGAAGGGTGGAAGGAAGAGAAGGAGGAAGCAAAGGAGGAGGGAGGAAGGAAGGAAGGAAGCAAGGAACGGGCAGAAAGGGAGAGAGCGAAGGAGGAAGGAAGGAAGGAAGGAAGAAAGGAAGGAAGGAAGGAAGGAAGGAAGGAAGGAAGGAAGGAAGGAAAAAGGGAGGAAGGCAAGGAAGGAAGGAAGGAAGGAAGGAAGGAAGGAAGGAAGGAAGGAAGGAAGGAAGGAAGGAAGGAAGGAAGGAAGGAAGGAAGGAAGGAAGGAAGGAAGGAAGGAAGGAAGGAAGGAAGGAAGGAAGGAAGGAAGGAAGGAAGGAAGGAAAGAAAAAGGGAGGAAGGCAAGGAAGACAGAAAGGAAAGAGAAGGATTGAAAAGGTGCTATGCATGATGAAATCCAAAATGCTCACGCGCCATGAACGACATTTGAACTGTTTTGAAAACGTTTCAGAACACTAATCAACATTTATTTTAGACTTTGTCAGCATCCGGAGGTCACATAAACCATTCCAGAGCCTTCAGTGTGAATAATGTCCATGTAGAAGCCACATAAAGCATTTGAGGGCCTCTAGTGTGAATAATTGCCCCCTTTGGTGTTCTTCTCTGAAATCCACCTGATTTATAGGTGAAGACGGTGGCCTCACCCCAGACAGAGGCGAGTGATGGACCCTGATGAATGCGCCCGTTTGATGACGCATCTGTGCGGTGCGTGCCAGAGCGAGGCATTACCTTTCGGGCCCCATTTCTGAGCGAAACACAAGAAGATAACGGGCCTTCCTGCTACACACCTTTTAAAGGCCTTTCAATCATCGGCATGGCCGCGCTGCCCGGCATTTCTCCAGAGGCATTCGAGAAGCAGCCAGCAGACCTCCCCGCACTGATGTCTAGTGGGTCCCTCTTCAGCGCAGTTTCATCTGAGGGGTCCCGGGTGACACAGCTGCCACCTGTACCCTTGTCATGAGGGTCACTGTATCTATTCTACCCTTTCTAGCCAAGCCTGATCCATTCCTACAAATGAATGAGACAAGTGCCAGCATGCAAATCGCCATTGGCTAAAATGTCAGGACTGAAATAAGGTGACCGTCACGATAGGGGCCAGTAGGCCTTATAAGATGGTACTAATTAGTCAGTGTCCCTACCTGCTTTTGAAAGACAAACATGCAGTGATTACTGTGATTCTAAATTCGCAAGTGACACTTCCCAAGAACTAATGAAATCCATGATAGCAAAAGTATTTCGGGGCACCCTGTTTAAAAGCTGTATCACTGTCAGGGTGCATATAGTACAAGGTGTATGTGTTTTGTAATTTGTGATTTGAACTGAAACCCCTAATAAGCATCATCAGAATATAGCTTCCCACCTGAAATTTTAGAGGTCTGGTGTCTTTAGACATCTGATATTGAAATATGTAATGATATGTCCTTTGTTGGTGTCTCACTTGGTCACTCAAATAATTGATTCCTTAAAGAGCAAATGGTACTGGGGTGTTGTGAGGGTGAACCTGATTTCTCGAGAATAGTGAAGGAGTTAGGTATTGCTATCATAGCGTTCCAAAAGAAATAGAAACCCAAAGAAAATCAAATCTTTCAAATTATTTTGCAACCAATCTGACATCGTAAAAATATAAGCAAAACAGAAAGGTGTTGGCTGGAAGGTTTTGAATTAATCATAACCATGAGAAAAGATCTGGGCAACCCTCTAGACCATCGTTTTTCAGCCTGCCAAGCCATTACAGAAGGGGAAAAACCATATGCAAATCAGGCTTGGTCCTACCCCTAAAGGGGCAGTCCAGCCCTAACTGCTAGGTCACATCCCTTCTGCACGAGACCACAAGCATCCCCAGACATGTTTCAGCCTTGTTGGGCGTCATTAGTGAGGAGTAGCTTGGGTCTCTAGGCCCGGCAGACTCGGGACTCACGTCTGGGCATACACGTCCCACTCGGGGTGACTTTAGCAAAACAGAAAGGTGATGGCTGGAAGGTTTTGAATTAATCATAACCACGGGCAAAGCTCTGGGCAACCCTCCAGAACACCGTTTTTCAGCCTGCCAAGCCATTACAGAAGGGGAAAAACCATATGCAACTCAGGCTTGATCCTACCCCAAAAGGGGCAGTCCAGCCCGAACTGCTAGGTCACACCCCTTCTGCACGAGACCACAAGCATCCCCAGACATGTTTCAGCCTTGTTGGGCGTCATTAGTGAGGAGTAGCTTGGGTCTCTAGGCCCGGCAGACTCGGGACTCACGTTTGGGCATACCCGTCTCACTCGGGGTGACTTAAGTAAAAGAGAAAGGTGATGGCTGGAAGGTTTTGAATTAATCATAACCACGGGCAAAGCTCTGTGCAACCCTCCAGACCACCGTTTTTCATCCTGCCAAGCTATTACAGAAGGGGAAAAACCATATGCAAATCAGGCTTGGTCCTACCCCAAAAGGGGCAGTCCAGCCCAAACTGCTAGGTCACATCCCTTCTGCATGAGACCACAAGCATCCCCAGACATGTTTAAGCCTTCTTGGGCGTCATCAGTGAGGAGTAGCTTGGTTCTCCAGGCCCGGCAGACTCGGGACCCACGTCTGGGCATACCGTCCCAGTTGGGGTGACTTTAGCAAAACAGAAAGGTGATGGCTGGAAAATATCAAACCGTGTCTATGCACATGCTAGGAAGCAATAGTTTTTCACAGATCATGTCCATCATTCTATATTTGAACCAGTCCAAGAACCGGTTAAAACCATCAAACATTGGATGTCATATAATAGTCAGGTTGGCAAGCAGCTCAGTTTTTGCATCATTTAATGCAAGGGAGTTGTGAACCATCCAACAGCTGATGATGCGAAAAACTTTGTTGACTCTCATAGCACCCGTGTATTGTTAAACAATTGTTTTTTGTAGAGGGCTGTTCACAAGTGGTCGTTGAAAATATTACCTCTGGTCTCTCTAAGTTAGTTGTGAGAGCGTACGGCTGCTAGGCCGTGAGACAAACACATTTATTGTTAAGACATCTGTTAGATGATATCATCCTCGACTTGGGAGGAACAGGTGACACATGACACAGGTGAAAACATGGCTGCCGAAAAATGTAAAAGCTATGATGACGAGTATATTACTGAACTACTTAGTAATTCAACACTGTTCGGAGGAGAATTGGGTGATACATCTAACCTCACTAGTTGGGATGAACTAACTCAGATGAAAAAGAGATTGATTAGATCGGAATTGCATGGCAGTATAATGTTAGAATACTTGAGAAACAGCATACTACCAATGGGACTCGTAGTAAGAAACGAGCCGAGGATTTTTCTAGAAAATAAGGAGTTTTTACTACAGTGGAGTTATATCGGTAATAAATGCGGCAGGGATTGGGTGATCCTAATAATTGATACCACCAAACAGACTACAGAGAAAATAGCCATAGACCTAAAAAAATTGGAGGAAGAAATTAAAAAAATTGTGCCCATTGAACAATATAAAAAACGACTGGATGATCTGTTGAGTGAGATGAAGGCATTTAAAGAAGACTTGACAAAAGAACGGATCAGGCGCCTACAAAAAGATATACAAGGAGGCGGTACAAGAAGGAATAGCAAAAGAGGAAACCCCATCGGACAACATTTTTTAGAACAGGACCAACAAGAATGGGACCCAGACCAACGAGTAATGACTCGCAGCATGAAGACATTGTGGTACATTTATCCGATTATGAATTGACTCCAGAAGAGACAAAGGCCCTGAATAAAGGCCTAGGGTTTGTTACTACTAACATACATAATCGATTCAAATTCCGAGAAGAGTTCTCTGAGTTTATGAGAAAAATCCATTTGAAGCAATTTTTCGAAGATAAAATTGACAACAGTGAATTAGATAGCGATTTGCACAAGAAATCTAATTTTTGCTCCCCAACACAAACACAAACGGCCGAAGCCCGGGTATTCGAAAGTAGGGTGATGCAAGAGGTCGCCGCTTTGGAAGAAAGAACGAAGAAAGAAAAAACGTTCCAAAATCTTAACCGGGCAGAAAAAGCTACCCTTAAAACATTGTTATCAATGATCAGATAATAATTCATAAAGCAGATAAGGATGGGGCCACGGTGGTTCTGAATAGGAAAGACTATATAGAAGAGTGCATGAATCAATTAGGTGATAATAACAACTATCAACAACTGGAAGAAAACCCAACGAAAAAACTGGAAAAACTGATCCATCAAAAGCGGAAGAAAGGAGATGGATGACGAAGAAAGAAGCGGTTTTCCTGGTAGTACAAAAACCAAGGATTCCACATTTCTATATACTCCCTAAGATACATAAGTCCCTTATTAGACTACCAGGGAGACCAATAGTGTCGGGTTGCGATTCAATATTGGAGCCACTATCCAAATTTGCAGACCATTTTATGCAACCAATGGTGAGGAAGATGGCTTCCTTTGTTAAAGACACTACACAGCTTATAAATGAAATAGAAGGCAGACCCTTTGACAGCAACACTGAGGCCTAGATGTAATAGCCCTCTATACGAATATACCACAGAGAGCATCACTTGAAGTGTTGGAAGAAAGATTACTTACAGAAACATTAAATACCAATACCCCGGTGTCTTTCATCATGTGGTGTGCTGAAATGGCACTGATGGAAAGTTATTTCCATTTCAATGGTTCATTCTATAAACAAAACAGGGCACGGCCATGAGTGCCACTGTGGCACCGAGTATTGCGAACCTCTATATGGAGGCTTTTGAAAAGCACTGCATCTACAGCGATACCAATCCATTTAAAAAGAACATACTGTTATGGAAGAGGTATATAGACGACGTGCTGATCATTTGGAGAGGAGAAGAAGATGCTGCAACTTGTTTCTTTGATTGGATTAACTAACAAAATCAACATCTGAGATTCACGGAGAACTCAAGTGAGTTAGAGATTAATTATCTCGATGTTACCATCAAAGTGGACTCACAGAAGGGAGAACTTTATGTAAAACGTTATAAAAAACCCACTGACAGGAATGCTTTGTTACACTATACAAGTTTCCACCCGATTCACACACACGACAACCTACCATTTGGCCATTTTTTACGGCTCAAAAAGAACAGTACCAACAGTGCAGATTATAAAGAAGGAGCTCAGAAACTGAGAATGAATCTGCATAAAAGAGGTTATCCAACGAGGTTGACAAAAAAAGCTATGAAGAGAGCCGATAACAATAACAGAGAGGCAATTCTTGAACAAAACCCTAGAGAGAAAAACAAAGGTAATTTAGTGTTTGTTAACACTTTTAGTAATCTCTCGAACAGAATCCAAAAAATTGTCCTTCGAAATTGGGGGAAAGGGAAAGTAACACTACAGAGACCGTTGATGGCATTCCGCAGGAGCAGATCCATAAAAGATCATATGATACAGAATGATATTACTAAACAGATCAAACCACAAATGACCCTAACAGAAACATGCGGGATGTGTGCACCAGAAGGGCACTACCCATGTGGATCCTGTGCTTGCTGTCCACAGACTAAAAAAACAACGGAAATAGACCTAGGTCTTAAAAGTCCATGGAAGCAAAACGTTCTGACTAATTGCAACTCTTGTTTTGTAGTTTATGTTATCTGGTGCCCCTGTAAAAAGGTATACATAGGGAAGACAGAAAGAAAAATCAAAATCCGTATCACAGAACACAAGAGCTGCATAAAAAATAGAGTGATTTCTGCCCCTTTAGTTGGACATTTTATAGAGATGGTACATAAAGTAGAAGATCTGAGATGGTCGATCGTTTATGTGGTAAGGCCAACAAATGACAGAAATCTTGATAGAAGAAAGCTAGCTCAAAAAGAAAAAGAATTGACCTTTCTAACAAAAAGTATGGAATTGGGTCTTAATGAGAAGACAGAATGAGAAATCAATGTTTACCTTCGAAGGCTCAGGACTAGCTAAGCGATTAGCAATTCAGGAAGACCAAGGCTGGAAGATAACCCCTATCAAGAAAAAGTTTTTTGAAAGAAATGGGTACTCTAGCTAAGCTTGCATAGTCGGGCTAATTTGAGTACACATTAAAATGTGAGCTCCTCTCCAGAACAATAGTAATCAGTTATGAAAAATAGTTGTTCTCTGTGTTTTACATGTATATCCGCGGATATCGACAAGTCATGAAGAAATGGACGGTCAACCCATGAATTAGAGTCCCCAATCGCTGATATCCCTCCTCCGACAAAGGAATTATAAACTAATACAACTCACCGAGCGGGAGATGTGCGAGGCGACCCCAACTGATGCAGGTGTTTTTTTCGTGCATGTGGGGCGTAAGGTTGCGCAGCGCTGGTGGGTCGGTTTACCGAGTCTCCTTGAGTGAAAACAACGGGGGGCCGAAGGCAGGATACGAAAAAACAACACATGAATAGGAAAGAAGAGCACCGGTACATTGCCTCCTAATCACGTGACATGATGGTCACGTGGGGGGCTAAACCCAATGAGAAGCGAAGATGGACAACGGAACAGAAAGGAGACGAATAACGGAAAGAGAAGGAGACGCTACCAGCAGAGAAGGCGGTGGACGGCTGCAGAGAAGCAGGGAAAGTGAAAATCTGAACCCTGGACAGAGCGGCAAGGAAAGAGGAATTAAAGGTAAAAATTGAAAAACCTTTGGTAAAAACAGATGCCCATAAATATGCTCAGTCATACAAAAGACTTAAGTTCCGTACCCGCTGTATTTTTCTGTTTTAGAAACAGATATGCGGATGGTCCCCCTCCGAGACAATACGAGAGGACTCGACCTGGCCAGCTAAGAGATGCTTTGCGGGATCTGCCAATAAGCACTAAGAACAGTGACCTGCAAAATAAGATCACTAGGTCAGTATGAAGGACTGTGGGATATGGTGTTCTATAGGGCTAATAGCAGATAATATGATAATGAAAACATTAAAAAAACTCATGTGTTTCCCAAATAGGGACTTATCCAAGTGGTCCTAGACATCACACCTGGTGGAGAGCAATTCTATTTAGACATCAGAGTGATCTGGAGGCTGAACATAGAATTAGAGGGGCCACACAAGGATGAAAGGAAAGAAGAAGTGAGCCTTTCAAAGGTAATGTACAAAAACACATTTAAGACATCCAATTATGCGTAATGTAATCACAGTGAGTGGCATAGCATTTCGAGGCACCTAATGAAGAGTGAGTTAAAAATCATAGTGATCATGTAAAACCTGTACTGACCAAGGTAGAGAGTTGATGTTATAACAGATGTAAAGAAGGAGTTATTCCAATTGATGACACCCTTCTGCTGATAATAGATATACAGCAGGTTGTATATAATAAAAAAATCAACCGGGATGTAATTCGAGTACTAAAATCCAACTATCCCACAGTGTATCCGTCTGATGGTTGGACCTTAAGAAAGGACTAATGGGACCCCATTGAAAGTCGATCCCTAGAAAAAGAAAAAATCTATAAGAAGACAAACACAATTGTACATTTAATGGAATGTGGTTTAAATTTTACCCCTGAAGAATTTACTTGTTATTAGTATGAAAGTGTGATAGGAATGAAACATGTCGGGTATGGTATGAATGCGGTATGAAAGTAAGCATGGGTTTTATGAATATAAAGTGAAATGTTTTACGGACTGGGATGTACTTCTCTATGAGAGAGGAGAGTAAGTTACAGATCCAGATCAAGATATGAATTCCAAAAAGTATCAAATGATGGAATACTACATGACATTGAATGTGCACAGAAATGATTGAGTAATGTATGCTGTCCATAAAGTGTTTGTTAAACTATTTAAAAATTCTCTAAAGATTGTAGATGTGAAAAAAGATGAAAAAAAGTTTTTTTTACTGATGATATGCTATAAAAAGTAAATAACTATTTTTTGATATAAACTGGTTTAGTATACGAGAATCTAATGGTTACTAATCATATGCAATAAGGTACAACAACGTATGGAGTTGGGGAAGCAAGTGACCGAGTGAACATTGTGTATTGTTAAACAAGTGTTTTTTGTAGAGGGCTGTTCACAAGTGGTCGTTGAAAATATTACCTCTGGTCTCTCTAATTTAGTTGTGACTCTCATAGCAACCATCGTTTCAAAGACAGTCATGCCATGACAATGATCATCTCCCAGCAGGGTGCTCAGTACTGGACATCTTTTGATGTAAGCAGTCAGAGGAAGTGGGAGGACCACAGAGGGGTCTCACCATTTTGTATTTACTAGGTCTTCCCAAACTGCCTGTCCCCACCCACATTCTGCAGACAAGTCTCTCTGGGTATGATATCGGCAGGTAAAGGATATTTGTTACAGCAGTCAGGATTGGACCCCTAATAGCATGCATGCTGTGGACCAATTTGCTGCAACACTTTGCCTATATAAGGGAGGGTTAGTTGATTCATCTTTGGACTTCAAGACAAGAAGGAATCACCTGGAACGTGATTGGGAGTAGATTTTACTCCAGAGTCCTCTGCCATAGAGGTGAAGACGGGTGCTCTAAGGAAGAGGAAGCTCTTCTCCCTAACCTTCCCAATAGTCTTTTTTGGGATGACCAGCTAACTGGACAAGACCTACTGCAAGTGAGACTCTTGTACCTAGGACCCTGCTCACTGGAGGTGACAGAACCCTGCAAGTGCTCTCTACAAACCTTCCGGCTGAGAAGGGCAGAAGAATGGACTTGTCATGCCTGTTAGACTCTAGACCGGGTCTCCCAGCAACCCATTACTCTATTTCTGAACCTCCTTAACACCAGTTTGGGCACCTTCAACACTGTCCAAGCTCTAAAAAGGAAGCGACCCCGGCATCTCCCAGTGCTCTGCCGTCTCCATAACTGAGACCTGCCGAGACTTATAGTTTCCAAGATTGACACCGCCTTGATGCCATGCCTAGCCAGCAGAGCCTGTTTAACGCTCAAGGCCAGTCACTGCTTCTCCAATCCTGAGGCCACCTAGTCTTCCATTGCCTATTGTCCACAGCAGCTTAGTTGTCACCGCTGCTGTCACTGCTGCTGAACAGTACTGCATTTATTGAATCTATCGCCACCACTCCCTTACTTTAACCTGGCTCAGTGCCGAAGGCCCGCTGACTCTCAGTTCAAAGCAGAAAAGACTGTCACAACACTGTTGAGCCCCAAAGACAACAAAAAGGGATTGAAAAGTTCCACCTTAAATGACCTGAGTGACCTTTAAGCCCCTCTTTACTATCTATTGAGACACATATATATAAACATTGACATTTTGCTGCTTAAATCCTTGTTTGAGCATCTCTATGTACAACGCCAGAGTACCCCTTTATTTAAAAGGACTCGTTTCTCTCTGTTTTCCCTGACTGGGCTTGGTTAGCAGATGTTTTATTACTTGAGTGCAGTTTTGTTACTTTAATAAAATATCATATTTCTATCGAACCTTGACAGCACAGTCCTTCATTTTGGTAACACCTTATAATTATAGTTTGGATTGCTTCAGTGCCATGCCAGTCAGCTCCAGATTACCAAAATAGTGTATGAAGGATATCTGGTGGGCGCTGCCTCTTTCACCTTGAAGAATGGGATCCCTGCTGGTTTAGCGGTAGTGTTGGTGAGAGAAAACCCTGTATCCACTACTCATTGCTGTACTCCTCACAGCAGAAGTAATTTCATAACACCAAGTTCCACCTTTCTACAAGGTCATGCATTGCCTTCAGTAGGAATATATTGAATTCATGTCCACGGTTAATGTACCCAAATGGCATACACGTGTCATGATTCCTGCCCCTCATGTCCCCAACCCTCCAAGATGTCAGGCTGGACCCAGGCAACGATCACCTACATGGCCCTCAAGGGCCTCTCCATCCCTACAAAGACCCACTTGGAGTCAGACTTGGCGCTTGTGGCATCAGACTCACTCACTCCCATAGGATAACATTGGGGATTGGACTTGTAGTGCATTGATGGGGACAAGATGGATGCCCCACATATTTCTGTTCCCAGAACTGCATGTGCAGTCTAGTCTTTTGGGTGTGGTTCAGGCCAGAGACACCTGGGATACCCAGAGACTATTTAAGCCATGCCCAGGCTGAGAAACATGCTTTGTGTTTTCTGCACCTGCAGTGTGACACTCACCGTGTTCGGCACAGTCTCCAGTAGGACTGCATATTTCTTCTGCGCTCAGCTTCTGCAAGAACAAGAACACCGTTAGGAACAGCCTTACCTTGCGGCGCTTCTGCTTCTGTTCTGCGGGCATCTTTGGCGGGGTCATTCCCATCCCGGCACGCCGCTTCCTAAGGAAAAGACAAAAAGAACAGAAAAAAGGCATTAGTATGCATTCTGCAAATCTTAGCTTATATTTAAATACTGTACTATCTTCAAACGCTTACCTGAATCCCAGCCGCTCTGAGGGAACTCTGTCTCTGGAACTTCTCATCCATCTGCAAGAGGGAAGAGACACTCCAGGTTAGCGTGGAAACATCTAGAGGCGCCGCATACCGCACTTACTCACTGCATTTGTTCTTCATAACCGGCATCCTCGCTAAAAATGCGGCACCTAAAAGTCACAGGAAAAGAACTCAATTCAATACAAATACGAAAGGGGTGAATCGCGCATCGCGCTCTCACTCACCTTCAGCGCTACTCATCTCAGCAGCACGCCGCCATCATCTAAGGAAGGAAAGGAATGAAGTTAGAGAACTGTTCAAAAGACTCATTATACTTACCTGTCGGACTCATGCCAGTGAAGTAACTAGGCAGCAACGAGCCCGCATCAATCAACGCGCCCCTGCGCTGAAAGCAGGACGGAGAGCACACTATCCAAGAAAACAAGGTGAGCTGTGGATCAAGGGGAATCCTGTGTTTCAGGCCCAGTCTCCAGTCGAATAGCCTCCAGGGAAGGATTTCAAGGTCGTAAGAGGTCAGAACAGGCTGAGTGACGTCCCCATGGATACCAGGTGAGCGTTACACACGTCCATGTTTATAGCTGCCCCCCAGCCCTAAGTGAAAGGTAAGTTTATATTGGTGTACACAGAGTATTGAGATGGTCCAATTTCCTTTTCTCCAATCGAGTGCAGAGTAGACTTCAGAACCTTGGATCTGTGAATGTCCCGATCAATGTATGGAATAGGACTCCTTGACATCTGTACACTTGTGTTAAGTTCCATTAGGTCTGCACAGAATCTCCACAGAATCTCCACTGTCCATTTGGTGTTAATATTCCCAGTACTGGGTTATTAAAGGTACTATAGAGTGGACAAATGATCCCACAGGATTTCCAATTGTTGATAATCACTGTGAGCAATTCCATGGATGCACTGTTGTGCATATACTGGTGGCATTTAAAGGTATTGTTGTGTAATGTAGAGACATGTGTACAAAGTCATATGAATCGACAGGAACGCTTGTCCCAATTGTTGTCTTTGTTCATCTGTTTCACAGGCATCAGCAACATCTGTTATCCCGCTATCTGACAGAAACCTGGGATTATTTCTGGAATGGACATTTTTGAAGTATCTTCAAATTGGGTGGAAAGAACTCCCTATTTGTGGTATCTACCTGAACAGATGATTCCTTAAAGTCAAGATAGTTACTGGTAACTTGGAACACTGCCTTGTCTTGTACAGTATCGTAGGTACCAGCAAATTCCCCCCTCGCTGAGAATAGAGTCACAGGGTTGATACTATCAGCAGCGTTATAACAATCTTCAGGTATCTTCGGTTTTGTTATGTTCACTGACAAATGTTTGGACTACCATTCCAATAGAGGTGTCTTGAGAAATAATTACCAGTAAGATAGCTCAGTTGGTTGAGTGCTCGCTGCTGCAATCTATGTGTGATTTACAACAACTCAGCCTTTCATCCTTCTGAGGTCAATAAATTATTAATGTATGTAAATACGTTCTATGTACAGCGCTTTGGCATAAGTTCTATATAACAAATCATTATCATAATTACACTTTGGGGATTATTATTGTCAACTAAAATTTGAATGGGGTCCTCTTTGAAATCTACTAATGGAGTTGGATGTAGAGAAAGATTGTGTTGATGAGGAATATTATTTAACTAATCAAGTTTTTCCCTTTAAAGATCTTTATCAGCAAAGTATATTGCCAGGTATTTCTCAGAATACTAACTTCTGTTACTTGGGCTTCAGCAGCATATTGAGATGACCAGCATGCTCTCTCTAGATCATTGAAATCCATTGGGTTTCCCCAAATTCTAGACCTGACTTCGTCAATAAAATCCAAACTAACTGCTAATCATTGTAGTATGTCATAGCCGATATGAAAATCAGAAGTAAGATCTTTTATGACTCAGCAGTTATTTGCTTTAATTTGCACCATTGGTTTATTGCTTTGGTTCCAATTGTGATTTTCAGAAATACATGCAAGCAATCAGGTGTTTAGAATCCATAGTATCAAGACCAGATTCATTTATCTAGCACCTTATTCCAATTGTCTAAAGAGTTTTTCACTAATACAACTTCTTTCTTGACTTAAACAGTCTATTGAGAAAAATGGATCCATATGTCCAGTAATATTATGTCTTATGTCTTTTCCTTTGCATAGTAGCGGACTGCTTATTTTATCTCCTGAGTTATCCACTGGTTAACTTGGAACTTTGCTGGAGGTCCACCTTGGATTAATGTCAAGGTGTTTCCATCCAGAGTGGAGAACCATTCATTATTTGGTGGAAGATGTATTTATTAAAGTTTGGTGGTAGTCTCTTCATTATCATCTTGGTACTTCACAGATTTGATAGTGATATCATGGACTTTTCAAAATTAATTTCTACTTGGTCCGGATGCTTGTCAATCAGATGACAAGTACCATTCAAACTTGCAATATTGGTAGTTCTCTTTAATTTGATTAGTTGGTGAGTTTGGGTACAGAGGTCTTGGTTCATGCAATCTATGAAAGGTGAGAGCCTTCAAAGTTCATCATTCCCAGGTATTGGAATCTACAATCAACGTTCTGCAGTTCTCCAGGTTTTTCAGGGTAATGCAAAGATTTTCACCCCTTCCTTGGTTCAAGGTGTCTTCTCGGGAGAGCAAAGTCAATAATTCACACTGTCAGTGAACCTTTATAGGTGCAAAAAAAGACTCATCTTTCACTTCCATCCTACAGAAAAACGGCAAATTACTGGGCAGTTCTGAATGTACCTTTCTTATGTTTGAGGTTTCACAAACCTGATCTTGGGCTCTAGCCAGGTGGGCTCCTTCTGCAAGCTCATGTTCAGGTAGGTTTGTAAACGACTCTGTAGGATAAAGATATCATTTGAAATCACAAATGGACTGGGGCTCCCCCCTCTCTTCCTTTTCTCGGCCACGGCCTACACCTGGATTGAGTTCTCTAGAATCCACGGGGATAAAAGAATATCATCATTTAGTCTTTCGATCACATGTATTTTATTTCTGGGTGTTGTGTTCAGGCATGAATTGGTCAATCGCATACATTATTTTCGATTCTTTGTCACACTTCTTTTAAGTTTGATTTGTTCTTTCAAAAGTGGCAATCCATCATTGAAACAAAAAAATCTCGATGCCGTCTCCCTCACCTCTTTCTTAAATGTGATTGTCACATTTCGCTCTTCACTGTACTTCACTTTCTTGCTTTTATTTGATTTCGTCTCAAGAAATGAAGAGGTGTCACTATTGGTCTCTTAACAGTTTCTCAGTAAACACAGGTGTGTTTTCACAGACCAAAAATACTTTTCCTCTGAGGCTCGGCATGTATTTTCTTCTGTATCTTCCGTTTCCTCTTCTCTTTGTGCACTTTCGTGTGGAACATTCTTCCTCCAGTCATTGTCCACTCCAACATTTTGATTCTGTTTGGACAGGATTTCTCTGAGCTTTAGTATTAGTGATTGACTGCAGTGGTCTTTGCTCATATCTCGGTTCCTCCCACGGAACATATTTGTGTCTTCTAGTGCAGTAATTAGGTTAATTCTGAGAATTGTTTGTCTGTTGTGAGGAACTCATGGTGACAACAAGTAAGACAGACACAGGTGATCACAGTTGAAGGGTGTTTATTGAACAATGAATGTTGTATGCAGGTTGGAAAAATGCCTAATCTAAACCTAAATCTAAGATGGGAGCAAGCGTCCACCATCAAATGAAAATAAGGCAGTCCTAGTGGTGTTGTGTCAAATCAAAAAGGTCCTATACTAAGATAGGCCAAACCTCACAAATAATTTTAAAAAAAGGGGTGTGGGATAGTTCTCAAGGAAAGAAAGAAGTGTTCTTAAATAATATGTCAGGATGCGATAGCCTGGGTCTCCCTTCTCCATGTTTTAGACACTGGGTAAGATGGAAGCTTGGAGCACACCACAGTCTCGGTCTTCTCCAGCACAAGACAACTGTTCCAATGGCAGTTCTCGGACCGTCGATGGCCAAGTCTTGTTTCCTAAGAAAGTCTCTTGCCTTCGGGGCTCAATGTGTTCTGATAGCAAAAACAAAAGTTGCTTTAACCAAAAGTAAGTTCTTCTAGGGTGATAATGATTCACCCCTGGGTCTCCTTCCTCTGGCTACTGACCCTTTCTGAATTGTAATCCAAAGTTTGGATAGGGTGATTGTTTCACCCCTGGGTGCCCCTCTTCTGGGCTGATCCTTCTCAATTGTTTATCACAGTTTCACGTAGGGTGATATTTTCACCCCTGGTTCCCTCTCTTCTGAGCGCTGACCCTTTTTGCATTGTATTTGCCAATATATCACAGTACTTTTCTCTATGAACTTTCGGGTCATAGCTTCGGCTCCGGATCTCCTTCTTCCGGGCTCGGACCCCTCTTGACTGTCAGTTCTTGGGTGATGTTTTTATCCCTGAATCTCCCTCGGTTCGGGCTCGGACACCTCCTGACTACCAACTCTCGGGGGATTGCTTCACAGCCAGATCTCCCTCTGCCTGGTTCGGACCCCTCTTGACTTTAACGGTATTCAATTCCTTTGGTTTCTCAATGTTCACTGTTATTGTGGGATTCACTTCCCTTTCTCTCACTGTGCTTGTAGATCAAAATCTTTCTATTGTACTGGGATTTTGCTTAACCCTCTGTATGACCACCTTGACCTTTTTTGACGGCCCTGTCATGGCTTTCGGGAATTTGTAGTTTCTTGGTATTTGTAGTTTCTCTCAAATGGGGCTCAACCAGAGTATTTTGCTTTTAGCACCAACGTGGTGCCGGTTTCTCTCTGCTGTTGGTCTCCCCCTCACACCTTTTACAGTTCATTCAAAAGTTCATCAGCCTTGTTTTCAAACTTGCCACTTTGCAATTCTCACTCAACACAGCCCGGTTCTTATTGGTTCTCCCCTCGTCTCATGGGCTGTGATGAACCTCTTGGCTTTTGGCTTCTCTGGAGTCAAGGCCGGTACCACGGGTGCAGGACCTTCCCCCACTCCTGCTTATCGCCATAGGTTTGCCCTGTGTACCGTTGACATCTGCTGCAGGGCAATTGTGCTGTTTTTTGTGGTTTTAGGCTCTCTTCCACGAAGGCTCTGCATGCCTGGGAGGAAAAGGGCAAGCTTGCTTCTCTCCTCGCCACCCTCTGGATTCCTGCCGCCTTTCTCCTTCTCTTGAACTGCTACGTGTTAGCTGTCTCATTGTGCTGTCTGCCATGCTCGCCTTGCTCCTGTGCTCTCTGGCTCCACCTTTTATGCCATTGGGGAAAAGGAAGGGCCATCAGGTGTGGGACATGTCAGCTACACAGTTCTATTACAAGACCGTAAACCAGTGTTCAAGTTGGAAAAGGAAGGGGTTGGAGTATCGGAAAAAGCATTTGGTAGAGTTTCCAAACATCCTACAGAGTCAGAAGGGAAAGAGATGATACATGGAATTATTTCCTTCATATTTGGGTTTGGGGTGCTCTCGGAAGGGTAGGTTTTGGAGGGTTTGTTAAATGGACAAGAATGACCGGGATGGAGAACAGAACAGAGGCGATTGTGGGAACGGTAGTGTTCAGTCATAGTAGATTGGGATTTTGGAAGATGACAAACAGAGGGACAGGATTGGTAGGGTTTGTGGGGTAAATGGGAATAGCTAGGGCCTTGAAATAAACAAGAGGGATTGTGGGAATCATAGTGTTTTGTCTGATCAGGTTGGGGATGCGGAAAATAATAAGCAGAGGGAGGGAAGGAAGAAATATGGGGGTTATTCGGATAGAGACCGGTGAAATAAGGATTCTGGGAGTTATGCTTCTTGGGTGTAACAGGGTCTGGGACCTTAGAGGATTGATTAAGCACAGAGGGGTTGTTGGATCTGGACCGGAGAGATCTAATCGGAAGAAGAGGGACAGATGTGGCACAGCCCATAAAGGTCTCAGGGATCTCACTCTCATCATCTTTCCCCCTGGTAACATACCACGTCTCACCTGGGGCATTCCCCCGAGCATAACCCTGGGCACCCCTATCCAGGTAATCCTCCCTCGCTCGTCCACCCTCAGGGTTGGGATCTGAGAGTACCAGCCCTCCCCTGGCCACCTGAAGAAGGGTTTCCTGAGGTCTACTTTTGAGAACACCTTCAGGTTTCTCACAGTATGTATTGCTCTGGCTACACTCACACTGATACTGGTATCTGTTATCCTGCATCCTAGGAGGAGGGAGAGAGTTGTCTTGGTGTATCTGGTTCTAGGAAGATGTGGTTGGTTTCTCTGCAGAGAGAAAATCTAGTTTGGATTGCCCTGGCATCCTGATCATTGGTTCTGATTATCTCGCTCTGGTGAGGGTGTATATTTGTAGCCCGGGATAAGCCTAGATCCTAAATACCAGGCACTAATGTAAGTCCCCTGTTTTGTTGGATCAGTATTGTGCATTCCAGGAGGAGAACTATTTGGTTAGCTTTGCACAGAGGGTCTTCTCTATCAGTTTGTATCTTAAACAGCAGATGAATGGATCTTTGGTGTCCCCTATCTATTAGTCCAATGTAGGGCTTCTCTTCACCTCGGTATGCTTAATGGCAGTCAGTACAGTTGTATTTTTGAACGTTTTATTTTTTGGACCTATTGGATCAAATCCTTGTAGCTTGGGTGATACTCCACACCAACGTTCTTGAGTCATTAATATTACAGGCTGAGGAACAACATATTTTGGAAGGGTGTGGAAAAAAGTAGTTTTAAAGTCCTTTCTTTCGGTATCAAAACGTCAAGAAATGTGTGCAAATCCACCCTTGAGTTCTTGATCAAACTCTTTAGGAGATTGTTCCTCGGCAAATATTAAATTATAGGCCACCTTACAGCCTTTTTGGGGGTTTCTATGTGTTAAAAAATATTTCTAAATGAGAGCTTTGTAAGAGGAATATTCATTGTGATTTTGGTCTTTCACTCGGGCAAAGAAATGAGAAAACTTTGGGGATGCATTCCATTTTATGTACTCAGTATTGTTTTTGGCTATTTTTCAATCCAAATGATGCCATCCTCTGTTAATACAGATATAAAAAGTTCCCAAACAAAATATTTCATATTTTTATGATGAGACAAAGCAGTCAATGGCCATCATTTACTTGATTGAAAATTTAAATGAGGAACTTTTTGGCGATATCAATTTAGATTACCTCTGTGACGAAGCTCTAGCTCTTTTGCGAAAGTGTCGCATTGGTGTGGGACACAACGGAGACCTAGAGTTCCTTCTCTCCGTTGGATGAAAAAGGAGAGCAAAGTGTGTTTCATCCACACCACTTGCTGCGCCACAAAAAAAGGGGAGGTTATATTAAGATAAGTTGTAAGTTACTTGATAGATTATATTGGCCCTTTGTGATTACACGTATTTCAGCAATTAACCATGACTTTCTCAAATCACGGCATGTCCTAGGTTGGTCCCATAAGTGGTCTCACTGCGTAGTTGCAAAATCCCACCTCAAAATTATGTTTTCACGCGTCTTGCGTCGGTTGTTAGGGACCTAACAACCGACGCGAGATACGTATAAACCTAATTTTGAGGTGGGATTTTAACCCATGACTACCTTTCTTGAAACTAAGCCCAGAGACCGCATCTCTCCAGCCCTAAAATCTCTCCACTGGCTACTAGTTGCTGCAAGGATCAAGTTCAAGACCCTCTGCATCATCCACAAGGCTTTCTGGGGCATGGTACCCTGCTACATCCAACTCTCTCTCCGTAAATACCTCCATGCTAGAGCCCTTTGGTCTTCTAGCTCCAACTCTCTGCAGATCAGACGCATATCCAAGCAGTGTGTGGGGGTAGGTCTCTCTCTTCTGCAGGTGCCTCCCTCTGGAATGGCCTCCCTGACCCTCTCTAACTCGAGCCAGATCTCCTTAAATTCTGGTAGCTTCTCAAGACCCTCCCTTTCTCTTGCTCCTTCCCTCTCCCCCTCCCCTGCTAATGTCCCCCACTGCCTCTTTTTAACTGGCTGCCTGGCTACTTCAGATTCATACATGGTACCAGTCCCTCCATGACAAGTATACCCCTGCACTTGGTCTCTCCTGACCGCCCTACCCCCTTACTTGCACTTGCCCTACTGGACTCCCTCCCCTTGCGCTAGCCTGCCTGTACCCCTTGAGCCCATCCAGCCCGTTCACTCTATGTAGTCCCCTGGTACTTGTCCAGCTGGCCTCCCCTTAGCACTTGATATGATATGATAAGTCATTTATAACGAGTCTGCACACAAGTGTTTCTGGGCGCGACAAGACAAGGAAGGGAAGACAAAAAGACAACAAAGCAATGATCTTACTAGGCCTTGTGTCATTCAGATCGCGCAAGTGTGGGGGGAAGGAGTGGGAGAAGTGCCAGAGGGGGAGGAGAAGGGGAGAGTGCAAAGGAATTCATAAGTGCTGCTAGGAAGGTGGCTCATAAGTGCAGATAGTCACGGGACTGTAGGGTTGCAGGTACAGTCCCTAAGTGGTTGGGAGGCCCAGAGGCAGTGCAAGGGCAACTGGAAGTGCAGGAGCCTGGTCCCAAAAGTTCAGTGGGTGGCCGCCAGGTAACCAGAATGTGCAGCAGACAGAGACATCAGCAAGGGAGAGGGAGAGAGACTGCGGAAGCAAAAAGGAAGGTCTTGAGTTGCTTCTTGAACCTTAGTTGGTCCTGATCAAGTTTGAGTAGGAAGATGCTTAGGAAGAGAAAGTTGTATGTAGAGGGTCTTGAACTTGATCCTTGCAGCCACAGGGAGCTAGTGGAGACATTACAGGGCTTGTGAGATACGATCCCTGGGCTTGAGGCCAAGGACAAGTCTTGCAGTCCTGTTCTGGATTAGTTGTATTATTTGTAGAGGGTGAAGAGTAGAAGTAGGCAGATTTAGAAGAGGATGGTGCAGTAGTCCAGCCTAGAGAGGACAAGGGCTCTGGAGACAGTGACTTTCTGGAGCAAAGTGAGGAAAAGGAAGAATACCTCTGAGGAGGTGCAGCTAATAGTGTGACTTCTTAGAGACATCAGAGATGTGGGGAGAGAAGGAGAGGGAGGAGTCGAAGATGACACCAAGGTTATTTGCCTCAGCGGAAGGTGCAAGAAGAGGGCCCAGGGTGGGCAACCAGAGTGAGAGAGGGAAGGCGGGAGCAGGTGTCCCAATGAGGAGGATCTCAGTCTTACTGGCTTTAAGGCAGAGATCTTTGGAAGCACACCATTCCTGTATTGCGGACAGACAGTCAGGTATGAGAGAAGGAGCAGAGGAGGGTGGGGGGAGCCTGAAGGAGAGCTGGGTGTCATCCGCATAAAACTGAAAATTAGAACAGAAGGTAGCGATGCAGTGGGCCAGAGGTGCAAAGTAGTGGTTAAAGAGCCAGAGAGAGAGGTTAGACCCCTGGGGGACAGAGAGAAAATACCCAAGTTGCACCTGGGAGGGTCGATCTGACAGAAAGGAGGTCAACCAGGCTAGGGCCTGACCATAGATGCCCAGGTTGTCACAGAGACGATTGAGCAGAATAGCGTGGTTGACCGTGTCGAAAGCAGAGGATAGATCAAGGAGAATGAGGATAGAAGGAAGGTTAGAGTCTAGATTAGAGTGAAAGTATTCAAGGGTGTTAATGCTGGGATGGTGCATATGTTCTGGGCCTGTCCTGAAATAGCTAGATATTGGGGAGAAATAGCAGACCGGTTGAATAGCAAAGGGATAAAGCTGGAAGTGGATTCCCTTTGGGCATGCATGGTGGGGAGGGTTTCCGAGACCTCGTAAACTTAAGCATATCAGCAAGCTCAAAGATCTGGCATATATTTTAGCAAAGCGCAAAATAGCCATGGGCTGGAAGGCGCAGGTGAGACCAAGCGCAGAGGCATGGTGGAGGTACCTATTGAAATGGGCGGATGCTGAGACTTTCGCCTGGAGGGAAGCAGCTTGGAGAGGGGGTTGGAGGAGGAGGCTGACGGACTGGCTACAACATATCGTGCCCAGATCTTGGGGAACTGGAACTGGAAAGCTCACAGGAGGAAAACGGAAATGGGACGGCAGAGAACTAAGCAAGATTGCAGATGGCGAGACTCTTGGGTTGGGTGGGCAGTTGGCGGGGTTTATTTCTTGTGTACCATGTTAGGTGCACTGTATTTTGTTTGTTGAAAGAACCAATAAAAACATTTTAAAAAAATAAAAATAAAACACCATGAAGCCAAACAGAAGAAAGCCTGTGGAAGGGAGTCATTCCCCAGGCAATGTGGAAGCAGTGAGAATACAAATAACTGGAGAAGGGAAGCATTCTCTAGGTGCCCAAGAGTGAAGAAAACTATGGACAATAAGGAATGATGTTGCGTTTTTACCTTCGATTGGAACTGAGAATTTCACAGCATCAGCATCACAAGCTGAAACTTTGTTTGTTTCTTTGGAAAGGAACTGAGACCTGGAGAAGAGAGTCATTCTCTCAGGTGAAGTTCCCACCTACAATTAGAACTGTGGCTCATTGTCCAGAAGAAGGGAGTCATTTGTCTGGACCAGGAAGATCCACTACCTTCTTTATATTAGTTACAAGTGTGGGGACAGAAGTAGGCATTTTGACATGACAGTTGGCTCTTATTTACCAGACATTTTGACTGATTCCCCTTTTAGAGTTGGGGATGGATAGGTTTCAACTTTATTTTTACCTCAATAAAAATGTATGCCAACAAGAAAAATAAAAATGAAAAAAAAGCCTTCAAGGGTGTTCAAGAAGAGCAGTTTCTGTGCTTCTGGCTGCTCTGACACCAGACTGGTGGTCATGGCAACAACCAACAGATTCAGTATATAGATCAAGCTGGAAGATGGCCAGCTTTTCCAGGAGTTTGTCCAGAAAAGGAGTGATGGAGATCAGGCAGTAGGTTGCCGGAGAGGAAGGATTGGCAGGGGGCATCTTAAGGAGGGGTGCACAAGGGAGTGCTTAAGGGGGAGGGGAAGGTTCCAGTGCCAAAAGAGTGAGTGCAGAAATCGGCCAAGGCTGGAGCTAGGGTGTCGATGTAGTCCTTGATGGTTCTGGAGGAGCAGGGGAGCACCTGCTTTGATGAGTCTTTCATACATTAGACTTGTCTAAAAACATTGTTGGCAGTGAACTTTGAGAATGAGGTGAAAGGAATAGGAGATAAGGCCAGAGAGGGGCCTGGAATGTTTGATGGAGAGGAGGTAGAGGAAGAGGAGAGAGTGGACAGGATGTCCTGAGTTTAGTGTTGAAATAAGATGCCAGAGTCATGCAAAGGGCCTGCAAGGGAACAGATGAGGTGGAGCCTGCAGCAGGATTGTCCAGCTCCTTGCAGATTTTGAAAAGTGTGCCTGCGTTGTTAGAGGCTGCCGAGACGCGGGCTTGGATGTATGCTCTTTTCTTAGAAAGCACAGAAAGTATGTATTGCCCTTGGAGCAGGCGGCAGACCAGTTTGTCAGAGGATGAGTGTGATGCCCTCCCCTGCCTCTCAACCACCCTACACTTGCACTTAAGGGTGGTGAGGTCGGAATCGTACCAAGAGTTACACTTGGCTGTAGGCTTCAAACGGATCCTCATTACAGGGGCAAGGACATCCAGAGTGTTAGAGATTGAGAGATGAAGGTTGGAGAGGGATGTGTCAAAGTGTGAGTCAGCCAAAGGTGAAGGAAGAGGAAAGAAAGCAGCAGCAAAAGCCTCCACTTACACACGGTTCATGGGCCCGATGACCAAGAAGGTAGGTTGCAGTACTGGGGTTGGCTTAGCCTGAGGGGCAGACAGCGACAGGTGAGAGGAGAGAAGAAAGTGGTCAGTGCAAGAGAGAGGGCTGGCGAGAGGGTTGGAGATGGGGAAATCTGACGAGATCAGAACATCCAGGGTGTGCCCTGCAGAGTGAGTCGGGCCAGAGGGAAGAAAAGAAAGAGAGAGTGAGAGGGTCACAGAGGTTGCAAAAGAGCCCAGAGGAGGGCATAGAAGCATCCAAGTGGATGTTGAGGTCTCTGAGGAGGAGAAGTTGAGAGGTAAAGGCAAGGAGGGAGGAGGAGAGGTCAGCCTACTAGGAGAGGAAGAGGGTGACCTGGTCAGGCAGCCTCTAGATGGCCTGTAGAGAGAGAGGCTAGGAGAGATAGAGAGCCTGCAGACCAGGCATTCAAAGGAGGACTAGGCCTGCATAGGTATGACAGAAGCAACGATCCACTCTGGGAAGATCAGGGCTACTTCCCCTCCAGGACAGTTGGTTCTGAGTTCGGAGAGGATCTTGTAGCCAACAGAGAGTAGCATGTCAAAACGTGTGACAGAGCTGGCCATGAACCAAGTCTCGGTAAGACAGTGTACATCCAAATCAAGCTCTTCGAGAAGATGGCAGATGTCCGAGGAGTGTTTGGGAGCAGAGTGAGAGTTAAGAGTAGCGGAGTGGAGCAGATTGACAATTTTGCAAGACTGATGTGGGGGGTACATGCATGAGATATGCCCTGTGGAAGTGTTAGAGGGGCTCGAGAATGGGCAAAAGACTGAGGAGGAGATGGCAGAGAGGAAGAAGAGGGTGCTGGAGAGGTGGATGAGGAAGGAGAAGGCAGAGAGGCCAGAGAAGTAGCAGAGGGTGTCAAAGAGGTGGTAGAGGAAGGAGGCAGCACAGCGGCCAAAGAAGCACTGGAGGGTGCCAGAGAGGTGGCGGAGGAAGGAGGCGGCAGAGGAGCCAGATAGGTGTAGGTAGTAGTAACCAGAGAAGGAAGGAACTTGATAAGATGCTGGAAGTGTCTATCGAAAAAGGAGGAGATTGGCCTGAGGGCCCCGGGCCAAGAAGGTGCTATTTAAGTAGACATTAATGATGGTCTTAGATGATTGGAATGGGGCCAGGAAGGCCTCCAACTGGGTGCCACCATTAATGGGAGAGGAGGGAAAAAGAGAGAGAACAGAGAGCATATGTGGAGACCATTAGCCTGGAGAGGGAACGACAAAGAGGATGTTGGTGAGGGTCTTTCTGGAGGAAGCACTGGTGTAGGTATCAGCGATAGAGAGGCCTGGGTTGGAGACCAGGATGTCCCTTTTGAGCTTCTTCCTACCAGACCTAGTGAGATGGATAGGATAGTCAAGAGAATAGTAGTTAGAGAAGATAGGGGAGACAGAGGACACCATAGAAGGTGCGGACAGAGAACAAGGAGGTGGGGCAGCACAAGCAGGAGGGGGTCACACACAGGGGCAAGCAGGAGGGAGGCACACAAGGGGTCCAACACAATAGAGGGGGCAACAGTAAGTACACCACAGAACAAGAACACTGGAACCTTGCGGGACCCTGGCGTGTGTGGAGAAAAACATTGCAAGTAACAAAAGTACACTACAATGGCAATTCAAGGGCATGAGAATGCAAGTACAAAACAGAATACGCAACTGGTATTCCTAGGGGACCTATAGGGGAAGAAGAGAAATGCACACAATGCAGCATGTAAACAATACAATGGTAACACTACAAACAAAATATACAAACACTGGTAATCAAGGAGACCTGGAAGTAAGAGGAAAATGCAAGCAATGCAGTAGAATGACAATACAATGGTCACAGTACGAGTGTGGAATGCAGAGACACAAACAGGAAACAATACACTGATCGCAGTTCAAGGGAACTTGAAGAGGAAGGAGAGGGGGGAAGAGGGACTGGGTTGCATGGGAGCAACGCTGAGAAGGATGCACAAGACTGGGGGAGTGGGGACAAGTTGCGTGGGGTGCAATGCAGAGAGGGAAGTGCTAGGCTGCAGGGGGCAGTTGCGTGCTGAGCAATGCAGAGAAGGGATTGCATGGTCAGGGGAGAGGGACAGGTAGCGTGTGACCACACGTTGTGCGAAGACGGGTGGAGCTGGGCCTAAATTGCGAGGGTGCACCTGTGGCGTGAAGAATGGGGGAGCAGGGCCTAGGTTGCGAGAAACGCACAAGGCCCGAAAATGGGGGGGGGGCTGGGGCTAAGTTATGAGGGAACACATGTGGTGTGAGAATAGGCGAGCTGGGCCAAAGTTGCGAGGGAACGTACGTGGCATGCTAGAAGGGGGAGCGGGTCCTATGTTGTGAAGGAACGCAAGTGGAGAAAGGCAGAGGGGACGGGTGCGAAGGCAGGGGCAGCGGGACCTAAGTTCTATGGGAGTGAATGTGGGGAAGGGAGAAAGGCAGACGTGCAGGCGGAGGAGCAAGGGGGACACGTGTGTGGAAGAGGGAGAATGGGACAGATGTGCAAGATCAGGGAGTTGCATGGAATACAGCAAAGGCTACTCTCCCACCCTGCACCTTCTTACCTTGCAGACGCAGATGTAGGGTGAAATCGTCCATGCTCACAATCTGTGCCGCTACCCCATCGTCACCTATCACCTGCGTCGCAAAACACTGCAGCCTTGTCCTGCGAGTGCTTTTCCGCAGAGTGACCGATTCTCGGTTCTTAAAGGCTCGGGAGCATGCAAAGTTGTGTTGCGTGCTACGTGTTGTCGGGCAACATCTCCTGCGTACCTGCATTGCACAACACCGTGGCCTTGTCCTGCTAGGGCTTTGCCGCAGAGGGTCCGATCATCGGTTCTTAAAGGCTCGTCAGAGTGGAAAGTTGTGTTGCGTGTTACGCGTCATTGGGCACAGTCTCATGCGTACCAGCATTGCACAACACCACAGCCATATCCTGCGAGGGCTTTGCCACATAGGGGGTCTGATCCTCAGTTCTTAAAGGCCCGGGAGTATGGAAAGTTGTGTTGCATGCTATGTGTCATCAGGCAGCATCTCCTCCGTAACTGCGTCAGACAACACCACAGCCTTGTCCTGCGAGGGATTTGCTGCAGAGGGTCCGATCCTTGGTTCTTAAAGGCTCTGGAGCGTGGAAAGTTGTGTTGCATGCTACATGTCACCAGGCAGTGTCTCCTGCGTATCTGCGTCGCACATCACCGCAGCCTTGTCCTGCGAGAGCTTTCCCTCCCTCCACACCCCCGCTATTGCCCTCTCGCCACTCCGACCTGCACTTCCTTTCCCTCCTTCATCAGCGCATTCCACTCTGACTGGCTCTCCCCTCTCCCTGCACTTCTTTTTACTGCACTTGCATGTTCCGAATGACACAAGTCCTAGTAGAACCGTTTTTTGATTTCTTCATCCATGTGGAACACTGAAAACATGCATAGTTACTGGGTAGTTCTGGTTTATGTCATGAAGACCCTGGGAGCTAAACACCTTCAGTGGTTTGTCTACATAAGGTCAATGCTGATAGTTTAGAACCTCCTGTCTCTTTAGGACAGGCCATGCTAATATGACAAAACGTACGAAGCAGCTCTACCCCCACCTTCAATGTTTGGGTAATCCAAAATTCATTGAAGACTTGCTTAAGGGAAAACCTAGCCTTGATATTGCGCTGGACAAATATCCGAAAATCTTACTTGCAAAATTCTGTTTAGGCATTCTCCCTCTCAATATATATACCAGTCGATGGATTTTTTCCCCACTCAGCAAGCCCCGCCCACCTGGTGCGTTCCTGGTTGGCACTCTTTTTCCCTACTTAAGAAGCCCTCCAGCCACTTTTCCTTTGCAAATGGGGAGCAGGTGCAAGTGGATCTTGGTCAGCTCGCCTAAGCACCATCCACCTTCTTAGTCCTGCCTCTTCCTTCCTGCTCTTCACTCTTAGATCAAGGGCGTCTCTCGCCCGGGTGTCTGAAGCGAAGGGAAGATGAAGAAAAGGGCAATTCCTGTTTGGTCCTGTGTCGGACCAGGAGGCTCCATGGCCCAAACCCCTGCTCAGACAGCAGGTAATCATGCACCAACATGTGTTTACTCCCTCTGTCCCCACAGGCCATCTCCCCCTTTCTGGCCCCCCATGATGTTCCCTCATCCCCCCCTTCACGCACACAGGTTGTGCCTGTTTTGCTTTTTACTTCTACCCTGTTCCCTCTCCCCCCATCCAGCCTACTTCTTCAGGAGTCTGTCCTGATACATTCTGGTTTCACCATCACCGTCTTGTGGCCAATGCTGGATTTGACTTTTATGGACTTCATTGATTCACGGTGCATCACCCTTTCTCATGGTGGCCCTGATTCATGCTGTTCCCATCTTCTTCTTGTAGCCAGGCTTGCAACATTGTGTTACTACTGACTTCTGCAATTGTTTTCGCTCTCCCCTCTTGATTCTCCACTCTTTTTGACTGCTTACTCTCTGTTATCTCCTCTTCTCCTTTTCTCCCTTTTCCTATTCCCTCCCTTCCTCCCCTTACTTTCTTCTATGCAATTACTCTATCAGAATTGTCCCTGGACCTAGTATGATAGCAACCTTGTCTGTGTCCTACCCTAGAACCTTTGTTGCTCCCTCCCACCCAGCACTATCTGAAATGTCATCAGGCCTAGTACAAAAGTCACTTGTTTTATTCCTCCGCTCCCTTTCTGCACCCCTCTCTACACCTTTTGTTTTTCTCCGGCTCTACCAGAAATGTTGTCAGTCCTAGTACAGTAGTCGCCTGTCTGTTTCCATTTTCTTCCCACTCTCCCCCTCCCTTCCTCATCTATGTCTTAGCACTTGCACTCTTTGAAATGTCATCAGGCCGAGTACGATAGTTAATTTCACATCCTCACTGTTCATGGCCTGTAAGAATGTCATTGTATTTTCCATTGTTCCCTCCCTTGCCTTGAAGCGCTTTGAAACACATTGTGTTGTGTATAGGCGCTATACAAATAAATGATCATATCATATCATAAGGGGTTCATCGTCAAAGTGCCCCTTCTGTGGTATTTGGGATGAGGATGACATGCTTTTTCTGTTCTCATGCCCCCTATAAGACAAGCTCCGACCCTTGAATGAGCAAGACATATGGACTAGGAGCGATGCAAGTTATTTGTTCAAACTTTCAGATTCACTTTATAATTTTGAATCAGCAATGACATGTATGTGAATAGCATGGATGGTAAGAGAAAGCTAGAACATGGGCTTTGTTTCTATGTTGTTATCTTACATTGTATGTTTAACCTGTGGAATGAACAGTTTTTATATGTGTCATATGAATGCATGTGATTTTTTTTCCCTCACATTTATGATTTTAAGATGATAAGGCTTTCAGCTGGAATAAAGCTAATGAACTATCTTTGCAGGCGAGTTTACTAATGGGATCCTATGTAATCCGGCTGCGCAGGTGGGTGCCATAAGAACCCGCTCGTTTTACGCCTGCATTAAAATCTCACACATGCACTAAACCGGGTATCCTTGCAAGGCGGAGGAGGAAATCATGGCGTAGATGCAAACTCTGCTTCATGCCCTTCCTATGCCTTGTAAAAGGATGAAAGTGAGCGCATGTGCAAAATGAAGGCGTAAAAGCATTATACCCTGTTTTTAAGCTTTCAATTTGTGCTCCACCATTTTCGAAGGCCTGACGTGCAAAAGTGTGGTGTACATTTTTACAGAGTGTGAAAGCAAAGAATAAATGCAATTGCACCTGTTTTTACCCCTTTACTTTTGCACCCCATTTTGCACACGTTGAAAATTGCATGCAGGGAACCCGACAGCACATGAGTTACATCGGCAGTGGCCCTCATTCAATAAGCATTTCTTAGAAAAGAAGCCCCTAGTCTGCAAAGTATCATTTGCAGGCGGCATTTCCACAATGTCCACTACAAAGTGCCATAAGAAGACATACCGTTTCTGTGCAGGTGGCAACGATTGCATCGAGGGCCAGGCTTTAAGTGGGATAGGGCTAGCCAGGACTCTGCCCCGGCACTCTCCAAATATTACAGTTGAGCTGGGTCTCTGCAGGGCTCTCTGGAATGACTTTCCCAACAAGATCTGTCAGTAATGTAAATACAAAGCTGAGAGACTATTTTGCTATTTGCCAGTAGATGTCACTATCATTCATGTTTATAATTACAACATTAGTTAAATACATTTTTAGTTGTGCTGTTTTCGAACAGGTTTGATCATTGCAACACATTATATTAAAGTATTGTCTTTCCAATGATGTTAATTAGTATGTAAGAATCACTGATTTCTTTCAAAGGATCTATGGGTTGCATGGTGCAGTGACCTTTTTTGATTTTAAGTTATATTTTATACATTAATCATTATTTTGGGAAAGTAGAATATACCCCCTTTCATTGCATATATGAAAACTCAATTGGGTCTTTTAGGTCACTATTAATTACCTTAGCCCCACCATTTTTAAAGGCTTTAGGATTTGAGAGTGCACCACCCCCAAAAAATTGCATCACGGCATGCTAAAGCCCTCACCGATTTCTTATCCCACTGAATGCACTTAAGTGAAAATGTAACAGGCCCGTCAGTGCAATTTACACAGTCTTGCAAAATGAGGTCCTGTAGTTTCCCTGCACAGGGCTCTCTCCCCTGTAATGGCTTGCCGCAAGTTCCATGAGCATTGTGGCACAGCAGGAAATGCGCCTGGTTGGTTGCCGGGAGCTCGATGCGCATGGCAGCACAGCAGGAAATGCGCCTGGTTCTTTGCCGGAAGTTCCATGCGCATGGCAGCACAGCAGGAAATGCGCCTGGTTGGTTGCCGGAAGTTCCATGAGCATGGCAGCACAGCAGGAAATGCACTTGGTTGGCTATTTCCCAGTTGCAAGCCACCAATCGCACTGCACATATCATCTATCAATTAAGAGAATGTCTGATGAATCGATTCACCAACCTGGGGTAGGCAAATATTGTAGTGAAGGCTACTGAAAAATATCTTTCATTTATTCCATCGTGATATATTCATGAACAAAAAATTAGTAGATGCATCAAGATAATGCGCAAATTCCTTTTTTAAATTAAGGTTTGTTTTGTCCTTGTAAGAAAGCAGAAAATCATTTGCGCCGATACATTTCGGACCAAGGTCCTTCTTCAGGTTGAGTTCTACAATGTCAAACAATACGAACACTTATTTAGAAAACATGTAGGTTCCACCAAATGAATGGCTACATAATACAAGAAAGTGAAAGATGAACGACAGTACATCAGAATGTATTGAAAGAGAGTCAAAAGGAAGTCTCATGGTACCTGCAATCTTGAGAAGTCCAAATGCTGCGCATGAGTGTATAACAATTTCAAAATTCGGGTTCTACAAGAAAGACAGTGATATATAGTGGCATAAACAAGATCTATCTAATGTTAGTCCAATTACCTACATTTGGTGGTCTGTTCTCCTTGATTCATACAATTGGACGGTCATGACTGCCCAATGGTTTCCTTACCTCTCTGCTGTTCGTCCAATCGTGCACTGAAAACGGATGAATCGTATTCTGTTGTCATGTAGATGGGATTCACAGCAGCATGTGTAATGTGATACATAGCGTTACCCTCAAGGCTGGAGTTTAAGTATAAGCAAATAACAAGTGGGGTCCTAGGTGACTCTCTGCCAGACATTAATCCTGGTTACAAGAGCCTTACCCAGAGTCTTTAGCTCACTATCTTTCACAGAGAAGAAATATCCCAAACATATCAGTCTTGGTCCTGCCCTGGGGCAGTCCATCACCGAAATGCTAGGCAATTCTACTCTGAACAAGAGTACCAACAGCAATCACAGATACATGTTTCGGTCTGGTTGGACCACATCAGTAGGGTGTAGCTGTGCCTCTCTAAGAATAGTGAGCAAGGGTCCACGTCTGGATTCCCCTAGTAACTTAGGGTGAGACCCAAAGTTACTTGAAATATGCAAATAACAAAGGGGCTCCTGGGAGTCCCCCTGCCAGACATTAGTCCTGGTTACGAGAGACTTACCCAGAGTCTTTAGCTCACTATCTTTCACAGAGAAGAAATATCCCAAACATATCAGTCTTTGTCCTTCCCTGGGGCAGTCCAGCACCGAAATGGTAGGCAATTCTCCTCTGAACAAGAGTACCAACAGCAACCCCAGACACGTGTTTTGTTCTGGTTGGACCTCATCAGTAGGGTGGAGCTGTGCCTCTCTAAGAATAGTGAGCAAGGGGTCCACGTCTGGATTCCCCTAGTAACTTAGGGTGGAGTTTAAGTATAAGCCTGTCACATAAATGGGAACAATATCTTCTATTTTAACTGTAATAACGTCGGGACTGGGATATGCCTACCGTGCTTTGCGAGGGTATCTACAGTCCGTGCTTAGTCTGTCAGGGGGACATAATGTGGTATGGCATGTGCGCTCAGATGCAGGGTAAATCCCTCATGGCTGAAACAAAGCGTTAGCCTGTGTTGAGAATACGGGGGTTAACATCTATCCATCCCATTTTCAGTTATCTGCATCAGTTTGGAACTGGATAGGGTGAGGAAAAGAATTTGTACCAGGGTCAGCAGTGTAGGCGTTGGGTCTGTCGTTGCATTCGTAAAAATGTGTCCTGAAAGTATCACCAGATGGAGCGTTTCAGGATTTTCAGGTGTTGAATTTTTTGTTTTGAACCGGAAATTAAGGGGGGTTGGAAAAGGTCCCCCGTGACTTCAGGTGGTCACTATGGCATGAGGCACCATGAGGTCCCAGATGAAACGACAGATGGAGATCTCACGTTTCGCAATTCAATGCGTGCAAAGTCCATGCTGTCCTGTTTTTTCTTGGAATTCTGGGATTTGTGGTCCTAATTCTAAAATGGAAAAAGAAGGATTAAAGTCCCAAAATTCCAAGAAAATAAAAATAGGTCTGCAGGGCTTTCCCATTATTTAAGCAATTATTTAAGCAATATGACCCGAGCAGGGGGGGGCATTACCGGTCAAGTTGGGCCCCAGTGCATAAGTTACACACCCGAGCGTTCCGGTAATGCCCCCCAGTGAGAGTTATATTGCTAATAGTGTTTTTATCACAAGTTGAGAAATGGTGTGTTTGTTGTTTCTTAGTTTCAGATAAAACCTACAAATCAAGATGGCCGCCATGGATCGGGGAGAAGGGAACTACATGTAGTCCCTTCTGCCTTTCCATGGCGGCCATGATGGGGACGCGCCGGGAACACTAGAGTTCCCTGTGCCGGCGAGGGACAAGGGAGCGCAGGGTAATTGGGGCAGGGAACAGGGGGGGGTGGATATGTGGTAAAAAGTGGGGCTGGGGAAGCGATGCAGCGGAGTGCACCTACCTCATTCCTGGCAAGGCAAGATGGTGGCCTCCCGCTCTGAGAGACTCGGAGCCTCCTCATTGGCTGGGAGGCTGCCACACCCCCTCACTGGGTACTAATGTCATTTAAAATTCTTAGAGCTCTGGAAATGTCAAAGTCAGCTGGCAGTCCCGAAAGAGAGGAAAGGGACGTCTGGCAGGACAGGGGGGCAAAATGCACTAATCGGCTGGAAACATCAGGGAGGACTGAAATAGGGTGTATAAATATTGTGGGATGTTGTTGCTCATAGCAGGAGGCAGGCACTATAGATAAATCAACGGATTTGACATTTCTTTGGAGCATTTTAGTGTGTAAGGCAGGTTTCTGAAACATTTGGCTCCCCAGATGTTTTGGACAACAAGTCCCATCAGCCTTCATCAGCACAGTAAATGGCGAGGGGTCCTGGGAGGTGCAGTCCAGCACATCTGGAGAACCACAAGTTGCAGACCCCTGGTGTAAGGCTATATGGTGGAGAATGAAGATTCTGTGAGATTATGCGAGCTTTTTTTTAATCAAATGGATGTGTAGGGCGTGGGCAGGAGGTCAGGTTGCTCTTTCCCAGTGGAAGCTATGGGTTCATAAGTCCTGGAAATCGAACACGAACCAGGCCTGTCATATCCCTGATCCGTGCATCCCCTGGGCCCCGTGATGAATGGGAACGCCACTTTAGCCGAGCAGTGTCAACAAACGGTGGTGCGAAATATAATATTCCTGCCATGCTGCACAGTGTTGTAGCCGGAGGGTGGATTGTGTCACAGCTACACTCTTCTGACACACACTCAGGTTCACTGACCACCGAGTTCCTACTTGATGAGTCTTTTTTACTGATCACCTTCGTCACAGAATGTGCACAAATACTTGGGTGAGTTTGTCGTTAGGGGTAAGTACAGTCGGCCTGCACTGCCTACTTGAAACAGAAGAAAGGCTGAAATGCGTAAACTGTGATGATATATTACGTCGTATTTGCATTAAAACATCTCCTTAGTGTTCTAGATGCCCACAAGGAGCCGCCTATTCTGACATAGCCTCATGTGAATCCCGACCTCACCCCATCTGAAGCGCCTCTGCGGGCACCCTGCAACACACCTGGGGCCGATATTGGCTTCCTCTACGGTAGCCGAGGTAAGTAGCTAATAAAAGAAGCACTTTCCAAAGCGTTGTACATTGAGCGTCACAAATGATCCTTAAGTTCCAGTTCCGCCTGGGATGACTGAGGATGTGATCCTTCAAGGCTGGACATTGGGGTGGGGGCGTGATGTACAATGACAAACACCCTAATTACACATCGCCAAGCACTTACATCGTCGAGTTACCCATCTATGGACCACTCTGATAGCCCCAAGGAGAGCACACAGGCTGGAACTGTCGACAGTGTTCAGTGCCTGGTCGTGGTACACAGTATCCCTGTCACTAAACTTACTGCATTTGCTCTGGTGTGCGGTCTGTCAGAGGACATATTTAGGGAGGCGAGAAGTTTTGGGACTTCACATACGCACTTTTAGAAGTGTATGGCAAAAAGGTGGCAATAAAAATCCGCAAATTGGTTTTTGTCAGTGTTTCAGTGCATAAGCAGGATACATGGTGCCCGACCTGGTGATTCGTTGCTCCCCCAAAAATCTGTCACCATGCCGCTTAGTAAATGGGTGTACAAATATTCAGGCTAAACACTATTTGCGGAAATAATGAATCACAAACCAATTACTTCCATGTCAAAAGGAAAACTGAGACAAGCATGCCATGTACTGCAGGCAGCAAGCGGCAAATACAGCAAAGATCAGAATGCCATGCACTGCAGGCAGCAAGCAGGATAGACTGGACAAGCGTGCCATGCACTGCAAGCAACAAGCAGGAAAGACAGTAAAGAGAAGCATGCCACACACTGCAGGCAGCAAGCAGGAAAGACAGTAAAGACAAACATGCCACGCACTGCAAGCAGCAAGCAGGAAAGACTGTATAAACACACATGTCACGTACTGCAGGCAGCAAGCAGCAAATGCAGCAAAGGCAAGCATGCCATGCACTGCAGGCAGTAAGCAGGATAAACTGTAAAGAGAAGCATGCCACACACTGCAGGCAGCAAGCAGGAAAGACTGCAAAGACAAACATGCCACGTACTGCAGGCAACAAGCAGGAAACACAGTAGAGACAAACATGCCATGTACGGAAAGCAGTAAACAGGAAAGACAAAAGAGACACACATGCCACGTACTGCAGGCAGCAAACAGGAAAGATAGTAAAGAGAAGCATGCCAGGCACTGCAAGCAGCCAGCAGGAAACTGCAAAGACATACATGCCACGTACTGCAGGCAGCAAGCAGGAAAGACATAAGCAACAAACATGCCACGTACTGAAAGCAGTAAACAGGAAAGACAAACATGCCACGCACTACAGGCAGCAAGCAGGAAAGACAATAAAGAGAAGCATGCCACACACTGAGCACAGAGCCAGGATTCGAACCTGTGTTTCTCTGTGTCATCTTGCTTCCAAGACGAGTGCGTTGCCACTGAGCTATACTACCCATGTCACGTACTACAAGCAGAAAGCAGGAAAGACAGTATGGACAAGCGTGCCATGCACTGCAAGCAGTAAACAGGAAAGGGCAGAAAAGAGTAGCATGCCACGCACTGCAAGCAGGAAGCGGGATAGACAGTAGAGACAAGCATGCCATGTACTGCAAACAGTAAACAGGAAAGATAGTAAAGAGAAGCATGCCACACACTGCAGGCAGCAAACGGGAAAGACTGGAGAGACAAGCATTCCATGCACTGCAAGCAGGAAAGACAGAAAAGAGAAGCATGCCAGACACTGCAGGCAGCATACATGAAAGACTGCAGAGACGAGCATTCCATGCACTGCAAGCAGGAAAGAGAGAAAAGAGAAGCATGCCAGGTGTTGCAGGCAGCAAGCAGGATAGACAGTAGAAACAAGCATGCCATGCACTGCAGGCAGCAAGCAGGAAAGCCAGTAAATATAAGTGTGCAATGCATTGTAGATAGCAAGCAGGGAAGACAGTATAGAGAAGCATGCCACACACTGCAGGCAGCAAGCAGGATAGACAGTAGAGACAAGAACGCCTGCACTACAAGCCGTAAACAGGAAAGATAGTAAAGAGAAGCATGCAACACACTGCGGGCAGCAAACGGGAAAGACTGGAGAGACAAGCATTCCATGCACTGCAAGCAGGAAAGACAGAAAAGAGAAGCATGCCAGGCACTGCAGGCAGCATACATGAAAGACTGCAGAGACGAGCATTCCATGCATTGCAAGCAGGAAAGAGAGAAAAGAGAAGCATGCCAGGTGTTGCAGGCAGCAAGCAGGATAGACAGTAGAAACAAGCATGCCATGCACTGCTGGCAGCAAGCAGGAAAGCCAGTAAATATAAGTGTGCAATGCATTGTAGATAGCAAGCAGGGAAGACAGTATAGAGAAGCATGCCACGCACTGCAGGCAGCAAGCAGGATAGACAGTAGAGACAAGCACGCCATGCACTGCAAGCCGTAAACAGGAAAGATATTAACGAGAAGCATGCAGCACACTGGAGGCAGCAAACGGGAAAGACTGGAGATACAAGCATGCCACGCACTACAAGCAGGAAAGACAGAAAAGAGAAGCATGCCAGGCATTGCAGGCATCCAGCAGGAAAGACTGCAAAAACAAACATGCCACGTACAACAGGCAGCAAGCAGGAAAGACATAAGCGACAAACATGCCATGTACTGAAAGCAGTAAACAGGAAAGACAAGCATGCCACGCACTACAGGCAGCAAGCAGGAAAGAGAAACATGCCACACACTGCAGGCAGCCAAGACTGTAAAGACAAACAAGGCACGAAATTATTATAATTGTTTTCTTATAACGTGCTTAATGCCGAAGCGGTTTCTAATCACAGAGCCAGGATTGGAACCTGTGTTGTTCTACGTCATCTTGTTTCCAAGACGAGTACGTTGCCACTGAGCTATATTACCCATGTCACGTACTACAGGCAGAAAGCAGGAAAGACAGTATGGACAAGCGTGCCATGCCATGCATTGTAGATAGCAAGCAGAGAAGACAGTATAGAGAAGCATGCAATGCACTGCAGGCAGCAAGCGGGATAGACAGTAATGACAAGTATGCCATTCACTGCAAGCAGCTAGCAGGATAGACTATAAAGACAAGCATGCCACTTACTGCAGGCAGCAAGCAAGTAAGATAGTAAGGAGAAGAATGGCAAGCACAGCAGCCAGCAAGCAAGAAATAGTAGAGATAAGCATGCCATGCACTGCAAGCAGTAAACAGGAAAGACAGTAAAGAAAAGCATGCCACATACTGACAGCAAACAGGAAAGACTGTAGAGACAAGCATGCCATGCACTGCAGGCAGCAAGCAGGATAGACTGTAATAACAAGCATGCCATGCACAGCAAGCAACAAGCAGGAAAGAGAGTGAAGGGAAGCATGCCATGCAAACAGGATAAATAGTAGACACACGCATGTAATGCACTGCAGGCAGCAAACAGGAAAGACTGTAGAGACAAGCATGCCATGCACTGCAGCCAGTAAACAGTAAAGACAGTAAAGAAAAGCATGCCACATACTGACAGCAAACAGGAAGGACTGTAGAGACAAGCATGCCATGCACTGCAGGCAGCAAGCAGGATAGACTGTAATAACAAGCATGCCATGCACGGCAAGCAACAAGCAGGAAAGAGAGTAAAGGGAAGCATGCCATGTAAACAGGATAGACAGTAGACACAAGTATGAAATGCACTGTAAGCAACAAGCAGGAAAGACTGTAGAGACAAGCATGCCATGCACTGCAAGCAGAAAAGTCAGTAAAGAGAAGAATGCTACACACTACAGGCAGCAAGCAGGATAAACAGTAGAGACAAGCATGCCATGCACTGCAAGCAGGAAATACAGTACAGAGTAATTCCACCCACTGCAGGCAGCAATCAGGATAGACTGTAGAGACAAGCATGCCATGCACTGCCAGCAGGAAATACAGTACAGAATAATTCCACGCACTGCAGACAGCAAGCAGGATGGACTGTAGAAACAAGCATGCCATGCACTGCAAGCAGGAAATACAGCAAAAAGAAGCATGCCATGCACTGCAGGCAGCAAGTAGGGTAAACAGTAGTGACGAACATGCCATGCACTGCAGGCAGGAAATACAGTACAGTGTAATTCCACGCACTGCAGACAGCAAGCAGGATGGACTGTAGAAACAAGCATGCCATGCACTGCAAGCAGGAAATACAGCAAAAAGAAGCATGCCATGCACTGCAGGCAGCAAGTAGGGTAAACAGTAGTGACGAACATGCCATGCACTGCAGGCAGGAAATACAGTACAGTGTAATTCCACGCACTGCAGACAGCAAGCAGGATAGACCGTAGAGACAAGCATGCCATGCACTGCAAGCAGGAAGAAGGGGAGACTATAGGCCACTTCCATTTCCTATTTTGCTCTCATGACTGCCCTGGGGGTGATGATTGACCTTGAAACACTTGTGTCACGCCTTGAAACACTTGTGTATAGGCGTGTTATAAATGCTTTATCATATCATAGCATATCCCCATGCCTACAATAACCTGTTGGTATCCTTTGGTCTGCTAAATATCCCTTGGTTTTTTAATACGAAAACACTGTTTATTAGTAACTTCACTCATAACAAAGAATTAGATGATTTTTGTTAACATTTCAGACTCCTTTTCACTTTTTTGAGTCGGTATGGGTAGTGAGGATGCTCGGTCGACAAAAACGTTGCATGTAATGTTACCGCATCCTCACCATGTATGTGGCTATCCGTTTTTTGCTTTACTGATACATTTACTTCAACCAGTAATGACGCTTTCAGGTAGGATTCGGCATGTTTCATTTTCTGTTAAATGAATCATTAATCATGGATCTTCAATCCATTATTTGGAAAACCCCTTTTAAATGATCCCTCTCTTGTAAAGCGGGCACCTTACCCTTGATGACATCAACAGGATGCTCTCTTGCAATCCATTACATCTGGTTCATGAGATATAACATCTGGGGACAGATTACGGAAACCTTGCACTGGTGCAATGGGAAAGTTTACACGGTATTAGCCCTGGAGCAAAGTTTGCCCTATTTCTTAAAACTGTGGGACACATTAAAAAACTTGCACCATGACAAGTGCAGGTTGGCAGGCTATAAGCACCAGGGCAAAAATTGCTCTCAGGCAAAAAAGATGCCTTTTCACAGCATTATTGCAACAGGGCAAAGTTTGCCCTAGTGCTAATACGGAATGGTATTAGCACTAGGGTAAACGTTGCCCTGGTTAAAAAAACGAATTGAAGATGTACCTTTTTTCACTAGGGCAATTTTTGCCCTGGTGCTTATACCATGCCAAACTGCCCTTGTTATGGTGCAATCGTTTTGTAATGTGTCCCATTGTTTTAAAACATAGGGCAAACGTTACCCTAGTGCTAATACCGTGCAAAGTGTGCACTTGCACTGGGGCAAGGTTTCTGTAATCTGGCCCCTGATACCAGGGGTGGACTGGCCTATTGGGAACTCTGGAGATTTCCCGGTGGGCCTCTGCACCCTGGGCATCTTTTCTGTGGTATTTCCAAATTTTCTCATAGGAAAAGCATTGGGCTTGCTGAAAATGTGTCATTTGGGGCCACTTTGAACTTTATTTCCAGGGCCTCTTTTGGTCCCCAGTAATTATTTCCAGGGCCTCTTTTAGTTCCCAGTCCAGCCCTGGATGATACATTAATCCCATTGGCTCCACAGGCAACATAGATTTAAATCCAGCTTCTGGGACTTCAATGTTAACTAGAATAGGAATCCTCACCTCTTATGCTTATGCCAGTGTGTACACAGCTGCATAAGAGAGCGGGCGGGTGTTGCTGTAAAATGGCTTCCAACATGAACAATGTGTTGTCACTCAGTGACAGCGTGGTAACAACAGTCACATGTTCAAAATACAACCTTAGACATGGGGTGAAATAAAAACAGTGGGGCTATTCTACTGTTTAATCAGACATTCTACCATTTCAACAGGCATTGACAAAGCCAACAGTTCTGACTTTTGTTGAGGCATGGGGTAGACGTTTCCGCTTTGGCCTAATGTAGGCATAGATGCGTTGCCTTTCCTGGTCCTTCCACAGTCTGTGCTTACTTCAGGGAAATGAAAAGGCACACGAGGGACACCATCCCCCAGGCGCTCAATACCAATTATAGAAGGAGTACCCTAGTGTTTAACCCTTTAACTGCGGATGGGACTTTCCTCAATGCTGATCGTAGCCGTCAGTTCCTATGGTATGCATGTGTATGTCACGTCACATCATTGGCAATAAGAAAGGCAGGCAAGGCAAGAAGAAACGTCTGTATGGTCAAAGGCGAATGAAAAAGAGCAAACACACAACAGTGTAACAACAGTGTAACATACCCTGCAATCTTCGAGTTTATAGTCAAGCTCAAACACACAGCTTTCGGGATCAGCGAAAAGCCGAACACTTGACACAATAGCATGAACTGATAGGATTACAATAGTTGAGGTATTTTTCAACTGACTTTCTACAGATTGTATGGGCGTACATTCTTGCATAATATATAATGCATGTAGTTAAGGGTCGAATAAGAAGAGTTTTTATGTCAACAAGGGTCTTCACAATGACTTATTTACTTATCAGTGACCACTTTATCCTTATACCTTTCCCCTATTCACTTACTTGCACTGTCTTGACACAACTTCAACACAAAGCCTTACGCTCTGATAGCTTCATCTTCTAAGGCAGCTGTTTTACTATTATACGGCTTTGCCCTTCCTCGCCCAAACAGTGGAAACCAAAATGGTCACCATTTTTCTGTCCTTCTCTTTAGCAAGGATGATGTTTGGTGCCAGGGTCTAGCTTTCCTGCCCTGCACGTAGACGTGACATGAATAGTTTAACTAAAACAAATGTGTGATTATAGAAAGGCGCCCTCGCCAGGGCGTGGTCAAGTGGCGGAGCATGGTAGATGTGCTCCCATGAGCTCCAGATTAGCCCTTCGATCGAGGCCCTCTACCCCTACCCAGGAGCGAGATAATCCACACAGGACGACTCCCCCTAAAATCCATGTAGCAGCGATCGGGAGCCACCCATTGTATGAAAGTGACAAAATTTTGGTGGAGAGCCCCTTGGCTGTAAACCCATGTGGTAACGCAAGATGGGTGAAGAAGGTCCAGCGAGGGGGGAGCAGCTTGTCAACAACGGCCTGGGAGTTGGTGCGTGGCTCCTCCACACCCTGACTGCATCCGGTTGGGCTGGTCCGCAGGTGGTCGCACGATTGGTGGCCAGGTATCCGGGGGAGAGAGGTGGTGCCTGGCTCAGAGAGGACAGCAGTGCCATCAGAGGAGGAGAGGGAGATCCCAAGTGGTGCCTGTGTAGGATGAGGCTAGGTGGCGCTCGCCGTGTTCGCGGTGCCCAAATCTGCCCAGGTGAGAGCAGAGTGGAGTCGGGCAGACACTGCGATCAAGCACGGGACAAGACGAGGACGGAGGAGAGCAAGGAGGTATCCGGGGTGGCAGAAGACACCCCTCCCCACTGTCTGCAGTACAACACCCATGAGCGAGCAGAGGGGCCCTCCCTCGGGGTTAGGACAAGCTAAGAAAGTGGATTACGGGGCAGAGGCCGATGCCCCGTGGGAGCGCTCTCACCTGGGAGAACTGAGGTTTTATTGAAGCAGGAGACGTAGATCCCGAGTGGAGACCGGGCCTGACAAGGCTTGGTGTTCACTCACTGTTTTCACAGAAGGCGGAACTTATTAGGTGAGAGTGGATTGGAACCAGGTGGTATCTGGCACCTCGGCCTCCCTGTGAGAAGCAGAGGTGGAGATGAGGATGGAGTAAACTGAGAAGGTGCCCGGGGGAGGCTGAAGATATCTCTCCCATAGCTGGCACAGAGCACCCATGAGCGGAGTGGGCCTCCTTGTGGGTTCGGACGAAATAGGAACATTTATCCCGGCACAGGGGCCTATAGGCCCTGCGGGAGCACGTGCTCCTATAGATTTCTGTGAGGAGCCTTGGTCTTAATGGATGAGCCTGGTACTCCTTCTGTGGCATTAGCAACTCCAGCTAAGAGTAAGGGAGTCCCGGCTGAGGACATCAAGTCCCTCATTTTGGCGCAAGAACGTGGGAAGAAGCAAGTGATGCAGGTGGTGGCCCAGGTTAATGCCGCAAAGAGTCTGGGCTAGAGGATGATGCCCTGTCCACTAAAAGAGATAAACAACAGCTCATGAACTATGAGATTAAATCTAAGAACTCTGAGTTTAGCAAGTCCATTGCAGAGTTTAGCAGGCCATTTCAGAGCACCGAGAGGAGATTGGACACTCTTGAAGACAAGCTCTGTGAGCAAAGTTATGAGCAAGGAAAGATGGGTAACAAGATCCAGAAATTTGAAGGACGATTTAAGTCCCTGATTACAAAACAAGAAGACCTAGAAAATAGGTCACAAAAAATGGAATAACAACGCATGTTCAGGACTCAGAATAGAGGGATACCAACACGACCTCTTCCGCCATGTGTTACGTCTCCCTGACACAGCAGATATACCTCTGGATCGCACTCAGAGAGTGTATTCTCAAGTTCAGAAATAAAGAGGGCTCTTCCCGGAGGTTCTAACAAGGGTCCATCTCTTTAAGACCAAGGCAGAGTCCATAAAGGCCGCCAGGGGAGCCAAGACAATTGTATTCCTGCAAACCTCACTCCTCTTGCTTCAAGACCTTGCCCATTCGATGTTGACAAAAAGGAAGTGCCTCAGAGCAGTTACAACTTGGTTGGGGGAGAATGACTTAAGACACAGATAGACCTTTCCATTCTGATTGAACTTTGAACAGAATGGGCGTTGCAAAAGAGGAAGAAGCGGGGGCACTGCTGTACAGTGAAGAGCCCAGGAGGAGCAAGAAGAACGACGTAGAAACCCAGCGGGGGGGAGACAGGGGAAGCAAAGTCCCAAATAAACGGCTTTTGTGAACAATTTCAACATCCAATGTGCAAAGTTCAATTTAAACGGCTGACACGTTTAGAGTTAACCAACTCTTCTTCTTGAGCCAAAGTTAAACTCCAAGATGACAAAGTAGAAAAAATGTCAAATAAATCTATAAGCATTTTGCCTACCAATCAGAAATTAAAGAAATATTTATCTTAGAGAGGCACAATCAAATCAGAAGAAACAAGACTAAAGAGACAACGGTGAAACACATTTAAGAAGGTCTGGCCTATTAGATTGGTTACAGAGAAGGGTAGTGTAGTTTGAGGATTTATGCAGTATCATGATCAATATTGCATCAACAATGCTGGATGATTCACGAAATCACCTGTATAGGTGCTATATTTCTCATATAGGCTTGTGCCCTCCCCTTATGCATGTTATTGTCCCACAGTGTGATACTTAGGCTCGATTAGATACGTCAAGTACATACATTCTGTGTGCTCATGTATTTCCCAAATTCCAGTGTGTAATCTATCATTTCATTTATCTCGGTAAAATGCTACTGCCCTTTCTCTAGACCGCCAAGGATAAGGCATACCTTAATGTGGGTGTCTGTGAAACTTCTTGTGGGTTTTTTCAAAATCTGTGTTATAGGTGCTGTGCTCAATCAACTTGATTGCTATCCTGTCTTCGAGCGTGGAACCTCCTAAAGATAGAGCATTGTTTAGTATGTTGTGGAAAAGTGCTGTCGTTTACAAAGGACATGCACAAGTCCTATGAAATCAACACAACAGGCCTCACCAGTTCCAAAAGGTGCAATTTTCTATTTCAGGAAGTGCCTTTATTAAAGACTGCTTGCGGCTGTAGCCTTCATCCCAGATCCTATGTCTCCCTAGTGGTCCACGCAGTATGCCTGTGATCTGTTAGAGATAATAATTACATACCTCTCCATGGGCCTCATTATGAGGTGGGAGGTAAGGGATTACCGGTGCCGGTAATCCCTTACCTCCCTACTACGAGTTCCCTTTGTGGGTCCTCCCTTAACGCCTGGTTTTTCCAGGCGTTAAGGACAGGACCCGCAAAGGGACTCTAGAGCTAATAACGGTAATTGGCGCCTTCCCCACTCCCATTGACCCCTATGGGGGCTCAAATGGGAATGGGGAATGACCCTGGTGAATGGGGAATTACCGGTCCCTCCGACCTGGGAATGGACCGGTAATTGCTCCAATCACCAGGGCGGAGTCGGAAGGGTTTTGGAGGCAGCCATGGAGCTAACAGCTCCATGGCTGCCTCCAACCTCGTAATGAGGCCCCATGTCTCCTAATGTCTACAATTCGTAAGCTGTACTATGGAGTTCGTCAAGACCTTTGGACAATATAGTATATATGTCTAAGGGCTCACCTCTGTTTTAGTCAGGAACATTGCAAAATAAATGTTTCCATGCGCTAAACGACCTCCATCATTCTTGTCCTTATTGCATCCTCACATCTCAGATACTAGTACTGCACAGATATGTGGTTGCAGTCTAAAAAAATAATAATCATCCAATGTATGGTCACTAAACCGGGAATGCTATATTCTTCTAAGTTCAATGTATACGCCGCATGTATTCTTACCCATGAAACTGGATGCCTCTGCTCGAGAATGTAGTGTCTGGGGTTCTCTATCTCCTTGGATCATGCTGAGTCAGGAATGCGCATGCTCTAATAGGAGGGAGCCGCGACCCTCGCGCACTTTCTGGTGGGTTTCTATGAAGTAAAGGGAACCTCACAGGACGCCAGTAAACAGCGTCTGTTTCTGTCCCCCATATGTGGAGTGTCAATCATGGAAAGCGAAGAGGGATTCAACTTAATCCATGTGAAGAATGTAGCATTGGTCGTAAAGAGAGCTTGGTCGTAAAGAGCAGGCACTGTATGGTGGGGAGTCAAGTGATCTAAATCCTGCTGCTACGAGGGGTAAGGAAGTACTGGGGCTTGTGATTATGGCTGATCTACATTGTGTTACTTTAAATGTCCAGTGCATGAATTCCCCTCCCAAGAAAACGTTGATCTTCCGCAGAATCGTCAAGATGGTTGCGGGAGTAGCATTTCTGCAGGAAACCCACTTGCTCTCAATAGATGAAAGGCTCATGAAGCATAGATTATTCCCATTACAGTGTGTTGCGTCTGGAGGAGTGAGGAGAAAGGGGGTGGCAATATTGATTCACAGGGATGTTAGCTTTCACAGGTGGGAGGAATACAGGGACCCCGATGGCAGGCTACTGATGGTAAAGGAGCTGCTCAATAATAGCCTGACCACATTCATATACCTTCACGCCCCCAACAGGCATCAGGATACATTTTGCAAACAAGCACTCAAGACTATGGTACTCCTAGCAAGGGTGAATTGATAACTGAGGAAGACTTTATTGCCATATGGGACTTAGAACTGGATTCTCCGATGCCCAATGCAGACAGGAAAAACCAGCCGGCACTAGGCGATTTGCGCAGGGATATGGGGGGGGATATAAATGTGGAGATCCTTTAATAATACCAGGAGGGGATACATATTTTATTCAGACATGCACATGAGCTTCTCGAAAATTGATATGTTGCTGGTTTTGGCTTCGTTGATCCCAAGGATCACAGAGGTTAAAATTGGGATAAGACTTATCAGATCATGCGCTGATTCAGGTTAAAATGAGTGATGTGATGCTGGGGGGGGACCGAGAGGATGCCTTGGGTTCTCAATGAGCTGGCCTTAGGGCTCAGGTAATTAGACAGGAAATGGCAGAGGAGACCACAAACTATTTTAATGAGAATGAAACTGAGGGGACACCAGGGGAGATTTCTGCGCTGCCTGTAATGCAGTCGTTAGTGGAAACCCTATCAGCAGATATCTGAAGGCTAAAGGAATGCAGAGCTTAGAACTAGAGAATAAGGTCAGGGCCTGTGAGGAAGACCATAAGAAGGTCTGGAGGCGCTGTTGGCAGCCCGATCTGCGCAAGCGATACTCAAGGTTAGACAGACCTTCTTTACGAAAAGCAAATAAGGCGTATAGGTTATTGGCTGTGAAACTAAGGACAAGTAAGGCCATGAACTACATAGCAACACCAAAAGACTTGGAGGGGAAGCTTAGATCGATCGAGGAGGAGAAAGGGGACGCAGTGTATCCCTATTTATCTGACTCTATGGAAGAAGAGCTATGGAGCCTGCGGATCAGGCTCGATACTTAGAGGGCTAACATTTCAGAGGATATACGGGAAGATATGATAGGTTATTTATAGCGTGCTTAGTACCCACAGGTTTCTTAGCGCGGACCCGGGGATCGAACCTGTGTTGCTGTGTGTCGTTTTGCTTCCAAGGCGAGCACGTTGCCCCTGAGCTATTTTACCAAGAATTAGACCACCCAATTTTAGCCAAAGAAGTAGATGGGAAATTCCTGAAAAATAAAACAACGGGCCGGATGATTTACCCAGTTTATTTTAGAAAACCTTTTTGGCAGATACTGGAGCCATGACTGGCCACCCTGTTCAATTCAATGGAGGCTATGGGGTGGGTGACACCAACCATGGCATAGTCAATAACAGATTGTAACTCATATCGCCCGATCACATTGCTTAATGGGGATGCTAAAATATTCACTATGGTGCTAACAGGGAATCTTCAGGGGGTCCATCCAGGATTGATTTCCGCTCACCAGTCAGGATTCATTGAGGGTAGGGAAACAGGGGACAATACCTGTAAAATGGTAGACATAATAGAATGGGGGAATAGAATGAATCAGAAATTTACAGATCTCACATTGGATGGTAACAAGGTATTTGACAGTATCCATTGGGGGTTCATGCAGAGGACATTGGAGGCCTTTGAGTTTGGGCCCGTGTTTACTAAAGTGGTCCTGGTGAACTTTCTATCCCCAATACGAGAATCAGTGTAAACAACTCTGCATAAGGAGAGGTACTCACTTTCTGCACTAAATACAACCAGAGCTCTGCAGCACAGCAAACCGCACGTACTTCCCAACACACAACCACAAAACAAACACAATTTTGCACCAACCCACATGGCGGCCTCAATCCGAATAGCGCACCCAGGCTCAGCGAACAGGGTTTCCGAACTGAAGCTGCCAACAGCACACCATCGCTCTCTTGCTCTCCTCCCGCTCCTCCCATTACATTCCCAACCTCCTTTCTTATTTTACAGAACCGCCTGAGCGCCTAAAGACCACGCAGGTGGCAGCAGTGCGCGGTATAGAAACCTTTAACATACACATCATTCCACAAGTATACTCAATTGTGAAGGATAATGGGAGTCACAGTCCAGACTGTATGGAAAACCAAAGCTGGCAAACCAAACCTGCATGTGCATGTTTCCGCTGGAAAGGTCTCATTAATAGGCAGGCGTCATTTGTAGGTCATTTTGGCGTGGCACAGGCATAGCTCCGAGAAGCAGCTGAGCGCTTTTAATGCGTGCTCTTTAGCATAAGGTGCTCACCATATAACAGTACGTTAATACTTCCAATTACTGAAGACTTTGTGTAGCCTCTGTGTATTTCTAACAGTAACGTGAAAGGATTGCTGAAAATCGTCTTTGTAAAAAAGGTCGACTGAATATACCCAAAAGCATATTTATCAAAGGTAATAGAGTTAAAAACAAAAAACATTGGGGAAAGGCAGTGGATATTGAAGAGAAAGCAGGGCTTCGTGGATGGAAAAAGCAGGGTCCCATGGAGGGAGAAAGCAGGGCCTCGTGGAGGGAGAAAGCAGGTCCTCATGGAGGGAGAAAGCAGGGCCTCATGGAAGGAGAAAGCAGGGCCACATGGAGGGAGAAAGCAGGACCACATGGAGGGAGAAAGCAGGCCCTCATGGAGGGAGAAAGCAGGGCCACATGGAGGGAGAAAGCAGGGCCTCATGGAGGGAGAAAGCAGGGTCCTATGGAGGGAGAAAGCAGGGCCACATGGAGGGAGAAAGCAGGGCCTCATGGAGGGAGAAAGCAGGGTCACATGGAGGGAGAAAGCAGGGCCTCATGGAGGGAGAAAGCAGGGCCTCGTGGAGGGCGAAAGCAGGGCCACATAGAGGGATAAAGCAGGGCCTCATGGAGGGAGAAAGCAGGACCACATGGAGGGAGAAAGCAGAGCCACACGGAGGGAGAAAGCAGGGCCTTGTGGAGGGAGAACGCAGGGCCACATGGAGGGATAAAGCAGGGCCGCATCGAGGGAGAAAGCAGGGCCACATGGAGGGAGAAGGCAGAGCCACATGGAGGGAGACAGCAGGGCCACATGGAGGGAGAAGGCAGAGCCACATGGAGAGAGAAAGCAGGGCCTCATGGAGGGAGAAAGCAGGGCCTCATGGAGGGAGAAAGCAGGGCCACATGGAGGGAGACAGCAGGGCCTCATGGAGGGGGAAGCAAGGCCTCATGGAGGGAGAACGCAGGGCCTCATGCAGGGAGAAAGCAGGGCCACATGGAGGGTGAAAGCAGGGTCCCATGGAGGGAGAAAGCAGGGCCTCATGGAGGGAGAAAGCAGGGCCTCGTGGAGCGAGAAGGCAGGGCCTCGTGGAGGGAGAAGGCAGAGCCACATGGAAGGAGAAAGTAGTGACTCATGGAGGGAGAAAGCAGGGCCTCATGGAGGTAGAATCAGGGCCTCATGGAGGGAGAAAGCAGGGCCCCATGGAAGGAAAAACCAGGACTTCATGGAGGGAGAAAGCAGGGCCTCATGGCGGTAACCCTCCCTTAAATGACAAAGAAAATACGGCCTGGCAAAAAACAACCAAATTCAGAAGCCATTATTCGCAAAGATACTTTTCAAAAATAACTATTCACATGGCACCATTGCGAACAACGTGCATGTAAAATCACCTACCACCTAATTTCGAGGTGCTACCTAAAACAATGATACCTGCCTATCCCCAACTAAATGACCCCTACTACCCTTTTCTGAATTCTCATTCTGGGAGAGGGGTAACCGTATGGACCAAGCACTTTGATGCCAAATCTGTATCATTGTAATTTGGCGTAGCGCGGGGCCCCAACGTCCAATGTCCTAGCGGGAGGAGCCATGCAACTTTAAAAATAAATAATTTCTTTAGACTGGGCATAGAACCAATTATGGGGGAGATAGAGGTCTAGGATCAAAGGGGACTGAGGATATTTAGATCCTGTCTGGCTTCATTATATTCACATATACTGAATGGTCAGAACCAGGAACGCAAGCAGGTTTTGTGGAATGGAGTTGGGGGGGTACCTCTTACAGTGAATGTGTGGAAAATGGTTCCTGAGATAATCTCGCAAGTATTTCTCAAAATGGGTATCAACCAGCAGAAGCTCTAGTCAAAAATCAGATTAGAGTAATAAGATTAGAGTACTCTCGTGGAATACCAGAGGCTGTGCCTCTTTCTCCCAGGAGCCTAGAAAAACCCATATATTCCAGACTTTTGACTTGACTTTGTTTCAGGAAACATGGCTCTCTTGTGCACTACGGGTCGATGGGTTCTCCGCATATCAGCCACTGGCATTGGGCTCCGGAGGTGGTAGACCAATGGGGGGTTTGTTTATTGCTTGTAATAATGAAGCCTTTTATGTGTCAAATATACTCTCAAATGAAAAACAAGGTATTTTTATAGTAAGAGCAGCGAGAAGAGGACTCAAATCTGACAAGAGCTGGATTTTTGTCAACCTGTATTGGATCCCCCGGGCACTCCCTCTGAATGCTTTTTTACAAAATCTATCTGACTGTTTGGTTCAGTGCTCTTCCCAACATCCTTTAGACAAAATAATACTAGCGGGAGATCAGAATTCGCAATGTATCGCTACAAAGGACTATGGTAGGGGAAAGATTTGACCTAAAAGCAGTAATGGAATAGTGTGGACTAACTTTATGAGGGATTGGGACTTATGGATGTTTACTGGATATGTAGGGGGGGATATTCCGTGTGCCCCAACATGGTAAAGGGCTGCCTCCTTCTCAACTATTGACTATGTCTTTGCCTCGAGAACAATCTTTGAGAGCTGTATAAAATTTCAGATTGGTGGTGGCAATAAGGATGATCATGCCATGTCAGAAGTTATTCTGGCCACTGAATATGATTACGCGGTCTCCCTTTATACACACAAATTGTCATCCTAACAGGTAGGCAACAAAATTAGTAAAGTTTGCAAAAGGGGGGAGAATATTGACTAAGAAATTGAGTGATATGGTTGAACAATCCTCCGATTTACAACTGGTGGGATATTGCGACCCACTGAGCTTGCCTTCCCTGCTGATAAACTTAAATCCTGCCATCTCCCAGGTTCAGAAGCCCCATAGGATGCATAAACATACCTTCAGTGTTCAAATTTAGAGAAAAAGAAAGGCATAAGGCAACAAAGGGCCACCCTAAAGAAATCAAACCTTGACATAAAATCCAGAAATGTCTGGACTATAGTTGGACCGAATCATGATTCCACTTCTTACAATCAGGAAACCATCATACAAGAATGGACTTGGGAGGAATATTTTCAGAGGTCTATTGGCCCATAAAACAATCACTCCCAGAAATAGAGGTGATTGCCAAATGGTCCCCAGTCTTTATCCACACTAATATTGACAGCCTAATAAAACAATCATCCTCCTCTAAGGCGGTGAGGCCAAATGGCCTCAGTAATACGATCTTAAAAATGAACCCAGCAATGTGGTTGAGGGTTCTAAAATCATTATTCGATAATATAATCTCGTCCAAGAATTTACCGGAGTCATGGAAACAGTCCGTGGTCATTACTATTCATAAAAAGGGGGATCAGCTTTTAGCATCAAACTATCACCCGATCTCATTCCTGGATGCCAACAGTAAAATCTTTGTCGGCTTAATTTTGGGGGAGATGGAGACATGGGCCAAATCTAAAGGAATAATTCCTAAGCAACAAACAGGCTTCAGGAAGGGCCTATCTACACCATTGAATGGCCCAGTCCTGAGCTGTTTGAGTGCAGACTCCTTCCAGAAGTGTGGCACCCTTCTTTTTGGGATGTGGATCGACCTGTCCCAGGCGTTCAACACTATTAACAGGAATCTCCTGTGGAAGAAATTGGAAGCCTGCGGGGTCCCTCCGAACCTTCTTTCCATTCTAATGGAACTTTACCGGAAAACAATGATGTGAGTGAGATTAACTAGACCAGGGCTACTGTCTGATCCCATTAAGATCAATAAAGGAGTGTGTCAGGGTTGCTTGATAGCCCCTCTTCTTTTCATTATTTTTATAGCTAATTTGTATCTGACGAAGACCCTGGATTCATACTTTTTTCCAAGAAGTTGAAAATTTGTAAGCAATGTACAATTGGTACACAACAATATCAAAATATTGAACAATTTTGATTAGCTGTATGAAAAATGTAATGGCTTCATTCATGCAATTGGATTAGTAATAGACATTTCTATATGATTTTAAAGTTTATTTGGTTGTTGATGATTGCTTATGTCATGCCTGCTTGTGGTATGTAAGAGTGGTATGAAAGTAGTAGATGTTTGTTGATGAATGGTTGGTTAGCAGTATCACAATTCAATTGCGATTAGGAATACAAATGTTTTTTCATTGTTAGGCAAATTATTTATGTTCAATTTGAATTGTGTGATGGTTTTTGGATCACAATATAGACAAAAATAAAGTATTGATTGCTTTATATCCATTGAAAAATTGCTTTTGTTTAAAGGTTTATTGTTATACATGGCCAGAGGCATTGTACTTCTTTTTTTGCGTGATTTGTATCGATGGCTGAAAGAAAAAGGTTTAATAACACCACGAATTGGAAACACTAAAATCAACTGGTTGGCATATGCTGACGACGTTGTGATCCTAGATTACTCCCAGGTTGGGTTGCAATGTTTGTTGCCCGCGTTAGAGTATTATGCCCGTAATAACAACCTAACCATAAACCCAAAGAAGTCCAAGGTACTGATATTTAAACATCCAACAAAGGGAGTTAAAATCTATAATTGGGTATTAGATCAACTCCCAATAGAAATTGTATCAGAGTTGACATATTTGGGAGCCACAATTAATTAGTCCCCAACGAAAACCCATTTCCTCTCTGCCATCAATCTAAAAGCCATGAAAATGGATTCTGTAAATTTTCCATACACCCGCTGGTGAAGTTCTATATAGGCAAGGTTGTCCTAATTATTCTATTTGGTCTGGATACAAACTCAATATCGATGGATGTGGAAAGGGACGTAATAGAGGCAAAATTATGCAACTAAACTCTCAATCTTCCAAACTGTGTTCCAATAGTTTGCCTTAGATACTAACTGGGCCTGTCTTCCTTAAGATCTTGGTTTGAGTGGATGTGGATCTCCCTATATAGGTTAATTTTAGACTGCACTAAGAACTCTCTCTATGAGGAAGTGCCACTCTCGAAGCAGTGTGCAGATAATGGGTTCCTTGTGAAGTTGAAAATTAAATGCTGTGACATACTAGCTAGTGTGGACTGTACAACTGACCTACTTGTCCAAAACCCCTCTAAAGTGAAAGAACGGTTGAAACTATGGGATTGGATAGGCACAGGGGAGGAAATGAGGAAGGCTAAGCTATCAGCTTCATTTTCTGTGATGGGCAAACAAAGGTCGGTTTTACCCTCCTACCTAAAAAAAACTCCAGATCCACTAGCAAGAGCGCTCTTCTTAAGGTTTAGATTAAAACTCCTTCCAACTCTTGAGATTACGGCAATAAGGGACAAAGAAGGGGGTACCAATGACATATGTGATAAGAGCGATGAGAAAGAACGTCAGTCACTTAAGCATCTGTTATCTAATTGTACTGGTACTTGGAACCTGAGAATGGCAAGACTTCAGAGATTTTTCCATGATGTTCTCTGGCTAAACATTAATGAATTTTGGTACAGACTATCATCAGGTCATGACATTTTTCTGACCGCTGAAGTGTTCAGATTTCTGAAGGATTTAAATTTTGAATGCTAATGGAGTTATTTAATATGGGAAGATGTTAAATTGAAGTGCATTTTTATACTAGTTTATGTATTATTTGATTGTTTTATGATTGCTGAGCAATGTTTTTATTTTTCTTATATCTCTTCTCTTTGTGAATATCTTTTTTCCTTTGATAACTGTAATAGTTATGTAAAGTTAATGTTTCATGTTCGAGCATTTTTATATCGAAAGTTTATAACTTGTGTTAAAAGTAAAAATGTGGGCTCAAGCACAAAAGAAAAAAAATGATGTATTTCTGAAGTGTGAGGCACCCCTCCCGGACATGGACGAAGGCCTCCTGCTCCTCTGCACATGATAGGAACCGTTCCTGTCTGCGTGGAGCGCGGAGCCAAAGGCTTGCCTGCAGAGGAATCCATTGGAATGACGGATTCTCAGAAAAATGTTAAATGTATGAACATTTTTGTGAATGTGTTTGCATGAATAAGTACAAGGGTGTGGGTGTGTGTGTGTGTAGGTATATTATGTAATGTGTGTGAATGAGTGGGTGTATGATGCATTGGTGGCTGGGCGTGCGAATGTGAGTGTATGGTGAATGGGCAGGGACAGTGTCTGGGCCTTACAATCTTTTAATTGAAAGGGGCCTCAAGCCTTGGGGGGGCCACAGAAAATGCCCCTATGTTGCTAGTCAGCAGACTTTTAACACAGCAATATATTCCTTTCTAAATTACTTTCCCTCTGGTGCTTTAAATGTGCACTTTGCAGTGCTCACCTTACAAGATGTGTTTGCTGGAGCCCTTCTGGGTGTCACTTCCCTGGGGGGATAATGTTATCCTCTAATTGCCTTTTAACGCCGGGCCCTCTACATCAGCTGCTTGCTGACAAAGGAGGATGTATAGCCTTTCAGTAGACATTTATAGTGTTTTAGCTCCCTGCTGGCTAGCGGTCTCGTGATAATCGGAGTCTATTAACCATATTTTTGTCTCCATTATAATGTATACACTCCATGGCACCATAAAGTGTTTTCCACTTTAAACATGGGGGGGTGTCCCCCACTGATCATGTTGAAATGGGCCCACACCTCTTATGCCGGACCTCTGAATGAGTGCACATGTAAGTGAGCGAGTGAATGGTGTGTGTGCTTGTGTTTAATGCTGAGCTGAAGAGTTGATTTTCGATGATGGTGAGGGGGGGAAGGGAGAGAGGACCTGTGGGGGGCATATGTATAGTATGAAATGTGTGTGAATGAGTGAGTGTCTGATGTATGGGTGTTTGGGTGTGCATGTGTCAGTGTATGTTGTAGGGGTGCATGTGTAAATGAGCAAGTGAATTGTGTGTGAATGTGGGTGTGCTTGTGTTTAGTGTTGGGCTGAAGAGCTGAATTTGGGGGATGGGGAGCAGTGGTGGGAGGGAGAGAGGATGTGTATGGGGCAGGAGGTGCACTACAACGTCATTGTAATGTTAATCCATGATAAAACAGGCATGGTATGTGTTATTCGTGGATAGACTGGAATTTGAGTGCAGCCAGTCTAGTCATTTCGTACTGTGACATGACATTTTTCTACTGGCCTCCTACAATAAAGTAAGCATGAGTGTTATTATCTGGCTTTTCTGGCATTTTGGCGCAGTCAGTCTAGGTATGTCTTACTGTGGCATGACATGTTTTACTGGGCATCATCAAGGTTAGAGCAAACATAAGTGTTAGTATGTGTCTAGACTGACCTACATTTTGCAGCCAGTTTGAACATGCTTTCTCATTGTGACACTGCATTTTTAATGGCAAAAAATTCATTTAATTAAAGCCATAATGCTCCTGTGCACTGTTGGTGATTTGCATCTACTGTTTTTTTTGGATTGGAGTTACCCTACAAAAAAAATTACAAAAGCTCTGGCTTTTTACCCACTTTTACGCAAAAAGTGTACTCTGTAATGTACCATTTTTACCCATTGGTCTCATTTAATTGTGGAGGAAACACCACAAATCCCCTTTGGATGGTTTGGGCTTCCTCCCTACGCTCGGTCACTCAGGCATATTTGTGGAAAATGTTTTTGCCCCTTAAATGAAAAACCTCACCAGCCTGCAATGGGTGAGAGACTGGAGGGTGAATGGGTATGAATGTGTCGATACATGGTTGGGGCCCAGGCAAGGAGCATTGGAACATGGACGATTTCTCACATGTTTTAATGGCATTTGTGGGCCAAGTCAACTTGATAAATGTTACTGCATGGAGGGTTGTTTGGGGTGGTGGTTTATAGCTCAAGGACGCAGGCAGACTGGGCATTTTCTCTGGTGTGGCATGTTTTACTCAAATAAAGAGCAAGACCACATTGATGTGTGTTCTTACATGGTGGGTAGAGGCATTTGCGCAGCAAAACAGGGAAATGTTTCCTTACTGTGACATTGCATGTTTTACTGGCTTTGAGGCCAAAGTCAACTTGAAGAGTATTCTTACAACGTGGTGCGGGAGTTGGGCAAGCATTTGGGCAGTGAGCAATATCATGTTATCTTCCTATGGCAGAAGAATTTTACTGACAATAAGAGAATGTTCGTGCATGGGGATACTGGCATATACTGGGAGAGCCAGCATGAACATGTTTTCTTACGGTATCATTACTGTGCATAAAATTACTGGCCACACACAGAGTTGGCTGGTACATTTCTATACCCGCTTCTATGTTTCTATGCTTGGTGAAAGATTTAAGGTTTTATTAAAAACACATTTACATCTTGCACCTAGTTCAGTGCGCGGTGTGCCCCTGCAGCAGCACACTCATCATCATGCGTACTGTGCATGCATGATGGTCCAGGCCGGCCCCGGGTGTGGTGCCAACCATACGTTCTTGCCCTGCTTGGCAGGGGAGCCTCAGCATGGCTTGCAGGGGTGCCCACACATTTTGTGCTAGCCACTCGCATCACTACGATAGATGAACAGAACATCCCATGTTTTGAATCTGTCTTTTTCTTCGAGTCTTTCATTTTCTTGAGAATTGTCCTAAAATAACACATCGCTCAGTCTAGTCTTAGGGTTGAGTTAACAGTAATTAGGGGCGTCAAAGGGGGAGCAAATATTTGCATTGTGGAAGCTTCCTTCACTGCAGGGCCAAGGAGGCTCACCCAAGGCGTCTTGTGTTCCTTGGCCCAGGCGCACGCCCCGGCACTTATGAGCTGTTTGGGTCTTATTCACTTGTCTAAAAAGGGTGCAGTGCGTGATGTTTTAACATTCAAAAGTAGAGTTTCTCAGAACTTTTTCATCAACCCATTGGGTCATCCTCATCTTGTGTTATGCCTCACAGGTCCAGAAATACCCGCAAGACAGTGCTCCTAAGCCCCTTTCCACAAGGCCCGCGTGATTGTCTCGCATTACGCATGTGAGATGGCTCGGTCCATCTTGCTGAGCGGCCTATCCCTTAAATGTTGCTGTCAGCATCAATTAATGAGATTGGTCTATAAGTTAAACATCTTTCTGTGTCTTTGCCATGCTGTGGGTTAACTCTGATTAATAGGCCTCGTGGATGTTGCCGCCTGTCCTGTTTCCACTGGTGATCTGAAGGTTGTCTGAAGTCATGCTGGGGGTAGAGTTACTTCCAAGCGTTCCCATGTTTCCCGTCGAAATCCACCCAGCCGCACCGGCTCGCCATTTGGCATACAATTAGTCACCTTCAAGGTATTTTTACAGATGAATTGTTTCTTTCAAGTGCCTCTGACATTCCTGGCGAAGTTCTGGAAGAATTTGTTTATTAGGGAATTTGGGGAAAACAGTAGTCTGAAGTTTTATGGTTTTATTCCTATCCAAAATAAAGTAGTCTTTTAGAGAATGTTGTTTTAGATGTGAGCTACTGGAGGACAGTGCGCCTCACAGAAAGAGACTCATTTATATACCAGCTTTGGAAAAGCACATAGGTTTTGGCTGTCATAAAGACTCCATGGCAAATATATCCTACAAAAACATCACATGTGTGGGTGATTCAGAATATTGTGTGGGTTTTGCCACATTGTATTGAGAGTTCTGGCAGTGTGGTTGAAAGCCAAATACATTCGATTTTGGAATCATTCTAGTGCAGGCAACGACAGGAGGCAGCAGGGCAGCTCAGGGGATAGGCTCTAGCTGAACGAGAGGTAGAATATTAATTACATAATTTGATTTCTGCTATTTTATACTTTGTGAGTACAGTATAGGAAAGATTATCAGGCCGATTCATGGAATAATTAGCGCGGCGCAAGTGGGCAAAAACGTGCGAATCGCAGTGGAATAGCGAAAATCGCAGTGCAAGTGCGAAAATCGCACGAAAAGCAGCGCACGTCGATTCATGGAAGGCCGTGCGCGAGAAAACCAGCGGATGTGCGAAAAAAAAGTGCGCGGCGCACGTTGGCGCACAGGCCATCTAACAGCGTGCGCCAGGTCACAGCGAAAATCGCACAGGCCACAGCGAAATTCGCACATAGCGCGGCGCACGCAACAAAAGTAGGTGGAACACGGGCGTAACACTCGGAATGGGGAACAACTTGCCAAAACGTGGGCGTCACGGGGGAAGTACAGGGCACAAGTGCGCGGAACGCCCACACGCTCGCCTACAACACGTATTCATGGAATAGAATAGGGCAAAAAAGCGCACGCTCAAACCAGCGCACAGGCACAAACACGACCGCCACAAGAAAGCAGGCGGTAGCGTCTCTGCGGCTGTAAGAAATGTGCGCCAAAAGGTGCGCCAACAAATAGCACCTATATACTGCCATGATGAATGTCCCATACTGTGGCCCTCCAGGAAAAATGACGTGCAAAGGGGTACCCACAAACACGGACACCCGCTGACAAAAAATACGTGTGCATGTATACCGGGGTGCGCGGGAAGTCTCACACGCGATTTGCAGGGTACGTGCATCACAGGGGTTCGCGTGAAGTAATTCACGTGATCGGGCCTGGGGGAGCGTGCTACGTGTATTTCAGGGGTTCGCGTGAAGTTTCTCACGCGATCGGGCCTGGTGGAGCGTGCTACGTGTATTTCAGGGGTTCGCGTGAAGTTTCACACGCGATCGGGCCTGGGGGAGCGGGCTACGTGTATTACAGGGGTTCGCGTGAAGTTCCTCACGCGATCGGGCCTGGGGGAGCGTGCTACGTGTATTTCAGGGGTTCGCGTGAAGTTTCACACGCGATCGGGCCTGGGGGAGCGGGCTACGTGTATTACAGGGGTTCGCGTGAAGTTCCTCACGCGATCGGGCCTGGGGGAGCGGGCTACGTGTATTACAGGGGTGCGCGGGAAGTTCCACACGCGAATAGCCTGGGCGCGTGTATTTGAGGGGTGCGCGGGAAGTTCCACACGCGAATAGCCTGGGCGCGTGTATTTGAGGGGTGCGCGGGGAGTTCCACACGCGAATAGCCTGGGCGCGTGTATTTCAGGGGTGCGCGGGAAGTTCCACACGCGAATAGCCTGGGCGCGTGTATTTCAGGGGTGCGCGGGAAGTTCCACACGCGAATAGCCTGGGCGCGTGTATTTCAGGGGTGCGCGGGGAGTTCCACACGCGAATAGCCTGGGCGCGTGTATTTCAGGGGTGCGCGGGAAGTTCCACACGCGAATAGCCTGGGCGCGTGTATTTCAGGGGTGCGCGGGAAGTTCCACACGCGAATAGCCTGGGCGCGTGTATTTCAGGGGTGCGCGGGAAGTTCCACACGCGAATAGCCTGGGCGCGTGTATTTCAGGGGTGCGCGGGAAGTTCCACACGCGAATAGCCTGGGCGCGTGTATTTCAGGGGTGCGCGGGAAGTTCCACACGCGAATAGCCTGGGCGCGTGTATTTCAGGGGTGCGTGGGAAATTCCACACGCAAATAGCCTGGGCGCGTGTATTTCAGGGGTGCGCGGGAAGTTTTACACGCGATTTCTGCACGGTACGTGTATTTCAGGGGTGCCGGGGAGTCCCACATGTGATTTGACAGTGTGGGTCCTCCCAGGTGTACCCTGTACACCCTCCACGGCCCCTGCAGGCAGCCCACACCACAGGGGACTACCCTGCATCCCTGGTCATGTCCCGCAGGCAGCCCACCCAACATGGGCATGCCCCCCAGCAAAGGCACATGTCTCCTTGAACTAATGAACACCAACTCATGTTCCCTTGCACCCCCACCCCCCAGCACTGTGGGGCACCTGCCAGCAGGCCCCCACCCATGTCCAACTCATGTCCCCCACCACCCTCACCCCCCAGCACTGTGGGGCACCTGCCAGCAGGCCCCCACCCATGTCCAACTCATGTCTCCCACCACCCCCACCCCCCAGCCACCAGGGTCACCCTCCACCAGGCCCCCACTCATGTCTCCCACCACCCCCACACCCCAGCAGTGCAGGGGCACCCTCCATCAGGCCCCCACTCATGTCTCCCACCACCCCCACACCCCAGCAGTGCAGGGGCAGCCTCCACCAGGCCCCCACTCATGTCACCCACCACCCCCACACCCCAGCAGTGCAGGGGCAGCCTCCACCAGGCCCCCACCCATGTCACCCACCACCCCCACCCCCCAGCCACCAGGGGCACCCTCCACCAGGCCCCCACTCATGTCTCCCACCACCCCCACACCCCAGCAGTGCAGGGGCACCCTCCACCAGGCCCCCACTCATGTCTCCCACCACCCCCACACCCCAGCAGTCCAGGGGCACCCTCCACCAGGCCCCCACTCATGTCTCCCACCACCCCCACAACCCAGCAGTCCAGGGGCACCCTCCACCAGGCCCCCACTCATGTCTCCCACCACCCCCACACCCCAGCAGTGCAGGGGCACCCTCCACCAGGCCCCCACTCATGTCTCCCACCACCCCCACACCCCAGCAGTGCAGGGGCACCCTCCACCAGGCCCCCACTCATGTCTCCCACCACCCCCACACCCCAGCAGTGCAGGGTCACCCTCCACCAGGCCCCCACTCATGTCTCCCACCACCCCCACACCCCAGCAGTGCAGGGGCAGCCTCCACCAGGCCCCCACTCATGTCACCCACCACCCCCACCCCCCAGCCACCAGGGGCACCCTCCACCAGGCCCCCACTCATGTCTCCCACCACCCCCCAGCCACCAGGGGCACCCTCCACCAGGCCCCCACTCATGTCTCCCACCACCCCCACACCCCAGCCACCAGGGGCACCCTCCACCAGGCCCCCACTCATGTCTCCCACCACCCCCACACCCCAGCAGTGCAGGGGCACCCTCCACCAGGCCCCCACTCATGTCTCCCACCACCCCCACACCCCAGCAGTGCAGGGGCACCCTCCACCAGGCCCCCACTCATGTCTCCCACCACCCCCACACCCCAGCAGTGCAGGGGCACCCTCCACCAGGCCCCCACTCATGTCTCCCACCACCCCCACACCCCAGCAGTGCAGGGGCAGCCTCCACCAGGCCCCCACTCATGTCACCCACCACCCCCACACCCCAGCAGTGCAGGGTCACCCTCCACCAGGCCCCCACTCATGTCTCCCACCACCCCCACACCCCAGCAGTGCAGGGGCAGCCTCCACCAGCCCCCACTCATGTCACCCACCACCCCCACCCCCCAGCCACCAGGGGGACCCTCCACCAGGCCCCCACTCATGTCTCCCACCACCCCCCAGCCACCAGGGGCACCCTCCACCAGGCCCCCACTCATGTCTCCCACCACCCCCACACCCCAGCCACCAGGGGCACCCTCCACCAGGCCCCCACTCATGTCTCCCACCACCCCCACACCCCAGCAGTGCAGGGGCACCCTCCACCAGGCCCCCACTCATGTATCCCACCACCCCCACACCCCAGCAGTGCAGGGGCACCCTCCACCAGGCCCCCACTCATGTCTCCCACCACCCCCACACCCCAGCAGTGCAGGGTCACCCTCCACCAGGCCCCCACTCATGTCTCCCACCACCCCCACACCCCAGCAGTGCAGGGGCAGCCTCCACCAGGCCCCCACTCATGTCACCCACCACCCCCACCCCCCAGCCACCAGGGGCACCCTCCACCAGGCCCCCACTCATGTCTCCCACCACCCCCACACCCCAGCCACCAGGGGCACCCTCCACCAGGCCCACACTCATGTCTCCCACCACCCCCACACCCCAGCAGTGCAGGAGCACCCCCCACCAGGCCCCCACTCATGTCTCCCACCACCCCCACACCCCAGCAGTGCAGGGTCACCCTCCACCAGGCCCCCACTCATGTCTCCCACCACCCCCACACCCCAGCAGTGCAGGGGCACCCTCCACCAGGCCCCCACTCATGTCTCCCACCACCCCCACACCCCAGCAGTGCAGGGTCACCCTCCACCAGGCCCCCACTCATGTCTCCCACCACCCCCACACCCCAGCAGTGCAGGGGCACCCTCCACCAGGCCCCACTCATGTCTACCACCACCCCCACACCCCCAGCCACCAGGGGCACCCTCCACCAGGCCCCCACTCATGTCTCCCACCACCCCCACACCCCAGCAGTGCAGGGGCAGCCTCCACCAGGCCCCCACTCATGTCACCCACCACCCCCAACCCCCAGCCACCAGGGGCACCCTCCACCAGGCCCCCACTCATGTCTACCACCACCCCCACACCCCAGCAGTGCAGGGGCACCCTCCACCAGGCCCCCACTCATGTCTCCCACCACCCCCACACCCCAGCAGTGCAGGGGCAGCCTCCACCAGGCCCCCACTCATGTCATCCACCACCCCCACCCCCCAGCCACCAGGGGCACCCTCCACCAGGCCCCCACTCATGTCTACCACCACCCCCACACCCCAGCAGTGCAGGGGCACCCTCCACCAGGCCCCCACTCATGTCTCCCACCACCCCCACACCCCAGCAGTGCAGGGGCAGCCTCCACCAGGCCCCCACTCATGTCTCCCACCACCCCCACACCCCAGCAGTGCAGGGGCAGCCTCCACCAGGCCCCCACTCATGTCTCCCACCACCCCCACACCCCAGCAGTGCAGGGTCACCCTCCACCAGGCCCCCACTCATGTCTCCCACCACCCCCACACCCCAGCAGTGCAGGGGCAGCCTCCACCAGGCACCCACACATGTCCCCCTGCCCCCAGGTCCTGACGATACTCAATCATGGCAGTAATGGGCAGCATACCCAGCACAAACACCCAGGCAAGGATTGCATCCACCCACATAGTGAATGCAATTACATGATACAACCCCAATGGCAAGTCTGTAAATGAACACATGTCTGTCACACACACATACACAATGGGTGCAAGTCAATGTCAAAACCCATATCATGACATGTATGAAACCAATGAGAAAATACCACAAGTGAAAGTTAAAAAGAACATGTATTAAAGATGAAAAATAAGTAAAAGAATCAAACATACAACAATGGCGATAACAAAATAAATGGTCCATGTCCGAGAACAAATGTAAAAATAAAAAAAAAAAAGTAATCCAAAAACAAATGTTGTCCAAAGCAAAATCATGTGGAATTAAAATAATGAAAAACCATTTCCTCATGGTGAACACAATAATGAATAAAAAAAATGTTTCTTCCAAAAGCAAACTATATACACGAAAATTCCAGGGTCCATGAGCCCAACACCATAAATGAAACCTACTACTACCTAATGAAAATAATATATACAAAAAAGTGGCCATTGTCCGAGCGGTCCAAAAAAAAAAGAAATTAATAAAGGAAACCTAACACTAACTAACTAAATAACTATATACAAAGGCAGCGGGCAAGTCCTGCGGCTCACTCGGCGATGTTGCTGGCCAGGGCATCATCGAACTCCATGTCGATGTCCTGGAGGCGGGACTCTGTCCTGGCCCCGAGGTCTCGCAGGGATAACCCCATGTCCAGCTCAAACTCCCTGCGAGCTTCCTCGAGGCACTCAGCCCGCCTCAACGCCCGACGCATGGAGAACTCCGCCCTGACCATGGTGAGCCGCTCCTCTTCTGCCCGCTGCCACTCCGCACCTATCCGCTGGACCAACTGCTCCCACACGGAAGACACCACCATCCCAGGGTTGCCCTGCCCTCCGGCCGATGCCTGCCCCTCTGATCTTGAAGGCCCCGAGCCATGATGCCTCCCACGTCGAGCCTGCTGCTGTCTCCAACGCCACTGCCTCTGCCAGCACGACGGCATCCAGGCTGATGGAAACCAACGACGCCGTCGTGCACGTGCCCTGCCTGATGATGCTGTCACATCTTCCACCTGCTGGGGTCCAGTTGCTGTGTTGTCCACCCCTGCTGGACCTCCGACTCCCAACTGTGGCAGGGATGGGATCCCCACCGAGCTGGCTGCATTGGTCGGGGCAGGTCCACAGGGGGCCCTGGTGGCATCTGGGCCGGAAGACGGCAAGGAGAACGACTGGTGTATAACCTGCACAGAGGAGGAGAGGGCCGCCAGATTGGACAACACATGCAGAAAACCCCCGAACATGGCCGATCCCAATTGGGCCACGTCGGCACGGTGCACTTCGTGATGACGTGCGTCGTCCTCCCGGGAAGCACGCACGGCATCACGAATAACAGCCGTGCGCATCGCGACCCCAATCAGGACCTTCTCCACACGGCCAGGGGTTCCCACGTCCGCAGGTGGAGGGGAGTCAGGTGACATGGACATCCCCTCTACCTGCGGACGGGCCTGGGACGGGGCATCCCTGCTGGTGCATGGTGGTGCACTCACAGGGTCAGGGACAGCGACATGCACAGGCCCCTCCACGGTGACCTGTGCTGCCTCCTGCCCCTGGCCCTGGACTGCACCACTTGCACCAGCAGGGATGCCCCCACCAGGCCCCATGTGTGCCCCAGTGGCGGCCTCCTCCTCCTCTGTGCAAACCACCAACCTGGATGGCTCCTCACCGTCTCCCACCGTAGTAGGCCCCTGTGGGGGCTCACCCACCCCTTCCGCTGCAGCCGTGGGGGCATCCCCGCCGCCTTGCTCCACAGCGCCGTCTCCGCCCTCTTCTTCACTAGCCGCTGCGTAGAGGGAGACAAAGAACACAAGCATCAGGGCACTGTACAATGGTCCCCTAGACAGGAAGCAATAGCAGATGAACACCACTGTCAAAGTACACTTCCATCATGTCCCTCCACAACACATGGGTCAGTCCAGGCAAAACACACACAGTAACAGGCATGGTGCATGCCATGGACATTTCCATGCATGTCCAATGGACTCTTGAAACATTCAATGATATGTAACTCACATGCATCATGGCTCATGCCTATCACATGCACACACTTCACCTCAGTCACATCCATCTGGCCCCAAACACACCAAACACAGCGGATACAAGGGTAATTTGGCTGCTTCACTGAATCTGTGCATTGTCACACACATGTGTCATGCATCCATGGCATGCACAAGTCACAGACACGCAGGTCAGGCACACAGACATGGCTTCCATATATGTACCTGGCATCAGCACCCATCCCTCACCCCCACCCATGTCCAGGTACAGAGACTGGCATGCTCTCATGTTCAAAATCTGCATAGGGCTCCCCATGCGGCATTTGAACACATGCAACAACCATGTGGGTCACACATCACTGGTCGCACATGCATTACCATGATGTCCCTGCACACATACATGCATACATGGCCTATGGCACACATACAGGCAAGTATCATAGAACCAGCACACCGCAACATGCCCTGTCTCACACAGTAATGCTTGGACACTTACCCCTCAACTCCAGACGGGCCTCCCTCTCAAGGATCTAGGCGTGGAGGGCTGGGCGTACGCGTTCCAGGACCCTCATCTGGATGGAACTCATGCGGCCCCGGCCCCCCTCCACGAGGCGCCGGGCCTTCACAAGGGTCCTGGACCTCAAGTCCTCCCAGCGCTTCTTGATCTTCAGGACGTCGCAGGTTGCCACCCCCTCCGCGCTGATGGCAACCACACAGTCGGCCCAGATCCTCTGCCGTCCTTCCTTGCTGGCGCGGGACGATCCAAAGAGGGCATCATACTGCCCCAGGACATGCTCCACCAGGACACCAACTTCGGTGTCAGTGAAGCTGGTGCCCCTCTGCCCCTCTGGCCTGGGGTTGCCACTGGTGCCAGATGTGGAAGTGCCCGACATGGCAACCCCAGAGGCAGGTGTGGGTGGGCAACTGGGTCCTGGGGCTGGGCTGTGGAGCGATGTAATCCCAGTCGGGAGTCTTCAGTTCCAGCAGGGGTGGACACAGCAACTGGACCCCTGCAGATGGCTGATGTGCAGGCACCAAATGGCAGGGCACGGTGGCAGCAGGCAGGCAGGCAGGCAGGCAGCAGCAGATGGCACGTGGGAGGCTGCTCGGGGCACTGGGGGGCAGTAACTCGGCCTTCTAGGCAGGAGCGTGGTCTTCCGTGTGTTTTCGCGTGGCCAGCTTGATACGGAGTGATTTGGCACGTGAAAATCCTGCACGTCAGCGTGAAATCCGAGGAAAGGCCCTTAGCGCGTAAGCGCGTCAGCACGCATACGCGATTCTATTGGACCAGAGTCCCTCAGCGCGTAAGCGCGTCTGTGACGTGACCCGCACGGGTGTTCCCCACTCAGCACATGATGACGGGGCACACGTGGAAATACTGCACGTCAGAGTGTCATCGCGTGTAATTGGACAAAAGTGCGCGTACACGCGATTGGCCTATGTACGTGTATTTAATGGGTGCGCGGGCACTTACACACGCAAGTATGTCCGCGAACCTGTATCCCGTGGTGCGTGTGAATTTCCACACGCTATTGGACTGGGAACTGGATTCCAGGGGTGCGCGGGTCACACGCTCGCCTAGAACACGCGCAAAGCATAAATTTGCGCACTTTAACAATAACAAGCTCAGACGCCAGGATGAACATACCGTTCCTAGCAGCAGTGGCAGTGGGCCACCAAAGGAGGATGAGGAGGATAGTCAGGGCCAGAATATTCACACCCAGAACCAGCCTTTTCGGGATGCCTGATGACCAGGTGTATGGGAGGTACAGGTTTCCACCACACATTATACTGGACCTGGTGAGTGAGTGGGAGGATGACCTCACATCACCCACCCTGTGCTCCCAAGCACTCAGCCCCCCGGAGAAGGTCCTCAATGTACTGCACTTCTTAGCCACTGGATCATTTCAGCGGACAAGTGCCATAGTGGGTGGGGTGTCACAGGCCACCCAGTCACGCTGCCTACACCAGTTCTTGAACATCATGACTGCACGCCCATCAGTCCGCAGGCACATATACCTGCCCAGAACACCTGCAGAAAGGCATGCTGCCGCCCTGGATTTTTACGGTGTGGCACGATTCCCCAAAGTGCTAGGTGCCATCGACTGCACCCATGTGGCTCTACGTCCCCCCAGGGCATCTGAGCACATCTATTGGAACCGCAAGCATTGGCATTCCATCAACGTGCAGGTAGCATGTAATGCCAAGGGAATCATCACCTCAGTATATGCCAACTATCCCGGCTCCACCCACGACAGCTTCATTTACCGAATGTCCACCCTAAGCCGGGACCTAGAAGCTGGGCGGCATGGCGATACATGGCTGCTTGGTGAGTATGTATGCCACTGCACATGCATGCATGTTGGATACTGAGCAAGGTCACAACCCCACCAATGATACCAATCACCACCTCCACAGGGGACAGTGCCTACCCTCTCAGCCCCCACATGATGACGCCAATTCGGAACCCCACCACGCCACCCGAGGTAAGATATAACACAGCCCACATTACAACCCGGGGCATAGTGGAGCGCACATTCGGAGTGCTAAAGTCACGCTTTCGCTCCCTTGACCGTTCTGGTGGGCAGCTGTTATACGCTCCCCCAGTAGTGTGCAGGATCATAGTGGCAGCATGTGTCCTGCACAACGTTGCAACACGCCGGGGCCTGGCCGTGGACATGGTGGTGGCCCCACATCCCCAACCACATGCACAGCCACTGTGCATGGGAGGGGAAAGGGCACGGGGGGAGGCAGCCCGTACACAGCTAGTGGCTAATTACTTCACATAGAAATCACACCCCTGTGGAGTGCACACTGCCCTGGCACATTCCATCTGACAATCAATGATGACTCAACCTGACACTGATCCTGAATGTCTGGAGAATGAACCGTGAATACCATATCAGCCTGAGATTGTTCACCTGGAAGTGTCACAATGTGTGCATCCCTACCCACACAGACACCACCAATGCAGTTTTGTGAAGTTACACATTCAAGCAGCTAAAATGATTACCCACTTGCAAAATGCAACAAGGGGACAGTGCCATGTCAGCCAACCCAACCCCAGCACCGCCACACGACACACCGTGCCATGTCATGCTAATTGCAGGTAAACAAAGTAATCCCCACAACATGACACTAGTCTCACTATGTACAGTGTCCCTATTAGAAACCTGCAACACCTGAAATGCTCACAGCAATGCCGGACCAACAACATACTTGAGCACGTAGTACCATTAACATGACATCACAAATGTTACATATTAGTAGTCTCACCACCTGGAAATGCCTGCACTCCCACCACTACCAACTGTGCAGTGTTGGCGCCATGTAGAGTTGTAGGTGCACTGCTGCCAACATGGACCCCATCTCCAGACTAGAGGTCCTTGTGTAGACATGAGGAAGGGACCTGCAAATTGGGAGGTAGACACAGAAGATGAGTTACACATCAATGCAACATGCAGTGTACAACACAACAGCAATATGCACTAGGAATGTATACACAGTATTGACTACAGACTGCCCACACAGCTCATGGGAGTCCAACGTCACTGTGTAATTCACTGTCACTTGGGCACACCCTTTGCAAGCCCATGGAAACGGGAAGCAGGAGGGGTGTGTGTGACTCAAACCCAAGCATCTGAACCAAATACATTACAAGCCTGCATGTGCCCAGCCACAATGCAGCGTATGCCCACAGGAACCACGGAAGCCAACAAATCGTCCCAAAAAATAGGGAATAAAATAAATAACAATAAAAATAAAAATAAGAAACAATCAAAAATGGCCATTGATGGGCCCGGGGGGGTTGGGGAGGCCACCCAGGAGGTCCGAGGACAGGATGCACACCAGAACCCACCTGCGTGGATCCTGGGAAAATAAAACACTTCCATGGGCTCATGGCCCACACGGCTACCCTGTTGTGGGAGTATCACTGCTGTCGCTATTATCACCCTGTGCAGCTGCATCCGGTGGTGGTTGCACTATGGGAGGCAGCCCACGCAAGGCCCTAGTCTGCTCCTCCATGGCTGCAAGCATGTGGGTGTGGTAGGTCTGGTTCTGGAGGATGAGTGTGCGGAGGTCCCCATGCAACAACTCACGGGATGCCCGGACCTCCGCCCTCGTTGCCTGCATCTCAGCTGAGAGCGTACGGGTGAGATGCTCCAGCTGCTGTTCTGTCCTTTGGTGTGTTGAAGCCTCAAGCTCAACAAGAGTCGTCCTGAGGTGAAGGAGCTCCTGCCTCATGGCTTCCCTGTGGCCCTGGGACTCAATGGAGATGGCCTCCTGCAGAGTCGCCAGTGCCGCCCGCCTGTCCCTGTTGGACCCCAACATGTCCTCCCTGTGTGACTGGCAGATGGAGTCGGTTGCCTGCTCTAGTCGCTCCATCAGCCTTTCTGGGGGGACAATGGAAGTGGCCACCCTATCCATGGCCTGAGCCATCATCTCGGATGATGCAGCCTGTTGGGTTGCCATACCGTAAATGGATTGCTCCCATGCGGTATTGCCGGGTGGCGTACGGCCACCACGTCGGCGGGCACCACACCTGTCTGGGGCAAGGTGAACTGCGCCTTGCTGTGCCGGCACTGCCTGAGGCTGCAGGACTGCATTCCCCCTCTGATCTGCTGGCCCAGGAACAGGATCAGATGTCGCGGAGTGTGACCCTGCATCCGTAACCACCGAAGGCGTAGCTGCCAACACTGACATCCCCATGGAGGGTTCTGACCCTGGTGCAGGTGGGTGAGACAGAACAGAATCCCTCCCTGGAACACTCACCTGCGACGGCACGTAGGTCTCATCCGAATCAACACCTGAGTACAGCTCGGGGGAGGTGCAGCCAGAGACACCCCTTGAGAGCACGACCTGCAGCACTTGTGGGTTCTCCCCCACCACCACACCACGTCCCTCACTGGTGGTTGGTCGGCCCTCGGACCCCTCCTGGGTCTGCACCATCTCCACAACCCCAGCAGTATCAGGTGCGTCTTCCCCTGCAAAGACATGAAAACAAAGAAATGGAAACAGGCATTAGCAGCATGGCACACAATGAGGGCTGAGAAGCAAGAGAACCAGTACTTGATTGACACATGTCCCACATGACTAAAACCCTCCCATGCATGCACCCTCACTGCGTATGAAGTGCAGGCAAATGGCACACACTGATGACACCAAGATGGAAAATGAACAAATTTTCTGCATGCTGCCTGGCAGTGGCATCACACATTGGCCTGTGATTGCCAGGTGAAACACACATGCCATCACACAGATGGCATGTACCATTGCTATTGAGTGAAGATGGAGAGGAGGGCAGCACCTATTCATTCAGTCCAGTTCCCGCATGTAATTGCTTTTCTAATTCTAACAGGTCAGATTTTTCACCTGGAGCTGCCAGTCTGAAATGGTCCAATTGCACAGGGACATGTGTGTACAAATGATATCCAGGTAACAAAGTCACTCCACTTCACCATTGCCATGTCAGACATGTGACTAGTGGACAGCGACATGGCTAGTAAAAGTGGGGGAATGCAAACAATCTGACTGAATGAACAGTGAAAAATAAGCAACAATGTTGTGGCAAGGTGACACTTCAAGGGCAACTGGCGTGCAGTTGGGCTAGATGTCTACTGTTGGCAGAAGGGATACTGCTATGGCCAAATGCAGCTGCGCAGGAAGTATTGCATGAAGCACATGGCTGACCCATACGACTCAGGCGCACACACTCTCACCTGGCACACAAACAGAAGCCCTCACACACACACCATGCACATGGATGACACACACATGCATGTTCACTCACCGGACAATGCCTCGTAATCAGCCAGATCTCCCACGCCTTGGATATGTTCCTCTGTGACGTAGGTCCCAGCGACTGACTTATGTGGAGTGAGTTCCATGTCTACTACTGGAGACCCACCTCCAGTCACTAGAGTTGCGGCATGACTTGAGGCCAGCTTACTCTTTGCCCTGCGCTTTAGGTCATTCCAGCGCTTATAGCAATCATTGGCTGTGCGCCTCACGATTCCAAGGGCACTTACGATGTCCGCAACGGTCTGTCAGTGTGCCTGGCGTTGTGCAGGTGTGGTCTTGGATCCTGCAACAATGACCATCTCGTTGTCATGTCCGGACACATACTGGACAAGTGCATTCAGTTTGTCATCCGTGAAGCTGGGCTTCCTGGACGGGCCGGACTGTGTAGCCGTGTCTGGACATCACCCTGTGCCGGACGAGCACTCTTCCTCTTCCGCTTGGAAGGTGGTGGTGATCCTGAGTGTCCTGCGCCGCTCTGGACACTAGGGGCAGGAGCCCTGGTGGACTCTGTATCAGGAGTGTGGGATTGCACACTCAGCATGGGAGTTGGTGCAGGCATTGGCTCTGGTGTGATGGTGTCAGGGGGAATGTCAGCAGCATGGACTAGGACCGACACTGTCCTGGCTGGGTGTGTGAGGGCTGGGGTGGATGGAGCCGCAGCTGCCCCTGCAGCCTCTCCGCCCTGCCTCCTTGGTGCAGCAGATGACCTTGCTGCCCCAGATCCACGTGGCATGATGGCATCAACGTGCACCAGCGCACGTGTCGTAGCCCTGCTGACCTGGAAGTCAGCCATGGAGTCAGCCAGGTCTGGTGCCACAATGGGCTGGTACAACAAGGGCTGAGCATGGATGGTGTCAGCCACATCAGCCTCAACGGGAGGGGGGGAGGGGGGGGTTATGGGTGCCCGTGACTGGTCCTCCACACATGGGGGGACAGGCTCACCCTGCAAGTTACGACCACGTCCCCTACCGGATCCACCACGGCCACCACTTGTGGCTCTTCCACCTTTGCCACCCTTACGGAATCCTCGCCTCCCAGCCATGGCACTGATGTTAATGTGCGTATGGGAGTGGATGTAGACTATTGTCCTGGGCAATTGGGGGTCAAAGGGGTTGGGTACCAGATGGTAATTGTACCCTAGTGCTCTAGCAAGGCTGAATGTAACCCCTGGGGAAAGATGACGGGTCACGCAACGCACAGGAGGCCCAAAAAAGGGAGATGACGTGCACGCAACCCCTCCTAGACCACGTGTGCAGAAAGAAAAACCTGCACTATGCTGTGGCACCCAGTAACACAAGAATGAACGTATGCGTGTCACACGCAGCCTAGAATGACCTCTGAAGGGGTAGGCTACACACGGGGCAAGCACAGATGTTAGATACGTGCGTGACTCACCGTCTGCCTGGTAAACGAGCTTGTAAAAGGAGCACGTTTGGTTGGCAACACCCCCGCCAAAAGAAGATTTGTACGCTGTCTGAGGAGACAGGACAACAGTAGATGGGAACACTGTTTGAGGGAACAGGCCCAGGTAAACCAGTAAAAGAGAAAAAAGAGAAAAAGCTGTCAGAGGTAACAGGGAATACGAACTTGAAACGCCGTGAAGTAAATCGCGTGTGAAACGACAAGAAGTACAGATTCACCCACTCGCTCTCCACGAAAAGCACGTACAAGGAAAACGTGTTCTACACGTACCTTTTATACAGGCCCACACGTCCAGCGTCACTTACGCGGCGTGTACGCGCTAGGGCCATTTCCACCAATTACATGCTTTGTCACTTCTGCCGTAGGGCCATTTCCACCAATTACAGGCTTTGTCACTTCTGCGTGTAGGGCCATTTCCACCAATCACACGCTTTGTCACTTCTGCGTGTAGGGCCATTTCCACCAATCACACGCGATTACACTCTGACGTGCAGTCTTTCCACGTGTGCTCTGTCATCACGTGCTGTGTGGGAAACACCTGTGCGGGTCACGTCACAGACGCGCTTACGCGCTGAGGGCCTTTCCTCAGTTTTCAAGCTGACGTGCAGGATTTTCACGTGCCAAATCACTCCGTACCAAGCTGGCCACGCGTACGCACACGGAATACCACGCTCCTGCCCGGAAGGCCGAACTACTGCCCCCCAGAGCCCGAGCACGCTCCCACCTGCTGCTGCCTGACTGCCTGCTGCCCCTGCACTGCTGGGGGGTGGGGGTGGTGGGTGACATGGGTGGGGGCCTGGTGGAGGCTGCCCCTGCACTGCTGGGGGGTGGGGGTGGTGGGAGACATGGGTGGGGGCCTGGTGGAGGATGCCCCTGCACTGCTGGGGGGTGGGGGTGGTGGGAGACATGGGTGGGGGCCTGGTGGAGGCTGCCCCTGCACTGCTGGGGGGTGGGGGTGGTGGGAGACATGAGTGGGGGCCTGGTTGAGGGTGCCCCTGGTGGCGGGGGGGTGGGGGTGATAGGGGACATGAGTGGGTGCCTGGTGGAGGCTGCCCCTGCACTGCTGGGGGGTGGGGGTGGTGGGAGACATGAGTGGGGGCCTGGTGGAGGGTGCCCCTGGTGGCGGGGGGGTGGGGGTGATAGGGGACATGAGTGGGTGCCTGGTGGAGGCTGCCCCTGCACTGCTGGGGGTGGGGGTGGTGGGAGACATGAGTGGGTGCCTGGTGGAGGCTGCCCCTGCACTGCTGGGGGGTGGGGGTGGTGGGAGACATGAGTGGGGGCCTGGTGGAGGGTGCCCCTGGAGCCGGGGGGGTGGGGGTGATAGGGGACATGAGTGGGGGCCTGGTGGAGGCTGCCCCTGCACTGCTGGCGGTGGGGGTGGTGGGAGACATGAGTGGGGGCCTGGTGGAGGGTGCCCCTGGTGACTGGGGGGGTGGGGGTGATAGGGGACATGAGTGGGGGCCTGGTGGAGGCTGCCCCTGCACTGCTGGGGGGTGGGGGTGGTGGGAGACATGGGTGGGGGCCTGGTGGAGGGTGCCCCTGGTGACTGGGGGGGTGGGGGTGATAGGGGACATGAGTGGGGGCCTGGTGGAGGGTGCCCCTGGTGACTGGGGGGGTGGGGGTGGTGGGAGACATGAGTGGGGGCCTGGTGGAGGGTGCCCCTGGTGGCGGGGGGGGTGGGGGTGATAGGGGACATGAGTGGGGGCCTGGTGGAGGGTGCCCCTGGTGACTGGGGGGGTGGGGGTGATAGGGGACATGAGTGGGGGCCTGGTGGAGGGTGCCCCTGGTGACTGGGGGGGTGGGGGTGGTGGGAACATGGGTGGGGGCCTGGTGGAGGGTGCCCCTGGTGACTGGGGGGTTGGGGGTGGTGGGAGACATGAGTGGGGGCCTGGTGGAGGGTGCCCCTGGTGACTGGGGGGGTGGGGGTGATAGGGGACATGAGTGGGGGCCTGGTGGAGGCTGCCCCTGCACTGCTGGGGGGTGGGGGTGGTGGGAGACATGAGTGGGGGCCTGTTGGAGGCTGCCCCTGGTGAGTGGGGGGGTGGGGGTGGTGGGAGACATGAGTGGGGGCCTGGTTGAGGGTGCACCTGGTGACTGGGGGGGTGGGGGTGATAGGGGACATGAGTGGGGGCCTGGTGGAGGGTGCCCCTGCACTGCTGGGGGGTGGGGGTGGTGGGAGACATGAGTGGGGGCCTGGTGGAGGCTGCCCCTGGTGAGTGGGGGGGTGGGGGTGGTGGGAGACATGAGTGGGGGCCTGGTTGAGGGTGCCCCTGGTGGCGGGGGGGTGGGGGTGATAAGGGACATGAGTGTGGGCCTGCTGGAGGATGCCCCTGCACTGCCGGGGGGTGGGGGTGGTGGGAGACATGGGTGGGGGCCTGGTGGAGGATGCCCCTGCACTGCTGGGGGGTGGGGGTGGTGGGAGACATGGGTGGGGGCCTGGTGGAGGATGCCCCTGCACTGCTGGGGGGTGGGGGTGGTGGGAGACATGGGTGGGGGCCTGGTGGAGGCTGCCCCTGCACTGCTGGGGGGTGGGGGTGGTGGGAGACATGGGTGGGGGCCTGCTAGAGGCTGCCCCTGCACTGCTGGGGGGTGGTGGGAGACATGGGTGGGGGCCTGGTGGAGGCTGCCCCTGCACTGCTGGGGGGTGGGGGTGCAGGGGGACATGAGCAGGTGTGCAGGGTAGTCCCCTGTTTTGTGGGCTGCCTGCAGGGGCCGTGGAGGGTGTACAGGGAACACCTGTGAGGACCCACCCAGCCTAATCGCGTGTGTAACTTCCCACGCACCCCTGTAATACACGTACCAAGCCAAATCGCGTGTGAGAATTCCCGCGCACCCCTGAAATACACGTACCCTGCTGAAATCGCGTGTAAAACTTCCCGCGCACCCCTGAAATGCATGCGCCCAGGCTATTCGCGTGTGGAACTTCCCGTGCACCCCTGAAATACACGCGCCCAGGCTATTCGCGTGTGGAACTTCCCGCGCACCCCTGAAACACACGCGCCCAGGCTATTCGCGAGTGGAACTTCCCGCGCACCCCTGAAATACACGTAGCACGCTGGGAGACATGAGTGGGAGCCTGGTGGAGGCTGCCCCTGCACTGCTGGGGGGTGGGGGTGATAGGGGACATGAGTGTGGGCCTGGTGGAGGATGCCCCTGCACTGCTGGGGGGTGGGGGTGGTGGGTGACATGGGTTGGGGCCTGCTGGCAGGTGCCCCACAGTGCTGGGGGGTGGGGGTGGTGGGAGACATGAGTCGGGCATGAGTGGGGGCCTGGTGGAGGCTGCCCCTGGTCGCTGGGGGGTGGGGGTGGTGGGAGACATGAGTGGGGGCCTGGTGGAGGCTGCCCCTGCACTGCTGGGGGGGTGGGGGTGGTAGGAGACATGGGTGGGGGCCTGGTGGTGGGTGCCCCTGGTGGCTGGGGGGTGGGGGTGCAGGGGGACATGAGCAGGTGTGCAGGGTAGTCCCCTGTTTTGTGGGCTGCCTGCAGGGGCCGTGGAGGGTGTACAGGGAACACCTGTGAGGACGCACCCAGCCTAATCGCGTGTGATAATTCCCACGCACCCCTGTAATACACGTACCCAGCAAAATGGCGTGTGATAATTCCCACGCAACCCTGTAATTCACGTACCCTGCCAAATCGCGTGTGATAATTCCCGCGTACCCCTGTATTACACGTGCCCTGGCTAATCGCATGTAAGACTTCCCGCGTACCCCTGTAATACACGTTCCCTGGACACACGTTCCCTGGACAATCGCGTGTTGAACTTCCCGCGTACCCCTGTAATACAGGTTCCCTGGACAATCGCGTGTTGAACTTCCCGCGTACCCCTGTAATACACGTTCCCTGGCACCCTGGCTAATCGCGTGTATAACTTCACGCGTACCCCTGATACGCACGTTACCCGCTTTGCGTTCCTTGTTTGGCAGCCCTGTAAACTGGTCCAGGGTTAGCGCAGCCCTTTGCGATGATTTAGCGATTTTGATGGCTTTTCCTTGCGCGAGGGCGTTCTTGGGGGCGTTACTGGCGCTGCTGCAGGGTCGCTGCGATACTCTGCGCCACGGCTGGTTTGGGAGCCTAAAATCCATGAATACGCTGTGCGCGGAAATCGGTTTTAGCGCACGAACCTGGCGCAGACAATCGCACGCGGACACTCTGCGCCAGCCGCTTGCGACACTTTTCTGCGAAATTCTATGAATTACCCTGTTAGTCTTCCTTTTTAATTTTATCTTAATTAAATTATTATTTTATTTGTAAGTGTCTTTGTAAAGGTTTTGTATTAACCATAAACAAATAAAAAATTAAAAAATAGGATGTAGTTGATGGAGAAGACGAGAATTAAAATATTATGGGCCTCATTAGGACTCAGGCGCTAAACCATGGTGCTATTAGCACCATGGTCCATGCCGGAGGCCGCCATGGTGGAATGGGGAATTACCACCCCATTCCGAGGTTGGCGGGGCGGTAATTCCCCATGCCGCCATGGCCCTTCCCCATTCCCATTTTTGGGCTCAATGGGAATGGGGAAGGCGCTAATTACGGTGCCACATATTGCGGTACCGGAATTAGCACCAAGGTCCCTTTGCGGGTCCCTACTTTAACGGCTGGTAAAACCAGCCGTTAAGGTCGGGTCACACAAAGGGACCTCGTAATTAGGTGCTAAGTGTTTAATGGCGCCGCAGCCTTTTACGGTGCCGTTAAACACTTAGCGCCTGGGTCATAATGAGGCCCTACATGTATAGAGAGAGAGAGAAAACAAATAGGATTTATTTGAGATAGAGAAAGCAAAAGAAAGATGGATTTAGTTCAGCGAGAGGTAGAATATTTAAACCAGCTTTGGTTGGAGAAATAGTACCAAAAAAAGGTTTCGGTTGAGTAAAATGTAGTAAATTAAAATAGGGTTTAGTTAAGGTGAGTTTTCACAACTGTAGGATAATTGGCCTTCTTTTTGAACTTACTACTAGGGAAGGAGAGAACCCCAGTGACCACCTTGCATGACATATATACATGAAATTCCGGATGGAGTGAGGCGTACTCCGAATAATTGGTGTCAGTCAGGAGACTATATTGAGGGATTGTGTTAGGAGCACCCAGCAGGGCTTGCACCGTCACGCGGCACCGCCTCTCTTACCTAGTGTGTCCTGGTAGCAGTAACTGCGTTGGCAGCTCCGCCTGTGGGTGGCTGCCGCAGGGAGACATGGGGTAACGTGGCAGATCCACGATTCACTGAGCGGTGGCTCGGTGGCTGGTGCAGGTGCTGCCATGATGGTAAGGGCCCGTCGTGGCAGAGGCCCCACCCCTAAATTGCGAGCAGCGCAACTCGGCATCCCCATTGACACATAGCGAGCACATGTGGGCTAAAAAAAGCCATTCATGGAGCAGAGGCCAATGTGTCTTAACGCTTCAGCTGGCCCTGTGTTCCACCTTGCGCCTGCCAGGGTTTCTTGCCTGCCTTGACTCCTCTCCTTCCCCCGGTCCCTGCCCAACCCAGTCTACGTTCATCCTCTTCCGGGTTCCGCTTGCCTGGCCCAGTTCTTGTGGGCTCAACCCGCCTTCTTCTGGCTTCCGTTAGCCCTGCTCCATTCCCCTTGCCAGTGTTTCTACCCTGGCCATGACCTCTCTAGCCTGGCCTGCCCTATGCTCCTGTGGTGCCTTCTGCTCAGTCCTCCAACTCTCATGGATCTCCTGCCATCCCTTGCAGCCCCGGAGTAACTGCCAAATTGGACCTAAGTGCTTGCTGGAACTTCTTTGCTACCACCTTACCGGATTCCCTGTCAGTGTCCAGCACTGTTTCTGTGCCGGGGAAATGCTGGGAATGCCAACGCGTGGCATAAGGAATTCCTCCGGAGATCCCACGACTGTCCAGTTCCCTCGGGTTTCCTTGGGGCGCCACTGCAACGCCACCAGATCCACAAGATAGAAAAGGGACTACAGGTACCCAGCGCAAGCGAGCTCTAGTACTTGACTGGCTGTGAATCATTGTGACAGCTTTTTGAGACAACACAAAATTATAGTTGCTTGCGAAAAAAATGTCTTAGAATTGTTTGGCTGCAGGAGGAGATTACGTTCAGTGGCTGTAACTAAGTGGGACAACTTTTTGTGATGAGATAACATATGTGTTGCTGTGTAGAATAAGCCTTATGATGCATAGAGGCAGGAGTAGATCATGCCCAGTGGCTGTAAATCAGTGTGCCATCGTTTTCTTTTATTATGAAAGAAAATATCTGTTGCTGGCAAAGAAAAGTTCTTTGCATTCTTGGGGGTCAGGAATAGATTTTATTAATTGGCTATTACTGAATGGGCCATGTTAGTATTACTGGGGAGCAGAGAATTCCAGTGGCTGCCTTGTGTGATATACACACACAACATTTCTTGTAAGTTGGCGGAGCATCCCAATGTGTCTAGAACCCATAAACATGTGAGGAGGGAGCCAGAGGGTGTTCTACAAGAGCTGCAGCAGAACTGGGCATGACACATTTAAGGCATTCATTCTCCATTCAGAAGAACCTTATGTGCCAGGGTTAGCTCATGAAGTGCAGTCAGAGGGGGAAGAGGTTCAGTCTACTATATCTTTGGGGCAGAAGCGGAGAAGTGCATATTGCATCTACTAATAAAATGGAAAGAACAAAGCAAAGTGTAGAGGGTCACAGGGGCGTTGCTAGGGGGGGGCTGAGGGGGCTATAGCCCCTGATCTTTTGGTTGTAGCCCCGTATAGAATCTCAGGAGCTACAGCCAAAAGTCTAGCTAGCCCCCAGTCCCAACAGTTCCGACATCAGCTTAGCCCCGGGTCATTTCCAGATCTAGCAAAACCCCTGGAGGGTCATGTTTAGCCAGCGTAACCAACAAACAATGTAGAGCAGCAGGATATAGGAGGTCCCTAATATCCATCACCCACATCCAATGAGTCTAAGAAAATCGATATGATGCGCTAGATAACGGTTATGAACCATTCAGGTCCAGGCAGAAGAAACACGTGATTCTGTAAAGCACTGATACCCAGTAAGGGGAGGACATTTCCAGACAAAGATGGTGGTGGGAGAAAACCTACTCCCCCACCTGGTTACAAATACTTTCAAGCACAACTCGTTAGACCTGAAAGTGCAAAATATCCGCACGTGGTAGCCAGACCACCAACACTACCACCTTGGTATTCCCATGAGCTTAATAGGTCAACTCTTAGCTCATCCCAAAAATCCAAAGTGTGAACATTTTTTAACCAGGATAAATGACAATAACATCTCACCATCTGCAAGAGAAGTGAGTGCTGGGTGAACCCTTTGGCCAACTTGAGTATCACATCTTAGTGGGGCCATGTGATGCAGCATTACTCTCAGGACTAGGCTAACCACACAAGGCCTTCACTGCAATCCTCTGCTAGCAACCAATCACCATAACATCCCCATCCCTTACTGTCACCCCAGAAAACATTTCTGATGTGCCAATGTTATTACTGTGTTACCAGCTGATATTATGTAATATGATAAGTCATTTATGACGTGCCTGCACACAAGTGTTTCTAGGCACAACAAGACAAGGAAGGGAAGACAGAAGGAGGATAAACAACCATCTTACTAGGCCTTGTGTCATTCAGATCGTGCAAGTGCACGGGTGGGGGGGTGGTGTGTGAGAAGTGCCAGGGGGGAGGGGAGAGGAAAGTGTAAAGGAGTTAATAAATGCTGCCATGGAGGTGGCTCATAAGTGCAGAGAGTCAGGGAGTGTAGAGCCCTCTTCCTACAACGATACTACCCTAAGGACTAGGTCAGTGTGATGGAGGCCCTTGAGCATAAATGAAAATGATCTCAAGTTTGCATGATGCATGACAGAGTGCTGTCTTGTATGAACCTCTTGCCACATTTTTTAAAAGCCATGTAGTCCTTCAGGAGTAGTGTTGACCACTGCATGGGAATTCACAGTCAATGTTACTTTTCATGCAAGGCTGTTCCAGAGTCGGATGTCCTGGCCCTTTCCACAGCGGGACAGGCACTAGATCGGTACAATGGCCAGAAAGTCCACTTCGCTATGGACATGTGAACCAGTGGACAGAACATTGACTACATTCCTATGACCATCCCTTACCCTGCCATCAGAGAGCGTTCCCGAACCTGAGTATGCAATGATTTGAAGGCTAAGGCCACCGAGGAGTAAACATCATGGAGAAGGTGGAGGATGTGGCGGTGCTATGGCTGAGCCCACTGCACCTACAGCTGTGCTGTGTTTCTGACGACGATGGGTCTAATATCCTTGCCGCCCTACACATTGGCAATACATTGCATGTTCCTTGCTCTGCACATGTCCAACACTTTCTGGTGACACATTTCATCAGCAGTTACCAGCTTGTGCAGGACTTTGTTGCTGTGGTACAGGGGATTAGCTCACACTTTAGTGTAGTGTAGGAAACTTGACCTGCTAGGTGCCGGGTGGCTGCAGGTTGCCAAAGCAAAACATGAATAGCTGGCTACTGGAATTCTGCTTTGCACAAGGTGGATTGACTCAGTGAAAAAGTCAACTCAATCACTGATTATTGCAACAGTCACAGCTTAGTCTTTGATGAGGCATTCCTTACACCAATATAGTGTCAGCTGGTGCCTGGTGTGTGCGACAGCCTTTTGATGAGGCCACAGCACATGTTATCCGGCAAAGTACATCACTCAGTACCCTATTACCACTAGTATAGTTGTTCAAACTCAACCTGTCCATCATCATAAAGGCCCATGATTTGGTTGGCTAGGTGGTCGTGGATGCAGAACATCTGGTGTGGGATTTGCTTTCAGCCTTGTATGGGATCCACCTGTAGCCACAATGAAATATATCACAGAATACCTATTGGTATCAATTCTCAGCTTCAAGATCAAAGTGAAGGATTTCACAGCAAAACGAGACATAAATAAACTGTGAAAAAATGCACTCCTGCAGTGAGTGGACATGAAATTGCATGAAGGACAGAGGCGAGGCAGGAAGGAAATGGAACAAGCCCTCAGGATCAGATTGTGATAAGGGGTGCTAAGCTGAGTATAATTAATACCTCCCCGTTGGACTGACCACTTTGACAAGATCTTTCATATTTCAATTCCGATCCCAGCTGCTTCTAGTGCCTACCAAAACCTATACTATACTAGTACAGGGAAAGAATAAACTTCTTCCTATACAGTGCAGTGAGTTCATAGCTAATCTTCCTCCATGTACTCCTCACATCACAGGCACATCTTACTTTAATCGCTGTTAGACCATGTTGAGGTCGGCACATGGTCTGTGGGCTCCTATACATTCAGTGACATCTAGAAAGCTTTCCCAGCATTGGTTCAACCCATATCCTACATTTTTGAAGAAAGGTTTTGGTAGGAAGGAGAACCCTTGAAGACAGTAATATAATCCAGACTCTTTGAGCAAATTTAATGATGCATTGAGAACATATAAACAAGTGATTTCTTAAAAGAAGAGCATGTTCCTTCTGGGAAAAAAAGCCCACACTGCAACAAGTCAAATGGACCCTTGAGGATGGTCTGTTTCTTTTTAAACCCGGAATGTGCTCAGAACTCTAATCTATTTCTTTCTACAATTACCAATATTAGTTTTTTAAAAACTCATACACCCTCCTTCAGTTTATGTTTTTTGTTCCCATGACAACATGTTTTGTTTTCCATTTTACAACATTGGACAGAATCATACCTATACCATTCTTGTAATTAAAGCCTACCCATCAGCTGGAAGTGGTTCTGGCTTTGGCAATGTCACAACACTTTGACGTTCTGGCACGCCCCCTTTATTAACCTTATCATCCTCTGCTTTTAAAAGGAGCAATGCCTCGTTGGGGCACCAGGAGGCCATTATCCCCCTATACTTAAAGAAGTATTGCTTGGATCTGCCCATTCTAAAGAACCACCGCTCTTCCCATCTACCATGGCCAACGTAGATGCTGGAGAAAAATGTTGGTTTCCCATATGCTATTTCACTCACCTAAATAATTATAACTTTTTGACAACCTAAAATCAGGATTCCATCCGCGACAAGGCATACGGTCCAGACTAATTGCCGTTTGTGAGTGCAGGTGAGGGATGCTTTGATGGTGATTATGGACATTGCACTGGCATTCAATAGGGTTGACCATGAGATCTGTCTCTTCCAACTTGTTGGGGTTTCTGAAATGGCCTTATCATTGGTTTTACTCCTTTCAATCAGAAAGAACACAATTGATGAGGGTGGTTCCTATTCTGTCCAAATCAGTTCTTATTCATGGGGGGTCCCACAAGGGTACAAGCCTCACTATTGTTATTTAGCAATTACATGTGCCCCTTGATTTTATTGTGGCAGCTTAAGTCTGGTGCAAGTGCCTGCCGGTGGAATGCTGGATGGATGATTTGGGCATACCTGAATTCTTATTCCAGGATGATGGGTGAGGTATGACTTGCCGGCTTGCTGGTGGTTCCTCTCTATCTATGTGCTTCCCACAGGAAGATGACTACCTATCTGTTACCTGCCAAACATCACACTTGGAATGAGCCTTCATTCAGATGCTGATGAAGATCAGCTGTACTTACACATTTCAGAGGAGTACTTCATCCAGTTGGTAAAGTGTTTGAATGACATTAACTTTTAGATGGGATATTTTGCAATGCAATTGTCCCAACACTGAGGATATTATCCTAGGGCCTTAACATTTGTTAAATGATTCAGGTAGACAACCCCCAACTCCAATACCTTTTTGGATTAGCTTGAGCTTATGCCGAGCACATGAAGCGCCTGGATGTCCATGTCTTTTGAGAAGCTGATAGCAGCTTTAATCAAAAAGCAGGCGTGGTGGCTAAAACTCTCTGTAGACTCTGACAACTGCATCAGGTCCTCCTCTACCTTCCAAGATCAGAGTTTGCAATGGTGGTGGGCGTCTTGTGAAATTCTAAACTCAATTACTCCAATGATATTTATGCTGGCATCCCTGATTAGCAAATGGACCACTTGAAAGCTGTTGATAACACTATTGTCCATCCTACTTACGGTCTTCCCAAGTCTCCACCCTATTTCCACACTCGGACAGTCCCTTCATTTTCTGCCGGTACCAAGGAAGTTGCTTTTCAAACTGTTTTGTGCTGTTTTCAAATGCCTTGCTTTCCAGCACACGTGTAGGGTGCTAAGTTTATAAGTGTATTTTGCTGCACATACCAAATCCAGATGTAATACCAGACGTGATCATAGGTTTGTAGCATTATTTGATGAATGTCCTATTAATTGGTGTCTGAAGCCTTACTTCTCCAGCAATGTTTCGGAAAGCATTAAAGACCCATCTTTTTCGTTAACTAACTCCCATTGATCACTTGCCCTTTCTGCTTTTAATATCCCAAAAAGCTGCACCCAGATGCTGTTCAGTCTGCTGGGTCTCACCCAACCTAATTATATAAATCAATCAACACACGCCAGATATGTTAGGAACATTGTCTTCTTCTTCATCAGAAAGTACATTGCTTGTTTTGCCCACAACAGCTAATCCATCTTCCGTGAATGCTAGTCATGGTAGCGATAGGCTGGAGATGGAGAGCCTGTGGTACGCACTCCTCAATCAATCAAGAATCTTCAAACATGAACATCAGCACAGATGGGTCTACAAGAACATACAGGGGACCTTCAGGCACTGACCTTCAGCCACTCAGATGGTGCGTGCTTATCTACTTGACACTTCTGCCACAGCTATCGGTGGGGATCCCCTACAATACAGGTACAGTAGGAAGACTGTCTCTACAGCAGCACTTGAAAGTGTTGTCATATAATCCTTAAACTGCCCCCTGCCAAAGTGCAATCTGGGGGGGGGGGTTCAATGCTGCCATGGCTATTGTTTCTGACCCAGGATAATTCTTGGAGTGCCCCATGTGGAACAATTAACCTTTATCAGAATCAACAAGCACTACATTGAGTAAGACTGCTGCAAATCACTTCAACAGCCAATGCACCAGCTATAATATTGAGGACGTGTTCTCCACTTCAAATAACAGCCCAAGAAGTGGAGCAGGTTTGTTAAGTGAGGTCTGCAGTTGTGAAATAGATAGCTCTAGTAATTGACGCTGGTGGGTGTGGTGTGACAGCCATTCAATAAATGCAATTAGCATTTGTTCTACTATTGTCCTGTCCTCTTCGTAAAACCGGCTCCTGAATCCTGATCCTGGAACGGAATGCCACAGTAGAGCAGGCAAGAGCTACTTTTAAGCAGGGCTGGTAGCCACCACCATGCAACATGCTTGGGTTTGCCTTGCTATCCAATAGCCACATATATGAAAATTGTGTCGACTTCTCCAGGCTACCTGTGGGCCACCAAAATAAGACTTTTTGGGTTGCCCACTAAGAGCCACCAACCTGACATTTTTGCAGGTTCTGCCCCACTAAGCCTGGCGGAACATGTCCAGACATAATCAAAAATGCCTGATTAGTGGGAATTATGATGAATCAAGTTGTTCCAAACATTATCAATAGTTCAGACAGAGTATTCCAGATGTTGTGTGCTAAAACAGTAAAACAGTAAAAAAAATGGCTTGTATAGTCTGTTTTCCCTTTCCATGGCGGCCATCGGGAACAGACGCACTGGGAACAGAATTGTTCTCAGCGCGCCATTCTCGAAAAAAAGAAAGGAGCAGAAGGTAAGTGGGGTTGGGAGGGAGGGAAAGAAAGAAAAAAATACACACCTGCGTCCCCGCCGGGGGACGATGGAAGCCTCCAGCCGTGTGGAGGCACGGATCGGGGATGGCCCCGCTCCGAGTCTCCACACGGCTGGAGGCTGCCACTGGGGACGAAGGAGCAAGAAGGTAAGTGGGGTGGGGGGAGGGATTAGGGAGGAGGGAGAAAAAAAAAAGCCTTACCCGAGTCCCCGGCAGGGGGCAAAGGCAGCCTCTCTGCCGTGGGGAGGCTCAGAGCGGGGTTAGCCCCGCTCTGAGCCTCCTCATTGGCTGAGGGGCTGCCACGCCCCCTGCCAAGGACAAGGCGGCTGGAATCCCATCCGAGAATCGAAGGCTTCTCGGCCGGGTAACGACCCAGCGAGAGCCAATCAGAATGCGTGTTGCATTCTGCTTGACTCTCGCCAGGTACTAATTGAAGTTAACAAAGGACAAAGTCGAAAATTAAAATGGGGTTTAGTTGAAGGACAGGTAAACAATTATATAGGATTTAAGAAAAAGATGGTTGTCCTATTTAGAGATTTCCTTTGCCTCCATCTAGGTTTATTTGTGTTATTGATATTATGGCCCAGTATTGGGCTATATCATTTGATTTAGTAAGACATCCATAATGTGTGATTTGTGACTACAAAGGAACGTGCATTTTTAGCGCTAGCATGCCTGAAGCACTTCATAGTGCCAGGGGGAGAGGGAGGCAATGCAAAGAAAGGGATGCCCAACGTTTGTGGTACAAAAGAGGATGATAATTTGAAGATTATATCTACTGATGAACCGGGCCGAATTTGTCATAGCCATAGCTACATTCCACAGTGCGTGGATGATGCTTTAATACATATCCTGAACTCGGACAGAGTTTATCTTCGATGTTGCTGTGTAAGATCTTTCTGGCACTACTGGCCAGCTAAAACTACGACTCCCAAGGCATTAGGCTGGTTGTGCAAGAGGTTCTTCTAGTATGGGTAGAATGCTACCCTGGAAAAGAACCACTCCAATGGTATTCTTTGAGTTCAATAGGAAAATAAATTAAATAGACCTAACTACTAGGTGTCTTCCCCGTTCTCAAGAAGCTAACCAAGTAATCTGATATGCGCAATCTCAAGGGACACTTGCAAGCAACCACTTTTGGTTAAATGTCTGACCTAATCAGTTGTAAGTGCTTAGGGGGGTTGCTAGCAAGTAACTTCGAGTGTCATGTGTGGGCTGGAACCTTGTAGGCGTAATGCTCTAAGTCGAGCCACGCGTGTTAATTAGATGCAGTACCCGACCACCCACTTCTTGGTCCAGCCGTATGGCATGTGCTTGGCAGTATTGTAAGGGTCTCACATATGAACTATGATATATTTCCCATCCCCAAAACAACCCTCTAACTGCGGCTTTGAAAGCCACAATGTTCCCCCAGTCCATACCGTCACCCTAGAAAATGTTGCTATTGTGGTGCCCTATATATAATGATTGACATAAGTGGTAGTAACTGACTAGTTTAAGATGCCTTTAGCATTTGTGCTACTACTCCGCTTTTGTTCTTGAGTTCCGCACTGGCTATTTTACATCATAGTAATTCACCAAGAGCCACATTCAAACGTACAGTAGTAACCCTTGCAATGTTTTCAGTTCTCACCGTGGAACAAGAGTCACACCAATGAGCATGATTTGGCTACTCCAGTCGCTGCTACATGGGAGCCCAACAGCCATAACCCATTAAGTTTGTATTGCAATAATTTGCTGTGATAAATTTAATGTTCTACCACGACAAATGATTTCTTGAGCATTTCCAACATTGCAAACATAGAAACAGTTGCTTTAGAAAACAAAAACACAGCCCCGTACCATCAATCAGAAAAAGATATCGGCTTCGAAACGGTAACCAGGAATAATTTTCAGCAGTCTTACTAGCATGTCTGTGGTGTAATATAATCTCAAAGGCTCTTCAAAATCATATATTTTTGGTTTCTAATTTATTCAGCTAAGTGTGACAAAGTCTCCTGGCTTTCCCTTTGATTACTGGCTGGGTTGGCCAACGTGACTGGGGCCACCACCTGTGGCGTAATGCGGTACCCGCAGGCAGTGTGGGTAGGATTCCTTGGCCAACCCCACCATGCCCTAGTCAAGAGGCAGGGGCTTGCAACATGCTGCCACAAAATGGTGCCATTCCTTTAAGGGGGCTTCCTCTGCCCAAGCACTGCAGCTGCCCAGTACAACCACAGGTGAGACCCAGGGCAATCTTAGTAGCAGTTATACCTATAGCCCCAAAATAAACATTTGGTTCACAAATGTGGGAAGAGTGATCAGACCTACAGAGATACATGGAGAAAAAGGGAGTATTTCAGCACTTAGAGCTCCATGAGACAAAGTTTCACTTGTGCAGGCTGGGAGCTCGATACAAGCAAGTGCAGTATTTATATCCGAGATCAAAGATAGCCACAATATCAGTCCAGCCCACATGGTAAAGGGGCGGTCCATAGACGTGGTAGGAATGCCACCATGAAATACTAGAAAATCAATTACAAAATGAAGCCCAAATGCCCAGAAACATTGGGCAATGGGGGTCCAGGGAGGTGGGGTGGAGCACCTATAAAATAACAAGCATTGTCAGGGGGATGTGGGTGTTCTGAGATACAAGTGGAGTCAGTTGGAGGATAGATATGTAGAGTGGGGAACATGAGGCTGCGACTGGAGAGAGATAGAGCAGGCAGAGCAATAAAAGGGTGAGAGGGATTTAGAAGAGAAGCATTGGTGTAACACGAAATTTGGGGGGCCCTGCAAGCCCTGCTGAGGGGCCCCACACCATGGGGGTTGTGGGGCCCCCTTTACACCAGTGATGAGAAGCAGAAGAACATCAAGAGTAGAGAGGAGAAGGAGGATGGCAGGTGACAGGTGGAAACATGAAGCGGAGAGGAGGCTTAGAGGAGCAGATATGAAATGTGGGGAAACTTCAAAGGCAGAAAGAATAAGGTGCGAGAGCTTATTGAGAAGGGATGTGTTGTCCCTGAGGAGACTGAAGTGCCATATTAGACAGGAGGGAACGGCAAACAGATAAGACATATTCCCCTAGGTTAGAGCCTGTTGGTGACCTTTGAGGAGGAGAGTCAGAATGGGCTGTTGGGCAGTAGAGCAGTGATAGGGAGGTGGCATGACTCATAGAAAGAGCCTTGTGAAAACTGTGAGGTGGCCTCCTGTCTAGCTAACAATATGGTTGTGAGTTGACCCCACCTCCCTGGACCTTCTCAGCTCAATGTGTCTCAGGTGTGTGGGCATTTGGGCTTTTTTGTGTGTGATTGGTTTACCGTTAGTTTGTGGCAGCGTTACTGAGCCAACAGCCTAGTATTGCTCCAGCTAGTGGCTGTCATTTTCCCTGTGAGACTGAAGGAGATGGCCTTGCCTTCAAGACATGCAGGAAGAACCAAGAAAGCAGGAAGAGACAAAAAAGCAGGGGGATGAAGGAAGAATTGTGTTGAACAATCTCGTGGTGATATGGCTATTTGATTGGCATTAATCCCCTTAGTAACACACCATGATATTGACATTAAACTCAGTGATAGCGTAATTAATCTTCCGTATGTTTCCACCATGTGCAATTAACACTGTCCTTTCTTACATGCATGACAGGAGATTGAATAAAGCAAGGGGCCCATTCCTAGCTGTCAGCAATATAATTTATTGGATTTCTGTCATCAGAGGATTTGATGATAGTGGTGCAAAGGGCCCATTAATTTGATTCTGGTCTGGATTAGCTCCTTTTGCTTCAATTAACTCCTAAATGTCCTTCGCATATGTTTCACTGTCTTTGCAAATCTGAAGACATTGGTGAACAAGAATGGTTCTGCAACTATTTTAGACCCTCCTACACAACTGATCAGGCACTCCTGCTACATTTTGGGTTTGACTCAGGAGGATAGCTCAGGGCAACGTGCTTGCCTTGGAAGCAAGACGACACAGAGCAACACAGGTTCGATCCCCGTGTCCGCGCTTATAAACCTCTGAGTATTAAGCGCGTTATTAACAACCTATCATATCATATGCCTTCAGCTAAAAATCTGAGGGTACTCACTCTACCTACACATTATCAACTCTATTGCCAAATGCCCAGTCGGACACCTACAAGAGGTTAGGTTGGTGCCAGAGCATGTGCCCCTTCACGTCATACTCCACCTCATGCAGTTCTGCTCCCCAACAATGAGGGTCATCTGAAAATACAGGCAGTGCACAAACAATGGCACACCCTTAGGTCTACCACCACCAAACAGCAACCAGCTGTGGAAGTGCTATGGAAGGTATATGGCCCTGTTGGTAGGTAGCACCATTGGTATATTATGAAAGGAGGAAAAAAAGTGCTTTGGCAGGCAGAGAACATAGGTGATTGAGAGCTGCTTGTGCATCTGGGACTGGCAACGACAAGGCGTGTCGTCCTGCGAGGACTCTCCCTCATTGCCACCTACACAGCTAGAAAGTGCTGTGGAAGAGGAACCACTGGAAACTGACATGTGTCCATTAGGAAAGCTTACACTGGGATTCCATTGCATGTACTTATGTATTGCAGGTGTCCCCAAGGAGAATCCTTCTTTAGAGTCCCCATTTCAATGGTGTTTTGCGCATGTTGCATATCAAACTGCTATCCTGCCCGCTCGCAGTCTTCACCACTAGCAAGCTAACTGTGTCCTAGGATCAGAGTTGTCCCCCATGCTGCCTGAAAACCGCACATGGGGTACCCCTGCCTGCTTTGCCTCCTCCCCAAGAGCAGACACTGGTGACGAGGCATCAGTCTCTCTCTCCTCCAGAGAGATCTTGCCTCAGACCATCTCTGTCTGCAACTCCTGTTGCTCTTTTTTCACCTCCGCCCCAACCACCTTTACCTGCACCTTCTCCTTATTCATCTCTGGACAGTCCAAGATCTCTTCTGCAACCTCTCCCTGTGTTACCACCATCTCCCCTCCAACTCTAAACTGGGTTAGGGCATTTTACAGAATCATCTCCGGGGTACCTGCAAGTAGAATGCACTTCCACTCTGTCAACTATTGCCACACATTCATCTCCAGACGCATAGTGCACCTCTTGCATAAGGTCTTGCATAAGGTCTCCCTACAAGTGTCTTGCCCCCTCCACCCACCATTTCCGCCTTGTGCCAATGGCAAGTACCTTGTTGAGGGCCTAGCCACCTCTGCTTTTCCTGAGATGTTCCCAATGACTCTCCCACCTCATTCCACATCTACTGTGAGCAACTGGCCCCTACTCACATTTTCATAGCGGGCATATCATTCTCCTCAAAATTCTGCCAATCAAAATTTGACAGACTAAGCCCTATTCTGTGTCATGATCAGAAACATTACAGCAATTTCTTCCTTTTTAATCAGGTGTCTAGTACCATGTTTATAGCCATAGACAACACCTCTTTTTTTTACCATACTTCGCCTTATTTGCCAGACTTAGATCCTTGTCATGAACAGGAACCTTCCCTCATTATCAGATTTTCGTGACATTTAGATGCATTTTCGGCACGTTTTCATCATTTTCGCGCATGCGTGAATGACATAGAACAATTAAAATGGCCGTGGTGTGACGTCATCACGCGCGTGCGCAGGTGATGTCACCCGCGACTATTTATACCCGATCCACTTCCGTTTTCCATGCGGAAGCAGCTGGAGATCCCCCTGCTACATCCACTATGTAGACTCCCTGGAAGACTTCAGCTTTTCTGTAAGTAAGATGCCCTCCTCACTGCTACTCACGAGCACTGGTCCTAATGACCACATTTAAATCCCTTTTTTTCTCTGTCCATTATTTCTCCTCTCCATATAGGGTTGGACAGCCAACCACCAATACTTGGGGTGAATCCCTCTAAGGACTCAGCTGCAAACCTATACAAGTCCTATTTTACAGATATAAGTAAGTGTACTACCTTTGTGTAGTCTTAGACATTTATGTCACCATATTGCACTATCTTACCCGGATCATTTGTTTTAGACTAGAACGGCACACCATCTGGCCAAAATAGTGGGGTTGCCCACCGTCAGGAGGACACCTTTGGAAAACACTGCCCGCACCTTCTTATAATTCTTTTTATGTAAGTAAGCAAATAGGCTACTTATACAGCCACCAATATAATATTCTTTCACACAAGGAACTTTATTTATCAGTGGACACAATACTGATGTATGCCATCCTATAAATTGCCTTAAATCTAGGAAATGTTGATTTGGTTGCCATTTATCCACTAAGGTACCTAGCATCAGTACATTGTTACTATGCCTCCTCTTTGTTAAACAATGACCTTGAATCTAAAGGATGAGTAATGACCCACACAGAAAAAGCTTTTTTGTGCCTCTACTTAGTAGCTATGAAGTTATGTCTTTTCTATATGAGCATATGAAAACTAATATGTACTAGTATGTTTTATTAATATTGGATTATTAATTTTTTCTCTCCAGAGAATTATTATGTGTAAGAAAAAAGAGTATTTTGCCCCTGATGAAGAGTGAAAACAATACTCGAAATGCGTTGGGCCAGATCAAGACTTTACTTTTTTGTCAAATTTGAATAAATATCTGTTTTAGATAAACATATGAATTGTCAAATATTAATTGGGTCATCTCAGAGAAATTTTCCGGCGACCGCAAGGAAAATAAGATCATTGAATACACAAACCTAAGAACTACCTGATAAACTAAAAGGATATCTTTGTATTTCTTGGTTAGCAATAGAATTATATCCTAATAACTACATACAGGCTTTTGCCCTTTTGATAGTGTGCAGGGGACGCGGGTTTCCTTAAATTAGGAAACCTTTTTTCCTTTGCTAATTAAAGAATAACAGCAGACAAAAAACACAAAGGGCCTCATTAAGACTAGTGTGGAATGGGTTTAATGGTGCCTGTGCCGATAAACCCACACCGCACTATTAAGAGGTCCCCTCGCGGGACCCGCTCTGAACGTCTGGTTTTTCCAGACATCCATAGCGGGACCCGCGAGGGGGCCAGGGAGCTAACAACGGGACATTGTTAGCTCCCTCCCCATTCCCATTGAGCCCGATGGGGGCTCGAATGGGAATGGGGAAGCACCAGGCCCCGGTTCCCTGCAGGAGGAAACACCGGGCCCTCCGATGTCGGAATGGCCCGGTATTTCCCCATTCAGGGAACCCGGACCCAGACACGATTTTGGAGGCAGCCATGGTGCTTATAGCACCATGGCTGCCTCCAAAGTCGTAATGAGGCCCAAAGACAAGTTACTGACTGGGGCAAATAAATGGGTCTGCACTGCGTTCTCAGACACACAAAGGAAGGTGGACTCCGTTGTTCACACCCAAGTTAGAAGGATGTTTAGGCTTCACAACCTAGCTGCAACACAAACGGGATCAGTTTATTTTGTTGTTGCTTATTTCATTTGGAGCAAAGGCAATGGTAAGGAAATCAAATTGAAGAAGTCAGACTGGCAGTGGTCGAAGTGAGCGGGAACGGTCAGGAGCTGTGCTCCACTACTTTCATTTTTTACTGTTAGCAGCTCCACTACTTCTTGCAACCATTTTCACACTTCCGGAATGGTTCTTTTTGAAGTTAAATTTCACTTCTCCATTTTACCCGTGATTATCAGTTACAGCCAAATTGAAATCTGTTTCCACTTAATTAAAAGTCAACCAGCATGACTGCAACCCTTGAAAAATGTGTTGCACGTTGCTCCCTTCCACCTGCTCGGTCCCCTGCTGGAATCACAGTTGCACTATTTTATTGGTATACTTCTATCACGGCAGACGAGGCCTAGTAGGACAAACATATAGCCAAATGGAACTAGGGACTCAAAAAGTAAATGGTTTTCTCTATGCTTTAATACCCTTGTTGAGTGGCCTAAAGGAGAAAGGGAACAAGGAGGAATAGCAGGGCTTTAAAGGAAGTCATCAAAGGGAGTGGGTTAATAAATTGATGTATACACATACAAGGGGGCAAATAGGGATTTGGGGAAGAAAGATAGCTCAGGGGCAACGCATTTGTCTTGGAACCAAGACAATACTGCGCAACACAGGTTTGAATCCCAATTCTGTGCTTAGAAACCACTTGCTGGTATTAAGCGCATTATAAAAAAACAATTATAAATCTAGAAAAATGTCCCAAAAGGCTTTAATTCAACAGAAATGCCTCTGAAGAATAAGAGTTGGTGTTGCCCTGTACACATCGGCTCTTAAGGCCTATCAAACCCTGCAAAGAGACATTTTAATTGAGCTCTCCCTTTTATACGGCTCCCAAACCTCCCGTGTACATTTAACCTTGCCCAGAGATTGCATCAATCTTATTGGCCACCCAATGTGCCCAACCCCACAGGATGGGTTTAGGATCCATAATAGCCACTGGCAAGCCTTGAGGGTTCTTGCAGGAAAACCAAATATGGCGGCTGAGGGGTTATTTCGAGCCACGTCCATGGGTGTGTAACGACTCATCTCCCCTTACAACTCCATGCAACCAGGGTGCTGGCCACAACATACTATTTTAGGTACTTCCCGCTACCCATGACCTGGGAATGTGAGCCTTTTGGGGGTTTTCCCTACTACCTGAGAGCCACCAAAATGAATTATTTTAGGCTATCCATCACAATCTAAGAGCCAAGAACATGAGAATCGTGTGGGTTTCCTTTGCCGTATGAAAAAGGCACAACAACAACAGTTCAGGGTGTCCCAAATGGTGGGGGGGTGAAGTGAAGGACATGAACTGAGGACAGACTAAAGACAAGCAGGGGAACAAATAGGAATACTTACAGGGACATATAGCAAGGAGATACAGCCTCTAGACATTAGTGGTCAGGGAGTGGAGCTCAAGAGGGGACGAGAAGGTGCTGGGAAAATCTGAGTGCCCTTTCAAATTATTGGAGCTGAAGTAGAAAGGCAGGCTTAAATGCAAACATGTTAGTGGTGTTTTTGAAGTCAGGAGTAGGAAGTTCCAGTGATGGAGGAAGTACGGAGATAAAGCAGAAATTAGATGACTTATTAGGGTGGATGACATGTGGAGCGAGATAGGAGAGTGTAAGAAGGTAGGGACCCAGGATGAGAGTAACAATAGATAGAAGCAGCCAGTTGGGGATTAGGCTACTCCATGTAGAAATATTGAATGGTTCTCAGTATTTGCCCCTTTGCCCAATTTACTGGAGGATATTGGTGTGATGGGTACACAGGAGAGACTCCAGAGCATCGTGACTGCACTGTCCCCCAACTCTCCCCCCAGCTGACCAGCATCCCATGATGTAGGCAATGTGTGCAACACAAGTCCAATAGCTGCAGCCGGAGCCTCATTGTCATGCTTCTCTGATCTATGCTATGGCACGGATCAATCTGCATCTACATGCATGCTGCTGGAGGCCCCGTGCTTGCCGGAGCGGCTCAGGGCTCGGTGACATGTACTCCTACTTTGAAGGTGAACCCAATGCATAATGCTCAGTCTTTTTGTCTTGCAGCAGTCATCCATAGCAGAACTTGAGCGACACTACACACTCCTCTATTTGCTGCTTTTCCTCAGGCAGGCTGAATGACTGCCGCACTCATGAGAGCACGGCATGCTTCCAGGGCTCAAGTCGAGGGTACACTTGGGATGACGGAGTCCACTCACTTTTTTCAGAGGGTGGACTCAGTACACCCCTCCCACCCCCAGCTAAAAAGAGAAACATTTCCTGTCCTTCCTTCTTGAATTCATGAATTAAAGCTGACCTCAGGGATCGAACGGTAGTCATCAGGTTTCACAGGCTGGACACTTCACCACTGCACTACATAACCCGATGAAAAATAGCAAACAACTAAAGGTGAAATGTCCCATTTCATTTCCGCAAGTTCCATGGAAAACACTTGTATTGGTTCTCGGAGTTTAAAACATGAACACCTTTCAATGCTTTCAAAAACATTATCACAAGAAAATATCCTCGCTTGTATTTCTGTGTGTGTTGATTTTATGAAAGGCAAATGCCATTCGTCCTGTGCAATTTGGGTGGTTATGCAATTTAATGAAATGTGCATATTTCACCTTGATATGCTAATTTCTGGTGACGTCACATCCCATTGCGTTTGTTGATGAGTCCCCCCACTTTAATTTGTAGGAATGTACCCCCTGTAGGCATCTGTTTGTCCTGCACTCCGGCCTGACATTTCCCCTTCATAGAATGGCAGCCACCGGCACAAGCTCAGGGATTCCTCTCTCCCTCCACCTCCTCTTCCTCCTCCTATGTATCATAAAGTGGACACCACACAGGTCAGTTACCGGCTTCTTTATTGAACCGTCATCGCAGCGCAGGGCATGGATAAACGGGGGCCCCAGCCTCCTTCACCTCTCTCCATCCTCCTTCAACCGCCCCGTCACTCTAGCACCCACCATGGTTCCCAGATGGAATCCCTCAACCCATGCTGTCAAGCACATAAAACAGAAAAAGAAAAATTACACAATATAACCCACCTCCCCTTCCCCACAAACCAATAAACCCGCAAAAGAATCAAGGCAAGACCCCACAGCTTGGGGATCTCCCACACTCCCTTCTTTGCTCTAAATGCACCCATCCTCCAACTCCACAGCACTGTCAAATTCTCTTCTCACTCTTTGTGGCCCAGAACCTCGGCTCACACTTTGGGAACCTAGCAGGCATCGACACAAAAACTCAACACCCCACTCTCCTCTCTGCACACAATTCTACACATCGCACCTCTCCTTCACTGAGGTCCTTACCTTTCCACCGTCCTCTTTCCCTTTCTCCCCCCTGGCCCTGGACTCTACCTTCCTCCTTCTCTGCTCCCCTTCCCGTCCTCCCCTCGCAACCTGGGTGTTTGCACTTTTCTTTTCTTCTCATATCTCCTCTAGAGCTCGTACTTGGCATTTCCATCTAACCAATATCCGTCGGGTCTGGCCATTCATTTTCTTCCAAGCTACTAAACTTCCTATGACCTCTACTATGTTCTCTCATCTCTGTGACTGCTCGGCGCTTCTTATGGGCCACTCCTCCTCTACTCTCATCCCTCTCCGCTCAGTGTATAACTCGGCTATCCCTCTTCTTTCTCACCTGTCTCCCGGCTCTTCTATCTCTCCATCTCTTTTCAGCATTTCTCTTCTTCCATGTGATTCTCGACTTCTTTTCATTTCCACTGTCTTCAAGTGTTATCGCAGACCAGCCCCTCCCTATGTAGATGCTCTCATGTCATCCTATTCACCTTCACAATCTTCTATCTCAGCATCTCTACCTGTTAACCTCTCCCTAAACCTCACTGCGCCCCTTCTCATTTCCCTTCCTTTTCTCTGCTTGCCCTTAAACTATGGAACTTTTTGCCCCTTGATGTATGCTCTTCTCCCTCTCTCCACATCTTCCATTCTCTTTTAAAAGCTCATCCTCCTCTATTTTTGCCATTGTAATCATCTTATAAATCAGTTATGGTTACTCTAACCTGTGCATTGTTTTGTACAATATTATGTAAATTGTTTGTGCAGGGCTTTTGTGAAAGCGCTAGACAAATCCCAATAAAAATTACACAATACAAAAAGAACCATGAAGGGAGAAGGGTCTTTTATCAGGAACCCATACCGCCCTGAGATTTGGGGGTCCTGACTGGTCCCCTGAAACTCTCTGGGATGTTCGGTGGTTCTGATTGTTCTCTCCCGGGATGGATCAGCCACACTCCTTCCTTTAACACCCAACTGCAACCCACAGAGAACCAGGCCAAACCTCCCCAAAAATGTGGGACCTCTGATTGGTCTGCCGTACCTGCATGGGATGTTCAGTAATTCTGAGTGGTCTCCCAAAGCATGCCACACCTGCTATGAAGAGTAGAATACAACCATCCCATAGGTGTCTAGAAGAATTCTATTTCTCTTTCACCATTCCCCATTTCTAGCCTCTTTAAGGACGGAACAAAAGAGGTCAATTGAAGACTTTAATTTAGACTAATGGCTTTTACATAGCAACAGACCTAGAAAGATCCACTGTCTGTAAATCTGTGGTTTCAAAAGCTTATACAAATCACAGATCCACACAGGTCCTTCCCACTGTAATCACCAAAGAAGTTAATTAACTTCTATTTGGCGAGTGCCGATACATCCTGTACTGTGTTAGCTTCTACAGGGATGCAACTTTTAAATACTCTATCCATTCCCTTTTTTAAGTTTTTTGAGCTTACACCAGGCAACAGGACTCAACACAATATGCTTATACACTACTGGATTCCATGGTCAAATCCCTTCTCATCTCCCGGGTCAGCAAGGTCTCTGCTATTCCCATGCACTTGTGTGGTCTGAATGACACCTGGCCTAGTAAGATCGTTGTCGGTCTTCCCCTGTTTCGCCCTCTCTTGCCTCGTCGCGCCTTGAAACACTTGTGTATAGGCGCGTTATAAATGCCATATCATATCATATCATATCATAGGCACTGACTCCGCCATTGGAAATTTCTGCTTCTGGTCTTAAGCACTGGATTCCCCCTGCTTCCTCCCCAATCTGGAGCTTTCTCTCTTCTGTTGGAAACAATCTTTCTCCTCATGGGATCCCTGACATTCCTTCTGTACCCTCCATCTATCTGTTCTAGAGCTTTCCCAAAAATCTCCTCATGTTTTCACGGGGTTAGCCTGTCTAGAGGCTTTGCAGCACTGCTTATGAGACATTTGTGATGACATTATTTTCTCACGGCTCTTTTGCTCAGATTGGATGCTTGGAATGTCTGACACTTTTAAAACTACACCCTAACCTCTGATTTGCTCGGCTGTGACAATCAATTGAAATAGCTCTATCGATCTCCACATTCTTTGTGCCTTTGATAGAGAATAGATAAAGTAATCCATGTTGTCACTTCTCTCAGTGAAATGACATCCCCAAGAGGACAGTTTTGAAAACTAATTATGAAGTGACTGAATCGGCATTTGAAAAAACATCACACATTGAACAATAACACGATTGGACTTTTAACAGAGAAGTATTTTCTGACATGCACGTTAGGTTTCGCCAGGATTAATAGAAATAAATGATCCAAATAGCTTACATGTGTCAGAATTACTCAAATGGGTGTAAGACTAACATACTAAACTCATGGATAATGACCTTAATGAGCACTGACCCTCAACATATAAAAACTTGACCCCACAGGAGCGATGTGCACTTGGCAATTTAGCAAAAGACGAGAATATTATCAAAGAGGCAGACAAGGGTGGGAACACTGTCATACTCAACCGAACAGACTATATTATCATGGGACGTAAACACCTTGAAACACCAGGATGTTATGAGAAACGTAGACATTCCAATGTCATAGACTTTAAACAAGTATAAACAGATTGTTGTTAAATGGCGTGATAGAGGCATTTTGCTTGATGAAGACAGATCATTTTGTGCCATGAGGAACCTGCTTGCCAACTATGTACCTTTTTCCCAAAATACATAAATCATTCTCAGACCTACCGGATATTAGACCAATATATTTACAGCCATTGGTCTTGAATCTAAAATCGTACATATATGACAATATGTGTCTATGTGATAATGCCGAATATTAAAGGTCCCACATAAAAATGACTGATTTCTTTTGATCGATTAGGTCTGGCTTTCAATGTTTGCCATTATCAATTTTTTCCCATCCCCCTGTACCCTGACTTTTGGAAATGGGGCGTTTCACCCCGGAACCCTCCCCCCCTTTATCCCTGCAATATCCCCCATCTCCATCCCTATGCTACACCTAACACATTTAAATATACCCCAATGCATACACAAACACCCATACATCTTCTCCCCTGCCCCTCCCCAAACCAACATACACAAACACACACACACACACACACATAACTCTCTTCCCACTTCCAACTTCCCTATGTACTTCTCAGCCATGCCTGTCAGCCCCTATGCACATTCGTGTGCGGCAGGGCGTGACAGTTAGATTTAGAAAGACTGCTCTGTGTGTTCACAGAGCAGTCTTTCTAAATCAGTCGTTTATTTCGAAGAAAAAAACAAGATCTTTTCACTTAGTACCGACTCTACACATGTCATAAAAATTCTAGATCATATTGAGTGGTAGAACTACTTTTTAGCTCGTTTTGATGCTAAAGCATTATACACTTTTATTGAGCACACCGTAACTATCGAGTTTTTTAATTATCATAATGCAGGATTCTCAGCCACATACTATTTGCACCTTGAATATATCAAGGAACTATTCACATTCACAATGAAAAACAATGTGTTAATCTTCGATCGTGATTATTACAAGCAAACTAAATGAGCAGCAATGCTATTGGCCCATCACTGGCTATCGATCACATTGATCAGACACAATCATTGTTTCAGAACATTTTATCACAACATGAGCACAATTCGCATTATTATATTAACAATATTCTCTTAGTATGGGATGGAACGATTAAAGAGTTCAGGGAATACAATGAGTATCTTGATAAAACTTTTGTACTGGAGACAGTTGGACATACAAATGCCACAGAGATTTCCTTTTGGGCTTCAACAATCTATATTAAGGACGGACAGATTCACACCCGTACTTGCCGTAATCCGAATGAGGCGAACTCTACCCTACTGACAACCAGCTGCCATTTCAAACATGTCATCACGAATATTCTGGTAGGTGAAAGGATAAGGCACGGCACCATTGCAGTGAACGACAGGTAACCAACATAGAGATTGAAACCATTAAGAAAAGGTTCAGACAATGGGGTTACACACACGACAACTTGGAGAATTCTGCAGGGCCCAATACGCAAGATATAGTAAGATTTGTCATACAATATAGTAATGGTAGCTCCCAACTATAGAAAATACTTGTGAAACACTGGTCTCTACTTACCATGAATCAATGCCTCAAGTCCCAGGTAGGGGAAAAAATAAACATTGTTTACAAGAGAGCGCCAACTTTATGCAATGCTCTATGTCCAAGCTATATGGAACCATTGAAACCTAAAGACAATTGGCTGACCACACGACTGTCGGCTTTCATAAATGTGGATTTTGCACTATGTGCCCTTATGCCTTGGACAGCACACACATACTTACCACTAGGGGTTTGGCAAATATACATGTTAACTCGTTCCTAAATTGTCATAGCAAATTTCGGTTTATATTATTATCTGTGTTTGTGGTAAATACTATGTTGGAGAATTGCACTATAAGAGAATTGTAGATACGCATAAGGGAGCGTCTGAATACTATTGGCAATCAGGAACATAAATTCCCATTGGCCCAACATTGGAACAAAATGCACCAGATGGACACGAAATAAAAAAGAGAAATTCCTTGCATTCAACCGAGGGGCTATAACAGAGAAAAGAAGCTGAGAAGAATGGTAGCCAGGTACATCTGCAAACCCAGCGAACTTGAGGTGTTTCTTTGAATAATAAGACCTATGACTTGCTTTCCTCCTTGTATCCTCACTTGTTACTTTAAGAAGCAATAATAGAGGTTTCAAGATGGCCGCCTGCTGAAGTGGACGCACGTCCCCTGCACTCCGCACCAGCGTTTAAATCAAATGTGCCCTAAGGTGTTCACAAGATGATAAAACCACCAGTACACAAGTAACAGCGATCGAAAGTGAACGGGAGAGTAGGCGAGGACCGAAATACACTCGACACCACCCAAAAGACCCTGAGCGGAGAGGCCCGCATCAGAGCTGATGGGCTGGGAGTATTTGAGCGGGACGGGAAATCCGAGTCCCGCTTTCACATCGGCCCCTTCCGGCAGGGCCCTGGTGAGCCCCGACAGTGGCTGCGTGGATACACAGAGCTCCCCCCCCTCAGCGAGGACACACTGGTAGGGGAGACAGACTGGCCGGGCGGCGGGCCTTCGCGCTGAGGGTGAGGTGGGGAAAACATTGCGCACTGGGTGCAGTGCCTAATGAGCCTGTGGGCTGCACAGATCGAGCAGCAGCCTCCAACCAGGCAGAGATGTCCCGGGCCCTAACGAAGTCTGAGCCACAACAGCCACAATTGTAATATTAAAAAGACGGTGCCCATACCTTATCAGCCCACCCGACGAACTGGGACAGCGTGTTGTGCTGGGGTGCGGCTTTCCCCCCTCCAACTGCAGCGGCGCAGAAATCTGATGTAGAGCACTCCGGGGGGAGGAGGGCGTGCACGATCGGACCGGAGCAGATCCCCCCTGGAGTTGAGGCCGGTGCAGCTGCACACCGGAGAAACACTGCAGGTGGCCACGGAGAGATTCTGCAGGACCTCTGCGCAGTTCCGGCGCAGCTAGAGAGCAGATGGTCACCCGAAGCAGGAGCACGGAAGGAAGTGCTTGCCAGCGCCGGGATCTACAAACCTGGGGAGGCCTGAACAACTGACAAGGTGAGAGTTGCTCCCCCCTCCTCTTACATTTCACGGAAGCCACCACCAGAAGGGCCGTAATTTAAGGAGAACTGCATAAAGAACTCCTACACCCCTCTTCCTCCACGGAGAGGAGAAACAGTCATTGCTGAGGACAAGCACAGTAGAGTGCGGTGTGGAGCCAAGTGAACCCATATGGCGGTATAGATTACTTGCCTGGGACACCTCGCCATCCCCAAAGAACCCTTAAGCACCCTCAAGCTCCTGAAGGGAAAAGAGAAGGGCCAGACTAAACAGACACAGCAATCAAGTAAAACTCGGCCCGCAAGGCCCTACATTATCCACCTTGTACCAGCAACGGTCAGAACCTGCCCACACACACAACAGAGGTCCATATAGGTCAACTGCCTGGTGAAACCGGCGCACTGAGAAAGCCCATGGCTCATCCTCTCATCTGACCTAGAGAACAGATATCTGGCACGAACATAGAACTGTGATCACATTTGTCCTAACCTCCACTAGCCTGGTAGCCTAAAGGTATATATCATTGCGACCCCGCTCAGCAGTGTATACCCAGAAGAGAACAACTGCACATCAGTAACAGAACCTCGTCTCAGATGCCGGGCACCAGAACCAAAAGCGCCCCTCCGAGAGCAAAAGGTTCTCCAAGGAGACAGGAAAATCAACTGGCTAAGTGTTGGGGACAGGCAAGGCAGCAGGATCAGACCTCTCTGCATGCACAACCGGAGCCAACAGAACTAACCCCAAACTCACCTCAGAAAGCCATGGAAACAGACAAATAAGAATTGTTGGCCGGCCTGAAGGGTATGGAGGCCAGAATGACAACTGCATTTCAGGCCCAAATAGGTCAGCTGGGGGAAGACATAAAAGCCTCCCTACAGGAGATCCGAAAAGAGGTAAACAAACTCGGCGACCGAGTGTACACTGTAGAAAACGGTCTCTCCAACTTAACTGAGGAGTCCAAGCCGTCTAGCCTTTTATTGGACCAAATAGCAGCCTCCATGAACAACCTTGAGCTACAAGTGGAGGACCTAGAAAATTGGTTGAGATGATCCAACATACGGGTCAAACGCCTATCCGAATCGATCCCAGATAGCAACCTTTGTGAGACACTTCAACAGGCCTTCAGTAACAGCTTACATGATTCAGCGCCAGAATCAATAGGGTTCGATGGAATACATTGAGTTGGCCCCAGAAGAAACGACCCTGGCGCCTGCCCTAGAGATGTGCTAGTGGATCTCACCTCATTCACTACAAAAGAAAACATTCTGAACGCGGCCGGATCATTCACTAATCTGACAATCAACGGCAATATGATCAAATTGTTCCAGGATCTTGAGCTCTCAATGCTCCACAAGCGCAGACTCATGCGTCCAGTGACAAATGCCCTTCAGGAGAAACATATTTCTTACAGATGGGCATACCCTTTCGGACTGTTATTCAACTGGGAGGGCAAACAGAGGCGAATCAATACATGTGAGGAAGGTCAGACTTTGCTAAATTTGGAAGAGGTCCCGAACCGTCCAGACACTGGCACAGCACAGACCTCCCAGGTTCCAGGGCCCAACCCGTGGGAATGGTCTACGGCGCGTAGATGCAGACCTCGGAGAGAAAAAAAATTAAGGGGCTCACAAAGCAACCAAGGCCACCAGGAGAACTAGCAGCACTATACTGTATCCTCATACTCACTCTTATCGTGATCTGCTGAGTTATACCTTGCAATACACCTAATCTTCTAAAGGCAGCTTTTGCAGAGACAGGCAATGCCAATCTATGGAATCCAATCCGAGACCCGGAGCTTCTGGGCTTCTCGACCCTTGTGAATTTTTGTACGATCCGACAACCCCGGGTTGTTAACCGGGGGGATTCAAAGGAATCCGGGTCAGTGGGGACACAAGGGAGGGAGGGGGACAAGAGGAAAGAGGGGGCTGGCTGGGCGTGAAGGGAGTTTGGGAAGATATCGGAGATCAACACATGAAAGTGAGACTAAAGAACTGGGAAGGGCCCATCGGGATAGAAGGTGGCAACAGTACATACCGTCATAACGTTAAAAATGGCAAGTTTCCTCCTTCTAAATGGGAATGGCTGAGTCAAAAATAGTTTCTCCGAATGTACAAGGACTGAACTCTCCAATTAAACGTCGGGTCATCCTCGATAGGCTGAAAACGATGCAGGCAGAGATAGGGATCCTGCAAGAGACACATCTTCTCCCCAAAGATGTGAAGCGCATGGCCTATCAGTACTTCCCACAGCAATACTTTGCATCAAGAGGAGGGAAAAAGAGGGGGTGGCCGTACTAATAGGTAAGGCTCTAGCCTTCCAAAAAGCCCAGCTCCGCAGAGAGAAGCAGGGACGATACCTGGGTCTAAAGGGGTCAATCAAAGGTAGAGTGTACACAATCCTGGCAATATATGCTCCTAACGAACGTCAAGATGTGTTCATATCAAAATTAATTGGGCAAATTGGGGAGCTGGTGTGAAGGCTAACTCATTATTGGTGGTGACTTTAACTGTGTTATGGATCCACTGTTGGATAAAACACTCCCTCCCACGAATGCAGATCAGAAAAATAGACGGGCTCTGGGTCGATTCTTCAGGGAATTTAGGGTCATTGAGACTTGGTGATTATTTCAAGGGGACAACCGAGAGTGCACCCACTACTCGGCGGTTCACCTGGGATATTCCAGAATAGATATGATCTTCGTCTCAGCTACGTTAATCCCACAAATAATCAGGGTAGAAATAAGGGTCGAATATCACTCAGACAATGCACCAGTGCTGGTGGGAGAAGACTTAAGGGAGGGAGGACGCAAGAGTAAACCGCCCTGGAGACTAAATGAAATTCTACTAAAAGACACATCGAGACCTCAATTAACAACTACTTTAAAGAGAACGATAATGGGGAAACTAATTGGGGGACGATATGGGACGCAGGAAAGGTGGTGATCAGGGGAGAATTTATGTCGCAGGCAGTGGCATATTACAGAGAAAGAGCAGTAGTGACACACCGGCTAGAAATGGAGGCAAAAAAAGCAGAAATGCAACACATATCCTGCCGTTCAAGGAAATCCCTACGAGCACTCCAAAAAATCAGATCCCAGCTCAAGAACCATACAGAAGACCAGACGGCCCGGTCAATACTCTGTGCGAAACAGTCCTACTACATCCATGGGGGCAAGGCAAACTGATTTCTAGTTGCAAAATTGAGAAAGCGTTAAGCCCGAAATTACATAGTACAACTGAACGACGAACACGGGAAACCACACACAGCAGAGCCAGATAAAATAGAGATAATTAAACTTTTCCATGAGGCACTCCTATGCAACGAGAATCTGGACTCAGCACAGCAAATCTCTTATATAAGCTCTCTCCCCTTGCCCCAGATAACAGAACAAGACAGAAACAACCTTGGGAGCCCGATCTTGGCGCAAGAGGTCAGTGATGCCATCTCAGCTCTACCGGCAAATAAAACTCCTGGCCCGGATGGCTTCAGCAATGGGTACAACAAGACTTTCCATGCGCAATTACTTGGACCATTGACAAAACTATATAATACAATCAGAGAAGAGGGGAGAGTAACACCTGACATGGAAAGGTCCACAACAATACTACCCTTGAAGCCTGGAAGGTATCCCTACAACTGTGCAAGCTATCGTGCCATAGCGTTACTGAACACTAACGCAAAAATATATGCGAAGATCCTCGCCACCCGATTGATGAAAATCCTCCCGTACATAATACATGAGGACCAAGCGGGATTCATCACGGACCGCGACACACAGGACAAAATCAGAAGGTCAATAGACGTTATAGATGCGTGGCGAAGGACACAACAAGAGTTTGCAGTGGTCGCCCTGGACGCTTCCCGGGCATTTGATAGTATGACTGGCGATATCTGAATCTAATCTTAGAACGCTTCGGTTGCGGCCCAGAGTTCACCAAGATGGTGCTAGCCAATTACCAAACCCCATTGACATGTTTCATGATCAATGGACAGAAAACGGAACCTGTGAAGATTAGAAGAGGCATGAGACAGGGGTGTCCTCTCTCTCCCCTGATATTTGTGATCGCAATGGAACCATGTGCTACGCTGTTCCAACAAGAAGCCAACATCAAAGGCGTGACCTTAGGTCCGGAGACCCATAAAATCGCATTATACATGGATGACATCCTTCTTTTCATGGCGGATCCAGTTGACACAATGCCCAGAGCGATGGCATGGCTGGAGGAATTCAGCAGGTTTCAGAATTCTCCATTAACTTCTCTAAACCTAAAGCTATGAATATCACGGCGAGGAGGGAAGTGATCGAAATGCTAGAGAAGTCATTCCCGTTGATCTGGGTGGAGGACTCTCTCGAATACCTGGGAATACGACTCACCAGAGAACCAAGCAAGCTATTCCGGGCGAACATTATCCCCCTATGGAAGCAACTACAGTACGACGTGCTCAAATGGGACTCTCAAGAACTGTCGTGGCTCGCCTGCATTGCTGCAGTCAAGATGACCATCCTCCCACGTCTCCTTTATGTGCTAGGCTCAATCCTGGTGCCCATCCCTCTAACCAAGATCAGGGAGTTGCAAAACGCAATACTCAAATTCATATGGCAAGGTAAAATGTCCAGGATCCAGAAGTGCATCTTAATGCGTCCCCAACTTTTAGGGGGGCCTGGGAGTACCAGACATGGACAGATACATATTAGCTGCACGACTAGCCCCTATGCTGCGATGGGCCAGACCCAAGAATCATAAAGGATGGTGCAGAATAGAACAATCAGTCTCGTCGACCCCTCTGATCGCCTTACTTGGACTGAAAGCTGAACACAGAGAGAGAGGTGGAGCGCTCCTGGAATCAACAAAATGGTCACTGCAGAGTTGGGATACGGCCCGGAAAAAGAAACACATCCCACAAGGACTGGGCCCATACTCACCTTTATAGCACAACCTGGACTTCACCCCGGGCCTCCAGGGAAAAGACTGGGAGGCCTGGTCCGGTGTCGAGACCCTGACCCTTACGGAGATGTATAAAGAAGGTTGCCCACTACTCTACACAGATTGTCAACAGAAATTCAACATAGGGGAAAGGGAGCGTTACAGATATGTGCAAATAAGGCACTGGAAAACCCACCCAACGGTGAAAAGGGCGGGCACACGACCACCGTCAGGTCTTCAGTTAACCCTGCAGGAGGGTCAGACAACAAAAGGGGTCACCAGACTCTACAAACGCCCAAACAACAGACCACCTCCCATACCAAGTGAACTGGGAAAGAGACCTGCAAGAGTCATTAGTGGAGGAAGAATGAAGCGAAATATGGTCACAAGCACATGGTACCTCTAGATGCACCACGATTAAAGAATCTGCCTATAAACTGTGCCTCAGGTGGTACATGCCCCCATACCGCTTACATAAAATCACTGAGACGTATTCGCCAAACTGCTGGAGAAACTGTGGAGAGAGAGGAAACTTATTCCACATGTGGTGGACATGCCCCAAAGCAGTGGCCTACTGGAAGGAAATACTGGGCCATATAAAGGACATCTCTGGTGTCGAACTCCCGATGTCCCCGAAAACAATCCTGTCAGGTGTTCCTATGGACGGCAAATATGCAATGTCAGGGGCGACTGCCACTCTCCTGTTATCAGCTGTAAGAATGACTCTAGCACAGAAATGGAAAAGTGACGAGGGCCCTATAACAGCATGGTGGTGGGTCAAGGTTTGGGGAGTGATGGCCATGGAGAAAATATGCGCACTCAGTGCTGGAAAATACCTAAAATTCTTGACGGTCTGGACCCCATTCAATGAGTGGGTGAGCGACAGAGAGGCCCCATACTTCAAACCCTGTCTTCTCAATAACACACATGTTATATAAGTTCCATCAACAGTAAGCGGAAATGAACACAAATCAAACACTATCCATGGATCTCACACATGTTGAACTCTGTATCTTGAAGTTATGGTTAAAGCAGGGAGGTGGGTGGGTAAGGGGAGGGGAGTGTAGGGAAATGGGTGAAGGAGCTGAAAAATGAAAACACTCAAAGGCAAAGAAACTCTAATCATTTTTGAAAAGTATGAACAGAAGATAGGTGTTGAACAGTAACACTAATCTATTAATACTGTACAGTTTTGTTGTGCCTGTATGCCTTTGATGCAAAAAAAGTGTTTTAAAAAGAAGCAATAATGGTACCTTGTTTATATAATAGTGCGCACTCACCATACAAATATATGTATGGTACTTACAAATGTATCTCAATGTACATCTCTCTCTGCAGGAAAATAGACCGAGAGATCATATTACAATGGTCTTATTGCATACTGACTGGTTGATATGAAAACCAATGTTTTGCCATGTAAATTTGCACTAGGAGATTTCAATGAGTGGCAACATAGATTTGTGGACTTTTGTATCGTTACATATTTTTTGCTTGCCTCCATGCCACTTCTTGGGTGGCTTTGGAACTAGACACTGTCATAATGATAGGCTAACATTACAAAGACAAATGCATACGTTGATTACCAATAAATATACTCTAAATATAAACATATCTATATGTTTGTATTGTGTAATACACGTTTGAATGTGGTGACGTTATCATCAATACATTTGCTAGTGATACAACATGGCAGCTGAGGTTGCCAAAAGGAACGCCATGAGAAAGCCATATGAGGCACAAGCAGAGTACAATCTGCATTTTGTAAGTAATATTGTAGCTCTCTATTTTATACAGAATGGCAGAATATAGACAGTGTACAGTGTATTTATGAAAGATATTGTATTCCAGATAGGAATCTAAGGAATCGAAGGTACTCTACCTGTAATACTTGCCATACGTACAACAATTTATTCAAGCTCTTCGCTCTTAGCAGGAAGGGAATGGCCAACAACCTACTTACCTCTATTTAGTTTCCGTCTAAATTATACATTGTCTCATAAGTAATTAAAGATATATATCTTTCTGTCTTACCATTCAGCAACAATGGATATATCGGGCAGGATTTCTTAAGCTAAGCATTCTCTTAAACTTGTTTTAAACACTACAATAACTATACAGCTAATCAAGTTTGATGAAGGTAATTGGTTGGATTTGAATTCTCAACTTATCACACATTTAACAGGGTAATTCATAGAATTTCGCAGAAAAGTGTCGCAAGCGGCTGGCGCAGAGTGTCCGCGTGCGATTGTCTGCGCCAGGCACGTGCGCTAAAACCGATTTCCGCGCACAGCGTATTCATGGATTTTAGGCTCCCAAACCAGCCGTGGCGCAGAGTATCGCAGCGACCCTGCAGCAGCGCCAGTAACGCCCCCAAGAACGCCCTCGCGCAAGGAAAAGCCATCAAAATCGCAAAATCATTGCAAAGGGCTGCGCTAACCCTGGACCAGTATACAGGGCTGCCAAACAAGGAACGCAAAGCGGGTAACGTGCATATCAGGGGTACGCGTGAAGTTATACACGCGATTAGCCAGGGTACGTGTATTACAGGGGTACGCGGGAAGTTCAACACGCGATTGGCCAGGGTACGTGTATTACAGGGGTACGCGTGAAGTTTTACACGCGATTAGCCAGGGCACGTGTATCACAGGGGTACGCGGGAATTATCACACGCGATTTGGCTGGGTACGTGTATTACAGGGGTACACGGGAAGTTTTACACGCGATTCGGCTGGGTACGTGTATTACAGGAGTGCGCGGGAATTCTCACATGCGATTTTGCCAGGTAGTGTATTACAGGGGTGCGCGGGAATTATCACACGCGATTTGGCTTGGTACGTGTATTACAGGGGTGCGCGGGAAGTTCCACATGCGATTACAGCAGGGTACGTGTATTCCAGGGGTGCGCGGGAAGTTCCACACGCGATTTCATCAGGGTACGTGTATTTCAGGGGTGGGCGGCAAGTTCCACACGCGATTGGGCCAGTGCGAGCAGGGTACGTGGATTTCAGGGCTGCGCGGGAAGTTCCACACGCGATTGGCCCCGTGCGAGCAGGGTACGTGTATTCCAGGGGTGCGCGGGAAGTTCCACACGCGATTTCATCAGGGTACGTGTATTTCAGGGGTGCGCTGGAAGTTCCACACGCGATTGGGCCCGTGCGAGCAGGGTACGTGTATTCCAGGGGTGCGCGGGAAGTTCCACACGCGATTTCATCAGGGTACGTGTATTTCAGGGGTGCGCTGGAAGATCCACACGCGATTGGCCCAGTGCAAGCAGGGTACGTGTATTCCAGGGGTGCGGGGGAAGTTCCACACGCGATTGGCCCCGTGCGAGCAGGGTATGTGTATTCCAGGGATGCGCGGGAAGTTCCACACGCGATTTCAGCAGGGTATGTGAATTCCAGGGGTTCTGGGGAGTACTACACGTGAATTGGCCGTGTGGGTCCTCCCAGGTGTACGCTCGACAACCTCCACGGCCCCTTCAGGCAGCCCACACCACGGGGGACTACCCTGCACCCCTGCTCATGTCCCGCAGGCAGCCCATCCACCATGGGCATGTCCCACAGCCAACCCACATGTCACCTTGCACTACTGATCAACAATGCATGTCTCCCACCACCCCCACCCCCCAGCAGTGCAGGGGCAGCACCACCAGGCCCCCACTCATGTCCCCCTGCACCCCCACCCCCCAGCATCCAGGGGCACCCTCCACCAGGCCCCCAGCCATGTCTCCCACCACCCCCACCCCCCAGCAGTGTGGGGCACCCTCCACCAGGCCCCCACTCATGTCTCCCACCACCCCCACCCCCCAGCAGTGCAGGGGCAGCCTCCACCAGGCCCCCACTCATGTCTCCCACCCATGGCCCCCACTCATGTCTCCCACCACCCCCACCCCCATCAGTGCAGGGGCACCCTCCACCAGGCCCCCACTCATGTCCAACTCATGTCTCCCACCACCCCCACCCCCCAGCAGTGTGGGGCACCCTCCACTAGGCCCCCACTCATGTCCAACTCATGTCTCCCACCACCCCCACCCCCCAGCAGTGCAGGGGCACCCTCCACCAGGCCCCCACTCATGTCTCCCAGCACCCCCACCCCCCAGCAGTGCAGGGGCAGCACCACCAGGCCCCCACTCATGTCTCCCACCACCCCCACCCCCCAGCAGTGGAGGGGCACCCTCCACCAGGCCCCCACTCATGTCCAACTTATGTCTCCCACCACCCCCACCCCCCAGCCACCATGGGCACCCTCCACCAGGCCCCCACTCATGTCTCCCACCCACCCCCAGCCACCATGGGCATCCCCCACCAGGCCCCCCTCATGTCTCCCACCACCCCCACCCCCCAGCAGTGCAGGGGCACCCTCCACCAGGCCCCCACCCATGTCTCCCAGCACCTCCACCCCCCAGCAGTGCAGGGGCAGCACCACCAGGCCCCCACTCATGTCCCCCTGCACCCCCACCCCCTAGCATCCAGGGGCACCCTCCACCAGGCCCCCACTCATGTCTCCCACCACCCCCACCCCCAGCAGTGCAGGGGCACCCTCCACAAGGCCCCCACTCATGTCCAACTCATGTCTCCCACCACACCCACCCCCCAGCAGTGTGGAGCACCCTCCACCAGGCCCCCACTCATGTCTCCCACCACCCCCACCCCCTAGCAGTGTGGGGCACCCTCCACCAGGCCCCCACTCATGTCTCCCACCACCCCCACCCCCCAGCAGTGCAGGGGCACCCTCCACCAGGCCCCCACTCATGTCCAACTCATGTCTCCCACCACCCCCACCCCCCAGCAGTGCAGGGGCACCCTCCACCAGGCCCCCACTCATGTCTCCCACCCACCCCCACCCCCCAGCCACCATGGGCATCCCCCACCAGGCCCCCACTCATGTCTCCCACCCACCCCCAGCCACCATGGGCATCCCCCACCAGGCCCCCACTCATGTCTCCCACTACCCCCACCCCCCAGCCACCATGGGCAGCCCCCACCAGGCCCCCACTCATGTCTCCCACCACCCCCACCCCCCAGCAGTGTGGGGCACCCTCCACCAGGCCCCCACTCATGGCCCCTATCACCCCCACCCCCCAGCATCCAGGGGCACCCTCCACCAGGCCCCCACCCATGTCTCCCAGCACCACCACCCCCCAGCAGTGCAGGGGCAGCACCACCAGGCCCCCACTCATGTCCCCCTGCACCCCCACCCCCCAGCAGTGCAGGGGCACCCTCCACCAGGCCCCCAATCATGTCTCCCACCACCCCCACCCCCCAGCAGTGTGGGGCACCCTCCGCCAGGCCCCCACTCATGTCTCCCACCACCCCCACCCCCCAGCAGTGCAGGGGCAGCCTCCACCAGGCCCCCACTCATGTCTCCCACCACCCCCACCCCCCAGCAGTGCAGGGGCACCCTCCACCAGGCCCCCACTCATGTCCAACTCATGTCTCCCACCACCCCCACCCCCCAGCAGTGTGGGGCACCCTCCACCAGGCCCCACTCATGTCCAACTCATGTCTCCCACCACCCCCACCCCCCAGCAGTGCAGGGGCACCCTCCACCAGGCCCCCACTCATGTCTCCCACCCACCCCCACCCCCCAGCCACCATGGGCATCCCCCACCCGGCCCCCACTCATGTCTCCCACCCACCCCCACCCCCAGCCACCATGGGCATCCCCCACCAGGCCCCCACTCATGTCTCCCACCACCCCCACCCCCCAGCCACCATGGGCAGCCCCCACCAGGCCCCCACTCATGTCTCCCACCACCCCCACCCCCCAGCAGTGCAGGGGCACCCTCCACCAGGCCCCCACCCATGTCTCCCAGCACCACCACCCTCCTGCAGTGCAGGGGGTCAGCACCACCAGGCCCCCACTCATGTCCCCCTGCACCCCCACCCCCCAGCAGCCAGGGTCACCCTCCACCAGGCCCCCACCCATGTCTCCCACCACCCCCACCCCCCAGCAGTGTGGGGCACCCTCCACCAGTCCCCCACTCATGTCTCCCACCACCCCCACCCCCCAGCAGTGCAGGGGCAGCCTCCACCAGGCCCCCACTCATGTCTCCCACCCACCCCCACCCCCCAGCAGTTTGGGGCACCCTCCACCAGGGCCCCCACTCATGTCTCCCACCACCCCCACCCCCCAGCAGTGCAGGGGCACCCTCCACCAGGCCCCCACTCATGTCCAACTCATGTCTCCCACCACCCCCACCCCCCAGCAGTGTGGGGCACCCTCCACCAGGCCCCCACTCATGTCTCCCACCACCCCCACCCCCCAGCAGTGCAGGGGCACCCTCCACCAGGCCCCCACTCATGTCCAACTCATGTCTCCCACCACCCCCACCCCCAGCAGTGCAGGGGCAGCACCACAAGGCCCCCAATCATGTCCCCCTGCACCCCCACCCCCCAGCATCCAGGGGCACACTCCACCAGGCCCCCACCCATGTCTCCCAGCACCCCCACCCCCCAGCAGTGCAGGGGCAGCACCACCAGGCCCCCACTCATGTCTCCCACCACCCCCACCCCCCAGCAGTGGAGGGGCACCCTCCACCAGGCCCCCACTCATGTCCAACTTATGTCTCCCACCACCCCCACCCCCCAGCCACCATGGGCACCCTCCACCAGGCCCCCACTCATGTCTATCACCCACCCCCACCCCCCAGCCACCATGGGCATCCCCCACCAGGCCCCCCTCATGTCTCCCACCACCCCCACCCCCCAGCAGTGCAGGGGCACCCTCCACCAGGCCCCCACCCATGTCTCCCAGCACCTCCACCCCCCAGCAGTGCAGGGGCAGCACCACCAGGCCCCCACTCATGTCCCCCTGCACCCCCACCCCCTAGCATCCAGGGGCACCCTCCACCAGGCCCCCACTCATGTCTCCCACCACCCCCACCCCCCAGCAGTGCTGGGGCACCCTCCACCAGGCCCCCACTCATGTCCAACTCATGTCTCCCACCACACCCACCCCCCAGCAGTGTGGAGCACCCTCCACCAGGCCCCCACTCATGTCTCCCACCACCCCCACCCCCTAGCAGTGTGGGGCACCCTCCACCAGGCCCCCACTCATGTCTCCCACCACCCCCACCCCCCAGCAGTGCAGGGGCACCCTCCACCAGGCCCCCACTCATGTCCAACTCATGTCTCCCACCACCCCCACCCCCCAGCAGTGCAGGGGCACCCTCCACCAGGCCCCCACTCATGTCTCCCACCCACCCCCCAGCCACCATGGGCATCCCCCACCAGGCCCCCACTCATGTCTCCCACCCACCCCCACCCCCCAGCCACCATGGGCATCCCCCACCAGGCCCCCACTCATGTCTCCCACTACCCCCACCCCCCAGCCACCATGGGCAGCCCCCACCAGGCCCCCACTCATGTCTCCCACCACCCCCACCCCCAGCAGTGTGGGGCACCCTCCACCAGGCCCCCACTCATGGCCCCTATCACCCCCACCCCCCAGCAGTGCAGGGGCAGCACCACCAGGCCCCCACTCATGTCCCCCTGCACCCCCACCCCCCAGCAGTGCAGGGGCACCCTCCACCAGGCCCCCACTCATGTCTCCCACCACCCCCACCCCCCAGCATCCAGGGGCACCCTCCACCAGGCCCCCACCCATGTCTCCCAGCACCACCACCCCCCAGCAGTGCAGAGGCAGCACCACCAGGCCCCCACTCATGTCCCCCTGCACCCCCACCCCCCAGCAGTGCAGGGGCACCCTCCACCAGGCCCCCAATCATGTCTCCCACCACCCCCACCCCCCAGCAGTGTGGGGCACCCTCCGCCAGGCCCCCACTCATGTCTCCCACCACCCCCACCCCCCAGCAGTGCAGGGGCACCCTCCACCAGGCCCCCAATCATGTCTCCCACCACCCCCACCCCCCAGCAGTGTGGGGCACCCTCCGCCAGGCCCCCACTCATGTCTCCCACCACCCCCACCCCCCAGCAGTGCAGGGGCACCCTCCACCAGGCCCCCACTCATGTCTCCCACCACCCCTACCCCCCAGCAGTGCAGGGGCACCCTCCACCAGGCCCCCACTCATGTCTCCCAGCACCCCCACCCCCCAGCAGTGTGGGGCACCCTCCACCAGGCCCCCACTCATGTCTCCCACCACCCCCACCCCCCAGCAGTGCAGGGGCACCCTCCACCAGGCCCCCACTCATGTCTCCCACCACCCCCACCCCCCAGCAGGGTGGGGCACCCTCCGCCAAGCCCCCACTCATGTCTCCCACCACCCCCTCCCCCCAGCAGTGCAGGGGCACCCTCCACCAGGCCCCCACCCATGTCTCCCACCACCCCCACCCCCCTGCCACCATGGGCAGCCTCCACCAGGTCCTCACAATCCCCAATCATGTGCGTTATGGGCAGCCTCCACAGCCAAAAAGCCCTACCAAGTAACCCATTCACCCCCATGGAAATGGAAATTACATGTTACACCCCCAATGTTCATGAAGCTAATGAACCCATGTCCGTCACACACAATGGTTGCAATTGAATGGGAAAACACCACACATGACATGCATGAAACCAATGAGATGATACCACACAGTGAAGTATGAAAACAAAATTGTATTAAAAAAAATAAAGAATGCTAAAGAAATGAAACAAACTACAATGGGAATGAAAAAAAATAAGCTGCATGTCCGTATTAAAAAAAAAATAACACAAAATCCTAATCCAAAAAAATGTCGTCCAAAGTCAAATGTAAAAAAATATCTATCAAATTAAGAACTATGTAAAAAAACTTCCAAGGGTCCATGAGCCCAACTGAACAAAGGAAACCTACAAAAAAACTTACTAAAATGCAACTATATACAAAAAGTGGAGCAGTGTCCGTTGACTCCAAATCATAAGAACAAACAAAGGAAACCTAAAACTAAAGAACTATATACAAAGGCGGCGGGCAAGTCCAGCGGCTCACTCTGTGGTGTTCCGGGCCAGGGCATCATCGAACTCCTGTTCGATGTCCCGGAGGCGGTCCAGTTCCATGGCCCCGAGGGTCCGCAGGGACGACGCCGCGTCCTCCTCCAACCCCTTGCGGATTGCCTCGAGGCACTCGGCCCGCCTCAGGGCCCTCCGCATGGAGTTCTCCGCCCTGACCATTGTGAGCCGCGCCTCTTCCGCCCGCCGCCGCTCCGCACCTATGGCATGGCCCAACCGCTGCCACACGGAAGACAGTCTCTGTCCTGGGTCCTCCTGCCCTCCGGCCGATGCCTGCCCCTCCGATGTCGAAGGCCCCGAGCCTTCATGGCTCCCACCATGTTGCTGCTGCTGCTCTGCCTCTGCCCATGCACTGCCTCCTGCTGCCTGCACATCCTCCGCCGGCTGGGGTGCAGTTGTTGATGTGGCCACCCCTGCTGGACATCCGACTCCCGACTGTGGCAGGGATGCCTCCTCCACCAGCCTGGCCGCACCGTCAGAGGCAGCTCCACAGGGCACCCAGGTGACTGATGCGTGGGAAGATGGCACAGAGGACGACTGGCGCGTAGGGGGTCCAGTTGAGGAGGGGGTAGGAGCAAGCCCCATCAGACGGAGGAATCCGGCCTGGGTGACCTGTCCCAGCAGGCTGACGTGGTCAACGAGCCATTCGAGATGACGTGCAGTCCCTCCATGAAAAGACTGCAGGTCACCTCGCATGGCCCGTTGACGCAGCGCCACACCAGCCAGGACAGGCTCAACCCGGACCTGGATAGCCACGTCCGAGGGCAGAGGAAGGCCAGTTGACGTCAGCTCATCCCCTGCCTGAAAACGGGTATGGACGTAGGCATCCCTGCTGGTGCAAGATGATGCAGGGACAGGATCGGGGACAGGATTGCACACAGGCACCTCCGCGGCGGCCTGTGCTGCCTCCTGTCCCTGGTCCTGCACTGCACCACTAGCACCAGTGGGATCCCCACCTCCAGACCCCGTCTCTGGTGCTTGCACGGCCTCCTCCTCCACCAAAACCCCCACCAACCTGGATGACTCCGTGCCATCTTCCCCTGTTGGGCCCTGTGGGGTCCCAGCTGCCCCTTCTGCTGCCGAGGAGTCCAACTCCAACCTCCGCCTCTTGGACCTCCCCCCGGCAGCTGCGGCCTGGGACGCGGCACCGGACTCCTCACTCCCCGACGAGATGACAACACGGGAGGGGAGCCGGGCCTTGCATCTCCGGCTGGCGGTGGGATCCCCGCCGCTGTGCTCCACAGCACCTTCTCCGCCCTCTTCATCAGTTGACGCTGCAGACAGGGAGAAACAAAACACAGGCATCAGGGCACTGTACAATGGACACATACACACATGACAGTTGCACATGAGTGGCATTTTCAAACCTCAGACATGTCATCACAATCCCCAACACACATGTCATTGCAACTCGCACACATGAGCCATACCACAGCCATATCGCAACTGCCACCACCATCCCTACACATACAACAGCATGAGCAGCCAAAGGTGAGCCAGACATCACATGCAACACAGGAAGTGCACCACACATGTACACACACCACCACACTTGCATGCATGTGTACACCTCTGCCAAGTGTCGCACTGTTCAGGCGGGCATCCATGTCACATCTGCCAATCAGGCTTCCACATACCGCTGTCACATGCATCCATGTTGCATCACTGTTGCACCCTTGTCAAATACACACACATGCACATGTACACAGTGCTCATACATGCAGCCGAAAACAACATACATGCGTGACATCACGGACATGTCTACTTACATACACATTCATCCAAACATGTGTGCCCACCCAACTGCATTTGGCATGCAAGCCTACACACACAAGCACCATCCATGTCTCACACATTACAGCCCTCGCATGTGTCAGCCCCACGGCCCTGTACACCCCCACCCATACTCGACCCCATACAAACAGATGTGCAACCTGCACACTACCGAATAATCACCACATGCACTGCTCACAATCAGGATGCATGTACACTCACCGCTCGACTCCAGACGGGTCTGCTTCTCTAGGACCTGGACGTGGAGCGCTGGGGATATGCGTTCCAGGACCCTCATCTGTTCTTCCGACAAGTGGCCCCGGCGCCCCTTGGCATCCGCTGCCTTCAAGAGGCGCCGGGCCTTGTTCAGGGTCCTGGACCTGAAGTCCTCCCAGCGCTTCCTGACATGTTGTAAGTCGCGGACTGCCACCCCCTCCGCGTTGATGGCAGTCACGATGTCAGTCCAGATCCGAGTCCGTCCTTCCTTGTCGGCGCGGGAACTTCCGAAGAGGGCATCATACTGCCCCAGGACTTGCTCCACCAGGACACCAACTTCGGTGACACTGAAGCTGGTGCCCCTCTGCCTCTCTGGCCGGGGGTTGTCAGTGGTCACAGATGGTGTTTGCCCCGACATGACAACCCCAGAGGCAGGAGTGGGTGGGCAACTGGGTCCTGGGGCTGGGCGTGTGGAGCGATGGAATCCCAGTCAGGAGTCTTCGGTTCCAGCAGGGGTGGTCACAGCAACAGCACCCCTGGCTGATGTGCAGGCAGCAAATGGCAGTGCACGTGGGCAGCAGGCAGTCAGGCAGCAGCAGATGGCAGGTGGGAGCGTGCTCGGGGCTCTGGGGGGGCAGTAGTTCGGCCTTCTGGGCAGGAGCGTGGTCTTCCGTGTGCTTACGCATGGCCAGCTTGATACGGAGTGATTTGGCACGTGAAAAATCCAACACGTCTGCGTGTAATTCGAGGAAAGGCCCTTAGCGCGTAAACGCGTCACCAGCGTATGCGCGTCTATGAAGTCACGTGCACGTTGAATTGGGCACACGTATGAAAATGTTGCGTGTGAAAATAATGAAAGACACATCCGAGTGTCAAAGCGTGTAATTGGTGGGAATGGGCCTAGCGCGTACACGCGGCAGTGACAAAGCGTGTAATTGGTGTAAATGGCCCTACACGCAGAAGTGACAAAGCGTGTAATTGGTGGAAATGGCCCTACACGCAGAAGTGACAAAGCGTGTAATTGGTGGAAATGGCCCTAGCGCGTACACGCCGCGTAAGTGACGCTGGACGTGTGGGCCTGTATAAAAGGTACGTGTAGAACACCATTTCCTTGTACGTGCTTTTCGTGGAGAGCGAGTGGGTGAATTCTGTACTTCTTGTCGTTTCACGCGCGATTTACTTCACGGCGTTTCAAGTTCGTATTCCCTGTTACCTCTGACAGCTTTTTCTCTTTTTTCTCTTTTACTGGTTTACCTGGGCCTGTTCCCTCAAACAGTGTTCCCTTCTACTGTTGTCCTGTCTCCTCAGACAGCGTACAAATCTTCTTTTGGCGGGGGTGTTGCCAACCAAACGCGCTCCTTTTTCACGCTCTTTTACCTGGCAGACGGTGAGTCACGCACGTATCTAACATCTGTGCTTTCCTCGTGTGTAGCCTACCCCTTCAGAGGTCATTCTAGGCTGCGTGTGACACGCATACGTTCATTCTTGTGTTACTGGGTGCCACAGCGTAGTGCAGGTTTTTCTTTCTGCACACGTGGTCTAGGAGGGGTTGCGTGCACGTCATCTCCCTTTTTTGGGGCTCCTGTGCGTAGCGTGACCCGTCATCTTTCCCCAGGGGTTACATTCAGCCTTGCAAGAGCACTAGGGTACAATTACCATCTGGTACCCAACCCCTTTCACCCCCAATTGCCCAGGACAATAGTTTACAGCCACTCCCATACGCACATTAACATCAGTGCCATGGCTGGGAGGCGAGGATTCCGTAAGGGTGGCAAAGGTGGAAGAGCCACAAGTGGTGGCCGTGGTGGATCCGGTAGGGGACGTGTTCGTTACTTGCAGGGTGAGCCTGTCCCCCCATGTGTGGAGGACCAGTCAAGGGCACCCATAATCCCCCCCCCGTTGAGGCTGATGTGGCTGACACCATCCATGCTCAGCCCTTGTTGGACCAGCCCATTGTGGCACCAGACCTGGCTGACTCCATGGCTGACTTCCAGGTCAGCAGGCCTATGACACGTGCGCTGGTGCACGTTGATGTCATCATGCGACGTGCATCTGGGGCAGCAAGGTCATCTGCTGCCCCAAGTAGGCAGGGCGGAGAGGCTGCAGGGGCAGCTGCGGCTCCATCCACCCCAGCTCTCACACACCCAGCCAGGACAGTGTCGGTCCTAGTCCATCCTGCTGACATTCCCCCTGACACCATTACACTTGAGCCAATGCCTGCGCCAACTCCCATGCTGAGTGTGCAATCCCACACTCCTGATACAGAGTCCACCAGGGCTCCTGCCCCTAGTGTCCAGAGCGGCGCAGGACACTCAGGATCACCACCACCTTCCAAGCGGAAGAGGAAGAGTGCTCGTCCGGCACAGGCTGATGCCCCAGACACGGCTACACAGTCCGGCCCGTCGAGGAAGCCCAGCTTCACGGATGACGAACTGAATGCACTTGTCGAGTATGTGTCCGCACATGATAACGAGATGGTCATTGTTGCAGGATCCAAGACCACACCTGCACAACGCCAGGCACACTGGCAGACCGTTGCGGACATCGTAAGTGCCCTTGGAATCGTTAGGCGCACAGCCAATGATTGCTATAAGCGCTGGAATGACCTAAAGCGCAGGGCAAAGAGTAAGCTGGCCTCAAGTCATGCCGCAACTCTAGTGACTGGAGGTGGGTCTCCAGTAGTAGACATGGAACTCATTCCACATGAGTCAGTCGCTGGGACCTACGTCACGGAGGAACAGATCCAAGGCGTGGGAGATCTGCCTGATTACGAGGCATTGTCCGGTGAGTGCACATGCATGTGTGTGTCATCCATGTGCATGGTGTGTGTGAGGGCTTCTGTTTGTGTGCCAGGTGAGAGTGTGTGCGCCTGAGTCGTATGGGTCAGCCATGTGCTTCATGCAATACATCCTGCGCAGCTGCATTTGGCCATAGCAGTATCCCTTCTGCCAACAGTAGACATCTAGCCCAACTGCACGCCTGTTGCCCTTGAAGTGTCACCTTGGCACAACATTGTTGCTCATTTTTCACTGTTCATTCAGTCAGATTGTTTGCATTCCACCACTTTTACTAGGCAGTTCGCAGTCCTCTAGTCACATGTCTGAAATGGCTATGGTAAAGTGGAGTGACTTTGTTACCTGGATATCATTTGTTCACACATGTCCCTGTGCAATTGGACCATTTTGGACTGGCAGCTCCAGGTGAAAACTCTGACCTGTTTGAATTAGAAAAGCTATTCCATGCGGGAACTGGACTGAATGAATAGGTGCTGCCCTCCTCTCCATCTTCACTCAATAGCAATGGTACATGCCATCTGTGTGATGGCATGTGAGTTTCACCTGGCAATCACAGGCCAATGTGTGATGCCACTGCCAGGCAGCATGCAGAAAATGTGTACATCTTCCATCTTGGTGTCATCAGTGTGTGCCATTTGCCTGCCCTTCATATGCAGTGAGGGTGCATGCATGGGAGGGTTTTAGTCATGTGGGACATGTGTCAATCAAGTACTGGTTCTGTTGCTTCTCAGCCCTCATTGTGTGCCATGGTGCTAATGCCTGTTTCCATTTCTTTGTTTTTATGTCTTTGCAGGGGAAGACGCACCTGATACTGCTGGGGTTGTGGAGATGGTGCAGACCCAGGAGGGGTCTGAGGGCCGACCAACCACCAGTGAGGGACGTGGTGTGGTGGTGGGTGAGAACCCACAAGTGCTGCAGGTCGTGCTCTCAAGGGGTGTCTCTGGCTGCACCTCCCCCGAGCTGTACTCAGGTGTTGATTCGGATGATGAGACCTACGTGCCATCGCAGGTGAGTGTTACAGGGAGGGATACTGTTCAGTCCCACCCACCTGCACCAGGGTCAGAACCCTCAATGGGGATGTCAGTGTTGGCAGCTACGCCTTTGGTGGTTACGGATGCAGGGTCACACTCCGCGACATCTGATCCTGTTCCTGGGCCAGCAGATCAGAGGGGGAATGCAGTCCTGCAGCCTCAGGCAGTGCCGGCACAGCAAGGCGCAGTTCGCCTTGCCCCAGACAGGTGTGGTGCCCGCCGACGTGGTGGCCATACGCCACCTGGCAATACCGCATGGGAGCAATCAATTTACGGTATGGCAACCCAACAGGCAGCATCATCCGAGATGATGGCTCAGGCCATGGATAGGGTGGCCACTTCCATTGTCCCCCCTGAAAGGCTGATGGAGCGACTACAGCAGGCAACCGACTCCATCTGCCAGTCACACAGGGAGGACATGTTGGCGTCCAACAGGGACAGGCGGGCGGCACTGGCGACTCTGCAGGAGGCCATCTCCATAGAGTCCCAGGGCCACAGGGAAGCCCTGAGGCAGGAGCTCCTTCACCTCAGGACGACTCTTGTTGAGCTTGAGGCTTCAACACACCAAAGGACAGAACAGCAGCTGGAGCATCTCACCCGTACGCTCTCAGCTGAGATGCAGGCAACGAGGGCGGAGGTCCGGGCATCCCGTGAGTTGTTGCATGGGGACCTCCGCACACTCATCCTCCAGAACCAGACCTACCACACCCGTATGCTTGCAGCCATGGAGGAGCAGACTAGGGCCTTGCATGGGCTGCCTCCCATAGTGCAACCACCTCCGGATGCAGCTGCACAGGGTGATAATAGCGACAGCAGTGATACTCCCACAATAGGGTAGCCGTGTGGGCCATGAGCCCATGGAGGTGTTTTTTTTCCCAGGATCCACACAGGTGGGTTTTGGTGTGCACCCTGTGCTCGGACCTCCTGGGTGGCCTCCCAAACCCACCCGGGCCCATCAATGGCCATTTTTTTTTTTTTTTATTATTTTTTTTTTTATTTGTATTTTTATTTTTAAATATTTTTTTCCCAATTTTCTGGGACAATTTGTTGCCTTCCGTGGTTCCTGTGGGCATACGCTGCATTGTGGCTGGGCACATGCAGGCTTGTCATGTATTTGGTTCAGATGCTTGGGTTTGAGTCACACACACCCCTCCTGCTTCCCGTTTCCATGGGCTTGCAAAGGGTGTGCCCAAGTGACATTGACGTACATGGTGACATTGGACTCCCACTACATGTGTGGGTAGTCTAGTCAATACTGTGTATACATTCCTAGTGCATATTGCTGTTGTGTTGTACACTGCATGTTGCATTGATGTGTAACTCATCATCTGTGTCTACCTCCCAATTTGCAGGTCCCTTCCTCATGTCTACACAAGGCCCTCTAGTTTGGAGATGGGGTCCATGTTGGCAGCAGTGCACCTACAACTCTACATGGCGCCAACAATGCACAGTTGGTAGTGGTGGGAGTGCAGGCATTTCCAGGTGGTGAGACTACTAATTCATAACATTTGTGATTTCATGTTAATGGTAGTACCTGCTCAAGTTTGTTGTTGGTCCTGCATTACTGTGAGCATTTCAGGTGTTGCAAGTTTCAATTAGGGACACTGTACATTGTGACACTAGTGTCATGTTGTGGGGATTAGTTTGTTTACCTGCAAATAGCATGACATGGCACGGTGTGTCCTGTGGCGGTGCTGGGGATGGGTTGGCTGACATGGCACTGTCCTCTTGTTGCATTTTGCAAGTGGGTATTCATTTTAGCTGCTTGAATGTGTTTCTTCACAAAACTGCCTTGGTGGTGTCTGTGTGGGTAGGGATGCACACATTGTAACACTTCCAGGTGAACAATCTCAGGCTGATATGGTTTTCACGGTTGATTCTCCAGACATTCAGGATCAGTGTCAGGTTGAGTCATCATTGATTGTCAGATGGAATGTGCCAGGGCAGTGTGCACTCCACAGGGGTGTGATTTCTATGTGAAGTAATTAGCCACTAGCTGTGTACGGGCTGCCTCCCCCCGTGCCCTTTCCCCTCCCATGCGCAGCGGCTGTGCATGTGGTTGGGGATGTGGGGCCACCACCATGTCCACGGCCAGGCCCCGGCGTGTTGCAACGTTGTGCAGGACACATGCTGCCACTATGATCCTGCACACTACTGGGGGAGCGTACAACAGCTGCCCGCCAGAACGGTCAAGGGAGCGAAAGCGTGACTTTAGCACTCCGAATGTGCGCTCCACTATGCCCCGGGTTGCAATGTGGGCTGTGTTATATCTTACCTGGGGTGGCGTGGTGGGGTTCCGAATTGGCGTCATCATGTGGGGGCTGAGAGGGTAGGCACTGTCCCCTGTGGAGGTGGTAATTGGTATCATTGGTGGGGTTGTGACCTTGCTCAGTATCTGACATGCATGCATGTGCAGTGGCATTCATACTCACCAAGCAGCCATGTATCGCCATGCCGCCCAGCTTCTAGGTCCCGGCTTAGGGTGGACATTCGGTAAATGAAGCTGTCGTGGGTGGACCCGGGATAGTTGGCATATACTGAGGTGATGATTCCCTTGGCATTACATACTACCTGCACGTTGATGGAATGCCAGTGCTTGCGGTACCTATAGATGTGCTCTGATGCCCTGGGGGGACGTAGAGCCACATGGGTGCAGTCGATGGCACCTAGCACTTTGGGGAATCGTGCCACACCGTAAAAATCCAGGGCGGCAGCATGCCTTTCTGCAGGTGTTCTGGGCAGGTATATGTGCCTGCGGACTGATGGGCGTGCAGTGATGATGTTCAAGACCTGGTGTAGGTAGCATGACTGGGTGGCCTGTGATACCCCACCCACAATGGCACTTGTCCGCTGAAATGATCCAGTGGCCAAGAAGTGCAGTACATTGAGGACCTTCTCCAGGGGGCTGAGTGCTTGGGAGCACAGGGTGGGTGATGTGAGGTCATCCTCCCACTCACTCACCAGGTCCAGTATAATGTGTGGTGGAAACCTGTACCTCCCATGCACCTGGTCATCAGGCATCCCGAAAAGGCTGGTTCTGGGTGTGAATATTCTGGCCCTGACTATCCTCCTCCTCCTCCTTTGGTAGCCCACGCCCACTGCTGCTAGGAACGGTATGTTCATCCTGGGTCTGAGCTTGTTATTTTGTTAGCGCGCAAATTTATGCGTTGCGCGTGTTGTAGGCGAGCGTGTGACCCGCGCACCCCTGAAATCCAGTACCCAGTCCAATAGCGTGTGGAAATTCCCGCGCACCCCGGGATACAGGTGCGCTGACTTACTTGCGTGTGTAAGTGCCCGCGCACCCCTGATATACACGTACATAGGCCAATCGCGTGTACGCGCACTTTTGTCCAATTACACGCGATGACACTCTGACGTGCTGTCCAATGACACGCGATGACACTCTGACGTGCAGTCTTTCCACGTGTGCTCTGTCATCAGGTGCTGTGTGGGAAACACCTGTGCGGGTCACGTCACAGACGCGCTTACGCGCTGAGGGCCTTTGGTCCAATAGAATCGCGTATGCGTGCTGACGCGCTTACGCGCTAAGGGCCTTTCCTCGAATTTCACGCTGACGTGTAGACTTTTCACGTGCCAAATCACTCCGTATCAAGCTGGCCACGCGTAAGCACACGGAAGACCACGCTCCTGCCCAGAAGGCCGAACTACTGCCCCCCAGAGCCCCGAGCACGCTCCCACCTGCCATCTGCTGCTGCCTGACTGCCTGCTGCCCACGTGCACTGCCATTTGCTGCCTGCACATCAGCCAGGGGTGCTGTTGCTGTGACCACCCCTGCTGGAACCGAAGACTCCCGACCCACCCACTCCTGCCTCTGGGGTTGTCATGTCGGGGCAAACACCATCTGTGACCACTGACAACCCCCGGCCAGAGAGGCAGAGGGGCACCAGCTTCAGTGCCACCGAAGTTGGTGTCCTGGTGGAGCAAGTCCTGGAGCAGTATGATGCCCTCTTCGGAAGTTCCCGCACCGACAAGGAAGGACGGACTCGGATCTGGACTGACATCGTGACTGCCATCAACGCGGAGGGGGTGGCAGTCCGCGACTTACAACATGTCAGGAAGCGCTGGGAGGACTTCAGGTCCAGGACCCTGAACAAGGCCCAGGGCCGCTTGAAGGCAGCGGATGCCAAGGGGCGCCGGGGCCACTTGTCGGAAGAACAGATGAGGGTCCTGGAACGCATATCCCCAGCGCTCCACGTCCAGGTCCTAGAGAAGCAGACCCGTCTGGAGTCGAGCGGTGAGTGTACATGCATCCTGATTGTGAGCAGTGCGTGTGCTGATTATTCGGTAGTGTGCAGGTTGCACATCTGTTTGTATGGGGTCGAGTATGGGTGGGGGTGTACAGGGCCGTGGAGCTGACACATGCGAGGGCTGTAATGTGTGAGACATGGATGGTGCTTGTGTGTGTAGGTTTGCATGCCAAATGCAGTTGTGTGGGCACACATCTTTGGATGAATGTGTATGTAAGTAGACATGTCCGTGATGTCACGCATGTATGTTGTTTTCAGCTGCATGTATGAGCACTGTGTACATGTGCATGTGTGTGTATTTGACAAGGGTGCAACAGTGATGCAACATGGATGCATGTGACAGCGGTATGTGGAAGCCTGATTGGCAGATGTGACATGGATGCCCGTCTGAACAGTGCGACACTTGGCAGAGGTGTACACATGCATGCAAGTGTGGTGGTGTGTGTACATGTGTGGTGCACTTCCTGTGTTGCATGTGATGTCTGGCTCACCTTTGGCTGCTCATGCTGTTGTATGTGTAGGGATGGTGGTGGCAGTTGCGATATGGCTGTGGTATGGCTCATGTGTGCGAGTTGCAATGACATGTGTGTTGGGGATTGTGATGACATGTCTGAGGTTTGACAATGCCACTCATGTGCAACTGTCATGTGTGTATGTGTCCATTGTACAGTGCCCTGAGGCCTGTGTTTTGTTTCTCCCTGTCTGCAGCGTCAACTGATGAAGAGGGCGGAGAAGGTGCTGTGGAGCACAGCGGCGGGGATCCCACCGCCAGCCGGAGACGCAAGGCCCGGCTCCCCTCCCGTGTTGTCATCTCGTCGGGGAGTGAGGAGTCCGGTGCCGCGTCCCAGGCCGCAGCTGCCGGGGGGAGGTCCAAGAGGCGGAGGTTGGAGTTGGACTCCTCGGGAGCAGAAGGGGCAGCTGGGACCCCACAGGGCCCAACAGGGGAAGATGGCACGGAGTCATCCAGGTTGGTGGGGGGTTTGGTGGAGGAGGAGGCCGTGCAAGCACCAGAGACGGGGTCTGGAGGTGGGGATCCCACTGGTGCTAGTGGTGCAGTGCAGGACCAGGGACAGGAGGCAGCACAGGCCGCCGCGGAGGTGCCTGTGTGCAATCATGTCCCCGATCCTGTCCCTGCATCATCTTGCACCAGCAGGGATGCCTACGTCCAGACCCGTTTTCAGGCAGGGGATGAGCTGACGTCAACTGGCCTTCCTCTGCCTGCGGACGTGGCTATCCAGGTCCGGGTTGAGCCTGTCCTGGCTGGTGTGGCGTTGCGTCAACGGGCCATGCGAGGTGACCTGCAGTCTTTTCATGGAGAGACTGCACGTCATCTCGAATGGCTCGTTGACCACGTCAGCCTGCTGGGACAGGTCACCCAGGCCGGATTCCTCCGTCTGATGGGGCTTGCTCCGACCCCCTCCTCAACTGGACCCCCTACGCGCCAGTCGTCCTCTGTGCCATCTTCCCACCCATCAGTCACCTGGGTGCCCTGTGGAGCTGCCTCTGACGGTGCGGCCAGGCTGGTGGAGGAGGCATCCCTGCCACAGTCGGGAGTCGGACGTCCAGCAGGGGTGGCCACATCAACAACTGCACCCCAGCCGGCGGAGGATGTGCAGGCAGCAGGAGGCAGTGCACGGGCAGAGGCAGAGCAGAAGCAGCAACATGGTGGGAGCCATGAAGGCTTGGGGCCTTCGACATCGGAGGGGCAGGCATCGGCCGGAGGGCAGGAGGACCCAGGACAGAGAGTGTCTTCCGTGTGGCAGCAGTTGGGCCACGCCATAGGTGTGGAGCGGCGGCGGGCGGAAGAGGCTCACAATGGTCAGGGCGGAGAACTCCATGCGGAGGGCCCTGAGGCGGGCCGAGTGCCTCGAGGCAATCCGCAGGGGGTTGGAGGAGGTCACGGCGTCGTCCCTGCGGACCCTCGGGGCCATGGAACTGGACCGCCTCCGGGACATTGAACAGGAGTTCGATGATGCCCTGGCCCGGAACACCACGGAGTGAGCCGCTGGACTTGCCCGCCGCCTTTGTATATAGTTCTTTAGTTTTAGGTTTCCTTTGTTTGTTCTTATGATTTGGAGTCGACGGACACTGCTCCACTTTTTGTATATAGTTGCATTTTAGTTAGGTTTTTTTGTAGGTTTCCTTTGTTCAGTTGGGCTCATGGACCCTTGGAAGTTTTTTACATAGTTCATAATTTGATAGATATTTTTTTACATTTGACTTTGGATGACATTTTTTTGGATTAGGATTTTGTGTTATTCTTTTTTTAATACGGACATGCAGCATATTTTTTTTCATTCCCATTGTAGTTTGTTTCATTTCTTTAGCATTCTTTATTTTTTTTAATACAATTTGTTTTCATACTTCACTGTGTGGTATGATCTCATTGGTTTCATGCATGTCATGTGTGGTGTTTTCCCATTCAATTGCAACCATTGTGTGTGACGGACATGGGTTCATTAGCTTCATGAACATTGGGGGTGTAACATGTAATTTCCATTTCCATGTGGGTGAATGGGTTACTTGGTAGGGCTTTTTGGCTGTGGAGGCTGCCCATAACGCACATGATTGGGGATTGTGAGGACCTGGTGGAGGCTGCCCATGGTGGCAGGGGGGTGGGGGTGGTGGGAGACATGGGTGGGGGCCTGATGGAGGGTGCCCCTGCACTGCTGGGGGGTGGGGGTGGTGGGAGACATGAGTGGGGGCCTGGTGGAGGGTGCCCCTGCACTGCTGGGGGGTGGGGGTGCAGGGGGACATGAGTGGGGGCCTGGTGGTGCTGCCCCTGCACTGCTGGGGGGTGGTGGTGCTGGGAGACATGGGTGGGGGCCTGGTGGAGGGTGCCCCTGGATGCTGGGGGGTGGGGGTGATAGGGGCCATGAGTGGGGGCCTGGTGGAGGGTGCCCCACACTGCTGGGGGGTGGGGGTGGTGGGAGACATGAGTGGGGGCCTGGTGGGGGCTGCCCATGGTGGCTGGGGGGTGGGGGTGGTGGGAGACATGAGTGGGGGCCTGGTGGGGGATGCCCATGGTGGCTGGGGGTGGGTGGGAGACATGAGTGGGGGCCTGGTGGGGGATGCCCATGGTGGGTGGGGGACATGAGTGGGGGCCTGGTGGAGGGTGCCCCTTTCACTGCTGGGGGGTGGGGGTGGTGGGAGACATGAGTTGGACATGAGTGGGGGCCTGGTGGAGGGTGCCCCTGCACTGCCGGGGGATGGGGGTGGTGGGAGACATGAGTGGGGGCCTGGTGGAGGGTGCCCCACACTGCTGGGGGGTGGGGGTGGTGGGAGACATGAGTGGGGGCCTGGTGGAGGGTGCCCCACACTGCTGGGGGGTGGGTGTGGTGAGAGACATGAGTTGGACATGAGTGGGGGCCTGGTGGAGGGTGCCCCTGCACTGCTGGGGGGTGGGGGTGGTGGGAGACATGAGTGGGGGCCTGGTGGAGGGTGCCCCTGGATGCTGGGGGGTGGGGGTGTAGGGGGACATGAGTGGGGGCCTGGTGGTGCTGCCCCTGCACTGCTGGGGGGTGGGGGTGCTGGGAGACATGGGTGGGGGCCTGGTGGAGGGTGCCCCTGCACTGCTGGGGGGTGGGGGTGGTGGGAGACATGAGGGGGGCCTGGTGGGGGATGCCCATGGTGGCTGGGGGTGGGGGTGGGTGGGAGACATGAGTGGGGGCCTGGTGGAGGGTGCCCATGGTGGCTGGGGGGTGGGGGTGGTGGGAGACATGAGTTGGACATGAGTGGGGGCCTGGTGGAGGGTGCCCCTGCACTGCTGGGGGGTGGGGGTGGTGGGAGACATGAGTGGGGGCCTGGTGGTGCTGCCCCTGCACTGCTGGGGGGTGGGGGTGCTGGGAGACATGGGCGGGGGCCTGGTGGAGGGTGCCCCTGGATGCTGGGGGGTGGGGGTGGTAGGAGACATGAGTTGGACATGAGTGGGGGCCTGGTGGAGGGTGCCCCTGCACTGCTGGGGGGTGGGGGTGGTGGGAGACATGAGTGGGGGCCTGGTGGAGGGTGCCCCACACTGCTGGGGGGTGGGGGTGGGTGGGAGACATGAGTGGGGGCCTGGTGGTGCTGCCCCTGCACTGCTGGGGGGTGGGGGTGGTGGGAGACATGAGTTGGACATGAGTGGGGGCCTGGTGGAGGGTGCCCCTGCACTGCTGGGGGGTGGGGGTGGTGGGAGACATGAGTGGGGGCCTGGTGGAGGGTGCCCCACACTGCTGGGGGGTGGGGGTGGTAGGAGACATGAGTTGGACATGAGTGGGGGCCTGGTGGAGGGTGCCCCTGCACTGCTGGGGGGTGGGGGTGGTGGGAGACATGAGTGGGGGCCTGGTGGAGGGTGCCCCACACTGCTGGGGGGTGGGGGTGGGTGGGAGACATGAGTGGGGGCCTGGTGGAGGCTGCCCCTGCACTGCTGGGGGTGGGGGTGGTGGGAGACATGAGTGGGGGCCTGGTGGAGGGTGCCCCACACTGCTGGGGGGTGGGGGTGGTGGGAGACATGGGTGGGGGCCTGGTGGAGGGTGCCCCTGGATGCTGGGGGTTGGGGGTGCAGGGGGACATGAGTGGGGGCCTGGTGGTGCTGCCCCTGCACTGCTGGGGGGTGGTGGTGCTGGGAGACATGGGTGGGGGCCTGGTGGAGGGTGCCCCTGCACTGCTGGGGGGTGGGGGTGGTGGGAGACATGAGTGGGGGCCTGGTGGGGGCTGCCCATGGTGGCTGGGGGGTGGGGGTGGTGGGAGACATGGGTGGGGGCCTGGTGGAGGGTGCACCTGGATGCTGGGGGTGGCGGTGCAGGGGGACATGAGTGGGGGCCTGGTGGTGCTGCCCCTGCACTGCTGGGGGGTGGTGGTGCTGGGAGACATGGGTGGGGGCCTGGTGGAGGGTGCCCCTGGATGCTGGGGGGTGGGGGTGATAGGGGCCATGAGTGGGGGCCTGGTGGAGGGTGCCCCACACTGCTGGGGGGTGGGGGTGGTGGGAGACATGAGTGGGGGCCTGGTGGGGGCTGCCCATGGTGGCTGGGGGGTGGGGGTGGTGGGAGACATGAGTGGGGGCCTGGTGGAGGGTGCCCCACACTGCTGGGGGGTGGGGGTGGTGGGAGACATGAGTGGGGGCCTGGTGGAGGGTGCCCCTGGATGCTGGGGGGTGGGGGTGCAGGGGGACATGAGTGGGGGCCTGGTGGTGCTGCCCCTGCACTGCTGGGGGGTGGGGGTGCTGGGAGACATGGGTGGGGGCCTGGTGGAGGGTGCCCCTGGATGCTGGGGGGTGGGGGTGCAGGGGGACATGAGTGGGGGCCTGGTGGTGCTGCCCCTGCACTGCTGGCGGGTGGGGGTGCTGGGAGACATGGGTGGGGGCCTGGTGGAGGGTGCCCCTGGATGCTGGGGGGTGGGGGTGATAGGGGCCATGAGTGGGGGCCTGGTGGAGGGTGCCCCACACTGCTGGGGGGTGGGGGGGTGGGAGACATGAGTGGGGGCCTGGTGGAGGGTGCCCCTGTAATGCTGGGGGGTGGGGGTGGTGGGAGACATGAGTGGGGGCCTGGCGGAGGGTGCCCCACACTGCTGGGGGGTAGGGGTGGTGGGAGACATGAGTGGGGGCCTGGTGGAGGGTGCCCCTGCACTGCTGGGGGGTAGGGGTGGTGGGAGACATGAGTGGGGGCCTGGTGGAGGGTGCCCCACACTGCTGGGGGGTGGGTGTGGTGGGAGACATGAGTTGGACATGAGTGGGGGCCTGGTGGAGGGTGCCCCTGCACTGCTGGGGGGTGGGGGTGGTGGGAGACATGAGTGGGGGCCTGGTGGGGGCTGCCCATGGTGGCTGGGGGAGTGGGGGTGGGTGGGAGACATGAGTGGGGGCCTGGTGGAGGGTGCCCATGGTGGCTGGGGGGTGGGGGTGGTGGGAGACATGAGTTGGACATGAGTGGGGGCCTGGTGGAGGGTGCCCCTGCACTGCTGGGGGGTGGGGGTGCAGGGGGACATGAGTGGGGGCCTGGTGGTGCTGCCCCTGCACTGCTGGGGGGTGGGGGTGCTGGGAGACATGGGTGGGGGCCTGGTGGAGGGTGCCCCTGGATGCTGGGGGGTGGGGGTGATAGGGGCCATGAGTGGGGGCCTGGTGGAGGGTGCCCCACACTGCTGGGGGGTGGGGGTGGTGGGAGACATGAGTGGGGGCCTGGTGGAGGGTTCCCCTGCACTGCTGGGGGGTGGGGGTGGTGGGCGACATGAGTGGGGGCCTGGTGGAGGGTGCCCCTGCACTGCTGGGGGGTGGGGGTGGTGGGAGACATGAGTGGGGGCCTGGTGGAGGGTGCCCCTGCACTGCTGGGGGGTGGGGGTGCAGGGGGACATGAGTGGGGGCCTGGTGGAGGGTGCCCCTGCACTGCTGGGGGGTGGGGGTGCTGGGAGACATGGGTGGGGGCCTGGTGGAGGGTGCCCCTGGATGCTGGGGGGTGGGGGTGATAGGGGCCATGAGTGGGGGCCTGGTGGAGGGTGCCCCACACTGCTGGGGGGTGGGGGTGGTGGGAGACATGAGTGGGGGCCTGGGGGCCTGGTGGAGGGTGCCCCTGCACTGCTGGGGGGTGGGGGTGGTGGGAGACATGAGTGGAGGCCTGGTGGAGGGTGCCCCACACTTCTGGGGGGTGGGTGTGGTGGGAGACATGAGTTGGACATGAGTGGGGGCCTGGTGGAGGGTGCCCCTGCACTGCTGGGGGGTGGGGGTGGTGGGAGACATGAGTGGGGGCCTGGTGGGGGCTGCCCATGATGGCTGGGGGGTGGGGGTGGGTGGGAGACATGAGTGGGGGCCTGGTGGTGCTGCCCCTGCACTGCTGGGGGGTGGGGGTGGTGGGAGACATGAGTTGGACATGAGTGGGGGCCTGGTGGAGGGTGCCCCTGCACTGCTGGGGGGTGGGGGTGGTGGGAGACATGAGTGGGGGCCTGGTGGAGGGTGTCCCACACTGCTGGGGGGTGGGGGTGGTAGGAGACATGAGTTGGACATGAGTGGGGGCCTGGTGGAGGGTGCCCCTGCACTGCTGGGGGGTGGGGGTGGTGGGAGACATGAGTGGGGGCCTGGTGGAGGGTGCCCCACACTGCTGGGGGGTGGGGGTGGGTGGGAGACATGAGTGGGGGCCTGGTGGAGGCTGCCCCTGCACTGCTGGCGGGTGGGGGTGCTGGGAGACATGGGTGGGGGCCTGGTGGAGGGTGCCCCTGGATGCTGGGGGGTGGGGGTGATAGGGGCCATGAGTGGGGGCCTGGTGGAGGGTGCCCCACACTGCTGGGGGGTGGGGGTGGTGGGAGACATGAGTGGGGGCCTGGTGGAGGGTGCCCCTGTAATGCTGGGGGGTGGGGGTGGTGGGAGACATGAGTGGGGGCCTGGCGGAGGGTGCCCCACACTGCTGGGGGGTAGGGGTGGTGGGAGACATGAGTGGGGGCCTGGTGGAGGGTGCCCCTGCACTGCTGGGGGGTAGGGGTGGTGGGAGACATGAGTGGGGGCCTGGTGGAGGGTGCCCCACACTGCTGGGGGGTGGGTGTGGTGGGAGACATGAGTTGGACATGAGTGGGGGCCTGGTGGAGGGTGCCCCTGCACTGCTGGGGGGTGGGGGTGGTGGGAGACATGAGTGGGGGCCTGGTGGGGGCTGCCCATGGTGGCTGGGGGAGTGGGGGTGGGTGGGAGACATGAGTGGGGGCCTGGTGGAGGGTGCCCATGGTGGCTGGGGGTGGGGGTGGTGGGAGACATGAGTTGGACATGAGTGGGGGCCTGGTGGAGGGTGCCCCTGCACTGCTGGGGGGTGGGGGTGCAGGGGGACATGAGTGGGGGCCTGGTGGTGCTGCCCCTGCACTGCTGGGGGGTGGGGGTGCTGGGAGACATGGGTGGGGGCCTGGTGGAGGGTGCCCCTGGATGCTGGGGGGAGGGGGTGATAGGGGCCATGAGTGGGGGCCTGGTGGAGGGTGCCCCACACTGCTGGGGGGTGGGGGTGGTGGGAGACATGAGTGGGGGCCTGGTGGAGGGTGCCCCTGCACTGCTGGGGGGTGGGGGTGGTGGGCGACATGAGTGGGGGCCTGGTGGAGGGTGCCCCTGCACTGCTGGGGGGTGGGGGTGGTGGGAGACATGAGTGGGGGCCTGGTGGAGGGTGCCCCTGCACTGCTGGGGGGTGGGGGTGCAGGGGGACATGAGTGGGGGCCTGGTGGAGGGTGCCCCTGCACTGCTGGGGGGTGGGGGTGCTGGGAGACATGGGTGGGGGCCTGGTGGAGGGTGCCCCTGGATGCTGGGGGGTGGGGTGATAGGGGCCATGAGTGGGGGCCTGGTGGAGGGTGCCCCACACTTCTGGGGGGTGGGGGTGGTGGGAGACATGAGTGGGGGCCTGGGGGCCTGGTGGAGGGTGCCCCTGCACTGCTGGGGGGTGGGGGTGGTGGGAGACATGAGTGGAGGCCTGGTGGAGGGTGCCCCACACTTCTGGGGGGTGGGTGTGGTGGGAGACATGAGTTGGACATGAGTGGGGGCCTGGTGGAGGGTGCCCCTGCACTGCTGGGGGGTGGGGGTGGTGGGAGACATGAGTGGGGGCCTGGTGGGGGCTGCCCATGATTGCTGGGGGGTGGGGGTGGGTGGGAGACATGAGTGGGGGCCTGGTGGTGCTGCCCCTGCACTGCTGGGGGGTGGGGGTGGTGGGAGACATGAGTTGGACATGAGTGGGGGCCTGGTGGAGGGTGCCCCTGCACTGCTGGGGGGTGGGGGTGGTGGGAGACATGAGTGGGGGCCTGGTGGAGGGTGTCCCACACTGCTGGGGGGTGGGGGTGGTAGGAGACATGAGTTGGACATGAGTGGGGGCCTGGTGGAGGGTGCCCCTGCACTGCTGGGGGGTGGGGGTGGTGGGAGACATGAGTGGGGGCCTGGTGGAGGGTGCCCCACACTGCTGGGGGGTGGGGGTGGGTGGGAGACATGAGTGGGGGCCTGGTGGAGGCTGCCCCTGCACTGCTGGGGGTGGGGGTGGTGGGAGACATGAGTGGGGGCCTGGTGGAGGGTGCCCCACACTGCTGGGGGGTGGGGGTGGTGGGAGACATGGGTGGGGGCCTGGTGGAGGGTGCCCCTGGATGCTGGGGGGTGGGGGTGCAGGGGGACATGAGTGGGGGCCTGGTGGTGCTGCCCCTGCACTGCTGGGGGGTGGTGGTGCTGGGAGACATGGGTGGGGGCCTGGTGGAGGGTGCCCCTGCACTGCTGGGGGGTGGGGGTGGTGGGAGACATGAGTGGGGGCCTGGTGCGGGCTGCCCATGGTGGCTGGGGGGTGGGGGTGGTGGGAGACATGGGTGGGGGCCTGGTGGAGGGTGCACCTGGATGCTGGGGGGTGGGGGTGCAGGGGGACATGAGTGGGGGCCTGGTGGTGCTGCCCCTGCACTGCTGGGGGGTGGTGGTGCTGGGAGACATGGGTGGGGGCCTGGTGGAGGGTGCCCCTGGATGCTGGGGGGTGGGGGTGATAGGGGCCATGAGTGGGGGCCTGGTGGAGGGTGCCCCACACTGCTGGGGGGTGGGGGTGGTGGGAGACATGAGTGGGGGCCTGGTGGGGGCTGCCCATGGTGGCTGGGGGGTGGGGGTGGTGGGAGACATGAGTGGGGGCCTGGTGGAGGGTGCCCCACACTGCTGGGGGGTGGGGGTGGTGGGAGACATGAGTGGGGGCCTGGTGGAGGGTGCCCCTGGATGCTGGGGGGTGGGGGTGCAGGGGGACATGAGTGGGGGCCTGGTGGTGCTGCCCCTGCACTGCTGGGGGGTGGGGGTGCTGGGAGACATGGGTGGTGGCCTGGTGGAGGGTGCCCCTGGATGCTGGGGGGTGGGGGTGCAGGGGGACATGAGTGGGGGCCTGGTGGTGCTGCCCCTGCACTGCTGGCGGGTGGGGGTGCTGGGAGACATGGGTGGGGGCCTGGTGGAGGGTGCCCCTGGAAGCTGGGGGGTGGGGGTGATAGGGGCCATGAGTGGGGGCCTGGTGGAGGGTGCCCCACACTGCTGGGGTGTGGGGGTGGTGGGAGACATGAGTGGGGGCCTGGTGGAGGGTGCCCCTGTACTGCTGGGGGGTGGGGGTGGTGGGAGACATGAGTGGGGGCCTGGCGGAGGGTGCCCCACACTGCTGGGGGGTAGGGGTGGTGGGAGACATGAGTGGGGGCCTGGTGGAGGGTGCCCCTGCACTGCTGGGGGGTGGGGGTGGTGGGAGACATGAGTGGGGGCCTGGTGGAGGGTGCCCCACACTGCTGGGGGGTGGGTGTGGTGGGAGACATGAGTTGGACATGAGTGGGGGCCTGGTGGAGGGTGCCCCTGCACTGCTGGGGGGTGGGGGTGGTGGGAGACATGAGTGGGGGCCTGGTGGGGGCTGCCCATGGTGGCTGGGGGGTGGGGGTGGGTGGGAGACATGAGTGGGGGCCTGGTGGAGGGTGCCCATGGTGGCTGGGGGGTGGGGGTGGTGGGAGACATGAGTTGGACATGAGTGGGGGCCTGGTGGAGGGTGCCCCTGCACTGCTGGGGGGTGGGGGTGCAGGGGGACATGAGTGGGGGCCTGGTGGTGCTGCCCCTGCACTGCTGGGGGGTGGGGGTGCTGGGAGACATGGGTGGGGGCCTGGTGGAGGGTGCCCCTGGATGCTGGGGGGTGGGGGTGATAGGGGCCATGAGTGGGGGCCTGGTGGAGGGTGCCCCACACTGCTGGGGGGTGGGGGTGGTGGGAGACATGAGTGGGGGCCTGGTGGAGGGTGCCCCTGCACTGCTGGGGGGTGGGGGTGGTGGGCGACATGAGTGGGGGCCTGGTGGAGGGTGCCCCTGCACTGCTGGGGGGTGGGGGTGGTGGGAGACATGAGTGGGGGCCTGGTGGAGGGTGCCCCTGCACTGCTGGGGGGTGGGGGTGCAGGGGGACATGAGTGGGGGCCTGGTGGAGGGTGCCCCTGCACTGCTGGGGGGTGGGGGTGCTGGGAGACATGGGTGGGGGCCTGGTGGAGGGTGCCCCTGGATGCTGGGGGGTGGGGGTGATAGGGGCCATGAGTGGGGGCCTGGTGGAGGGTGCCCCACACTGCTGGGGGGTGGGGGTGGTGGGAGACATGAGTGGGGGCCTGGGGGCCTGGTGGAGGGTGCCCCTGCACTGCTGGGGGGTGGGGGTGGTGGGAGACATGAGTGGAGGCCTGGTGGAGGGTGCCCCACACTGCTGGGGGGTGGGTGTGGTGGGAGACATGAGTTGGACATGAGTGGGGGCCTGGTGGAGGGTGCCCCTGCACTGCTGGGGGGTGGGGGTGGTGGGAGACATGAGTGGGGGCCTGGTGGGGGCTGCCCATGGTGGCTGGGGGGTGGGGGTGGGTGGGAGACATGAGTGGGGGCCTGGTGGAGGGTGCCCATGGTGGCTGTGGGGTGGGGGTGGTGGGAGACATGAGTTGGACATGAGTGGGGGCCTGGTGGAGGGTGCCCCTGCACTGCTGGGGGGTGGGGGTGCAGGGGGACATGAGTGGGGGCCTGGTGGTGCTGCCCCTGCACTGCTGGGGGGTGGGGGTGCTGGGAGACATGGGTGGGGGCCTGGTGGAGGGTGCCCCTGGATGCTGGGGGGTGGGGGTGATAGGGGCCATGAGTGGGGGCCTGGTGGTGCTGCCCCTGCACTGCTGGGGGGTGGGGGTGCTGGGAGACATGGGTGGGGGCCTGGTGGAGGGTGCCCCTGGATGCTGGGGGGTGGGGGTGATAGGGGCAATGAGTGGGGGCCTGGTGGAGGGTGCCCCACACTGCTGGGGGGTGGGGGTGGTGGGAAACATGAGTGGGGGCCTGGTGGAGGGTGCCCCACACTGCTGGGGGGTGGGGATGGTGGGGGACATGAGTGGGGGCCTGGTGGAGGGTGCCCCTGCACTGCTGGGGGGTGGGGGTGGTGGGAGACATGAGTGGGTGCCTGGTGGAGGGTGCCCCACACTGCTGGGGGGTGGGGGTGCAGGGGGACATGAGTGGGGGCCTGGTGATGCTGCCCCTGCACTGCTGGGGGGTGGTGGTGCTGGGAGACATGGGTGGGGGCCTGGTGGAGGGTGCCCCTGCACTGCTGGGGGGTGGGGGTGGTGGGAGACATGAGTGGGCGTCCTGGTGGAGGCTGCCCATGGTGGCTGGGGGGTGGGGGTGGGTGGGAGACATGAGTGGGGGCCTGGTGGAGGGTGCCCATGGTGGCTGGGGGGTGGGGGTGGTGGGAGACATGAGTTGGACATGAGTGGGGGCCTGGTGGAGGGTGCCCCTGCACTGCTGGGGGGTGGGGGTGCAGGGGGACATGAGTGGGGGGGTGCCTGGTGGTGCTGCCCCTGCACTGCTGGGGGGTGGGGGTGCTGGGAGACATGGGTGGGGGCCTGGTGGAGGGTGCCCCTGGATGCTGGGGGGTGGGGGTGATAGGGGCCATGAGTGGGGGCCTGGTGGAGGGTGCCCCACACTGCTGGGGGGTGGGGGTGGTGGGAGACATGAGTGGGGGCCTGGTGGAGGGTGCCCCACACTGCTGGGGGGTGGGGGTGGTGGGAGACATGAGTGGGGGCCTGGTGGAGGGTGCCCCTGCACTGCTGGGGGGTGGGGGTGGTGGGAGACATGAGTGGGGGCCTGGTGGAGGGTGCCCCACACTGCTGGGGGGTAGGGGTGCAGGGGGACATGAGTGGGGGCCTGGTGGTGCTGCCCCTGCACTGCTGGGGGGTGGTGGTGCTGGGAGACATGGGTGGGGGCCTGGTGGAGGGTGCCCCTGCACTGCTGGGGGGTGGGGTGGTGGGAGACATGAGTGGGAGCCTGGTGGGGGCTGCCCATGGTGGCTGGGGGGTGGGGGTGGTGGGAGACATGGGTGGGGTCCTGGTGGAGGGTGCACCTGGATGCTGGGGGGTGGGGGTGCAGGGGGACATGAGTGGGGGCCTGGTGGTGCTGCCCCTGCACTGCTGGGGGGTGGTGGTGCTGGGAGACATGGGTGGGGGCCTGGTGGAGGGTGCCCCTGGATGCTGGGGGGTTGGGGGTGATAGGGGCCATGAGTGGGGGCCTGGTGGAGGGTGCCCCACACTGCTGGGGTGTGGGGGTGGTGAGAGACATGAGTGGGGGCCTGGTGGGGGCTGCCCATGGTGGCTGGGGGGTGGGGGTGGTGGGAGACATGAGTGGGGGCCTGGTGGAGGGTGCCCCACACTGCTGGGGGGTGGGGGTGGTGGGAGACATGAGTGGGGGCCTGGTGGAGGGTGCCCCTGGATGCTGGGGGGTGGGGGTGCAGGGAGACATGAGTGGGGGCCTGGTGGAGGGTGCCCCTGCACTGCTGGGGCGTGGGGGTGGTGGGAGACATGAGTTGGACATGAGTGGGGGCCTGGTGGAGGGTGCCCCACACTGCTGGGGGGTGGGGGTGGTGGGAGACATGAGTGGGGGCCTGGTGGAGGGTGCCCCTGCACTGCTGGGGGGTGGGGGTGGTGGGAGACATGAGTGGGGGCCTGGTGGACGGTGCCCCACACTGCTGGGGGGTGGGGGTGGTGGGAGACATGAGTGGGGGCCTGGTGGAGGGTGCCCCTGCACTGCTGGGGGGTGGGGGTGGTGGGAGACATGAGTGGGGGCCTGGTGGAGGGTGCCCCACACTACTGGTGGGTGGGGGTGGTGGGAGACATGAGTGGGGGCCTGGTGGGGGCTGCCCATGGTGGCTGGGGGGTGGGGGTGGTGGGAGACATGGGTGGGGGCCTGGTGGAGGGTGCCCCACACTGCTGGGGGGTGGGGGTGCTGGGTGACATGAGCAGGTGTGCAGGGTAGTCCCCTGTGGTGTCGGCTGCCTGCAGGGGCCGTGGAGGGTGTACAGGAAATACCTGGGAGCACACAGCCAAATCGCGTGTAGAATTTCCCGCGTACCCCTGAAATACACGTACCCAGCCAAATCGCGTGTGGAAAATCCAGCGCACATACCCGGCCAAATCGCGTGTGGGACTTCCCGCGCACCCCTGAGATCCACGTACCCAGCCAAGTCACGTGTGCTAATTCCCGCGCACGTACCCGGCCAAATCGCGTGTGGAACTTCCCGTGCACCCCTGAAATCCACGTTCCCTTCCAAATCGCGTGTGAGACTTCCCGCACACCCCTGAGATCCACGTACCCAGCCAAATCGCGTGTGGAAATTCCCGCGCACCCCTGAAATCCACGTACCCTTCCAAATCGCGTGTGAGACTTCCCGCGCACCCCTGAGATCCACGTACCCAGCCAAATCGCGTGTGGAAATTCCCGCGCACCCCTGAAATCCACGTACCCTTCCAAATCGCGTGTGAGACTTCCCGCGCACCCCTGAGATCCACGTACCCAGCCAAATCGCGTGTGGTAATTCCCGCGCACGTACCCTGCCAAATCGCGTGTGCAACTTCCCGCGCAGCCCTGAAATCCACGTACCCTGCCAAATCGCGTGTGAGACTTCCCGCGCACCCCGGTATACACGCACACATATTTTTTGTCAGCGGGTGTCCGTGTTTGTGGGTACCCCTTGGCACGTCATTTGTCCTGGAGGGCCACAGTATAGGACATTCATCATGGCTGTATATAGGTGCTATTTGTTGGCGCACCTTTTGGCGCACATTTGTTCCAGGCGCAGAGACGCTACCGCATGCTTTCTTGTGGCGGTCGTGTTTGTGCCTGTGCGCTGGTTTGAGTGTGCAATTTTTTGCCCTATTCTATTCCATGAATACGTGTTGTAGGCGAGCGTGTGGGCGTTCCGCGCACTTGTACCCTGTACTTCCCCCATGAAGCCCACATTTTGTCAAGTTGTTCCCCATTCCGAGTGTTGCGCCCCGTGTTCCGCCTACTTTTGTGGCGTGCGCCGCGCTATGTGCGATTTTCGCTGTGGCCTGTGCGATTTTCGCTGTGACCTGGCGCACGCAGTTAGATGGCCTGTGCGCCAACGTGCGCCGCGCACTTTTTTATCGCGCATCCGATGGTTTTCTCGCGCACGGCCTTCCATGAATCGATGTGTGCTGCTTTTCGTGCGATTTTCGCACTTGCACTGCGATTTTCGCTATTCCACTGCGATTCGCACGTTTTTGCCCACTTGCGCTGCGCTAATTATTCCATGAATCGGAAATCTTCTGGTGCTCGTATAAAACAAAAGGACTCATGTTTTTTTCAATTCACTTCTTCACCCTTTTTTGCCTCTCTTAATATCTTTTGTTTCTTCCTTTTTTTTCTCGCTCTACATCTTTCTTAATTTTGGCATGATTGATCAATAGCAGTATTACATGAACAGTGCTGAGTACTTTAAATGCTGCCTTGAAGAAGCACAGATGGACGAAAATCATGCTCATGTAGTTGGCATTTACTGTTATGACTTATCAACAATTGATCGTTAAAATATTTTTCTCTCTACTAACTGACGTAAACAATTTTTGATGTGTAAGAAAACATTGGTAATCATTAAACAAGTGGATTGTCAAGCTTAACTATTGGTTTATTTTCATATAGCACCTGCACTGGGGATTTTGATACCTTTCTTACAAAAACAAATGTCATAGCTTAGCACAATAATTGAAAAATTAGAATGTATTCTAAATTTTGATTAATCATTGTTAACTGTACCTAATTCAAACAGGTTCTGCATTTTTTTTCAAGGCCACTGAGCTAAAATGCTAAATGAATCAACACTGGTCAGGACAAGTTTCTTGAAGGTGAACTAATCTTTCATTCTCGGGATACCAAGTAATTTACCCCTTATATATTCCAACACTATCGGAACAAATGGCAAGCTTCCAATGCTCGAAAGGTTTTAATGAAATTATTTTGAAGCTTCAGAATTTCTCCTCCTCAACACCTAGGCAACCACGTCAAGGCCGGCACCACCTGACTTGCTAGACGCTGTCTAACCCTCCCCTCCACCCTGTACAGCTGTACCCCTCCTCTGTGCCCCTCTGTATCCTACTCCCTGCTGTATATCTGTTCCGTTGTTGCCTCTGAAAAGCACTATGCAATGAATTTGTACGGTTGTATACCTCTGTAAAGCACTCCGTTGTGTGTCTGTATTGTTGTACAACTCTGTAAAGAGCCCCATTGCTTCTCGAAGCTCGGTCCGCGCTCAATAAATACCACAACAATAATAATTATTTTTCCAGAGTTCTCTAACTCTGGCAGGAAGGCATACACAATAATCTCCCTCCCCTGTATTTAATCGGCCCATAAATATTTCTAGATTGGAGTGATTACACAATAAATAAGAACAGGAGTAAATTTGTGTCAATTATGTGATGACATTTGTATCGAATTTCCCTGATTTCTGGCCATTTTCTTTGGACATTACCTTTAATGGGCTGGGCTTAGAAGACATGTTCAACATGTTCTTAGCACTAGGCAAATGGCATGTCAAGTCTCTCTCAATAACTTCAATGAACTCAAGAATGTAATTGAGGTTTTGACAAAAATAGATGTGTCCCTGGCCGATTTGCAATATTGGCTTTGTTCCTGAGGAAAAGTGTTTGCGCCAGGTACCCAAAGTTCACCTTTTAACAAGGGTCATTTCTGTTAAATGTAAAATAACCAAGTTTTCATTGAGGAATCAGCTAAAAAATAAACTGAATAAACAAAAGGATTTCTTTAAATGAATTGAATATTTGTAGAATTCAAACATTGTGATTTTAAATGATTGCTATTTATGTAGAGAATACAGTTCTGACCTCCTATCATTAATGAAAGGCATTACATTTATTTGTGTAAAATTACAATATGTCTGTGTGTTTAAAGATCTTGCTATTATCGTTAAATGTGTTTATGTTACTGTTTACAATGCCACAGAATGTTTTGTAGCACGCACAATGCAACAGCAATTTGTCACTACGTGTGTACCGAAGGTTGGCTTCCAGTGAGAATCCAGCCGATAATCAGTTGAAATCCAGCTATTCAGCTTCTGCTAATAACTGTTGAACCCATATGCAGCAGACTTACATTAGTTGTTGTGGGGTGTGTGCGTCATGTCTTAAGGCCCTTGCCCTCCCCATGAAATATTACACCACAACAATTTGGTCAAGTGTTGCCAATAAAAGGCCATAGGTTTTTATTGATACAGATATGGTTATGGGAACATAAACAATACACGTAATCATAATAATATCATCCTTTTGGGCACCGGGTCCAGAGGTAACCCCCTCAGGCCCGTGCCGCCTTTCTTGTCCCACGGCTTGTTGTGGTCACCGTACGGTGTCCTGAGTTTCTTTCCATTGTTCTTCTCCCCTTTTTCTAGGGTGGGAGGGTTTTTGTGGAAAAGAAAAAGAGCAGGAAGACGCTGAGTAACACAGCAAACTTCCCTATACCGTTTAGGTCCCCGTGCAGGGTCCACAAACAGTTTGTGTTTTTGGAGCTGTAAGCAGCTCAATATATAGGACCCAGGGAACACCTGCGTCCCCCACACATACTACAAAGACCTTGCTTGGGTCTTTGTAGTATGTGTGGGGGGCTGTACACCAACCCCCCAGGCCAGCCTGCAGCTGACTTATTGGGCCCCCTGCGCCCCCGGGGGGAGGACTTTGGACTTTGGTATTTCCCTACCTGGGTCTCCTGGGTGCAATGAATCCATATATTCTCATGGAAGGGTGAGGTATTTTTATTACCTCACTCTTCCTGCGCTTTGATACGCCAGACCCTGCTGCCTCCCTTATCCGTGGGGAGGAGAGGGGCGCTGACCCTGTAAGAAGGCTGCTGCCCCTCTCCTTGTCTGAATAGAAACAATATTATGCCTCCTATCGCAACAATTGTATGTGTATTGGCCTACGCCAAGTTGTCTAAACATCGTATGCGAACAAACTCCACAGCAAGGTCTTGACCTTAGAGAAATTAATGTAAGTCGCCATCTTGGATTAAGCCGCCATTTTAGGTTCTCTTGTTATATGGAAGTCACCCTGAACATCAAAATGGAGGCCAAATGACATTCTGAGTAAGATTCTGGCCGTTGTGACCTCCGTACACATGAATAATTAATATGCCTGCAGGCCACTTGTCGGGGTCGCGAACTGAGACCTTGTCCTACCGTTGACCTATATGTAAATGTACAACTATATCAGTGAAACCATTCGAAATGCATATATTATAGGATTGACCTGGCAAGGAACCCATAGGCCCGGCTCATAGAATGGCTAACCCGAGAGAGGGTTGGTCAAGGGCTGAACAAATTGTATAAAAAGCTCAAGTATTCCAATGTGCGGTCTCTCTCACTAACGCATCGAACCCTCGTTGAAGTTCGTTATGTCACTCTGAGAGCCGAATAGCTATCCGTTTGTCAATTGACTTTGGTAACTGTTGTAGCTTTTAAATAAAGCACTTGTATGTTCTTTGTAACCTGTGTTGGTGTGTTTCCTTTTGGGCTTCCCGGCCTCATATTATTTTTCTGTTTCCACAGTTGGCGCCCGAATAGGGACCCTCAAGATTGATGCCGGATCATTGAAGGTTGATGTAGACTATCAAACCGGGATCGTTGGTGTGATACTGCGGGCCCGACCGAATGAGACGCGATACCTCGGCAGCGCTGCACGATCCGATCCTTGGACAACAGTCATGTGGTCTGACACGGCATCTTGATGAGGGTCCATTTTTGAGGCGGCCAGATTTGTCGAAACCACCAAACACAAGGTAAAATTCGTTAGGTCAGTTCTTTGGTAAACCGTATGGTCCTCCTTAGGTTTGGTCAGGTGCAGTCGTGACCTGACTCTTAATTTAACCCTGACAATTTGAATTTGGCGTATTGTATCTGCAGACACAATTATTGACCAGGTAACACCAATTTTTTGTGAAATGCCTGGGAAATTGTCTAGCTGCTTTAGGGCTTTGTTCCGCAGCGATCGACAATCTTTGGAAGTTAGCCATCCGGCACCACAGGAGGGGTCGCCGGCATGTACTATGTACTGTAAGTATGGCTTTGGAAGTATAGTATTTAAGTATAGTATTTAATGATATTTGGCACAGACAAACCAGACATGCCTCCGAATTTCAGTGGCCAATCAATGGTAGTTTCAAGATCCCCCGAATTGAATACCTAGAATCGGTCTTGCTAAAAAAGAAGGCCAGACCTGCAGCATTTGATGTTTTGCAGAATTGGAAAAAAGAAGCGTTGCAGCAGCTTAAAAGTAGGGATAAACATGCACGCCGTCATAAAACAAATGCCGAAAAGGCGTTGTTATATGATAAAGAAAAACATTCAGAGTCAGTCAAAAATATGGATAGGGCTTTCTCACTCGGTATCCAGAAAATCTATCCCTCTAAAGATGTCCATGTTTCTGAAGAATTTATTGAAAAATTGTTAAACGAACGCAGGCCTGGTGCCTCTGCACCACCTCCGTATGATCCTCTCCCTGGTACTCTGCCCATCCCTGCTGTTATTCCTGCTGTCATTCCTGTTCCCCCTGTACAACCTACTGTTCCTATTCCTCCAGTTGTTGTTCCTCCACCTATCTTACCACCCCTTCCTCTTGCGCCGATAGTTGCACCCTTATTGAATTTGCCCACACCTCCGCTCCCGAGTGGTTCTGTATTGACTGAAGCGCGGGGTCAAAAATTGTCACTCGAAATACTGTTTCTGCAGACAAGAAACGGGAATTATTTGCATGGGCTAAGCACTGTATGGAGAGAGGTGATCAAGCTAACGTTTTTTCCACATTATCAAATATGGGCAATTTTCCCAAGAAAAATGTTTTTATCGAAGGTTTGGGGACTCATTTATGTGTAATGTGGGGTAGATTACATAATACGGATCTCCCACAAGGGGTGAGGGATCTAAATACTTAAGCGCTTTTGAGGGACACAGAGGAGAAAGTATATGGTCACGTTGAGAGATTGTTTGAGTATAGGAAGGACTTTGAGAAATTACCGGGATGAGGATGGTGAAGACGACTGTATGTATGTGCAGAAACGGTTCCTTCCGTGTCGTAGATCGGCATCTGAGGAAGTACGAATTTGTACCAAAGATGCGATTCGATGGATCTCGGATTCATCGATACCGCCGGATGAAGTATATGACACATATTGTCAGTATACAGTAGAAATGCAGAGGAAGGTGGTTCAGGTAATGGTACAGTACCTGCAGGATGAATGCGTAAGGAAGAAGGTTAGTTGTCCTATAGAGTTATTGGGTATTTGTAAGAGGGCTTTTTCGCCTGACACTTCTTCAGCTGCCTTAGCGCTCGACCTGGCTCTGTTGCTTAGTAAGCGGTCAGAGTTACCTATATCTCAGTTGCCTATGAGAGAGGTCCCTCCGACATTTGTCCCAAATGTTAAGATTCCCGCTAACGTTGGGACTGGTGCACCCGCTGTGGACATCCCTGCACATTATGTATCGCAATTTGTTCACGTCTCGGTTTCACGACAGGAAGTGAACACTATTAGACAATCAATTCCCGATATTAGGAAAAACCCGACAGGATTCTACAAAGAGATAGAGTCCGTTTTGCAGTCCTCTGTGTTCACCTTAAGTGATATTGACTTGCTATTCCCTGTACTCCTGCCCGTAGATTTATGGAAGCAGGTTCGAACAATAGACGATGTGCCAGGGTTAGGAGATACGTGGGCTAACATGACTAGGTTTGATGGGGGAAAGACCAGCTGGTGAGAAACCACCTCAGGTAATACTTACTTTGCCTGATAGAATTGTCGCAAAATTGAAAACCATAATTCCTGAGAAAATAATTATTTGGGATAAGCTTACGGCCTGTGTTCAAGGAAAAACTGCAGGTACCACCGAGTTCTTTAATAGATTCGAACAGGTATTCTCTGATTTCAGTGGACAGGACTTGGGCACAGAGTCTGGGAAAAGGTTGTTTGTGGACAAATTTGTACGAGGATTGTTGCCCGACATCCAGTCACAGATTATGTCCTCTGAGAGCGCTTGGCAGGCGAAATCCCAATCTGAAGTTTTGCACATGGCTCAGTATAATGAGAACCGTGTTAATAATGAAAAAGAGAAAATAGAGAAGAGGAAAGGAGATTTGAAGACTAAAGTATTGTTACAACAAATCGTTAGAAATCCCAGAGGGGGTACTTCACAGACCAGAGGTCAGTATGTCCCAAAAGGAAATGCTCCTTTGGGTCCTGTGAATGTTATTCAATGTGCCTATTGCTGCCAGGAAGGTCATTGGCGAGCACAGTGCCCCGTCCTTCGACAAAGGTCAAACAATGCATTTGGGAGTATGGGTAGACGACCTAGAGGTCGCCCTGGAGCGGGGGGGCCTGATAGAGGTCAGTTTTCGCAAAATCCTCAGCAACCTTTTTCACGGGAAAATCAGACTTCGAGTGTGGACACGAGGAACATATTTGATCACCCTTCTGCTGCCTACCTTTCTGAAGAGCTTCCTTCCGACGACATTTTATTTTGTTAGGACTGCCCGAAGCAGGGTTTGGAACTTTCACCTATTCCCGTTAATCAGAAAGGTCCCTACGTTGAATTGTTAGTGGGAATAGGAAACATCAGTTTTTGATAGACACTGGAGCACAGAAGTGCTCCATTGATCATTCCCGGGTTCCAAACATTCCACTGTCAGGGCAAACAAATGTTTCTGTAAGGTTTTCTGGCATACCAATTGCTTGCCCGGTTTCTTCGCCGGTGCCTGTTTCTTTGGGACCCTTCACGGACCATTGTCCCTTCCTCCTGACTTCGAACTGTGGAGAGAATTTGCTGGGGTTAAATTTGTTGAAGAAACTGAATGCAGTAATTCATTGTTCCTCTGACGGAGTGCGACTGACGGTTTCACCACAGCAACTTCCCAGTTCTCAGTTTTTGATTCAACCATTGCATCCTGAGTTTAGTGTTGTTCCGGAATGTTTATGGGCGGTTGACGACAAAGATGTCAGGGTGCTACAGATTGAGTCAGTTAAAATAGTTTTGAAGCATGGAGTTAAACTACCACGCATTCCACAATATAAAATATCAGTTGAGGGCGAGCGTGCTCTGAAGTGCATTGTCTCCGATTTTGTGCATCGAGGAGTGATTGAAGAGATTGCAGGTAGTTCATGTAACAGCCCGATTTTGCCTGTATACAAGAAAGGAGACAATGCAATCCCATACCGTTTCATAATTGATATACGTGCTATTAACAAAGTTGTCGCCCCACAATTTCCAATTGTGCCTGATGTAACAACGATACTAACAATGATCCCTGCTACAGCTACGCACTTTACTGTTGTGGATCTAAAGAATGTTTTCTTTAGTATTCCTATACACAAGGAGAGTAGATATTTGTTCGCGTTCACCTTGGGAGGACGTTCGTTCACATTTACTCGTGCACCTCAAGGGTATACTGAAAGTCCAAGCATTTATAGTAGAGCTTTGAAAGAACAGCTTGATACCCTTGAATTGCCACCTACTTGTACACTGCTTCAGTATGTCGATGACTTGCTTTTGGCTGCAGATTCTGAAAGTGCTTGTAAAGAAGGCACTGTATTGTTGCTTATTCATCTGGCTGAAAACAGTCATAAAGCTTCGCTCAAAAAATTTCAATATTGTTGTCAGGAGGTCGCCTATTTAGGCTACCTCCTGTCAAAGGAGGGGAGAAGATTCTGGCATGTCTGTTCCAAATACACAGAAGGAAGTCAGAGCCTTAATAGGTATGGCTTCTTACTGTAGGTTGTGGATCCCAAACTTTTCACTAGTGATAAAACCGATGTTGGCTTTGATGAAGAAGGGCATTTCTTTGCCGCTGCCATGGAAATCGGAACATCAACGATCATTTGAGCTTCTCAAAACTGCGTTATGCTCTGCACCGGTTCTGGGTACTCCAAATTATGACAAGGCCTTTGTGTTGTTTGTGCATGAATGTGATGGATGTGCTTTGGCTGTGTTAACACAAGAACACGGAGGGAAGAATAGGCCGTGCGGCTACTACTCTTCCGCCCTTGATCCTGTCGCATGCGCTTTGCCAAGATGTTTGCGAGCTGTCGCTGCTGCTGCCGCGTCTGTAAAACAGAGTGAGGGAATGGTCCTAGGCCATGATTTAATTTTGATGGTACCTCACTCTGTAGATGTCCTATTGAATAAAACCCAAACGCAACACCTCACCTCTGCACGGCTGACAAGGTATGAATTAATTCTGTTTTCCCCTCACATTCAAATTAGGAGGTGTTGTGTTCTTAATCCGGCTGAACTCCTACCTTTTACCGCAAAATACTGTTTGCAGGGACGAAGAATTACATGACTGCCTGTATACTACTGAACAGGAAACGAAGGGCAGGATAGACCTTATAGATACTCCTTTGGACAATGCGGAAGGGGAGCTGTTTTGTGATGGCTCCTGCTTCAAACTCCCAGATGGTACATCTACAGCTGCCTACGCAGTTACTACATTGAGTACGGTTGTTGAAACTAAGAGAATTCCGCATAACTCTGCGCAGGCCGCAGAGATTATAGCGTTGACCCGAGCTTGTGAACTCTCTGAAGGGCATACAGTAAACATATATACTGATAGCCAGTACGCCTTTGGGGTGGTTCACAACTTTGGGAGGCTCTGGTCGGAAAGAGGGTTCCTAACCTCACATGGGACCAAGATTCAGCATGGTCCCCTGATAGTGCAATTGCTCTCGGCACTCTCACTCCCTAGGCAGTTAGCGATCATGAAATGTGCAGCACATCGTAAGGTCATAGATGATGTGGGAAAAGGGAACACTTTTGCTGACCAGATAGCCAGGCAAACGGCCACAGACCTTAGCGCAGACATGTATGCTCTAAGGGAAACAAAAGATGCCTATGTAATGGATGAGGGTATCGGGTCTGTGCGAAATATCCAAACTGATGCCACAATAGAAGAATCTAAAAGGTGGGCCGAAGGGATGGGGAAACTGGATGACGATGGGTGTTGGGTGGATACATCTGAAGGGAAATGGTTGCTCCCTGATTCATATGTGCTGGCAATGGTTACGATGGCACACGGTCCTACGCATGTGTGTGCTCAACAGATCACGAAAATGTTAGAACAAGTGTGGGTGAATGATAAAATTTTGAAGATTGCACAGCGATATGTTCAAAATTGTATGATTTGCTTACAGCACAATGTGGGGAAGGGGACAGTAACTCCAAGGGGTAGTTTTGGGCCTCCTTCTGTTCCCTTCGAGGTCATCCACTTTGATTTTATTGAGATGGAACGGTGTAACAATCTAAAATATGTTCTTGTGATTATTTGTGCCTTTAGTAAATGGGTTGAGGCTTTCCCCGTTAAGGATGCTACTGCCATGACCACTGCAAAGACTATGGTAAAGGAATTCTTTCCACGATTTGGGCTACCTAGGGTAATTTGGTCGGACAACGGTCCCCATTTTGTTGCAGCAGTAATTTTGCAGATATGCACAGCGTTACACATTGAAAAGCGATTTCACTCGGCTAGACATCCTCAAAGTGCTGGGTTGGTAGAGAGACACAACGGTATCCTAAAGAATAAGCTTGCAAAAACATGTGCCGGCACCAAATTGAAATGGCCAGATGCCTTACCTATTGTATTGTTAGCCATGCGTACCACACCTCAAACTAAGACTGGGCTCTCTCCATTTGAGGTAGTGATGAGGAGACCTGCTAACATTTGGGGCCTTCTGAAGCCCAAAACCTTGAGGGAGGTTGAAAATGTATTGCTTGCAGACTACTGTAACCAATTGACTAAAAATCTGTATCTCATTTATCATCAGGTCCAATCAGATTTACCTGTATGGTTTACGGGCCCAGGACACAACATTCAGCCTGGAAGTTGGGTCCTAGTGAAGGCCTACGAAAGGTCTTCTTTTCTCACGCCTCGCTGGCGTGGACCCTACCAGGTGCTATTGGTCACCCAAACAGCAGTGCGGGTGGCTGGAAAGAAGCATTGGATCCACGCGATGCATGTCAAGAAACTTCCTCACCCGACGCCACACGTTACAGAAGAAGTAGAACCCCTCGCTGAGGCTACAATCTCTGATCCTGGAGTAGCAAACAGCGCTGTGAGTGTGTGGGAGAATTTCTCTGAGCCCGTGGAGCTTGGGGAACAGTCCATTTCATCTCCGCACTCTTTGAAAAGGTCACTTCCGGAAAACACTGTTTCAAGTTCTGCGACTTTCGTCGCCTCCAATACGTCACTTCCCTCAGGAAGTGACATTACCCTATTTCCGGATCAAACAGTACGGGGTACCACCAGGTACGACCTTCGACGAAGAAAATAGAACTACGGCATGGGGTTTTGCCTGTGCATCTGGAAAGAAAAAGTTATTGAGAGTTTTTCTCTTGCAAAAGGAAGTTTTTTTTGAAAAAAAAGGAAAAAAATTGATTCTGCTGGCTAGGGTAGGGGAAGGACTAAGAAGTCGCGCGACCGTAGTGTCGCCAGCAACGAACATTGGGGTCGTCGATTGAGAAACTACGATGCCTGCCACCTCCACCGCTGCTGCTCGCATTGGACTCGTAAATAAGGGGGTGACCAACTCGGACAACGAACAATGTGCCTGGGCCCCGAAAACGTATTGCTGTGTTGTGTTAATAATAATTGGAATTCGTATAGTTACTGCTGTGGGACTTTGGTACTTCGAAGAAATGTACCCTCTTAAACCTCTACTGCCAATTGAAATTGTGCCTACTGCTTTGACTCCCTCTGTACACCTTCATACTTTGTCACCTAGAGACTCCCAGCATAGACGAAAGTACCATAATAACACTTTAATGATATTAATGAATTCAACGCATGCCATTTTTAATAAGAGTAATTGCTGGATTTGCACCCATTTACCGCAACATGGGAACAAGGGGCTAGGATGGTATATTCACCCTTTACCTTTAACAACTGCTTGCTCTGCCTCTCTTAGAGCACTATTCTTTGGCCGTTGGAATGACAGCATCTCAGGGAACTTTGATGGAACTAATTTAAATGATTTTGAGAAACGTGAATTGACTCCCCTGGGATGCTCGCTTTTTGCAAATAGAAGTAAACCTAGTGTTGCTTCTTTTAGGCCATCTGATAAACTATCTCTTCCTTTTCAAACTCTAATTTCCTTTAAAATGGCTCCGATAGGCAATAAGGACGCTGTGCCTCCTTCCTGCTCTATTAATCATAGCCCCGATTCAGTCCCCTTTTGTGTACAAAGAAATGGCACTCGGTCAATGGGAGATTTTGAAGGTTGTGTGAACATTGTAAATTTGACCGGGGGAACAGGCCTCTGTATGTAGGGGGGCCTGTCTATTTCGTTTGCGGTAGTTTAGCATTTCCTTGGTTGCCCAAGGATTGGCAGGGAACCTGTTATTTGGGAATCCTGTTACCTGGGGTATTTATAGCTAGTACATTGGAAGTTTCTAAGGCTCGCCCACGGCGGGGTGAGAACGGAGATACCCCTGGGCAAGTATTGGGAGATATAGCAAAATCAGTTGTGCCATTTTGGGGACAGATAGCAAATTCTGAAAATATTAGGGGGCTAGCAAGGGTACTGGAGAGAACCATCAATCGGACCACGGATATACTCTAAAATATGACACTAGAACAGAAAGCAATAAGATTGGTAGCACTCCAAAATCGGATGGCATTAGATGTCATCCTGGCAGAACGTGGTGGAGTATGCAAATTAGTGGGGTCCGCTTGCTGAGTTTTCGTACCAGATTCCTCACCGACAATTTTCAAAGCAATACAGAACTTGCACATCCTTAGTTCTGAAGTGCATGTTCCTGTGGGAGATTGGTTTATTAGCGCCTGGTTCTGGGATTCTCTACGATCCTGGGGTTGGAAGGTGCTTTCTGTTATACTGGTTATTTTGGGAATCCTGCTATTCCTTTGTTGCTGTTTCCAATGTCTACCTAGTATGTGTGCAATGTTAGGGGGATGTTGTGCTCAGGCAGTGAGCACAATAGGGCACAAAATGTATGCCCCAGATACAGCATCTAAAGAGTTTGTGTTACAAGAGGTTCTGATGAACGACCTAATGGCTATAGACATTACAGATAATGATTCAGGATGTATGGACGACAATGCATAGAGTTATTTACAAAGATATTAGAAATGATATTAGCACTTGGCATAGGCCAAAAGGAGGGTTTGTCGGAATTGAAACAATATTATGCCTCCTATCGCAACAATTGTATGTGTATTGGCCTACGCCAAGTTGTCTAAACATCATATGCGAACAAACTCCACGGCAAGGTCTTGACCTTAGAGAAAGTAATGTAAGTCGCCATCTTGGATTAAGCCGCCATTTTAGGCTCTCTTGTTATATGGAAGTCACCCTGAACATCAAAATGGAGGCCAAATGACATTCTGAGTAAGATTCTGGCCGTTGTGACCTCCGTACACATGAATAATTAATATGCCTGCAGGCCACTTGTCGGGGTCGCGAACTGAGACCTTGTCCTACCGTTGACCTATATGTAAATGTAGAACTATATCAGTGAAACCATTCGAAATGCATATATTACAGGATTGACCTGGCAAGGAACCCATAGGCCCGGCTCATAGAATGGTTAACCCGCGAGAGGGTTGGCCAAGGGCTGAACAAATTGTATAAAAAGCTCAAGTATTCCAATGTGCGGTCTCTCTCACTAACGCATCGAACCCTCGTTGAAGTTCGTTATGTTACTCTGAGAGCCGAATAGCTATCCGTTTGTCAATTGACTTTGGTAACTGTTGTAGCTTTTAAATAAAGCACTTGTATGTTCTTTGTAACCTGTGTTGGTGTGTTTCCTTTTGGGCTTCCCGACCTCATATTATTTTCTGTTTCCACATCCTGACCCTGCTGCCATGTAACAACAGTCACCTGGCCTCGCCTTGGGCGGCCTGGCGGCATTGCCCATACTTCCCTGAACACTCAGTCGAAGCCAAAGTTCAATTTCTATGTTTGGGAGATGATAGCGAGGGGCAACCTGCAGCAGCTAATAAGCTATTTGCTAGTTGCCTGCTGCAGTCTGCACATGGAACACCATACTGAACCTGTAGCAACGGAAACCGGGAAACAAGCCATTTCCCCCAAATCTTACACTGAATCAGCATGGGAAAAACTCTGCCCTCCAAGCCTGAGGAAGGACATATTAGGGGATGATTTTGGAGTCCCCTCTAGTGTAAATGGAGGGGCTAGATACAGGTTTAACAAAGTTACGCCTGTCTTAACGCCGCCATTCACGTTCCTGGGGATCTTCATTGTTTTTGAAAATGGAGGGCGGGGCCAGAATGGGAGTTATGTTTCTGCCTCCCGTTTGCCCTCCATCTTCAAAAACAATTTGGTTTCACGCCAGAATGAGATTTTCCTGCTGGCATGAAAAGCAGGCGGTCCCCATAGGAAATGATTGCAAACGCTGCCTGCCATGCATTCATGGCAGACGGTGTACACTTTTTTTGCACTGCAGAGTGCAAAAAGAAAAGTGTAAAGAGGTTTCGCCGTCTCTTTACGCTTTTCATTTGCACTCTGCAGTGCACTTGAAGACAATTGGTGGGAGGGCAGGACACCTTCTTCTCTCGCTCTCTTTCCCCTGTGCCACTCGGCATTGTTTTTGCCCACCACCCTTTCCCCATTTTGAACAATGTAGACTGTGTACAGTAAACGCGCCACATTTTCCTATGGCGACATGCACATTTGCTGATTAGCAAACGAGCCTGTAAGGCTGTAACAATAGGAAAATGCTTCGCCATTTCAATAACCTGCCCCTGGCAGTACAAGGAACTACAGATGCCCGTTATGGAAATTCCTGCACACATGTGATCCGCACTAGCAGAGGGGCAGGTGTGCTTGAGGTCACTCCCATGCCCACTGGTACGATAATAGTTATGATATTTCAAAGCACTGTCAAACTTATTTTCAAATGACGGCACATCCGGTCTCTATATGCGAAGTCATTTGAAAATAGGTTAAGTAGCAGCAAGAGCACTCCCAGAGTACACTACAAAGAATTACTTGCAGGCACTCTTAGGCACAGTTGGCATTGTCACTCTGTTTAGAGGTATGCCCGCAAGTCTTTTAGTTTTTAGTCTGCTCTGAACGTAACGTGTTTGTTTTTATGGCACAAAGTGATCTGCTATGCCTTCTCAAATGTTCACCACTTTCATAATGGTGAACATTTAACGAGGCACAGAGGCTGTTAGGGAGAATTCTCATTTATGGCTAATTTCCCTCACCTAGTGAGTCCCTCAGCAGCTTTGCTGGATTTCAGGGGTTTATTTTTTCCACCTAGTAAGAGTGTGAGCCTTTTTTCCCACTCTTACATGTGTTTTGCCATGCATATTTCTATTGTTTGTGTGATTTTGGGCTCAGGAGCACACCACTCCATGAGCCCCACTTTTTGTGTGTGTTACACAGCACCTTCAGTGCGGTGACACAGGGTTGTCTTTTAGACTTCCCACTGACTCAGTTTTTCTGGGGCTGACTACTGTCCCCCAGAATCATGTAAAGTTGCCATTAACTTTATATATTCCTTTTAAAACTACAGACCGAGTACACCCCATCTTACATGAAGTATTGGAAAGGGTTAACTCCTACTCCTTTTTGTCTTTGCCTATCTGAGCTTTGTTTTGCTCTTTTAGCATTTAGACTTGGCTGGTGGCAATAGTATCTACCTTAACTTTTCTACCGCGATTATATTATGTAAATGTGGTACTGTTCCAGGCTATTGTGGTAGCCTCGAACTTAAACCCGGTTGCCCAAATACTTTCTATTTCGGCTCCGGTTGGGTTTAGTCACCATTTCTTTTTGTTAAAGTCCTTCTTGTGTTTTACTTTGTGCGGCAAACCAAGTTTTCCTTCTTTGTTCACCGTCATTTGGCGGGCTTCTACAGAGAAGCCCTCCTTTAGGCGCCTGGGTGTCTAGGTGGGCTGAATGTGAGAGAGGGGTGTAGTCACCCCTGCACAGGGTCACCATGGAGACCCAAGTCGCACTTTGTCATGATTGGCTGAGGTGGTTGTCTGGGCTGGACAACTCCCCTGCTGGGTGATTGACAGCCAGGCTGTGTGAATGGGGGATTTTTACATAAAAGGCAGGACTCTTGGGCTGGAAGACAGAGTTGCCACTGGAACTGCAAGGAACCGAAGAGAAGCGGAGAAGAAGACGGCTGCTGCAACCCTGAGTCCCGGTGAAGCCCTGCTGCAGTCCTGAGCTGTCTACCCTTCAACGACCAGAGAAGATCCAGTCCGGAGTCTTCTTCCCTTGAGCCTGGTGGGGTCAACCAGCTCATCTTCCACAGCCAGAGGATCCTCTTCATGGTCGAAATTGCTGCACACTGCTGTAGTGGTCCGGATAGCCATCTGAAGAGCCTCTCCTGTTTTAAAGGAGTGCACCTTTTATTCACCGTCGCTGCTGCTGGCCTCATCCCTGGGTAGTGCAGATCGCTCCAGACGTCCTCCTTGTCTCCATGACTGAAGCTCCAGGAACCGTGAGTCGGCAGGAAACTACCAGTAACAACTGCCGTGGCACCAGCTTCTTCAAAGAATAATGTACTGTGTCCGACTTCGAGGAACTAGGGTGAACCCTTTTCTCCTCACCAAAGGCTTGTCCTTTTCTTCCTTCCCTCTTATAACTTTTGCCTCCTCTTCTGAGAATATCTAAGTACTCCTGGCAACCTTGAATCGTGGGTTTAGGTTGAAATGCTCTAAAGAAAATGGTCGAAATGACCAAAAGTTTGAAAAATGCTACCACCAAAGGATCGAACACCAAAAGTTCGATCCTTTGGTGGTAGCATTTAATAAAAACGGGGGCTGCGGGGGTGTCCCCCGCATTGCCCCGCTCACTATACTTCAGGGTATAGTGAGCAGGAGCTGCGGGGGAACACCCCCGCAGCCGTCCGTGTAAAAGAAAAAAGAAGAAAAAAAAGCAAACGGGGGCTGCGGGGGTGTCCCCCGCATTGCCCCGCTCACTATACTTCATGGTATAGTGAGCGGGGCTGCGGGGGAACACCCCCGCAGCCGTCCGTGTAAAAAAAAAAAGAACGAAATGGGGGCTCCGGGGGTGACCCCCAAACCGCCCCGCTCACTATACCTGATGTTATAGTGAGCGGGGGCTGTGGGACACCCCCGCAGCCTTCTGTTAAAAAAATAGAGAAGAAAAGGACCCTGCAGCGCTGGTTCCCTTACACGAAAGTGAAAGGGAACTGGCGCTGCAGGAACCAGCGTGAAGATGAAGGTAAGTGGGGTTTGTGTATGTTGGGGGTGTGGCTGGGGGTGTGCTGGGGGTGTGGGTTTGGGGGGTGTTGTGTGTGTGTATGTGTGTGTGTGTATGTCTGTGTGTGTGTGTGTCTGTGTGTTTGTGTGTGTTTTTGCAAATTATCACGGCTGTAATGTCTGAAAACAAAGTGTTCGAACTTTTGGTTATTCTAACACTTTGGTTTCGGTCATTTCGGCCGCGATAACCATGTTCCACCTAACACCGGCGCAGGCCTATTGACTTTTATCTTCGTGTTAGAAAGTGTTCTCTGATTCTGTCTGCCTTGACAAAGGTATTGCCTATGATTTTTATCCCCAACTCTGTTGTGTTAACTCAGGTACTAAGTGGGTTTTAACTCCGGTAACATTTCTTCCCGCGGGTACGCGAATCTTTAGTAAGACCGAGCTGTCATTACTGTCAAAAGTGATCCCATATGTATTCCCGATAACGTCTTTTGTTTCATAACACCGGTCTGTCAAATCCTAGAGGTACTTACCTTGAGTTGTTCTGCACAAGGGGAATTGGTTGCGTGTAGTGTATTTGAAGTGTGGTTTTATTTTACTAGAAGTGAAGTGTTTTGTGAACAGTTGGTTTAAAAATAAATGTACTTATAGTTTTTAACCAGAAACCTTGAGTCAGTGTTTGCTTGAGTCACCGTAATTGTAGTCCTTTGTGTAATCTCTACTACTGCGCATTTGCTCTTGAGATAAGTCTGGCTGCTCAGTCTCTGCTACCTGCTACCACCCTCTCTGTGTAGTATAGGCCTGTACCAAAGGTGAACTTGTATTACCACTTGTGTTCTTAACTCTGTGCAGTGGTCCCTAAGGGCACTGCATAGGATTCTGCCTAACAGAGGCATACGACCCAGGCGGTAAGGGGTTAACGGCAGCATTAACAGCGCCGACCCTTACCGCCTGAGTACGAGGTCCCTTAGCGCCATGGCGCTTTTAACACCTACTTTTAGCAGGTGTTAAAATCCATGGCGCTAAGGGACCATGGAGTTAATTACGCCACCGTAATTTACGGTGGCGTAATTAACGCCTTCCCCACTCCCATTATACCCTATGGGGCAAAAATGGGACTGGGGAAGGGTAAATGGGGATTGGGGACTTACCGCCCCGCCAAGGTCGGAATGGGGCGGTAAGTCCGCCAACCACCATGGCGTAAACGTAGTTTACGCCATGGTGGTAAAGTCACGGCCCAGGCGGTAACTTACTGCCTGGGTCGTAATGAGGCCCATAGAGTTCAAGTACAGTTGAGCAAAGAGGACAACTGCCCCCTTACTTATAACACAGGAGGCAGAGAACCACAAAGAGATCTCTGTACTTTTCAGCTGCCAACTGCACTTCCAAAGCACAAGTCTTTCTAAAGGAATTTTAAAAACGATCATTTGTTACTTGCTGCACTCAAGTACACCGTAACCCTGGCTGGGTTTCGAACCCAGGGAGCCAGGTTTTAAAGCCAGACAATTGCCCCAGGACCACAGGATGATCTGTCAGCGTGCATAGACTTGCGATATGTCTCATATTGGCATTGTGCTCTAATGTATATCTTTTACTACAGATTATTAGGTTCAGAAGGTCTGCACCTTTTAAGCTTTCCCAGCTCCATCATAGGAAAATCTGTTCTCTTGTCTTAATAAAAACAAAACGTTATTTGTCATGTGCTGTGTCTTCAATTGGGAAAGACACATGAGTGGAATGTGTACATTCCACTTCAGGATATGTAGCAGGGATCATCCCCCGCCCTCTTTATTTTTAGGACTTGAGCCCTGTTTAGACTTCATGCAATGTCAATCCTGCAGGAGATGGGACCGATCGGCTTTTCATTGCTGTACTCCTTTGCAGCTTTCTGATATGGGGACTATCACTCAACTTTAAAACAGTATTTAGAACTGCAAGTGGGTGTATGGCACTGTTCAAAGCCACTGCATTTAAGAGTGCAGTTTCTGTTCATGGCTTAAACGCTGACTGACACCCCCAAACCAGAAAGCTGCAAGGTAGCACACGTTAGGTGACAGTTGCTTAGATATTTTAATTTTTCAATCTGAAAATTGTTTAGGTTTTTTGTTAACTTCGACTGTGAAATGTGTTCTAAAACGCACTGTTTCAACCGCGAAAGGGGTCAAGCTCATGTGCCTGCTTGCTCACATTCACAGCGCAGGGGGTAATTTGTACCCAATAGTGAAAATCAAAAGCAGGCATCCGTGCGAGGGACAGCAGATTCTTTTTAAAGCGGCATTGGGATTCTGCCTCATTCCCTTTGCACCATGATTAACAGGCAGTAGCAGCAACAGATGTGCGGTGACTGAGGACAGAAGTCTGCTCTGACCATGTCACTCTGCACCTCCATAACAGAGCCTAAGACTACACCGGGTGGCACCCGCAGCCAATCAGTCGCACATTTTTGTGAAACAAAATAGCCTCTGAATTGGGTTGAGAGATGGGTTAAATGGATATTCAGCCTCCTGGTCTCAGAGAAACTTGAGGTTGGTAGCTTAGTGGGTTAATGCACCTGCGTGTTATCTGCAGGTGACATTTCCAGTTCCTGGTGATACACTCTATAGTTTTGCTTGGCATTCCACGACTTGTAGTCACCTCACATCCACTGAAAAAGGTGCCCTTTTATATAAACAGCACAAGCAACACAGCAACACTGACCCCTATGTGTTGCATTGTGTCCTCTATGTTTTCAGGGAAGTTTGAAGCAGAGAGACAGCGTATGCTTGAGGGTTACCAAGGACAGAGTGCACACTGCAACTATTCAACTCACTATTCGGCTTCGTACTTGGGCCAACCATTCGGTGTTCGGCTGAGCAGTATTTTCACTGTTCGGTACACCCCTAGTTGTCAAAGAGGAGCGAGGGAATGAGGGGTCAGAAAGGAAGTGGCAGCACAGTGCAGTGGAATAGGAAGGAGAAAAAGATCATGGAAAGTGTCTTGATAGCAGTTCTGGAGGTGGACAAAAATACTTTAGCAAATTGGTTCAACAGAAACCAAATGGTCAAGTGAAATGGCCACCTGGGCAGCCTGCCTTTAACTTAAAAACCTGATGCAAATAACTCGTACCAGTCGAATTTCCAGTTGACATTTATATATGTGTCATAGATGAGGAAGCAGTGTACCCAAAAAAGTACTTTTTGCTTCGCGATTTCAATGGAGCCAAGCACATGCTTTCATGGGATGCATAGTTCTAAATTGTCACCTTTGAGTGTTGAGATGTAAAGAATACCTTACATGGATAGGTGCATACAGCAATTAAAAAAAATCGCAACAGCCAACTTCAAACCGACTTCTCAAAACTGTATCCAAAACTCTGTCTTCTGCAGTAGTGATGGCAAGTCAGTGTGATGGCAAGATTTATGCAGGACACATGACATGACAATATATGTCTCCACATATCAGCCCCCAGGATATGCTTTTCCTGCTGCTGCTGCACTCATAATACTTATAAATATACAGCACACAGCATGTCCCTTCCCGCCTTCCAGAGATCTGTGTTTCTTCTCTGACCTTGCTACAGTCACCAGTGGATGGGGGTGGGTCTGACAATGCGACTCTCGCCAACAGAGATAGAGACTGGGACATAGAGTGAGACGGAGAAGGACAGAGTCAGAAAAAGGGATAGAAAGAGCCCAGAGGAATAGGGAGAGGGCGGGAGTGCGCGGGAGAGATAGGTCAGCCTATGACATGCCAGGTACAGCTAGTATACATTATTCTGAGAAAGAAAATGGGCTAGAGTGTAGGAATGTTGGGAAGGCCATGCCAATAAGGTTGCTACACACGCTCAATATAAACACGACTAAAGGTAACTATAGCACTCATGTTAGCTACCTCATAAAGGTAAGTTTTGTGATGTAGGGGCACAGTGTTTTAATGTGTAGTGTGATGAACTTTGTTTAGATTAAGTGTTTGTAGTTTATTTTTTTAAATAATTCCCTCAGGGGTGTGTGTGTGTTCAAAAAGGGGACAAAATGTATGTGTATGGGTGCTCTTAGAGGGGGCAATGTTTATGTTTGCTGGTGTGTGTGTGTGTGTGTCCATGCTGGTGTGCATGTATGAATTTCTTAGTGCCGTTGCTGAGTGTCTGTGTTTTTGTGTTTTTGTGAGTGTGAGCATGTGTGGCAGTGATGGGTGAGTGCCTGTGTGTGTCGTCCTTGTTTGTTGGATGGTTTATGAATGCCGGTGTGTGTGTGTGTGTGCGTGTGCGTGTGTGTGTGTATGTGTGTGCAAACATGTGTCAGTGATGAGGGGGTATAGATGCACGTGTGTCTCGTCTCTGTATATGCACATTTGCGTGTTGCTGGTTTTTTAATGCTGTTTTTTTGTATGGGTGTGTGTATGTATTGGTGTAGGTGTGTGGGTGTGTATGTGTGTGTGTGTTGCTTTGTGTGGGTGTGTTCCATAATGCTGTTGCTAAGTGTCGTTATATGTGTGTATTGTTCAGTGTGTGTGCATGTGCATGTGCATGTGCCAGTGATGAGTGTGTACGTTTGCGTGTATGTGTGTGTGAGTGTGTGTGTGTTTCATGCTCTTAGATGTTTTTAGAACATAGGTTTGTGTGTACTTAAAAAATAAGTGTGTGTTTGTGTGTTTGTGTGTGTGCAATCTTGAAAGAGCAATTGCAAACTTTCATCTCTAACAAACACCTGTGTTTTCCTCTAATGTGATCATTGATAACCAGATATTAATGTGTTCATTTGTGCCACTTCAATTTACAGTTAAGTCCTACCACGGCTTAACCTTACGGGGTGCTAGCCCACCCAAATCCCTGCAAACAGGTGCCGAGACACACTGACAAAACCTGTCTCTGAAACCTGCCCAAAGGAGTGGCCCATCTCTGGTCTTTGGATAGCAAGATTGGGGTGATGTATTTAGACTTTTGGCTCTGACAGCTTCGGGTGACTGAAATACCAGTACAAATAAAAAAGAATAGTCTTTAAATCATGTGCATATACAAGCATTACAATGACACTAATTCAGATCTAAAAACCTGGGAAGAGGGATTACAGAGAACAATCTCCAATGGATCAGAAAAAATATAACCATATTTATTAGCCTCCCACCAAAGATTAGCTCAAGCCTGCCCAGAAGCTTGACAGAACTGTACTATCTGAACTCGACCACAGTAGGAGACGGTCGCTGTTCCCCCCACAGCCTTCTGTGGTCATAACTGGTATCCACAAAACATCATTTGCTGCAACATTGCTCTGTATGTGCCCACTCTGCTGTGACCAGGGATCTAGGACCTTCTCTTCGTGGTGGCCAATAACAAGAAGGCCACCATTCTCGTGGCCGTCATATCACAGTCGCCGAGAGAAGAAGGAACATCATCCTGAAGGATAATCATGCCAGCTCTCCTCGGGTGACAAGCTATTTGCAACTCTTTCTGTGCGCTTTACTGTTGGCAGAGAAGCAGAAAGTACTGGAGGTCTTCTACCTCACTGGGGCAACTTTTACACCAAGTGTCCTTCTACATAGTGTATCTTTTCATATAACTCGCCAGTGTGAATTTGTCACATCTACCCAATGGGAAAAGGTGCCTCTCACGTGGTCTTGGTAACGTTCTAATCTGAGCTTGTGGAACTAGTCCCACATGTCTCGGGAGGATAGCTCAGGTCTCGGGAGGATAGCTCAGCGGCAACGTGCTCGCCGGGTCCGCGCTTAGAAACCTCTGGGTATTAAGGAAATTATAAATTACCTATCATATCATATAAATAGCAAGGTTGGGCAAAATGTTAATGTGAAGTGGTCTCCAATTGGACTCTGCACGTGAAGGTGGCAAAGGATGCCGAAGATCTAGTGCTCCTTGTAGCTCCAGACTTGCCAGCTCCCTTGTTAGTTTGTTCAGCGATGTAGCTATTTGGGCAATGACAGATCTTCTCTGCATGCCATATCGCCCAGATTGCTACAGGAGACTATACATTTGATAGCCCATCTTGATGGGGTATTCTGTACTCTGTTCATTACAGGAAGCACCCCAATGTCCGCTTCTAGCACAGCATTTGGAAAGCCATGTGTCAGTACCATGGTCTTTTTCAGAGGTTCTTTCCCAATGTCCTATCTTGTCACATTGCTGGTCAATTATGGTACTTTATTTAAGTATTGGCTAAAAAAGTGTCCTCACCTGAGGGATTATGATATTCTCAGCCTGTTGAATCAGGGTATCCAACAGGTCAATCGCGAGCGACGGGTAGCTCGTCTGAGCAGGGGTGCACTGGCCTATAGGGAACGCTGGAGATTTCCTATAGGCCTCAGCAACCTGTGTTAACCTGTTTTATTTCCAAATATTCTCATGGGAAAAGGCTTGGACTTGCTGAAAATGTGTAAAATGGGGCCACTATGAACATTATTTCCAGGTCCTTTTTTGGTTCCCAGTTCACTCCTGTGCCGGAGGCTTCCCAGTCGCTCGTGAAAATAAACAGTCGGGGGAAGTGCTTTAGCCAGGCTAAGCTCCGGATCGTCCTCTCGTCATAACCAAAACTGCCCCCTCCTTGTGCCGTTCCCTTCAAAGTAAATGGTCACAGCTTGTGTGCACAGTGAGAAATGAGGCTGCAGCTCATTCCGTTATCACACACCGGCCACTCAGCGCATCCTGATTTGGGCTGCAGGCAGCCCCAGTAATGACTCCACCTATTTGGTAGGGACCAAGTCAAGAGGGAGTCTTTCAGATGAAAGATCCCACCCATAGCAAATGTTTGAGGCATTTGACACTTATGGGACCTTTCCATCTCTAAGACCCACTCAGGGCTCGTTACCTAGAAAATAGGTGTGCACTTGCAAGGTAAGTCCGAAACTCTGGAATGAGCTTCCACTAAACATCAAAAATGAAGACTCCTTCTATGGCTTCAAAAAACGATTAAAAACCTGGTTATTCAACCAATACTAACTATATCTTATACATCCAATATATCCACCCTCCGTAGGCCTAGATAGTTGCCTCCCCAGAGAAGATAATTACCAGAACCTGTAAATAGTGAAAGTGATCATGTAATGCATTAACCTATGTAATTTTGTACCAATGTTTTATTGAATGTAATTGTAATACCGTTGAACTCTACTATAAGATTTCTGTAACAACGCCGTGATACCCGAGGGTTTGGGCGTTTAACAAATGCAATAAATAAAATTTAAAGCAGCACAGTAAAGGTCCCCTTGTAAAGGTTCTATATATCTGGACATGACAAAAGGGGTTGCTTTACATGGAGAGGCAAATGTTCTTAAAATCAGGCAAAACCGCAGGCGGGAACTTTATCAAAGACTTAGGGCCGGATTCACAGAACCGTTTTATAATGGTGGAATGCCATTGGAAAACGCTCTATGAATCAGGCTCTTAATCATTATCCCAGTGTCATCACTACAGACAGTGGTCTGAAAAGAGGCTATTTTTCAGGATTGCATTATTTTGCATTCTGGGACTTCTGGGTTTCCATTCAGGGTGGGGCAAATGAAGTTACAATAATATGTTTTCGCTTAGCATGCTTCTCTTACGATTTACATATTGTAAAGTTGCTTTTATATGATATATGTGTGTTTTGAAAATAAACTCCATCATATCTCTTATGTTCCCAGGACTTGTACATTTTTTCCTTCGCATGTGATATTTAGAAAAACTGCAAGTGTCATTATTCGAAGCAAAACAGGACTAGGTGACCTCCTCATGCATAATCACTGGAAACCTGACAGCTCTCCTCTAGAGGACAGTGCTATTGGAGGCCTTGAAATCAAAAACATTATTATTTGTGCCAAGTGGAGTCGGGAAGGTATGCGTTCAATTTCCTAAATGTTGGTCAAAATCCCAGATTCACTGTTTAACAAGGTGTATGATCCTGGGCAAACAATGACATCTCTGCTAGTACAGAGGACTAACCTTAGCAGAGCCACCATTAATTGTCTCTCCTATTGCTGCCAGTCACCAAACTTGGCTGGGCCATACAGAGTACTGCCCCACAGGAGAATGCATCTAAACACTTTGCTTGCCCTGTTAAGCTATGTTATTGACATTTGTATAGCACGCATTTACCATTTTCGCTGATTCTTGACAGAACTGGCCTGTAAAACACATGATCTTGATGCCCATTCCCGCAATATATCCACACAGTCATTTTCAATCATGTTTTCAATCATGTTTGTGATGCTGGTGCCCCAATATGTCTGGGAGAACTGTATGTACAAGCCAGGCGTGTCCCATTGTGTCCCATTCTACATGTTATGGAATGTATGAATCCGACAGGGAGATGCAGTGCTCCTGTTCATTGTTTTTATTTACCTCTGGATACTGTCTCTTTTAAAATGGGCTGATGGGAAGCAGGTTGCCACCCTTTCCTATATTGTCTGGCAGGGTATTCATATGATTTGGGCACGTTTCACACAACCTCCCCACTAACCGTTACAGCTGTATCCCTCCTCTGTACCCCTCTGTATTCTACCCCCGCTGTATATCTTTTTTGTTGTTACCACTGAAAAGCACTTAGTTATGCATCTGTAATTTTGCACACCACTGTAAAATGCTCCGTTATGTATCTGTATTGATGTATACCACTGGAAAGCACTGCGTTGCTTCTCAAAGCTAGGTCCATGCTCCATAAATACCATTAAAACAATACATTATAATCCTATATGTTGGTGTGTTTGTTTTTATGTATGCGTGCATGTAAGTCAGCTGTTTGATTGATCTGTGAATGAGGAGATGAAAGTGTTGTATGTGACTGTGTGTGTGAATGTGGAGGGGGAGCGAGGCGCTAACTTTAGGAATGGGCCCTGCCATGCCCTAGCAGCCCCCACCTGGTGTGGGTTGCTGCGGCATGGAATATGTGTTTACAGTAAAGATGCTTCACTGTGCATCAAGAGTAAGGCAAAAATAAATGAAAAGTGTTTTTAACGTGGCTAGACTGGCTTACATTCAATAGAGGCCAGTCTAGCCACGTAATAACACTTATCATGTTTGCTTTACCCTGGATGGCAAGTAAAAAATGCATGAGCATGTTTTACCGTGTTCTATAGCACAGCTATGTTATCCAATAGCAACAGATTCAATGCAGTTGATGTAGTAAAATAACTAAAATATTCAATCCAAAGTAAACTGAAGTAATGCAATGGTATGCAATGTGATCCGAATTGATCCAAATAAGTGTGATATATTCTTATATAATGCAAAGGCAATCTGCAGTAATCTGACAAAATCAAAATGTATTTTTTTAATGAGGTTTATAGTTCAATTTAGAACTTTTACCCATTCGTACAAACAATTACAAATACAATTTAAAAAGACAAAAGACACCCGTAACATTACATACAATGATGTGCAAAAGAGCAGAAGAGGGAGAGAAAGAATTGCATCATTATTACAATACAACAAGCTAAAATACATGATATCCAGAATAAAAACTTATCAGAAAGTTAACCAAGATGTAAGACCGGAACATACGTCACAGCCGCTATTGTTAATGATACATATCGACCACTTAATAAAATATCAAGATATTTTTCAAGAGTCAGTAATAAGTGCTGAGATTAAAAAAGAGTCAAAAAGCGAAGCCATTAGGGCTTTCAGTGCAGTACAATCCTCAAACAGATGGCTTAATGTTGCCCGAGCAAGCTGGCAGTATCTACAATTAGAATCATATCAGGGATCTTTAGATCGACTTGCCAGAAAATCCCGGGTGCGGAGTAGATTGAATCTGATTCTTAGGAAAATATTTCGAATTTTGCCTAAGTAATTTGGCAAAATGTAAAGCTCTTTAACTTCTTGAGGAAGATTTAAAAAATGTGTATAGTTTTTGCAATCGGCTACTCATAATTTAAATTTAGCTTCATTGGGATTTAACAGTAAAAGGTCCATAGAGATATCCACATCAGTCATAAACTGTAGACAATCATTTTTCCAAGTTTCGATCAAAGCGTCTGCTGCATTTTCCATAGTACTATTAATTTTTATTTAAATCGTGATTCAGAAGTAGCTGACCAGCATTTCTCTTTAAAAGAGAGTAGTTTCCAACCAATTATGCCAGTCAGAGAAAGTACACCTAGCGCATAATGAATTACAGGCATTGGGGTGCTCTTGGGAAGGGGATAAAGTTGCTTCCAGAAAACACCCTCTAAATACTGACACTTCACTTGCTTGTTGTTAATCAGGGTGTCCGCTCTATAAGTAATAATTGGGACCACCTTCCCTCATCATTGGTTTGGATTTTCATCACATTAGACTTAGCAATATTGATGGCCAAGCAGTTAGTTAGGGTTTATGAGGAAAGAGCATCCAACTACTTCTGAAGGTCAATAGGGGTCTCATCTACCAGAACCAAATCATCCACATAGGGGAGCCATTGGACCTTACTGGCGCTGATTCTCAGAGGAAAGTCTCAAGAGTTTTTCTAAATTCCGATTAAGATCAACTAAAAATAAATTAAAAAGTGCTGGTGCCAGCAGGCAACCCTGCTTTAGCCCCCTAAAAGTAGGAATTGGGGGTGGCAGCTCACCCTGCTGGTTAAGACGAATGGCGACTGCAGTATTAGTATACAGGGCTTGTATTCCAGCAGTTCTTCCGGACGAGCCCAAGATTTCAATTTGTTCCAAAGAGCAGCTCTCGGAACGATATCAAAACCCAACTTAAAATCAATAAAAGCCAGGTACAAAAGGGATTTAGATTTAAAAGCTCCATCTTTCTTTAAAAACAACGAATAAAAAAACGATTCAGTGATGCACCCACCCCCTTCTCAAAACCTGACTGATTAAGATCGTACATTTTTGCAGCTAAAATCCAGCCATTCAGTTTAGCTAAAAGGGGTGAAGAAAATGTTTTTCCTGGCGGGTCTAAAAGAGCCATTGGGCAAGAATTATCTGGAAAAAGATGATCGCACATTTTGAAAATAAGGCTAATAATAGCTCCAGCCCATGACCTTATGATTTGTTTAAAAATCAAAGTTAGAATATTGGCTCATAATTCAGAGTGGGAATTTAGCATGACATTAGAAAGACCGTCCGGGCCAGGTACTCTTGAGGAACTACAATGGTAAATTAACATTAAAATATCATCTTTTTCTATTGCCATGGACCATATAGCTACACGATTCTCTGGCATAGATTTCGTCCTTAAACAGTTCAGTGAAGTGAGCTGTCCAGATGGCAGAAGGCAACGGATTAGTTTGGAGAGCTATTTGTGGGGAATCTCGCTATTTAAATAGTCTCCAAATTTCAGTTGTGTTGCTGGACCCCATTGCTGCAAGCATCGCTTCAGCATCATGTTGTAGAAACATGGTTTTATGACCCTCATCCATTGTATCTCTGTTTGATCTTTAACATTTGGGCATGATACATGGGCCAGTTGCCTTTGAAAAGATTATTTATCTCCCTCCTCATTAATAATTTTTGAGCTGCTACTTCCTCATCATATCTGTTTTTATGAGTAAAAGCAGGTCTGAAAACCCTAGATACATGGGTGGTAAATAGATGCATAGTATTGACATCCATATCCTTCGGCCACGTTCCTTGCCTGAATGCCCAGTGGTATTATGAGGTCAGGGAGAGAAACAATTATTGCATTTTGGGAGGATCCCATCTCAAGGGATTTCGACCTGAAGATAGTTGCAGATCGTAAGAGGATCGATCTCCCCTAATGGGGATTCTTGGAAACCGCCATCTTGATGACAATGGGGCATGGTCACTAAAAACAGAAAAACAGCTTGACATGTCCACCAAGTTTTGTACCCTAGTAGATGAAGCAAACACAAAGTAATGTATAGCTAGTTGGGTATTACACCTTCAGGTAGGCTTTGCAGGAGTATCCCCAATAGTAGTGCCATTAAACACATCAAAGCCTCACCTCTAGCAATGAAATGACCCTTAGTTTGAGGAGGGAATTCATCATCTAAATTCTCACAAATTGCATTAAAATCACCCCTACCCCCACATTGACAAATGTGATAAGTTCATCCTGAAGGCAAATATCTAGAACATCTGCAAGGCTTTTTAGAAAAGGCTCTGATAAGAAAGCAGAAGGATTCCAGTATACATATACATTAAATAGTGCTCTGACATCCTTAAATTGGCTCCATCAGTGGCCCACGATAGTTTAGACAACTGAATGTATGAATTTCGAGCAGAACGTTCTTCAAGGGATACGCCTAGAGAATTTCAAACTGCAGTTAAAGGCCCGAAGCCGGCCTACCTCTAGGCCCTTGTATTTCTGGCACCAAAAGCACAGAAAAACCATCCATCGTGGGAGGGGAGGTAAACCAGGTCTTCTGCAGTAGCAAAATATCATAGTCCACCAGCACAGTGATCTCAGGTTTCAAGAGGTGAGAAAAGCCTCCTGTGTTACACGAGATTGTGGTCATCAGCAAATCTGACTCATGTGCTAACCAAACTCTGGGATTACAATTCGCCAGGATTCCTGGAAGCCTGCTGAAGTGAAGGATGCATATTGCACTCCAGCACTTGACGCTGCCCGCCTCGTAAAACAGCCTGGCAATCTGCAATGGAGATGAATCCCTTTGATGCATTAAATCAGAAGAAGCCTTCACAGAATTATTAGTAGGGGCCAACATTTCACCCCAGACCATCTTCTTTAAATCATATCCCATGGGCAAAAATAATGGGGCAGTGTGGAGAATTAATTTAAATATCATTCCAATATGGAACAAAACCATGTCCAACCTGTCATTAGAAATAAATTCAACCTGCTGAATGTCGGCCGATTGAATGTTACGTAATGAGGGGATAGCCCCTTTCAATTCTAAAACATTCAAACAATTTAGTATCATTGGATCAGTAGAGATAGGAAGCCTTTCTAAAAGCAGACAAACTAGTTCCTGGGTAGATTCAGAGCTAGTATGAGGTACTGAATGAACCTTGGGGGCAAGAACTTCCACCTGTAGGTGTATACTCAGTCCTTTTTGTTCCATGGTAAAAAAACAATCAGCTGGAGCCGAAGCTTGAGCCATCCATACAGGATGAGGATGATTAGACATGGAACATACTGCCACAGAGTCTTGGGTGTCAATATAACTTGCATAGAGGTAGATAGTCCATGAAAATCATCACTCATGAAAACTGGCATTAGGGCCACCAGAGGCTGAATAAAAGCCAATGTTGGTAAAATGGGAAGTTGAGGGATCAGGGAAGATTGAGTAGAAATCGTGATTCTTTGACGAGCAGTGGTCATGCTGCTCGGCATTATATCCAATTAAGGTAAGTGGTTCATTAAGGTTCATTAGAACTTCCATATTCTCATTGTGGTGACTTAGAAATGAAATGTCAGCCTGTGTTTACGGTGAGGTCTAGTTAGGAGTGGTTAGAGTTCGTAAGAACTTCCTGGAACCAGTAGCAGAGGATTTTGGTCATTTTTTTCTTTAGGTCTTTTGAATTCTTCAGTTTCTTCGCCTTCTGCCGCTAAGTCTTCCTATTTTGGTCAAAAATAGGAAAATGTGTAGAATGAAGGGTATCTTCCTCCTGAACAACCAATAGGCTTCTCAAAGAAGTTTGAGGTGGATGGAGACTAAAGTCTTTAGCATCATGGATAGAAATAGACAAGTTTCAATAGACAGATATCTGGACTGAAGCATTCCAATCAACCACCTCTCTGGTATTTACACACAACAGGACCAATAGAACTGGCACAGAAATAGGAGGTGCACATGGCAAAGAGGTCACGGGGGTCTTTAATTTCCAAGCAGAGTGAATTGTTGAGACAAGAGGCAGTAATATAGCCTTCAGAATTGATAGACTTGCAAAGCTTAACCAACGTGATGAGCGCAAAGTTGAGCGTCGGAATGGAAGTCTGGGACATATTCAGAGGCCCTCATTACAACTGAGGTGCTAAGTGCACCAACTTTACCACCATGGTGTAAACTACGTTTACACCATGGTGAATGGCGGATTTACCGCCCCATTACAAGGTGAGTGGGGCGGTAAATCCCCATTTCCCATTTTCCCTTCCCCATTCCCATTTTTGCCCCATAGGGCATAATGGGAGTGGGGAAGGCGCTAATTACGGCACCGTAAATTACGGTGCCGTAATTAGCACCATGGAACTTAACGCCTGCAAAAAGCAGGCGTTAAGGTGGGAATCAGGCGTTTAGGGTTAATGGTGGCGTTAACCCTTAACGCCTGAGTTGTAATGAGGGCCAGAGACTCCTTGTTAAACCATATTCTCATAAATACTACCTGATTATAAACATTGGCCTAAGACATTTTGCATTTGTATTAAAAACCTATGCTTAAATAGATCTAGACAGAATTGACTTCGCCGCCATTTTGGAAACATCTGCCATTTTGATTTTGACTCTTGCTCTCTGTTCAGAAATGAATAGCCATGTTTTGAGCTGCCAGAGTAGACTGACCTTTGAGCGAGTAGACTGACCTTTGAGCCTATGTCAACACTAGAGCTGCCAAGAGTAGACTATTTGTTCTGTGCAAAAGAGGCCTTGTCATCAGAATGAACACTCATTCAAAGTGTTATCTACGTCTACAGACTCATCCTCCCTCAAACAATGACATGCAATGCAAAGTGACTAATACTGTGAGTTTTGGAAGAGATTCTTTGTGCATTTCTTGGAACAGGACTTATCCTAAAGCTCAAGAAACAAGGAAAGATCTACACAGCTGAATACAACAAAGTTTGCAGTATGTTTAAGGAACCTTGGAACAACAGTGAACTTCAATTCAAAGTGTTGTCTGCATCAATAGCATCAGCCATATACAAAAATCAGAACTGAATGGTAGACAAATTAAAATTATGTGCCTTAGCAATAAGCTATTGAATTTGTTTCTTGAAACTAGGATCAACCTAAGCTGGAGAACCAACATCGCCATTGAATCTTCAAGGATAGGACAACATGTCAAAAGTGTATACTAATATTTTTATATTTGTTATGTGAACTGGGCACAAACCCAAATTTGTAACTTATTACTTTGGAGAAGGGCTGGGCTATGACCAGGACTGTGTATAAATACTGCATGCTTTGTGATGACCAGTGCTCACTCCCCTCACAGTGTCTGCTGGTACACACTGCGAGGCGCTTGGGAGCCAGATAGCTATCTGCTTTGATATTTGAATCTGTACAGAATAAAGTTATATTCATAACTTTGACTTCGTGACTGGCAGAATACATGTTTGGTGGTACTAAGCCTCTATATTCCTTGCTGATCTATCATCCTGTAACCAGCGCAAAGGCGAGCAAACAGCTCTAGAGAGATGACCTGAGAGAGCTGAGAAGGAGCCTTCCGAACTGGAAGAGGAATCGGCATATGAATCAGTAGAAAGAGACAGATGATTACCAGATGATTACCAGAGGGAAGGGAGTTTGGACCTCTAGGGGAGGTCACTTGGTTAATTGGATTATTGTCCTGATAGTTTGCCTGGGTCATAGCATGAAGGGGTTTGTCCAAGGCAGTAGCTATTACCCCCAAGTGTTCAGTTACATACCTATCTTCAGAGACAGTCAAATTAGGCATTGAGTTAACTTATTCCGCCTCTATGGCAGCGAGAAAAAGCAAATGGGGATTTACCCGAAACCAAAGCCTGCCTGTCCGCCTTCTGACTGCTACTGACTGTCACTTTCGCGCCATCACTTCCACACTGGGGCTTCGCGTCAAGATGTGTACAAATAGTTCTTCTGGAGTTAAAGTGACCCCACATGAAAAAAGGGAGAGAGGTTGCTCCCAAATTCTGTTGCTGTCACTTTCGCAACACCACTTATTCTAAAGTAATCTTCCATTTGTATAGTTCAACGGATTGTAAAATATAAACCTGTGTGTCAGCAACTGCATCCCATAAAAAATTAAATTCAGATGGTTTCTACTGGATGCAGTTGCTGATGTGTGTATTTTTGGACATCTCCTAAATCACTACAAAGAAAGGTGTAGTGATGATGTATGTCCCACCCTCTGTTATTTTTATCTTTTTGCTATTCCTCCCACCTTATTTCCCTTTTGTCTTTTTATTTGGGTGTTTTCCTACACGTATATTGGGATTTTTAGGGGGAAAGCAATTGTCAAAGACAGTAGTACTGCATAAGAACACATGCAGGCGATTCTGATTAGAAGTGCTGCAACTCGTGGCATTCGGATACCTGCTATTCAGTGGAGCTGAGGGGCTACTCTTCATGCCCAAGCCCTCTCCAGAAGAGTGAAAGGTAAGATTACAGCCCCAACCCCCACTCATAGTGGCTCATAGCGCTGCAAAGAGCAGTTCACTTTACGAGGACGAGGAAGCGTGTAAAGCTGCGGGGTTACATTTCACTTCAATGAAGCTTCAGAACGATTGCAGAATCGGACTTAATCAAGGAAGGAGACCTTTGAATGCTGCAAAGTACAAGCAATCTCACAAAGAAACTTCCTTAAAGAAAGACAGTGCTTTCATTAACAGATTGTGTTTTTTTCAAACCTCACAATTTGCTGAACATGATTGCAACAACCGGCAGTGTACAGTTCACACGAACGGCACGCACCGGTGTGTGCAAACTAAGGCCCTCATTACGACCCAGGCACTAAGTGGTTAATGGTGCCGTAAAAGGCTGCGCCACCGTTAACCAGTTAGCGCCTTACTACGAGGTCCCTTTGCAGGACCCGACCTGAACGGCTGGTCTGGACCAGCCGTTAAAGTAGGGACCCGCAAAGGGACCTTGCAGGCAATTACGGTACCGCAATTTGCAGTACCGTAATTGCCGCCTTCCCCATTCCCATTGAGCCCTATCGGGCAAAAATGGGAATGGGGAAGGGCCATGGTGAAATGGGGAAACACCGCTCAGCCAACCTTGGAATGGGGCGGTATTTCCCCATTTCACCATGGTGGACTCGTTACAACACCGGCACCAACCATGGTGCTAACAGCACCATGGTTTAGCGCCGGTGTTGTAATGAGGGCCTAAGAGTCTTTTGTTTAACCACATGTCTGTGTTATTTAGATCATGGGGTGCTAAATTGCAGGAGGGGTATTCACATGATATGATAGGTTATTTAGAATGCGCTTAGTACACAGAGGTTTCTAAGCGCGGATGCAGGGATCAAACCTGTGTTGCTCCATGTTGTCTTGCTTTCAAGGCGAGCACGTTGCCCCTGAGCTATCAATTACTGTAAGTCAAATCTGACCCTTGGCTCATGTCTTTCTTCTTACTTATTGGTTGCATTTTGTAATTTGTGTGCTGAACTAGAATGCAACCTCAAAATGCAAAAGCAAACAAAAAACAAGCATTATTAATGCCAACATTTTGGGCTTTTGTGTCGGCATGGGAAAGGCACTTGCCGGGCACAGCCATAGTGGCATTAACTGGCCATTGATGGTCGCAGGTGCAAAATGGTTCGAGTACTTGTTTATCTAACAGCATTACCTTGCAAATGACTATTACTTATATACAAGCCAAAACTGTTGAGTTTGCTAAAGTTTGTTTTCAACAGGACTTCAGTGAAGGACACGCAGAGTCCTTATAGATCGAGTGGCTAAAGGCAGACCTGGTTAAGACATGTTTGTATTACACCAGTAGTGGGTTTAAAATGCCAAATAAGACATTAACTCTCAGAAGATTGGTTTAAAAACCCTGGCAGGCACTTCCTATGCAACATTTGATGGTATGGCTTGACTGAAGTGAGAGTTCCCATGAGGAGGTGGTTTGGGCAGGGGGGGCAGGAACTGAATGGGAATGGCCATAGGGGTTAGCATGGTCATGGGCAGTCAATAGGTGGGAAATTACCCAAACAACACCTACAGGCTGCGTGTCCCTCCTCGTATGCCAAAACTCCCTAACAGTACTCTAATGCAAACTAATGAACGACTGCTGAAAGATATCACCAACCACAATCTTAAGTATCCCCATTGAGCCAGAGTACCAGATCCCACAGAGTGGAGCATTCAAGGGTGGCGGTAAAAACATTACTCCCTGGTTATCACCAACTTTTACACTCCACAGGATTTTTTATTAGTTGGCAAAAGGGGGGGGCGGGTGAGTGGAGCAGACTTAACCCGTTCATCTGCTCTTTCAGTTCCTCCACACCCACTCTGGCCAGCGTGCATTTTCATGCTAGCGCAAAACCAATGGATTCCTGCGAAATCCTCCTGACTTTGCCACAAGGTAAAAGTAGGCAGATTCTATAGAAATCCACTGTAAATCCTGCCCACAACTGGTCATTTTGGGAGGCATTTACACTTTTCCACAAACGTAGTGAAAAAGTGAAGCATAAAGGTGATTTTGACTATGTTTTAGTTTTAACTTTTCCGGTATATGGTGCAAAAGCAGAAAATTACACAGAAGGGATTTCTTTGCAAAAAAGTGCAAACAAAGCAGTCCCCTTGTGTGCAATGTAATGTAATGGAGAGGTGTTTGTAGAGCGCGAGCTAAGGCCAGAAGGCATCAATGCACCAGTAAGAGATTCAGTGAGGACTGATACATTTGTCCACTTTGGGTGGCATGATCCATTTTATTTTAAGGATTAAGCATTGAGGCCGAATCTTTTGTCTGGCTTGTGCACTGCGAGCCAATCAGAAACCGTGAGGGGCTGATTCTGTTCATGTCATAGCTAAAACAGGAATGGCGATTGTGGTGGTGCTGTGCATTACAAGACAATTGGAATCGTGCAAAGCACCAGATTATGTTAGTGTCAGTGTGGTGGAGTTGAAGGCGAAGTTGGAGGAGAAGAAGGTGCAGTACTGTGGTAAAATCAGGCAAATTGTTGCTGTGCTCGAGTGAAGATGTATATGTAACATTTGCTTAATTAACTGTAACTCAGAAAATCACTTTTGTCACTTATACAGATTGGATTTTAGCACCATGGCAGGGGGTAGGCAGACAATCAGGTGGCTAGGAGCGCGGGATTGAACCGCCACTGAAAGCCACCTGACGGCCGGCTCCCCCACCGCCATATTCCCCTCTCACTCTGTACCTGTTTTTTGGATTCCCACCAAACAAACCTTATTTTGGCTGCTGCAGCACTCGCTGCTGCAGCTGCACCTTCCGCTCTGCTCCCCGACAGCTGTTATGGAAAGGGAATCCATGGCGGCCATCTTGGCAAAGTATTTTCCTTCATTCAAAGGGATTTCGGCGGAATCCCATTGAACGAAGGAAAATACTTTTTATTTCTTTTAGCACCCCGGGTTACCAATTTGGCAACCTGGGGTGCTAATAGCCTTAATACCCCGGTCCAAGTCCTCGAAAGGGGGGGGGCAACGGCCCAGAGTGCCTGTTATCCACCCGCGCTTCACTCCCTCGTTCTTATTTCCTTTGGAATCGAGTTGCATAGCTTGGCTAACAAATAGCAGAAGGCAGTTTCTCGAATGTCCATTTCTCATAGTATGTTTCTATTTGGAGTTCTTTGCGCAATCTAAAGTTTCTTCCTGGTTGGTAACGGTGATTTTAGCTTGGAGGAATTCGGCTCCTTGTCTGTGTAGTGATTTGTGGGAAATACAGAGGGCTTTGAAGTTAATGCATTTCTTTACTGGTAGCCAGTGTAGACTTCTCAGGGCCGGTCCAATGTGGCCTCTTCTATTCAACCTCAGAAGTAGCCTTGTTGCAATATTTGGGATGCTTTGTAATTTTTCTGTGAGGTGTCTGGCATTCCAAGGTAGATACTGTTTGCGCTGTCTATTCTTGATAATACCAAGGAGTTGATCGCAAGGGTTCTGTGTGGGAAAATGAGGTAAGGGAGGGTGCCTCTTATTAATCGCAGCAGCAGCCCTTCCTTTTTGCTATTGCTTTGACTTGTAGTTCCAAAGAGAAGCCATTGTTCATGATGATTCCGAGATTTGTTATCACTGTTGATGTCTCCAGTTGGGGTGCCATGCTCGGTGGCCAGATCAGGTATGTCTGTGTTGTGGGGAGATCATTATATCTGTTTTGGTTGTGTTTAGCTTGTAATTGTTGTTTGTCATCGAGTGTGTTTATGTTGGTGACTCATTTGTTGAGGGGGATGTCAGGGTCTTGGTCAGAGTTTATATTGAAAATTAGTTGGGTGTTGTCTGCATAGCTGTAGGCTGTCAGTTCATGGGTTTGAATGAGTTTCATTAGAGGAGTCATGTAGATGTTGAAGAGAAGCAGGGACTGGCTTTATCCTTGTGGTACACTGCAGGTGATATTTTTTATAACAAAGACGTCATGGCAGGTTAGTATTGTATTGGTTTAGTACTGCCCTTGATTTTATGTAAGAGAACCCTGGGAGCATCATTTTGCAAACACTAGGTGGTAAAACACTACTAGCTTGCCACAGATATGATGTGGTAAATGTGTTTTCCAGTACACCACAAGTGGAATGAAATAGTGTCTGATTAACAGAAGTTGAAAATGCAGCCAGTGGCATTCACCCCCAGTAGTATAATTATATACCACCAATGGGACATATATACTTCAGCATGGGACAAACGTTAATTTTACTTTGTGCCCTTTTTCACCTTCAGAGTTACTGATAATATCCCAGATCAGCAAATAAAGGCATGAGCCACTTCACGCCTTGGTTTTATGCCTTGGTTTACTGCTACAAGGTTTGGAGAAGGGGGCCCACAATGCACTGGGTGGCAGCTGCTAACTGTTAAAACAATTTTTAAGACCCGCTCCGATTTTATTATTGGTGGTTATTATAACAATTCTTAGATATCTGATTTTTCTCTGATGGGAATTGTTAGTGGTACTCCTTTACCACTAGTGCTGCCTGCTAGCAAGGATAACTTTGACACCATCCCACATATATATTTAGTAGTAAACCAGAGATAATTCTTCATCTGATCTGGCCCTTCAGGAATTAGGGGTTTACTACACAGTTGCTGAATTAGCCCCTTACTGGGAGGAGGCCCCCAGAGTAACACATTGGAGATTCCACTCCTTATAATTCACAGATTCACACATGTGTTTCATTCTGGTTTCTGAAGAACATTCCATTTCTTTATTGCTCAGGATCCAGGGTCCCGCAGTGGCTCAGGGCCATACTATTTCCGGGATCCAGTTCTGCGCACGTAGTAGAATTGGCAGAGTGGATAATTGACTTTGGCAATAAGCGTTTTGGCCTTTCATAGCTATTTTATACTTCAGCTGAAACCTAACTGCTGCAAACACGCTGAACCTGGTGTCTACAGCCATACATATAATCAAGGACAAACCTCATCCTTTATAGCAAAGAGCGAGGGAGGCTTTACATGGATTGCATCCACGTGACTTTGACATATTCTTTCTTAACCTGTTGGTGAATAGACATAGGTGACAAGCTCTCGATGTCTCGATGTCATGCGTGATACCTTCTGACGCCCCTGTCTTTGCATTCTGGGACTTCTTATAATGGTTCTCATTAGAACTGTGGGCCTAAAAGCACCAGTGTGTACAGTGCTGTTGCTGGCTAAAAGGCCAGCACCGGCTGAAGCTGTCACACATGATAGGCAGCCACTTGGCAACTGTTTCAAAACGAATGCACCTTCAAATGATATTATTTAGGAAAACAAGGCATGTTAAATAAGCACTGACAGCGCCAGGTATGTCTTTAGGCAATAAACTCTGACAGGCTTGGGCTTTATACTTGTGTATAGGCGCGTTACCAATGCCATATCATATCATACCTGGCCAGGAAATGCCCCGGGGCCAAGTTACAAGCCTGAGCTAAGGGCTTTAAGATTAGCCCCGGGGCATTACCTGCCTCTGTAAAGCTCCCATCCAGAGGGATTTATTGCTATTAGCATCCCAACACGTTGTATTGGGGATGCTAAGAGCTTTTTCACAATGCAAGATGGCCACCATGGATTTAGGGGAGGGGAAGTACACAAAGTCCCTTCTCCCTTTCCATTGCAGCCCTTGCCATGTTTGTTTGTTTTATTATTTGTATTGTGCACCAGACCCAGGGGTAACCGGGCGCATTGCATATGACAACTTACAGCTTAGTTACAGAATCACACAGCAAATATGAGACAGAAATATAAACAAGGCAAAACACAAAGAATAGTACAGATATTTACAGTCCTACTCAGACAAGAGGTAAATGCTGAGAGGTAGGTGAGTGCAAGAATACAAAACAGTGGATGGTCGGGTCATGCGGAAAAGGTCAGGGTAGTTAGTAGTCTATTATTTGTCCACGTCTTTGATCCAATTTATAAGGTTGTGTCGGAAAGTGGGGTATGGTTGGTTAGTTCGCAAGGTGAGTGGTAGGGAGTTCCATTGTTGAGCTGCTTTGACCTGGAAGCTGCAGCCACCAACTCTGGATAGTTTAAATCTCGGTGTTGAGATAGTGTTAGAGTTTGAAGACCTGGTGAGTCTTATAGAATTTATTCTCGTGAGTGAGGCTACTTTTAGCTGGATTTTCTCCTGAGTTGAAAGCCAGTTATTGGCTCTTCTGAGTTCAGTGATGTGGGCTCTTCTGGGAATGCCTAGTGCTGCTCTAAGCGCATTATTCTGCAAGATTTGCATTCTTTTGATAACTTCCTTGCTAGCCCCAATGTAGAGTGAGTTGCAGTAGTCCAGCTTCGATAAAACTAGAGCTCTAGCAAGTGTGATGCAGCTATTGTTAGACAAGAAAGGTTTCCCTCCCCTGATCAGTTTGCAGGTGTAAGCGGTGACAGAGGCCATCGCATTGACCTGCTTATTGAAAGATAGGGTAGAGTCCAAATAGAAACCCAAAGTTTTGACCGCGTGAGCGGAGGTGATTTGATTCTTGTCAATATTGAAAGAGGAATAGTTAGGGCCAAGTTTTTTTAGGGTGGAGGGTGTGCCAAAAATAATGATTTCAGTTTTGTCGTCATTCAGTCATAGTCAGCGAGTGGCCATCCATGCCTGGATGATGAGATACACACTGTTCACCAAGGCCAAATCATTGTCATAATCACCAGTAAGTGGTAGGAGAATCTGAGTATCATCTGCATAATTAGTGTAGGTGATACCAAGAAGGTCCAGATCATCGAAAAGGGGCTTCGTGAAGATGTTATAGAGTGTAGGAGAAACACACGATCCCTGAGGCACGCCGCATGTGATGGGGATGGAGTCAGCTCCTGCTGTGGAGGAGAAGACTCTCATGGTCCTGTTATTGAGGACGGATTGGATCCACGCTGTGGCTTCTTCAGAGAAGTGCGCAGCTATGTCCAGATGCCTACAAAGGACCTTATGGTCGACAAGGTCGAATGCTGCTGATAGGTCCAGGAGGAGGAGTAGGGCGGGTTTCCCTTGATCCCTCAGCTCATCGATTTGTGCCTTTAGATCTAAGAGGGCTGTTTCAGTATCGTGCTGGGGACGGAAGCCAGACTGCCGTACTCCTAGCAGGTGGTTAATTTCTAAATGTTTCTGTATTTGTGAGTATGCCACTTTATCTATGATTTTTAAAAGGAATGGCACAGTGGTGATTGGGCGGTAGTTCGCAGGTATGGCTGGGTCTAGGGTCTGTTTTGTGAGCAGTGGGAGTACCCAGGATTCTTTTAAGTTACTTGGTATGGACCCTGTTGCGAATGAGGCATTGATAAGTTTTGAAATGAAGGGAGACAGGTCTCTGGCTGCGTCCTTTATCAATTGGGCTGGGCATTGGTCTCCCTGGCAGTTTGATGGTTTGAGTGACAGTATCATTTTTTCCATCTCAATAATGGATACTTTAGAGAACTTGAAACGAGGAGTGTCAACGTTATTTATGGGGGGGGTGACAGCTGTTTTGGGCATGGTATCCAGACTAATGGAGGATTTTTTCTTGGCAATTCTGGACTGGAGTGTTGTCACTTTGTTCGCCAGGGCTTGCTGGATATTGGTACACCATAGCTTGTCTTTAACACAGTTATCTGGCACTGGGATGGGAGATTCTGTTTCCTTTAAGATGATGAAGAGTTCCTTCATACTAGAGTTGGCTTGGGCTATTCTAGTGTTGTAAGTTTCCCGTTTAGCCGACAGTATTTCCTTTTTATAGAGGATATATATCCCTTAGCATGCTTTTATTTTCTTCCAAGGGTTGTAGTTTCCATGCAGCTTCGCATTGCCTTTTTTTGGTACGGAGTGTTTTCAAGTGGGGGGTGTACCGTGAATTGAGGTGGGCTTTAGGTTTGCTTTGTCTCAATTTAAGTGGTGCAATTGAGTCCAGTGCAGACGACATCATTTTGTTGTACTCATTCAGTAGAGTTTCAGGGTCCAGACTGTCTGGTAGTGAGTTGAGTGCAGGAAGGATGAGTGGGAGTAAATTATTAGGGGGATGTTTTTCTTGTTCCTTGTCGGGATAGGTGGTGCTAACTGGATGATAGAAGGAGTAGGTCTATTGGTTTATAGAGCAAATGTTATGAGGTGGTGGTCTGTCCAGATTTGGGGGGAGATCGATAGGATGGCGGCGTTACAGTTATGGTCTGCCACCCAATCGAGTATCCTGCCTTTGTTATGGGTAAGGTGAAGCACTCTTTGTGAGAAGCCTAGTTCTGAGAGTAGATTGGCCACCCTGCTTGCCTGAGGGTCATTTAGATCGTTGAAACCCAATTTGACATCCCCTAAAAGGATAACCTGTGATTAATTTTTTAGGTTGTGAGATAGAATGGTAGAAATGTCCTCCTCGAAGGTTCCAATGGGGCCTGGAGGTCTGTAAATCAAATGGATGGTAAGGGTTTGGGAGTTGTTAATAACTAGCTTGGCTGTAAGGCTTTCACAGGATTTAGTGTCATTAGATGGAGCTAGCCTGGTAGATAAAATGGATTTGACAATAAGTGCTATGCCGCCTCCACAGGCTTTGCTTCTATCTGATCTTAGGATGGTATAACCATTTGGGATAGCTAACATGATGACAGGTCCTGCAGCGGCATGAAGCCAGGATTCCGTGATGGCCAAGAAGTCAAGGTTTTCGGTCTGGATGAGATCAGCAATCTCAATGGCATGAGCAATCATAGATCTTGCATTAATTAAAGCGCCTTTTAAGTGATGGGTGGTGGAAATGGGTGTGCGTGACATGTTTTGGGTCATAGTAGAGGTGTGCATGAGGGCATTCTGTGTCCCCAGGTGTGGGTTATGTGGATTTTCTGTGCTCCTGTTGGGTGTAATCTTGCTATGGTTTGATGTGGTCAGCATTCTAGCATGCGGTTCATATAGTTTTACAAGTCTGGCCCTGAGTCTAGCATTTCTAGATGTGGTGTTGCAAGGTTTGGACTCGAATGTAGGGAACGGTTGGTGTTCTTCAACCTGGTCATTCTGTCTAATCAGCGGTTGGGGTTGAAGCTGCCTCTTGGTGGAGGAGAAGGCCAGTGACAGAGATGCGCCGGTGAGGGAGCACAAGGAAAGTGTGGAGGAGGTAGGGGTCAGTGGGGGACATTGAAATTATGATGGGGTGTGGAGCGGAGGCGGGCAAAGGGAGCGTAGGGAGCACTTACCCGATTCCCTGCATGGAAGATGGCAGCCTCCCCCTTACAGGGCGGCTCAGAGCAGGGATTTTACCATGTGGTAAAGTCCCTGTTGTGACCCTCCTGACTGGCTGGGAGGCCGCCACCGCCTGCCACCACGGTACTAATTAAAGTTATTTTAATCCTCATATGTCCATCATCATGGACAGATATTGCGATCATAAACCCGGTGCAATCTCAAATGCACATATACTGCATTTATATAATTTATATACCAGGTGATGTGATACATACCCACCCACCAATAGCCAGCATATGACTTGGCCAGGGCCTACAATTAAAGCAAATTGTCACTGCATGTTGTTGCCACGTACAGTTCTAATGAATGATCTATATCTAGCAGGACCTGAGTACAATGGATAATATCATGTCTCACTGGACAAGCAAGCTTGTAGGCACATTAAAATAGGCATTTCGGTGCTGGACTGCCCTTGTGGGTGGGACAAAGAATGATATGCAAATGGATATTCCTCCTTTGTGAAATGTCCAGTGAGCAAAAAGCGATGGCTGCGGACTCTCAAAGTCAAGATGATCGTAATGGCTACAGAGAGGAGAGGATTAGGGTCAATGAAGTGAGTGAGAGCATGCCAGAGAACTGGTGGCTCTGCTGCAAGAGGTTTTAAAAATGTGTAGCTAAAAGTAGAGATCAGAATAATTGCAGGGCTCTTTTGGGCTAATTACTCAGGAATCAAACTGGTATGTGGTGTCAAGTTTATTTTGAAAAAATATATAATGCATTTCATTAAAGATGGTGCAATTCGAATGATGCAACTTAATGGTAAATAAAATAAAAAGAGTAAGATTGAGTTAAATGTGTTGATGAGGACTATGTGTATTAAATGGCCATTACCAGTGGGAATTGCACCAAACTATTTAGTTTCCCATTTTGCCTGTCAGTTTGAAACATTTGAACCATGTGTAAAGCTGAAAAGTGTTTATCCAAGGCCAAGCACTGAAGAGCTAAGAGGTACAGAAGTCAGCTTTCAGGAAAACAGACCCACCATTTATCAGTCACTAATCGATTCAATGAGATGAACAGACACAACAGCTGTGGTCATTTAGGGCAAAGGGGCTTTACAAATGCAACAAAAATAAGTCCATTACATTTCAAATTCTGAACTTTAATTGAACAACACAGTTTATGATGGATGCCAGGTGAGAGTGTAGATGCCTAGTTATCAAGTAAAAGACTGTTTCAAAAGAACATAAGTCCATATGAACCCTTAACCTAAGTAGACCAATAAAGCTTCATCCCGTATGAGTCTGTTTCACGAACCCCCGCTAAAATAATTCTTTATCAGCACTTAATTTCTGTTATTTTCAAAGCTAAAACCAAAACATTGTTCGCTCTTATTTCTGGACCATTAGCTTGCCTTTGCTTGATTCAAAAACCAAGAAAAGATTTGGATTCAGAAAAGTGGTCCCGATCACATGCCTATAAACACAATATATTGATGTGTATGAATTATTACATCTTCATTATGATTAATTATTGCCACTTCAGGAACATGAAGGATGTCTTTGAATTCTGAATGTTCTTCTGATTCTAAATATAGAGGCCTTAGCAATTGTGCAGAACCAAGCAACATATTGTACGGGAAAGTCATACTTCACTCCAATTTGATCGGAATTCCTAAGGATAGGAATAAAATACATCCCCTTGTGGAATGGCCATGTACATTGGATCAATGAAAGTAAAGGGAAGGATTATTGTTTGCTTTTCTGAAGGGAACTTATCAAAAGTGCTGTGTCAAATGGTACTGCATGGGTTGAGTTTGTTGAGTATGTAAGGTCAATCACATAACAAGTTTGGAGAGTTCTTGGGTGAGCCTGGCTGACAGGAGAAGAGCTGATTGCGGTTCCACCTTGATACAGCTGTTGGATATCCTTAAGAAGCCCTTTTCCAGAGAGAGCCAAATGCAGATATATTTCCCAAGTCAGAACCAGATTTCCTGAAAGGGAATTTGGAAGCAGCAGACAAACTGAAAGTAAGAGCTCATTTGAAGGTTATGGGGATAGCTAGATGTGTTGATGTCACTAGTTGTACTGGACCTTTAAAAGGAGAAAACAAAAGTCAGTAAAAGTGAGTCCCCAGAATTAGTTAAATGGCAAATAGCAATGGTTTTGGGTGATACCTGTTTACAAGCTAGGCCAGTAAATGTGATTGGGACTGTAAATGGATATTTGTGAAAATATGTTTAAAATAGAATGCGATTGAGTCTATAATTGTACAATGCAAATTATTCCCTGAAAGTAGGAAAGTATTAATTAAGACAATGCATAACTAGGTTTGTGACAATAGCGTACAGCATGGCTCACAGATTTTTAGGGATTGATAGACTTCATGACATGTGAAAACCATACTTTACATAAAAAGAAAAATCCAAAATAAAGTTTTCTACACTTCAAAGTGTAATAATAAGGAGGCTAGTTTATCCTTTATTCCCAAGAAAATAATTGTTAACTTAAATAACCAACAGCATTTTTCCAAACAACGATGCACAGAAATTAAAGGATTCTGCAGTAAGTGGATTCCAAATGTCAGTTAATATGAGGTGCTGATTCCTTTTTTCAATGTATACTCTCATGCCTGTGTGAACAGTTACATAAATTGAGATATTTTCTTCTCCAAAGAAAAATATTTTACCCTCAACCCAATCCTCTAAACAAAGTAACCAAATTCCCCCTATCACACATTCTTGTCCAAACTAGAAACTAGTAATGCCCAACATTTAGAGTTGAATTAGTTATAGAATAAAAAAGTTATATCTGAACGCAGAGGAGAAAATGTTCTCCTCTGGTATCAACACGTGTCAATGGTGTCAGAGAGAATTAAGTGAATTATACATTCAAATGTTTATTCTCCTAATACATTTTCCTTTGTGAAATGATAGTGAGTGATAATTGAAAATATAATATAATCGAAAATAATAAAAATAAAAATAAAGTTCATATTAGAGAAGCTTTTGTATTTTTCTCTAGACTATCCATTCAGATTTGCATGTATAAGTATGGATTCTTGTGTGCATTGTGAATTTAAATATTAGCAAGATACCAGCAGGAAGGTTGAATTGGTTTCTGTAGACAAGCTGCCTGCATTTATGTGGGATATTGTCATTGACTTCCCCAGCATTCAAAGTTAGGGGACCACCTTTAATTTTGATTTATTATTTTAAATAAACAGAATATTCATATTAAAAGCAGCATGTTTCTTGTCCCAATATTTGGGGAGGGATTGACATTGTGTATTAGATCCGGGGATGTTGCTCCATGAAAAGAATCAGATGCTCAAAATTGAGATATATTCCATTTATTGTAATCACTACAGCAGGGGGACACTGCATCCAAACTGTCTTATAGACAGGCTTCATCATGCTATCACACCGCAATTAAAGCTGGAAAATCTGAATATTATGCAAATCAGTTTATATTTGCGTTCTGTTCCTCCTGCAAATTGTTTCAATTTGTTAAGGAACTTGCAGACCCTCCTAGCCCAATAGCTGCACCCGTGGGTTCCCCGTCTCGCTACGTTTCTATTAGTACATACTTTGTGGAGAAAATGTTTAAGGTTTGTCAATCTATTGCTAGGCCTTTATCCCCAGTCTCCGTCCTCACTGAACAAAGAACTCGCTCAGTTGAACCTCCAAAGCCATTTATCTTTGGATTTGTTACTGACAAAATGGTTTGGGTTGTTTTAAGCAGTCTTATGTTGGCATCCTCTATCGATTTGATTCCTCTTTATATCACTCAATCATTACCCTCTGACATGATCTCTTTATTCACTGTGCATCTTCATCATTCTTTTTCAAATGGAATAATCCCAACTCTTTTAAAACAAGGCTGGGTTACACCGCTCTTAAAGAAAGCTCACATGGTCCCAGTGATTGCTGCTAATTTCTACCCCATATCCCTTCTCCCTACTCTGATGAAACTTATGGAATTTATTGTCACTCCTCAAATTTCACGTCATCTAGAAATTAACTCTTATTACAACCTTTCCAATGTGGTTGTAGACCCTTGATGGGTACAGAATCTGTTATGATCTCTATTCTGGATGATATGGCCTTGTTTCAAGACCGCAGCAAGGGCGGAGTACTGATTCTCCTGGAACTCTCCTCAGTCTTTAATACTATCGACCATGACATCCTACTTCGCCATTTGGAATTGTCTGGCATATCTGGTTCTTCAATATCCTTGTTCTCTTCTTTTGTTACAGATCATACCCAAATGATATACCTTTGTCCTTTTCGTTTTTCACCCACAGCACTGACTTGTGGTGTTCCCCAGGGGTCTTCCCTTTATCCCCTTCTTTTAAATGTACGGATCCTTCCTATTGCTGATCTCATTGAGAAACAGAATGTGCATTTCTACACATACGCCGATGATTCTCAGCTGCTTTTTCACCTCGATGCCCCCAATTCTGATCTCCCCTCTAAATTGAAATCTTGTCTGATGAGCATTGGAGATTGGATATCAAGACATTTCTTGAAGCTTAATGGAGACAAGACGAAGATCTTGACATTTGGTTCTCTTACTTCCAAAGAGGTTTGGAATGCAGAGTCCTGACCTGATTCTTGGGCCTTTTACCCTGTCCCCAGTGGTTCTGTTAAGGGCCTCAGGATTAAACTCCAACCCTCAGGCTCCAGGAAAGTTCAGATTGTTATTGTTATTGTTATTTTTCTTATACCGCGCCAAAGCCCCTAGGCATCCAGGCGCCGAGAGACAGACAACGGCGGCTACCAATGAAGAGGAATATACTAATAGAAGAGGTAAGTCTTCAAGAGTATCCGAAACATAAATAGGTCCTTGGTTTTGCGCAGGATAGCTGGCAAGGCATTCCAGGCCTTGGTGCCTTGGATATGAAACGCTCTGCCAAGCCCGCGGCTTCGTTTCACACGGTGATGGGCTAATAAAAGATCTTCCGCTGATCTAAGTGTTCTTGAGGGTTGATAGACATTTACAACATCTTTCAGATAGCTAGGTGCAGTCCCATAAATACATTTATGGCAAATAGTAAGTAATTTAAACTGAATGCGAGCCTCAACAGGAAGCCAGTGTAATTTATTCCTGGCAGCAGTGATCGGTTCAGAGCTTTTCATCTGAAAAATGATGCAGATGGCTTTATTTTATACTTTCTGGAGTTCCTGAAGATCAGCTTTACTTGCCCCACATAGAAATGCATTACAATAATCCACACGTGGTAAAATAACAGCTCTCACAAGTTTGGTACGCTTTTCGATGGAAACAAGTGGGGCAACCTGTCTGAGCACTTTGAGATGGTAGTTAGTGCTCTTTGAGATAGCTGTAACTTGGGCATCACAGTCTAAACTACTCTCCATGAACGTGCCTAGCGTTTTAACTTACTGCACAACTTTTATGTCACTGCCATCAATTCTAAAGCCTGAGTATGCTTGGTCCAGTTTAGTTAGTGTTTGGCGGGGTCCAAAAAGCATAAGCTCAGTCTTAGAAGCATTAAGGCAGAGCCAGTTGGTAGACATCCACTTTTTTATTAATTGGTACACCATGTCCACCAAAGTTTGGTCAGTATCATGATTACCAGTGATGTCAAGAACCAATTGAAAGTCATCCGCATAATTACAAAAGAATACCCGGGAGAGTTCCAAGTCATTGCAGAGGGGGACAATATAAATATTAAACAATAACGGGGAGAGACAAGCCCCCTGTGGAACTCCACAAGTCAGTAGTTGTGGTTCAGAAGTACAGTCCCCCCAATATACCTGGGATCGTCGACCCTCTAAAAAAGATCTCAGCCAGGCTATGGCATGTACAGAGAGTCCCCCGGCCAGCTGCATTCTTTCAAGAAGGATGTTATGATCAAGCAGATCGAAAGCTGCTGATAAGTCCAGCAACATCAGCAGTCCCGACCTACTTTCTTCCAGCTTAGAAAGCATAAAGGTCTGTAGGTCGAGAAGGGCACTCTCAGTGCCATGGTAACTTCTAAAGCCTGACTGCTTAGTATGAAGTTTGTCAGTCATTTGTACATGGTCCTGCAATTGGATGGTTGCTATCTTATCTATGAGCTTGAGTAGAAACAAGGTGTTTGTAATTGGCCTAAGGTTTGCAGCATCAGAGGGATCTAATCCAACTTTTTTTTAATAATGGTGATACTGCCACGTTTTTTAGTGGCTGAGGGATTTTGCCTAACCGAAAGGAGGCATTAGTGAATCTACATAAGAAAGGCGCAAACTGCTCCTTATGCTCTAAAATAATTTTGGATGAAAGAAGTTCACCAAGACAGTTAGTAGGATGCATAGATTTCAATATATTTATCATTTCCACTACGGTAGTATCCTTAAAAGTAAAACCAGGAGTAAATTCAGTTTTTATGGCAGTATTAGGCCTGACGTTGTGTTTCATATCAGTTAGTTTAGTGTCAGATAATAGTGTCTTGTTAGACAGCAATATGGACTTAGCTGTAGATGATGAAGAGGTTGAGGTTTCATCAGTCTGTTCTTCTGGCTTCTCCAAATTGAAACAGATTCTTCCTTTCCTTCCTGTGGAGCTTTGCTCTACAGTTGTGACTTCATCCATCATGGACTATTGTAACAGGAGAACAGGGGCATGTGAGAAATGTGTGATCTTAAGTGAGGAAGGAGGATATCCACTTCAATGCTGCATCCCTGATACCGAGCGAGTGGAGTTGTCCGTGAGGGTGCAGTGGTTAATGGTGTCAAAGGCCACCGAGAGGTCAAGGAGGATAAGTGCGGCACAACCTCCTGAGAGTAGGGAGGATTCAGTTCCTCGTAGGGATCTGAAGTGGGACTGGGCAGAGTCGAGGAGGAGGTTGGATACAGTGAAAAGGCATAGCTAGGAGTGGGCTGTTCAGTCAATTCGTTTGGCTAGGAAACGGTTGTTTGCGACAAGTCTGTAGTTGGCCGGTAGAAGGGGGCCAAGGGAGTGGTTTATGAGGTGGGATTGGATGACGGATGCCTTGTAAACTGCTGGGAATGTGCCTGAGGTGCGGGATGAGTTAATGATAGATCTTGTGATGCTGTTGTCACAGGTTGAGGAAATGATATATTTTAGGAGGGCAGGGATCGCCTAGAGATCCCAAATGATGGCTGCTGGCATGTGAGATGGGAGAGAAGATAGAGAAATGTGGGCGGATGGTTGGAGGGTCTGCGAGGCCGGATGTGGGTGCAAGGGAGTGGGGCAGGCGTGCTGCTAATTTAGAGCTGATGGTGTGGTTTGTTTCCACGGCTACGTTGTGGAAGTTGTCAGAGAGAGCATCACAGAGTGCTTGCGAGAGGGGTAGGGGTTAGGAAGTGCAAAGTGGGGCCTTGAACTCTGATATGATGATGTGGAGTTCCTTGCTGGTGTTGAGGGCATTGGAGATTCTATTCCAGTAGAAGGATTTTTGGGCCTTCCAAATTTCTGCCTAGTAGGCTTTGATCTGTTGTGTGGATGAAGTTCTTTTATGAGGGGAGGGGGCGGCCCACCATCTGAGTTACAGGATGTGGTTTTGTGTTTTGAAGGATTTGATGGTTGGGGTGCACCTTCTGAGGGGAGGGGCTTTGTCTGTTGGATTAGGATCTGATTAGGGTGAAAGGTCTGAGAGCTTTGGAGAGCCATTGGTCAAAATGGCTGATGGAGAGCTGATCTCCATGGAGTGAGGAGGTAGGGAGGCAAGTAGGGAGTCAGCCAAGTCTGAAGTTACTTGGAACTTATTCCATAGTGCAAATGGGTGAGCAGTCCAGAGTCAGTCAAGCTGGGAACAGGGTCTACTGTCGAGAGCATGAAGCGTAATGTCATGCACTCATAATTAAACACAAATTGTATTTATTTGTCTTAATCTATAATGGACATAGATGGCAATAGAGAAAAAATCAAAGAGCACACAGTGATGTCTTGTGTGTTTACAAGTGGGCAAATGCGTGTACCCTTACTAGCAATAATAAGGAAGAAAAGTTTTGATGGACAGATACTGGAATTTAGATCTGTCCTTGTGGTTTAAGATTAGGTCTCCTAAGTTGTGTGTTTACAAGTTACGTCATACGCATGCACGTAATGACACTTCTTTCTAATTTAAACAAAATCCTAAAATGGTGACGCAGCATACATGTGGGATGCTGCAACACTCTCAGATTGCCGCACCTGGCAAGGTGCATCCACAGAACATATATATTAGGGTGAGAAACCTTTGTTACAGGAGGAATACAATAGTGACTAGTTTTCCAATATGTTGTCTGGGAAACACTGGGTATCAACCTGAGAACCATCTCTCCCTCTTTGTCCACAGGAAAATCTCATGGACGAAACTTTAATATATACAATAGTACCCAGATACAGGGTAGGATTTGTGCTAAATTGGACCATGTAAATTGAGTTACTGTGGTTATATGCCATTTTCTACATACTATTTAAAACACACAAAGGGAATATTTTTTGTTCCAGACTAAGAAGTATTTCTTTGGTTGCTAGGTAAAGATACATTAGGATTGGTACACTCACTGTGCATCAGGAAACATTGTTACAAGAAAGATTACCAATAGCAAACACAAAGTGGTAATTGAACAAGGCTAGACTATTGTGTAGTGACACAGAGGTGCTTGTCAATTAGAACATTGGAAGATATATGGCTCTAACAAATGTCGCTTCTTATTAGTGTTGCCTTGAAAACACCCTAGTGGTGAAACTCATGGCCATTCACTCAACGTTTTAGTTTTCAACTAATTAAGCGCTATAAATCGCATATGTAACTTGTGATTCAGCACAATTAACTGTGGCCTTTTAGGTTCGACAACAAATGAACCACTGAATTAGCTCATATAATCTGTGATTTAATCCAATAGAATTGTATGTTGGTGCACCACAAAGTATAGAAATAAGAAGTCTGCATGAGTGACTATAATGTAAATTTGATCCATCTTGGGAAGTAAAAAGATGATACAATCCAGTAAGGCAACAGGGTGTACTCGTATTGATCTCTAGCATATGATTTGTATCTTTTTTACAACACTCAAGGAGGGCAAACTCTGGAATATCCAGTTTTCAATACAGGTTGAGGCTAGTCGGCCGACTTTGTAAAGAGAGTCTTCTCTGTCTCTTCCGTTCCTTAACAGCAGAGGAGTATGTCTTTGCCCCACCGTCTCTAAGTCCAACTGAGAAGTTAATCTTTACTTTAGATACCTTAATGGTGCCTGAAGCAGGTGTTTGTTTGGGGTTCTTTTCTTTGTTTTTAAGCGTTGTGGGGTTCCGTCCTTCATAGATCCTCAAAGCCTGCATGATTACCCATTCCAAAGTTCTCAATTCATCTAAATCCACACTAACCGAGTCACTACATGTTTTGAAAGGGCATAAAAGAATGGAGTCTCAACACTTCGTATTGACACGCCAACAAGTCTATGCATATCGCACTTGAGCTCTTGAACAAATTCTGTACAAAATTGATCCTCAGCACACATTCAATTGCAGGATCCCTCGTGGGCTAGTTGGGGATTTCTGTCAATGGATAAATGTTTCTGTCGGGGGGGAAATTCTGCCGGGGTCGGCCGGGCCGTCCGCAGTCCTCCGGGCAGGGAGGCCCCAACTCCTCCCGTATATCCCAAAAGAGATAGAGTATGAGACACACGCAAGAAGCAAGGTGACTCTGCTGTTTATTAGACAAAACGGCAGGGATGGGTCAAGGAGCGTACGCGTCCGTCCTGACACACACACAATCGTGGGGCTTGCAGGCCCTTTTTACCTTAGTGTGACGCGCTACTTGCGTCATCTTACAAAGTTTAATAAAAAAGCTATTTTCACTCTGGATTGGTTACTCGAGTGGTAGGGTTAGTATAGCGCACATATAGAGAACAGTGTTAGTGGCTGAGGGTTAGTCAGGTGGTATACCTGGGCTGTCCCTTCAATTTGATACATGAAAATTGTTACATGAAGACCTCTGAGGATTGGACAATGTGAATGGCGTCAGTGATAAGAACCCCATGTTCTAATTGGTCCGCTCGCGAGCCTCCCAGTCTGGGACTATCGCTGTTCCCAGCTTGCGGTGCACCTGTCATTTGCAACAATGTTTTAATATGGGTAGGTGTAAACAATGTGAGGATTTATTCATGTGTTGGGAGGTCGAATACTCCCACTGCTGCAGATGTCCAATGAGTCTTTTAATTGTATCTGCCTGTGTCTTGAAACGTGGGATTCAGGCGTCTCCTTCCTTCTGGGCTTGGCATCTTGTCAGGTTTGGCTTTGTCATGTGAGGTGGGACCGTGTTTGAGGCAAAATTCAACACAATTAATATTGTTTTTCCTACTGTGTTCCTGGGTTATCTTGCAGGTGCGACCTTGGCGTTGGCTTGCAGCGTGCAAGATTGCAACATCGTGCCCTTGGCGGGGTGCCTTCGCCGGGCTTATTTTGCAGGGTCAGCAACCCAGTTCTTGCTCATTCAGTGTTCATGGAGGCTTTTGCCTGCGGCCTACTTGGGCCTGGTGCATAGGTGGAACCGTTTGATGCAGGGTGCTTTAGGTTACGGTATCATATTGCTTTATCCTCAGTATCGTGTCCCCGTTACAGTCTTTATTATGGTACATGGCTCTTGAAAGAAGCGTGAGCAAGCCTTTTTATATAAGTTCATGATGCGTCTTGCATTTCTGCATTTTGAAAGCCTATGTGGAAAATAATAAAGATGCACGTCCGTGAGTATGTCTGTCGCCTACGTCATAGCACTGAGTATATTCTTCGTGTAGATTGGTGCGGGAGTGTCCGGTGTGTATATTTGCACAGGTGTGCTGACCGTTGGCTAGGTCGTCATGGCATCTCTAACGACGTGTAGGTTTAGTCGAGTTGATCCGTGCCGCAGGTGTCGGCATGGACAGGGCGGGCTGCTGGGCAGGCAGATGGACACATCCGTATGTTCCTGTACCAGGGTATTTGGTCGTCCGGTAGATAGGCAAACTCTTCTCGTGGCGGTTGTCTGGGCCGTGATCCTCTAGGCCAAGAGCGAGAGGGGAAGGGCGGGAGCCTGGTCTTCCATTCTCCCACTTCAGTCCCCCCTCTGGTCGACTTGTCGACCACAAACATATCCTTTTCGTTATCTCCTCTTACTCTCCATATCTTAGTTATTCCTCCTAAATGTCCATAGTGGTTGACATGGTCTTCAAATGACCAATACATATATTCACAGGTTCCTCCAGGAGTACAGTATACCCATTTCCCTATGTAGCTCCTGGGGTTTCTTGGGTTCTCGAGCTTCACAGATGGTGGGTCCAGGTGATTGGTGATGATCTGATTGTGCAACTTCTCTCTCTCTTTTATTATTGTACCTGTGTGTTGGCCGTCATCTTTTGGCATCAAGAGGTGTATACCAACCATTTCGATCATCTCATCTGTGGTGCGTGCCTTTCGGGCTTTCCAAAATCTTATTATGATCATTGTAGCTCCAGCCAGAATAGTGCATCCAACTATAATCTTCAGTCCATCTGACAGCCACGATGGCATCCATGACAATAATATTGAAAACCAGCTCTCATCCTTTTTCACATTAACACATATCACCGAAATGCTAGCCAATTCTCCTCTGAACAAGAGTACCAACAGCATCCCCAGACACGTGTTTCGGTCTGGTTGGACCTCATCAGTAGGGAGGAGCTGTGCCTCTCTAAGAACAGTAAGCAAGGGGTCCACGTCTGGATTCCCCTAGTAACTTAGGGTGAGACCCAAAGTTACTTGCATATGCAAATTAACAAGGGGGTCCTGGGAGTCCCTCTGCCAGACATTAGTCCTGGTTGCGAGAGACTTACACAGAGGCTTTAGCTCACTATCTTTCACAGAGAAGAAATATCCTAAACATATCAGTCTTTGTCCTGCCCTGGGGCAGTCCAGCACCGAAATGCTAGGCAATTCTCCTCTGAACAAGAGTACCAACAGCATCCCCAGACACGTGTTTCGGTCTGGTTGGACCTCATCAGTAGGGAGGAGCTGTGCCTCTCTAAGAACAGTAAGCAAGGGGTCCACGTCTGGATTCCCCTAGTAACTTAGGGTGAGACCCAAAGTTACTTGCATATGCAAATTAACAAGGGGGTCCTGGGAGTCCCTCTGCCAGACATTAGTCCTGGTTGCGAGAGACTTACCCAGAGGCTTTAGCTCACTATCTTTCACAGAGAAGAAATATCCTAAACATATCAGTCTTTGTCCTGCCCTGGGGCAGTCCAGCACCGAAATGCTAGGCAATTCTCCTCTGAACAAGAGTACCAACAGCATCCCCAGACACGTGTTTCGGTCTGGTTGGACCTCATCAGTAGGGAGGAGCTGTGCCTCTCTAAGAACAGTAAGCAAGGGGTCCACGTCTGGATTCCCCTAGTAACTTAGGGTGAGACCCAAAGTTACTTGCATATGCAAATTAACAAGGGGGTCCTGGGAGTCCCTCTGCCAGACATTAGTCCTGGTTGCGAGAGACTTACCCAAAGGCTTTAGCTCACTATCTTTCACAGAGAAGAAATATCCTAAACATATCAGTCTTTGTCCTGCCCTGGGGCAGTCCAGCACCGAAATGCTAGGCAATTCTCCTCTGAACAAGAGTACCAACAGCATCCCCAGACACGTGTTTCGGTCTGGTTGGACCTCATCAGTAGGGAGGAGCTGTGCCTCTCTAAGAACAGTAAGCAAGGGGTCCACGTCTGGATTCCCCTAGTAACTTAGGGTGAGACCCAAAGTTACTTGCATATGCAAATTAACAAGGGGGTCCTGGGAGTCCCTCTGCCAGACATTAGTCCTGGTTGCGAGAGACTTACCCAGAGGCTTTAGCTCACTATCTTTCACAGAGAAGAAATATCCTAAACATATCAGTCTTTGTCCTGCCCTGGGGCAGTCCAGCACCGAAATGCTAGGCAATTCTCCTCTGAACAAGAGTACTAACAGCATCCCCAGACACGTGTTTCGGTCTGGTTGGACCTCATCAGTAGGGAGGAGCTGTGCCTCTCTAAGAACAGTAAGCAAGGGGTCCACGTCTGGATTCCCCTAGTAACTTAGGGTGAGACCCAAAGTTACTTGCATATGCAAATTAACAAGGGGGTCCTGGGAGTCCCTCTGCCAAACATTAGACCTGGTTGCGAGAGACTTACCCAGAGGCTTTAGCTCACTATCTTTCACAGAGAAGAAATATCCTAAACATATCAGTCTTTGTCCTGCCCTCGGGCAGTCCAGCACCGAAATGCTAGGCAATTCTCCTCTGAACAAGAGTACCAACAGCATCCCCAGACACGTGTTTCGGTCTGGTTGGACCTCATCAGTAGGGAGGAGCTGTGCCTCTCTAAGAACAGTAAGCAAGGGGTCCACATCTGGATTCCCCTAGTAACTTAGGGTGAGACCCAAAGTTACTTGCATATGCAAATTAACAAGGGGGTCCTGGGAGTCCCTCTGCCAAAGATTAGTCCTGGTTGCGAGAGACTTACCCAGAGGCTTTAGCTCACTATCTTTCACAGAGAAGAAATATCCTAAGCATATCAGTCTTTGTCCTGCCCTGGGGCCGTCCAGCACCGAAATGCTAGGCAATTCTCCTCTGAACAAGAGTACCAACAGCATCCCCAGACACGTGTTTCGGTCTGGTTGGACCTCATCAGTAGGGAGGAGCTGTGCCTCTCTAAGAACAGTAAGCAAGGGGTCCACGTCTGGATTCCCCTAGTAACTTAGGGTGAGACCCAAAGTTACTTGCATATGCAAATTAACAAGGGGGTCCTGGGAGTCCCTCTGCCAGACATTAGTCCTGGTTGTGAGAGACTTACCCAGAGGTTTTAGCTCACTATCTTTCACAGAGAAGAAATATCCTAAACATATCAGTCTTTGTCCTGCCCTGGGGCAGTCCAGCACCGAAATGCTAGGCAATTCTCCTCTGAACAAGAGTACCAACAGCATCCCCAGACACATGTTTCGGTCTGGTTGGACCTCATCAGTAGGGAGGAGCTGTGCCTCTCTAAGCACAGTAAGCAAGGGGTCCACGTCTGGATTCCCCTAGTAACTTAGGGTGAGACCCAAAGTTACTTGCATATGCAAATTAACAAGGGGGTCCTGGGAGTCCCTCTGCCAGACATTAGTCCTGGTTGCGAGAGACTTACCCAGAGGCTTTAGCTCACTATCTTTCACAGAGAAGAAATATCCTAAACATATCAGTCTTTGTCCTGCCCTGGGGCAGTCCAGCACCGAAATGCTAGGCAATTCTCCTCTGAACAAGAGTACCAACAGCATCCCCAGACATGTGTTTCGGTCTGGTTGGACCTCATCAGTAGGGAGGAGCTGTGCCTCTCTAAGAACAGTAAGCAAGGGGTCCACGTCTGGATTCCCCTAGTAACTTAGGGTGAGACCCAAAGTTACTTGCATATGCAAATTAACAAGGGGGTCCTGGGAGTCCCTCTGCCAGACATTAGTCCTTACCCAGAGGTTTTAGCTCACTATCTTTCACAGAGAAGAAATATCCTAAACATATCAGTCTTTGTCCTGCCCTGGGGCAGTCCAGCACCGAAATGCTAGGCAATTCTCCTCTGAACAAGAGTACCAACAGCATCCCCAGACACGTGTTTCGGTCTGGTTGGACCTCATCAGTAGGGAGGAGCTGTGCCTCTCTAAGAACAGTAAGCAAGGGGTCCACGTCTGGATTCCCCTAGTAACTTAGGGTGAGACCCAAAGTTACTTGCATATGCAAATTAACAAGGGGGTCCTGGGAGTCCCTCTGCCAGTCATTAGTCCTGGTTGCGAGAGACTTACCCAGAGGCTTTAGCTCACTATCTTTCACAGAGAAGAAATATCCTAAACATATCAGTCTTTGTCCTGCCCTGGGGCCGTCCAGCACCGAAATGCTAGGCAATTCTCCTCTGAACAAGAGTACCAACAGCATCCCCAGACACGTGTTTCAGTCTGGTTAGACCTCATCAGTAGGGAGGAGCTGTGCCTCTCTAAGAACAGTAAGCAAGGGGTCCACGTCTGGATTCCCCTAGTAACTTAGGGTGAGACCCAAAGTTACTTGCATATGCAAATTAACAAGGGGGTCCTGGGAGTTACTCTGCCAGACATTAGTCCTGGTTGCGAGAGACTTACCCAGAGGCTTTAGCTCACTATCTTTCACAGAGAAGAAATATCCTAAACATATCAGTCTTTGTCCTGCCCTGGGGCAGTCCAGCACCGAAATGCTAGGCAATTCTCCTCTGAACAAGAGTACCAACAGCATCCCCAGACACGTGTTTCGGTCTGGTTGGACCTCATCAGTAGGGAGGAGCTGTGCCTCTCTAAGAACAGTAAGCAAGGGGTCCAGGACTAATGTCTGGCAGACGGACTCCCAGGACCCCCCTTTTTGATTAGCATATTTAAGTAATTTTGGGTCTCACCCTAAATTACTAGGGGAATCCAGACGTGGACCCCTTGCTCACTATTCTTAGAGAGGCACAGATCCACCCTACTGATGAGGTCCAACCAGACTGAAACACGTGTCTGGGGTTTCTGTTGGTAAGTGCCTTATGGTCGCCAACGGACCACTTTAACTGTGTTGTGCCTTATGGTCGCTAACGGACCACTTGAACTGTGTTGTGCCCTATGGTCGCCAACGGACCACTTTAACTGTGTTGTGCCTTATGGTCGCCAACGGACCACTTTAACTGTGTTGTGCCTTATGGTCGCTAACGGACCACTTTAACTGTGTTGTGCCCTATGGTCGCTAACGGGCCACCTTGATTGTGTTGTGCCCCATCATCTTTAACAGACCATGCACTCTAGCCCACACTGTGCTTCGTGAATATCACGCCCTCTATCACTAGGCGCAGCCCCAGCTTCAACTAGCCACCTGCACTACACTTTTGTGCCACCCTAGCCAGACATCACAACCAAACAAGGAAAGTAAAGTGCATCTGCGGACCACACCAACTACCATGTGCAGAAACTTGACCTCCTCGACCCTCCTAGCTACAATCATGACCTTTGCCACCCTCAGCTCTCGCCCCCCCATTGATAGAAACCTGAGACTCAGGGCAAGGCTACCTTGCATTTACGAACCTAAAAGAAACAGTACGAACAATACTGCTAGATTCCCATCTTTACAGACACTCATGGATAAGCAAACTCTAGCTACGACACCTTTAACTCCAACCCTAACTCCTACTCACCCCTACCAAAAGATACGCCAAAGTCAAAATAAGCACACAAAAAGACTCGTAAGTCATCCCATTCCCAACAACACCCTAACTCTTACTGGATCCCTTATCAATGCCAGATCCATGGTAGCTCATGCAATTGAAATTGCTGACATACTAAACAACAGTAGCATCGACTTCCTTGCCGTATCAGAAACCTGGCTCCATGAGGCAGCAGGACCCTCACTGATGTTAGCCATACCTGACAACTACCAGATCCACAGAGTAGACAGACCCAATGCTAAAGGCGGTGGCCTAGCAATCATCGCGAAAACCACCTTGCCTATCCGACTCACCACCTCACACCCATGCGCTTCCTGCGAAGTACTTTCAGCAAAGATGCAACTCTCCAATAACCGCACGCTAGCCATTCACCTGATCTACAGGCCCCCAGGTCCCCTGGGAACCTTTGAAGATGACCTTACTACCCTCATAGCGAACAATACCCAAAAACACTCGCAAACGTTGCTGATGGGCGACTTCAACATCGGCTTCAATGAACCAGGCAATAAAAATGCCCTTTCTATAACAGCTATCCTAAACGACCAAGGCCTTACCCAAAAAATTCTCTCCCCCACACATGCTAAAGGCAGAACCCTTGACTGGGTCTCAGAACTCAACTGTAACATAGTCATCACTTCCATCACCCCTCAACTATGGACCGATCACTTTCTAATAAATTTCACTGCCACACTTGACCTCCCCAGCCCCAAGACTATCAAAATGATACCACCACTCCCCACCAGAAATAAAAAAGATATTACTACAAAAAAACTTATCCCCCTCCTCCTCCCCACTATTAACGGTCTGAAGGACAACACTGACCCAGATACACTAGTAGACACCTTTAACAAAGCTATGTCTCACGCACTAGACACCATTGCACCTGCAAAATTACCCAAAGCTAAGCAAGAAGCCCACCTCAACGCCTGGTTCACCCCCCACCTTAAGGACCTTAGAAAGCAGAAACGAAAACTCCAAACCATCTGGCGTAATTTGCCCACTAACGACAACAAAGCCAAGTTAACCCAAGCTACAAAACACTACAAGTCTGAAATCATCAACACCAAAAGAAATGTATTCAATGACAGAATTACCAATGCCAAATCGAATACCAAGGAACTATTTGCCATCCTCCGGGAAATGGAATCCCCTATCCAACCACCTGACACAGTCCCAAAGGACAAGATATGGTGCACTAATATACAGAATGCCCTATCAAACAAAATCTCCACCCTCCAACTTAAAATAACGAACAAAAAAGACGCCCTCTCTCTTACTGATCAACAACTGCCTCCAGTAACTGAACCTACCACTATCCCCCCTTTTAGCTTTAAACCGATCTCCATCATCGACACTGAAAAGGCCATCCTCTCACTGAAGCCCTCTAACTGTAAGGGCGACAGCTGCCCAGCTCAAATAATAAAGGACGCTGCCAGAGACTTAGCCCCTTTCATCTCAAAGCTTATTAACTCATCCTTCAAATCTAATACAGTGCCAGCCAACTTAAAAGAATCCTGGGTCCTCCCCCTTCTCAAAAAACAAACCCTCGATCCTTCTATCCCGACTAACTATAGGCCCATTACCACAGTGCCCTTCCTACTATTAATTATCGACAGAGTAGCCTATCTCCAAATTCAAGAGTACCTAGAAGCTAATCAACTACTAGGCTCGCGCCAATCGGGCTTCCGCCCGCTCCATGGCACGGAAACTGCCCTGATAGACCTCAAAACCAAAATTGAGGAATTTAAGGATAATGGGAAAACAGCGTTGCTACTCTTACTGGACTTGTCAGCAGCTTTTGATCTGGTGGACCATGCAGTCTTATGCAACCACCTCAAGCTGGCTGCCAACTTCGCAGGAGACGCTATAGCTTGGGTCCAATCCTTTCTAGCCAACCGGACCATGAGAGTGTTCTCCTCCACTACCTGTGCTGACCCCATCCAAATCACATGTGGAGTCCCACAGGGTTCCTGTGTCTCACCCACTATGTACAATATCTTCACCAAGCCATTGTTCGACAAGTTGGACAGTCTGGGCGTCACCTACACTAATTACGCAGATGACACCCAGATCCTCATACCCCTTTCGGGCAACTACGAAGTGGACCTGGCTCTGGTGAACAAAATTTACATCCTCATTCAAGCATGGATGGCCACACATGGCCTCTGCCTGAACGACGATAAAACTGAAATCCTGCACCTCGGTTCAGACCACAAACTATCCAAACTCACCCCGGACTACACCTCATTTAACATTGATAACAATACTATTAAGGTTATGCGCGAGGTCAAAACGTTGGGTTTTTACCTTGACTCAGCTCTCACCCTCAAAAAGCAAGTGAATTCCCTTGCCTCCTCAATCACCTACACGTGTAAACTCATCCGTGCCGCCAGACCCTTCCTGTCCAGTGCCAGCTGCCTCACCTTGGCCAATGCCCTTGTCATGTCTAGACTCGACTATTGCAACGCCTTATACTCAGGTGCCAACAAGTCGGTCACTGACAAACTCCAGAGATTGCAAAATAACGCTCTTAGAGCAGCTCTGAACATCCCACGCAGAGAACATATCTCCAAACATCGGATTGAAGCCCATTGGCTAAAGATAAAGGACAGAATCCTTCTTAAAACTATTTCCCTCACTTCTAAATGCCTCAACAATCAAGCACCCCCCTACCTAGCGGAAAGAATCAACTGGAGACCCTCTAACCGACTGACGAGATCTGCCAATACCTTCCTACTGGAAGTCCCCAGATTCAAACTTACCACAGCGGGCGGTGCAAGTTTCCCAGTTAGAGCTGCACAATCATGGAACACACTCCCACCCGACCTTAGATGCCCTTTACCCTACACAAGATTCAGATCCTACGCTCTCAAATGGCTGCACAACAACGACATGCAACGTCCCTCACCCTAGTGGTAACGGCACAACCTGTTATAATGCTGCTCTTTTTGCGTTTAAACTTGATATTTTATATGCATTGTATCACCTACTGTGACCAACTACTGTTTTTCTGTAACAGCCTGTGTCAGGCTTTGTAACTAAGTTTCGAGTCCTCTTGTACTGCTGCGCCCAGATGCCCACGGGCTCGGAGCGCATTACCAAATAAATAAACAAACAAACAAACAAACAAACTCTTGTTCAGAGGAGAATTGCCTAGCATTTCGGTGCTGGACTGCCCTTGGGCAGGACAAAGACTGATATGTTTGGGATATTTCTTCTCTGTGAAAGATAGTGAGCTAAAGACTCTGGGTAAGTCTCTTGTAACCAGGACTAATGTCTGGCAGACGGACTCCCAGGACCCCCCTTTTTAATTAGCATATTTAAGTAATTTTGGGTCTCACCCTAAGTTACTAGGGGAATCCAGACGTGGACCCCTTGCTCACTATTCTTAGAGAGGCACAGATCCACCCTACTGATGAGGTCCAACCAGACCGAAACACGTGTCTGGGGTTTCTGTTGGTACTCTTGTTCAGAGGAGAATTGCCTAGCATTTCGGTGCTGGACTGCCCTTGGGCAGGACAAAGACTGATATGTTTGAGATATTTCTTTTCTGTGAAAGATAGTGAGCTAAAGACTCTGGGTAAGTCTCTTGTAACCAGGACTAATGTCTGGCAGACGGACTCCCAGGACCCCCCTTTTTAATTAGCTCATCCTTTTTCACACCTCTACAATCATCCATCATTTTTGAGTGCATCTGGGCCAATTGTGATACAGCTTCCGTGAGTGTACCATTGTCAGCATCGTTAGCAGGAATGAATGTGCAGCATGATTGTCCTATCTTTGCGCAAACTCCTCCTTCCATTGCTGTGAGGAGGTCCAGTACATATCTGTTTTGCAGTGCAACCATTCTTACTGCTCGCAATTCCTCTTTTATTGCATTGAATCCATTTACTGTAGAGTTGATTGTCATCATTAGTTCCCACCTAGTTATCTGGAGCCATTTTGCGTTTGCATAAGCCTGCAGTCCAGGATGTATTATTGAGGAGAAGAACATAGCTGCTCTGCTGAATAGTCTGTGTTCCGGCGGTATTGAGGTCAGTGCTGTTTCCGACCTTCCCCACAGGTAATTTCCTGTCAGAGGTTCTCCTTGTCTTTTCCTTCTGTTGAGGAAAGTGTCGTTGCCGTTGCGTCTGTTCTCTGATCCTTTCCGAGGCTGTGCAGATCTCTTCTTCCTTTTGTTTCCTTCATCCATCTTGGGGAAATTTGCCATATTCACATGCTTCTGGGGTACCACTAGTGATGGTACATTAACGTGTACTATAGTGCATACACCATTCCACAAAGGGGGCAGTGTGTGATACGCCTTGTCTCCACAGGCCCAGTAATGGTCCATTACTACCGCTGTTCCTGCTCCCCCCTCAGGTAACTCCATCACGCTTTCACAGTTGGTATTGTATCCTACCTCCACCTCTCCTTTATGTTGGTAGCATACCTTAGGCGCAGTTAAAGGCAGTATTGTTATTGGGTCTTCATCCTTCTCCATCCACGTGAGCATGGGTACGTACTTGATCCAAGTCATCCAACATCTATGGTTATGTCCATCAATAGTTGAAATATTTTCTCTTGTTACCATGTTGCTGCCAACCACTCCTATGTCCCATTTGTTGTTCATGTACACCTTCCCTGTTATTGTAATTAGTGGTCTTTCCCAACATCCGTTTTTACCAGGGACTTCAGTGGCGTACCAATCACATGGTAGGTACTGCAGTGTTACTTTCTTTGTTTCTCCTTTTTCAGGACCACTTGTTATGTATCTGAATCCTTCAGCATGTAAACTGCTCTTGTGGTAACTCAAATAAGTCTTGAGGAAGTTATTTTCATATGGATATGTATCTCGTGTTTTCCACACCAGTTGCACCATTGTCCCTTGAAATCTTCCTTTCGTCTGGAACAGTGTCAGGTATATTATACATCGTGCTATTTTTCCATCTATCTCCGTGGCAACAAATGTTCGAGAAGCGCTCATGGCGTATGGGATCAATGAGCAAACGTAGCAGCTGTCTTCTGTTGTCTGCTTGCCTATTTTGGTCATGTGTTTGGTACCACATGTTGTTAGAGACGTGTGCTGAATCTTGTACATAGTTGTCAATGCCTTTGTTATCTGAGTATGTGCTGCGTTTAACTCTATTTTCCTGGTGCGGGGTTTTACTAGTACCACCTGACGTAACACCTGTTGCAGCTGGGGGTGGGGGTATATTAGGTTTGGGTACAGCAATAATATCAATAGCATAGCTGTACTGCCATACAGAGGCAGCCAAGAACCCGGTGATCATTAAAATCCCTATCAATTTTATTACAAATGCTAATTTCACCGGCATTTTGCTCTTACCTTGCTGCAGTCCGGCAGCTTATTCTTGCGACGTTACAGTTGCCCGCCTGAAAATTCTTAATATGCTCGTTATTAAGGTTAGTTATTGTTATTAAGCTCTCCCTATCAAGTAGTCATTCAGTGCCCAGGCGAAGAGCTGTTCCCACACCAATCTAAGCGATCTATCTCTTAGGGCAGGCAAGTATGGTTGGAGGTGGGGCATTGAATGTTCTATGGCCAAGAGGAATGCTGTGTAGTAGACACGTACCCTCCTTCCTTTCAGGTACGTTGGCCGTTTTATTTCATATACAAATTGGTGTGACAATTCTTCCAGGTAATTATTGTCTGAGGGTACCATCTACTCCTGGGCAGTGAATTAGTTAGTTATCTACTTTCTTAACAGTACAATAATACGCTTTACCTGCATGTGCGAGAGAAAAGAAAGAGAACATTCAGGTGTTTACATGTGTATATGTGCAAAAATAGTGTCCTTCAGTTCAATTGTTACTACAGTGGGCAGGGGGTTTGGGGTTCAGCTGGTGGAAGTCTCTTTACCCTTTGATCGTGTAACCATGGGGTGGGCGGTATGGGGATCACCCCTCTGTTTTCTAATAGTTGTCTCTGGGGAATCTGGGGGGTGGCAGGGTATAGGGACACTTAGGCCGTTAGTTGTGGTTGAAGTCACTTCCTCCGTTGGTGACGCTGTCGTTGTTCTTCCAGTGGCCCTGTCGGTGGCGCTGGAGCGGGTCTGGAGTTTGTAGATCTTTATGTCGTGTAGGTGGTTCCAGGCACGCTTGTCCTGTAGCTTTACTGCTCTCGTTGATACCTCCTCTACCAGATGGGGGCCAGTGAATCGTGGACTGTTCCACTTCCTGTTGAAATTGCGAAGTAGTACGTGGTCACCTTTAGCAACTTTACACACTCTTTCCTTTTCCAATTCTTTATCCACGTCTTCTTGTTGATTGCTGTTAGACCCTCCCCGCGTGCGCTCGAGCTGTTGAGACACAAACACTACACTAGTAATCAAAGAAGACACATATTGGTACATTTCATCACCAAGAACACTCACAGTACTCTCGTGGTCGGTAAATGCTCTTGATGTTGGCGTTAGGGGAAGGCGCATTTGACGTCCGGTAACCACCTCGTGAGGGGTGAGGTGGTGGTCGGACCCTGGTCTATTCCTTAGCTCAAATAGGGCTAATGGAAGGCAATATAACCAACTCTTCTTTGTTGTTTGCTGTATTTTTGCAATTGCCTCCTTTAATAGGCCATTCAGGCGTTTGCATATACCGTTGGCCTGTGGGTGGTATGCACATGCAAATTTATGCTTGATGTTCAGCAACGATGTAATGTGCTGGAACATTTCGTTTGTGAAATGTGGGCCATTGTCTGACCTCAGTACCTCACACACTCCCCTCCTGGGGAAGACCTCCCTCACTAGGAATTTAGCTGCTCTAAATGCATCTGGGTGTGAACAGGGCCCTGCTTCAATCCACCTCGAGAATGGGCATACTACTACAATCATATACCTATTTCCTTGACATACGTTGATCATATCAACATAGTCAATATGGAGATGCCGGAAAGGTCCCTCTGGCCGGGGTATAGTACCTCTTATCACCTTCAGAGTGTGGCCGACCGTAAACTGTTGACAGGTGAGACAATTGCTGATAAAATTTGACACATGACAATTTAACTCGGGGCAGAACCAGTCTTCCCTAATCCGTGCTGCAATTACTTCCTTGCCTGTGTGGGCGGGGTAATGTAGTTGGCTCAGGGCGGTGTTCAAAAGTGCCAATGGTATTACAACCTTTCCAGTGTCACCCTGGCGCCATAGTGCGTCGGTTGGTGACATTGTGCATCCTCTTTTTACCCATATTTCTTTTTCGGCCATTGGTGCAGCCGCTTGTAGCTCCATAATCTGTGTGGCTGGGAGATGGGTGTACCCTTCTCTTATCAACATCTCCTTAGCCATTCCCCTCCCTCTCCCTCTCTGTGACTCTGGGGGGTTCCATATCTCACCAAAGTATGCAGCATACTTCGCATGTGCGTCTGCTGCTGCATTCCCTTTTGAGATGTGGTCTTCACCATTGGTGTGTGCGGTGCATTTGACTAGAGCTAATTCCTGGGGGTCATTTATTGCTTCAATTAGTTCATCCAATAGGAGGGCATGTTGCACTGGAGTGCCATCAGCTCTCCTAAACCCTCTTCTTCTCCATTTCGACAGCCCTGAGTGGACAGTGGATGTAACATACGCGCCGTCGGAGTATATGGTCACTCGTTTGTCAAAGCTTTCCCTCAACGCCAAGATCAGTGCAACTAATTCCGCTGCTTGAGCGGAGTAATGCTGTGGTAATTGTACACATTTCATGGCCACACACACCGGTACCTCCATCATTTTTACCACTGCTGCCCCAGTCCTCCTTATACCATCCCTTTGGTCGATAGTTGATGACCCATCAATGAACAGGAGCTCACCTCCCTCTAGTGCATTTTCTTCAACCTTTCTAGTACATGAGTACATTTCAGTTACTTGCGTACAATCGTGGGCATAATCTCCTTCCTCAAGTACTTCTGCCAGGAACCTTGCAGGGTTGACCGTGCTACATCTAGCAATTGATAGTTCAGCTCTGGATAGGATGATCTCATAACCTGATGCCCTCTGCGTGGTTAGGGTGGACTTAGGTTTATTCAATATTGCAAATAGTGCATGTTCCACAAACAGTGTAGTTGGGCACCCCATGGTTATTGCTGATGCTTTTTCTACCGCAAAAGCAGCTGCGGCAAGACCTTGTTCGCAAGGGAAATGACCCAACATCACAGGATCTAAGTGGCCACTGTAAAATGCTACTGGTTTGTAGCCCATACTTGTTTTTTGAGCCAATACTGCTTTCATTACTGCTGAGTTGCAATGTGAAAATATAAAAAATTGTCGCTCATAGTCTGGGGATGCCAGTACCGGAGCAGTTGATATCGCATCTTTCAATTCATCAAAAGCCTCTTTCATTTCCATCGTCCACCCCAGCTTTTTCTCCCCCTTATTAGCTTCCCTTAACGCCTCAAGCAGGGGTCCTATGTATGAACTGTAATCAAATACCCATGCTCTACAGTAGTTACACAGCCCCAGGAACTGCTGCAGTTCCCTCACTGTTTGTGGCATTGGAGTGTTTGAAATGGCCTGTGCGCTTTGTGGTGCAATCTTTCTTCCATGTTGGGATATAAGCTGACCAAAGTAAAGTACCTGTTCTTGACAGTACTGTAGCTTTTCCATGTCTACCTTGTAACCTTTCTCAGCCAGTATTGTCAACATCTTTAAGGAGTCCTCTCTGCATGTTCTTTCGTTTGTACTGCAAATTATTATATCATCCACATACTGCAACACTGTGCTTTCCACTTCAATGTTACCCAAATCCATCTGTATTACTCTGTTGAAAATTGAGGGTGATTCGCAATACCCTTGTGGCAATCTGGTGTGCTTCCACTTTGTGTTTCTGTAAGTGAAGCTTGTCAGATCTTGTGAGTCTGGGTGTAATCGTATTGAGAAAAAAGCATTTTTAAGGTCGATCACTGTAAATCGTAATGCTTCTGCTGGAATGCCACACAATATTGTGGCCGGGTTTGCTGCTATGGGATATTCTGCTTCTACTATGTTGTTCAAGGGCCTGAGATCCTGTATGAAGCGCCAATACCCCCCTTTAGCCTTGCGCACTGGGTATACAGCCGTGTTACATGGTGATTCTGAGGGGACCAATATGCCATTATTTATAAGGGCCGTTATGGTTTCATATATGCCCTCATCTGCCTCTTTTGATAGTGGGTACTGTTTCACTCTGGGGAGTATTGCACCTTTTTTCAATTTTATCCTTACTCCCCCTATGCTTTTTATGCACCCCACGTCATAGGGGCTAGTAGTCCACAATGATGTGGGTACCTTTGACATATCCTCCTTAAAGAAGGGGACTGGGGTGCATGCGGGTGCCTCAAGTGCCATTGCAATTTTCTGTGCTACTTGTTTGTACGCCACTCTTAGCCATATTTCCACACTCATCATAAACACCATTTCACCTTCCTCCTTTTCTTCTGAGAACAGCTCCTCATCTGACACCTGTGTGAGCCTACATCCTTCTGCTAGTGCTATCACTGCCCTCCATGCTCTTCCTTCTCTGTCTTGGGCATGTACAGCAATGTAATCAGCTGTTGCTATAATGCTCTCAATGTCCACTGGAACCACCTTTCCTTCTGGTTCATTAACAGGTGTTTCTGGTCTGAACAGATAGGCTGCTGGCCTCCTCCAGATTTTTCCTTCTATCCCTGGCATCCATGCAAATGCCATATCTGTCCCGTACTGGAATAGTTCGCCATCTACTGGCTCCGCCCTAATCGCTGTCTGTCCGCAATATGCTTGCATAATCTGTCGTGCTGTGAGCATGTTAATCCCTGGAGTAGAGCAAATTATGCCGTCCTCAGTAAAGGAGATCGTCATATTCAACCTGTTCATTATGTCTCTCCCCAGTATATTTACTGGTGAGGCACTATAATATAGAAGTGGAACTGACAGGTCATAATCTCCAATAGATAAGGGAATGTTATCAGTAAAAGGAACCAACCCTCTAGCCCCAGAGAATCCTTGGGTGTTCATGGCTTCGCCTGACATCTTAAATTTACCTTCCCTTATGCAAGACCAGGTCGCTCCGGTGTCAACAAGGAATGATAATTTTTTGTCACCTATCGTTACCTCTATGCGTGGTTCCTCCGCAATATTAGGTGTTACTGACAGGATGGGACACACCAAGGCAGTCTGTGGGCTGTCCTATTGTGGGTACAACGATTGGCCATTTCCTGTGTAAGGGTTGTGTCCCAAGACCGTCACCCTACCCAGTTGTGTTTGTTGTGCTTGGGGTTGTTGTGTTGTCGCTACCTGTTGTTGGGGCAGTGAATATGTCTGTGGCTGTTGTTGTGTTATTAGTTGTTGCTGTTCATGTCCCTGTTGCAACATCTGCTGCTGCTGTATGCCCTGCTGTTCCTGTGAGGGCCTTGGTTGTCCCTGTTCACTCCATGATGGTGTTCCTGGTCTAACTCTACACGTGCGTGACATGTGCCCTAATAATCCACAACTCCAACACACCAGTGGTTCCCTACTCTGCCATGGAAAGCTCCCTGTGTTGTCCTGGTATACTGGTTGCCCTGTGGGGTAGGAATTTCTAAGTCCTCCCACCTGCTGTTGGGTGTTATATCCGTATCCTCTCCCTCTCATAATTCCTCCTCTCCCCCTGTTATAATTATAATACCCAGCTCCTGGCATTGGGTATCCTCCTCCCATGTTGGTCGTGTATGGTTGGAGTGGCGGCACCTGTTGTGTTATAGTCTGTGAAGGTGGTATTTGGGAGGAATCTTGTGCAACCACTACTTGTGTGGGGCTTTGGGTCATTGTTGTAGGCGTAGTTATTAGTGCCCCTTCCATTGTGTATTTAGTAAGCTTTTTCTGTACTAGTTTAGCCTCTTCCGTTTTCCTGTCCTCTTCCTTTTGTTTCATTTTTCCTTGCCATGTCCTGCAATGATGCACTATAGTCAGTTGTATTTCTGGCCATGCTTTTGCTTCCATTCCCACTACTTTCTTTAGTTGTTTCTGAACTCCTTCTGGGAGCCCTTGTACTAGTATATGATAAAATATTGCTGGTGTTTTGTCCCATTGTTCTCTAGTTTCCATGCGCCACTTCTCCTGGATTTCCTGGATATAATCAACAGGATCTTCGTTCTCACGCATCTTGCGGGAGGTAATTGCTCCTATGTCTGATGTGTCTGGGTAATGTACCCTCAGTGCCTGCCATAGTGCATGTCTGCAGTTTGCGAATGGTGCCCCATCATGCGATGTGTTTGTTATTGTTAGCCCAGGGAATCCCGCTCTCTTCCAAATGTCATCCGCTGCATCCCCTTATATCGATATTAGAAGGCCCTTTACATCTCCTACTGCCAGTTTCTGTCCTGCGGTGTGTTTTTCCATTTCATATATCCACTTACCCGCACCTCCCCTTAATGATGGGAGCCTGCATTTTATATTTTCTTTGTCTGTATGCTTCCAAGGGACATACTGTGGTCTAACCCCTCCTCTCTCCAGAAGTGGCATTAAGTTATGTCTCGTTTTACCCTTTGTGTTCCATAAGATCGAGTCCTCACACCCTTCCTCCTCTTCCCTTTCTTCTACATCGTCAATTTCATCCGTATTTCCCCTGCTCGTAACTCTTTCTTCTCCATCTTTTCACCTTCTTCCATCACTTCCTGCATTTAATGTGGGCATGTGTATTCGCCTTTCCTGCCTGCGTCTAGGGAGGTCCCAAAGCCGACATGCATAGGGTGTCAGTTCGTCTGTGAAGGGCGCAAGTTTTATTGTGCGTAACGAGCGTGAGGTGGTTGAGCATGTAGGGTGCGATGGGAGAGGGCGTGATGGGGACGGTGTGGCCTCATGTGACTGTCTTTCCGCTATTCCTTGCTCTCCCTCCTCACTTTTCTCCAGCTCATCCTTTCTTCTACGGATCCATGGTGAGTCTGTGTTGGTCCGGGTGATGTATAGTTTATCTAGGCTTTCCCTTTCACTGTTTCTTCCTTCCTTCTCCACTCCTTCTTCTTCTTCACTACAAAAGTCAGTCATAAACGGCACCCCCCACTCGGTCTTTTTCCCCTTGATTGTTACTGTTTGTAAGTCTATTAGGTCCAGTTCTCCTTTTTCTCCTTTATCATCCACTCCCCTTTGCGCTGATGTTGTTGCTACTTCCGTGTCGCTATATACATCCCCCCATACTTCACTCTCCCTTCTCCTATCTTCTCTTTCTCCTTCATTTCTCTCCTCCATCTCCCTACCATTTTCCTCCCTTTTCCTTTTTAATTCCTCCATTACTTCACTACTCATCTGTTCCAGTATTCTTTCATCCTCTTTCTTCCTTTCCCGTTTCACCCTTTCCCTTTCTAATATACTCTCTATCACCCTCCCTTCTTCGTATTTCTTAGTCGTTTCTGATAGTAATCTCCTCTTCCACATTGCCATTTCTCTTTCTTTCTCTTCTTCTTCCCTTTTCTTTTCTCGCAGCACTGCTCTTGATACCCTTTCTGCTGCTGTTTTTACCCTTTCAGCTTCTCTCCTTTTCTCCTCAGTTCGTTCCCTTATTTTTTCCAATTCGTTCTTACCTTCTTTCCTTTTCCTCGCTCTCTCTCTTTCCTCCCACTCAAGCTGTTTGATGAATTCATTCTGCTCATCCCTTAATTCTGCTAGTCATTCCTCCAAAATCTCTTCCTTTTGTCGTAACAGCTCTTCCCCCCTCATTTCACTCTCCCTGGTATTATCCTCGTCTGTTTTCCTTACTACCTCCTTCTCTTCTCCTGTTAAGGAACCTCGTAGTTTTAATAATATCTGTGCAGCTACCCACTCATCATTTCCTACTTCCACAGTTTGTTCTTCTCCAGTCCTCGCCTCCCCTGCTGGCATCTTCCTATGAGCTACATATGGTGGAGGGCTGTATGTCGGGTTCGAGTACCCCTCAGCCGCCCTCTTCCTATCTCTCCTAACTCCCTTAAATGGTACAACCCCCCTCCCTCTGTTTTCACTCCCTTTACTAGGGGTATATCGTTGCTCTGTTCCTTTTTTATTTCATCTGATGTATTATTCTTTTCTCCTCCCTCTTGTCCGTTCCCCGTGTTCTTTGGGTCTTCACTCCCCTTTTTCCCATCCTCTCCTTCCTCCTTAATCTCTTTTTCTTCCGGTATTTCCCCCACAGTGAACATTCCATTTGGTCCTGGTCGGGACCCCTGGAACATCCTCCATAAGTTAAACACCTCCACGTGGTTTGCCAACTTCTTCCCTTTGTATGTATTGTGCAGATGGTTTAATAGTGAATGTTGGGCATACGGATCGAAGCTACCATTAGGCGGCCACAGTGTTATCATTTTGTTATCCGTCCCCTGGGTCCATTCTATGCTATACTTAATCAGTTTCTCCCTATGGGGTGACAGTGTTGTACATATGTGTTGTAGTGGGGTAGTGAGGGTGTTCCCCCACCCTCCCGATCCTGTCCCGTATGACATAGTAGCGCTCCACTTGTTACCCTTCCCCTATCTGGTAGCGGTTATCTCACTAGCAGTTTGCAATATACAGCCTTATATCGTTACCTGGCCCCGTAAGGTTGGGGACTTGCGATAGTCCGCTAAGGAAAATTATAAAAATATAGTATTTTACATTTGTATATTTTCTTCTGTCTTTCTTTCTTTACACGACACCCTTACGGCCCCCTGCGGCCGAGGCGCACGTAGCCCCCTGCGGCTGCGTACCCCTTATGACGTTCTTATACAGTCGTCCTATTTTTACTTGCTCCTCCTCCTTCTTCTACACTTGCCGTGGCCGGCGTTCTCCGTGCGCAGCCACGTCCCCCGTTTCACCTTTCCCCGATCAACTCATTACCGTTTATCTCCGTTTCCACTCCCTTACCACAGTTCTCTTCCCCACCACTCTCAGAAAGAAAGATGCTTTGTGCTCGGGGTATCCTATGAAAGCCCTACTGGTGTCGTCACCGATCTCTTCGAGCTACTGGTAAGTTCTTCATATATTCTTTAAGTTCAAAATACACTTGCAATCTACCCCCGTTAACATCACAGCTGTCTTCCTGTCACTCCTGGAACAAGGTAATCAATACTATAATCGGACTGCGCACGCTGCGTCGCCTCGCGTGTGATACGCCTCTCGACAGGAGGGCTTAACCAGCCAATTATCTTCCGTATTGGGCAACTAACTAGCTACCGCCTACAGGGAAACGTCATCTACCTATCAAGTTTCTTGCTCGAACAATAGGGATCCTCATCTACTCATTGATCAATAAATGCCAAATCGTAGGAAACCACACACACACACCCTTACACGTAGTCGCGACCTAGGCCAATCAGTGTCTACGAGCGGCCGCACGTGATGTTTTCGTGCTCCACCTCCCTCTCTCACGTAACGTAGCCGACTGCTCTCGCACTCGTTCGGCTACCATTCATTCCATTGCCAACACTAAATTGCCAAACCTTCGCCGCGCACCTGTGCAACACCTCCCACCTCCCGTATTTAATTCCTCCCCCCTCCCTCACAATTTCACATTGCTTGTTGTGCGTGGCATGCTCACCAAGTTCTCTTGATGCGGGGCCGCTCGACTGCGTGCACCCCTCCAAGCGGCTCGCCACCTCCCCTCATCTGGACCACGTCTGGACACTCGCCAACCGCGGGCGGGATACTTCTCAACCGGCTCCCGAGGGCCAATATCCGGATTGCGCTGTCCGGTCTTCTCGCAGCTCCGCGATGGTCCTGTAGTCCTCAGAAGGGGGCAACGGCAGAGGGGGCCGCGCCGCCGGGCCTCCTCGCAACGCGATTACCTGGAAAAAGTAAAAATAAAAAGCAGATCTTAAACAGATCTCAGCAGTGCCTCCAACTTGTCGGGGTGGAAATTCTGCCGGGGTCGGCCGGGCCGTCCGCAGACCTCCGGGCAGGGAGGCCCCAACTCCTCCCGTATATCCCAAAAGAGATAGAGTATGAGACACACGCAAGAAGCAAGGTGACTCTGCTGTTTATTAGACAAAACGGCAGGGATGGGTCAAGGAGCGTACGCGTCCGTCCTGACACACACACAATCGTGGGGCTCGCAGGCCCTTTTTACCTTAGTGTGACGCGCTACTTGGGTCATCTTACAAAGTTTAATAAAAAACCTATTTCCACTCTGGATTGGTTACTCGAGTGGTAGGGTTAGTATAGCGCACATATAGAGAACAGTGTTAGTGGCTGAGGGTTAGTCAGGTGGTATACCTGGTCTGTCTCTTCAATTTGATACATGAAAATTGTTACATGAAGACCTCTGAGGATTGGACAATGTGAATGGCGTCAGTGATAAGAACCCCATGTTCTAATTGGTCCGCTCGCGAGCCTCCCAGTCTGGGACTATCGCTGTTCCCAGCTCGCGGTGCACCTGTCATTTGCAACAATGTTTTAATATGGGTAGGTGTAAACAATGTGAGGATTTATTCATGTGTTGGGAGGTCGAATACTCCCACTGCTGCAGATGTCCAATGAGTCTTTTAATTGTATCTGCCTGTGTCTTGAAACGTGGGATTCAGGCGTCTCCTTCCTTCTGGGCTTGGCATCTTGTCAGGTTTGGCTTTGTCATGTGAGGTGGGACCGTGTTTGAGGCAAAATTCAACACAATTAATATTGTTTTTCCTACTGTGTTCCTGGGTTATCTTGCAGGTGCGACCTTGGCGTTGGCTTGCAGCGTGCAAGATTGCAACATCGTGCCCTTGGCGGGGTGCCTTCGCCGGGCTTATTTTGCAGGGTCAGCAACCCAGTTCTTGCTCATTCAGTGTTCATGGAGGCTTTTGCCTGCGGCCTACTTGGGCCTGGTGCATAGGTGGAACCGTTTGATGCAGGGTGCTTTAGGTTACGGTATCATATTGCTTTATCCTCAGTATCGTGTCCCCGTTACAGTCTTCATTATGGTACATGGCTCTTGAAAGAAGCGTGAGCAAGCCTTTTTATATAAGTTCATGATGCGTCTTGCGTTTCTGCATTTTGAGAGCCTATGTGGAAAATAATAAAGATGCACGTCCGTGAGTATGTCTGTCGCCTACGTCATAGCACTGAGTATATTCTTCGTGTAGATTGGTGCGGGAGTGTCCGGTGTGTATATTTGCACAGGTGTGCTGACCGTTGGCTAGGTCGTCATGGCATCTCTAATGACGTGTAGGTTTAGTCGAGTTGATCCATGCCGCAGGTGTCGGCATGGACAGGGCGGGCTGCTGGGCAGGCAGATGGACACATCCGTATGTTCCTGTACCAGGGTATTTGGTCGTCCGGTAGATAGGCAAACTCTTCTCGTGGCGGGTGTCTGGGCCGTGATCCTCTAGGCCAAGCGCGAGAGGGGGGGGTCTTCCATTCTCCCACTTCATTTCGAAATAGCCACCTTGTGACAGGACCATTGGAAGTGCTTTTGATTTCCAGCCTGTTAAGATGGATCTCTAGAATCTGGCCTGGTGGACAGATTTTAGGAGGTCAGCCTAGTTATAGTGAACAGGGGAAATCTGAAAGGTTAGACAAAACCTAATCAAGGTAGAAATAGAGAGCATTTAAGGTTATTCTCACATGACTGTGAGTGGGGTCAGGGATCCACAATGAGTTCACACAGTGAAGCACACAATAATTCAAATTAGACATGAATGTACAAAAGTACTATATTTATTCTAAGCCCAAAATACACACCAGCAAATGAAACAAGCAGGTGGTAATATTGCACAAGACTCAATGATAAACTTGTATACAGTCACCATAGCTTCTAGAATGCATTCAATGACTTACATCAATAAAAAAGGTAAGGGATGCAGTAAAATGGAACCAAGTCACAAGAAACATGCCGTAGCTCCAGAAATCCAATGCTAAGGATCTTCACCAAATAGCCAGTCGTTGCCAAATCAGGGGCAATTATTAGTTTTACTCATGCCTCAGACCTAGACTCACTGGTACCATGGATGTGGAGTGAGACCGGACAGTCCCACCCAATTCCTGAGCCATGCACACACAAAGGTATAAATAGCCTGCAAAGACAGCAGCTTTCCTGGGCAGGTGCATGACCTTACATGGAATTTCCTGAGCATAAAAAAAACTTAGAGAATCAACTTTGTACTTATGCCTGAGTCCAAGTAGCAATGTCACCTTTGAGTTTTTGCGATTCAGTTGGGACCTGTATTCGACTAAGAAGGTTTTAGTGCAAAGAAAGATGATTCTGCCTGAGCAGAGACACTTCAGATTTTGTAAAGATTATTCCTCACACGGAATCCTGAAGCACCTGGTAATGTATGCACCTCAGCTACAAGGTATATGCACGATGCATTTTAAAAAGGTTTGGCGTACGCTTTCTATTATCAGTGAGCCCGGAAATATTTGGTTATATTGCCTTACTGGTGAATCCACTTCTGAGGTCTTAGCAGTAACCGGGTTCCTCAGATGTATAAACTTGGGAGCAAATTAATTTCTTAATGATGATCGTATTCATGAAATATATAATACATGGAATTGAGTGTATTGTTCTTTTAAATTTAGAATTATTCCTTTGTGGTAATATTGTATTTGTTTCTCTCTATTAACGACTTTCTATCAAATGGCAGTAAGAACACACCTTACCAGAAGCTAGTAAGTGTACTGCATTGCACTCATATATTTGTAAACTTTCTGTACTAGACACAAAAAAAGTGATATTATGTTTTTTTTTTCTCACAGAAATGTCTAGTCTCTGGAGTGACTAGAGGAGCATTTCCCACGTGAGGAAATGTCTGGAGATAGTGAACCTAATGGTAGACACTTTACTATTTAAACCAATTAATAAATATTATTTTATATACATTTAACATATACATTTATTTTTGTACAGACCATACAAAAATTGAAAATATTAAAGAAAAATAAGTATTGGATAAGACTCTTCAGCACATAGAAGAAAACATTGACCTACTCATGGCAAATTTTAACAATTTAAAAAACTTTGTGGAGGATTACTTGAAACAAACAACTACATAGCATTGTCCCACATGTACCTGTCCGCCCTCACCATATCCCAGTCAATTATCCCCAAACCCTCTCCATGAACCAAAACGTTTTGATGAGACTTCCATCCCTTCTTCACCTCATATAAATCCTATTGAAACCCCCAATTCTCCTGTTTTTGTTTCAGTTTCCGCCTCACATTCTCTGTCATAAATTTAACATCCATATAAAATAAAGTAAAATTATTATATTGTGTCCTAATTCATTTCTTGTCTTTTTTCAAAAAGCAGTTCAGGTGTCCGCGGACAGCGCGGGTGTCCGGAATGTCAAGTTGAAACTGTTCTAAGAACAGAGCTGGTGTTCGGAATGTCCGCAATCAACTACCACATGCGATGCCCTGAAATGTTCGTCAATAAAGAAAATGGAGGTGTCCTGAGGATGCTAGACCTGTCCGTATTGATCGCAGGTGAGTTGAAACTGTTCTAAGAACACAGGCAGTATCCTGAAATGTTCGTAAATAAACTAAATAGGGGTGTCCTAAGGACGGTATACTTGTCCGTATTGTTCGGAGGCAAGCTGAAACTGTCCTAAGAACACACACTGTGTCCTGAAATGTTCGTCAATAAACAAAATGGGGGTGTCCTAAGGACGCTAGACCTGTCCGTATTGTTCGCAGTTGAGTTGAAACTGTTCTAGGAACACAAGCGGTGTCCTGAAATGTTCATAAATAACCAAAATGGGTGTGTCCTGAGGATGCTATGCCTGTCCGTATTGTTCAGAGACAAACTGAAACTATCCTAAGATCAAACGTTGTGACCTGAAATGTTCGTAAATAAACAAAATGGGGGTGTCCTGAGGACGCTAGATCTGTCCGTATTCTTCGCAGGCGAGTTGAAACTGTTCTAAGAACACAGGCAGTATCCTGAAATGTTCGTAAATAAACAAAATGGGGGTGTCCTAAGGACACTACACCTGTCCGTATTGTTCAGAGGCAAGCTGAAACTGTCCTAAGAACACACACAGTGTCCTGAAATGCGCATCAATAAACAAAATGGGGGTGTCCTAAGGACGCTAGACCTGGCCGTATTGTTCGCAGGCGAGTTGAAACTGTTCTAGGAACACACGCGGTGTGCTGAAATGTTCGTAAATAACCAAAATGGGTGTGTCCTGAGGACGCTATGCCTGTCCGTATTCTTCGCAGGCGAGTTGAAACTGTTCTAAGAACACAGGCAGTATCCTGAAATGTTTCTAAATAAACAAAATGGGGGTATCCTAAGGACGCTATACCTGTCAGCATTGTTCGGAGGCAAGCTGAAACTGTCCTAAGAACACACACGGTGTCCTAAAATATTCGTAAATAAACGAAATCGGATTGTCCTGAGGACGCTAAACCTGTTTGTGCTGTTCGTAAGCATGTTCAAACTCTTCTCAGAACACATCAAGTGTCCCGTGATGTTCGCAAATAAACAAAATGGGGTGTCCATTGGATTCTATGCCTGTCCGTATTTTTCGCAAGTCAGTTAAAACTGTTCTAAGAACAAACGCCTGTCCGTAATTGTTCGTTTCACTTCTGACGCACTTCGAATTAGTTTCAGGACCCGAACAGTGTCCGTAGAACACCAACGCGCATGCGCAAAACAGTTTCAGTGCATTTGATGTCCTGTGGACACCCTCTCCCTTCGCGGACATGTTCGCGAAGCTATCATATGACCGCACCCACGCTGAGCGTGTGTTCTAACTGCGAACACTGTTCGTGTCCCCAAACAATTTAAAACTACCTTTTCAAGCAATTGTTACGCTCACCTGGCTCCCACAGAGGCGTCGATCTGAACTGGACAGCTGCGGTCTCCACCAGTGTGACGAGTAGGGCCGAGATGACGGACTGGACTGGCCCACCTAGCTTCATTTGCTTGGCCCGTAGGAATATTCTTCTGTAAATGGAGAAAGGGAATTAACCACCCGTGGGGTTGAGCGTAAATCCCCCCACCCCCGCTGTTCTCCCCACAGATCACCTTTGATGTCCCCTCTTATAGTCTCACCTGATGGTTTGAAAAGATGAGGAGCTCTCCATCCTGCATTGAGCGCAGGGGCGCGTTGATAACCAGTTGCTTCACTGGCTCGAAGGAATTGGTGAGTTCCAGAACAATATTGACTCCGAAAAGTATGTAGTTCGTAAGAGTTCACATGTCTGACTTTCACTCTTGTCCGATTCCTTGCAGTTTGCAGCTTGACCCCAGCGAAGAGTTCCTCGTGGTAGCTAACGAAGTTCAGGTAAGGATTTGGCTTATCCTACACAGTTCAATAAAATAAGACCAGAATGTAACCTGTGGCTTGCTCCCTTATTCAGGTGTGGAGAGAAAATATGAAGTTTGGGGAATAATGCCTCCGGCTGTAAAATGAGGTAAGTCTATTGTGGTGAGAAGAGTTCCCCTTGTTTGTCCCTTCATCTCACCTTGTTGTCCTTTTGTTCCCCTTAGGGGCCAGGGTACGGCGAGGATGCAATGGAGACTGCGCCGACCCGTGAAGAGGAATAGTACCCCCGGCGGTAATCAGGTAAGTCGATGAGGGGTAGTAACTATTGCCTCTGTTTATTCCCTTGGCTCTCCTTTGCTGTTATTGTGTTCCCCTTAGGTGCCAGAGTACGGCGGGAACATGCAGAAGGATGTGGAGGATCGTGAGGATGCTGCGAAGGCCGGTGAGTTCAGCGCGGCGCTACAGCAGGCGAGGCGGCATGCATAAAATGCTTCTTTCTTCCAGTTCGAAGGTGCGGTGGATCCGGAATTCAGGTAAGGATCAAAGGTTTTGATCTTATTCTAACCTCTTCTCCTTTTGTTCCTCCCTTTTTCTAGGAGCTGCAGACTCGAGGTGGGCATGGCAGAAGACTGGATGCAGGCTTGCAGACACGGTGAGCGTTACGCTGCTGGATGCAGAATAACGCGAAGCGAGTGCTGCTCTTCAGGCGTGGTTTAAATAGCCTCCAAAGTAGTCCCAGGTAAGTATTCCTCCCCAGCCCCACCCGAGTAAAAAAATAGTTCCTAGGTAAATTAGTCCCTTCCAAGCCTCATTTGGCTTGGAGCTCTGCAGCATGGTCTGCATCAGGTAAGCTTGCAGCATGATCTGCATCAGGTAAGTTCTACTCTATGGCCTATGGCGCCAGGACTGACTCTCCATATGAGCCTGGTGCCATAGGTGCCAGGACTGCACCCAAACAGCCCCTAGCAGGGGTTTTTGGGCTTGCTCAAAATAACTTGATGCCTGCTTCCGGGGTTGCTGGACCTGGTCTGGTTCTCCGGGGGTAGGCATCATGACAGAAATCCGCAATATTTTTCAATAATAACTCACCATAGCACAAGTCGCACATAGTAATCCTGAGTTTCTACATACTTTTTGGGACTTTTTAAACCTTTTTTGGTGTTCGATCTGTCCGCGGACAGTTTGCATATCCACGAACTGCGCACAAGCACCCCTAGAAAAGGCCACACCCTAGTGCTCATTCTCATTGCGTTTCTCGCTGTCTAACAGAACACAGTGCATTTTCCAGCCAAAATTCCAGATTTTAATCGGAAACCTGATGGCATCCATGGCTGCAGTACTGCCACCTGGTGCTACATCTGCCTCAGCACCGCCCCCACCCCGTCCACCACCACCACCTCCCCAAGGGCCTGAAGAGGGGAACAGGAGTGAGGATGCAGAGGAGGATGAAGAGGATGACGAGAATGAGGTAGAGGAACTCCTTACTACCAGCACTCGGCGTGAGTCTTGGGTGTGGCGGTTATTTACCATTCATGGTAATGTTCCTAAGACGCGTGCGAACTGAGTCACCTGCAAAGAGTGAAAAATGGTACTCAGTCGCGGGAGGGCTGGTTCATACAGCTTTGGGACAGCTACCATGAAGCGACACCTAAAGTCATTCCACACTGCGGCCATTTGCAAGGTTGTACCTTGCGAGGAGCGTAGTAGGTTGACTTCCTCTACTTCATCCTCCGTTTCTGATCGTGTCACCACAAGGAACACTCCTGTGGGACATCGTATTCCTCAAACTGCCTCAAAGGCCATACGCAATACTAATGACCCTTACCTTTCGAGGGTCACAGTTGTGTGTATGTACTGCTGCGCAGTACTCTGCAGGGGGGAGAGAATTCGAAGTGCTTTTGACGCTCTCGTCTCAGAGCACGAGAAGATCTGCTCACTACCCAAGTAAAACCCACTCTACATCTTACTCTCTCCACCCGCCCTTTCCTATCCCTGTGGTTGTTGTCCCCCCTTACCCTCCTTTTCCCTCCTGTCCTAGTGTGTCGTGTATAAAAAACCAAAACAAATATAAATCAACAAAAATAAAAAAAGAATCTTTTCAGAGCCGCCTTTCACAGTTTAAAAATAGAAGTGAAAATAAATGAAGCAGGGCCCTGTGTATTTTTTAGAAGTCCGCGGACAGTCCCCGAATATCTAAAATTTTGGGGTGCTGCCCTATCATAACCAATGTAGTTTTGTCTGAGAGGAAGTGGTGGCTCTGAAAAGAGCCTTTTGGTGGTGTTTGTTTTTGTTTGAAAAATTTGAAATGCTCGACACCTACTATAAAATGGATGCTGTAATTGCAAAAAAGGTTGCAATGCATTTTGTACATTTCTCATTAAAATCTGATTGCCAACATAAGTAAGATGGACTCAATCTCTGCGAAAAATGTATGTGCTATGAAACATAATATTTTCATTGTGAAAAGAGGACATGCCAAAATCTCTTAGAAAGGCACAAACAGCCTTATTGACATTGCGCCTTGCTTTCTCCATTTGTGGACCAAATGAAGAAGAACAAAGCCACATTTGTCTCTGCGCAATCCATGGAAAAATTACTTGAGAATTTGAAAGCATGTCCATGGCCTTCCCAAGTCCTCCTTTCATTGCAAATTGCAAAGAAATTCCAGACACATGTCCTAAACTGTTCCCTCCACAATGAATTACAATTATGTCTGGATGTTGCTCTGTCTCCAAAGTAGCACAGAGAGGTAGCAAGTCCAACCACTTCATTCCATGTATTCCATGCCAGTGCACTTCCACATGTGGGAATCCAATATCTACAGCTACTCCACAGCTTTCTGCATGCACCTTCAACCAATGTATCCACGAGTCTCCCAAAATCCAAACAATCTGTTTTCTGAAACACACAGCCATAGCTATCTCTTCTTCTCTCAGCAAAAAGAGTATCTGAGAAACTCTCTCCTGGCACAGCACACCGACTAAACTTTACTGACCAATCCCTTGGTCTGCTCATTCTCATTTGCATGCCTCCCCACCCCAAAATCCCCGGATGTAACACGCGATGTCCGCGGACTACCCCCATGTCCACGGACATATCATAACATGGACAGTCCTTCTACCATTTTCATTTCACTTTCTGTGCTATTCCCTCATTGGATATAGCTAAGAAGTCACGCGACCATCCACCAATCACATCCAAGACCTCTACATCTAACTGCATCATCATAGATCTGCACTTCAAATGTACTGTTAATCTCTCTGAGTACAAGTGTCATATCATTGGAAAGCACCTTCTACAAGAAATACTGTACAAGTCTCCAAGATTTCTACTTGCAGCTGCATGCATATCCATATGCATGAACACAAACTACAGGTATGCATATTTTCTGTATAGTACATGTACAATTCCTATAGATTCATATAAACAGATTAACTGACTTTTAGCTTGTATAATCTATAAAATGAATTTACTGTCATTTTTTTCCATCTCCTATAATCAACGGTCACTTCCAAACCTATCTGATATTTAATTTCTTTTTACACACACATTTGCAAAACATGTTGAACTAACATATTTAAAGTACAATATAAAGAGTTAACATATTCTAACAAAATTGCATGCACACAGTATGTTCAAATATCAAACAACAATACGTGTACAAAAACATGAAAATGTATTTATTTATTTATTTATAGCGTGCAAGCAGCCCATGGGCATTGAGGCGCTGTTACTTGCAAGAGCTTAGTTACAGGAATAGTGGCATTCAGTGGTACATTATGAATTCCACAAGGCATGGAACAGATATTTTGGTTGGTACAGTTAGTCATTACAATACAGCTTATGCATTAAGAACATATGATATGTATTCAACTGGTGCGACGCATCTTATGTGAATAAGATAGTTTTCATGGTTTTGCGGAAGGCGCTGAGGGTCAATGTCAATTAAAAAAATCAAAGTCTAAATTAAAAACAGTGCTATATACAAACAAAATTACTAATTTGTTTCCTTTACAATTGCAGTAAAGACCATTCTCCTGAAAAGAAGCAGCCGAATTTGAAGTACAAAGAACAACTAAGAAGAAACCTGCTCATTCCAGAAAAAAAGTAAGTCGAATACCACCATGATATTTGTAATTTTACTCAAACACACTATAAGGTTAATTCATGCTATTTAGGCACCTAAAAATAGAGATTGTGCACCATTCTGTCCACAAATTCCCATTTTTTAAACAGAGATTTACAAGCAGAATGGCGCACAAATTCCTATTTTTCAGCACACAAATGGCCCAACTCAGCCACTAAAATGTTGATATTATAGAACAAACAACTGTTTTAATTGTATATCATTAGATTTACTATTTGTACTTCTCCATACCACTAGCTTATTTTATACTGTCATCTGAACCCCAGTTTAGTAGCACATAAATTCAAGAAAACACATCCCAACGAATTGTAGTTGCCCAATGCATAATCACACTCCATGACATACATCTTTATCATCTTACTCAGACACTCATGCAAACAGCACACATACATTGCAGAACACCCCAACCCATACCTTCTTTATTTTTTTCAACAGACCCTAAAGAATGCCTACCAAAAATCAAGTCTGTAGAAAGCAACGCAGAAGCAGAGCAAATGAAAATAGAAGTGTCCAAAATAAGCATCCATCTCTAGCAGAATTTGTAAAAAAAAGTTCAAACAAAACAGCTAATACAGTCATTTAGCGAAACAAAACAAGCTTCAAGTACAGAAACTTTGCATCCTCTATCAAAATGTAAAACGAACCAGAAAACAATTAACAAAAATTCAGCTACCACTACAGATAAAATTGCTCCTATAAATCTTGATATCGTGCAAAGTAAGCATACCAAAAAAAGTATTTTAGCAAAAATGTTCCGTCACAGAGTCCTTCAAAATGTTATAAAAACAGGAAAGAAATCAGGCACAACCCTTAAAACCTATCGTAGGAAATTAATCTTAGAAGCGTTGATAGACAGTCCAATCCTTCTCAAAAGAAAATGATTTATTTTAGTGTTAAACAAAATGAAACCACTAAAAAAACTAATTACTAAATTACAGAAATGACTTTTCAATAAATGAAATGTCAACAGAAATAACTTCTTAAGTATGTGTGGAGGTGAGTGGAGTCACACTACAAGCACAGAACCATATTTTGATGAAGAAGCATACAAACAAAAGCAAACAAATACAATTGCCATACATAGCAGTCGACGAGGTTATGAAAACGTTAATAATACCATAATGGAACAAGAAATACTGCTTACAAAAATATCCCCAGAAAACTTAGAATTACCTCTCCATTCAACTGAATCAGAACGTCTAGTATACAAATGGCCATGCACGTCAATGTGTAACATCCCCAAAAAATCTTTCAAGTCTTTACGCCAATTCCTCAATCAATATGTGAAAGGCAAAGACAAAATCAAAATTAAACTACTGCAAAATATGGATAACTGTCCAGTGCGCAAGTACACAGGAATACAAGGACATTCATTGGCCTGCATTTCAGGACCTACTTGCAAAACCACCTTCCATTATATCAAAATGATATCAACACATCATTCAACCATAAGACATCTACTCTATAAACTGTATTATGCTAAAAGTCCTGCTTTAGCACTAGCCAATTTAAATAACATTCTTCTACATGGTACAGCAAAAGACCTACTTGAAGAAATTGACTATATCCAGAAAAAATATTTTGGAAGTGAAAGCCACTTACAGAATGAAATAGCTTTAAAGCAAATTAGCAACAATTCTATGCATGGCAACCTTCTACTACACACATACAAAAAGAAATACTGAAATTTAAAAGTACATCTGCTGAAGAACCAAACCATGTGTGTGTAAAAGTAACACAAAAACTGTAGACCTAACATACAAAATAGAAGACAATGAAGATTCAAAATGGTTTGAATTAGCTCTCTACCTTTTAGCAGAAAACAAATATGAAATAACTGACCCCTTCATACTTTGCAGTTACTGCACTACAAAACTTGACAACAACCAAACTCCTTCACGTGCTATCACAAATAATTTGGAATTATTTCCACTACCAAAACCCCTACAACAACTCAATTGATATGAGAGCTTCATAATTCAAACAGTGCACCCCTTTCAAGCAATAATATGCCTTCAACCAAAAACAGCAAAATTACCTCCCTCTGAATTAGTGAAAGGTATTCGTGGAAAAGTAGTGTATTTACCATTAGATCTAAAACAAAATGTGCACACTCTAGGAGTGCAACGTCCCATGGAGCAATCTTTAATTATCTTAGTAAATGGTGTACCTACAAAAGACAAAAAAAGGTCGCAACAACTGGTAGATTTACATAAAGTTAGACAAGCCTTGCAATATCTAAAAGACAATAATGAATATTACAAAGAAATTAATATTGAAGAACTTGAAGGATACCACTGAAATAATTCAAGAGACACAGGAAGCTGGTCAATTTGAGCTCCTAGATCCTGCTACAATATCCAATACTTTAGACCATTATACAATTCATCCATTGCACTTTAATGACACCGTAGAAGATGCACTAGAAACATACCAAATGCGTCAAACAAAAGGATCACCAATCAGCATTTGGGAAAAAAAGTATAGAAGCACGTGCTTTTCCTCTACTCTTTCCTACTGGCAAAGGAGGAAGGTACAATGACAGACCTATTCAAATAACAGCATCAGAATACCGCTTGTTACGGATGTAATCTGAAGATCCCAGATTTAGACAAAATGTGGAATACATATTCCACCTACTCTTTGAAAGTGAACTAGCAACTTTATGTTATGGAGTTGCACACACATTAAATCAGGATCCCACTTTCAAAATATGTCAGCTACACAATTATTACAAAAAGTGCAACAAAAAGATGAGGTTTTACAATCAAATATTACAAATCTATTAGCAAACATGCGTGGTACAAAAGAGTACTGGTTTCGATGTCATGGAGATGTATGTTGTATGATATGAAACCTTGGCCCACCCACTTGGTTTGTTACATTAAGTTGTGCAGAATATGCATGGGAAGATTTACATGATTTCCTACGCATATCAATCAAAAACAAAACAAACATAGATATACTAACACCTGGAGAACTTTGTTCTCTAGATCCTGTTAATGTTTCAAGATATTTTCACCATTGCTTCATTGCTATGCTACACTGTAATAAAACTGCTTCTCCCCTCAGAGAAGTGCAACACTTCTTTTGGAGAAAAGAATACCAAGCCAGAGGAGCACCACATATCCACATGCTTTTATGGATTAAAGATGCTCCTAAATTTGGTCAAGACAATGACGCCACTGTGTTACAGTTAATTGGAAAATATGTCACTTGTGAAATTCCATCAGAAGCAACAAATAGTGATCTTCATGCACAAATTTTACAATTTCAAAGACACAAATGTGGCAAATATTGTCATCGCAAATACAAAAACAAAGGGAAATACTACACCAAATGCCGCTTTGGTTTCCCTAGACCGGTTATAAAAACAGGTCAAGTGAACAACTTCATATCTTCAGTTAGACATAGGGCCTCATTACGACCCAGGCGGTAATCTTCCGTCATTACCGCCATGGCGTAATGAGCGTTTACGCCGTGGGCCGATGGCGTAAAGAGTGCCACATTACGACCCATCGCGCACGGGCATTACGCCATGGCGGTAATGCAATTAACGCCATGGCGGAAAAGGCCCCTACCGGCATCGTAAAGCGAGCAAGGTGCACTTCCGCCACCGTAAGTAGCGGCCACCGTAATTAGCGCCCACCGTAAGTATCGGCCACCGTAATTTGCGGCGGCCGTAAAAAGCAGAACCGGAAATAGCGTCATCGCGCCGGAACGGGAAACAGCACGTCGGCCATCTTTAAAAACACAATCCATTGCCATCCTACCGAACAACACCAGATCCAACCCTGACACCTGTCCCAACCAATCACCCACCCATCCAAGTACCCGAAAATGCCTAAAGTTGTAAAGAAGGCATGTGACTGCCAGCGCCAGGAGAGATTCAGCCGGGAGGAACTCTGCATGCTTGCGGAGACCCTGCAAGACAACGCAGGTGTCGTTTTCTCCCCGGAAATGACCAGGACAGCGATAGCGAAGAAGAAGGCCATCTGGGCCCTGGTGGCCGAGCGCGTCAGCGCGGTGGGGACCATACCCCGCACCCCACAGCAGTGCAGGAAGCGCTGGGATGACCTACGCATACGGGTCAGAGCCGTCATCTCTGCAAACCGCAACCTTGCCCTGGGTACCGGTGGAGGGTCGGAATCCCCACTAAAACTCCAACCGTGGGAGGAGATCTGTGCAACCACGATTGGCATGGAATCCATTGAAGGCGTCGGAGGGATGGAAAGGGGAGCGCCGACATCAGGCGATGAAGGTAGGTGCCTCAAACAAGACATGCCATAGTCACTGCAGTCCATTCATGTGTAGCACAAGGTTGCCCTACAGTGTAAATGCAACACATTTCAACACAGCCCATAGCCACATGCGAGCACCACCCTGTATACACTGCTGGCACCCGCATACCTGCATCCACATTCCACACTAAAAGGAGACAACCTGCATGGCCCTGCCTGAAATCTGCCTCATCTACTGACCAGAATAATGTCAATCATTGTCATTCCAAAGTCCGCAGACCCATCAATAACGCCCTCCCTCCTTTGCTCCACCAAAGGCACAGATTCACACCCCGAGGACCAGGACACCCCTGCGACGAAGAGAGCCAAGAAGGCCATCAATACCGTCCCCGCACCCTCAACCTCAGCTGCAGTGAGGCAGACCCCACAACAAGCAGGACCCACTGCGAGCATACCGGACGTCCCACCTGCAAGCACCCCTGTAGGCAGCAGGCCAGCAGCAGCTGCTCCACCTCTACCGACATTGCCTGCCACAGAAGGCACCGGGTCAGCGGCCAGCAGCAACATCGGTGAGACAGCTGCAATAGCTGCATGTTCAGGCTCAGACATGGAGCACGAGGTCAGAAGCCCCACTGACCTACTACATTCCCCCTGTTTCTCAGACGCCAGCCCCCATGAGGATCACACACAGGGGCACACAGAGGTAGAGGAGTGGCCTTCCACCCCATGCCCAGTCCTCACTCCACAGGAGGGGAGCAGCCCCTCCATCACACCACCAGCACTGGCCATGGGCCAGCAGGGGCAGCAGTCCCTCGAGGACATCACAGAACGGCAGCAACAACTGTCCACGATGCTGACTGAGCATGCCGCGGAATGTGTGGGGGCTAGGGCAACCATTGAACAGGCCACGGAGACCCTAAGGGCCGAAGTAGCGCAGAGCACTGCCACCCTGAGGGATGCCATGCAGGCCATGTCCAGGGACATCTGTGCTGAACTTGCCGGCTTGCGTCGTGCGCTGACTGAGCTCACCCACACCCTACAGGAAGTGCATGCACGGGGGCAGGCAGGGACATCCTCCACTGCCAGTTCTGCACAGAGCAGCCCCGTGCGACGTTCCGGACGTAACCTGCGCTCCACAGCCAGGGGTGCCCTGGGGCCGGGAGAGGGGGCTTGTAACAGCCTGTGGCCACTGTCACAGGCATCTGTTGACACCTACATGGGGTGTGTTGGGGTGTGCAGGGGGGGAGGTGGGAAGGGGTGTGTTGGGGTGTGCAGGGAGGAGGTGGGGGGGTGTGTTGGGGTGTGCAGGGGGAGGTGGGGGGGGTGTGTTGGGGTGTGTAGGGGGGAGGTGGGGGGTGTGTTGGGGTGTGCAGGGGGGAGGTGGGGGGTGTGTTGGGGTGTGCAGGGGGGAGGTGGGGGGGTTTGTTGGGGTGTGCAGGGGGGATGTGGGGGGATGTGTTGGGGTGTGCAGGGGGGAGGTGGGGGGGGTGTGTTGAGGTGTGCAGGGGGGAGGTGGGGGGTGTGTTGGGGTGTGCAGGGGGGAGGTGGGAGGGGGTGTGTCACGACGTTTCATAGTTTGAATACACTTTCATTGGACATTTTCATTGCGTATGTGTGCTTTATTGGTGTACAGTCCACAGTGTTCATGTCCCAGAGCCACACAGTGCCCCAAGTGCAGTCACCATGTGATACACACCAGCCGTGTGTGCTAGAAGCAGTGGTCGATGATACTTTGGCGCATTGCACGCCCCTCCTGTGCATCGCCTCCTCCATGGGGTGCTGCCCCATCTGCACCCTCCTCATCCTCATCGTCAGGTGGTTGCAGTTCTGCGTCAGGGGGCAGGGGCACATTCCGTCTGACGCACATATTGTGTAGCATGACACATGGCAAATTCCCACAACGTGAAAGTCAGAAGATGGAAATGTATATCAGACTTTGTCGGGGCTTTTGCCATAACATGATTCGGTATATTGCTCATGAGTAGACCTTGCATAAGATCACTCACTCCAATAGATCGAAGATACTAATCACCCAATTGCACAGTATTGAAGAGATTCGGTTTACAAATATAGCTGAGCTAACTACTCAAATACACCACACTGGCTCATTAAGTTAGCACAGAAATCAGCCAAGACATGCCTGTATGCCTGCAGCAGACATACTGGCATAAACATAGTCCAGGGAGGAGAAGAGAAAGCTGGATACATGCTGCTTCTTCGTCCAACCTGGGCTGTAGGAGATTTCCAAGTTCAGTGAACCCAGAGGAGATGTTGTTCACGCCATTGGGTCAGAGGATATGAGTCAATGGCTTATGGTTGATTTGTAGATTACATCGTCTGTCCCAAACCTAAGTACAGAAGTCTTCTTTGGGCCAGGCGCGGTCAAGAATTTGGAGGTCAGTCACACAGTCATTCTTCGCTGGTTGCATGGGGGCAAAAGCAATGGTGTATAAAAGGACTGAGGACAGTGAGAGGCGCTGCATCTACGGCTAGAATAGTGAGTGCAGTGATCTGGAGCAGGCAAAGACACAGGGCATGAATGATACAATAAGCAGCAGGTGGACATTGAAAGACGGCAACTTTCTTCAACAAGTCTCTGAGGGTTTGTGTTTCCTGAAGAACACCATCACAGAGTTTGCACAGTATTCCATGGGTCTTATAAAGGAATGATGTTGGACGTTGCGTTGATGAACGGGTGCTTATCGAAGGGCTTCGTTCAGTGTTGTTTTGGGTTACACTACTTGGGAAGACCGTTCCTATCCAAGGTATTCGACTCTACTTTGTAAGAGTCCTCATTTGATTTTTTAGATAGAATTTTGTTGAGTACCTGGTGAAGCATACGGTGAGCTCTTCATTAATTCCCCATATATTAGTATGTCATGGCATTGCAGATTTGCCTAAGTAAGGGGGAACCCAGTCTCTGAAAAACTGATGTGGCCGAGGAAATTCTGAATGGCATGCTTGAGTGTTAGAACACGCCGTCCGGTGTGACGGACGTAGGGATCACACCTTGGAGTCAGGATGCAGTCAGGATACAGTCATATTTAGGGATATGCACATTTGAATTCAATATCAGTGAAGAGTTCTGCATCCTGTAGAAAAGGATCAGCTAAGTGACGCTTGGAAGGGGAAAACGGAAGGTAATTTCATTATTGTTCAGAGTGTAGAGGTCGATGCAAAGGCAATGCCGCTTGCCGTTGGATTCGTGCATTGGAACGATGGGACTGGGCCATTCTGGGGCCTTGACCAGTTAATTTATACAATCTTTCACTGGTGAGTTCAGTACTTCCCTGAGTTCTCATTTTCCAGAAAGCAGGATGGGTCATCATTTTTGCTTGATAGCTCCTTCCTATGTGGTGGTCCCAGAGCACATTTGCATATGTAGTCAGTAGGGGGTTCTCAAGAAGGTGGGGCGTGGTTCGTCCCAACCCAGAACAGATGGGACCTTCTCTGTAAAGCAGGCTTTGCTTCAAGCTTGCTGGTCTTTGAAAATTATAATTCTGTATCTGAACCCTGGTAGGGAAATCTTGTAAACTCGGTAAGCTTACATATCTGAGTAAGCTTACACTCGGTAAGCTGTATCTGACTCGATACAGAGTCAGAGAGTAGGCATGCAGCCTTCACATCAAGCTGCAGTCCAATTTCTTCTCGCTGGAGGGAGTAGAAGTAGGATCTACATTGAGTACTAGTTGGGCCACCTAGTCAATGCACTCATTGTCACCTTCAGTATCGAGAATCTCTACAGTCCTGAGTTGCGTGAACATATAGAAGACCCTGATGGGTCTTTTTGGTGAGAGTGGAACTTTTTAAATTGTTGGCATATCTGTCAGAAGATGCCCCATAGCGAACTGTCAACACTTCAAGGTATGGTGTGAATTTTTCTGCCACCTTCATGCACAGTTGAGAATGCTCAATGGTTTGGGCTGCAATAAACGCTTCTTTGAGAGAAGTGTCCTTATGCATCCATATTGCTTCTGGCCCTTAGGTCATAGCTCCGGAGTACGAATTGCTCTCTGATGGGTTGGTCTGTGATGGTGCTGAAAACACACATATATAAAGGTTCTGTACGCGCAGTAACAGAATCGTGGATGGATTTGCTAGTGGACTGTTGCCTGATGTGGAATTTCCTTTGTTCAAGTACGATGGGGATCGGCTTGCCAAAGCAATGGCTGAGGCGTGCCTGCGCCTCTTTGTAGCAATCTCTGTGTGCTGTACCCTCGTTTTGAGAGGCATGCGGTGCCAGTGAAAACAGCCTTTGGGTGCCAGTGCAAACAGCCTTTGTCCTTCAATGCCGAGGGACTTGAGAGTAAGGGAGTGCAATCAACCAGGGGACAACTCCAACCCATCATAGCTTCAGTATAGGCGGGACACTGTGACTGAGGGACCTGATGAGGCTCGGGGCATTGTGGGTAAACTGGTTGGGGAGATACACCTGGCATGATGGTTAGGGAGGGGATTCCAGGATCAGGTTCAGGGTCCTCACAAGCAGTCACAGCTGGAGACGGTCATGTGTGGGACATAGTGCAAAGCACGCAGGAGGGAATAATCCCAGCTCGTTGCCACTAGGGTGGCTGAAAATATGATCCTTACTTATTTCTATGAAATAATCTTTATTTAACACATTAAAGGGTTTGCAGCACCCCCTGGCAAGTGGTGTCCTGCTTTCCCTGAACGTCACCCACACCGCAGTCTCCTCGTCTTCACGCATGCACGGATTGGGCTGTGTCCTCCCTATGAGGAGTGGCGCTGTGATGGCACAATGCGTGCAGAGGAGATGCTACACCAGTCAATAGGATGTCAGTGCCAGGAAAGTGCCTATAAAAAGCCTATTCAAAAGCTAAAACTGCTGGCTTTGGCCATGTTTAAGTACAGGCTGTGGTCAGAGCCGGCCTTAGTGGCAGAAGCACCCTGGGCGAATTGGAGCTCCCCCATCGCCGCGTGCCCCTGGTCAAAAGGGGGAGCGGTGGGGGCGGCAGGCGCATCACTTTTTAAAATGTTTCTCTCTCCCTGCTCTGTCGCCTGGCAGTTAATCACTGGAATAGGGTGCACATGCTCCCATTCCAATGAAAACCGCCTCGCTCCTGCGTTGGAGTTGGGAGGTATTCATCTCAATAGGGTGCTGATGCTTGCGGGCGCATTTAATAACAATAGGGTGCCTGCCACGCCTTTTCACTCTATGCCAGCTCAGAGAACCCGTGGTGGGGGTCTAATGGCGCCCTGCGGGGGTTATGGCGCCTCAATTGGTCGCCGGGCCCGCCCTTCTCTAAGGCTGGCCCTGGCTGTGGTCTCCCTCTTCTCAAACTTACTTCCAGAAAAGTCACGTGAGCAGAGTGACACTGTGTAAAGGTAATATTTTTGCTCAACTGTATATTCAAACTTTTAAGGAGCAAATACTGGGAAAAGGTGTGGTCACGCTGGTGCTTTAAGAGGCGTAAAAACACTGATAAACATTTAATAGCAGTCCTGGGGACTTTTTCTGCTTCCAATTTGGTCTCTGGGCTGTGGGGGCTCTGCAGGTGCATGTGTCCGGGAAAGCACTTATTCTTGCGCGGCACTGAAAGCTTTGACAGCCTTTGGGAAGAGCCCTGGCTCCGCTGGAAGGCGCTGCGGCCTGGTCCAAGGAATCCCTCGCAGATATCTGGGAGTGAGGCGGCTGACTCATGGCTTGGGAGCCGGTTGTGTGTTTTTTTGCCCTCAATGCAGGGTGTTGCCATATTATTAATCATTACTGTGGATAGAAACAAATAAACTCAGGCTGCAGTTACGGCAATCTGGAGCTTTGTGTTTTCTCGCTTAGGAGTCGCAGTGCAAGCCCGCTTTATGTCTCCCCAGCTGGGCCCCGCCAAACAGACCTGGGCGAACAAGCGTGCAGAACAATGAAACAACAGGGTCCTTCTGTCTTTTTTTCTTTTTCAGAAAAAATAAAGTTCTCCCTGTTGCCATGTTAGACTGATGGAAAAGGTCCTTGGCAAGCGCTTCTAGAAATTCATTTGCGCTCTCAATAAGTCTAGAATGTATTTAATACAGATTGCTTACGGTAAATGTAATACTGCTGGCCCTCGCCACAGTGTATATATCTGTCTCCTACCCCAGACGAAGGAACAGCTTTTGTAACTGGGAGACGGATAGAATTGAATTGAATTCATTGATTGTATTTCAGACAATTTTCAGTTTCCCCAGGGGACTCGCTTCTCTGGTTTTAGACCATAATCCATAGTTAATTGATTTCAAGAAGCGAAAGCCTATCAAAATATTAGTACTAATAATTTATTATAAGTATATGCCAAGGGATTTATTGATGTGCCCAGACCCATGATCTGAACCTACTTATTATCTTGTCTCGGGAGGATATCCTAGGGGCAACGTGCTCGCCTTGGAAGTAAGACGACACAGAGCAACACAGTTTGAAACCTCTGGGTATTAAGCGCGTTATAAATAACCTATCATATCAACAAACAAAAAAATAACCTATCATATCTATCCTCTCTCAATTGAACACATATAGAAGAAAGCAATTCCCGCTCGGTAGTTATCTCAAAGTATCCGGCCTAAGGTCGCTTGATCGCATCCTGAATCCCTGCCCTTCCCAGGAACGCATTTTTCACATGGAGATCACTGATGAATTCTTCAGTCTAGTCCTTGGATCATACAGCCCAATAATAACTTTCTGTAACTGATGAAATACATCGTACAATCATGATATCGAAAGCTTAAAACAGCCTAATAGAAAAGTGCAAATCACCTTGGGGAACAGTTGATAACAATAATCTCCAATGCCTTTTCACAGTCTGACTAAAAAACACACCAACATTCCCAAAATATGCACAGGAATAACAAAGGACTGTTTTCCATCATCCTCCAGTTTGCCTCTTATTCCTTTCGGTGTTCCATGATCACCTCATCTCCCGACCCCTCACCCACTTTCCTGTTTCAGGAAATAAACCATGGATTAATTGGAAGTGGTACAGGTTTGGGAGAAATGTTTTATTGCGCCAACTTGAGTTATTTTGGTTCCCTTGTTTGTTAGGTTTCAACTTGAAATAAAGAGATGTTTCAATTTGAAGTTTTTGTCTATTTATTTTTGTTTCTGTATCAAATGTATCTCTCAAATGTGCCTCTCTACACATGTGTCACCAGTCCTATTCAATTTAGAACGGATCTTCAGGAGAGGTTTAGTTTTAGACAGACATATTCAAAAGAAAATGTACCCTTGTCAGAAAAAAGGGGAAACTCCTTAATTCTGGAAAAAATATCCACATAGTTTTCAAAACTCAGGCTTTTCTTTGCTTAGCTAGTAGTTTCTTTTCAATGTATTTTGTTCAATTTGCCTGAAAGTTTCAAAGTGAAAAGATATATAAATTCTGGCTCAAAATTCTGCCTTGATTTTTAATGATACATTTTGAGGCTCTGGGTCTGCCTGATGCTTCCTGTAATTATTAATTGGACTTATTGCTCAACAAAGCCTCGACAACTGCACCTCCAGTAACGTACAACAGTCAGAGAACGGTCTATTCTCCCGCCTTAGCCCTATCTACTGCCCAGCCTGTACACCCTCAAACCTACTGAGGCCTGTTGGGGCCAGCATTGGCCCGACTAGTTATCATCATCAAATGTTTTATTCAGTGTTAGCCATAAAGCCAATCACATGAAAGAATTACACATAAAAAAGCAGTTTATGGTTGTACAATTAAAATTCATCATAGTTTTGAAAACCAATGACCTAAACATATCTTTGGAGACTGCTGCAGAGCAAATGATGATGGCAGTACTCACTCAGAAAAGCACTATGGGCCACAAGCCATTGGCCTATTACAGTGGGGTGCTAGACTCAGTAATGCAGAGGCAATTTCCATGCAAACAAGCGCTTGCCGCCACTGCATTCACAATAGAAAAGAGTTTCACAATTGCCCTGGGATGTTCCATAACATTGTACGTGGAGCATGCTGTGTTTGCCATACTGGAACGTTGTAAATCAACGTTGACTACGACAAGCGGGCATCCACGTATGAGGTCATTTTTTCCAGCCGGAATATTCTCATAGTGCGGTGCAAAACAGTGAATCCTGCTACTTTTCCTGACAGAACTGTGTACCGCGGAAGACCTTGCTAGGTATGACTGTGTAACCTTTACTCAGCCCAGGCAGCAGAGCGCATAGCACTTATTGAAAGTCGTTAAGCATCTCAGGGTTGTTGGGTGACCATCTATTCTGATTCGGCCTATGTGACAAAAAGAGTACACTCTGGGCTTACAAGGTGGAAAAGGAGGGGGTTTAGGAGGACTGAAGGGTTTAACATGCAGCATTATTGGATAGATTGATTGATGCCCTTTCCGAGCCTTCCATGGCAGCAGTGGTTAAATGCACCACCCATACCAATGACAGAAACAAAGATTAACTCGGCAACACCACAGCAGCCAAACAAGCTGCTTATCTCCCAGTGCCTAATATCTCTGAATACCCAATAATAGCAAGGGGAGGAGATCAGGTGCCAGCACCATATACTTACTTCCAATAGCACAAGTTATCGAATTACAAGTCTGGGCCCCACAAGAGGAGAAGGCGTTATGATGGAAGCGAGGGTGTACACAATCCCCCACAGATTTGTTTTGGCAAAAAGAAAGCACAGGTAAAGTTGTTATGCCACACAAACATTTGTTGGTCTCATTCGACCAGTTACATTATCCGTCTCCTCCTTGCTCACTATGCTCAGAGTGGCACAGCTCCACCTCATTGATGAGGCCCAACAAGGCTTAAACATGTGTATGGGGTTGCTGTTGGTACTCTTGTTCAAAGGAGGTGTGCCTGGCATTTTGGTGCTGGACTGCCTTTGTGGGTGGGACAAAAACTGATATGCAAATGTATATTTACCATCTGTGAAAGGTATAGTGAGCAAAAAGCGTGTGCTGCAAACTCTCAGCTCAGAACAGGTTATCATGCCATGTTCTTTCTAGAGATGGGCACCTGCTACCTTTTTTGTATTTTTGTAAGGAACCTGGGGTTGGTCACCCTATGTTACCTGGGGGAACCCAGAAGTGGACCCCTTGCTCACTGTGCTCAGAGAGGCACAGTTCCACCTCACTAATGAGCCCCAACAAGGCTGAAACACGTGTATGGGGTTGCTGTTGGTGCACCTGTTCAAAGGAGGTTTGCCTGGCATTTCGGTGTTGGACAGCCCTTGTTGGCGGGACAACGACTGATATGCAAATGGATATTCCTCCTTTGTGAAAAGTACAGTGAGCTAAAAGCAATGGCTGCAGACTCTCAAAGTGGGACAAAACCACAGAACAGGTTATCATGCCATGTTCCTTCTAGAGAGGGGCACCTGCTACTTTTTTTGTAAGGAACTTGTGGTTGGTCACCCTAAGTTACCTGGGGGAACCCAGACGTGGACCCCTTTCTCACTGTGCTCAGAGAGGCACAGTTCCACCTCACTGATGAGGCCCAACAAGGCTGAAACACGTATTGGGTTGCTGTTGGTACACTTGTTCAAAGGAGGTTTGCATGGCATTTCGGTGCTGGGCTGCCCTTGTTGGCGGGACAAAGACTGATATATAATTGGCTATTCCTCCTTTGTGCAAAGTACAATGAGCTAAAAGCCATGGCTTCGGACTCTCAAAGTGGGACAAAACCACAGAATAGGTTATCATGCCATTTTCTTTTTAGAGAAGGGTGCCTGCTACCTTTTTTGTACATTATCTGTCTCATTTGTCAAAACAAAATATTGCTGCAGATATACAGGAGGACTGGTTTATCCCCAATCTACAGGATTCTTACAAAAATGGTGATAAATTGCATTTTATGCGAGCCCTACACTACTGCCCACACACCTAGACCAATATGAGGTGCACTATGTCATCCTACTTGGCCGTTTCGGGAGCTCCATAAAGATTACGCCGATATGGGAGAGCGGTGCAATGGGAGTAGGTATATGATTCGCCGCTTTCAAACTTGCCCTCCTCCTCCTTCTGGACCTGTCGGCTGCATTCGACCTTGTTAACCATAAAATACTCTATAGCCACCTTACGTCCATGGCACACTTCTCAGATGAAGCTAACGATTGGATTAAGTCCTTCCTCAACAACAGATCCATGAGGGTCTTTGCACCATCAGCCTCTGCTGAACCAACTCCAGTAACATGTGGCGTTCCTCAAGGCTCTTGCGTGTCACCTACACCTTATAATATGTTTACCAAACCATTTTTCGATGACCTGGACTATCTGGGTGTCACCTACATGAATTACGCTGATGACAACCAGATACTCATCCCCATCACAGGTGACTATGCCACTGATAGTCAAACTCTCCACAACATTTACCTCATCATACAAGCCTGGATGGCCAAGCTCGGACTCTGTCTTAACGACGATAAGAGAGAGTTGCTGTTCCTTGAATCTCCTTCTAACTTAAACAAATTAGTTGCTCAATTTGCCGCTTTCAACATCGATGCTAATATCATCAAAATTTCCAAGGATGTAAAAACCTTAGGTATTTACCTTGACTCGGTCCTTACCCTACCTCATTAGTGCCGGTAGACCTTTTTTAACATCAGCCAATTTTAATTACATTAGCTAGATCCTTAGTTTTATCGAACCTGAGCTAATGTAATGCCCTTTACCTAGGAACCTCAAAGCTGAATTTAAACAAAATGCAAGTAATCCAAAATAATGCCATTAGATCAGCACTGAATATCCTGAGAACACAACATATCTCAGAAACTGGGTGCAAGTTAGACTGGCTCTCTGTTAAACAAAGAGTCACATTCAAAACCCTGTCTCTTACACACAAGTGTCTGACCAGCAGTGCTCCCGCATACTTGTCCAATAGCCTAAACCTTTATATTCCTACCCGCCCGACCAGAACTGCTCAGACTTATTGTATTAAAATACCCAGGTACAACTTAGAAAGAGCTGGAGGGAATAGTTTTCCTGTCCCCGTGGCCAAAACTTGGAATGCTCTCCGCCTTAAGCTAAGATCAGAACTATCATACCATCTGTTCAAAAAAATAGTAAGCGCTGGCTATCTGATCAAGAACGCTGCTCTCCCCATTAACATGGCACTACTTTCTGCTGTAATGACATTGTCCACCTGCACCTTCGGATTAATACATTTTGCTCAATGTGTGAAACTCTACCTGTATGTATACTACTGACCATTCACTTCCAAGTACTATGCAATCATTTCATTTGACCACCTGTATAAAGTAACCTGCAACATGTAAGCTTCTCATTTGTACCTGTATTTATGCAACCTGTTAGTAATTAATTGTAAATATACTTATATGACCTTGTTATTTTTATAATATAACTACTCAACTTGTACATTGTAAATTGTATAATGTAACCATGTAACCCGTAAACTAATGCCCAGATGCCTCAGGGCTGGGTGTGCTTTACAAATAAATAAACTAAACTAAACTAAACTATGATAGTGGTGGCCTGTCCCTTCTCCGGGTGGGTCGAGGCAGGTACTTGTGCACATCCAAATGCTAAATGAACTGCCAAATATTTGGTAAGATTGGCATTTCCTCGCTGGGGTGTGTGCAATGTGCTGCGGACAGACATTTGCACCCATTTCTTTAATGAGCTTTTTAAGGAAGTCACTGCATTACTAGGCATTAAGCTTTGGATGTGCACAATTTACCACCCTCAGGCCAACAGAATTGTAGAGAGGATCAATGGATTACTTAAGGCCAAACTTAACAAAGTTTTGCACCACCCTGCTGTTAAGATGGATTTCTGTACTCTGACCTGATGGGCAAAGGTTCAGAAGGCCAGCCTAGTTTCTTGAAACAGGGTAAACCTCTGGACAAGCCAGACCAATCAAGGTAGCTTGGCGGCAGAAAAGAAAGACTAGGTTTCAGGAGGGATGAGAGTGATCTAAAGCCCACAATGAGCACACAGTAAACAACACTACAAATTACTCTGTCAGGTATATCTATAAAAAAATTCACATACATTTATTAAAGGCCTTTTAAATCAAACACAAAGCAAATATCAGCAGTAATAACTAAACCAACACAACACTACTATTAAAGATATATACAGTTACCAATGGCCTAAAGGAATAGTGCACAGTAAGGTCCACAACCTATGAAGAAAAGGAGCATACAGTACAAATAACGTATAGGCAGTCCTTCACTTATCAAACCCTAACTGAGAGGTAGTCTAATATCTACGATGAGAGGAGCCTTGTGCTCAAAAGTACTTTTGGTGCTGATGCACATGATCGTGCGGTTGGCCCAGAAATGGGGTCTCTTGCAGGAGCTGTAGCAGCTCAGGAAGGCGGGTGAAGCAGTGAAGAATAAGTTCCCACTATTAGAGGAAGGTCTCCCCAGGGCAGAACAGGATCCAAGAGTTGGGGATAGCTCGGTAGCACAGGCTACCTCGATAAAGGAGAGTGGCCCTCAGGGGACACTTATGCGTACAAATTGATGGATGCGCCAGGGCCACTGGCCAGGGCCACTGGTTGCAAGTACTCACTGACCTTTGGCGCACTCCAGACCAAACTTCGTCAGTTGAGCCCACTTCGGTTGTAGGTTTGAATTCTGCAATTGTGTGGCTCTGCTGCTTTCAGGCACTGAGTATCAGGGATGATTCCATGGAGGGACAGTGGCGATTCCTCCTGCTCCTGATGAAGGGATCAGGCCAAATCCAGCGGGTCTGAGGGCACAGGGGGACACAGTAGCAAGGGACCCACAAAGTTCATCACCACAGCTGGGCTACACAGGGACCCCATATGCTTGGGTTCAGGCGTACTCTCCTAATTCCAGACCTAGGAATGCTAGGTGTACCGAACTCAGCAGGAGAGTGCCTTATATCCAGAGCTCACAGTCCCCAAATGCTCAAGTATCAACATGAGAAGCCAGCGGTTCCAAAGGTCCTGTGCAAGCTGGTCAGTTAACTGATTGGCCCAGGAACCCTTCAGAGAAGGCTCGCTTTCAAATTAAGGTGGAGGTGCCGAGAATAGTTAGTCCAACTATTGAAATTAGTTCAAGCACCTTTGCAGACCTTATATGTTCGATGAGAAACAGGGGGTCCAACAGGATGATAGCGGGCTCAGGGTGCCAAACCTTCCAGCGTGTCACCAGCAGTTCCTCGGCTCTGCTTCTTTGTTCCAGGTTACTTGGCTCTTTTCCTAAGCTTGGTGTGAACTCAAGAGATCGGCCTGGTATAGGTGTAAGGCACCTTCTCTTATCCAGAATCTCCTTCACGCCAAAACGAACAAGCCCCAGTGAGAGGTCTGCTCACATACAGCCATTCCAGACGTGGATCAATCATGGACCACAGTGGTCCCAGTCATTCCCATCACTCCAGACATCCTGGCAGCCAAGATGTGCATTGGAACCCGACAGTCCAGCCCACATCCTGGAGACACGCACACAAGGCATGCAGAAGCTCGTGAAAGCTTCGATTGGTGCAGGGATCTGCATGACCAAATAAGGATTTACCCGGGTCTGCTCGAGCTGGGGAAGGCAACAGGTCAAGATGGCCAAATGACAGAACAAATGACCTTGTGGCATGGCCATTTTGGAGCCAGGCCACTGTCCTGGGCGAAACACGGTATGGACCACGCGAAAGGGTTAAAAATATGTGAAAAATAATAGCTGCCACCAGCTGTGTCCAAGGCAAATTTCTACATCTACCAAAAAATCCTTTGAGGGTGTCTAGGGCCTTAAAAACAAAAGGAAGACCCCAGCGCACTCTACTTTAAGGAACTTTGTGCACTGATAAAATGTTGCAAAGCACTAGCAACAAAGTGAAAGACTAAGGGAAACAAAGTATCCCAGTACTGACTGTCATTAAAGGCATAACAAAGTGAGTGAAAACCCAGCAGAGTACAGCAGAATGCTGGGTCCACTGGCAGATGAGAGGCTAGGATGGTCAAACAACAGCAACAAGTTGGGGGATTGACAACTGGAGGGAAACTTACACATAAATGGAAATCTTTCCTAACCCCTGCAAAGAAACTGGGTAAATTGCCTGCCTCTAAGGGTCATCACTTATAACATGAGGTGGTAGTCAGCCTGGCGAATGCATACGTCTCTATTTGTTGTCATAAAGTCCTCTGTTGCTCAGGGCAGGGTCCGTTCTGGGGAAGAATTTAATTATTACTTAACTGTTCTGACTAGATCAATATAATGTATTTCTCAACAAATAGCACCACAGCGATCTCAAGAAATGACTAGCGCTGCATATGCTTCAACAACATCACAGCCACCTCAGTTGTTCTCTGGGGACCTTGTGATCGTTAGGAACTTTGTACACAGTTGGATTGAACCACGGTACAATGGCCCTTTCAGCATTGTATATGCCACTCCGTTTGCGGTGAAGGTCCACGGGCTGCAATATTGGGTGCACTTTTCTGATGTCCGAAAGGCTCAGAATGCTGCACCCCCCCACAAGCGAACACAACAGTACTAAATGAGTAATGCTTAAAAAGAGTGTTCCTTAGTTTAAAGCAATTTATCAGCTGTACATATGTTTATAAAACACATTCAGAATTTTACGAATTGGTTAGTTTAACTGAATGTAATTTTTGCTTTGTTTTTTTATTTGTAGATATTAGTATATTTTTACTGTTTTGGACAGACCATATAGGTGCAAGTGCATCTCATTGCCCCTAGTGGTACTGTAGAAGCGCAAGTGAACGCATTCTCCCTAGTCAAAGCCCACTCACCCCCACCCTATTTAAGTAACAGACGAGGAGCTATAATTGGAAACCTATGCACAAGTGTATGCGACATGTCCATACCACGTCGACTGGATGAAAAACAATATGCACTCAGGCAGCCATTCAGAAGATAACCTCACGTTGAAACAGTAGAGGAAACCGACCAAGGAGGATGTTGTCGAAAAGTAGCCATGAATAAACTGATGTGCGATATGGATGTATGTAAATAAAGTCTTATACCAGCAAAATAATGTTCTGAAAGAAGATCTATGATTCTATGCTGAAATAATAGGAAAATACTTAAGAATGATGATATAACTGAAGCAGTAATAGAAGCATGTACTTCATGATGCAGTATTTACGAATACAAAGAAGAATAAATGTCACCCCATGTCAATAACTGTAAATGCGCAAAAAAAGCAAGGTAGAAAGAATACATAGAAACTTGCTTAGGAGAGGTATATATTCATCTTTTAGGAATACCATCAGAACAAGATAGTCTACGGCTCATGTCAATCAACCCAATTACCTCAACAACACAAGCCCAGGATTTTAAACATGGAGAGACGATGCATCAAGCTGTTTTCTTTGCAAAATAGGGGAGTACATTGGCTTTAAACCAAAGACGCTATTTCGAGAGATGAAGAAAAAGCATGACAGGAGTCTGAGTAGACCATGTGCAAGGATATATTTTCTAAAGATTAATAGGAACACGAACATTTACTGATGCCAAATAATGGATGATTAAAAGGCATGAAGTCAATATGGGATAGAGTGAGCAAGTATCTAAAGGACAAAAGGAGAACTGCACCCAGTAAAAGCTGAATCAAATAAGGTTAGAAGCACTGTGGTTATGGTCAAATGCATGGTTTTACAACACGTGAAGAAGAGCTAGCAAACAAGGGCTATTCATTAGACCTGGAGCTAAGATAGCGGTGTACCTACTACACTCCCTAAGATGTCCCAAGACTGTGCAGTCTGGCATGGTCAACCTTCAAACAGAAGACACTGGCATGAGGCCTGCCGATGAAAGAGGATGGCCTGATTGGGAAACAAAAGAACTGCCAAGGTATCTCCAACCACCTGGTTTCGTTTCCATTAATGTGCTGCTAAAAAGCTGAATGTCCAAGGTTGGATTTGGGTTGCCAACCAATTAGAATAGCCTGTGATGAACGTTTTCATATAATGTTGGCAAAATATTAGTCCACTGCCATATGTTCTGCTATGATGATTGCTTTATACCATGTGATTAAAAGTAGTTTTGGGTGTGTCTCACAGAAAAGAGACCACCAATGAGGGACTAACACACACATTTTATATATGTAGAAATGATCTCCTAATCCAATCCCACTGCTTGAAAGGTTTTTGAAGTTTGCATCCTAGGATGATTTCATAGATGATGCATCTAGCATTATATAAACTACGCATCCTTGAAAAAACAGTGTGATCCTGCATGACTCGAGTTGATGAGTGTATATTCGCCCTGTTTTACTTCTTGAGATTAAAGCAGTATTTTACCATCTCCTTTGAGCCTGTCTGTTATTGGGTCCGAAGCATTTACTTGGTCATTCCATCCAAAAATGTCAAGGTGCTAAAGCACATTTGGTAGCAGTGTGGAATGGTTCTGGTCTAATAGAGCTAGAACTTAGACCTAGAAGCCACACCAATGTTCCCGGACAATCAACGACTCCCGACATAAGCCAGATGTGCGCAGAGTTCCCTGTGTTAAGTGGTGCTCGAAAACTGAAGTCACGTGACTATTATTTGGTCAGCAGGTCCCCCTTAGAATAAATTCCTGTTCGGTCCCCGCAGATGCCCCACGGATCGAAAAGCAAACTAGTAAGTAGACCATCGTAGTTGGTTAAAGCATATGGTGGAGGGATTGTAATTATGTTATGTTTTAATCAAAAGTATAGAAAGTAACTAGATTTTTGGAGATTATATTAAGAAGAGATAATTATACCTCAAATTCACGGGGCCCAAGAGAGAATCAGAAAGGGCACACAATATAGTTCTATAGTAGAACATTAAGGATTCCTACTGGCAGAGCCAGGTAGAAGAGTGAGTGTCAAACCCCCAGAGGGGTAAATAAAAAGAGAGGTGAATACACCAACTAGGGTAGTGGGAGAAGACATACATAAAGGAGAATTATACATATATATTACAAGTGCACATATATAAAAGGTATAATATGATTGTATAAACAATGTGTTTAAAAAATTACAAAAACAAAAAAGGAATAGAGCAAGATAAATAAATAAATAAATAAATATTTTTTTTGCTTACACTTTTTGACAAAGGAACAATGTCCATTAAAAATCTAGAGTTAGATAAAACCAAAATAGAAGTAAAGAAGACAGTCTAGAGATACTAAAAGAGCAAAAACGATATAAGAATAATTAACAGAAAGTACAAACAAAAGAGGTAGAAAAATAGTGTTGAATACATTTTGTTTTTAAAAAATAGTACACAAAGATAGGGGGGAAATCCTGATCTTTTGAAATACGAGTGGCAGTTGATGGTGCCTACTCAAAAATATTGAAATTATATATTTCATTGATTTTGAAGTAAGTGAAAAATGTCAGTAAGTGTTGACAATCTGAATCAGCTTATCGTAATGGACGAGACACCTCCCACAGACTTTTGCAGGACATTGCCAAGATATATAGCCAAGATTATGCAGTACCATTCCAAATGGATTAAGGGCCCAGTCAATAAAAGATGTATGCCCTGGCCTCCAAGAGAATCATGATCAAACATAGTATTATGAACATTTACGACATATTTGCATGCCACCTATAAGGGGAAAAATCTAGAGAAGAGATTGGCAGTATTAGAGCTATGGAAAATGTATCAGAATGAGAAGGAAGACCCAGTCTATAAGGCATTGTAAAGGAGGCCCCAGACATGACCTGCACCCCTGCACCTCATTTCCCACTACCAAGAGGGTACTCACCAAGGTGTGTGACGTGTGAGGAGCAAACAAACCGACAGAGAGACACACTGGGACTCTGCCCTGTGTACATAAGAAGATCTGTACCGGTTGAAGCAACCATAACTGTACAACCATGGGCAGCATGGTACCCTATCAGACAGCCATACCAGCCGCTGATACGAAATGAGGAATACCTACACACGGTCCACGAAGAGACCCCAAAAGCCGTAATGGAAGACCAGTGGAAATGACACAAGGGCCGGAACAGACTCAGGAATGAGCAAAAGTGGCTATTGAAGACAAGCACGCCAGTGCACGTAGCTACGAAAATAAATGTAATGTACACAGAGAAGAGACAATGTTAAAACGTAAGGAAATGGTGCTACCAGACAAGATGGAAGCAACCGTCCTGTTAAACGTGTGTAAATAGGCTTGAAACGCAAGATGCTAAGAAATCGATAGTGCTTGCAATGCTCAGTAGAAGATAGAGCGGCAAGCCACAGGCCTGACAGGCCAAGTTTCAAAACCCACCCAAAGGCAGGAGAAGGAGTGGAATCGAAACTCAGCAAAGAGTGTCTCATGCTTAGGAAATCGAGGTCAACCAGAGAAGGGGAGGAAAGCATGAGCTCACAAGACTCCAACTACAGAGCACACAAGCCCGTCCTAGAAGGTCAAGATAAGAGAGGCCCATGCAGGTGGCTAGGCTGACACAGAACTAAATGCACAAAAGGCTAGAAACTGAAGCAGATTCACGGTGAACCAACACATGATCAGCCAGGCGCGAAGAGGTACCACTGCCTGATGTCATCCAGAACCCGAGGATGCCATACCTTTTCCTGATAAGAGGCTACAGTTCCGAGGCCATACCCAGCCAACTAATTGACACAGAGCCCTAAAATACTGATTGATGGAAAGGATGAAGGGTGAATCTTGGGGCACTAGGCACCTGGGTGTCTATTCTGCATGCTGCTAATTAAAGTGGAGATTTATGTTTAGGGGTGTAACTTGCCCAATCACAATGGCCCATGTAATCTAGGGTCCTATAGACACTGTAACCAATGAGACGTCGTACTTGTAGTGACGTCAGTCACGTGTGATGTAGAGGGAAGGGCGTAGACGCCCTCCCGATAAGAGTTATCCAATCCACATGCTTTATTTCTATATACAGATATAGCACCTATACTTAAGTTACCTTTCCTAACCAATTATATTGCATGATGATTTTTTATAGAAATTAGACGTCAGCGCTGATGATGTGTGCCTATAAGAATTGCTGTTCTACCAAAGTTTGTGGAAGTCGGAGCGAGACCGGTGATCGCACTACAGCTGATTCCCATTTGTTTCCCTGTTTGATGTATGTATCATTAAACGGACTTCCCTTTGCCAAACTACTAAGTCCTTATTATTGAGTCGTGTCAGATTAAGTGAATCCTGCACTCCCTGTCCTCACATGGTGCAGCTATCTTGTTTAACAAGTTCTAGAGGGTGAGTGCTGACCTATGGGCCCGTCAGTGATTTCCTCCCCTCTTGGACACTTGGTAGCGTGAGGATGGTTCCGGCCATCGATTATAGATTATCGATTGATATAGTGTAAGACACCCTTAGACCGAAGGCACGAAGTAACTCTGGGCCTTCGGTAAGATCACAAGTCCTTTCGCCATTCCGGCTGAGTAGACTGAAAAGATTCCTGTGGACAATGATAGAGTAAAAAATTTAAAAAAATCTGCAGTGGGTCTGAAAGAACCCCCCTTTCCAAGCATAACCCTTCTCATTTCCACGGGCAGCGGATCGGACGAAAACCTTAAAAGCAGGAAGAGGAAGGGGCGGTGATCCCGAAGTTCCAGAGAGGAAACGATGTGATCAGTGAGTAAAGCAATAAAACTTGTTACTTTGGCAAATGTCGTGTAGGCATTAGAGCCAGTAAGGGAAAGGTAACTGAAGGGTGGTGGAGAAACAATAAAATAGTTAGAAGTAGAGAAGACTGTATATATATATATATATGGGGGTAATGACTCGAGCATAAGAAATAAAAACATAAAGAATATCAGGGGGGCACCTGAAGTAAAAACGTAAAGAATATCAGGGGGGCACCTGAAGTAAAAACATAAAGAATATCAGGGGGGCACCTGAAGTAAAAACGTAAAGAATATATATCAGGGGGGCACCTGAAGTAAAAACGTAAGGAATACCAGGGGTACACCTGAGCAAAAATGTAAAGATTCGCCTTGTTGCTGCGCTTTAAAGAGTGGTCAGAAGGAACGTGAATCCAGAGCCCACAGAGGGGGACATTTAGGCTACGATAAAGTTTAAAGACATAATTAAGGGGATTCGTTCAAATCCCATGGTGGGGTAATGATTAGAAGGCAGGTATATGTATGACCAGCTGGCGTCCGTCTAGTCTGTCTAGTCTGTCGTATATGTCCTGTGTATGTCAAATGTGAAATTACTGTACTGTTGATTGATTGCAATGTATTTTGCTTTACGCAATTTCGTAACTAAGAGGGAATCGCCTTTGAATTGATGAGCTTTGAGTAAATTGTTGATACAAAATTTGGTGGGAAAAGGTTGGATTGGAGCTTGCGTATGTGGTGCTCACTCATACTAGTGGAAAGCTTAAAGAACTGTGTGAATATTGTTGGTGACAAAATTAGGAATGGAGGAAGTTACCCCACTTGCGCATTTATGTAAGCAGCTGCCCAAGCATGCAGTAAAATTGAAAAAATACAGCCAGGAGTGGGTTAAGGGTACCGCCAATAAGATGTTTATGCCTTGGCCCCAGAACGGGTCACTGTCTAAGGCTGGTTTGCCGCACATGACAACATTTCTACACGCCACATATACCGGCAAGAAGCTTGAAAAACGCCTTCCTGTTGTCGAACTTTGGAAAATGTTTGAGCAAGCGAAGGAAGAAGAACCACCCGCAGACTGGATATAAAATGTATGTACGAAGGGGGGTGAGATGCCTACCGTGCCACAGCCCCGCCGGAACCAGTCATTGAGGGAAGCAAGTTAGAGGGCCTTTACCCGTTGAGAGAGCTCAAAGCAGCCACAGGCTATAGCAACCCTGCATATGAGTCACCTACATGCAGTAGTGACAAGACGAAAGAGAAGGAACAGGAAATTGATTTGGCCTCCACAGTCCCGAGGGACAAGGAGAGGTGCGGCGATGGAAGAAAGGATCAAGCACAGACTAGTGCACCTCTCGATAGAGAGAGAGAGGGAAAAAAGCAGAAGGGAAGTGATGAGTCAGCATTCACAAAAGACGAATGGATGAAAGGACAGATATTATTGAAATTAGATGGAAAAGGAAGTGATGACGTAAGACCGAGTGAACGGTCTGATGAGGCGCAAAGAAAGGAAAAGGAGAAAGAACAGGACATGAGAGACATGAGAGACGAGAGGGTAAGAAAGAAGGATAGGTTGAGGCAAGAACAACTATATCGCGAAGAGCAGGGAATACCGCTCAGTCGCACACAATACGCTGCCTATGAAAGTACAGGCAGAACATGCTAAAGTTGGAGGAAGAAAGGAAAGTGAAGAAGCAGGAAGATGAGGAGATTAGAAGGGCAAAGGAACGTGGAAACGAACGAATGAGAGAAGTAGATATGGCTAGAGAAGAAGCAAAGAAGCGAAAAGAAATAAATGAGGAAGCAGAACGCAAGCGTAGACAGAGGGCACGAGATCTTGAGCATTTGGGGCAGGAAGTCATTAAAACCAATCCTGTTGTAGACTGGGAAGACATAGAAGAGTTATTTCCTGCAACCGATGCGGTATCAGGTACGAGCGGGACAAATATTGACGATGACTTCGACACCAGAAGCATTGGGGAAATGAGTGATAAAATATATGATGAGATGGGGCTGGAACTAATTTCCCAAGGGGGAAGGGAGGATGAGCGCTTAGAGAGCCCTCAGCTATATGACACTGAGGATGTCACCCGAAGTAGCGGGAGCAGGGGACTGTCCGTGGATAGGCTAGAAATTGGGCAGAACGAAGATGATGCAAGAAGTTGTGTAAATTGGGAGTATTCAGAGTCTGACTCCGGTGGAGAAACGGAGGAAGTGGCACATGACGAAGGGAGACGGTGTGAAAAACGGCTCCCAAGGGACCGAGAGGTACGATGGTCAGATGCTAGTGGGTCCACGAGTAGGACACCGAAGTCCGCTGGACAGTCCAGCCGACATAAAGAAGCACCCCACGGTCAGAGGAGGACGTCAGCACCTGCCTATGCGGACAGGTTGAGGGCATTTCCAGGTAGACGGCAAGGCGGGGACGCCACCCCGGCGAAAGAAAGGAGAGGTACGGGGAAGGAGAAGGAGGATTGCGCATTCCAATTCCCACTGCTAGAAAAGGGGGGGAGCAAGACCACAATATATCCCATGGCCGCATATGGACCGAGAAAACCTGAAAAATAAGCTTCCAATGCTGAAATTGGGAGCTGAGAAGTGAATACAAGAGTTAGAGAAAATGACGGGGGGTGTCACCCTAGCCATAGGGGACAATAAGGGGCTCCTAATTTCTATACTTGGTGAAAGAGCAGACGATGTGTGGAAAAGGGCAGGATACCCTAGAGTAACCATAACTGACACCTCCCATGACGGAGCGCCGTTTAATAACTGTAGAGCAGCAGTGTGGAAAGCACTGAGTACGCTATATCCAGACACGTCTGATATGGGAGCTATAATGACTCGAAAAATGAAAGAGTCAGAGGATCCGTTGCTTTTTATCCAGAATTTTCAAGACGCATGGGTGCTCGAAACGCATGATTCTTGGACGAAATCCATCCCTGTGTTCTACTATATATTTTGCTAAGGGTTACCAGAACCGGTACAAAAACAGCTCAAAAAATTGGTAGGAATAGAAGCTACACCATGGGCCAAAATCCAGTTGACAATTGCACATTACTGTAGATTGTTGCAAGAAAAGAATCGAAAGAAGGAGGCAGCGCGTAAGGGAGAGGAGGCGAAGCTAGTGCAAAGGAAGCTCTCTAAGTATGCTCTCGAGAAATAGAAATGCAGGATGAATGTATGTGCTAAAACGGTAGTTTAACCCTTCTCCATAGTTTAGCAAACAGAACTGTACTGCATATCCAGAGACTACTGTCTTCACTCGTGAGAAGGGACATTTGAATAGCACTCATCACTTTAGTAGTTACTGAACTTTAGAGCCACGAGATCAGAATAAAGAAAGAAATAAACTATTGACTATGGACTTGATCAAAATGGGGGCCCAGAACAGTAACTTGGTTTTACCCCCAACAGAAAGGCACCCCCGCTTTCCTGGGAGAAAATGCTGCCAGATGTCTTACAAATCTATCATGTGTATATTTCTGGTAATCATCATTGTCTTTCTGTCATTAACAATCAGAACTTCTTTCTTAATTGGTGCACAAAGTGTCCCACTATCAGCACGCCCATAGGACAATGAACGTCAGAATCCCACAAAAGCACCCAGACCCTATATAGTGATTCCAGTTCCAAGAAAAGCTAATGATGAAGCAAATGATTTAAAATTGAATGTAATTAGCAGTGATACGTATACACTTGAGGTAATGAATGGGGGAAAAAGCTGGAGACAGGGTCAGCACGGAATGAATGAAAACGTTGCACTGACCACTGCACGCACCCACACACAGGATGCACACAGGCAAGTGTCAATGGCTACAAGGCCTCCAACGAAGGCAGCAGAGAAGGAGAGACTGCCTGCCGAACATTCAATTCCAGAGAATAGTGGAGATAACCAAGAAAAGCCAAGTGAATTACCAAAGACGGAGAAAATAGCAAAATCCATCAAAAGAACAGAAGTGGCCACGAAAGAACTCACAGAGAAGACACACATGCTAATAGATAATTTGTTCCCATTCATAGTCCAAGCAAAGAAAGTACACGAGGAGCTGAAAAACAGAACTATAGAAACTATAACAGCAAGCACACCTGCTCCAACGCAAGGAACAAGCCGCAGGCCTGCAACACAGCCACAAGTTGGGAGGTTGGTGAACCAATGGTGGTAACGGGAAGTTTATGGCAGACTGCAAAAGGGAAGGAAAGGAAGCACAAATCCTCCTCCTACCACAGCGATGCAGTCGAGGCAGCCTGCTCCATCGAGATATCCGAAGTGGAAAAGCAGCACAGATGCATTCAGAGACCTTGGGGGTCATTCCAAGGTTGGAGGTAAGGAATTACCGGCACTGGTAAGGGTGCCGATGCTGGTAATCCCTTACCTCCGTATTCTGAGGTCCCTTTGCGGGTCCTTCCTTACCTCCTGCTTTTAGAAGGAGTTAAGTACGGGACCCGCAAAGGTACTTCGGAGGTAATTACGATACCGTAATTTATTGTGCCGTAATTACCTCCTTCCCCATTCCCATTGAGCCCTATGGGGCAGGAATGAGAATGGGGAAGGGCAAAAGGTGAATGGGGAATTACCAGTCCCTCCAACCCTGGAATGGACCGGTAATTACTTTTTTATTTTTTTTATTTTAATTGTAACAATTAGTTTACAAATAAACTTCAATTACAATAAACAATATACCATCCAACTTTCACGTCATCTACATAGGTATCTAAAACAATCACCACAAAGAATCTATGTAGATATCGTACACAACTATCCAAGTTCCTAATTAATTAATTAATTAATTAATCAATCAATCAATTTATTAAGGCTGGTCCTCGTTTAGAATACTTTCTACAAAATCACACACAGCACATGTGAGCGACACATTTGTTCCTGAAAGTATCCAGTACCACCAATTGACCATGCCCTCATCAACTGGAGCAAAGGAACCAAGATGACGAGTTTGTTGATGCGTAATTTTAGGACACTCAGTGATCAGATGTTTGATTGATTCCACTGAACTTTCACAGAACCTACAAAGATTGTTCTCAATGTTAATCGCTCTTCATCTCCATTGAATCTCCTTAGTTTTATGTGCGTTCAAACGCAATCTCATAAATTGATTTCGATGTTTTCTCGATGGAAATTTTTGGAGATATCAGGGCAGACAGTCTAAACAGTTTGTTACAGGGGCCAAATCGATTGACGAAGATAGGCAGTTTCTTTGTTCTAAATTCTGGATCCAGTTCCACTTCCTTAATTTCTTTTTAGCAATCTGTGGCGTTGCTATAAGCGTTTCCCACTTTATATCAGCAAAATCAAGAATCTTTTTTAAGCCACCGGACCAATTTCGCATGATACTGCAATGCTGTTGTTGAACCATGTTTATGAAAATTTGATATGCTGGATCACATCTTCCGTATCATGGCTAACGATTTCCATACAACTATGTTGTGCATCGATTCAATTCCAAGTTCGTATCTTATGGCAGTCATTGAAACGCCCTTTGGTAACTTCAGGATACGTCTCCAGAAAGTACCCTCAAGGGTGGCCCAAATCTGGTAATCTAGATTCCAACCAGCCTCTGCTCCAAACGTAATTGAGGGGACCACCTTTTGTGAATAAAAGGTTACTACTGGTTTTAGTGAAAATGTATCATATTCAGCATGTAGTTTAGCCCCTTGCAGCGCAAAGGTCAACATGCGCTGTTTGAGGTTGCAGATCCAGTCGTATTCTCTGATTGAAGTGTTATACACAATACCTAGATATCGTATGGATGGTGTATGTTGGATCCGTACAGCATCAAGAGTCCATCTGAAGTTCTTCGTCAGTCTTTTAGACGTGTTCCCAATCGTCACAATCTTTGTTTTCTCAACATTTATTTGCAGCGAATTGACGCTCAGATACTTTTCCAATGCAGATAAAAGTCTCTGCAGCCCAATTGGTGTTTCGTCTATTAGGACAATATCATCTGCATATATTGTCCAACTAATGTTATTACTATCAATCTTTGGGGGAAAACATCGAGTCTGAGAGAAAGCTTCAGATATGTCAGATATAAATAGTTTAAATAACAGGGCAGCTAAAGGGCAACCCTGCTTGACTCCTTTGTTAGTATATATTTTCTCTGTAAGCTCGCCTGCTTCATTAATTCGCACCCTGATTGAAGTCTCGTCATATAGAGCCATTATGGGCTGCAGTAGTTCAACGACCAAGTTGACAGTTTTTTCCACAATTTTGCTCTGTTTAAGGAATCAAATGCTTGTTTCATGTCAATGAAAGCAATGAAAAGATTTTTCCCTTGATGTAAAGCTTTTAATTTCAGCAGATTTAGTATCGTCAGGTTCACTTCTGTTCCGACTCCTTTGGTGAGGCCTGTTTGGCGTATATCGAAGTGACCAGAGTTAGTCGCCCACTTGGACAACTTTTGTTGTAATAAGGACGCAAAAATCTTACCCAAGATGTCTAAAAGGGCAATTGGTCGATAATTGGCCGGATCGTCAAGGATCCCCTTTTTAAAGATAGGCACTATAATAGACGTGTTCCAAGATTTAGGGACCCTCTTTATAGTGGCTATCACTTGAAATAGATGATATATAAAGGTTGTCCAATGCTCATTATTTGCTTTTAATGTAACATTGGAAAGGCCATCAGGTCCGACCGCACGAGAGTTTTTTAGTTGTCTGATTGCTATAGAAATATCTTCTCTTGATTCGACAATGTTCCAAAACTGACTAGTTTCCGGCGTTTCCTCTTTCAGCAGATTTGCAGTGCTTCCAAAGACTTTGGAAAAATGTTGTTCCCAAATAGACTTAGAGATGCCATGGTGAGTCTTTGCCTGCTGGAATATTTGTTTATTATTTATAATGTTCCAAATGTCCTTTGTTCGATGACAGATCATCAACTTCAGGATTCGTTCTCCTCGTTCTTGGTCTCTCATCGTTTTAAAGCTCTTCAGCCAGTTTCGATATTTCGCCTTGAGCTGTTTCATTTGCATCCATTTTTTTGGATCCGTCTCTTTTTTTAGTTTTCGCAGTTCTCATTGCAGTTGTTTTTTTTTAAGCGACACTAATGGACTAAACTCATGTTTTTTGTGTAAGAACAGGTATTTGGATGCTTATATTTCATCTGATATTCTGCCAACAGAGCTGTATAGTTTATTTTAACACATGCCGCTGTCTCTTCCGAGACTATCATTTCATTTAGAGCCCTCAGTTGTTTGTTATTTATTTAAAATCTATTTCCTCTTTGATTCACTTCTAATGTTTGGTTAAAGAGCTCTACATTTCTTGATGAATGTGCCTTTAAAGTCAATTCAAGTGGAATATGGTCGCTACTTGATTATTTCAGAACCTTCAACTGTATGATCTCATTTAGCAAGGTGTTTGAAGCCCAGAAATAATCAATGATATTTTCAGATCCATCACGCTTCCATGTATAATTCGGTGGGCAGTCTTCTTTTGTTTGCCCATTGAGCATAAAACAGTTTCTTGCAGTCATAGCGGACTGAAATTGAAATCCTTGACAGATTGAGTAGGCAAGGTTCATGTGTTTTTTTATTTTCAGATTTTCGTCGAACCACGAGAAATTGAAGTCCCCGCAAACAATCACCTGTAAATCTGCCAACGATTCCATGTTATCATCAATTAAGTCTGTTATCGATTGATAACTTGGCTGAAGAAATCATGGCTGTGTTCCAATAGATGTTAAGAAGCAGTAGATGTTTGAATGTCGAGCTAGATCTTCCGTTGTTTGAAAGAAGTGTTCCTTGAACGAACAAATTGGGAGAAAACGATTTAATAATCTCCCATCCCGAGGAATTATTTATCATTGTCAGAAGACCAGAGAAAGGTCGGCCGAACTGATTTTTTCCGGCCGGATTTTAACGTAATTGCATAACCATCTCTTATTGGAGCCTCCCGAAGCCACGTTTCCTGCAGACATACTGCAATGTTGTTTTCCAGAGAGATGTCAAACTTCTGGAACAAATGCTGGAAATCTCTGGTATTCCATGAGATCAAGCCATTTTCCTCCTCCTTTTTGTTTTGCAATGGCTAAGATCTGTTTGAATAGTTCTGGATGGTAGCTTTCGGGGGGATATTTCGGTTCTCTGCTGGTCTTTCTTTGATGTTAAAATGTTTCCTTAGGGCTTCGCGACGATGTTCATGAGTTGGCTCTTGGTCAACCAACACGTCATTTCCGTTTCCTTCTCTCTGATTTTTTACTTCGATTGTCAGGTCGAAGCCATATGACATCAGCTCCTCTTTTGCTGGTAAGAGGGTATTTTCCACTGCTTGAGAGGTGATGTACAGATAAACCATGTCGAGAAAATCCTCATTGATATATTCGACAATGGCTATGCCGTTGGTAGTTATCGCTCTTAAGGAAGGAAAAGTATGTAATAGGTGCATCACATTACGCCGGTTTAAGTTTACTTCGTTTTCGTCAGAGAAGATATTCTCAAGTCTTATTTTCCAGAATTTTTGTTTCCGTACTGGTTTTTCAGACACTAGTTCTTTTAAGTTCTTTTGTTTTTTCCATTGTGCGGTCGTCATCTTAGGATTCAATTTAATGGTGGTCAGTTTTTGTTGTTGTTGTGCACCCACATTAATGTCCTGTTGATATGCCCTTAACCTGGACTTATTTGTATCACCATCTTTCTCTCTTTGGTCGTGAATTGATTTTCTCTGCTCTTGAGAAATTCTTGGAGCAGGACAAGATCCTTCCTCAATTTGTGGAGACTGCTGCCAATCAGCTGAATCAACTGAATAAGTCGACAGGTCACATAAGTCAGTGACACTTTGATCAGATATCTTCGAACCAGTGTCAGATTCGAGTCTTTGTCTTTTATTTGGATTAGGCGGTACCACCACCTTTGTTTTTGAAATTTCTTGCGATGCCAATTTTCTTGTGGGAGCGCCTTCAGGCTCTTCTATTTGCATATTTGATTGAATACGTGAGAAGAGTCCCAGCTTTTGACGTGTAGACAGATTTCTCACAAACTGTTTTGTTTTGTTTCTGGCGGTACTTGTTGGCATTTGCCGCTTGTTTGCTGTTCGATTTTTCACTTGAACTTTTGTAGATGTTTCACTTGTTTTAGGCTTAATCGAGGGAACAAACATTTTAGCTGTGCCAGTGAAGATGTCGAAAGAGGACACCGCTCCTTTTACTGGCGGAGCAAGCACCTGATTTGTTTTATTTGCCTGCACCGTAGCAACCTCAGGTATGTTGCTATTTTTTTGGGCTACACTTGTGCTTTCAATTGGTTTGGTTGAAAGAGAGACACCAGACTGCTCTTCTAAAATGTGTCTCGGCTGAGAATCTGTGAGCCTAGTAGATTCAATATTCGCTTTTCTAAGCTGCGGTGTATCCAAGCCCTTTGTAATGTCTATGCTAGGCGTAGTGGTGATAATTGCCTCGCATTGATTTAGCATCAGGGATAATTCTTCCCGAGTGAGGCAGGACTCTCTCTCTATGCGGACCCTCTAGGTCACCCTTATTCCGGGAATTTACTATTGGCCGTCGACTCGAGCTCCGGAATCGGTGTATCATCAGGTTTGCCAGAACATCCATCATTTCTTGGTGCTTGATGTGGTGCTTTTGTGCTACAATGAAAACGCCGGTTTTCGATCAGTTCTTTTGAGATGCTCGATTGTGTTTTATTTGTTAGAGTTGTACTCATATTTTTGATAATCTGTGTATCTTTTTGCTGCGGTGTACTTGTCCAAGATTTCGGCATCTCATTTGGATTTAGAGCACCTTTTGTTCCTTTCTCGCTGTTTACCAGCGGCTTATCTTTTAGAGAGGATGCACTTTGGGAACCCTTAGAAAAGCTGTGTATAAGTTTGTTTTTTACAGCTTTATAGTCCGCAGTTAGCCTCTCCGTAAGCCGTGCTTCACGCCCTGCTAGATCCATTTCCAAGCATTTTTTATGGTTGGAAGTGGATGGTGCTGTCAGGGGAGGCAAGAGAACGGCAGTTTCCATTGAACATGACGTCGCTCTTTGTTGTGAATGTGATTCCTTTTCAGGTATTTCAGTCTCATCTTCGACTCTGCTTCCTGATAGATTGCATAGTGTTTCGCCATTTAACGGCAGAACAAAAGAGAAATTCGTGTGAATATCTGACCCATTAGGTAATTTTAGGGCCATGAGTTCAGTATCCGTTACATCAAACGGAGACAAAAAGGAAGCAGTGTCAATTTCAACCATCATGGTTGAGTCACGAGGATACAGACTATTCGCCGTTTGTGCCACCAACCTTGGAACAACTGCCGGGTGAACTATGTTTTGGATCGCCGCTTCCACAGCTAGTTCACTTTTTTCACTGTCTCTTCCACACGCCTGAAGTTGCCGCCGAGTTTGATCAGCCGTTCCGGCTGTCACTGTAGCAGTCATGTTTTGTTCTATCGGCAGGATCATTTTATGCGCTGCCGCACTAGCTGATTTTTTACTTCCCGACATTTGCCGGACTAAGTCCTTGTGGAGTCTTGTCTTTTGACTCTGTTGCTTCAGACACAGCCGACTCCTCAGCCAAGCACACACCCACCGGGACCACAGCCTGATCAAAAGCCGCCGGCTCCGCCTCGCCCCCGCACACCACCAAGGACCGCGACGAGCTGCGAGGCGGGCCCCCTGCATCCAGCCGGACCGCAAGGGCACAGGAAGAAGGAGAAGGAGGACCTCCGAGGCCACGGGCAGCAAGGAGCGGGGAGGAAGGAAGCGGGCAGGTAGGCAGGGTACCCAGGGAGGCGATGGGCAGGGAGAGGGAGGAGCGGGGAATGATTTCAGTCACGCTCTGCGCAGGTGAGGCGACATCAACATAAGCAGAAGGCTCGCCGCGATTTCGGGCGTTTTGAGTCGTTTGCCGCATCTGCGGTCGAATGTCAATAACCATAGTTAGTTCTTACCAGTACCAGCCGACAGCAGCCACGGATGCCGGTCCCAGAGCTTCTCTTTGTTTTTCACGTTCTCGATGACTTCCTCGACGTTGAAGACGTTGAAGGCGGACTGGAGGCAGACTGGACTCTGCTCCGGACTCCGCGCTGCGCTCCGCGCTCTGGGAACGTTTTTAAGCAAACAAGTAGTGCCAATAGAAAGAGGACTGAGCCTCTGTAGCACGTCGTGCAGCTCCTCTCAAAAGAAAAAAGCACAGGGACTGGAGGCAGACTGGACTCTGCTCTGGACTCTGCCGGTAATTACTCCATTCACCATGCCGGATTTGGGACGGTTTCGGAGGCAACCATGGAGCTAATTACTCCATGGTTAGCTCCAAACCCGGAATGAGGCCCATAGTCATAGCAAACTACAGAAGAACGCTGAGAATTAAGAGAAGCCCTCATCAAGATAACAATGAACTTGGACAGCACAGCCCATCTAGGAAACAACATATGGTACCAGCACATTGAGGAAGTAGGGCGAAGGCAGTCAAAAGGCGAATGCTTCGTCTGTGCTCTACTATCATACAGCATCGGAAAATCCAAGATCTTCGTGGCTGTAGAAATTGATGTCCCTACAGCACACTGTATGTCACACGTAGCAATGTGTAACACCAGAGGACAATTTATGGGAAGAGATGCCTCGTTAATATGGGCCAACGAAAAGGATTACCCAGACGAAGATGGCTACGTCCAGGACATTAAAACAAGAAACCGAGCGCACACCAGAAATCATGTGATCAGGTACGAGAACCCTGGTGTCAAAGGATCAGGGATAAAATGGGAAGTTAACCCGAGACTGAACGTTCGAGGGAAGACTGCAGAAGAGGCTCAAATCTGGAAGAACAGAGGCCAAATGCAGATCGGGGGGTCAGTGGTCTCCCCAGATGGATGGGAAGACAGAGTAGTAATCTGCCGAGCGTGGATGGTCCTTGGAGCCTTCAAGGAAGCACTAGAGAATTCACAGGAGTTATGCAAACCTCTGTGGCCAAAGCTAGTAAAGTTGCTAACATGGGTCGAAGACAGAGGGGGACCCTGCAGACAGTGCCACTGGAGAGCCCAAAACTATGCTTCAGAAACAATGGCACAAGGAAGATGGGAGAAAATCAAAACTGGGGACGAATCGTTGAAGCTCCGGGAATGACCCAAGGAACCGCAGTTACTATGGACCATTACTGGGCGTGTGGATCCAAGGCATACATAAGGCTGCCGAAAAACTGGGGAGTCATATGGACACTAGTGAACGTCCACGTTCCCACACTGGTGATCCCTAAGAATGACCTAAAGTTAGACAGTTTCCCAATACCAGATGCTCATCTAAGAAGAAGAAGATCAGTGGAACTGGTATCCAGGATGAAGAGGGAAAATTACTTTTCTCCCAAATCAGAAGAGACATTCCATGCAATCCCGTACGAACATAGGCTGTTCAGCCTCACCTCAACAGTATTCACAACACTACTCCTGCCCCACATCCAAGTTGGAGTGAATGCTAAATGGTTGCAGATAACCAGATGGGAGTTATTGCAGACCATCAAAACCACTATAAAAGTATTCAACGCGATCAAAGAAGAGTTGAGAGCAATCAGACTGATGACCCTCCAAAACAGATATGTGCTTGACATGATCACTGCGATGGATGGAGGTGTGCAAAAATCGGAGAATCATGTTGCACATTTGTACCATCACACGATGAAGAAAACGGAGCCCTAACAGAGGCCATAAGCATGTTGACAACTCTAAAAAACCAGATGTCCGATGAAACGGATGAGGTGGACGATGACCGCTGGTTTGGGAACATATTCTCATGGGTCCCGCAATGGATGGCTGATATATTCAAGTTCCTGTGAGCCCTAATAGTCATGGTACTGCTAGGATTCTGCGTTATCAAGATAGTCATCACACAATGCCAGAGAACTGCAAAGAAAGCCATTGGGATGAAAATTATGGTCAATGTCGAGCCAGGCTGGAAGCCAAGAGACCTGACAGATGAAGAAATCATGGACTTTGTGAAGGCCAGCGATTTGCACCAGAAGGAATGAAGTTCACATTTCCTAAAAAGTGAAGAAGGTAAGAAGGAAAGTGGATCTACTGCAGTCCAAACAGACAGTGCCAGTTTATGACCTGGAACAAAGATGAACATGTCAAAACAGCAGGAAGTTTGAAAGGCGTGATAAAAAGATGGACTCCAAAGACGCACATGTTCACGCCTTCATGTACCAATCCTGAAGATGATGAACAAAACACTGAAGAATCAAAAGAAATAGAAGAGAAGAACGAAGCAGAGGCGGTCGATAAACCGACCAGAGGAGGGAGTGTAAAGGAGGCCCCAGACATTACCTGCACCCCTGCCTCTCATTTTGAGCTACCAAGAGGGTACTCACCAAGGTATGTGACGTATGAGGAGCAAACAAACCGACAGAGAGCCGCACTGGGACTCTGCCCTGTGTACATAAGAAGATCCGTACCGGTTGAAGCAACCATAACCAAACAACCCTGGGCAGCACGGCACCCTATCAGACAGCCATACCAGCCGCTGATACGAAATGAGGAATACCTACATACGGTCCACGAAGAGACCCCAAAAGCCGTAATGGAAGGCCAGTGGAAATGACACAAGGGCCTGAACAGCCTCATGAATGAGCAAAAGTGGCTATTGAAGACAAGCACGCCAGTGCACGTAGCTACGAAAATAAATGTAATGTACGCAGAGAAGAGACAATGTTAAAATGTAAGGAAATGGTGCTACGAGACAAGATGGAAGCAACCGTCCTGTTAAACATGTGTAAATAGGCTTGAAACGCAAGATGCTAAAAAATCGATAGTGCTTGCAATGCTCAGTAGAAAATAGTGGGGCAAGCGCCATTCATATATCTACCTCAATAAGGCACATTATACAAGTAACACTCCATTTTGTAAAAGCAAAAAAGGTACCCAGGCGGCCAGAGGCCTGACAGACCAAGTTTTGAAACCCAGCCAAAGGCAGGAGAAGGAGCGGAATCAAAACTCAGTAAAGAGCAACTCATGTTTAGGAAATTGAGGTCAACCAGAGAAGGGGAGGAGAGCCTGAGCTCACAAGACTCCAACTACAGAGCATACCAGCCCATCCGTGAAGGTCAAGGTAAGAGAGGCCCATGCAGGTGACTAGGCTGACACAGAATTAAATGCACAAAAGGCTAGAAACTGAAGCAGATTCACGGTGAACCAACACGTGACCAGCCAGGCGCAAAGAGGTACCACCGCCTGATGTCATCCAGAACCCGAGGATGCCATAACTTTTCCTGATAAGAGGCTACAGTTCCGAGGCCATACCCAGCCAACTAATTGACACATAGCCCTAAAACACTGATTGATGGAAAGGAGGAAGGGTGAATCTTGGGGCACTAGGCACCTGGGTGTCTCTTCTGCATGCTGCTAATTAAAGTGGAGATTTATGTTTAGGGGTGTAACTTGCCCAATCACAATGGACATTGTAATCTAGGGTCCTATAGACACTGTAACCAATGAGACGTCGTACTTGTAGTGACGTCAATCACGTGTGATGTAGAGGGATGGGCGTAGACGCCCACCCGATAAGAGTTATCCAATCCACATGCTTTATTTCTATATACAGATATAGCACCTATACTTAAGTTACCTTTCCTAACCAATTATATTGCATGATGATTTTTTATAGAAATTATACGTCAGTGATGACGATTTGTCCCTATAAGAATTGCTGTTCTACCAAAGTTCTTTGAAGTCGGAGCGAGACCGGTGATTGCACTACAGCTAATTCCCATTTGTTTCTCTGTTTGATGTATGTATCATTAAACAGACTTCCCTTTGCCAAACTACTGAGTCCTCGTTATTGAGTCGTGTCGGAGTAAGTGAATCCTGCACCCCCTGTCCTCACATGGTGCAGCTATCTTGTCTTACAAGTTCTAGAGGGTGAGTGCTGACCAATGGGCCCGTCAGTGATTTCCTCCCCTCTTGGACAGCGTGGATGCTTAGTCAACATGAAGGGGAAGATGTAACGCCTTCAACTCCTCTTTCCCCTTCTGAGAAACAAGATATTGAGCATAAAGAGGAGGGGTTTTACCCTTTAAAGGAATTGAAAGCAGCAGCCGGGCATGTTAATCCAACATATGAACCCTCTGCCTATACTAGTGAAGTGACAGAAGAAGGGAGCAAAAGTAGAGAATGTAAATGTATACAGACACGTGATAAAAGCAAGCAGCGTGATGAGAAGAAGGATAGACAGAAGAAGAAGCGGCAGAGAAACAAAGGAGAACAACAGATACAGCTAATGGTATAACAATAGTACAGAATGAATGGATGACAAATCTTACTCAAGTTAGATGACAAAGGTATTAGTGGAGTTCAAGAAAGAGAGGAAAGGGAAGAACAAGATAAAAAGCAAACGAGAAGGAAGAAGATAGGTTGTATAAACAGGAGAGGGACAAGGAATGTAAATGAAGGGAAGAGCGAAGGAAGCATGAGCCGAAAGGGAGAAAGAGAGGTTAGAAGAGGAAAAGCAAGAAGATGTAGAAGCCCAAAGATAAACAGCATGTAGGTTACAAAGAAGGAGAAAGGGAGAGGAATCAAGGGCAACTAAGAGAAGGGAGGAAGAAATTAATAGAAGCAGGGGATTTTAAGATGATGAGATTGTATATTTATGCTGTAGAAGCATAATACCCATAGAAACACAAGAATGACCCAAAGAAGAGAGAGGATCACAACCGTCCCATGGGGGATGGCAAGGACCAATAGATATGTCAACATGGAGAGAAGATACAGGAAGTATAGGAACAAGAATAGTGAAACTATATAGACAAAAGAGGGATAAGGAAGGGTATATAGCTCAAGAGGGTGAACAAGGATCAACCTTTAGGGGAACAGGAGGAAGCTTAGATAATGTCAGTATAAACGATCATAGGACTATATCCTTAAGTGGGTTAGATCTTGATGATGCGAAAGAGGACAATAGTCATACGAGTTGGGGTATAATGATGTCAGACAAGGAAAGGAAACAAAATAAGGAGATGCAAGAAGAAGGTACATATGGATTTTCAAGAGAATCAAGCATAGATAAAGGGGTAACATGGCTAGATCTAGAGAACCATATAAGAAAAATACCAGAACCAATACCATGTACTGAACAACCACAAGTACGATCGTACAGTACAGAGGATCTGTCTCCACCCTATGTGAACAGACTAAGGGCATTGCCTGGGAGAAAACAAGCATGCAATGATACTGCTGTCTGGAAGACAAAGAGCATGGGTAGGTATTATAAAGGATCAGGGTTTTCACAGTTTCCAGTATTAGAGAAAGGAGGGGGTCGACCACAATATGTACCACAGCCCCAGATGAATAAGGATAATTTAAAATGCACACTGCTGAGTTTGACTTGCGGTGTGGGAAAATGGATTAAGGAATTAGAGAAAAGGACGTCAGGAATGACAAAAGCAATAGGCGATATAAAAGGCCTATTGTCAGGCATTTAAGGGGAAATATCTGATGACATTTAGAAAAGAGCTGGGTACCCAAAAGTAGCTACCCAAAATACGGTGCACGATGGAGCACCATTCAATAATTGTTGAGCAGATCTATGGCGGAGTACAACATCCAGATACATCGGCTATTGGGGCAATATTGACTAGGAAGATCAAGACCCCATTGCTTTTATTCAGGATATTCAAGATAAATGGAGTGTGGAGACCCATGAACCGTGGGATAAAACTGTATCATTATTTTACCATATATTACATCAGGGACTGCCAGAATGCTAAAAGAATAGGATAAGAAGAAAACTGAGGGAAGAAATCAAGAAGAGGCGAAGTTGGCATACAAAAAGTTATCAAAATATACCATAGAGGGAGCAGTGTTGACAAGCAATGATGGAAGCATAGTGCAAACAGTACAATTCCCGCAGCAAATTAATATATCCAATGCCCAAGATCAGAATGGGAATAATTATGTGCCGAGAGGCAGAGGGAATGGGCCTCGAGGAGGAGTATGAGGAGGATTTCAAAACCATCAAGGAAGTGGAGGATTAAATGGTGTGCAATCATTAATATGTTGAAATTGTGGAAAATTGGGGCACTTAGCTCGAATATGTAGAAGTAGAGCAGCCATGCCACAGCAGAATTGGCAATCTTCAAGAGGGGGATGGGATATGCTGCACAATATAACACAGATTCACAGGGATATTATGCCCAATATCACATGCGAAATCAGGCATACGCGCCACAAGCTCAGCAGTTGCAGCAAGCACCAATGCGGACACAAGTGTCACAACCACAGCAATTCCAACAAAAACTAATGCAAGTGTAATCATTACAAGGGCAGCAACATCAAGCACCTATGCAAATGCAACAGGCACCCACTCAACAGATACAATGTATCCCAATGCAACAGACACGCGCATCACAGTGGCAGATAGACATGGGAGCTACATAGGTAGTCAAACCCAAAACAGGGAGTGTAACTGTGGTTGGAGGAAATCCTTTCACGGGCACTCAGATGAATTTATACCCACAATAGGCTAGTCCACAGGATGACCTCATGTGTTCAGTACTATCTGTAACACCAAAACCACAAGAGGAACCAAGGGTTAAGGTGACGATAGGAGGCAACACATAGGGCCTCATCACACGGTAGGCGGTAGCCATGGCGCTATTAGCGCCATGGTTGCCGCCGGTATTTTACTGTGTCCGCCTTGGTGGATGGTGGAATTACCGCCCTACTCCAAGGTGAGTGGGGGCGGTAATTCCCCATTCACCAAGGCACTTCCCCATTCCCATTTTTGCCCCATAGGGCTCAATGGGAATGGGGAAGGAGGTAATTACGGTACTGCAAATTGCGTTACCGTAATTAGCACCAAGGTCCCTTTGCGTGCCCGTTCCTTAACGGCTGGTAAAACCAGCCGTTAAGGTCGGGTCCCGCAAAGGGACCTCGTAGTAAGGCGGTAAGTGTTTACCGGTACCGGTGCCTTTACCGGTAACGGTAAACCCTTATCGCTTACCGTGTAATGAGGCCCATAGTAATTTCTTTTTTTTATTTTATTTTTTTTTTAAATGTTTATTTATAGTATATACAATATATACAAAATATCAGCCACTACATTAATACAGAAACCAAATTATAAACAAGAGGAAAAAAAAACAAAGAACCAACTTAAAAGAAGTCATTGAACACGTTCCAAATCTTCTCATATGTCGACATTTTACATTTCAATCTGTAAATAAGTTTCTCCGTCCGTGAGAGGCATTGCAATTCCTGGATCCACTCCCCATAGGAAGGAGATTCCCGCCCTTTCCACCCGCGGAGAATCAACCTCTTGGCCACAATAAATGCACGAAAAAACCACTTCTTGTGGGCTGAGCTGACATCACCCAACCCGGAATCATCACCCAGGATAACCGTCCTAAAATCAAGAACCAAACGACCTCCTGCAATCCTGTCACACACATTACAAACTTCACTCCAAAAATCTCTGACTCTCACACAATCCCACAACATGTGTTCCAATGACCCGACTGCCTGGACGCACCCCCAACAGTTAGAATTGTCAGACATGCCTCTTTTATGCAGTGTTTCAGGGCACCAATACACCCGGTTCAGGATCTTTATCTGTCGAGAACGTTCACTTAGATTCAGAGAGCACAAAGATACATTACTACACATATTCTGCCAATCATCCAAATCAATCTCTGATCCTATTTTCTCACTCCATACTCTCCGTAAATTGTCATTACTTCGAAAATGTGACACCATTAGCTTGTAAAGCCGACTGGCCAGGCCGCCACACTTCCCACTAGAGTCTGTCAGCAAAGCGCACACATCCAAAGAGTCAGACCAGTCAACCTCACCAACCGCCCTCTTTAGCCGTCTACATGCAGAGTCCGATAAACCATCAAAATTCCATCTCTCTCTCAGCTCTGCGGCAGTCAACCATCGATCATCATTCCCCAAATCAGAAACCTGTTTAATATTCATCAAAAACCATCCAGGCCAAAAACAGTCCTCAAATTGTCCCTGATCCTAGGATTCAACCAGATAGAGGCACTCCTGCTTTTGAACGCATCCCGATCAAGCAATGACCAAACTGCAATCCATGAATCACGCAAAAATGAGGTTGCCAACAAATTGCCACCCGGAATCTTGGTATTAGTGGTCAACAAGGCTGTCGGGCCCAGCGGCCCATAAGCGCTGGACTCCGCCACCGCCCAGCTGTCTAATTCACCTGTCAAAAATGGAACAAAAGAATGGGCAGAAAAGGCCAAATGATAGGCCTGAAAATTCGGTACCCCAAGACCACCAAAATGGACAGGAAGCTGTAACTTCCAAAGACTAAGGGCCTCATTACACGGACGGCGGTAAGGGTTAACGGTCACCGTTAATGGCAACGGTGACCGTTAACCCTTACCGCCGTACTACGAGGTCCCTTAGCGGGTTGGTGCTTTAACGCCTGCTTTTTGCAGGCGTTAAAAACCAACCCGCTAAGGGACCTCGGAGCTAATTACGGCACCGCAAAATTGCGGTGCCGTAATTAGTGCCTTCCCCATTCCCTTAGAGCCCTATGGGGCAGAAATGGGAATGGGGAAGGGCAATGGCGGAAGGGGGATTTACCGCCCCACCGACCTTGGAATGGGGCGGTAAATCCCCTTACCGCCAAGGCGGTGCCGGTAATTTACCGGCATGGTCCAGGGTGCTAATAGCACCCTGGATCACCGCCTTCCGTGTAATGAGGCCCTAAGTCTTGGTGGCTTTTTGTCCCACAAAAATTCTTGAACTAGGCGGTCCAATTCCTTCCAGTAGCAGTTCTTAATCTTCAAAGGAAGCATGCTAGACACAAAATTGATTTTGGGTGTTGTATTCATTTTCAGGGCATTGACTTTACCCCATAAAGAGAGCTTAAGCAAAGACCACCTTTCTAGATCCGATTTACATTCACGAATAACCACAGTCATGTTCTCATCTACCGTCCTGGAAAGAGGATACATCAACCATACCCCCAAATAACGCAAGCGTTCCCCACACCACGTAAACCCCTGTCCCGTAACCAGGGTTTTATCACAACCATTCGTTAGGGGCAGCACTTCAGACTTCAGACTTCAAACGGTTAATCTTGTAGCCCGAGCAATCATGAAAATCCGACAACAGCCTCATCAAACTAGGCAAAGACACCTGCAAATTCTCCAGTACTAATAGAAGGTCGTCCGCATAAAGCCAAGCCTTTTGTACCATACCCCAGCAACCCACCCCGTGCAAATCTGGTTCATGTTTGATGCAAACAGCAAGAGGCTCAATTGCCAGAATGAACAACAGAGGGGAGAAAGGACAACCTTGACGTGTGCCGCGTTCCAAACAAAAGGGTTCTGAAATTACACCATTAGTCTTAACGGCAGCAGTCGGCCTGGAATATAAAAGGGCAACCCAAGAAATGAACTCCTCACCCAGATTCATCCTCCTCAGTACAGAATACAAGTAATCCCAACTAACCCTGTCGAACGCCTTTTCCGCATCAAGCGAAAGGACAGCAGCATCTCGATTCGTTCTATCCGCCATTTCCATAGTAAGTAATAATCTTCTGATGTTACTAGAGGTACGCCTATTTTTCATGAAACCAGATTGTTCCTCACCAATCAGATTAGGCAAAAATTGCACCAGGCGCATAGCCAGGACCTTGGCAAGAATCTTATTATCTGTATTGATTAAGCTGATCGGACGGTAACTGGCCGGGAGATTACAATCCCTACCCTTTTTCAAAAATACCGAAATAGAAGCATGATTAGTACTTTTAGGCAGCATCCCAGTCTGTTTGCTAGATACATACACGTCTCTCAAGAGTTCCAAGGCTGAGTTCGGAAGAATCTTATAAAACTCACAAGGGAGGCCATCAGGACCCGGGGATTTGCCTGTATTCAGCGCTGAAATCGCTCCTTTGATCTCATCTACCGTAATCTCAACACCAAGTAGATCACGATCGTCATCTAATACCGTCGGCATTGGCAAATTACCAAAGAAGTTCTCACCCAAACCGGTAATACCCGCCTCATTGCTATACAGATTCTCATAGAAGTCACGAAATGTCAAGTTAATTTTATTTGGATCAAATGTAATTCTACCATCCTTGTCAATAATAGACGTTATTGCAGATTCCGAAATCCTTTTCCTCAACCTGTATGCCAACCATCTGTCGCAACGCTCCCCTTTCTCAAAATATGTACATTTTGAATAGAACAAGCCTCGTTCATCCCTCATCGTCAAAAAGTCCTCCATTTCTTTTTTAAGTTTTTTCAAAGTTGCCAAAGAAACCGAATTAGTCGGGTCAAGCATCAGATCCCTCGAGATCCCACTAATACGTAGATCTAGATCACGCCTCTTACACTCCTCCTTTTTTCGCTTACCACACGACAGCCCTAAACAGACACCACGCATACTGCATTTAAAGGCTTCCCACGTGTTCTCAACACTGATCTCTTCCGAGCGATTCTCCGAAACAAAATAATTCACCTCCGAAACAATCCGTTCCAGAATGTCATCATCTAACAGAATAGATGTGTTCATCTTCCATGAGAAACTCCTTTTGCACTGAAATTTAAGTCTCAAATGCATCTCAACGGGGGCATGATGTCATGATCTCTGCTTCCAAAAGATCAGGACTTGCCCGACTGCCTTGGAAGCAGACCCATAACCCCGGTTCTGAGTGCCAGCCAGTCCCAATTGGGACCTTTTGGACCCTGTCCTGGCGCCAGTGGCACCAGGCTCATAAAGATGCCCAGTCCCAGCGCTGGAAGCGCCGGGCTCATAATGCTTGGGTGGACTTACCTGCAGCAGACCATGCTGCTTACTTACCTGCCAGTTGAACCCCTGGCATCTGAAAGACAAAAGCTTACCAGCTCTTCGCACGCTCCGGAGGCCTTCGGCGCTGCATCCCGCATCTGAAAGACAAAAGAAGGTGCGTTTAAAGACATTGGGCAACTTTATTACTCACGTGCCATTACTCCTTCCCACGCCGAATCCAGTGGGTATTCCAGCACCCTTCAGCTTCTCTAAAGCTCCGAACTTGTACCTGCAAGATAAAAGGGACAGTTAGTGCGCATCGTGAAGCAGGCTACAAGCGCTTACTTACGTGCTTCCAGGCGCTTCTATTCCTCACGCGGGTTCGATCCTCAACTCTCATCAGCCCGCCATCCGCCATCGCCGGAACCCTGCAAAACAAGGGATATCATTACAAAAGACTTTTAAGACATTTGAAGTGCCCAGAACTTACCGTTCGTGCAGTTAACGACGGACAGCAGTCCTCTGAGGTCAAGAGGCCTGCACCCTTATCCAGTGAAGAAACTGGTTACGGCACCCTGCCCCGAGGCAGATGGAGAGCTTGGCGTTCACTTACCTAAGGTGAGGGTGTTTACCTTTGGGGTTCTACAGGAGAAGAGAAAGGGAAGAGGAGAGAGGCACCCAATAACCCCAGTTCATTAATCCCATATTTTCTATCTGCAGACATCTTACTCTTCGAGTCAGACATACAGTGCACAGAGGTCCAGCCCAAAGAGCCAACCGTGTGTTACACATCACCTTTGAAGATACGGCATTCACCCAGTCAAGACCGGTGCCTCTGCGGGAATCAGGTGAGCGTTACAGAACGCAAAGCCTATCGCAAAACTCCCACCCAGGCGCTATGGAAACATAGGATACCGACCAGCTAGCCCAGTTACTTGGGGAACTAAGAGCAGAAGTGCATGCAGCCCGTCAGGAAACGAATGCTCTAAGAAGGGAACTGATTATTTCCAAGGAGCGAACAGACGATCTCGCTAGACAATTGCTACAGTCACAAGCCGGACAAACTCCGTTACCCGCATCAGGGGCAAATCTTCCTTCAACATCCTCTACGAACCCAGTGCAGATCAACCTACCTGGGAATGTACCTCTGGCTCCGCCCGAACGATTTTCTGGTGACCCAAAGAGGTTTGCAGTATTTATTAATCAGTGCCGGTTGCACTTCTTATGCTGGCCAGCAGCCTTTCCAACTGATCAAGCTAAGGTAGCTTTCGTGCTTTCGTACCTTAGTGGCAATGCGGCAGACTGGTCGATCCCTCTAGTTAATCAAGATGATCCGGTTCTCAATGATTTTCAAGCTTTTCAGCTCAGTATGGAAAAACTGTTTGCAAGACATTCACAGGGGCAGGCCTTGGACAATGAGCTCCTTTCATTGCAACAGGGTAATCAAGACCTTTTGGCTTATATTGCGTCTTTCAACAGACTGATAGTGGAAACTCGATGGCCTGAGGACAAAAGGATTACGCTGTTTTATAGAGGTCTACGTGGAGAGCTCAAAGATGTGTTAGCCCAAGTAGTGAATCCCCCGCAAGACTGTTCGGACTATATTGACTTAGTCGTTCAAATTGACCACAGACTGCAGAACAGAAAGGCCGATCGTTCCAAGTTTGATGCTCGAGTATTTTCCAAACCACCAACTCCTACCAAAGGAGTAGACTCCGGGGAACCCATGCAAATAGGGGGCCTGAAAGGACCACTAACACAAAAGGAGCGGGAAAGGAGAAAACAGCTGCAATTATGCCTCTATTGCGGAAACTCGGGGCACTTTCTTCGAGACTGTCCGGTGAAACCAGCCAAGAAGGCAGTAGGAGCTGCAGTTACCAGGGTCACAAACTCTGAGCAGGGAAACGACCTCGCCCGACAAGAATAGAGGTCCTCTTGCCGAGCGTTAAAACCAGTTCCGTGACCTCGCATTTCGTGATACCTATGGTCCTCATTAGCCCTGAACATACGGATCGATTACATGCAATTGAAGCTTACGTCGACAGCGGTGCCATCGGCAATTATGTGGATCATGAAATGGTTTTGAGGATGAATCTGACTCTTTGTCCAAAGGCTGTAAAGGACGTCATTACTACGGTGGATGGTACGGAGATAGCCTCCGGACCAGTAACGCATACCACCCAAGAAGTGACGCTAGTAAGTCAAGATGGACACCATGAGAAGATCGTGTTCGATGTGATCAAGGCCCCTCAGTTCCAAATTATTCTAGGAATTCCTTGGTTAGAGAAGCACAATCCTCAGATCGATTGGAGAGCAAGAACGGTTCAGTTTCCAGAATGTGTCTCTACTTGTCACCCTCGACCTGGTGTTGCACTGGCAGCAATTTCCTCGGAGGCTCCTCAGTTACCTCCTGAATACCTAGAATTCCAAGATGTTTTCCGGAAGGATCAGGCTAACTCTCTACCTCCTCATAGGTCTTATGACTGCCAGATAGACCTGATACCTGGATCTACTCCTCCTTGTAGTAGAATTTATTCCCTCACCGAGCCTGAGAATCTTCACCTCCGACAATTCCTGGATCAATACCTAGCGAATGGGTTTATTCGTCCTTCCAAGTCCCCTGCTTCCTCAGCTTTGTTCTTCATTCCAAAAAAAGAAGGGGACCTTAGAACTTGTATAGATTATCGCGCCCTGAACCAGATCACCGTTAAGAATAGATATCTGTTACCTTTGATCCCTGAACTCCTGGACCAAGTCAGAAAAGCATGCATATATACAAAGCTGGATCTTAGAGGAGCCTACCACTTGGTACGAGTAAAAGAGGGCGATGAATGGAAGACGCCCTTCCGCACCAAGTATGGGCTATTTGAATATCAGGTCATGCCCTTCGGACTTTGCAATGCCCCGGCCGCCTTTCAATATTTTATGAACGATGTTCTCAGAGAGCTCATAGATGTGTGTGTTGTTGTTTACATTAACGACATCCTCGTTTATTCTTCATCGGAAACTGAACATCGGAAACACGTGAAAATGGTCCTCGAGAGATTGCGTCAACACAAACTTTTCGCTAAGTTGGAAAAATGTGTTTTCAACGTGACTGAAGTTGAATTCTTGGGATTCATATTATCACCTAGCGGAGTGCGTATGGATTCAAAGAAGGTCGATGCAATTCTCAAATGACCATCGCCATCCTCCGTAAAAGGTGTTCAAAGCATGTTAGGCTTCGCTAACTTTTACCGCAGGTTTATCCCCAAATTCTCTCGAATAGTCCAGCCCATCACCGCCTTGTTAAAGAAAAACAAACGTTTTGAATGGTCTACCGAGGCGGAACAAGCTTTCCAGAATTTGAAGACTAGATTTATCTCTGCACCGATCTTAAAACATCCTCGCCCAGAACTCCCCTACATCGTTGAAACTGATGCTTCGAGCCTTGCCATGGGGGCAGTTCTATCACAAAAGGACCCAGTAACCAATCAGTTGCATCCCGTGGCATTTTGGTCCCGCAAATTCTCGCCTCCTGAAATCAATTACACTATTACTGATAAGGAACTTCTAGCTATCAAGTCCGCCTTTAAGGCTTGGCGGCATTATCTTCTGGGGGCCCGACGCACCGTTACTGTGATTACAGATCACCGAAACCTGCAATATTTGAAAACCGCAAAAGCTCAATCCTCTAGGCAACTCCGTTGGGCACTATTCTTTGCCGAGTTTGACTTCATAATTACCTATCGACCTGGTACAAAAAACGGTAAAGCTGATGCCCTTTCTCGGATGGGAGTGGAAGAACATTTGATCAATCCTAAACCTGTACCTATCATTCCCGAACAAAGAATTCTAGGTGTAATCGCCACACAATCCATAGAGGAAGTTAAGGATAAAGCCAGGCTACTGGTAACTCCAGCAGACATACAGAATTGGCATCTGCAGGGAAAGGACTTTACGGTGAAGGACAACCTATTATATTTCCAAGAATGGTTATACCTGCCCAGCACAGATTTACAGAAAAAGGTAATCTCTTGTTATCACAATTCTTTAATGGAAGGACATCCCGGTATGACCAAGACCTCGGAAAAGATCAAGCGCTACTTCTGGTGGCCGTCTTGGAAAAAAGATATCAGAGACTTTATAATGTCCTGTGGAGTATGCGCCCAAAACAAGAGTCAAAAGGAAAAACCAGCCGGCCTCTTACGCCCTATTGACATCCCGCCTCGCCCTTGGCATACGCTTTCTATGGACTTCATCACCGATCTACCTCCATGCTCCGGATACAATACGATCCTAGTAATCGTGGACCTATTCTCCAAGATGGCGCATTTCATTCTACTCAAAGGCTTACCAACAGCAGCAACTCTGGCCCGAGAATTTCTCGAAAACATCGTCCGACTGCACGGTTTTCCTTCAGTTCTAATTTCGGATCGAGGTAGTCAATTTATTTCTCATTTTTGGCGAAGTTGCTGTCGGTCGGCTCAAATTGATGTGAGACTTTCGACCAGCCACCACCCTCAAACCGACGGACAAACCGAGAGGACCAATCAAACTCTGGAACAGTATTTGCGCTGCATGCTACAACAAACTGAAAAAACTTGGAAAGATATCCTTTGGATAGCCGAATATGCCTACAATAACTCTGTCCACTCGGGAACTGGGAAGACCCCGTTTTTTCTTTTATACGGTAGTCACCCTCGAACCTCGGAGTTGGATCCACTCCAAGATCTTGGAACACCAGCAGTAGACCACCTGCATTCTACAATCACCCAAGCCTTTAAGGAAGCCGTTTCTCACCTTCAAAGGGCTAAAGAACAATACAAGAAAGGAGCAGACCAACATCGGAAGGAAGCCCCCCAATATCAAGTAGGAGATCAAGTCTGGTTATCCACCAAATATCTACCTCTAAAAGGACCACGCACATTCAACCCAAGATACCTTGGTCCCTATTCCATCACTACCATAGTAAATCCAGTAGCGGTCAAGTTGGACTTGCCCCCTCACATGAAGATACATCCGGTCTTCCACGTCTCTCTATTAAAACCCGTGCAACCTCAAACCCGACTAACTACATCTCCAAAACCTATTCTAGTTGATGGAGAACTCGAGTTTGAAGTCAAAAGCATCCTGGATTCCAAGATCTCCAAATCTAAACTATTTTACCTGATTGACTGGAAAGGCTACGGTCCCCAAGAAAGATCCTGGGAACCTGCAGAATATGTCCGCGCGCCTCGTCTAATCAAAAGATTTCATCGAACATTTCCTAACAAGCCCAAACCCCCGGAGAAGCCCGGTTTGGGAGGGGCCTTGAGGGGGGGTGCTGTCATGATCTCTGCTTCCAAAAGATCAGGACTTGCCCGACTCCCTTGGAAGCAGACCCATAACCCCGGTTCCGAGTGCCAGCCAGTCCCAATTGGGACCTTTTGGACCCTGTCCTGGCGCCAGTGGCACCAGGCTCATAAAGATGCCCAGTCCCAGCGCTGGAAGCGCCGGGCTCATAATGCTTGGGTGGACTTACCTGCAGCAGACCATGCTGCCTACTTACCTGCCAGTTGAACCCCTGATCCTCTTCTGTTTGGGACTACTTTTCCTGTTGGGTGGGGCAGGAGCCACTCCCTAGGTCCAGAACACTGGAACTCTTCTGGAAAGCAGGAACTCTTTTCTTACCTAGGCGTGGCTGTGGAAGGAGACACCTAAGCACTACAGGAGGCTATTTAAACCACACCCGATGGATGAATCTTGCTTTGCGTTATTCTGCATTCTCTGCAGCAGAACGCTCATCGTGTCTTCTGCTTCTGATCCTGGGCCTAAGGGAACAAAGGCTTACCATCCTGGAATCCAGTCTTCAGCAGCACCTGTAAAGACAAAGAAAGAACAGGTTAGCACTACGGTCTTCAGTGGCAGCGCATCTCTTACCTGGTCCATCGGCTGTCACCAACGCCTCGCGCTGCATTCCGGCATCTGAAAGACAAAGGCTTACCTACTCTACGCATGCTCCTGAGGTCTTCGCACTGCATTCCGGCATCTGAAAGACAAAAGCTTACCAGCTCTTCGCACGCTCCGGAGGCCTTCGGCGCTGCATCCCGCATCTGAAAGACAAAAGAAGGTGCGTTTAAAGACATTGGGCAACTTTATTACTCACGTGCCATTACTCCTTCCCAAGCCGAATCCAGTGGGTATTCCAGCACCCTTCAGCTTCTCTAAAGCTCCGAACTTGTACCTGCAAGATAAAAGGGACAGTTAGTGCGCATCGTGAAGCAGGCTACAAGCGCTTACTTACGTGCTTCCAGGTGCTTCTATTCCTCACGCGGGTTCGATCCTCAACTCTCATCAGCCCGCCATCCGCCATCGCCGGAACCCTGCAAAACAAGAGATATCATTACAAAAGACTTTTAAGACATTTGAAGTGCCCAGAACTTACCGTTCGTGCAGTTAACGACGGACAGCAGTCCTCTGAGGTCAAGAGGCCTGCACCCTTATCCAGTGAAGAAACTGGTTACAGCACCCTGCCCCGAGGCAGATGGAGAGCTCGGCGTTCACTTACCTAAGGTGAGGGTGTTAACCTTTGGGGTTCTACAGGAGAAGAGAAAGGGAAGAGGAGAGAGGCACCCAATAACCCCAGTTCATTAATCCCATATTTTCTATCTGCAGACATCTTACTCTTCGAGTCAGACATACAGTGCACAGAGGTCCAGCCCAAAGAGCCAACCGTGTGTTACACATCACCTTTGAAGATACGGCATTCACCCAGTCAAGACCGGTGCCTCTGCAGGAATCAGGTGAGCGTTACACATGATCACTCAATAAAATATTGCCAATACTACTTGATACAACACTTTCCGACACATTCCCACCAGAAAAAATCATATCCAATCTAGAGAACACACCATGCGCACTAGAAAAGAAGCTATATTGCCGTTTGTCTAGGTTCTCCAAACGCCACATATCTTTCAGATCATGTTCCTCCAAGAGTGAATGAAGTGCTTGATGATGATAATCACTACGTAACACACGCCTGACTTGACTTCTATCCAGATCAGGATCAACTACCGTATTGAAGTCACCCCCAAGCAGAATGTTAGGGTTATTCAAATCTAAAAGGGTTTGTGCCACCATTCTGAAGAAGGAGCCATCATCCACTGTGGGAGCATACACATTGCAGAGGGTTAACAACTCCCCCTGAATCTCAACCAGCAATGCAATCATTCTGCCATCCTAATCCGCACATTCCCTCAAGATTTTAACAGACAGTTTCTTACGAATCAGAATGGCCACACCCCTCGACCTTGACGAGAAGGAAGATCCATTAGCTGATCCCACCCACTCCCTTTCCAGCCTCGAAATCTCGTCTCCCAAAACATGAGTCTCTTGTAAAAAACAGATATCAGCATGCATATCCTGTAATATGTGAAAAACTTTCTTCTTCTTTAACATATTATTGACCCCATTAACATTCCAAGAGACAATGCACAGGTCGTTAGTGATCCCACCTGTGCAAAAAGGCATTGTAACTAGAAAATCTGGAACATCCAAAGCAAAACTAAAATAAAAAGGAAATGAAAAGAAACAAGAAAAAGAAAATAAACATGAAAATGAACCAAAAACATAAAATAACTAACCAAAAGAACAGATAAGACTGTTCAGCTCAAAGAACAAATGAATCCACATACAGAACCAATCCCAGGACCCCTCCCAATATCCAATAAAAACCACATTAAAGTATTAGCGATAAGCATACTAAGAATAATCATAACGTGTAACCGAAAACCGCCAAATGTCCATAATCCTCCACCCCTCAAGAGATGAGTCAAACCATGTAAATAAATAACAACTATTAAAGCAACCGGTAAGCCCTACCCCATATGATGTAATGAGGCCCTATGTGTCCCATACTCATACATGCTAATTCGGAACCCGGAACCAGAAATCAAATTCAGATATTTCAACCTGACTGAATTGAAAGTGCTCAACAATATGTAAACTGCGTTCATGGGCATGCAGTTCAGGCCAGAAGTACCTAGAAGTTGTGAAGTATTAGCTGTAGTTCTGTGGCAGTTACTTCACTCTCCCTCTACCTTCAGACCCTAGAGCCAACCCACAAAATGTAGGATTGAGCATTAGGAGATGCCGCACACCTGCCTGTTAATGAACGTGAAAACTACGCACTTGGTATCTGTCTCACTCCCCACAATATCCCTAACACTAACCTGACTAGGAGAACCCATAAAATAATCTTAAAAATAAAGTTATTGCAATCATGAAGGTTACCAACTTTTAAACCCGCATCAACTAAACAACTACAACTGACCATATATGTGATAGTGCCTTCAGTCCCACAAAGCAAGGAGGTGCAGTGAAGATCATCAAAAAGAGATTAAAATTATCCCCATCCCCCGCCCCCAGGAACGATAACATCGAAACCTTCATAAAATAAAACTGGAAGGCACTACTGTACCCCAAACCATCCAAAATTCCCATGTACCCACAATCCCCTTCCCCCAAAATAAACATCAAGTGAGCCAAGCTATCAACATATCTTAATCTGGAAGTAAATATCCCAAACAAGGATGCCCACACAATGAAGAAGGGTAACATACTCTTAAACATTAGGGAGAAAACATGGAGTATAGGACACGGACATGCCAGTCAAAAAGTGGGAAAAATGTAACAGGAAAGTCAGTACCGGGCCCACACGCTAGGATAAAAGGAAACATCCAGAGCGTGTGCGTGGAATCCACTTAAAAAGAGTCCAAAAGTAAAGCCCAGCGGTCCGGTAGATGTGAGCCGGAGCCCCTTGACATACTGGCATGACCCCATAAATGAATACATAGTGCCAAAGGGAAGTGCTTCAAAGTACCTCGGTAAGACAGACACCTCCGGTCCGTATTAACAGTTGCAGGCGCTCCTCCAGCTGGTCCAGTAACCCTTCCCTCAATCCGATCCAGTAATACCACGAAGGTGCCATCCGCCGCTAAAGAATGAGTCAAAGCCCATTGTTGGGTGTTAACGATCCGCTCCGGGCTTCCCCGCACTGAGAGCACCAGCGGAAGTGCATCGGGTGTATTCCTTTCGTACGAAGACGCCGGGCGGATCAGCTGACATGAGCGCCGCTCGGCGAGCTTCATACGTCATTCCGAGCGGGTCCTTTCTTCTAAAAATGCCGGAGGCAACGCTGAGCTCCGTCCGAGGCCTGGAATCCAAGTAAGTGAACGTTGAGGAAGTTCTAAATCGATTTAAAAAAAAAAACTCGAAATGCCAACAGTCATCGGCCACCGGCGCCATTTTAAATAAATTAAAACATACTGCAGAAAAAGGTTGAAATGTAAAATCAAAAGACTGATCCATTGGGGGAAGAGGCAAACGGATGTATTGTTAAATCAAACGTGATCATTAGTCAGAGCAGGTGTAGGGACACTTTTCTTATACGTCTCCAGCCAATCCAGCGCTTGTACAGGGTCAGAAGTGCTTTTTTCCCCCTCAGGAAATACCATGGTGAAAACATTATTTCTGTTAAGAAATGCACGCAGAGACAGCTGTCTGGCCATGTCTTTAGCCCCCCTAAATGACCTCCTCAAGAGCAGGATTTCTTTGGGATAATCAGGGTATAAATAAACAGATTTACCTTTGAAGGAGGCATTCCCAGTCATCCTAGCAGCTTTCATTAAACACTCTTTTGACCTCTGATTCAAAAAGGAAATCAAAACATGCCTCGCTTTGCCCCCTGGTGCTTTCCAATCCTAAAGACATTGTCAATATCTTCCATTTTAACAGTGAGGCAATGGAAACTTTCCCTAAAAACCTGAAAAATCAGGGAAGGTAAATCCTCTTCATCTCCTGCCGGATCTTCCACTCCAACCAATCTGATGTTTTTAGCCCTGAGCTTTAACTCCAAATCCAATCGTTGTTCCATTTCTCTCTTCAAGTCAGACTTCAGGTTATTATATGCTTGAAAGCTGCCTGCTATCTCAGAGCTCATAGTCAAGGATGATTTCTCCAAGTCTGTGACTCTGCCATCCAGTTGACCAGTCTTCAGATTAAGCTCAGCCATAGTCAGCTTGATTTCACTCACATCCTGGGCCACCCTAAGAATAGTTTTGTAGACGTCAGACAGGCTCGGGGTGTCCTCCATCTCAGGGACCTGCTTGGATTTTTTTGAGGCAGCGTTCTCGGCTTCAGCAATCTTTTTCTTAGAGTTCATGACAATGTCTTTATAAATTTCTTCAGGGAGAGGTCCAGAGCAGTTGAGCTAAGCTGCTACTCCACTGCCAGCCATTCTAGAATCCCATTCTTGTAGACACAGGAGCGTCTCATTCATGTGTCCGTGAGGGACAATTTTCAATGTCAGGCATTGCATGAATTTTCAAGGATTTACTGGGGGGACGACTTTAGTTCCATTTACAGACGGAGAATATGACATGTCTATGCCATTGCTATATTCTAAACAGACACCAGTGAATATATAAAGATGTGATATAATTACAAACCTTAACATGAATCTTTTACTGATGAAGGCATAGTGTGTTCAACCCCGGGGATACATTATATAAATGTGAGGAAATTTATGCTAGCTTTTGCAGGAAGGAAAGCATTACGGGGAGTCCCTCTAGATGAGGAAGTATTCTTATATGGAGTACACGCTTTACTATCATGGTTACCTAAATTAACAGGTAAAATAACAAGGCAGCCAGAACATTTTTGTTCAGGCCAGAAATCTCCATGAATGAAAAGGAAGGGCAAGTTATGAAGCAGCAGTGGTAAGAGAAGAAAGGGTGATGCCTCATGGGACAGATGATGAGGGAAGGGGATGGAGAACAGTGATAGCACTCAATTAAAGATATTGGGCCTCAGTACACGGCAGGTGGTAAGGGTTTACCGGTACCGGTAAGGGCACCGGTACCTTTAAACCCTTACCACCTTACTACGAGGTCCCTTTGCGGTCCCAACCTTAACGGCTGATGTAGACCAGCCGTTAAAGTTGGGACCCGCAAAGGGACCTTGCTGCTAATTACGGTACCACAATTTGCGGTACCGTAATTAGCTCCTTCCCCATTCCCATTGAGCCCTATGGGGCAAAAATGGGAATGGGGAAGGGCCATGGAGAAACCTTGGAATGGGGTGGTAATTCCCCTTTCCTCCATGGTGGTACCGGTATGGTACCGGCGGCAACCATGGTGCTAACAGCACCATGGTTTACCGCATTCCATGTAATAAGGCCCATAGACTGACAGACCTGAAAGATGAGGAACTGTTTAGGGATGACTATTCAGATGACAAATTAGTATTCTTTAAAAGTGTCACTTATTGGATTAAATTTGAGAGTATAGAGGCACCACAGAGAATGGTGTTGGTAAAAATGAAGCCGTCATTTTTTCAGGAGGATATGGAAAAAGTGCCAAAATATTGGTCTGCTGTCATATGTTCTGCCTTATACCATGTGATTAGAAGTAGCTCAGGGTGTGTCTCACAGAAAAGAGAGCACCAATGAGGGACTAACATGCACATTATCTATATGTAGAAATGATCCCCTAAACCAATCCCATCCCTTGATAGGTTCTTGAAGTTTGCCACGTGGGATGATGTCATAGCTGGCGCATCTCGCATTATATAAACTACGCATGATTGAAAAAACAGTGTTATCCTGCATGAGTCGAGTTGATGATTGTATATTTGCCCTGCTTTACTTCTTGAGATTAAAGCAGTATTTTACCATCTCATTTGAGTATGTCCGGTTATTGGGTGCAAAACATTTATTTGGTAATTCCATCTAGTACAACAAATGCTTCAAGGTGCTAAAGCACACTATTGTACGATGTGAAGCTAAGAGAAGATCTTATAGTACTGCGTTGATATCTATATATATATATATACATATATATATATATGTGTGAAAATATGTTGCATTTTTATGTTTGGGTTAGGATTATGTTTGGAATGTAATTTTATATGGTTGGAACATAAAAAAGGGGGGATATTCGAGGGTGGTGTACAATATTATGAATCAACTCTAATACACCAATAAATGGGAATTTGAGGACATGGAAGAAAAATGTGAATATATTGACAAATGCAAAGCTATATGTGGCATATGCTAGAATATCAAAACGATTTAGAAGGCAGACCAAAAGCAGGTATAGAAGATAAGGTTTGGACATGATAGAGGAAATGAACCACCCCGAGATGAGTAACAGTTGGTATGCAAACATGATCTCGGTGGGGAAACAGTGGGTAAATGGGAGTTGTTATATTTGCTCCTTAATACCACACTCGTTGGGAGCCCTCAAGGTGTTAATACCATAAGAGGTTCGGCTTTTAGATGTTCAATGTCTTGGTTGCGAAGCACGTTCCAGGAACACAGCATACACCTTGTGATGATGGATTCAGATGAACAGTAAGCTTCCCGGAATGCCAAAAGCCTACAGTGCTTACAAAGACCACACATACAGCTAAAAGGAGTGAGGTTTGTTGCCAACCAGTGGGAAGAGACTGTGATAAGCTGCATGGCAGGGGGATGTATTGGACACAGAAAATAAGTGATTCAGAGGGTAAATTAAGCATGTCAAGAGTACTGTGGGACACATGCGGCAAAGCTAATATGGATTGAAGCAAAGGAGATACCATTGAAGGTGCAAAAACTAGAAGAATACAAAATGTGCTTCTATAATGCGGGCAATGTCTCTGTGGATACCAATGATAAGTGCAATGTGAAAATAAACATTCCAGACCTCAAGAAAGGAACAGCAACAGTAATGGATATATACTAGGTCTGTGGCCAGCAGGTGTTTCTGCACCTCCCACAATCATGGAGGGGCATAAGCTCGCTGATCATGCTGCACTCAGCTCTTCTTGTGGTTCCTGAAGCACACCTAACCATGAGACCAGGCAGCTTGGTTATCCCCACGCAACCCCCAGGGATACCGCCTCTGCATCACCACTATACACCCTGTTTTTTGGATTTTGCCCGGAAAAAAGCAAAACATACTGCAGAAAAAAGGTCTAACTATCTGTGAATTGCTTAAGAAATACCAGATCAATATAGACTGTACAATAAAGAAGAGACATGTTTTCCTCCTCTGTGCCAGGGATAAAAGCAGCGGCCAATGGCAAGTGGCTGCAAATAGTTAGGTGGGTGCTGATACAATTGGTGAATGATACTGAACAAGGATTTAATGCAATCAAAGTTGAACTGGGAGCCACCCGGTTAATAACGTTGCAGAACCGGTATGTGCTTGATTTGCTTACTGACATGGAAGGGGGCATTTATAAAACAATAGGATAATCCTGGTGTGCACACAACCCCGAAACTATGCCACAAATGGGTCTCTCACACAGATAATAGAGGCAGTGCATACCCTCGGAGAACATATGCAAACGGAAGCAGGGATTCACCAGAGTTATTGGTTCGATGATCTCTTCTCATGGTCACCGTTGTGGATGGGAGAACTCGTGAAAATACTGCAGTCGGTGGTGGTGTTTGTGCTAGTGATCTTCTGCACTTGCCAGTTGGGACTTCGATGCTGTGCTAAAGGGATCCCTAATAGTGAGATGATGGTGTCAATGTGGTAAGCAGTGCACCTCGTGGTGCAAAAGACAGGCAAGTACAAACAGATGACCCAAATATGCCTGCATGGTGAGAATAGAGCAAATAATTTACCCCCTGAAACAGTTACTACAGCCCCACCAGATCCTGAAAATGATGAGGAGCATTGGGTTGATTTAGAAGGAGATGGGGGGCTGTATATATCTTATTTTCACCCTTGAGTAGTACACCCAAATGGGAGAAGGTTTGCGCTCGGTATGTTGAGTGTGGGTACCCAAGAAAGGCACATGGAGGTCTGAGGAGGTTTAGAAGATGGCAAGGGGGTTTTGTTAATATAGAATTAACGAAAGGGGGGAATGTTGAGGCGCAGGGATGGAAGTCGCTGGTCCCTCAGCGATTCAAGGAGATTTTAGAAAGATATGTTGTTGGGAAATGGAAGGCCCCCTGTAGAAGCTGGATTGTATAAAAATATAGTGATTTTTTGTATTAATGTCACGTTGGTAGTAAAACTCCATTTTAAAAGTTAGACGCCATTTTGAAATTGAGGCCTAGTGCCACGGCTACGCCAGTATGCTTAACTCTGTTCCACGGGTTAGCAGGGTTTATGTATGTTTATTGTTTGCAGCCCTGGCAGCCCTGCAGAAGGTTAATTCAATAGAATACAAAAAAGGTAGCAGGCGCCCCTCTCTTGAAAGAAGCCGGCATGATAACCTGTTCAGTGGTCATCAGTGAGGTGGTTCACCTCACTGATGATGCCCAACAAGGCTGAAACACGTGTATGGGGTTGCTGTTAGTACTTTTGTTCAGAGAGGAATTGCCATAGCATTTTGGTGCTGGACTGCCCATGTGGGAGGGACAAAGACTGATATGCAAATGAATATATTTCCCATCTGTGAAAGGTACAGTGACAAAAAGCAGATGGCTGCAAATTCTCAATGTGGTTAACAACCACTGAACAGGTTATCATGCCTTGTTCTTCCGAGAGAGGGGCGCCTGCTACCTTTGTTTAATTCAATAGAAGACACACAGTTCTCCATTGTCTCTTATCATTAGTGCATGTAACCCAGAAGGAATGTTCCCTGTAGTCTGTCTTTGAAGAGCAATCCTGCGAGAGGGAGGGTGAGGGCTCCAGGCCTTCGCCAGTCCAGATTTCTAAGTTATAGCAGCCACGGACTCCCGAGTTCAGGACACAAGAATTTGAGTGCACTCACCAGCCCAGGACCCCTGGTCATAAAACTATACAATGGCCACTCGATCAGGAAGTTCAGAGAGCGGTGACAGGTTTCCCCCACTGTTGCCTCATGTGATTTGTGCTGCAAGGATCCAGGTGAGAAGATAAAACATTTAAGCAGCGGGTGGGAAAGTTGTGGAGGTACCAACATGTCTGCGATTGGAGCAGGGGTTCACGTAGTTCTGAAAAAGTTATCATGACATCGAAAGTATCCACCTCGCTCATCTCCTTGGTACCAGGTACACTGTAGTGCTATGAAAATAATGAATTGTATAACTAACTTGCCTTTGTACCCAATGAAGGAAGAAAAATATCGCCACATGGAAGAAGATGGACAGAAGATGCTGGGTCCAGTCACCTGGCATCCCGTATGGAGCAGGCTATATGTGTATAGGGTGACACCAACCAGCTACCTGGATTTGTAACCTATGTGATTTATATCACCCGCGACGCTGTGTACCTTTATAACTTGCTGTTTATGTTGTTTTTGACAGAACTTTTCTGTGGCATCAGAGTTCTTTGCTGGCACGTACTTGTATTTTGTGAGATTAAACCTTGTTCTCCTTGCAAGAGGTGTGCTGGACACTTTTCCCTAAAACCAATCATAAGACTATTTACAAAGCAAACAAATTCCCTAAACAATGGATAATAGTATTCCATTTCTCAATCTCTGAAGGATGAAGATCCAAGTGAATACTGTTGGGATTTAAACATGTGACTGTAGGTTTTACACATATGTCAGAGGCAAGTGTTTAACGTGCTGAGACATGTTACTAGGCCATTGCATGTGAAAATGCACCATTTGCAGGCTTCCAAAAATTATTCCTTGGGGCAGAATCCCCAAGCATCTCTAAAGGTTTCTTTAAATCTTATCCATTTATGATTGATGTAACTGGCAAATGGTGTTTTCCTCAAAATGTTGTAGATGCAAACACTTGCAAACTACATTCCTATTGGCCACACATTTTCTCAATAAATCTATTTGCATAACACATTTCTGCATTCTTTCTCCAGTGCAGTAAAATGTTCTTTGAAGCTTCTTAAACAATGTTGACCATTCAATGTGTGTTTAGGTGCACCATTCATCACCATTTTGAAAAACATTTTTTAATTGGGTTCTTTTAAAAAAAACATTTCAAATATAACAATAGAAAACATTGACTTTATTCAATTTGAATTTCTATCACATAAAAACAAGTCAAGTATAGAAAAATATCCTAAAATGAATTACAGTGCATTTCAATATACAATGATACACTAACAAACCTATCAGTTTATAACCTTGTACAAAGATTTGATGAAACATGGCCTAGACGTCCTATCCACTTCCCTGCTATTTATCATAAATCAATCAAATCATGTGATTGTAAAAATAGTAAAACAGTAATAGTGAGGGTAATAAAAGAAGCAGAGAACACACATTGCCACATTAATTCACTATCAAGGATTTGTAATTCATTTATATATTTGACAAAATATGTTTGCCGATCACATGATAGTGCTTGACAGGCCACATATAGGATTGAGTGTTTCAATTGTATGACCTTCATTACAAAAACAACATATATCTAAGCTGTGCAGCAGTCTCACAACAGGGATAACAAAATATGCATGACAACTAAACCTTGGAAAAAAAGTGTAATCGCCAGAGCATGATACCAAAGGCTGCAAAGTGCAGATATACTTGTCTCCATAGACTACCTTTCAAATAATCCATCTTGTCCTAATCATAGCACAAGACCGCCTCCAAACCATACATTATTTGAGGTATCACCCTCGTACTTTACTTCTCAAAATGAAATGAGTGCAGTTTTGTTTATATAATTGAACAATGGTTTGCCAGGTATAAAAATTGATTGGTGACCTCATTTTATCAATAACCCGCCTGCTTCTCCGAGGATGACATTCTCATACTTGATTCGTATTTATAATGAGGGCATTTATCAATGTAAAGTCATTTAGAGCAGAAAATAGCCTTCGAAATCTGACTTGCATTTGGTCAAGAAGAAAAACGTTATCAGTGTATGCACTCTAAAAAGAACATTGGTTATTAAGTTGGGGAGGTGCAAAAGCAGACGATTCTAAATGATCTCCTAAGTCAGACAGATACATATTGAAAATGCGAGGCACTAAGATGCACCCATGCCTAAGTCCAAAATTGGTGGAAATACTCTGGGACAGTTCTCCCTCTTGAACCAAAAGCACTCTGATAGAGGCACCTATGTGCAGATAGATCAGAATACATAACGTGCCAGGGTCTAGGTCCCATTTGGCCAATTTTCACCAAAATGTGCTACGATTAACCAAATCAGATGCCAAACTAACATCAACAAAACCCCAAAAAACTGGGCTCAAATTACTTTCACAAGTTTTAAATAAAAGCAGGTGTAATAAAGCCCTTTGAGGCTAGTACTTGTTTTTATCCTGAAGCAAGTCTGACATTTAGTTATCTGTTCCACACTTAAGGGCCCATTCCACTTCCTTAATAAAGTACACGCAAATATCTTGCTATTGACGTTTAGGAGAGTAATGGGCCTATAGTTTGTTGGGTCAGAGCAGTTTCCCATTTTTATAAATGGGTACCACTATTAACATGTTCCAAGAATCTGGAGTTAATTTTTACTGAATGATAGTTATAAATAATGTATACAATATATAAGGCCACAATTCTGGTGCTTCCTTGATTATTTGATTTTATAATCCGTTCATACCTGGAGCCCTTGAATTACAAGCACTGTTAATAGTAAACAAAACCTCATCTTCATCAAAGTTAATCTCCCAGTCCGCCGGAGTAACACAAATATCACATCCGGGGAGAGTTATCTGCTTTTTATAAAGAGATGCAAAATGGCCCAGCCACGTGAATTCTAGAATGGGATTTATTTGCAGAGTTTCTCTAGGGTATTCTGTGCCATTACTTAGGGACCGAAATTGCCCTTCTGCTTTTACGGAAAGTGTTTTTAACATTACTTTGACATCCTGCTGGAGCATAAGATGTTTACACTGCTTAAGGCAATATTTTTAGGATTGTCTCTCGCATTTAATAGTTTCAAATTTTACAGCTGTTGTTCCAGCTCCATTCTTGATTAACAAAATCTTTTTCCTCAAATCCCTTGTTTTAATTTGTAACTGAGGATCATATGCATGTACATGTGTCGTCTTCTTAACCATACCTTTGTTTTGAAAAAGTATTAACAACATTTCAAAGTTCAGAAGTTCAATGTTATATACTCATTTATAAAGAACGATGGTGGATGCTACGTTGAGGGCCTTGTTAAGATCTATTATGCTAGTATTGTACCATGTGCCTTATATGGTCTTGAGATTCTCCTTAATAGAGAGTCTTCATTGATCAAGACGCTGGAAAGTAAATGTTGCCGGCATGCCTTGAGCAGCTCTCCTTCTACCCCTGTGGAAGCAATTAATATTGAATTAGGATTGTTCTCAATGCAATCTCGTTTAAAATTGCACCGAAGCATACACTACCAACAAATACTTGAACGCACGAACAAAAAGATACAGATTAATCACCATACATTGAATATGACTTAATCTTATCAAATTAACCTTCTACGGTGATGAGGGATGGTTAGAAGATATGCAACAATTTCATGAAGAGATTCAAAGCAAATGTCTCTATTAATGCTGGGCTTGATGTTAAAAAACCTAAATCTAGCGGATGAATGGGATAGAATAAGTAACATTGAATACCTTTCAAATAAATCCACCTTTCTCATGTAACTCAGGGATTTATCATTAGAAGAAATTTTATTTGTAAGGTTAGGAATTCCAAAGTACGACGATTCATAATGAGACTACTGTTTAATCAATTACTGACCTACAAGCATAGAGGAGCTTGGTTAAAGATCCCTCATGCCATCAGAATTTGTCGCATCTGTACGTCCCATATTGAGACTAATGGTCATTTACTTATACCATGTCTGGAATTCGATTCTTACTATGAGAAAGGATATAAAGATTAAGTATTGGATGATAGCTTCATTAAGAGTGATCCATTCTGGTCATACATTTTCTCTGGGGAGAATACTAAATTAAACTATGCTACTTATTATATATGGCAGATTATCTTCAAATATGTTTTAAAAATTGAACATTGGTTTTAAATTATCTGGCCTGTAATACATTTTTTTAGTAAAAATAGTTAATTCTGAAAAGCTTGACTTGTACATTACATAATTGTTACTTAAATATTTAAAGGTTTTTAAGTATATTGTATGCATTATACATTTTTTAAATGTAAGATGAAATTTATTTAATGTTCATATCCTTTTATTACATAACATCTTTAATGTATATCAGTACCCGGCAAGGGGGGGGGGCAGCCTTTCAGCCAATGAGAAGGCCCGGAACGGGGGGGCAGATGTTAATCCTGCCCGCCTATTGCCTTGTAACTATGGGCCTGAGGCATTAACTGAAGTGGTAATGCCCCCACCCCTGCTCGGGGTTTATTGCTTAATTCATGTATTCTAGATTAGTGTTATAGGTTAATGGTATTTTACCAATAAACCTAAATTAAAAAAATATGTTATAATATTTAGGGTATAAGCCAGTTTCTTTCCTTTCTATCAAACCTAGCAGTCGAATCTGCGATTAACATGGTGAAAGACGCAATCTTATTTCAACTCCATTTAATTCTATTGCCCGCCATATTGAGGCATAGATGAATGGGGTTTTTCCCTCGGTTTGCTCCAAGGGCATAAGAAGGAAGCACACAACATACTGTGGAAGCACACACCATACTGTGATCACTATGAGAGGCGGTTACCATGGAAACATTTTAGCATTTTGCAAATCACTTCAAACTCGTAAAAATATAATCAATGCAACTGGAAGAAGCGTCCCTGTACAAAGTATCACAACATGGTAGGTACCCTTCACATTGCCACTGAGTATACATAATTCCCATGCTTTGCAAAATGCAGACCAAGTATAACCATCCGAATTAGAACATACAGAGCCTAAGTATACACCATCTAAATTCTCTGGTGCATAGTTACAACATTCAGAGTTTAAATCCCTAGCAAGTAAAATGTATGAGAATTGTAGCTATTTCCCCCAGGAATAATGCTAAATGACTCTGCTGGATTCCAGTCCACATTAATAATTCAAATATGGTAGGCTTTCAATATCTCTGTAAAGTAGAAATCTGTGTCTAGAACGGTGAGCCAAGTTTCCCAAAGATGGATTACAGAATTATTTTTCAGGACAACACAGAGGATTGAATTTGCTAAAGGATTGTGGTGGACTCTGTAATTCAAAGAAGTAATCTTTACGTGGGCTTTTCTTAGGGAGAAAAAGATCGTCCTAAGGCTCCCAGTAACCAAGACCAGTCCTGAAAATGATTCAAAGGAGTAATATTCGTTTTTTACAGTTCTGCTGTTTCTGTAGTTCTGCAACTACATTGTTCCCACAAGCGATGGTCAATTCTTCAAGGGGACGAGCAGAGTGGAAACGTCCAGGGATTGGAATTATACGTAATTTCGTGCCGCAAGAAGCTATATCGTATCCCATTACTCTACATTTTTTTTGGCCTCTCACAGTACCATCTCTTTAATGATTCTTGAGGAGATATCCAAGGCCACAAAACCAAGGCGTGTTTCGACCAGAAATTCTAATACCGCAACATCTTTACAAGTCAAGAGTCTGCGTTTAGTAATCTCATTGAAGAGTGCTAGTACGCTTCACCTGTTAAGCAAAGGTCCATGGCTTTCAGGAAATATGAATTTGAGGAGCAGCATATTGGGTATTTTGCCAAGTACATTGCTATACCTCCGACGCCAGCGTCAGTTTGACTCGCCATGGGCTACTTTTGAGACAGAAGGGCTTCCTCTTGTGTCCTTTACAAAACTGTGTGCAACAGCAAAGCAGGCGAAACCGCCTTTACTCTTTACTGCATTCCTTTTGTAAAATATGTAAATGCCGCCTGCAAATAACGCTTTGTAGACAGCATTTACAATGGATTCCTAGGGAGTACACCAGCTTTAGCAGGTCCAAAAAACAGGTGGATTCAATTGGGATCCATCCCTTTTATGCTTGCATGAAAATGTCATGCAGCCATAAAAGCAGGTGCCCTTTGAAGTAGGAAAAAGAATATGCGGCAGAAATTTTAATTCCATTTTGTGGCTCTTCTCCAACCTAAAAATCAGCAAAATGTGCCTTACTTGTACACCTTATGGTTGCACTCCACGGCTTGTAAAATGGCCCCCACTGTGGGTTTGCAGTGAGAGTGGGAATGAGCATCCTGAAATGTACTTCCCCTTCTGTCTCCCATGCAGACTGCAAAACAGATCAGTGCAACCACTTACATCTAAGTTTAACACCTTCCTTTTACGCTCCATGTGACTCGAACATGAAAGTCCTGAAGAGTGAAAAAATGAGAGAAACCGTGCACAGAGGAAACTCTGAGGGTGAGAGAAGAGAGGAAACTCTGAGGGTGAGAGAAGAGAGGAAACTCTGAGGGTGAGCGGGGGCTGCTTGATCCCCTAGAAATGAGAATTAGAGCTGTCACTGCTTCTGCACTTGAGGTGTCTGCTATGCTCTGCAGGTATTGGGATGAGCACACTCAGATCTGCCTAGAGCACTTACCGGCATTCCAGTATTGAGGCAGGCTCACAGATTTGCCACTGTGGCTCAGTACTGCCTTCAGCACCCTAGGCCTAGAACCCATGCGTAGCCCTGCTGATGCACCTCTCTTGCTATGCCAGTAATCAGGCCTGTACACAGCTCTGCAAAACCACCAGCAATTCTTTTACTCTGGTACTGAACCCTCACAGCTCTGCCAATTCACCTCAGTCCTCTGCTGAAGCACCCACACTGCTGTAACCCTCGGTCCAAATGGGGCCCTTTTTGGTAGGGAGTTATGAATAAATAGATTTTAAAAAAAAATACCAAGACATAAGCAGTTTAACAGTTTCCTTATTAAATGTAAATGTGTACATAGTTGACTGTGCTGACTTACCTGACTATACCAAGTTCCCCGCCATGGGGGACACGTGGAACACTAACATTGTGGACAATATGCAGGTCTCCTCTGCCAATAATAATGGGCTTACCTGTGCAAGATTCTGTAAGGGCACACAATTCTAAATTTACCCCGGGCCAGTGCCATAAAACCAGGGGCTACACTACATCACTCCAAACTCAATTCAAGTGCTGAAAAACAGCGCTTTACAATGCACCTCCATTTTGACCAGCAGAATGCCCTTACTTCTAATATGGAGCCCCATGTAGATTACTATTGCATTTATGATTTCCAAAGCGATCTGTTTACAGCATTTACAGATGCTTTCTTAAAACTCCCATCAGCCCACAAGGTAAAAGCATGTGTGGGGTCATTGTGTAAGTGTAATTTAAGACTTCCGAAATTGATGTGTATGATGAATAGCTGGGATAAGTGCAATCATGATTTTCTCCCCAGTTCTATTGCCAAACCTCCCATTAAAGTGCAGTCCGTTTTGCTTAGACTGTAAGACTCTCTCCCTCTGAAATCCTAAAAACAATTGCCTCTCTGAAACCTACTTCCTACTCTGATGATATCATCAGGGCCTCAATCATTAAACAACAGATGGACCCGGCGTTCAAGACACTTCTCAGAATCCCTCACAAAAGGCTAATTCCCAAACACCCTCATAACTGGTCTCAAACTACCTCGTTTGAAAAAAACAACCCTAAACCCAGATTACCTGGACAACAACTGGACAATTACAAACCTCTCATTTATAAGCAGAATCTTGCAAACAATAGTTGCTAAACAGCTACTGGCCAGAATCAAACTGCACCTCCTAAATGACTATCAGTTGGAATTCCACCTCAACTGTAGCATTGAGACAGCCTCTATCCAAATGGTTGATGATGCCCTCCAAATCATGGATAAGGGCGACTCATACCTCCTTGCCCTCCATAACCTGTCAGCTGCATTTGACACCATCGACCACTGCATCCTCCTCTCTCTCCTCGCAGACAGGATTGGACTCTCTGGTACTGTCCTGAATGGGTTTACCTCTTTCCTCTCTGGCAGGCACCAGTTCGTAAAGATGAACACATTGCATTCTAACCAACCCCCAGTCTCCTGTGTAGACCCCTAAGGCTCTATCCTCTCTTCGATCCTTCTTAACCTTTACATGCAGCCTATGGGCCCACTCCTCAAAGGACCCAATACAGTCATCCACCAACATGTAGATGATACTCAGTTGTACATGAGACCAAAAAGCCCACATGACATCAGTCATTTTCGCGATTACCTAGCCATCATTAATCCTGGATGTCAACTGTGTATCTCAAACTCAACCCATCCAAGACTGAATTCATCCTCGTCAGTTCTTCCACTAAACAACAACTGATCGGGAGCTCTCACATTCAGCTAAATCCTCACATTTCGCCATTGAAAGCAGCCTGGCTTCCCAGAAACAGCTACCCAAAAATGCCCAAATCTCCACTCTTCACAGAATCAACCCTTCATCCCTCTGCAGGACTTCAGGACTGTAGGGCAGGCACTGGTGGTCTCACACATTGATGGTGGAAATGCCCTCCTGTATAGGTATGCCAGAGAGGACCAAGGTTCACACTAAACGCTCACCGTTCAGGTATCCAGGGCCCAACAAACCCTCCCTCAGCATACAGAGGGTCAGCCAAGGGCAAATTAGGACTGTCCTTTGTTTTCCATAACAGACAGGTATCATACAGGAAAGATGTTTCCGGCAATCACAGCTTCCAGCAATCACAGCTCCTGAGCCTGTATCAGGAGTTTTTGTGCCATTCTGACATCACAAATCAGGACTCTTCACAAAAAAACCAAAGAGCCCGCCAGATTGGGTGATTGGAGTGGTATCACCTTTGGCTGACACCTATAGAAGTTATTCTACTGGCTTTTGCATTTCAGGTGGCTTTCCTGACCCTTTCCCAGAAACTATATATTACATTGTTGCAGGATCACAAGATTAACATTGGCCCTTGCCCTCTGCCATCCACCGCTGGTTTTGTGTTCCCTGATTGGCTGGAGCTGATCTCCCCAGGTCTGGGACCCAACTTTGTTCTCAGTGCTCAGTGCACCTTCTCAAGCTGATGAGAAAGACTATGGGCCTCATTATAAGTTTGGCGGTCTGGAAACAAGGGCTCTCCGGCACCCTTGTTTCCAGACCGGCAAACTATGTGTCTGCTTGCTGTGGCTGCTGTGCCCGACAGGTTTGACCCTACCGGGCGCTCCGGCCATGGTAGGCCGAACATTCATGAAAGCACTAGCACCAATGTTCCCTCTAAGCTGTGCGCATGTGTGCTTGCCCAGCTTCCTTCTGGGTGCCGCTCAGAAGATTATTAGCAGCGCACACAGACAATTCTCACCTATTCAAAAAGATTTAATAAGGCACAAGCCACAGTAATTACCTGAAATGTTATTTCTCTCAAAATGAACTAGTCTTGATATTCTGCCCATTTGCATTGCACTACTATGCAAGGGTGAATGTAAAAACACCTAAAATCCCTAACAGCAACATGCACAGACAACAGGTTAAAAACTAATATGAAAAACTAGCTGCATGAGCAGAAGAATTTAACCAAGATATGCCTACACACATTAACCAAATAATGTTCCCTCCCCACCCATGACTCCTAAACCTGACACTACCTAACTCTACCACACTTTTACCTCATGACCCTAACTTATGCCTCAAAACACATTAAGATACTACCGGACAACCTTGACTCTTCCTATCTTGGCTCTGTGAAAGGTTAACAGACGTGTACCTACATCCACTAGTTTTATGTTTGTTGTAACATGAATAACATTCACGTGCCAGGATTTCTGTTACTCATTGTGCCTTACCAAAAGCGTCACCCACACTATATCAGCAGGCTTCTTGGATGTGTAACCTTATCCCATACTTACCCTTCTTTGTACATATGTCCCGCAAGTGCTTTGATGCGGCCCCCTTTCAAATGAACACACAACTCAAATATTAATTGCCCTCTAAAGATTTTGAGAAGACAAATGTGAGCTTGGCATCTCCTACTTTAGGATTACTAACATTACCCTGTAAGTGGAGAGCAACATTGCAATATCATTTACTTAGCCTAGAAGGGATAATGGGTATGGACTATGTCTGGGATTACTCGTCCACAGTATCAGGGCACCAGATATTCAGACAGGAGAATGATGCTTTACACACAAACTGCATCATTGACAATTGTTCAGAGTTCCTTTGAGCATAGACCTTCACACATTCATGGTAACTCGCTTCTATACAAACATGGTTTCACTGAGCACTTGTGTAATCCTACACAATGATATAAGGGTGGGGTGTGTTGAAAACAATCGTGTATGCACTGCAAAAGAATTGTGTACATGCAGAGTTATGATATTCTTAAAATGCACTTCATATGTTGATGCAATAAATATGCCTTGCTTGCAAAGTATTGTGGGTCTGCAAATATTCCAGTGAATGTTTACTGCTACATTCCCTCACTTTTCACAGTGCTCTATCAACCAGTATTGGAGGGTAGCACAGGGGCCGGGGAAGGGTATGAGTGGAAGAACACAGGTCATCACTCCTTGCGGGTGATGAAAAAAGCAGCACATTTCAAGAACCAAGTCAGACGTTTCGGCAGTACACTTAAGAAAATGTGTTGCTTGTTTGCTAAAGGATAGGAAATCCTAGTACCCACCTAGGCAACAGCACCTCCTTTTTCTTTCTATGCTCAGCTACTGAGGGCTTTTCAATGTAACCATGTGTTCTGTGTGTATAGTCTCTAGTATCTCCCTGCATCTTATTTAACTGATCACAAAGAATTACAGAAGAGGGATCCATAGTTACAGAAGAGACACTGAGTTGTATCTCTGATCAATTGATGCTACTAACTTAAACGGCATATATATGTGATTTTCTTTAACAGGGCTCCATAATAAACCTCAGTAAGGTGCTTGTTTAATTTTCTCTAGGCTGTGGTGTGGAAGGGTGGGCAAAACTATACACTTTATTATGTGCCCTGTCATTTGACTTCCTATGTCAGGGGTACAAGCAGGGTTCTAATCAGATTTTGCTCCCTAATTGGCATCAAATGATTTTTATGGGAGTAAAAAAAGTAATTAGCTTTGCCAATAGGGATACTTTCTGCTTATTAAAAGATGTTCTTTTCCCCTTACAATTCCTCTTGAGTTCAGGTATTGATATTATTAGAGTTCCTTCCTATGCCACTGCTCTACTGGTCACTAATTGGAAAACATATCACTGGAGCTTTGTGGGTTCAACCAATGTGTTCATTGTTTCTCGTTTTTGTTAGGCACAGGTGCATACGTCTCTTAGCTGTAATACTGGTTTTATCACTACCCTTTGGGAGGATGTAATGTCGATAGTAAGCAGAGGCACAGGAATCTTTTATCATCCTATTCTGAGGTGCAGAGATTCTGATGCAATTATCATCCTTGCACACATTTTTAGAAGCATGTTCTCCTGCCACTTGAATTACTTCATTAAAGTGGCACTTGAACTCCTATCAGCATGTTTTTTGACACATTGATTTTAATTGCCATTAATCCATCAGCAAATGTATTCTGTCTGAATTAATTGACAGCCACATCAATAATGACAAGAGATATGTGTGTTTTGTAATACACATGAGTGTTTTTCCAGTGGCATAAAACATACAGGTTCTCATTACGAGTTGGGCGGTATCCCAGCGGTAAATCCACTGGAATACTGTCCAAATGAATTACCGTTATCGCCACTTGGTCTGGTGGAATTTCTGCCGGATTACAGTTGGTAGTGGCAGTGTAATTCCCCATTCACATTGAGTCCATTGCACGCAATGGGGCTTTTTTGGCGGAATTACTGCAGCAGAATTTCTACTGCGATAATTCTGCTGATTGTGCCAATTTTTCGGAAGTGAGTTGGAGGATTTACCTGGAGGCAAATCCTCCACTCCAGGACCTGAAATTGTAATTTGGCATAGTGGTAAAGTTGGCGGTAACTGCTTACCACCAACTTTACTACTTACCGCCAAACTCGTAATGAGGCAGACATTTTTCTCTGCACAGAAGTATGTGACAGATGTTGACGTCTTGGACTGGCTAATGAGTTTTCTGTATAATCACATGACATATTTTCTTTTAGCCTATGTGTTAGGAAAAAGTGTTGTAAAATTTGTAAAGAATTGTGGCTGGGAAGAGAAAATTCCTTTCCAAGCTCTCATTTGCAACGGTAGCTCACAAGTGACTTATCTTATTAGTCAGTTGTGCTCATGGAAAATAATGTGCGCACAACAGCCAACCAGTTCCACACATAGAGAAAAATAATTAGAGGGAACATTGACTAGCACCGTTAGCAACAGTTTACCGGTGCCTGACTTCCCGGGCCGCCAGACTCGTAATAGCCCGGTGGCACCAGGAAGTCAGGCACCGGTAATATATTACAAGAGCTGGTGGCAACACACCGGTAGCACTGGCAGGGTTACCGCCAGAATCGTAATGAGGCACTATGTGTCCCCAGTTTTGCCATCAGTATAACCACTTTGCCTTTGAGTGTGCCTGTAGAGTTACAACATTGTAGAATAATACATGTGTCACTTTGTGTCTGCGTCACTGAGAACTGCTCCTCTTCTCACTGAGGGTGAATGACCATTGTTTGGCAGGCCGTACCACGTGGGTGAAGACTGCAAAATTGAGCTTTCTGCTCTGCAATTAGGGAGGATTTATTCTGCTTTTTGCAGGTGGCTCCTTATCTCTAAGGCTTATGAATGTTCTGCTCATCCCTGACCTTGGCTGCAAGCCCTGGCTTGGTGCTTCTTGCAGCCTGATTCTGCCTTGCTTTGTTTTTTATTCTGAGGCCTGTGGCTTCATGTAACGCTACTATAGTTATGCTATAATTGCTATATGTCTTTATTGTGCTATTCTTCTTATAGGTTAGTAGTATCATGGTCCTTCCAGGTTCCTTATATGATCCTGTAGTTTCATATTATTAGTTGCAATAGCTGCTGCAATCTTGCTCTGCATCTCTTCTTTGCCCTGCGTTCTGCGTTCTACGTTTGGCTAATGAGAAAAATCAAAAAGTCCTTCGACAGTATGTATATATATCTGTCCTTCATCTACAGAACTGTGCAAGCATGTTCTACGTGTGAGCACGTGTATGTCCATGTAACTTCATGCTTGTATGTGAGTGTGAGTAATTAGCATGGTCATCGAAACTCTCTTTCACATAACTGCAGTCTCTTTCTGGGTTGCACCATACCCATTCTGCCCAGTATTTGTTGTTGTCAAAGGGATCATTGAATGTGATCATCTCAGTCGGCAACAATGGGCACTCCATTGTCTTTGTTCTCAGGTTATTTCTTTCGTCTACTATCTAGTCTTCTTCGTCATTTGTATTTATGTCTACTATCACTTTCATCCCTATTGTTTTTTTCTGTCATCTTACAAATTTGTATCACACATAATCCTACTCGTACTAGTATTAGTGCTAATAGTAATACCTTTAGTTTGTCTGCCATCCATGTTGGCATCCATGAGAATATATACGACAGCCAGCTTTGGTCTTTTCCTGTTCCTTTGGCTTCTTCCTCCATCTTCGCATGCATTTTCAACAATCCTGTCACTACTTCTGTCAGTGTCTCATTTGCTTCATCGTTTGCAGGCTCGAACGTGCAACAGGAACTCCTGATCTTGGCGCAATCTCCTCCCTCCATTGCTGTGAGGAGGTCTAGAACGTATCTGTTCTGGAGTGCCATCAACTGGACTGCTCGGAGCTCTTCTTTTATTGCATTGAAGCAATTTACAGTTGAGTTTATTGTCTACATCTGCTCCCACCTCGTAATCTGGAGCCATTTTGCATTTGTGTATGTCTATACAGCTGAAACTATTGACACAAAGAACATCTCTGTCCTACTGAACAATCTACGTTCAGGTGGTACATAAGCAAGTGATGCTTCTGATGCTGATGAGAAGTAGTTATCGCTTTTCACTCTACTCATTTCTTCTAATCGCTTCTTTCTTCTTGCATTGTCCATCTTAGGGAATTCTTCTGTTTTTATGTCCTTCTGTGGTACTACTAATGCTGGTGTATGGATGTGTACCAATGCACACACCTCTACCCAGTTGGGTGGCAGCTTCTCATCTGCCTTTGATCTGCACGCCCAATAATGATCCATTAATACTGCCGTCCCAACTTTCATTGCTGGATCCTTCTCTGTGTACTTGCACTTCTGGTTTTCTCCAACCTTTACTGCACCGTCATTCTGGAAACATAATGCTGGTATCTTCAGTGGTATTATGGGCATAGGTCCAACTTCATTTTCCACCCAGGTCAGTAACTTAGTGCTCGCATCCCATTCTTTAAAAAACTTGTCATGTTCCCTCTGTGCTGTGTTCACTGAAGCCTCTAGGGGTATGTGTGCTTTGCTACCTACTACTGCCTCCTATCCTTCAGATGTGTACACTTGGCCTTACACAAGCATCTGTGGTCTTTACCAACCTCCTAGTTCTCGTCCTATTTCCTTGTGTGCCTTCTTAGGGCATGGTAATCCTTTCAGTGTTATTGTTTTTGTCTCTCCTTTCAGTGGGCCATCAGTTATGTATTGTATAGCCTGGTCTAGTTGCCAGTAATTGTTCATCATGTCAAGTGTCTTTATATAATTATCTTCATAAGGAAATGTTGCCTTGGACATCCATCTCAATGTTGCTTCTACGGGTTGCTTCTACGGGTTGTAACCATGGGCAGGTACATAAGGCATTGTGCTCTTGCTGCTAGTATTTTGGTTGCTACAAACATTCTGGAGGCACTCATGGCATAGGGGATTATTGAGCAGACATTGCAGCTCTCCCCAGTGGTTTGTTTACCTACTTTGGTCATGTGCTTGTACCACGTTATTGGATACTCGAGCAGTATCAATGAGATAGAGTTCTACCCCCCCATGTCTGCATCTACACTGCATCTACCTATCTTTAGTATACGTACAGTGCTTACCTGTCCACCTGACATGGTTGGGGTTGTGTTAGTAGAGGATAAAGAAGTACTGCTAGCAACATAGGATACTCACTAAAAAATGAGGGCAAACATACTACATGAAAATAAGACACACAACACAATAATCAGTCTTTTAATAATGACTTCCATCACTTACACCTCTTGAATCCTTGTGCAGTTTGAAGATATCAGTTGGCTGCCAGAAATGCACAAAAATAAGCAATATTTAGTTCCTATTTTATTAATTCAAGCCCTGCGAACAAAATTATCTGCCATAGCAAGAAGGAATAGCTGTTCCCACACAACCTTTATTCTAAGATCTCATAGTAATGCAAGTACGGATGGATCTCCCCTTTCCAAGTGTGGGTATACTTGGGACAGGTCAGCTATGAAGACACAAAAGTACATGTTAGGATGGCATCTTCTTGTGATATTGGACCTCCTGACAAATTGGACAAATTGACCTTGGAAGGTTTTGGGATGGGGATCACAGGGAATCATGAAACAATGCAATACTAACTATGCAATAATAACAGTCGCACTTTCACGTTGAATGTGTGTGGAAAGAAAAATAGTGTGCCCTAACTCTGTTGCATGCGAGCGAGTAGCCATTGGATGTCCTCTGCTGGGCTGTGCTGATTCCAAGTTATTGTTGTGATCTTCTGTTTGTGGATCGTTGGCCCTTTTGATGTCAGTGTTCAGAGAGGCCACCATTTGTAAGGCTTCATATCCCCCAAGTATTGGTAAGTTTTCTTCTCCTCCAACTTGACCGCTCGCTCAGTCACTTTGTCAACAGTGTACGGACCAGTATACTGTGGTTTGACCCACTTTCCCGAAAAGATTCCTCTGTCACCTGGATACAGCAGTGGTTGTTTTAGTAAGTCCATGCTGGTTTTGGTGTGCCGTTCTCTTCTCCTGCTTCAGGCCTCTCCCGCTGGCTCTGCAGTTGACGAGAAATAAAAGAGGCATTAGCCATTAAGAAGCAGTATATTCGTACATTTCCTGACCCAATACATCAGATACTTTTTCAGCGTCTTTGATTGCCCTTGTGGGAGGAGCCAGGAGAAGTCGCATGTGCTGTCCTGTTACCACCTCATGTGGGGATAAATAGTGGTCGGACCCTGCTTTATTGTGCAATACGAATAACAATAATGGCAAACAATTCAGCCAACTCTTGTTGAGAGTCTTTTTAATTTTTGCAATGCTTTCCTTGAGCAAGCCATTGTGGCACTCACACACTACATTTGCTTGCAGGTGATTGGCACTAGAGAATTTATGTTGTATTCCTAATAAGGTTGTGATGTGTTAAAACATCTCATTGGCGAAGTGAGGGCCTTTGTCAGACTGCAGGACGTCAGACACGCCCAATTGTGGTAATATCTCCCGAACCGGGAATGCATCAGGATGGAAACAAAGACCGGCTTCAATCCAACAGGAAAAGGGACATACAACCACTATCACGTAGTGGTAACCTTGGCATACATGGATAATGTCAACATAGTCGACATGCAGGTGTTGGAATGGACCCACTGGGCGAGGTATGGTTCTTCTCACTACCCTCAATTTATGACTTGCTGTAAATTGTTTACACAATAGACAATTCGCCATGAATTCAGCCACGTGTTCCCCCAAGTTAGGACAGAACCATGTTTCTCCAATATGAGCAGCAAGCACCTCCTTCCCCATATGGGTAGGATGGTGTAATTGTGTCAGTGCAGTGTGCAATAATGAGAATGGCATTACCACTTTTCCTGTGTTATTTTGCCACCATAAGGTGTCTTTTGGAGACACTGTAAATCCTCTCTTTATCCATTACTCCTTTCTTCCCCGGGTGCAGCTCCCTGCAGCACCATAATCTGTGTCACTGGCATCCTTCCTTTATTATCATTGTCTGCGCATAATTACGCACTGGGGATGAATCATCAATTTCCAAAATGTCCTCAAAATAAGCGGCGCATTTTGCTTCTGCATCTGCTGCCTCTTTGCCCCTAGAGACAGGATCCTCCCCTCTCGTGTGTGCCTGGCATGTCGTCACAGCCATGCGCAGTGGGAGGTCTATTGCCACTATCAGTCTGCCCAATAAGAGTGCGTGTCGCACAAGTGACCCATCAGCAGTTCTGAAGCCCCTCCTCAGCCAACGTGACAGCCCAGAATGTACTATGGATGTCACGTAGGCTGAATCCGAATATATTGTAACTTCCTTTCCTCTGCTGTGCTCCAGTGCCAATATTAAAGCTACTAATTCTGCTGCTTGAGTTGAAAAATGTGACACAGACAAGCACTTGTCACCACCTTGTTCATCCCATTCTCCCTTAATCTCACTACTGCAGTTCCAGTATGTCTTTCCCCAGTTGTTTGGTCAATTGTTGACGGCCCATCAATATAAAGCACATCTCCCCCCTCAAGTGCTTTCTCCTGTACTTTTCTAGTGTCACTGAATTCCTCTATGTTTGCTGTGCAGTCATGCACATAGTCACCCTCCCTTAAGGGGTCGGTGATGAAAGTCGCCGGTTTGACAAGTCTGCATCTCACTATCTTGAGAACTGGGTTTGACAGTAACACCTCGTACCCTGAAGCTCTCCGTGTTGTCAATGTTCTTTTCGGTCTTTCCAGTATTGCAAAGAGAGCATGCTCCACATAAAGAGTGGCGGTGCAACCCATGGTAATACTCGCCGCTTTGCCGACTGCGAATGTGGCAGCAGCCAATGCCTGTTTGCATGCATAGTGTCCTCTCATTACTGGGTCTAATTTTCCACTGTAATATGCTGTAGGTTTGTGGCCCATGCTTGTCTTTTGTGTCAGTACTGAAGTCATGACCATTCCATCAGAGTGTGATAATAAGAAAAATTCACTTTGATAGTCTGGGATCCCTAACACTGGAGCTGTGCATGTTGCTTCTTTCAGCTCCTTGAATGGCCCAGTCATTTCTGGTGTCCATTATAATGTCCTCTCCCCTCTTTGTGCTTCCTTCAGTGCACTCAGTAAGGGCCTAATGTATGTGCAGTAGTCGAATACCCATGCCCTGCAGTAATTACATAATCCCAGAAACTGCTGCATCTGTCTATTGTTGTTGGTATGACTGTCTTGCATATTGCCTCTGCTCTTTCTGGTGTCACCCTTCACCTGCTGTGTGATATCAGCTGTCCAATATAAAACACCTCTTTCTGGTAATATTGTAATTTTCCTTTGTCTACCTTGTACCCTTTTTCTGGTAGTACTGTCAACCTATGTACTGAGTTGTTTCTACACTGTTCCTCTGTCTTGCTGCAAATCAATATGTCATCTACGTACTGTGTAACTATGCTCTATTTGGCGTACTCTCTTGAATATGGAAGGTGGTTCACAGTACCCTTGAGGATGTCTTGCATGTTTCCACTTCTTAATTCTATATAGAAATGAAGTTAAGTCATGTGAGTCTGGGTGTAATTGTATAGAGAAGAATGCATTCCTCATATCTATGATCGAGAAGTAGGCAGCTTGCGTGGGAATGCTAAGCAAAATTGTCGCTGGATTTGGAACTAAAGGAAACTCTGCATCTACAATATGGTTCATGTGTAAAATGCTATGACGTGCCGTCGCCTTTTAGGCAGAGTACACAGCCATGTGGCATAGTGATTCTGATGGCACTGGCCCTACTTCATTAGTGCTGCAATTGTCTCATATATACCCTCATCTGCCTCTCTCGATAGTGGATATTGCCTAGCTTGTGGTAAAATGGCTCCTGGCTTCAATTTGATTTTACTGTCCCTATTCCTTTCAGAAGCCCCACATCATAGGGAATTGTGGTCTATAAGATGCTGGGGACCTTTGCCAAGTCTTCCTTGAGTAATGTTGGCGGTGCTTTTAGCATCATCACCATTCTCTGTGGGACCTCTCTGTAATGTATACTTACCCAATATGTGATGCTCATTTCGAACACCATCTTATGATGTGATTGATTGTCTCTGAATAGTTCTTCATCTGTATCCGTAATCAACCTGTATGCTTCTGCCACAGCGATCACTGCTTGCCATGGTCGCCCTGTGTCATTTGTGCCATGCACTACAATCCAGTCATCCCCCACTATTAGTGCCTCTAATTTAATGGCACCACCATTCCTTCCTTCTCGTCTAATGGTCAATCTGTGCTGAACAGATACTCAGCTGGAAGGTGCCACATTTTTCCCTTAATCCCTGGGAACCATGCTATAATTATTTCAGTCCAATATTGAAACAGCTCCTCATCTACTGACACCCCCCCTCTGTGACTCACATTTAGAAGGTGTATCCCTGGTGTGGAACACACTATCCCTTTGTCCGTGAATGAGATGGTCATGTTAATTTTGCTCATGATGTCCATCCCCAGTATGTTTACAGGTGTCTGTCGAGAACACATTAGGTGTAAAGATAAGTCGTGTTCCCCTATAGAAAGTGCAATATAGTCTGTAAAAGGAACCCATTCCATCACTCCAGATAACCCTTGATCATTCATAGCATCGCCTGACATACTATACTTCTCCTCCTGGATGCAGGATCTAGTCACCCATGTGTCTACAAGAAAGGAAAAAGTTTTGTCACCTATCGTCACCCCTAGGTGTGCTTCCTCCGCCAGGTTGGGTGTAATCGATAGTATGGAACAGATCAAGTCCATCTGTGGTCTGTCCTATTAAGGGTATAATGACATTCCATTTCCTACAAATGGGTTACCCCCCACCACAAAGACCCCCCATAGTCATCATGGAGTCTGTGCATGCCACTGTCCCATCATTTGGCTGTATGCTGTTCTGCATCTGCGGTATCTGCTGTACCGTGCATGATTGCTGTGTGTGACCCTGCATCTGTGATATCTGTGGTGTCTGCAAATAATGCTGCACAGGCGTTTGCATCTGTGGTGTCTGTGTCATGGGCTTGTGTGACTGGGAGTATGCATTTGGTGTATGTCCTTGTTGTAGTATCTGATTCTGTGCATAGAACTCATTCTGTTCCACTGGATATGTTGGCTGGTATTGCATTCCTCCATTCTGTTGCATCCATCCCCTGCTTCTACATACTCTCAAGATGTGTCTTATCTGTCCACACACCCAGCAGTGGGGTTGTTCTATTATTTGCCTCTGATACCCTTCAGAGAACCCTTCAGCAGCTTGCTGCATTTCTTGCCCATATAATCCAAACCCCTCCTCAAAATCCTCCTTGGCCCTGTTGCATTTGATGCCCATACCCACGTCCCCTTGGTGGCCCCTCTTCCTCAAAACCCATGCTGTGCATCCCCAACCCCATGAACACTCCTCCAATGGGTGGCAGTGCGTACTGTGTCTGTGGTGTCCCTTGGCCCCCCTTGCTTGTTAATACTGCTCCTTCCATGGTGTATTTGGTCAGTTTCTTCTGCACTAACTTCGCCTCCTCCTCCTTTCTATCCTCATGCTTTTTTCTCACATTCTCTTGCATAAGCCTGCAATCATGTACTGTTGTAAGTTGTATTTATGACCATGACCTTGCTTCCCTCCCCAACTTCTCTAGTTGCCTTTGCACCTGTTCTGGTATCCCTTGGCATAGTATATGGTAGAATAATGCCACTGTTTAATCCCCTGGTTCTTGTTTTTCAAGGTGCCATAACCCTTGAATAGCCTGAATATATTATAGGGAGTCTTTGTCTTCCCCCTTCTGCATGCCATGATTGCACTTATATCTGACATGTCCGGGTGTAGCATCCGTAGAACTTGCCATACGGCTGCTCAGCAGTTAGCAAACTGCAAACCATCATACGCATGGTTCTTTGTTGTTACTCCTGGGTACCCCACCCTTTTCCATATGTCATCGGCAGCCTCTCTGAGGACCACCACTAGTAAACCTTTTACGTCCCTTACTGCTAATTTTTGTCCTGCTGTCATCCTTTCCATTTCGTATATACATTTCCCCGCACCCGCGGTCATCAAGAGTAACTTACACCTTAAATTCTCCTTGTCGATATGTTTCCAGGGTATGTACTGAGTTCCCCCCTCCCTTTTCCAGTCCCGGTGTCCTTAGTGTATGTCGAGGCTCTTGCCAGTTCTCCCCTTCTTCATGCTGAGAGGTCTCTAAGTCTTTGCACATATGGGGTTAAGTCATCCAGGCTGTGTAATATAGCCTTAGACTGTCATAGTCTCTTGCCCTTGTCACCCCACACTACCTCTCTATCTTTGTCTGCTCCCCACAGGGAGCTCCAATCAGTGCTTTTCCCTGCTGATCGATGATCAAGTTGCCCTACGCCCTCATCTTCACTCCCTACCAAGTCAACATCTGACTCGGTATCTCCCAAGTCATTGCCGAAATCGTCATGGAAGCTCAGTCTCCTCAATACCTTTGCTCCCTTTGGTTCCCCTTCTAGGTCAATTGGGCTCCGGCAGTCCCCCCTCACAGAGGACCCTGTGTTGGTTTTGTCTGCCAGCGTAGTTGCCCTATCACATTTCTTGCTGTACCCTTGCTCTGCTTGCCCATCCCTTCCTTCGTTGTGGTCAAAAGTAGTCAATCCCAAACTTACTCTTATATCTCACACTGCGCGCTCCTCCTTCTCCTTGCATTTGCGCTCTCTAACGAACCGAATTGCCACTTCCTCTGTTCCCTCTTTACTAAAACTTCCCTTTCCTTCTTGTCTTCCTCCCTTCTCCACTCTATGTCTTCGAGCTCTCTCCTCCTCCTCATCTCTCACTGCTCCCACTCCTTCTCTTCTGCCTTTAGCTTCTCCCATCTCACTTTATCACATTCTTCTTGTTCCTCTTTTTCTTTTCTCTCCACCTTTTCCATTATCTCTACCCACTCTCATGCTTCCCTGCCCTCTTTACAATCTGCTAGTTCCTTATTCGCCCCACCTAGCTCTCCCGCTGTCTTCCCATCTAATTAAGTAGTATTTGCCCTCCCACCCACTCGTTCGATGCTATATTCTCTAGCCCTTCCCTTGGGCTTGTCTGTGTCTCTCTGTGCACCCCTTTTCTACCTCCTGCTTGTGGGACCCCTTGTGGGACCCCTTCTGGCCATCCTATGGTGGAGGTTTGAATATTGGATTTGAGTACCCCTCTGCTACTTTTAAATCCCATATAGGATATAACCCCTGTGTACCTGCAGCAGTCCCTTTGCTCTCATGGTCTGGAGGTGGTCTGGAGGTGGTGGGGGTACAGAGGCCGAGGGTATCTCGCCTGGGGTCTCCTGTTGGCTCAGCATCCATTGACGCCTCGCCACTTCCCCTCTGTCGTTCTGAAACATTTTCGATAGCTCGAATATTGCTATACGATTGCTCAATTTCTTCCCCTTATGAACCTACTGCAAATGTGTGTGTAATGGTTGCTGCACACATTTGGAGAAGCTCCCGCCCTTTGGCAATGGCTTAGTCAATTTGCCTTCCGTGCTTTTCATCCATTCTGCGCTATATTTACAAATGTTTCCTTATATTGCGGAAGGACCTTACAAAGGTGCTGTTGGGGCATGTCTCCCCCACCTTTAACGCAATACATTGCTTTTAATACTTACTTGACCTTGAGGAAACGTTTTTGACAACTCTGCAATTATTTTACAAAATATGCCTTGTCATGCACAATGTCAAGTTTCGAAATAAAAAATATTTTTTTTGCTGTCATGAGCCTCTCTGGCTCCCAACCAACTTCTCAGGCCTACTCCGCACACCGCCCCTCTGCAGCTTTCTGCCTCTTCAGGCACACCCAACAATCTCACGCATGCACCTTCCATGCACCTCTGCAGAACAGCTCCCTCCGTCTATTTTTTTGATGGCCAAAACCGAATTATGCACCTCCTCGTGCTCTCCTAGTTGTATGCAAAGACCTCCCTGGTGATGTCACCATTGTACTAAATACGGAAGATAGGAATCACTAAGACAGCTCACAATGATATTTTCTCAATACACACATTTTTTCACAATACCCACGGCCATCATCCTGACTCCTAACAGGGAATACCAAAATTTCACGTCCTCAATCTGTGCATACAGCGTCGCCTTGTAGATAAAACACCTCCACAAGACTTAACCAGAAGAGTACCTTCCGCAATTTAAGCCAGCTCCACTTGCTAAGTCCAATATACGGGGATACCATCCTCCATGACCCGAGCTAAAACGCCCAATCCACAGGTAATCCAATATTTACATAACTTCTGTCATCTGTACCCTTACGTCAATAGTCTAGGCTCTTCGCCCGAACCTTTTACCTCAAGACCGAATGTTCCCTAAACACAAAAAATTACATTTACCTCTGCTCTTTTCCCTACTATACTTCACGATACTTGACAATGCTTCATGCTCCTCAACAATACTATACCGATAAACAACAATACCCATGAAGCGGGAAGGGAAAGCTGTGTCTCAGCAAGAATAAATGGAATCGTAGAGCTGAAAGCCAAGGTTGTCTGGCCTTGAGTCAAGACTGAAGCAGCCATGGCCAGCTACCTATTCTTGAAATGGGCGAACGTGCGAAGGATGAATCATCCCTTGTTAAGGTGCAAAGAAATAGCACCAAGTGTTCCAAGTGTAATTCATTTACACCATTTAACAGCTACAAAATGGACCAAATTGTGGTCTCCTGTCCCGTGAGCCAAGGATTAAAATAGAGTTCGAACTTGGAGTCCCAGAACACAATAGTAAGTGCTCTCACTCGCATGTATTCCTAATGACAAGGATAGTTTGCAAGGCCAAGTTGAAAGACAATCCTCATGGCAGAAGGAATGGGCGATGAGAGATGCTGGACTAATTGGGTGGGGAGGTAGTGTCATGCCCCATCTCCTTGCACCTGAGTCTGGGCTTACGTGCTGCTAAGTGAACCGAATGTTCCACACCTGGGACAAGCGTGCCAAGCAATTATAGTAGTCCATATAATGAAGGACCTTATAGTTTTAAAACCAATGAGCAATGGTGTATCTAATGTTTCTGAAGATGACGTGTTTTAGAGGGAAGCATATGTTGTCCACCTGATATTGGGCAGCCAATCACAATCCTAGTTCCTATACAAAGTATACTTAGATGTTCCCGTTAAGCCTATCCTGACCCTTAGAAGGTTTTTCAATAATTGTCACGTAGTATGACATCACCTCTGATGAATTTTTGATATAAAAGCTATGACTGGTGTGAAGATCTCTGAGAGAAATTGAGCATACGTCCGTTGATGTTCATTGTAACACACTGTTTTAGATAATTGCTAATAAAATAGTACTCTGCCATCTTCCTGAGTTGATTTAGTTATTTGGACTCAGAATGTATTTGTGTGATCCCATCCATTACATGTGCACATTCCTAAAGGGCCCTAAACTCATGTGGTATCAGTGTGGATGGTTTAAAGATCCAAACTAGTTCTGCTCCAGAGTTTTGGACAATCTGGCAGGAGAGCGGCCAAATAGAAATAAACTTGCAAGAAGAACCGAGACGGTGGGCAAGTCCCCCTTTGAAGAAATCTCTGTTTTCACGGGCCCTCTGCGACAGAAGGCGAACTGGTCGGATTGGATGAGGACTCGATACCGAAGGCTGAAGTCGATTAACGAATGGTGAGTAGACTAAGGGGAATGGCAAATAAAGGCAAAGGATTGTAATAATTTTGAGTATCAGGGAAATATTGTGAAGACAAAGAGATACCGCTTAGGAGTCCTAATTCAAGGGAATTATAAGAAGGCATTTCAAACTCCAACGGGAGTATAGAGAAATATAAAATGCACAGTCAGGACTATTTAAGGTGATTTCTCAAGCCCTGTACAGGGTAAAAGTAAAGGGGAGAGAAGTACCCCATATTTAAGAATAAGACATATATAAGTGGGAAGGTGATCACAGTTTTTATAATGTATAAATGTCTGTCTAGTTAAATGTTGTTTGTTGAATAAAGTATCGAGGAGCGATAGAATTGTGAAGAAGTAACAGTGAATAAAGATAAGTGTAGCGAAATGATTGGCACCAATCAAAAGAATAGACAGGTTATTGAAATAAAGGGATTGAGCAGCGATTGATGGCGCTTGCTCATATTTCTTGTTTTTAAACGATAAAATTGGTGATTTAAAATAAAAATAAAAAAGTTTATTTAACGATCTGTTAAGTATTGACAGTCAATTGAGACGTGATTATGGGGGATACGCCTCTGATGCGCCTATGCAAGACACTACCAAAACACATGGCCAAGCTCAAGAAATCCAGTGCAGAATGGGTAAATTACCCTTTTTGTGGTGAATGCTCTATTTGCCATTCTAGAGAAACCCATTGGCACATTCACATGCCAAAGAGCTTCAGCTTATGAGGTAATGATTTCTAACCCAACGATTAAAATTGTAAGATGTAAAATAGTGAACCCAGCCACATTCATAGCTGAACCCATAGAAGAAGGAGATCATGTGCATGACTGTGTCAATTAAATTGAATTTTATGATGATATACCCTGTGTGTAAGAAAATGCTTTGGCTGGTGGAAGATTATTTTTATTGATGGTTCTTCAAAAATTGATTTGACTAGTGGGGAAAGACATTCAGGTGCCGCAGTAGTGAGACACAGATTAAATGGAGAATTTGAAGTACTGGCGAGTGCAAGACTGTCGTCTCACTTGTCAGCTCAAGCAGCAGAATTAGCAGCGCTTATTGTCGCACTTGAGAAACATGAACGACAGGCCGTGACGGTGTACAGTGGCTCTGCCTACGTGAAGTCAATCATACACGCAGGTTTAGCACGTTGGAAAAGGAGGGTCTATCTCTGCGCAGATGGCTCTCCAGTGCAGCATGCATCCTTATTGGATAGACTTACTAAGGCACTACAACTCCAGTGGCCATAGGGTCGTAAAAAATGCACAGTGCATACTAAACAAGCAGACTTTATCCCTTGCAGGAATAAAGCCGCAGACATAGAAGCCAAAAGGGTTGCATATTCTCTAGAAATTTTGCATTTTGACACTGAGGATATTAAAGAAAAGTTGGCTAAATCTAAGTTAGTGCAGTAGGGGTTTAATATGCTGTCTTTAAGCCAATTAATAGAGATTCAAGGAAACGCACCACAGGAAGAGCAAGAACTATGGAAATTAAAGGGGTTTTCTTTACCCCCCACAGAAGCTTTATGGTGACTGGACAGCACTGGAAAGCCAGTGATGCCAGTACATTTATTGAAAGTCGCGCTTAACAGCTGCATTACCCCGCGCATGTAACTAGAGAAAGTCTTGCTGCTAATATTGCAGAAGACTGCTTCATTCCTAATTTGTTAGAACACATTGCACTGTTTAATGTGAATTGCATTGTATGTCAGTTTACTACTGGGCGTACACTGAGAACGATTAGAGGAGTAATACCTTGACGGAATGGACCATTTCAGCATTTACATATTGACTATGTGTATATGCTGCAGACATCTAATGGATATAGGTAGCTATTAGTGCTGGTGTGCCCCTTTTCCAGGTGTATCAAAGCTGGTCCTTGTGCACACCCTGTTGCCACATGCGCAACAACGTTTTTAGTATGCAAAGTTTTCCCAAGGTGGAGTGTGTGTGAAGTGCTGTTATCCGATTATGGGCCACATTTTGTCAATTAGCTATTCAAAAAATTGAGCTTTTATTAAGTATAACGCACAAGTTCTCTTCTGTGTATCACCCGCAAACGAATGGGATATGTGAGAGACTGAACTGCCTCCTCAAAGAGAGGATCGCCAAGATTAAATTGACTTTGAAAAAGGGTTGGCTGTATTGCCTACCCCTGTCCTTAGTCGACGTTTGAAATCAGCCAGGGTAGGACCACCACCTCACCCCCACATGAGCTAGTAACAGGGCATTGAATGAGAACACCTCTTATACCTCTATCTAGAATTAGGAGTGATGACCAGAGTGTAGCCAAAACTCTAGGTGATGAGATGCACATTTATTGACTACCAATATTTCTTTCATTTCATTTCAGAAAAAGTCAACCATCAGGGTGGCGGTGTAGGAATATAGAAGAACATAATTCGGCAATCAATCCAAGTGACCTATCACCACCACCTAAGTTATATTTTAGGGACCTGATCTTGATCAAGAACTTTACCTGTAAGTGGCATGAGCCTTGATTTAATGGCCCATTCTGTGTTAAAGAAGTGTCCCCTTCAGCTGTTAAGGTTCAGGGAAGAAGAGCTTGGTTGCATCTGAATGACATGATGGTTTATAAAGGCGAGACCCTCCCTCCCACCATTGCTGATTCAGAAGCAAGACAAGAAGAATTTCCACGTATACAGACTCGATTGATGACTAAGAAGAAGGTCGATAAAGCACCAAGTGATTAATTCGTACTTTATTTGGACTGTAATTCAATAGACACTCTCTCTCTCTCTATATATATATGTATATATATATATATATATACACTACCAAAAAAACTTTGTTGAGGGGATGTTATGGTTAAGTTGCCCTAAAAAAAAACTTTCCACCTCCCTTTTATGCTTAAATTAAAACCGAAAAACCCCTGAAATTCGACAGTTAAGGTAAACTAAGCCCCCAACCCTGCCACCAGCCCTGTGCACTGCTAACACTAACACCCAGACCATGAAAAATGTAATCTCAAATGTCAATGGTGACATCAATGACGACATCACTTGTTTAGCCCCTTTTCTTTCCTTCCCTGCCCTACATATATATGTACATTCAGTAAAAGAAATTCACTAAAGGAATGTTATACTTCACGGTGCAACGAAACACCACTGCACATTCCCCCATTATAGTAAGCTAAGCAACCATAACTCGCACCATCTACGTGCATTGCTAACACTAACACCCAGGACATCAAAGATGACATCACAAATATCATTGATGACATCAATGATATTCACTTGTGTCGCACTTTGAAGTTGTATGAGAACCCGAACACTGTCCGTAGGACACTTGTGCGCATGCGCATGTTTGATTCTTTGCATTTTCTGTCCAGGGGACTTTCATTACGGGGGTGGATGTGTTCAGGATGTCATTTTGTGACCGTACCTACGCTGAGCGTGGGGACTTGTTTCTGCGGTTTGTGTGCTTCCGCAACAATAAAAATGAACTTGTAGACACAAGGCAAAGTATTGTGGAGTGTAAAAATGTAATTTCACACATCCCAAACAATAGGCCACCTCAGGAATTGCTGTGTAAAATGTGTGTACCGCTTTGTAGGGATGAAGACGGTCACGAGGCACACGCCTGAACCCCTACAAAAGGCCAGACCCCCGAGCGCATCTTCATTGTCCTTCTAGCTATAGCAGACTGAGGTGCATTGCCTTTACTGCTGTGGTACCAAAAGGAAACTAATTGGTATGGCTTCCATGGCTGCTGTTGGGTTATTAGACTCTGCACCACCCCCAAACCCGCCACCATCACCACCTCACCAAGGGCCTGCAGAGAGATATATGGGTGAGGATGTAGAGATTGAGGAAGAAGAGGAGGAAGAGAATGAAGTCGAGGAACTCCGCACTAGGAGCACTCGGCGGGAGTCGTGGGTGTGGCGGTTTTTTTCCGTTTATGGGAACGTACCAAAAGCACGTGTGAACCTGGTGAAGTTTAACCAGTGCGATGTGGTGTTGAGTCGCGGGAGATTTGGAGCATACAGTTTTGAAGCGACACCTCACTTCGTTCCACACTGCGGACATTCTCAAGGTGGTGCCATGTGAAGAGCGTAGTCGTTTGAGTTCCTCCACAGCATCCTCGGAATCCGATCCTCCCACCACAAGAGACACTCCTGTGGGGCAGCGCCTCCCTCCAGCTGCTTCACAAGCCATTCGCAATGCTGTGGACCCTTACCTTTCAAAGGTGACAGTAGTGTGCACATATTGTGACGCAGTACTCTGCAGGGAGGAGAGTTTTCGAAATGCTTTTGAGGCTGCAGTCACCGAGCACCAGAAGATTTGCTCCTTACCTAAATAAAGATCACCCTTAATATTTGTCTGTTCAGTTGCCCTTTCTTATCCTCGTGGCTGGTGTCCCTTCCTTACCCTCCTTTCGCCTCTTCTCCTAGTGTGTCGAGTGCTGTTAATAAATGAACATAAAAACATCAAAAATGACAGAAAAGGCTCTTTTCAGAGCCGCCTTTCTCAGTGTAACAATAGAACTATGAAGTGAAGGCCGTAGACCCCTGCGGAGTTCAGCAAAAGTTTGCAGACAGTCGTAGAAGGGAAAAAGGGAGGGTGCAAGCGGGGCAAATGCAATGAAGTGTACATTGGGAGTAAGTGGCGGCTCTGAAAAGAGCCTTTTGGTGGTGTGTTGTGTGTGTCTAAAACAGTGGATTGGGGAAAACGGATTGTCAGATAGGTTAGTGGGATTGCAAAAGAGGGCGCAATGCATTTTGTAAATTGTGAAGAAACATCTGATTGCCAGCTTATGTGAGGTGGACTCCATCTCTGCAGAAAATGAAACTGCTACGAAACAAAATGTTTTCATTGTGGAAAGAGGACATGCCAAAATCTCTTAAAAAGGCACACACAACCTTATTCACATTTCGTCTCGCTTTCTCCATTTATGGACCAAATGCAGAAGAACGCAACCATATTTGTCTTTGGGCAATACAGGAAAAAAGTATTTGACAATTTGGAAACATGTCCATGAGCTTCGCGAGTCCTTCCTTCATGGCAAATTGTAAAGAAATTCCAGATACATGGCCTAAACTGTTTCCTCCACAATGAATGATGAGTGTATCTGGAGGACGCTCTGTCTGTAAAGTAAAACAAAGAGGTACCAAGTCCAGCCATCTCATGCCACGCATGCCATGCCAGTGCACTTCCGCATGTGGAAATCCAAGATTCGTAGATAAACTGCAGCTTTCTGCATGCACCTTCAACCAATGTATCGATGAGTCTCCCACAATCCAGATAATCTGTTTTCGAGCATGGAAAGCCATGGCTGTGTGGTGTCCTGTGAGGGAGAAGACGGTCTTACTAAAGTACGTCAGTCAGAACACACCTACTGAACTTTATGGACCAATCCCTAGCTCCGCTCATTCTCATTTACATGCAGCTCCACCCTTCAATCCCCGGTGGTGATATGTGCTGGCTGCTAACTACCTCCATGTTCGCGGACATGTACAGGATCAGAGCGTGACGATGGTACATTAAACTACTATTCCCCTTTTTCCCCTTTAAGGTAGGCTCTGAAAAGAGCCGTTTTTTTTTTTGGCCACATATTGACAGACATGTGGTATTTTATGTTTTTTTTTGTATTTTTTGTCCTTGCTTTACTCTTGCAAACATTACAGAACCTTCTCTAAAGCAAGCCTTATGTTCCAAAAGAACATCGCATTTCCCAAAGAGGATAGCGCAACACCATCTCCTTCAAAGTAGTGCGCATTGCTTGGAGCAATGTTATCGTGGCTACAAAAAAACATACCAACTCGTAGCATGAATGCACCGATGCCGCAATTGATGATGCATCTCCCGATGCTTTGATCTGGACAGAAAACAGAAGTGTTATTCCATTGTACTCTCGGGAGTAAAGCAGAAAAAATAACTTTCGATGTTGGGAAGATGGTCATGAGTGCTTCAACCAACTATGCCAAATCTACCAACAAAGTACGTGAAGTCAGGTATCCCAAGTGTCAATCACAGTAGTGCAACATTACCACATGAGGAGTGGTCATTCTACACATGTCTCTGCAAACTTGCAGAATTGCCGCAGCATTGGCATCAGTGTCAGCGCTCCACACCACCTCCACTCCTTGCACATCGAAATAGTGTGCTACATGCCTACTCTCGGCATAGTGTTGTAAGCCTTGCACAAAAATGTCTCCAAGCAGCAAAACCCTGACCCTCTGCACCTCTGCCATTTTCAGTGTGCGCTCTGTCTTTCGACACAAAAGAGTAATGTGAACATCTGATTGGCTGATGCCTACAGTCGTCTTTCCATGCAGGATTTGCTGTAGAAACCCATATGTGACACGCCCTACCAGCGGACAAGCGTTACCTACGTGCGGCACGTAACTCTTAACCAGTCCTTCCACCCTTTGTACAGTGGTACCAAAGCAAATCCCTCATTGGACACAACTAAGCGGGCGCACAATCATCCACCAATCACATAGAACATCGCTAATTTTAACTCCGTCATCAACATTGCGCACTTCAAAATTACTGTCGATGATTCTTAATGGAAATCGCATACCATTGCAAAGCACCTACTTCACAAGCTACTGTGCAAGGATTGCAAATTTCTACGTACTGCTCCATGCATGTCCACATGCATCAGTATAGAGTACAGGTATGTACATTTTAATCAGAGCACATGTGGAAGGCTTATGTTTTAAAATAGACAAAATAATGCCAGTAAATTTCCATAGGGAACACATAACAACGCTCCACCTTTTAAAGTGCAAGATTGCCGATTTGTCATTAACAAATTGCACGACTGCTTACTGTCTTCTGCATAACCTGTTCATACGTTGCAAGCATGCCTATTTAGGCATAGCTCTCAACCATTTTTTTCTTAAAGGCGGGTGAAATCAGCTGATTTTGTTTTTGGCAGGGTGAGACGCCCATTGGAATGAATGGCCGTGCAGGAGGCTTGGCGGGTGAGTCTGCCCTTTACAAGGCGGCGCCAAAAGCGTGTGAGTGGAGAAGTATAATTTAGGGCAGACCTCAATTTTGTATGTGAAAATGTCAGAGTTCTGTACTCTGTACTGCCAACAGTAATGCTACTTGCAATGTGATCGTATGGGAATAGTAATCGCTCCCGATTGTGGTGCTGACATGTCCTTCGGAGGGTCTCCCGATTTTTGGACATTGTGCTTTTCATTAACAAGTACAAAATGTTTGCCCATCTAATACTTTGCCCTTTCGCTTACAAATCTCTCTCCTATGCATACTACACTTTGTAAAGAACAAGGCGTTTGGAAACCCTTAAAAAATGTAGTTATTTTGAAGGACTTTCAAGTAGCATACCGTAGTATGCAAAGACTGCACAGAGAGAAGTGAAATGTGCAAGTGGACTGGGTTGAAATATGAAAGTTGAACCCTCTGACGAAAGAAGTACAATTAAAGTCTGCAGTATCATGACCGCTGCAAACACACAAAGTAATTGATATTGTTTTTTTAATTCACAGTGAAGAAAACTCTCCTGAAAATCAACAGCATCTACACTGCAGACCACATATCCGAAGAAACCTGGTCATCTTGCACAAAAAAGTAAGTACAGTACAACCTTCATATTGTAACTACTCCTTAAAGAGGCTGCGTGGGTTATTTGTTTATTTTGGGCACCAACGCAAGCATTCATTTGTAAACCATTCTACCTACAAATATCCATTTATTGAACAAAGAATAACAGGTGGAATGGCTGACAAATCCCTGTGTGTTTGGTACTGAAAGAACATAGGGAATCCTTAGAAGGTTAGATTGTGAAAGTAAGTTGTGGTAGCAAGTTTTTGGCATTTCGGTTATTAATAATTGTTCTCGTCACAAGTAGGGCACTTTGTACTCTCATCTAAAGCACATTGTACTAGTATAAGAACAGTAAAGTAGCCTTACCAAATGATAGTTAGAGGTCACTGTGCGTTGACACACCATGCCAAAGAGCTTCCCCATCACACTTATGCACACATGCACACAGCACACATACATTGGACAACAGAGCAAAGTATACTTTTTTTTCTCAACAGACACCAAAGAATGCCTACCAAAAAGCAGCTCTGTAGAAAGGAACGCAGAATTAGAGCAAATAAAAATAAAGGTGCCCAATGTAAGCATCCACCTGTTGTAGAGTTAGTGGAGAATCTTGGTACAAACCACCTAATGCAGTTGGGTAACATAATAAAAGAAGTCTCAACTACCGAAACTGTACCTCCTCCATCAAAAAGTGTCACAAAACACAGAAATGTTGTCAAAAAAACGGCTGCCAGTACAGCTAACAATGTTCCTAATAATCCTGATAGTGTAAGAAGAACCCATAGTAAAAAAAGTATTTTAGCAAAAATGTTTCGTCACAGAGTCCTCAGAATCTACTAAGAAGAGGGCCAAAATCATCCTTACCCCTTAAAACGTACCGTACAAAGTTAATTCTACAAGCACTCGTGGACAGTGCAATCCTTCTCAAAAGGAAGTTGTTCATATTAGTGTTAAAAAGGATGAAAGCACTAACAAAACTAAGTACCAAACTACAAATGAAACTCAGCAATAAACGGAATGTGAACAAAAATAATTTTTTGCATGTTTGTGGTGGTGAATGTAGTCACACAACGTCAACAGAGCCATATTTTAATGAAGAAGCATACAATCAAAATCAAACAAACACAATTGCCATCCATAGCAGTGGGCGAGGGTATGAGAAAATCAATACTACCATCATGGAACAAGAAACGCTGCTTACAAAACTATCTTCTGAAAACTCAGAATTACCTCTCGATTCAGCAGAACCACACCGTCCAGAATACAAATGGCCGTGCACATCAATGTGTGCCATTCCAAACAAAGCTTTCAAATTGTTACGTCAGTTCCTCAATCAATATGTAAAAGGTAAAGACAAAAGTAAAATGAAAGTGCTGCAAAATATGGATATTTGTGTAGTGCGGAAAGACACAGGACTAAAAGGACATTCATTAGTCTGCATTTCTGGGCCTATTTGCAAAAGTACCTTCCATGATATCAAAAGAATAGCAGTACATCATTCCAAAGTAAGAAATTTAGTGTATAAAATATACTGTGCAAAAAATCCAGCTTCAGAAATGGACCGTATTCAGAAAAAGCATTTTGGAAGTGAGAGCCACGTAGAAAATGCAACTGTTTTAGAGCATAATAGCGACAATTCTGCACATAGCAACCTTCTATTACACACATACAGAAAAGAAATATTAAAATTTAAAAGGTCATCGGCTGAAGTACCAAACCATGTGTATGTATGTTGCCGCAGAACGTTTTACAAAAGGAACACAAAAAATGTGAACATAGCATACGAAATAGAAAACAATGAAGACTCTAATGGCCTTATTCATGGATTATTTGAGCAAAATAAAAAACGGGATTTGCGCGCCATTCTGCCCGCAAATCCCTGTTTAACAAATGGGGATTTGCGGGCAGAATGGCGCACAAATCCCATTTTTTTCGGCGCAAATAATCCATGAATCAGGGCCTAAATGGTTTGAATTAGCTTTGTACCTTTTAGCTGAAAGCAAATATGAAATAACTGAACGCCTAATATGTTGCAGTTACTGTACTGCAAAATTAGACAACAACCACACTCCTTCACGTGCAATTACAAATAATTTGGAATTGTTTCCATTACCAAAAATCCTCCAACAGCTCAATTTGTATGATAGCATAATAATTCAAACAGTTCACCCATTTCAAGCAATTATACGCCTTCATCCAAAAACAGCAAATTTACCTTCCTCTGAATTGGTGAAAGGCATTCGTGGCAAAGTAGTTTACTTGCCATTAGGTCTAACGGAAATGTGCAAACTCTAGGAGTGGAACGTTCAATAGAGCATTCTTTAATAGTCTTGGTAAATGGAGTACCAACAAAGGATAAAAAAATTTGGCAACAATTAGTAGACTTACACAAAGTTACACAAGCATTGCAATATCTAAAAGACAACAATGAGTACTACAAGGAAATAAATATTGATGAAAGCTTAAGGCAAACAACTGAAATAATTCAAGAGCCATCAGAAACTGGACAATTCAAACTTCTGGATCCAGCTACAGTATCCACTCTTTTGGATCATTATACAATTCATCCATTGCATTCCAATGAAAGCATAGATGATGCATTAGAAACTTACCAAATGCGACAAACCAAAGGGTCACCAATGAGTATTTGGGAAAAAAGTATAGAAGCACATGCTTTTCCACCTCTATTTCCTACTGGCAAAGGTGGGAGATACGATGGTAGACCCACTCAGATTGGGGCATCAGAATACTGCTCATTACGAATGTATTCACAAGATCCCACATTTAGACAAAATGTGGAATACATATTCCACCTACTCTATGAAAGTGAATTAGCAACACTATGTTATGGAGTTGCACACATTCTTAAATCTGGAACACACTTTCAAAATATGTCAGCTACGCAGTTAATACAAAAAGTACAAGAAAAAGATGAGGTTTTACAATCAAGTATAACAAATTTGTTTGCAAACATGCGTGGTACAAAGGAATACTAGTTTAGACGGCACAGAGACATGCGTTGCATGATCAGAAACCTTGGACCACCAACTTGGTTTGTTACGCTAAGTTGTGCAGAATATGCATGGGAAGATTTACATGAGTTCCTACGCATAGCAAACAGCAAAAAAAACAAAATAGATATATGAACACCTGGAGAACTTTGCTCTCTAGATCCAGTTAATGGGCCTCATTACAACCCTGGCGTTAAGGGGTTAACGGTGCCGTAAAAGGCTGCGGCGCCGTTAAACCCTTAACACCAGATTCACACTTTAACGCCTGCTTTTTGCAGGCGTTAAAGTACAACCCGCTAAGGGACCTTGGTGCTAATTACGGCACCGTAATTTACGGTGCCGTAATTAGCGCCTTCCCCATTCCCATTGAGCCCTATGGGCCAAAAATGGGAATGGGGAAGGGGCCATGGTGAATGGGGATTTACCGCCCCGCCAACCTTGGAATGGGGCGGTAAATCCGCCATCCACCATGGTGGAATCGGGCATGGACCATGGTGCTAATAGCACCATGGTCCAACGCCAGGGTTGTAATGAGGCCCAATGTCTCAAGATATTTCCATCATCGTTTCATTGCAATGCTACACTTTATTTGCAATAAAACTGTTCCTCCCCTTGGAGAAGTGCAACACTTCTTTTGGAGAAAAGAATATCAAGCGAGAGGAGCACCACATATTCACATGCTGTTATGGATCAAAGGTGCACCGAAATTTGGGCACGACAGTGATAGCACTGTTTTGCAGTTTATCCAAAAATATGTCACATGTGAAATCCCTTCACAACAGACACATAGTGAGCTGCATGGGTAGATTTTACAATTTCAAAGACACAAATGTGGCAAATATTGTCGCCGTAAATACAAAAACAAAGATAAATACTGCACCAAATGCCGCTTTGGTTTCCCTCGACCAGTTACAGAAACAGGTGAAGTAAACAACTTCATGTGTTCAGTTCGACATAGGGTTAAAGGTAAATCACCTAAAACACCTATTACAAAAGAAGAAGGGAAGAATCAAAATATATCAATGATTATAATGCAAGCATTGCCCTATTATGGAATGCAAACATAGATGTGCAGTACATTGCAGAAAATTCAACTGCTGTTGCACGATATGTTACAGCCTACTTAACAAAAGCCGAAAAAACAGAGCTTCAAGACCTGTGGGATGACCTAGCATCAGACAAAACATTATCACATAAATTGTACAGCCTAGGCATAAAAATGCACTCTCATAGAGAATGTGGGCCTATGAAGCAGCAGATCATTTAACAGGCACTGCTTTGTATGGAAAATCAGACAACATAGTATGGCTCAGGCTTGATCCTGCAAAATCTAGAAAAAGAGTGCTAAAATCATATGAGGACATAGAAACAATTGCCAGAAACGATCCCAACAGCCAAGACATTCTAAAAAACTACTTACTGGACACATACTATCCGAACAGGAGTACCACTCTGGAAAGCATGTGTCTATACCACATAGCTCAAAACTTTGCATACAAAAATAATGTAAAACCCGATGAAAGCAAATGTAGATATAGAGTGACCGATTGTGAAGGGAGCTTAGTAAAACTTAACAAACAAAGCTTAATTAATCATGTGAAATTGTCATTAAAAACTCCTCAACAGAAATAACTATATGACATGTCTCTGTTACAACCTTTCAAACCATGGAGAAACGAGGAAGACATACTAGATAATTATGAGTGCTATGAAGATGCTTTCAAAGCAAATGAAAGCCCTATCACCGATGTTAACTTTACGCAGTACAAAACAATGTTACACAATGAGCAGCAAAAGGAAGAAGAAATTCAGGCCCAAATATATAAAGACTCTTTTCGACAGTAGTCAACCTTCTGTAACAGAAAGTCCACATGCATCAGTATAGAGTACAGGTATGTATATTTTAATCAGAGCACATGTGGAAGGCTTATGATTTAAAATAGACAAAATAATGCCGGTAAATTTCCATAGGGAACACATAACAACGCTCCACCTTTTAAAGTGCAAGATTGCCGATTTGTCATTAACAAATTGCACGACTGCTTACTGTCTTCTGCATACCCTGTTCATACGTTGCAAGCATGCCTATTTAGGCATAGCTCTCAACCATTTTTTTCTTAAAGGCGGGTGAAATCAGCTGATTTTGTTTTTGGCAGGGTGAGACGCCCATTGGAATGAATGGCCGTGCAGGAGGCTTGGCGGGTGAGTCTGCCCTTTACAAGGCGGTGCCAAAAGCGTGTGAGTGGAGAAGTATAATTTAGGGCAGACCTCAATTTTGTATGTGAAAATGTCAGAGTTCTGTACTCTGTACTGCCAACAGTAATGCTACTTGCAATGTGATCGTATGGGAATAGTAATCGCTCCCGATTGTGGTGCTGACATGTCCTTCGGAGGGTCTCCCGATTTTTGGACATTGTGCTTTTCATTAACAAGTACAAAATGGTTGCCCATCTAATACTTTGCCCTTTCGCTTACAAATCTCTCTCCTATGCATACTACACTTTGTAAAGAACAAGGCGTTTGGAAACCCTTAAAAAATGTAGTTATTTTAAAGGACTTTCAAGTAGCATACCGTAGTATGCAAAGACTGCTCAGAGAGAAGTGAAATGTGCAAGTGGACTGGGTTGAAATATCAAAGTTGAATCCTCTGACGAAAGAAGTACAATTAAAGTCTGCAGTATCATGACCGCTGCAAACACACAAAGTCATTGATATTGTTTTTTTAATTCACAGTGGAGACTACTCTCCTGAAAATCAACAGCATCTACACTGCAGACGACATATCCGAAGAAACCTGGTCATCTTGCACAAAAAAGTAAGTACAGTACAACCTTCATATTGTAACTACTCCTTAAAGAGGCTGCGTGGGTTATTTGTTTATTTTGGGCACCAAAGCAAGCATTCATTTGTAAACCATTCTACCTACAAATATCCATTTATTGAACAAGAATAACAGGTGGAATGGCTGACAAATCCCTGTGTGTTTGGTACTGAAAGAACATAGGGAATCCTTAGAAGGTTAGATTGTGAAAGTAAGTTGTGGTAGCAAGTTTTTGGCATTTCGGTTATTAATAATTGTTCTCGTCACAAGTAGGGCACTTTGTACTCTCATCTAAAGCACATTGTACTAGTATAAGAACAGTAAAGTAGCCTTATCAAATGATAGTTAGAGGTCACTGTGCGTTGACACACCATGCCAAAGAGCTTCCCCATCACACTTATGCACACATGCACACAGCACACATACATTGGACAACAGAGCAAAGTATACTTTTTTTTCTCAACAGACACCAAAGAATGCCTACCAAAAAGCAGCTCTGTAGAAAGGAACGCAGAATTAGAGCAAATAAAAATAAAGGTGCCCAATGTAAGCATCCACCTGTTGTAGAGTTAGTGGAGAATCTTGGTACAAACCACCTAATGCAGTTGGGTAACATAAGAAAAGAAGTCTCAACTACCAAAACTGTACCTCCTCCATCAAAAAGTGTCACAAAACACAGAAATGTTGTCAAAAAAACGGCTGCCAGTACAGCTAACAATGTTCCTAATAATCCTGATAGTGTAAGAAGAACCCATAGTAAAAAAAGTATTTTAGCAAAAATGTTTCGTCACAGAGTCCTTCAGAATCTACTAAGAAGAGGGCCAAAATCATCCTTACCCCTTAAAACGTACCGTAGAAAGTTAATTCTACAAGCACTCATGGACAGTGCAATCCTTCTCAAAAGGAAGTTGTTCATATTAGTGTTAAAAAGGATGAAAGCACTAACAAAACTAAGTACCAAACTACAAATGAAACTCAGCAATAAACGGAATGTGAACAAAAATAATTTTTTGCATGTTTGTGGTGGTGAATGTAGTCACACAACATCAACAGAGCCATATTTTAATGAAGAAGCATACAATCAAAATCAAACAAACACAATTGCCATCCACAGCAGTGGACGAGGGTATGAGAAAATCAATACTACCATCATGGAACAAGAAACGCTGCTTACAAAACTATCTTCTGAAAACTCAGAATTACCTCTCGATTCAGCAGAACCACACCGTCCAGTATACAAATGGCCGTGCACATCAATGTGTGCCATTCCAAACAAAGCTTTCAAATTGTTACGTCAGTTCCTCAATCAATATGTAAAAGGTAAAGACAAAAGTAAAATCAAAGTGCTGCAAAATATGGATATTTGTGTAGTGCGGAAAGACACAGGACTAAAAGGACATTAATTAGTCTGCATTTCTGGGCCTATTTGCAAAAGTACCTTCCATGATATCAAAAGAATAGCAGTACATCATTCCAAAGTAAGAAAATTAGTGTATAAAATATACTGTGCAAAAAATCCAGCTTCAGAAATGGACCGTATTCAGAAAAAGCATTTTGGAAGTGAGAGCCACGTAGAAAATGCAACTGTTTTAGAGCATACTAGCGACAATTCTGCACATAGCAACCTTCTATTACACACATACAGAAAAGAAATACTAAAATTTAAGAGGTCATCGGCTGAAGTACCAAACCATGTGTGTATATGTTGCCGCAGAACGTTTTACAAAAGGAACACAAAAAATGTGAACATAGCATACGAAATAGAAAACAATGAAGACTCTAATGGCCTGATTCATGGATTATTTGAGCAAAATAAAAAACGGGATTTGCGCGCCATTCTGCCCGCAAATCCCTGTTTAACAAATGGGGATTTGCGGGCAGAATGGCGCACAAATCCCATTTTTTTCGGCGCAAATAATCCATGAATCAGGGCCTAAATGGTTTGAATTAGCTTTGTACCTTTTAGCTGAAAGCAAATATGAAATAACTGAACGCCTAATATGTTGCAGTTACTGTACTGCAAAATTAGACAACAACCACACTCCTTCACATGCAATTACAAATAATTTGGAATTGTTTCCATTACCAAAAATCCTCCAACAGCTCAATTTGTATGAGAGCATAATAATTCAAACAGTTCACCCATTTCAAGCAATTATACGCCTTCATCCAAAAACAGCAAATTTACCTTCCTCTGAATTGGTGAAAGGCATTCGTGGCAAAGTAGTTTACTTGCCATTAGGTCTAACGGAAATGTGCAAACTCTAGGAGTGGAACGTTCAATAGAGCATTCTTTAATAGTCTTGGTAAATGGAGTACCAACAAAAGATAAAAAAATTTGGCAACAATTAGTAGACTTACACAAAGTTACACAAGCATTGCAATATCTAAAAGACAACAATGAGTACTACAAGGAAATAAATATTGATGAAAGCTTAAGGCAAACAACTGAAATAATTCAAGAGCCATCAGAAACTGGACAATTCAAACTTCTGGATCCAGCTACAGTATCCACTCTTTTGGATCATTACACAATTCATCCATTGCATTCCAATGAAAGCATAGATGATGCATTAAAAACTTACCAAATGCGACAAACCAAAGGGTCACCAATGAGTATTTGGGAAAAAAGTATAGAAGCACATGCTTTTCCACCTCTATTTCCTACTGGCAAAGGTGGGAGATACGATGGTAGACCCACTCAGATTGGGGCATCAGAATACCGCTCATTACGAATGTATTCACAAGATCCCACATTTAGACAAAATGTGGAATACATATTCCACCTACTCTATGAAAGTGAATTAGCAACACTATGTTATGGAGTTGCACACATTCTTAAATCTGAAACACACTTTCAAAATATGTCAGCTACGCAGTTACTACAAAAAGTACAAGAAAAAGATGAGGTTTTACAATCAAGTATAACAAATTTGTTTGCAAACATGCGTGGTACAAAGGAATACTAGTTTAGACGGCACGGAGACATGCGTTCCATGATCAGAAACCTTGGACCACCAACTTGGTTTGTTACGCTAAGTTGTGCAGAATATGCATGGGAAGATTTACATGAGTTCCTACGCTTAGCAAACAGCAACAAAAACAAAATAGATATATGAACACCTGGAGAACTTTGCTCTCTAGATCCAGTTAATGGGCCTCATTACAACCCTGCCGTTAAGGGGTTAACGGTGCCGTAAAAGGCTGCAGCGCCGTTAAACCCTTAACACCAGATTCACACTTTAACGCCTGCTTTTTGCAGGAGTTAAAGTACAACCCGCTAAGGGACCTTGGTGCTAATTACGGCACCGTAATTTACGGTGCCGTAATTAGCGCCTTCCCCATTCCCATTGAGCCCTATGGGCCAAAAATGGGAATGGGGAAGGGGCCATGGTGAATGGGGATTTACCGCCCTGCCAACCTTGGAATGGGGCGGTAAATCCGCCATCCACCATGGTGGAATCGGGCATGGACCATGGTGCTAATAGCACCATGGTCCAACGCCAGGGTTGTAATGAGGCCCAATGTCTCAAGATATTTCCATCATCGTTTCATTGCAATGCTACACTTTATTTGCAATAAAACTGTTCCTCCCCTTGGAGAAGTGCAACACTTCTTTTGGAGAAAAGAATATCAAGCGAGAGGAGCACCACATATTCACATGCTGTTATGGATCAAAGGTGCACCGAAATTTGGGCACGACAGTGATAGCACTGTTTTGCAGTTTATCCAAAAATATGTCACATGTGAAATCCCTTCACAACAGACACATAGTGAGCTGCATGGGTAGATTTTACAATTTCAAAGACACAAATGTGGCAAATATTGTCGCCGTAAATACAAAAACAAAGATAAATACTGCACCAAATGCCGCTTTGGTTTCCCTCGACCAGTTACAGAAACAGGTGAAGTAAACAACTTCATGTCTTCAGTTCGACATAGTGTTAAAGGTAAATCACCTAAAAACACCTATTACAAAAGAAGAAGGGAATAATCAAAATATATCAATGATTATAATGCAATCATTGCCCTATTATGGAATGCAAACATAGATGTGCAGTACATTGCAGAAAATTCAACTGCTGTTGCACGATATGTTACAGCCTACTTAACAAAAGCCGAAAAAACAGAGCTTCAAGACCTCTGGGATGACCTAGCATCAGACAAAACATTATCACATAAATTGTACAGCCTAGGCATAAAAATGCTCTCTCATAGAGAATGTGGGCCTATGAAGCAGCAGATCATTTAACCGGCACTGCTTTGTATGGAAAATCAGACAACATAGTATGGCTCAGGCTTGGTCCTGCAAAATCTAGAAAAAGAGTGCTAAAATCATATGAGGACATAGAAATAATTGCCAGAAACGATCCCAACAGCCAAGACATTCTAAAAAACTATTTACTGGACACATACTATCCGAACAGGAGTACCACTCTGGAAAGCATGTGTCTATACCACATAACTCAAAAATTTTCATACAAAAATAATGTAAAACCCGATGAAAGCAAATGTAGATATAGAGTGACCGATTGTGAAGGGAGCTTAGTAAAACTTAACAAACAAAGCTTAATTAATCATGTGAAATTGTCATTAAAAACTCCTCAACAGAAATAACTATATTACATGTCTCTGTTACAACCTTTCAAACCATGGAGAAACGAGGAAGACATACTAGATAATTATGAGTGCTATGAAGATGCTTTCAAAGCAAATGAAAGCACTATCACCGATGTTAACTTTACGCAGTACAAAACAATGTTACACAATGAGCAGCAACAGCAAGAAGAAATTCAGGCCCAAATATATAAAGACTCTTTTCGACAGTAGTCAACCTTCTGTAACAGAAAGTCAAGAACCGTTAGAACAACCACTAATAGCAAACGAGGCTGAAGTTGCTATGGCAGAAGTAGAAAACACCATGTATCAGTATCAAGAAGATACAGAGGACTTAACTGTAGAACAAGCAAAACTTAACAACGATCAGCGCACCATTTTTGAAGAGGTAACAAAACAAATTGTGCATGGCGTACAACACAAAAATAAAGAATGTACCTACCAAAATTACAAACCTATACTGCTGTACGTCAGTGGTGAAGCTGGATCAGGGAAAACATTCTTAATCAAAATTATCAGCAAGTTCCTTCAACAATTGACAAAACAAACTTTACACCGATTACTACTGCTTCCAGTAGAGCATCAAAATAAAATAGACTACTACAAACTTTCTGCAGAAGCTGCAATGGAATTACGCAGAGTATTGAAACAAATGAAACTAATGAAATGCAACTAATAGATGAAGTGATCATGGTCTCCAATCTAATGTTGGCTTTGATTCATCTCAGATTACAAGAAGTACTTAAAGGTAACAACGAAGAACTCTTTGCAGGGAAACACATTATCATTTTCGGAGATCTTCTACAATTGACACCAGTAAAAGGTGAACCGATTTTTAAAAGCTTAGGCCACAAACTCTGCCGGAAAACTGTTGGTAGCATAGTTAATGTTAACCTTTGGCAACATTTCTAATACAGAGAATTAACTGAGAACATGCGGCAATTTGCAGATCTCACTTATGCCAACATCTTAAAAAGTATTAGAGTTGGTGTATTATCGCAAGAAGCACAAGCTGTATTGAAAAAGCGGCATATACATGCACTTTATGGCGATAATGCATGTGCAACTGATGTTATGGAACAAATAGCGCGCAAAAATGTCAATTGTATGGCCTTAATGCCAACTCATGCAAGCTGTTTCAAATTCAATGGAACAAAGTTAAAGAAAGCAATACAAGCAATAATAGAAATTAGCACCACAGACAAACTAGACGTACATGGTTTGACAGTACCCATGTGTGAGCAAGCCACAACAAGACTAAGGGGTCGATTCATGGAGCAAACGTGCGCCGAAAATCCCAGCGCAAGCAGGCGCAAGGTGGCGCAACCGTGAGAAACCCAGCGCACGCGCACGCGTGCGATTCAAGGAAGATGCTGCGCGTTTTTCCCGCTGTACGTGCGCCAAATCCTTGCATGGCGCACACGGGCACAGACTCCACCAAACAGCGTGCGCTACGCGCACAGCAAAAGCGCACATAGCGCGGCACACACAACCAAAGTGGGCAGAACAGTGGGCGTAACATGCGGAATGGGGAATAACGCGTGAAAAAGAAGGCGTAACTGGGGAAGTACTGCAGGGAACTACACGGAACGCCCACACGCATGCGAACAACCCATATTCATGGATTCGAATACGGGAAACCCGCACACGGCAAAAGACGCACACAGGCGTCAACGCGTCCGCCACACGAAGGCAGGCGGAAGCGTCCCCGCGCACAGTATAAAAGTGTGCACAAACAACAAACACGTATATACAGCTACGATGAATGCCCCATTTGTCGCAGCACTGATCGTGGGACACCGCAGGAGGAGGAGAATAGCCAGGGCACGCATTTTCGCACCACGGACAAGCCTTTTTGGGATGCCTGACGACCAGGTCTACGGGCGGTATAGGTTTCCACCCCATATCATCCTAGACCTGGTCAGGGAGTGGAAAGATGACCTTACATCCCCCACCCTTTGCTCCCAAGCATTGAGCCCCTTGGAGAAGGTGCTCAATGTCCTGCATTTCTAGGCCACTGGGTCATTTCACCGGACTACTGCCATAGTGGGGGGGTCTCACAGGCCACGCAGTCACGTTGCCTACACCAGGTACTGGCAATCATGACAGCGTGCCCCTCAGTCCGCAGGCACATATACATGCCCAGAACACCCGCAGAAAGGCAGGCCCTTGTCCTGGATTTTTACAGGGTGGCACACTTCCCCAAAGTGCTCCGTGCCATAGATTGCACCCATGTGGCCCTACGTCCACCTAGGGCCACTGAGCACATCTACCGAAACCGCAAGCACTGGCATTCCATCAATGTACAGGTGGTATGCGATGCAAAGGGAATCATCACCTCTGTCTATGCAAACTACCCTGGCTCCACCCATGACAGTTTCATATACAGAATGTCCGCCCTGAGCCGGGCCATGGAAGCTGGGCAGCATGGCGACACATAGCTCCTAGGTGAGTACAAATGCCCTTGCACATGCATGCATGTCACACACACACACACAAATACACAAACTCCAATAATCACAACCATTTACACCTCCCCAGGGGACAGTGCCTACCCTCTGAGCAACCACATGATGACGCCAATCCGGAACCCCACCACACCACCCCAGGTAAGATACAACGCTGCCCATATTGCAACCAGGGCCATAGTGGAGCGCACATTCGGAGTGCTCAAGTCACGTTTACGCTCCCTTGAACGCTCTGGCGGGCAGCTACTCTATGCACCCCCAGTAGTGTGCAGGATCATTGTGGCAGCATGTGTCCTTCACAATGTTGCAACACGGCAGGGCGTACCGGTGGACATGGTGGTGCCCCCACATCCCCAACCACAGGCACAGGCGCTGCCCATGGGAGGGGACAGGGCACGTGGCAAGGAAGCCCGGATCCAGCTTGTGGCCACATTTTTCACCTAAACTCCCACCCCTGCAGAGTGCACACAGGCCTGGCACATACCAGGTGACAATCGATGATGACAAAGAGACAGTCAACTGTCACAACCTTACCACCCTGAGATTGTTACCATGGAAGTGCCACATTGTCTGCATCCCTAGCTACTTAAACACAAGCTATCCTGTGTGACCAAAAGGCACACATATGACTTATGACATGACATGATATGGCATTTGTAACGTGCCTATACACAAGTGTTTCAAGGTGCAACGAGGCAGGGAGGGGGGAACAAGGGAAGACAGAACACGATCCTACTAGGCCAGGTGTCATTTAGATTGCGCAAGTGCAGGGGTAGGGGGAAGGGAAAAGTGCAAGGGAAAGGGGCGGGGGGAGTGCAGTACAGGGTAAGTAGAATAAAAAACAAATAAATAGGCCAGCTGGTGGCAACTGCAAAGGTAAGTGCAGTCAAGTGCTGGGAAGGGGGGGCTGTAGGGATAGAGAGACAGTCCCGCAGTGCAGGGGTTGCCAGGGAGGCAGTGCAAGTGGAGAGTGGCTGGGCCAGGGACTGAGGTTGGTGAGAGTGGCCCAGTTGCAGATTCAGTGCAGTTTCAGTGAAGAATTTAGCAAGGGAGAGGGAGAGAGAAAGCAGAAGCAAAGAGGAAGGTTTTGAGGTGCTTCCGGAACCGGAGATGGTTCTCCTCAAGTTCCAGGGAGGCAGGAAGGCTGTTCCAGATGGAGGCACCTGCCGCGGAGGGAGATCTACCCCCAGCTCGTTGCTTCGAGAAGTGGCTGACCCTGACATGCAAGGTGTGAATCACACACACCTGCAAAACAGGCCATGACCATCACTGTTATGTCACTCAAACCCTCCCAAACCACAACATGACATGGCAAGCAATAGCCATACACCAACACAGTACCAATAAGGTACACATTGCCATGTTAAAAATGTACATTGGCATCAGACAATGATGCCTGACATGGAATCAGATGAAATGACTGACCAACAACCTTCCCAAATGCATTACAAAAGTTGTAGCCGTAACATAACAATGAATGCCTGTCTACATGCACATTGTGCATTGCAAAATCAACACTGCAGCTTCTGTGTGCTGTGTCCAACTCCTGCAACACACTGCTCAGCGCACAGCACAGTGAACAGCTATTGTGTGTGATGCACACCCTGAGCATCACATCTAAGCGACAAACCACATCAAAAAGCAAATTAGGCATGTACAGGATCCATAATTGGTCACAGAACAGGGAAGCAGGGACACAGTGGGCACCAGAAGGCAAACAGAGTGTATGTGTGGATATACAAGGGTGGTTGTACATGTAGTGCATCATAGTTTGTTTGTTTGTTTGTTTGTTTGTTTATTTATTGTGCGCACCGGACCCTGAGGTAGCAGGGCGCAAGAGAACAAGGAGGTTTACAGCTTAGTTAAAGACGTAACAAGTTACAAGTGCGAGTGTGTGGGTCAGTAAGGACATGCACTCAACATATGCATGTGCAATCAAGTGACCATCATTGTCCTCTACACATCACATGTGAACATTCACCATGTGTACACCCCAGCATGTCAAACCACAGTTATCCCCTCATACCTGAAAGGTAAACACAACACATGAACAGGCATTGATCAGCAGAACACATCATGTACATAGGATACCACAATTACAATATCAGGGTTCCCATCACACTGCAGGGCAAGGCAACTATCAACAACAAAACACCCCCCCTCCCTCACAAATCCCCATGACCCACTGAACAACTGCACCTGGGTCATGGAACCCTCAACCCTCAATTTCACCTGGCCACAGGATCACCCTTCCCCTTCGTCACCATCTCCCACCTTGTGTGTAAAAAGGTGCCTGCACCCTCAGAGTCCACCTTCATTTGCAAAAACACAAAATCCAAGGCAGAAAAATGAACCAGAACAGCCTCCAGTAGATGACTTGAAGTAGCAGTACCTCACAAAGGCCAAGTACTACCACAATGATGTAACAACCAAGGTAGCACAGTAAAACAATGTCACAACAGGATGTGAACCATGTGTGGTACATAACATAGAATGATGCACCACGAACGGATGTGTACTGTCACAGCTCCCGTGTACGGGCGCAGGAGTGGCACGAACCAACCACCCCCACCGTGGCCCGGGTGCCTGCAAGGTCAAACTCACACAGACCTCTGAGACCCTGGTGGGGAAGGAGGGTCAGGGATATGCAGTCGGGACAGGCGTTGGCACACTGGATAACTGGAATGAGTGGCAGGAGAGGGGAGGAGGAATGACACGTGAAAGTATGGAATGCACGAAAATGTACTACCTGCATGAACACATACACAATCCGAACAAACTTGTACATCATTGTCAGGGCCTTCCAGAGTCCAGGCTTAGGAGTGGCACGAACCAACCACCCCCTCTAGGGTTTCGGCGCCTGCAGGCTTGGGGCTTACACAGGCATCCGCAACCCCAGCGGGGAAAGAGGGTTAGGGAACGTTGGTTGGATAGGTACGGGAAGCAGGAACACCGGGTAGAGGGTACAGGGTTTAGAATTAGATAGGACTCCGGGTGATTAGGGGAAAAAAACCATACCAAATTGAATTACACATTCATCCATGCATTAGTGCACCCCCCAGCAAGCCTATGCAGAGCAGTTTGAAAGAAAAACAACAAGACACTTAGCTCTGGTTTTGAGTGCTGGCCTCCTGCCTGTGCACTCTCAGGTGAACAGGTGTTACAGGAGCACTTCAATGCTGCAAAGAGAGCCACAGTTAATAATCTGCGTGTGCCCATAACACAAAAAAACACCACCAAATATGCCCCATAGCAACAAACTACTCTACAAACAGACAATCTGGTGTGGATGCTTCGTATCCACATGTAACATTACCCCTGTGATGGGTCATACACAGTCAATGCAGTAAGTCAACCGCCGGTGGGTGCGTGGCAAATGGAACACCAATGTGTCACAATTCACACAACATGCAATGTTCCCTGGGTAAGCAGACAGACCCATATAGCAAGGCATGACTACAGAACAAGTCGTGTTCCACCATGACCGAAACAAAGTAGGCAGTGCATGTTTCAAAATCTACATGGAAATGAAATGCACTGCACCCGAGTATGTCCCTTGCTGTATGTCCCTGTGAGCTGCTCCTTTCCATGTCTCTGAAGGCTACATGGGTGATACAAGTGCCTCAATGGACCTTGGTGTACCGGAGGGTATGTGCCACTGCCCCTGCAGGTGCCCCAGACAACCTTACAATCAACAGCCATCAGTCCAACAACACATCTGAGCTGTATTGTGTGCTTCAACACCAATATTCGTCCAAGCTCACTAAGCCTGCATGTGCAACTGGCCTGGTGGAAGCTTTGCTGTGTTGTGGCCCCCCTGTGCTGCACACCTTGCCTGGAGTTCCTTGGAACACGTCAGCAGTTCTAGGATGTATGTGTGCAATCCCTGTACGTCTGCTTGCGCACACATGTGCATGTGGGCACCAACAAACGTGTCCAGAATACAGACGTCCAATGGGCCATGTCTGCTGGCAAAGGTGGTCTGGAGGCTCACCCCCCGCAGAAAGGGCATGAAACACATGATTAATGCTTTAAAGTCATCTGTGTGTGTCTCTTCAGGCACCTCATTACTGGACCATGTCAGAGACGTACATCAGAAATCCCACCATCATTCCGTCTTTCACATCCAAAGTGTGGAACACACTATCTACGGCATGAATTGCAACAAGCACGTGTACAGTAAAGATAAGAAACATACTACACAATGCATAGCAATGAATGTACACATTAATCATGAAACACCCCATCTAGCAAAAGCAGAACAGTGGTCAATAACACCGCAATCATCCCCACTAGGGGTGTTAACACAAGTTACACAGCACCAGACATGCCACAGATATGACAGTCCAAAGCTCTTGTGTAATAGGCTGTAACACAGAACCATCCTTGCGAGCCCATGGATAAGGGAGGCAGGAGTGGCATATGTGAGTCAAGGACCCCAAGCAGCAAACACATACACAAGACAAGCCTGAAGGGCCCAGCTGGAACAGACAGTGGATGCTTTTAAAAGCCACAAAGCATTGCACTGGCACATGAAAGCACAATAGACAAGCAATTTTAAACTATATTAGCTAATTACACTAACTATGAAAAACCTACATTACCTAATTAAACTAACTATCAAACAGAAACTTAACTAACTAAACTAAAAGAAAAATCAAAAATGGCCACATACGACCCGGGGGGGAGGGGAGGCACCCAGGAGGGGGGAGGTACAGGGTGCTGCTCAACACCCACATGCGATGATGCTGAGCCAAAATAAAAACCTCCATGGGCTCAACGCCTGCACAGCCCGACCTATGTGGGAGATAGATGGTCGTCCGAGTCTGGCTCATCCTGGAAAGGAGGATGTGGCACAGTAGCCTGGCCACGCCTAGCCGCAGCTTGCCCCTTGACGGCAGCAAGTCTGCCGGACGGGTGAGCCTGGTTCTGTGTGGCGATGTGACGTAGGTCTGCATGCAGAACCTCACGTGATACACGTGCTTCCTCTTGCAAGGTAGCACGTGTAACACAGAGTTCCTCCTGCAAAGCCTGGCTGAACAACCGCTGCACCTCCCGGCAAGCCTGTAGCTCAGCCGAGATGGTACGCTCAAGCTGTGCAAACCTCTCCTCTGACCACTGCCTCTGGGACATCATAAGGACACCCAGAGTGGATTTGAGGGAAGCATACTCCTCCCTCAGGGCATCCATGTGCGCCTCTGTGTGAGCAGCAATTGCTTTACGCAGAGACGACATTTCAGCCTGGCGTGCCCTGTCTGAGGCCGCCATGCCCAGCCTGAGCGAGCAGGCCATGGACCGTGCCGCCTGCTGCTGGAGAAGCACCTGCCTAGCAGGGGGGAGCACAGATTGGGCCACACGCTCCATGCTCTCAGCGATGTTCTCCATTGCTGCCCCCTGCCGTTCTGAATTGGAAGTCATGTCTTGCTCCCACTCAGTAGACTGCGGTTGCGCGCGGCAACCACGTTGCTGGGCTTGACCCCTGCGGAACCCAAGGACTGGGTGTCCTCGCTGTGTTGGCACCGCCCGCGGCTGCACGCAAGGACTGGGTGTCCTCGCTGTGTTGGCACCGCCCGCGGCTGCACGACTACATGCCCCGTCGACGTGATGTCCCAGGCACATTCGTGACTGGTGTGGAGGGTGACCCTGGGTCCCGATCCACCACGGGCAGAGGAACCAAGACTGTCTGATCCCTCAGTGCAGGAGTCGCGGACAGAGGAGTGTCCACATCAGAATCACTCACCCCTGACACATGGGGCCTCATTACGACCCTGGCGGAAATCGTGGCGCAAAATGCACCATGGAGCACGGCGGAAAGCTGCCGATAGCGCCATGGGGGTTGGCGGATTTACCGCCCCATTCCGACCTTGGCGGGGCGGTAAATCCCCATTCCCCATTTCACCCTTCCCCATTCCCATTTTTGCCCCATAGGGTATAATGGGAGTGGGGAAGGCGTTAATTACGCCACCGTAAAATACGGTGGCGTAATTAACAAGGTCCCGTAGCGCCATGGATTTCTCCGCCCGGAAAAACCAGGCGGAAAACGCTCCATGGCGCTACGGGAACTCGTAGTAGGGCGGAAGGGTCCGCCGCGAATACCGCTGGCGTAAACCCACTCCGCCAGGGTCGTAATGAGGCCCATGGACTTGATGCACATACAACTCGACATGGATGTCAGAGTCGTCATCAGGGCTGGACTCATAGGCAGCCAGAGACAAGATGGACTGTAGCACTTGGGGGTTTTCGTGGCCTACCACCCCACGACCCCCACTTGTGCCGGGTTGATGTAGTGGTAACAACCCTGTATCTGGCATGACAACACCATCCTCCGCCTCCATTGCGTCATCACCTGAAAAATAGAGAGAAAAAAGGTCACTACACATGTCAAACGCACACAACACACACACACAGACCGACAAAAAATACATCAGGCAGACATGTGACACACAACATAGAACCTGGCATGCATGCTGGGTCAACTTTGAATTGCTTCTGTGATCAGACCTGTTGAAAGGTGGCAGTTTGCATGGAAGTGGGTCTATGCAGTGCAGAAAATGTGTATGTCATTCACTACCTACATGTACAAGAACTCCATGGTGTGCGTCAGGAAATGTGAAGTCAGTGCAAGGTCAAATTCAGGCATCACGTGCACTGTGCATTCAATGGGTAGCATATCTACAAGCAAAGCACCCCTCCACCCAAGTACAAAAGCAGGGATGCCTAGCATGGTATCAAAAGGCTGACCATAGACCTGTTTATTGACAGGCAGTGTTGACTGGCATCAACAGCTTAATGTGATTCAAGTGACAACACTGCAAATGATGATGGGACAGTAAGCAGGACACATGATGAAAACTCTGTAGGCCGCCCACGTGTGAAGAAGACACTACAACAGTCGGACAGAGTCATTGGCCATTAAACAGGCTGAGGCCTGTGACCCACACAGATTGTCAGACCCTAAACATGTGTGCAACGCAGTACTGAGCCACAGTTGACATGGGAAGCCTGATGAGATGCCATGCAATGTATGTCACTCAGGACTTGTATTACAGTGATCATCCAGTCAAGGACATATAGGTGCATGCGTGCAATGTACATGGAGCATGAATGGGCACTCATGTCCCTGCTGGACATCTGACCTATGCACAGTACAAGTGAGATACCCTGCATCAAGTTCTAAGGCTGTACCACACAGCATATGTCTGGCAGATTGTACGCTGGAAGTTAGCATGTATACAGGACGCATGAACAGGAAAGTACACAATGGCAAGATTGAAGCAGACCAGTGCAAAGGTGGAACTGGGGTGCAGAGTGGCGGAGGAGGGGCAAGGGAGCATGCCTACATGGAGTACCCGCATGCAGGCAGAGGACACATGCACGTCAGTCATGCAATGACATGTGCCTGGGCTGAGAGGAAGGTCACCCCACGCCACATGCAGAAGGGCCAGTGAGCTGGAACATGGACCGGAGGGGTATACTTGTAACCAGCATGTGAGTAGGGTGCAATAGTGGTGATGCAGACAGTCCCCGTCTGCTCCACATGTCCAGCATCCAGCAGAGCAGACATGCATCATGGAAGCATTGCATTACTTACACATCAGAACCATGTACACGTCACATGTAGTGGCAATCATGCACAACACATCCCACAAGTAAAACACACACGTCCTCAACAAACACGCATCAACACTCACTGGACTGGGCATCAAAGTCCAGCATCTCTCCCACTCCTTCGACCAATTCAGGTGGTATGAACTCCGTAACGAGTGACTCATGCGGAGTGAGCTCTTCCTCGTCTGGTGCAGGCCCACTGCCAGTCACCAGAGTCAAGTTGTAATTTGAGGCAGCTTAGCCTTAGCGCTGCGTTTGAGGTCATTCCAACGCTTTTTGCACTCTTGCGCCGTGCGCACCTCATGGCCGAATGAACTGACATGTTCCGCAACATGCTTCCAGTGGGTGTCACGGTGGGCAGCCATAGTCTGACTATTGGCACCCACTACCATGTCACGGCTGTGGCCCCGCACGTAGTCCACAAGGAAGTCCAGTTCCTGCTTGCAGAAAGGCTTCTTCCTCGACGTGCAGGAGGTCGTGGCTGTGTGTGGGGTCCCAGCCTGTGCTGCAGGTGCAACCTTCCTCCTCTTGGACTGTGGCGCAGACCCTTGCTGGCTAATGCCGCCCTGACCAGTATGGCCAGTGGGTTCGGTGGATTGAGCCAAGGGAGTGGCAGGTGGCGGGACGACCAAAGGCCTGCCTTGTGTCAGTGGCATCTGGGTGCCCTCTAATGGACCCTGCGCAGCAACATCCGCTGTGGCAGGGTCATTGACCGCAACGGTCCTGGTTGGCAGACTCACAACCGGGGTGTTGTTGGGTGCATCGTCCCCTGCACTTGCCAACACCCGGCTGTTCGGGGCAGCAGATGACATAACTGCCCCAGGGACACGTGTCTTGGTCAGAGCAGCCAAGCGTGCCCCTATGGTTTCCCTCCTGGCCTGTTGGAAATCTACCAAGGGCTCCTCAAGTGCCAACGGAGCCTGCACTGGCAGACCCTGAGCCTGGGTGGCGGTGTCCACAGCTGCACCTGCAGCTACCACTACCCTTGGGCCTGTGGCAGTCGATGGAACGGACTGCCGGGTCAAACGGGCGCCAGTGCCAGATGCAGAAGCTGGATCCCCCGGATCCTCAGGGGGTAGTGGCATGACTGCACCAACACATGGCACAACATTGTGCTCAAGTGGCGCACCCCTGCCTCTTCCCCCTCTGTGGTGGCCCTGGACACCCTGGAGTCCCCCTACTCCCTGGTCACCACAGCCACGTCCCCGACCACGCCCGCCATGAGGAGTACACCCAGCTGAGGCGCCCCTCACCTTTGGTGTCCTCCCAACCATGGCACAGATGTAGTAGTGCCGGCACAGATGGAGTAGTGCCAATGGGAGGTGTACAGCACAATTGACCTGGGCAATTGGGGTGAAGGGGGTGGGAAGCAAGATGTTAACAGCCCCCCTGCGCCTGCAAGGCTGTATGTGACCCTGGTGATGTAGTGACGGGTCACGCAACGCTCAGGCACCCCAAAACTGCATTAAAACCATGCACGCAACCCTGCAGCCTACGTGCGTGGAATCAACCTCCCGCAGTACGCGGTGGCACCCAGTAACACGAATAACGCGTACGTGTGGGACACGCAGGCTACTATGACCTCGAAAATGGGTGCGATACACAGGGGCACCCACAGTGGGAAAAATAGCGTGTGCGACTCACCGTCTGACTAGCGTGATGCAGAAAAACACGCGTAGCCAATACCCCCGCCAAAAGAAGAGATATGTCCTTGATAGCTGTGAAGTTGTGATGGCACGCGAAACAACAGGAAGCAGCAACAGACGTTGGTCTCCACGAAAGGCACATACAGCGAACTGCTGCCCCCGCTCACCTTTAACCCGTGCTGAGGGAAACGCCCGCGCGCGTCACGTCATTTACGCGCATGGGCCCTTTCCTCGGATTACACGCATTCCCACGCGGACGTGCAGTTTTTCACGCGCACTGAAATGCCCGTGCACGCCCGCGCATGTCACGTCACAAAGACGCTTAAGCTTGACGGGCCTTTGGTCCAATGAAATCGCGTATGCGTGCAGACGCGCTTACGCGCTAAGGGCCTTTCCTCAAATTACACGCTGACGTGCAATTTTTTCACATGCCAAATCACTCCGTATCAAGCTGGCCACGCGAAAACACACGGAAGACCATGCTCCTGCCAAAAAGGCCAAATCACTGCCCCCCAGAGCCCCAAGCATGCTCCCACCTGCCATCTGCTGCTGCCTGACTGCCTGCTGCCCTCGTGCCCTGCCATTTGGTGCCTGCACATCAGCCATCTGCAGGGGTCCAGTTGCTGTGTCCACCCCTGCTGGAACAGAAGACTCCCGACTGGGATACCATCGCTCCACAGCCCAGCCCCAGGACCCAGTTGCCCACCCACGCCTGCCTCGGGGGCCGCCATGTCGGGGCAAGCACCATCTGAGACCACTGGCGACCCCCAGCCAGAGGGGCAGAGGGCCACCAGCTTCAGTCAGAAGGAAGTTGGTGTCCTGGTGGAGCTTGTCCTGGGGCATTATGATGCCCTCTTCGGATCATCACGCGCTGACAAGGAAGGATGGGACAGGATCTGGGACGACTTTGTGGTTGCCATCAACGCGGAGGGGGTGGCAACCCGCAACATCAAGCAAGTCAAGAAGCGCTGGGAGGACTTGAGGTCCAGGACCCTCATAAAGGCCCGGCGCCTCGTGGAGGGGGGCCGGGCCAGCATGAGTACCATCCAGCTGAGGGTCCTGGAACGCGTACGCCCAGCGCTCCATGCCCAGATCCTTGAGAGGCAGACCCGTCTGGAGTCGAGCGGTAAGTGGCCAAGCATTGCTGTGTGAGACAGGGCATGTTGCAGTGTGCTGGTTGTCTGATACTTGCCTGTATGTGTGACATAGGCCATGTACGCGTGTGTGTGTGCAGGGACATCATGGTCATGCATGTGAGACCAGTAATGTGTGAAGCACACGGTTGGTGTATGTGTTTAAATGCAACATGGGGAGCCCTATGCGGAATGGACACATGAGAGCATGCCAGTCTCTGTTCCTGGACATGGGTGGGGGTGAGGGATGGGTGCTGATGCCATGTACATGTATGGTGTCCATGTCTGTGTGTCTGACCTGCGTGTCTGTGACTTGTGAATGCCATGGATGCATGAAACATGCCTGTGACAATGTTCAGAATCACTGATGCAGCCCAGTTATCCTTGCATCCACTGTGTCTGGGGTGTACGAGTCCAGATGGATGAAAGTACGGTGAAGTGTGTGCATGTGATAGGCATGACCCATGATGCATGTGAGTTCAAAAACAACATTGTATGTTTCAAGAGTCCCTTGGACATGTTTGCTAATGTCCATAGCATGCGCCATGCCTGTTACTGCATGTGTTTTGCCTGCACTGACCCATGTGTTGTGGAGGGACATGATGGAAGTGATCTTTGACAGTGCCACTCATCTGCTAATGCTTCCTGTCTAGGGGACCATTGTACAGTACCCTGATTCTTGTGTTCTATGTCTCTCTCTACACAGCGCAAAGTGAAGAAGAGGGTGGAGACGGCGTTGAGGAGCAAAGCGGCGGGGATGCCCCCACGGCTGCAGCGGAAGGGGTGGGTGAGCCCCCACAGGGGCTTGCAACGGCGGAAGATGGGGTGGAGCCATCCAGGTTGGTGGTTTCCACAGAGGAGGAGGAGGCCGCTACTGAGCCGCACATGGGGCCTGGTGGGGGCATCCCTGATGGTGCAAGTGGTGCAGTCCAGGGGCAGGAGGCAGCACAGGTCGCCGTGGAGGGGCCTGTGCATGTCACTGTCCCTGACACTGTGACTGCACCACCATGCACCAGCAGGGATGCCCCATCCCAGGCCCGTCCGCAGGTAGGGGGGATGTCCATGTCATCTGACTCCCCTCCACCTGCGGATGAGGGGACCCCTGGCCGTATGGAGAAGGTCCTGATTGGTGTCGCGTTGCGCACGGGTGTCATTCGTGATGACGTGCGTGCTTCCCGGGGGGAGCACGCACATCATCACGAAGAGCACCGTGCCAACGTGGCCCAGTTGGGAGCGGCCGTGGTTGGGGGTTTCGTACATGTGTCGGCCACTCTGGCGACCCTCTCCTCCTCTGTGGAGGCTATGCGCCAGTCGTTCTCCATGCCGTCTTCCAGCCCAGATGCCACCAAGGCCCCCTGTGGACCTGCCCCAACCAACGCAGCCAACTCGGTGGGGATCCCATCCCTGCCACAGTCGGGAGTCGGAGGTCCAGCAGGGGTGGACACACCAGCGACTGGACCCCAGCAGATGGAGGATGTGAGGGCATCATCGGGCAGGGCACGTGCACGACGGCGTCGGTGGATTCCATCAGCCTGGATGCCGTCGTGCTGGCACAGGCAGTTGCGTCGGAGGCAGCGGCAGGCTCGATGTGGGAGGCATCATGGCTCGGGGCCATCAACATCAGGGGGGCAGGCATCGGCCGGAGGGCAGGAGAACCCTGGAATGGGAGTGTCTTCCGTGTGGGAGCGGTTGGGCCAGCAGATTGGTGCGGAGCGGCAGCGGGCAGAGGAGGAACGGCTCACAATGGTCAGGGCAGAGAACTCCATGCGGAGGGTGCTGAGGCGGGCTGAGTGCCTCTGGGGTATTCGCAGGGAGTTGGAGCTGGACACTGCATTATCCCTGCGAGACCTCGGGCCAGGGAACATGCCTGCCTCCAAGCAATTGAACAGGAGTTCGATGATGCCCTGGCCCATGACAACAACCAGTGAGCCGTCGGACTAGCCCGCTGCCCTTGTAAATAGTTATGTAGTTAGTGTTAGGTTTCCTTTGCTTTTTTATTTATTTTGGACCTTTTGGACAATGGACCACATTTTTGTATATAGTTTTTTTATTAGGTAGTATTTTTAGATAGGATTCATTTCTTCAGTTGGGATCATGGACCCTGGATTGTTTATCTGTATATAGTTGACTGTTGGATTATAGTATTTTTTTGGGATTTACCCCTGGAGCAATGGTTTTCGGTTTTGTTTTTCCCTTGGATTTACTTTTTTGAACTGTGACTTTGAACACCTTTCCTTTGGATTATGATTTGTGGTTTTTCATTATTTTACGGACATGCTGCTTTTGGTTTTTAATTCCCATTGTCGTTTGTTTATTTTTAATTCCATTTATGTTGCTTTTAATACATTTTTTTCATCAAACTTCAATGTGTAGTATCATCTCATTGGTTTCATGCATATCATGATATGGGTTTTGACATTCACTTACACCCATTGTGTGTATGTGAGGGACATGTGTTAATTTACATACTTGCCATTGGGGTTGTATCATGTAATTGGCATTTCTAAGTGGATGGATGCAATACTTGGGTGGGTGTTTGGCATGTGGAGGCTGCCCATAAGGGCCAGGGATCTAGATTGTGATGACGTGTTGGCTGGGGGACATGTGTCAGGGCCTGCGGGCAGGTGCCCCGCACTTCTGGGGCATGGGGGTGCAGGGGGACATGAGTGGGACATTAGAGGGGGCCTGCTGGCAGGTGCCCCGCAATGCTGGGGGGTGGGAGTGCAGGGGGACATGAGTGGGACATGAGTGGGGGCCTGCTGGCAGGTGCCCCGCACTGCTGGGGGGTGGGGGTGCAGGGAGACATGAGTGGGGGCCTGCTGGCAGGTGCCCCGCAATGCTGGGGGGTCGGGGGGCAAGGGGACATGAGTTGGTGATCAGTAGTGCAAGGAGACATGTGCCTTTGCTGGGGGGCATGCCCATGTTGGGTGGGCTGCCTGCGGGATATGACCAGGGATGCAGGGTAGTCCCCTGTGGTGTGGACTGCCTGCAGGGGCCGTGGAGGGTGTACAGGGAACACCTGGGAGGACCCACACTGCCAAATCACGTGTAGGACTCCCCGGCACCCCGAAATACACATACCCTGCTGAAATCGCGTGTGTAAATTCCTGCGCACCCCCGAAATACACGTACCCTGCTGAAATCACGTGTGAAACTTCCCGCGCACCACAGTAATACACGTACCCTGCTGAAATTGCATGTGAAACTTCCCACGCACCTCAGTAATACACGTACCCCGCTCGCACAGGGCCAATCGCGTGTGAAACTTCCCGCGCACCCCAGTAATACACGTACCCTGCTGCAATCGCATGTGAAACTTCCTGCGCACCCCAGTGATACACGTACCCCGCTCGCACAGGGCCAATCGCGTGTGAAACTTCCCGCGCACCCCAGTAATACACGTACCCTGCTGAAATCGCGTGTGAAACTTCCCGCGCACCCCCGAAATACACGTACCCTGCTGAAATTGCGTGTGAAACTTCCTGCGCACCCCAGTAATACACGTACCCTGCTGAAATCGAGTGTGGACCTTCCCACGCACCCCAGTAATACACATACCCCGCTTGCACAGGGCCAATCGCGTGTGAAACTTCCCGTGCACCCCAGTAATACACGTACCCTGCTGAAATTGCGTGTGAAACTTCCCGTGCACCCCAGTGATACACGTACCCCGCTCGCACAGGGCCAATCGCGTGTGAAATTTCCTGCGCACACCAGTAATACACGTACCCTGCTGAAATCGCATGTGGAACTTCCCGCGCACCCCAGTAATACACGTACCACGCTCACACAGGGCCAATCGCGTGTGAAACTTTCCGCGCACCCCAGTAATACACGTACCCTGCTGAAATCGCGTGTGAAACTTTCCGCACACCCCAGTAATACACGTAACCTGCTGAAATCGCGTGTGAAACTTCCCGCGACCCAGTAATACACGTATCCCGCTCGCACAGGGCCAATCACGTGTGAAACTTCCCGCGCACCCCAGTAATACACGTACCCTGCTGAAATCCCGTGTGGAACTTCCCGCGCACCCCAGTAATAAACGTACCAAGCTCGCACAGGGCCAATCGCGTGTGAAACTTCCCGCGCACCCCAGTAATACACGTACCCTGCTGAAATCGCGTGTGAAACTTCCCGCGCACCCCCGAAATACACGTACCCTGCTGAAATTGCGTGTGAAACTTCCTGCGCACCCCAGTAATACACGTACCCTGCTGAAATCGCGTGTGGACCTTCCCGCGCACCCCAGTAATACACATACCCCGCTTGCACAGGGCCAATCGCGTGTGAAACTTCCCGTGCACCCCAGTGATACACGTACCCCGCTCGCACAGGGCCAATCGCGTGTGAAATTTCCTGCGCACACCAGTAATACACGTACCCTGCTGAAATCGCATGTGGAACTTCCCGCGCACCCCAGTAATACACGTACCACGCTCACACAGGGCCAATCGCGTGTGAAACTTTCCGCGCACCCCAGTAATACATGTACCTTGCTGAAATCAAGTGTGAAACATCCCGCGCACCCCAGTGATACACGTACCCGCTCGCACAGGGCCAATCGCGTGTGAAACTTCCCGCGCACCCCAGTAATACACGTACCCTACTGAAATCGCGTGTGAAACTTTCCGCACACCCCAGTAATACACCTACCCTGCTGAAATCACGTGTGAAACTTCCCGCGACCCAGTAATACACGTATCCCGCTCGCACAGGGCCAATCACGTGTGAAACTTCCCGCGCACCCCAGTAATACACGTACCCTGCTGAAATCCCGTGTGGAACTTCCCGCGCACCCCAGTAATACACGTACCCTGCTGAAATCGCGTGTGAAACTTCCCGCGACCCAGTAATACACGTATCCCGCTCGCACAGGGCCAATCACGTGTGAAACTTCCCGCGCACCCCAGTAATACACGTACCCTGCTGAAATCCCGTGTGGAACTTCCCGCGCACCCCAGTAATAAACGTACCAAGCTCGCACAGGGCCAATCGCGTGTGAAACTTCCCGCGCACCCCAGTAATACATGTACCCTGCTGAAATCGCGTGTGAAACTTCCCGCGCACCCCCGAAATACACGTACCCTGCTGAAATTGCGTGTGAAACTTCCTGCGCACCCCAGTAATACACGTACCCTGCTGAAATCGCGTGTGGACCTTCCCGCGCACCCCAGTAATACACATACCCCGCTTGCACAGGGCCAATCGCGTGTGAAACTTCCCGTGCACCCCAGTAATACACGTACCCTGCTGAAATCGCGTGTGAAACTTCCCGTGCACCCCAGTGATACACGTACCCCGCTCGCACAGGGCCAATCGCGTGTGAAATTTCCTGCGCACACCAGTAATACACGTACCCTGCTGAAATCGCATGTGGAACTTCCCGCGCACCCCAGTAATACACGTACCACGCTCACACAGGGCCAATCGCGTGTGAAACTTTCCGCGCACCCCAGTAATACATGTACCTTGCTGAAATCAAGTGTGAAACATCCCGCGCACCCCAGTGATACACGTACCCGCTCGCACAGGGCCAATCGCGTGTGAAACTTCCCGCGCACCCCAGTAATACACGTACCCTACTGAAATCGCGTGTGAAACTTTCCGCACACCCCAGTAATACACCTACCCTGCTGAAATCACGTGTGAAACTTCCCGCGACCCAGTAATACACGTATCCCGCTCGCACAGGGCCAATCACGTGTGAAACTTCCCGCGCACCCCAGTAATACACGTACCCTGCTGAAATCCCGTGTGGAACTTCCCGCGCACCCCAGTAATACACGTACCAAGCTCGCACAGGGTCAATCGCGTGTGAAACTTCCCGCGCACCCCAGTGATACATGTACCCTGCTGAAATCGCGTGTGGAACTTCCCGCGCACCCCAGTAATACACGTACCACGCTCGCACAGGGCCAATCGCATGTCAAACTTCCCGCGCACCCCAGTAATACACGTACCCTGCTGAAATCGCTTGTGGAACTTCCTGCGCACCCCAGTAATACACGTACCACGCTCGCACAGGGCCAATTGCGTGTGACACTTCCCGCGCACCCCAGTAACACACGTACCCTGCTGAAATCAATTGTGAAACATCCCGCGCACCGCAGTGATACACGTACCCGCTTGCACAGGGCCAATCGCGTGTGAAACTTCCTGCGCACCCCAGTAATACACGTACCCTGCTGAAATCGCGTGTGAAACTTTCTGCACACCCCAGTAATACACGTACCCTGCTGAAATCGCGTGTGAAACTTCCCGCGACCCAGTAATACACGTATCCCGCTCGCACAGGGCCAATCTCGTGTGAAACTTCCCGCGCACCCCAGTAATACACGTACCCTGCTGAAATCCCGTGTGGAACTTCCCGCGCACCCCAGTAATAAACGTACCAAGCTCGCACAGGGCCAATCGCGTGTGAAACTTCCCGCGCACCCCAGTGATACATGTACCCTGCTGAAATCGCGTGTGGAACTTCCCGCGCACCCCAGTAATACACGTACCACGCTCGCACAGGGCCAATCGCGTGTCAAACTTCCCGCGCACCCCAGTAATACACGTACCCTGCTGAAATCGCTTGTGGAACTTCCCGCGCACCCCAGTAATACAAGTACCCTGCTGAAATCACGTGTGAAACTTCCCGTGCACCCCAGTGATACACGTACCCCACTCGCACAGGGCCAATCGCGTGTGACACTTCCCGCGCACCCCAGTAATACACGTACCCTGCTGAAATCAATTCTGAAAGTTCCCGCGCACCCCAGTAACACCCGTACCCTGCTGAAATCGTGTGTGAAACTTCCCGTGCACCCCAGTAATACACGTACCCCGCTCGCACAGGGCCAATCGCGTGTGAAACTTCCCGCGCACACCAGTAATACACGTACCCTGCTGAAATCGCATGTGGAACTTCCCGCGCACCCCAGTAATACACGTACCCTGCTGAAATCAAGTGTGAAACTTCCCACGCACCCCAGTGATACACGTACCCCGCTCGCACAGGGCCAATCGCGTGTGAAACTTCCACCGCACCCCAGTAATACACGTACCCCGCTGAAATTGCGTGTGAAACTTCCCACGCACCCCCGAAATACACGTACCCTGCTGAAATCGCGTGTGAAACTTCCCACGACCCAGTAATATACGTACCACGCTCGCACAGGGCCAATCGCGTGTGAAACTTCCCGCGCACCCCAGTGATACATGTACCCTGCTGAAATCAAGTGTGAAACTTCCCACGCACCCCAGTGATACACGTACCCCGCTCGCACAGGGCCAATCGCGTGTGAAACTTCCCACGCACCCCAGTAATACACGTACCCTGCTGAAATTGCGTGTGAAAATTCCCACGCACCCCAGTAATACACGTACCCTGCTGAAATCGCATGTGGAACTTCCTGCGCACCCCAGTAATATACGTACCACGCTCGCACAGGGCCAATCGCGTGTGAAACTTCCCGCGCACCCCAGTGATACATGTACCCTACTGAAATCGCGTGTGGAAGTTCCCGCGCACCCCAGTAATACACGAACCACGCTCGCACAGGGCCAATCGCGTGTCAAACTTCCCGCGCACCCCAGTAATACACGTACCCTGCTGAAATCGCGTGTGGAACTTCCTGCGCACCCCAGTAATACACGTACCACGCTCGCACAGGGCCAATTGCGTGTGAAACTTCCCGCGCACCCCAGTAATACACGTACCCTTCTGAAATCACGTGTGAAACTTCCCGCACACCCCAGTGATACACGTACCCCACTCGCACAGGGCCAATCACGTGTGACACTTCCCGCGCACCCCAGTAATACACGTACCCTGCTGAAATCAAGTGTGAAACTTCCCGCGCACCCCAGTAACACACGCACCCTGCTGAAATCATGTGTGAAACTTCCCGCGCACCCCAGTAATACACGTACCCCGCTCGCACAGGGCCAGTCACGTGTGAAACTTCCCGCGATCCCCAGTGATACACGTTCCCCGCAGCCCTTTGCGCTGGATTTGGGGATTTTGATGGCTTTTCCCTACGCGAGGGGCGTTCTTGGGGGCGTAACTGGCGCTGCTGCAGGGTCGCTGTGCCACTGTGCGCCACGGCTGGTCTTGGTAGCTGTAATCCATGAATACGCTGTGCGCAGAAATGGATTTTAGCGTGCGCCACTTGTGCGCTAAATTCTATGAATTACCCCCTAAATAGTTTAGAAAATTCAATCTCCAACACAGCTGGGTTGGAAAAAGTATTGAAATGATCATTAAATTTTAGAGTAATGCTTAAACATAACCTTGATGTAGAGCAAGGGCTAGTTAATGGAGCACTGGGCACAGTTGTTGGCTTTCAATCATACCCACGTGATAGCAGCATTCAGTTTGTAAATATTCGCTTTGATAAAGTTTCAGAAGTGAAATGGATAGGGCACTCAATGGCTCGATTTCTTCTCTTCAAAGACATGTATGTATGTAGAGAGCAATTTTCTCTAATCCTTGCATATGCAGTTACCATTCATAAATCCCAAGGTCTTACCCTAGAGAAAGCATTGATAGGTATGGGAAAGTCAGTGTTTAAGAAAGGCATGAGCTACCTAGCATTATCATCCTTACGTACACTTGACGGTCTATTGCTAATAAACTTTGATTCAAGTAAAGTCAAAGCTGATATTCCTTGCATTCTAGAATACAATAGATTGCGTTCACTGTACACCCCTCATCTGAAACAATACCCTTTCCAGATAAAGGGAAACGTGGTAAAAGAAAAGTAAATGAAAAAGAAATGCAACAGAATGCAACAGGAAATTCCACATAAAAAATAAAAGAAGCTAAAGTTTCATCAATTGCCGCAAACATAGAAGAACCTATTAGGGAATGTTAACCAGGCACGTCGGCAAAGAAGCAACAGAAAAACCAAAAAATGCACTCAGATACAGAACTTGCGGGCCCATTCAAATTTACAAATGAAAGTGGTCTAAGTTGCTATGCAAATGTAGCAATGAATATTTGCCACCAATTGTTAACAATATTTACCTGAACAGCACAGACCAATTGTGTTTGCAAATTTTAGTGCTGCATAGAAATGCAACAAGCAATCCTGACAACACATACAGTTTTCATGGAGTAAGACAACAATTGGACGACTGTGCTGGAATGGTGTGATTCACTATGAACTCACAAGAAGATCCACAAGAATTTCTAATGTACATACTATTAGTATTGGGAAACAAAAGCATACCTGTAAGTAAAATCTTCCAAATTTTGTACATGTGGAAACATAGATGCACTCTCTGTAACAAAGCGATACAGGAAGAAATCCCAAATGAGCGATTTGTGTATATTTCCATACCAAATTGTGAGAGCATTCCATTTCAGCAACTTATACAAAATGCAAACCATGGCAGATTATGTAGTATTTGCAATTCAGACAATCACTCTACCTTACTGATACAATCACATAGTGCCTACATAATACTTATGCTTCTACGTTATAATGCAGATGGCACCAAAAACAACTGCAAACTAACTGGATTTACACACGGTCAAGTGTCACTTGGAAAGAAAACCTTTACAACAGTAGGAATAATCTACCATGCAGGAGCTACAACCAATGCAGGTCACTACACTGTATACATTAAAAATAATTCTGGATGGTTTGAATGTAATGATAGCACCATTACTCTAAAACAGAGGGTGCCAGCTATCCTAACAAATGCGTATTTAATGTTCTTGAAGCCAAAATTTACGAAATAATGTGTACTTCAAAATTGTCAACAAAGTATGTGAAAGACTACAAACAGTTAGAATACACCCACAGGTATCTAACTACCCAACAGGATGGAAGAATGACACAAATAAATGATTATCACAGATTGTTGGAAACAACTGCACAGGCAGAATACGCCTATACGTATCTAACTGTTGTTAAAAATCAGCAGGAAGGCAACAAAGAAAACATTAATGGGAAAGATAAAGGAAAAAGGATATGTCAACGACACAGATGAATGAGTATCACAAATCTCTAGGAACAAATGCACAGTTAGAATACGCCTACAGGTATCTAACTACCCAACAGGATGGAAGAATGACACAAATAAATGATTATCACAGATCGTTGGAAACAAATGCACAGTTAGATTATGTCTATAGGTATCTAAGTGTTGTTAAAAATCGGCAGGAACGCAACAAAGAAAACATTAATGGGAAAATGAAGGAAAAAGGATGTAACAACGACTCAAATGAATGAGTATCAAAAATCTGTAGGAACAAATGCACAGTTAGAATACGCCTACAGGTATCTTACTGTTCTTAAAAATGCGCAGGAAGGCCACTAACATAACATTGATCAGAAAAATGAAGAAAACACTAAAAGGAAAAAATGAAGTACTTAGTTGCATAAGAAATGAAGGTTTTTTTTAATCCGACAAGGATTCTTTTTCCCCAGGCCCAAGGATTAGAAAAGCAAACACAGAAACCGAGCGGAATGCACTGTACACTGGTTTGTAAACTAAATATGAGGGTCTAAAAAAAGTTAACTGTCTATTATGCAATGTGGTAAATGTGGAAAAACTGCAAACATTAGCACACCTTTTTCTTTCATCACAGAAATGGAAAAAGTGATACTTCCGCCAAGTACGATAACCAATTTAAAAAAAGTTTATGGATTCTGAACAAAGTAAGGAGTAAGTATATTGGCAGGCATTTTCTACACATGGGAATCTACTCGTCGAATCTATGGTAGTAATATGCTGCAGTGCTTGTAAGCTGGCCTTTCATCTGCGGTGAGTAACCTACCACCTATGCCTTACAACCAAGTTTCAAGGAGTACAGTTCCTATCCACAACCATCACTGCATATGTAAAACATGGTCCTTGTAAATTAGCTGCTTAAAACTTACTTTTCGGACCATCGTCTGCAGTCATGAAGTGAAGAAACTAGGGCATCAACACAACAACCACAATCCACCACACCCATATTAACTTGTAACTCCACCGCTTATGACTATGGGCTTTAGCCATGCACCCAAGACTGCAGGGTTTCCCCACAGCCACCACAACTTGCCAATCAACACTATGGGTGTGTGCCTGGGTGGCACATGTGGCGGTGGTTGTGACCAGGGCCTACAGTCTTGTAAGTAAGTCCTTCGGCCTTTGGCCGCCGGCCACGCATCCAAGACTCTAGGCCTTGGCAACAACCACCGTACCATGTGCCACCCATGGTGGTGTACTAATGAATATAATGATAACCATTAGAAAAAATAATGCATTCATGGCATGTTGTCAATTTCAATCTTCCCTAACACCACACGTGTCCTTACAAATGTAACAACTCCCCTCTGCACTGCATGGGTCCAAATACTGGCCTTATTGGACACCTCATTTTCTGTGCATACAAGGAGGTCACAGGACATACGCCATAAAGTAGGTATAAGTGTACTGTTGGGTGCATGGCCTTCGGCCCTGCACCCAAGAGTGCAAAATCTCCCTACAACCACCTCTTTGGTCTTGGGTGCACTGCACGCACTCCCCACAACTTGTCAATGAAAATACAACACAAGGGGTGTATGCATGGGTGCCACATGCGGCTGTCAGGGTTATTATCCCGGGGGCCGGCAGAGCCGTCTGCGGACCTCCAGGCTGGGGAGGCCCCAACTCCTCCCTCGTCCCAGAAAGAGTATGACACATGCACACAAGGAGCAAGGCAATGACTGCTGTTTATTAGAGTAACGGCAGGGATACGCTTAGTCCGTATGCATCCGGAGAAGCTCTCATCGTTAGTGGGGCTCGCAGGCCCTTTTTACAGCAGTATGACACGCTACTTGCGTCACCTGGGAAAAATCATCACAAAACCTATCGCCACTTCGGATTGGTTCCCTGAGTGGTAGGGTTAGTGTATGTCCCCTATAGGGAGAGATCTTAGTGGTGGAGGACAGGTCAGGTGGTATACTTGGGCTGTCCCTAACAGTTGCTACTTTGGAATTGTTACAAGGGGACCCTTGGTGATTGGCTAGGAGTAATGACATCAGTAATAAGCCCGCCGTATTCTGATTGATTCTCCCGCGAGTCCCCAAACCTGGGACCATCGCTGTTCCCAGCCCACGGTGTACCTGACATTAGCAACAATGTGCAACTATGTGTTAGTGCGGACGATGGACAGGTCTGCTTATGGGCTGGTGAGCAGGTCTTTCCCATCGCTGTAGGTGTCCATCTTTGCCGCTTCGTTGTTGCAACCTGTGTCCCTGACGTGGGACCCTGGTGGCTTCTCGTCTCGTCTCGTAAGCTTGGCATACTTGTCAGTTCGGCTTGGTCACGTGTGGGGAGACCGTAGCTGGAACAGAATTATGAGCATTAGATTTTGTATTCTGTCTCTGAGGGCTTGGCACATGCAGGTGTAACCTTGGCACTGGGCACGCGGCGTGCGGGTTGCAATATCATGGCTTTGGCTGTGGGCTCTCGTTAGGGGCTCGTTCTGCATGGTCAGCACTTGTATTTTGCTCTGGGAGGGTTTTTGTTTGCGAGGCTCCTGCCTGGCGGCCTACTTGGGCATAGTTTCTGGGTGGCGGTACATAATCCATAGTATGGAGGTCGCGGGGCGACAGAGTGTCACAGGCAGCGTTAGATATACATGGTGGTGTCCTCATAGGGATGGGTGGCAAGAAAAGCGTCAGCAATCATTTACACGAACTCTTCAGGCATCTTGTGTTTCTGCGGTGCTGTAGAAGGTGCATGTCTGTGGGTGTGACAGTCCGCTGCGTCGTAGCACTGAGTATGTTCTTCGTGTGGATTGGTGTGTGAGTGACCAGTTTGCATGGTGTCACGTGTGTTCTTGTCTGTTGGCTATGTCGTCATGGCATCTCTAACAATGTGAATCCTCATGGCTGTTGTTTTAGTCGAGCTGATCCATGTCGCAGGCGTTGGTTTGAGCATGGCGTGCTGGTGGGCATAGTCCTCGTATGTGTAGGTTTTTGAACCAGGGTACTTTGTCATCTGATAAGTAGATGAACGCCCCTCATGGGGGGTGTCTGGGCCGTGACCCCCTAGGCCATGGTCTGGATGAGATTGGGGGAGGGTGTTATCCCATTCTCCCACTTCACGGTGGTGGTTGTGGCCAGGGCCTACAGTCTTGGAAGTAAGGCCTTCGGCCTTCGGCCGACAGCCATGCATCCAAGACTCTAGACCCTGGCCACAACCAATGTAGCATGTGTCAACCATGGCAGCGTACTATTGAATATAATAATAGCCATTGGAAACAGTAATGTACGTGTCCTTACAAATCAAACAACTCCCCCGTGCATGGGCTGAAATACTGGCCTTATTGGACCCCTCATTTTCTGTGCGTACAAGGAGGCCACAGAACATACGTCATAAAGTAGGTATAAGTGTATTATTGTACTCGGCCCTGCACCCAAGAGTGCAGGATCTCCCCACAACCACCTCTTTATTCATGGGTGCATGACCTTTGGCCATGCACCCAACACTACACGGACTCCCCACAACTTGCCAATGAAAATGCAACACAAGGGGTGTATGCATGGGTGCCGACGGCCATGCATCCAAGATCTAGGCACTGGCCACAACCACCGTAGCATGTGCCAACCATGGCAGTGTACTAATGAATATAATAATAGCCATTGGAAACAGTAATGTATTCACAGCATGTAGGCAATTTCAATGTTCCCTAACACCACACATGTCCTTACAAATGTAACAACTCCCCCATGCAGTGCACGGGCTCAAATACTGGCCTTATTGGACCCCTCCTTTTCTGTGAATTCAAGGAGGCCATTGAAAATACGTCATTAAGTAGGTATAAGTGTACTGTGCGTACAAGATGTCCAAACACATTACATCATGACGACCGACCCCCAGAACAAGTGCATTAATCACCCATGTTAAGACTGTAGCCCCTGGCCACTACCACTGTAGCATGTGCCACCCATGGCGACGTACTAATGAATATAATAATAGCCATTGGGAAAAATAATGCGTTCACGGCATGTTGTCAATTTCAATGTTGCCTACCTATACCCGTATGCTTTCAAGAGTTACACATTTCCTGTCCACTACATGGACTGAAGTGTTACAAATTTCCTGCCCACTACATGGACTGAAGTGCTATCGTTATTACCCCCCACATTTACTGTACGTACAGGGTGTCCATAGAAATTACATCATGACGGCCGAAGAACAAATGCATAGATCACCCATTTCTTACTGTGTGAACCTTTCCCAATGCTCTGTGACACAGCAAAACAGGGTAATGAAAAAAGCATGTGTGCGCTGGTTGTTGCTCCGCTTTCCACAGATCCAAGATGTCGGGCGCATCCAAACCATCTGACGCAGAACACGTCTCACAGCAGCCAATGGGCAGTGTACGCGGTCATGACTGCAGCCCCTTAGCCAATTGGTTTCTTGTTTGTCGGCCGAACAGGGAAGTGTGACCGCGGAACGAACATAGATATCACTAATTATTTCAGACCCACTTTTTCATAATTATAAATAAACGTACTGCACGTATGGTGACAAAATTTACAAAAGCACGCTTTCTGGACCAAGCCCCTGTACCTGCCGCAGATTTCGTCAAAATCCGTCCAGCGGTTTCACCTGTAGCCGTGCGCAAAGATTTTCCCCCATTAAGTCTATGGGAAAAAAAGATGTTTTGGGACCCCCCCTATAACTCCGCTCCCCCTGGACAAATTCTCACCAAACTTTACAAAAAAAATTCAGAGTGGCCCATATACTTTTTTATAAGCCGCCCAAAAAGTGCTCTTCCGATGGAAACAGCAACTTAACCATAACTACATGGCCACTACTGTAGTGTCAATGTAGTTATGGTTAAATTGCTGTTTCCATAGGAAGAACACTTTTTGGATGGCTTATAACTTCGCTCCCCCTGGAAGAATCCTCACCAAACTTTGCAAGGGAAGTATATGGCCCACTCTGAATTTTTTTGCAAAGTTTGGTGAGGATTCTTCCAGGGGGGGCAAAGTTATAGGGGGGGTCCCAAAACTTTTTTCCCCATAGACATAATGGGAAAAACTTTGCTCACGCCTACAGCCCAAACCGCTGGACGGATTTACACCAAATTTGCAGCAGGAGCGGCGGCTTGGTACAAAAGCGTGCTTTTTTTATTTGGTGTAAATCCGTCCAGTAGTTTTTTAAAAAAAGACAAAAATGTAAGTGAAAACAATTAGTGACATCTGTGTCCGCTTCACGGACACACTTTCCTGTTCGCTCTGCGGACAGGACGGGAATTGGGCAAGCGACTTGCGTGATGTCCGCGGACATCTGACGTGCACTCCCATTGGCAGCAGTAAAGCGTGCAGTGCGTCTTATTTTCAGAGACGCCCGCCATCTTAGTTTATTGTTCGTATATTGGCATCTGTGGCAAGCTCTGCGGTAACTTCAGACTTCACAAATGATTATCACAATGTAACAATGCGATAAGATCAGAGGACAGGGGGGCCTCCAATGGGGCTGTGTGACGTTCATGTGGATTACACTTCCTGGATGTCCCAGGCTGCTGCAGACTTGCAGGAGAAACGCCATCGTACACGGTGGCCTGCGAAGGACCGAGGAGCGGATATCCCGTTCCCCCCATCCCCGCTCATTACCCGTGTCTCCCTCCTGTATCCCCCCACCCCCGCTCATTACCCGTGTCTCCCTCCTGTACCCACCACCCCCCGCTCATGCCTGTGTCTCTCTCTTGTTTCCCCCACCCCTCACTCATGCCCCGTGTCTCCCCTGTTTCCCTCCACCCGCCGTCATGCCCCCGTGTCTCCCTCCTGTTCCCCCCACCCTCCGCTTATGCCCCGTGTCTCCCTCGTGTTCCCCCACCCCCCGCTCATGCCCCGTGTCTCCCCTGTTCCCCCCAACCCCTGCTCATGCCCTGTGTCTCACTCCTGTTCCCCCCACCCCGCACTCAAGCCCCATGTCTCCCTCTTGTTGCCCCCCACCCCCTGCTCATATCCCGTATCTCTCTCTTGTTGCCCCCCACCCCCCGCTCATGCCCTGTGTCTTCCTCTTGTTGCCCCACACCCCCGCTCATGCCCCGTGTCTCCCTCGTGTTCCCCACACCCCCGCTCATGCCCCGTGTCTTCCTCTTGTTGCCCCATACCCCCGCTCATGCCCCGTGTCTCCCTCGTGTTCCCCACACCCCCGCTCATGCCCCACGTCTCCCTCGTGTTCCCCCCAAGCCCCGCTCATGCCCCGTGTCTCCCTCCTGTTGCCCCCCACCCCTCGTTCATGCCCCGTGTCTCTCTCCTGTTACCCCCACCCCCCGCTCATGCCCCGTGTCTTCGTCTTGTTGCCCCACACCCCTGCTCATGCCCCGTGTCTCCCTCGTGTTCCCCACACCCCCGCTCATGCCCCGTGTCTCTCTCATGGTCCCCCCACCCCCGCTCATGCCCCGTGTCTCCCTGCTGTTGCCCCCCACCCCCCGCTCATGCCCCGTGTCTCCCTGCTGTTGCCCCCCACGCCCCACTCATGCCCCGTGTCTCTCTCCTGTTGCCCCCCACCCCCCGGCCATGCCCCGTGTCTCCCTGCTGTTGCGCCCACCCCCTGCTCATGCCCCATGTTTCTCTCCTGTTACCACCAACCCCCTCTCATGCCCTGTGTCTCCCTTGTGTTCCCCCCACCCCCCGCTCATGCCCTGTGTCTCCCTGCTGTTGCCCCCCACCCCCGCTTATGCCCCGTGTCTCCCTCCTGTTGCCCCCTGCTCACGCCCCGTGTCTCGCTCCTGTTACCCCCCAGCCCCGCTCATGCCCTGTGTCTCCCTTGTGTTCCCCCCACCCCCGCTCATGCCCCGTGTCTCCCTGCTGTTGCCCCCCACCCCCTGCTCATGCCCCATGACTCCCTCGTGTTCCCCCCACCTCCCGCTCATGCCCCATGTCTCCCTCCTGTTGCCCCCTGCTCTTGCCCTGTGTCTCTCTCCTGTTACCCCCACCCCCCGCTCATGCCCTGTGTCTCCCTCTTGTTGCCCCCCACCCCCTGCTCATGCCCCATGTCTCCCTCGTGTTCCCCCCACCCCCCGCTCATGCCCAGTGTCTCCCTTTTGTTCCGCCCACCCCCGCTCATGTCCCGTGTCTCCCTGCTGTTGCCCCCCAACCCCCGCTCATGTCACGTGTCTCACTCCTGTTGCCCCACCCCCCGCTCATACCCCGTTTCTCTCTCATGTTACCCCCCACCCCCCTCTCATGCCCTGTGTCTCTCTCCTGTTGCCCCCCACCCCCGGTCATCCCCCGTGTCTCCCTGCTGTTGCCCCCAGCCCCCGCTCATGCCCTGTGTCTCTCTCCTGTAACCCCCACCCCCCTCTCATGCCCCGTGTCTCTCTCAAGTTACCCCCGACCCCCTCTCATGCCCCATGTATCTCTCCTGTTGCCCCCCACAACCCAGTCATGCCCCGTGTTTCCCTTCTGTTGCCCCCCACCCCCCCAGTCATGCCCCGTGTCTCCCTGCTGTTGCCCCCCACCCCCACTCATGCCCCGTGTCTCTCTCCTGTTACCCCCCACCCCCCTCTCATGCCCTGTGTCTCCCTCATGTTTCCCCCACCTCCCGCTCATGCCCCGTGTCTCCCTGCTGTTTCCAACCATCCCCGGTCGTGCCCCATGTCTCCCTGCTGTTGCCCCCCACCCCCCGCTCATGCCATGTTTCTCCCTCGTGTTCGCCCCACCCCCCACTCATGCCCCATGTCTCCCTGCTGTTGCCCCCCACCCTCCGCTCATGCCCCGTGTCTCCCTGCTGTTGCCCCCCACCCCCCGCTCATGCCCCGTGTCTCTCTCCTGTTACCCCCCACACCCCGCTCATGACCCGTGTCTCCCTTGTGTTCCCTCCACCCCCCGGTCATGCCCATGTCTCTCTCCTGTTGCCCCCTACCCCCCGGTCATGCCCCGTGTCTCCCTCCTGTTGCCCCCCACCCCCCACTCATGCCCCGTGTCTCCCTCCTGTTGCCCCCCACCCCCCTTTCATGCCCCGTGTCTCTCTCCTGTTACACCCCACCCCCGCTCATGCCCCGTGTCTCCCTCTTGTTGCCCCCCACCCCCCCGCTCATGCCCCGTGTCTCCCTCATGTTCCCCTCACCCCCCGCTCATGCCCCGTGTCTCCCTCCTGTTGCCCCCCACCCCTCGCTCATGCCCCGTGTCTCTCTCCTGTTTCCCCCACCCCCCGCTCATGCCCCGTGTCTCCCTCTTGTTGCCCCCCCGCCCCCCGCTCATGCCCCGTGTCTCTCTCCTATTGCCCTCCACCCCCCGGTCATGCCCCGTGTCTCCCTGCTGTTGCCCCCACCCCCTGCTCATGTCCCGTGTCTCTCTCCTGTTACCCCCCAACCTTCTTGCATTCATGGCAAGTTGTCAATTTCAATGTTCCCTAACACCACATGTGTCCTTACAAATCTAACAACTCCCCTGTGCACTGCATGGGTCCAAATACTGGCCTTATTGGCACCTCATTTTCTGTGCATACAAGGAGGTCACAGGACATACGCCATAAAGTAGGTATAAGTGTACTGTTGGGTGCAGGGCCTTCGGCCCTGCACCCAAGAGTGCAAAATCTCCCTACAACCACCTCTTTGGTCTTTGGTGCACTGCACGCACTCCCCATAACTTGTCAATGAAAATGCAACACAAGGGGTGTATGCATGGGTGCCACATGCGGCTGTCAGGGTTATTATCCCGGGGGCCGGCAGAGCCGTCTGCGGACCTCCAGGCTGGGGAGGCCCCAACTCCTCCCTCGTCCCAGAAAGAGTATGACACATGCACACAAGGAGCAAGGCAATGACTGCTGTTTATTAGAGTAACGGCAGGGATACGCTTAGTCCGTATGCATCCGGAGAAGCTCTCATCGTTAGTGGGGCTCGCAGGCCCTTTTTACAGCAGTATGACACGCTACTTGCGTCACCTGGGAAAAATCATCACAAAACCTATCGCCACTTCGGATTGGTTCCCTGAGTGGTAGGGTTAGTGTATGTCCCCTATAGGGAGAGATCTTAGTGGTGGAGGACAGGTCAGGTGGTATACTTGGGCTGTCCCTAACAGTTGCTACTTTGGAATTGTTACAAGGGGACCCTTGGTGATTGGCTAGGAGTAATGACATCAGTAATAAGCCCCCTGTATTCTGATTGATTCTCCCGCGAGTCCCCAAACCTGGGACCATCGTTGTTCCCAGCCCATGGTGTACCTGACATTAGCAACAATGTGCAACTATGTGTTAGTGCGGACAATGGACAGGTCTGCTTATGGGCTGGTGAGCAGGTCTTTCCCATCGCTGTAGGTGTCCATCTTTGCCGCTTCGTTGTTGCAACCTGTGTCCCTGACGTGGGACCCTGGTGGCTTCTCGTCTCGTAAGCTTGGCATCTTGTCAGTTCGGCTTGGTCACGTGTGGGGAGACCGTAGCTGGAACAGAATTATGAGCATTAGATTTTGTATTCTGTCTCTGAGGGCTTGGCACATGCAGGTGTAACCTTGGCACTGGGCACGCGGCATGCGGGTTGCAATATCATGGCTTTGGCTGTGGACTCTCGTTAGGGGCTCGTTCTGCATGGTCAGCACTTGTATTTTGCTCTGGGAGGGTTTTTGTTTGCGAGGCTCCTGCCTGGCGGCCTTCTTGGGCATAGTTTCTGGGTGGCGGTACATAATCCATAGTATGGAGGTCGCGGGGCGACAGAGTGTCACAGGCAGCGTTAGATATACATGATGGTGTCCTCATAGGGATGGGTGGCGAGAAAAGCGTCAGCAAGCATGTACACAAGCTCTTCAGGCATCTTGTGTTTCTGCGGTGCTGTACAAGGTGCATGTCTGTGGGTGCGACAGTCCGCTGCATCATAGCACTGAGTATGTTCTTCGTGTGGGTTGGTGTGTGAGTGACCAGTTTGCATGGTGGCACGTGTGTTCTTGTCTGTTGGCTATGTCGTCATGGCATCTCTAACAATGTGAATCCTCATGGCTGTTGTTTTAGTCGAGCTGATCCATGTCGCAGGCGTTGGTTTGAGCATGGCGTGCTGGTGGGCATAGTCCTCGTATGTGTAGGTTTTTGAACCAGGGTACTTTGTCATCTGGTAAGTAGATGAACGCCCCTCGTGGGGGGTGTCGGGGCCGTGACCCCCTAGGCCATGGTCTGGATGAGATTGGGGGAGGGTGTTATCCCATTCTCCCACTTCACGGCGGTGGTTGTGGCCAGAGCCTACAGTCTTGGAAGTAAGGCCTTCGGCCTTCGGCCGACAGCCATGCATCCAAGACTCTAGACCCTGGCCACAACCACTGTAGCATGTGCCAACCATGGCAGCGTACTATTGAATATAATAATAGCCAATGGAAACAGTAATGTACGTGTCCTTACAAATCTAACAACTCCCCTGTGCATGGGCTGAAATACTGGCCTTATTGGACCCCTCATTTTCTGTGCATACAAGGAGGCCACAGAACATATGTCATAAAGTAGGTATACGTGTATTATTGTACTCGGCCCTGCACCCAAGAGTGCAGGATCTCCCCACAACCACCTCTTTGTTCATGGGTGCATGGTCTTTGGCCATGCACCCAACACTACACGCACTCCCCACAACTTGCCAATGAAAATGCAACACAAGGGGTGTATGCATGGGTGCTGATGGCCATGCATCCAAGACTCTAGGCCCTGGCCACAATCACCGTAGCATGTGCCAACCATGGCAGCGTACTAATGAATATAATAATAGCCATTGGAAACAGTAATGTATTCACAGCATGTAGGCAATTTCAATGTTCCCTAACACCACACGTGTCCTTACAAATTTAACAACTCCCCCATGCAGTGCACGGGCTCAAATACTGGCCTTATTGGACCCCTCCTTTTCTGTGCATACAAGGAGGCCATAGAAAATACGTCATTAAGTAGGTATAAGTGTACTGTGCGTACAAGATGTCCATACACATTACATCATGACGACGACCCCCAGAACAAGTGCATTAATCACCCATATGTTAAGACTGTAGCCCCTGGCCACTACCACTGTAGCATGTGCCACCCATGGCGACTTACTAACGAATATAATAATAGCCATTGGGAAAAATAATGCGTTCACGGCAGGTTGTCAATTTCAATGTTGCCTACCTATACCCGTGTGCTTTCAAGAGTTACAAATTTCCTGTCCACTACATGGACTGAAGTGTTAGAAATTTCCTGCCCACTACATGGACTGAAGTGCTATCGTTATTACCCCCCACATTTACTGTACGTACAGGGTGTCCATAGAAATTACATCATGACGGCCGAAGAACAAATGCATAGATCACCCATTTCTTACTGTGTGAACCTTTCCCAATGCTCTGTGACACAGCAAAACAGGGTAATGAAAAAAGCATGTGTGAGCTGGTTGTTGCTCTGCTTTCCACAGATCCAAGATGTCGGGCGCATCCAAACCATCTGATGCAGAACACGCCTCGTAGCAGCCAATGGGCAGTGTACGCGGTCATGACGACAGCCCCTTAGCCAATTGGTTTCTTGTTCGTCGACCGAACAGGGAAGTGTGACCGCGGAGCGAACATAGATATCCCTAATTATTTCAGACCTACTTTTTCATAATTATAAATAAACGTACTGCACGTATGGTGACAAAATTTACAAAAGCACGCTTTCTGGACCAAGCCCCTGTACCTGCCGCAGATTTCGTCAAAATCCATCCAGCGGTTTCACCTGTAGCCATGCGCAAAGATTTTCCCCCATTCAGTCTATGGGAAAAAAGACGTTTTGGGACCCCCTCTATAACTCTGCTCCCCCTGGACGAATTCTCACCAAACTTTACAAAAAAAAATTCAGAGTGGCCCATATACTTTTTTAAAAGACGCCCAAAAAGTGATCTTCCTATGGAAACAGCAACTTAACCATAACTACATGGCCACTACTGTAGTATAACTTTGCTCCCCCTGGAAGAATCCTCACCAAACTTTGCAAAGAAAGTATATGGCCCACTCCGAAATTTTTTGCACAGTTCGGTGAGGTTTGGTCCAGGGGGGGCACAGTTATAGGGGGGTCCCAAAACAATTTTTTCCCATAGACATAATGGGAAAAAACTTTGCTCACGCCTACAGCCCAAACTGCTGGACAGATTTACACCAAATTTGCAGCAGGAGCGGCGGCTTGGTCCCGAAAGCGTGCTTTTTTTTAATTTGGTGTAAATCCGTCCAGTAGTTTTTTAAAAAAAAGACAAAAATGTAAGTGAAAACAATTAGTGATATCTGTGTCCGCTTCGCTGACACACTTTCCTGTTCGCTCTGCGGACAGGACGAGAATTGGGCAAGCGACTTACGTGATGTCCGCGGACATCTGACGTGCACTCCCATTGGCTGCAGTAGAGCGTGCAGTGCGTCTTATTTTCAGAGACGCCCGCCATCTTAGTTTATTGTTCGTATATTGGCATCTGTGGCAAGCTCTGCGGTGACTTCAGACTTCACACATGATTATCACAATGTAACAATGCGATAAGATCAGAGGACAGGGGGGCCTCCAATGGGGCTGTGTGAGGTTCATGTGGAATACACTTCCTGGACGTCCCAGGCTGCTGCAGACTTGCAAGAGAAACGCCATCGTACACGGTGGCCTGCGAAGGACCGAGGAGCGATGTCCCGTTCCCCCCATCCCCGCTCATTACCCGTGTCTCCCTCCTGTATCCCCCCACCCCCGCTCATTACCCGTGTCTCCCTCCTGTACGTCCCCACCCCCCGCTCATGTCCGTGTCTCTCTCTTGTTTCCCCCCAACCCCCACTCATGCCCCGTGTCTCCCCTGTTCCCCTCCACCCCCGCTCATGCCCCGTGTCTCCCCTGTTTCCCTCCACCCGCCGTTCATGCCCCCGTGTCTCCCTCCTGTTCCCCCACCCTCCGCTCATGCCCCATGTCTCCCTCGTGTTCCCCCCCACCCCCCGCTCATGCCCCGTGTCTCCCCTGTTCCCCCCACCCCCTGCTCATGCCCCGTGTCTCCCTCCTGTTCCCCCCACCCCCTGCTCATGCCCCGTGTCTCCCTCTTGTTGCCCCCTACCCCCGCTCATGCCCCGTGTCTCTCTCTTGTTGCCCCCCAGCCCCCGCTCATGCCCCGAGTCTCCCTCAGGTTCCCCCAACCCCCGCTCATGCCCCTTGTCTCCCTCCTGTTGCCCCCACCCCTCGTTCATGCCCCGTGTCTCTCTCCTGTTACCCCCACCCCCCGCTCATGCCCCGTGTCTCCCTCTTGTTGCCCCCCACCCCCGCTCATGCCCCGTGTCTCCCTCGTGTTCCCCATACCCCCCGCTCATGCCCCGTGTCTCCCTCGTGTTCCCCCATCCCCGCTCATGCCACGTGTCTCCCTGCTGTTGCCCCCCACCCCCCACTCATGCCCTGTGTCTCCCTGCTGTTGCCCCCCGCGCCCCACTCATGCCCCGTGTCTCTCTCCTGTTGCCCTCCACCCCCCGGTCATGCCCCGTGTCTCCCTGCTGTTGCACCCACCCCCTGCTCATGCCCCGTGTTTCTCTCCTGTTACCCCCAACCTCCTCTCATGCCCTGTGTCTCCCTCGTGTACCCACCACCCCCCGCTCATGCCCTGTGTCTCCGTGCTGTTGCCCCCCACCCCCTGCTTATGCCCCGTGTCTCCCTCCTGTTGCCCCCCACCCCCTGCTCACGCCCCGTGTCTCGCTCCTGTTACCCCCCACCCCCGGCTCATGCCCCGTGTCTCCCTCATGTTCCCCCACCCCCGCTCATGACCCGTGTCTCTCTCCTGTTACCCCCCACCCCCCTCTCATGCCCCGTGTCTCTCTCAAGTTACCCCCAAGCCCCTTCTCATGCCCCATGTATCTCTCCTGTTGCCTCCCACCCCCCGGTCATGCCCCATGTCTCCCTTCTGTTGCCCCTCACCCCCACAGTCATGCCCCGTGTCTCCCTGCTGTTGCCCCCACCCCCCGCTCATGCCCGATGTCTCTCTCCTGTTACCCCCACCCCCCTTTCATGCCCTGTGTCTCCCTCATGTTTCCCCCACCCCCCGCTCATGCCCCGTGTCTCCCTGCTGTTTCCCCCCACCCCGGTCATGCCCCGTGTCCCCCTGCTGTTGCCCCCCAGCCCCCGCTCATGCCACATGTCTCTCTCGTGTTCCCCCCACCCCCCGCTCATGCCCCGTGTCTCCCTGCTGTTGCCCCTCACCCTCTGCTCATGCCCCGTGTCTCCCTGCTGTTGCCCCCCATCCCCTGCTCATGCCCAGTGTCTCTCTCAATGTTACCCCCCGCTCATGCCCCGTGTCTCCCTTGTGTTCCCTCCACCCCCCGGTCATGCCCCAGCGAATTTCAAGGGTTTTTCGGTTTTACTTGGAACCATAACGTCCCTTTAACAAAGTTTTTTCACTGAATATATATAAATATATATATTCAGTGAAAAAACTGTGTTAAACTGAAAAACCCTTGAAATTTGCCAGTTATGGTAAGCTAAGCAACCATAACTCGCGCCACCACCGTGCACTGCTAAGCCTAACACCCAGGACATCAAAGATGACATCACAAATGTCATTGTTATTTATTTTAGTGTTAAACAAAATGAAACCACTAACAAAACTAATAGCTAAATTACAAAAAAGACTTCTCAATAAACGAAATGTCAACAGAAAGAACTTCTTAAGTATCTGCGCAGGTGAATGGAATCACACTATTAGCACAGAACCATACTTTAATGAAGAAGTTTTTAGCTTGTTTAATCTGTAAAATGAATCTACTGTCTTTTTTCAATCACCTAAAATCAACTGTCACTTATAAACCTTTATACTATCTACTTTCTTTATACACGCACACACTCAAATCATGTTAAACTAACATTTTTTAAATGAAATATATAGACTACAAATATTCAAACAAAATTGCATGCATGCACACTCTATGTTCAAATCTCAAAAAATAATACTTATACAATTACATATTTGTTTTTATTTCTTTATTTATTTAATTACTTTAATTTAAGCATGACATTGAGGCACTATTACCTGGAAGAGCTTAGTTACAGAAATAGTGGTATTCAGTGGTACAATATTAATTTCACAAGACACAGTAAAGATATTTTGTTTGCTACAGTTAGTCATTGCAATACAATTTGTTCATTAAGAAAATATCATATTTATTGTACTGGTGCGACATATCTTATTTAAATAAGATAGTTTTAATGGTTTTGTGGAAGGCGCTGAGGATTTCAATAAAAAAAATCAATTGGGGTCATTACGACCCAGGCGGTAAGTACACCAACTTTACAAAGTGAGTGGGGTGGTAAATCCCCATTTCCCATTTACCCTTCCCCATTCCCATTTTTGCCCCATAGGGCATAATGGGAGTGGGGAAGGCGCTAATTACGCACCGTAAATTACGGTGCCGTAATTAGCACCAAGGCGGTTTAGCGCCATGGATTTTAACGCCTGCTAAAAGCAGCCGTTAAAATTGGAATCAGGCGTTAAGGGTTAACGACGGCGTAGACCCTTAACGCATGAGTTGTAATGAGGCCCAATGTCTAAATTAAAAACAGTGTTATATACAAACAAAAATACTAATTTGTTTCTTTTACAATTGCAGTGAAGACCATTCTCCTGAAAAGAAGCAGCCGAATTTGAAGAACAAAGAAGAACTAAGAAGTAACCTGTTCATTTTAGAAAAAAAGTAAGTCGAATATCACCATAATATTTGTATTATTACTCAAACACACTGTAAAGTGAATTCATGCTATTTCTGTGCCTAAAAATAGAGATTGTGCACCATTCTGTCCAAAAATTGCCATGTCTTAAACAGCGATTTGCAGCCAGAATGGCCCACAAATTCGTATTTTTGGACACACAAATTACCCAACTCAACCACTAGAATTTTGATATTATAGAACAAACAACTGTTTTAATTGTATACATTAGATTTACTATTTGTACTTCTCCACACCACTAGCTTACTTTTTCTGTCATCTGAATCCCAGTTTAGTAGCACATAAATTCAAGAATACCCATCCCTACTAGTTGTAGTTCCCAATGCACAATCACACACCATTACATACATCTTTATCATCTTACTCAAACACTCATGCACACAGCACACATACATTGCACAACACTCCAACCCATACCTTCTTTATTTTTTTCAACAGACCCTAAAGAATGCCTACCAAAAGTCAAATCCGTAGAAAGCAACGCAGAAGTAGAGCAAAGGAAAATAAAAGTGTCCAACATAAGCATCCAACTCTAGCAGAATTTGTACAACAAAGTTGAAACAAAACAGCTAATACAGTAATTTAGTGAAACACAAGAAGTTTCAAGTACAAAAACTTGGCCTCCTCTATCAAAATGTAAAATAAACCAAAAAACAATTAACAGAAAATCAGCTATCACTACAGATAAAACTGATTCTTTAAATTTTGATATAGTGCAAAGTAAGCTTACCAAGAAAAGTATTTTAGCCAAAAAGTACCATCACAAAGTCCTTCAAAATCTTATAAAAACAGGAGAGAAATCAGGTTCAATGCTTAAAACCTATCGTAGGAAATTAATCTTAGAAGCGTTGATAGACAGTGCAATTCTTCTCAAAAGAAAGTTATTTATTTTAGTGTTAAACAAAATGAAACCACTAACAAAACTAATAACTAAATTACAAAGAAGACTTCTCAATAAACAAAATGTTAACAGAAAGAACTTCTTAAGTATCTGCGCAGGTGAATGGAATCACACTATGAGCACAGAACCATACTTTAATGAAGAAGTGTACAAACAAAAGCAAACAAATACAATTGCCATACATAGAAGTGGTCGAGGTTATGAAAAAGTGAATAATACCATAATGGAACAAGAAGTATTCCTTACAAAAATATGCCCTGAAAACTTAGAATTACCCCTCCATTCAACTGAATCAGAACATCTAGTGTACAAATGGCCATGCACGTCAATGTGTAACATTCCCAAACAATTTTTCAAGTCTTTACGCCAATTCCTCAATCAATATGTAAAAAGCAAAGACAAAATCAAAATTAAACCACTGCAAAAAATGGATACCTGTCCAGTGCACAAGTACACAGGACTACAAGGAGATTCATTGGCCTGCATTACAGGACCTACTTGTAAAACCACCTTCCATGATATCAAAAGGATATCAACACATCATTCAACTATAAGAAATCTAGTCTATAAACTGTACTATGCTAAAAGTCCTGCTTTAGCACTAGCAAATTTAAATAACATTCTTCTACATGGTACAGCAAAAGACCTACTTGAAGAAATTGACTATATCCAGAAAAAAATATTTTGGAAGTGAAAGCCACTTCAGAATGAAATAGCTTTAAACCAAATTAGCAACAATTCTACACATGGCAACCTTTTGCTAAACACAAAAAAAGAAATAGTAAAATGTAAAAGTACATCAGCTGAAGTACCAAACCATGTGTGTGTATGTTGCCGCAGAAATTTTTATAAAAGTAACACAAAAACTGTAGACCTATCATACAAAATAGAAGACAATGAAGATTCTAAATGGTTTGAATTAGCTCTCTACCTTGTAGCAAAAAACAAATAAGAAATAACTGACCCCTTAATACTTTGCAGTTACTGCACTACAAAACCTGACAACAACCAAACTCCTTCATGTGCTATCACAAATAATTTGGAATTATACCCACTACCAAAACCCCTACAACAACTTAAGTTATATGAGAGCATCATAATTCAAACAGTGCACCCATTTCAAGCAATAATATGCCTTCAACGAAAAACAGCAAAATTACCTCCCTCTGAATTGGTAAAAGGCATTCGTGGAAAAGTAGTTTATTTACCATTAGATCTAAAAGAAAATGTGCATAATCTAGAAGTGCAACGTCCAATGCAACAATCTTTAATTATCTTAGTAAATGGAGTACCTACAAAAGACAAAAACATATGGCAACAGCTGGTAGATATACATAAAGTTAGAAAAGCCTTGCAATATCTTAAAGAGAATAATGAATATTACAAAGAAATTAATATTGAAGAAAGCTTGAAGGATACAACTGAAATAATTCAAGAAACACAAGAAACTGGTCAATTTGAGCTCCTAGATCCTGCTACAATATCAAATAGTTTAGACCATTATACAATTCATCTTTTGCACTCTAATGACACCAAATGCGTCAAGCAAAAGGATCACCAATCAGCATATGGGAAAAAAGTATAGAAGCACGTGCTTTTCCTCTACTCTTTCCTACTGGCAAAGGAGGAAGGTACGATGATAGACCTATTCAAATATCAGCTTCAGAATACCGCTCACTACGGATGTATTCTGAAGATCCCAGATTTAGACAAAATGTGGAATACATGTTCCACCTACTCTTTGAAAGTGAACTAGCAACTTTATGTTACGGAGTTGCACACATATTAAAATCAGGATCACACTTTCAAAATATGACAGCTACACAATTATTAGAGAAAGTGCAACAAAAGGATGAGGTTTTACAATCAAATATTACAAATCTATTAGCAAATATGCGTGGTACTAAAGAGTACTGGTTTCGACGTCATGGAGTTGTACGTTGTATGATCAGAAACCTTGGCCCACCCACTTGGTTTGTTACATTAAGTTGTGCAGAATATGCATGGGAAGATTTACATGATTTCCCATGCATATCAAACAAAAACAAAACAAACATAGATATACTAAGACCTGGAGAACTTTGTTCTTTGGATCCTGTTAATGTTTCAAGATATTTTCACCATCGCTTCATTGCTATGCTACATTTTATTTGTAATAAAACTGTTCCTCCCCTTGGAGAAGTGCAACACTTCTTTTGGAAAAAGGAATACCAAGCCAGAGGAGCACCACATATCCACATGCTTTTATGGATTAAAGATGCTCCTAAATTTGGTCAAGACAATGATGCCACTGTTTTACAGTTTATTGAAAAATATGTCACTTGTGAAATTCCATTGGAAGCAACAAATAGTGATCTTCAAGCACAAATTTTACAATTTCAAAGACACAAATGTGGAAAATATTGTCGTCGCAAATACAAAAACAAAGGGAAATACTACACCAAATGCCAATTTGGTTTCCCTAGACCAGTTACAAATACAGGTCAAGTGAACAACCTCATGTCTTCAGTTAGACATAGTGTTAAAGGTAAGTCACCTAAAAATACATATTACATAAAAAGAAAAGAAGAAGAAAAATATATCAATGATTATAATGCAATCATTACCCACTTATGGAATGCAAACATAGATGTGCAGTACATTGCAGACAATTCTACTGCAGTTGCACAATATGTCACAGCATACTTAACTAAAGCAGAAAAGACAGAGCTCCAAGACCTCTGGAATGACCTGTCATCAGATATATCAGTGTCTCAGAAATTATACAGCTTGTGCATAAAAATGCTCTCCCATAGAGAATGTGGATCATATGAAGCATCTGATTGTTTAACTGGTACTGCATTGTATGGTAAATCTGAAAAAATAGTATGGCTAAGTCTTGGTCCAGCTAAATCTAGAAAAAGAGTTCTAAAATCAAACGAAGATATAGAAACAATAGCCAAACGTGATCCCAACAGCCAAGACATTTTAAAAAACAATGTATTGGACACATACTACCAAAACAGAAGTAATACTTTGGAAACCATGTGTCTATACCACATAGCCCAAAACTACACATACAAAAATAATATAAAACCTGATGAAAAAAAAAAGGTAACTACAGAGTGACAAACTGTGAAGGCAGCTTAGTTAAACTCACCAAACCAAATTTAATTAATCATATCAAATTGTCATTAAAGACTCCTCAACATAAAGAAGTATATCACATGTCCCTGCTACAACTCTTTAAACCATGGAGAAAAGAAGAAGAAATTCTAGATAACTATGACTCATATGAAGATGTTTTCAAAGCAAATGAAAGCAATATAAATGATGTAAACTTTACACAGTACAAAACAATGTTGCACAATGAACAGCAACACGAAGAAGAACTCCAGGCCTAACTAGATAAAGAAACTCCTGACAGTAGTCAACCTTCTGTAACAGGAAGCCAAGAACCACTGGGAGAACCACTAATAATAAATGAGGCAGAATTAGCTATGATAGAAGTAGAAAACACCATGTGTCAGTATGAAGATAAAGAAGACTTAACTATACTACAATCAAAACTAAACAATGAGCAACGTAGCATTTTTCAATAAATAGCAAATCAAATTGCACATGGTGAACAACATGAAAATAAAGAATGTTCCTACCATAATTATAAACCTAACTACTGTACGTCAGTGGTGAAGCTGGTTCTGGCAAAACAATCCTTATCAAAATCATCAGTAAATTCCTTCAACAATTGACAAACAGCAAACTGTCAGCTGTTGTCACTGCCCCCACTGGTTTAGCTGCTTACAACATAGGTGGTGTCACGTTACACCGATTACTACTATTGCCAGTAGAACACCAAAACAAATTAGACTATTACAAACTTTCTGCAGAAGCTGCAATGGAACTACGCAGAGTATTGAAACAAATGAAAATGCTACTAATAGATGAAGTGAGCATGGTCTCCAACCTAATGTTTGCTTTGATTCACCTCAGATTACAAGAAGTACTCAAAACAAACTATGAAGAGCTCTTTGCAGGGAAACACATTATTGTTTTCGGAGATCTTCTTCAATTGACACCAGTAAAAGCTGAGCCTATTTTTAAAACATTAGGACACAAACTCTGCCGTAAAACTGTTGGCAGCATTGGAAATGTCAACCTTTGGCAACATTTCCAATACAGAGAATTAACAGAAAACATATGCCAATCTGCAGATCTCACTTATGCCAACATCTTAAAAAGTATCAGAGTTGGTATACTTTCTAAAGAAGCAGAAGCAATATTGAAAACCCGGCACATTCATGCACTTCATGGCGATAATGCATGTGCTACAGATGGTATGGAACAATTAGCCCACAAAAATGTCCATTGTATGGCCTTAATGCCAACTCTTGCAAACTGTTTCAAATTCAATGTAATAATGTTAAGTAAAGAAATGCAACCACTAATGGAAATTAGCGCCACAGACAAACTAGATGTACATGGTATGACACTACCCATGTGTGACCAAGCCACAACAAGACTAAATAGTTTACTCAAACACAGCAGGCTTAGAAAAGATATTAAATCATCTTTAAATTGCAGAGTAATGCTTAAACGTAACCTTGACGTGGACCAAGGACTAGTTAATTGAGCACTGTGTACAGTTGTTGGCTTTCAAACATACCCACGTGACAACAAAATTCAGTTTGTCAAGATTCTCTTTGACAAACTTTCAGAAGTAAAAAGGATAGGATGCTCAACAGCTCGATTCCTTCTCTTCAAAGACATGTATGTACGCAGAGAACAATTTTCTCTAACTCTTGCATACGCAGTCACGATTCATAAATCACAAGGTCTTACCCTAGACAAAGCAATGATAGATATTGGCAACACAGTCTTTAAAGAAGGTATGAGCTACATAGCACTATCACGCTTACGTACACTTGACGGTCTATTTCTAATCAACTTTGATGCAAGTAAATTAAACGCTGATATTCCTTGCATTTTAGAATACAATAGACTTCGCTCACTATACACCACCCATCTAAACACATATTCTGTTCCACAAAAAGTAAAACGTTGTAAAAGAAAAATAAATCAAACAGAAATGCAACAGGATGTCACTGCAAATCCTCCAAAGAGATTAAAAGAAACTAATACTTCATCAAGTACCACAAGCAAAAAAGAATCAATTAGAGAAAGTAAACCAGGTACTTCTTCAAAGACAAACTCCAAAAAAAGCAGTCAGATACAGAACTATCTGGTCCATTTAAACTCTCAAATATAGTTGGTGTAAGTTGCTACGCAAATGTAGCAATGAATATTCTATTTAATTACCACCAATTGTTGACAACATTTACTTACACAGTACAGACCCATTGTGTTTGCAAATGTTAGTACTTCATAGAAACGCAACAAACAATCCTGACAACACATATAGTGTTTATGGAATAAGACAACAATTGGACTACTGTGCTGGAATGGTGAAATTCACTATAAACTCACAGGAAGATCCACAAGAATTTCTAATGTACTTACTACAAGTACTGGAAAACAAAAACATACCTATACATGAAATCTTCCAGATTTCATACATGTGGAGACATACATGCACTCTCTGCAACAATGTGACACAAGAACAAATCCCCAATGAACGCTTTGTATATATATATCAATACCTAATTGTGAATCCATTCCATTTCAGCAACTTGTACAAAATGCAAACCATGGTAGAATATGTTCTACCTGCAATTCAGATAATCGCTCCACGTTAGTAATACAAACACATAGTAAATACGTAATACTAATGCTTCAACGTTACAATGCAGATGTTACCAAAAACAACTGCAAGCTGACTGGATTCACGCATGGTCAAATATCACTTGGTAAGAAAACCTTCACAACAATAGTTATAATCTACCACGCAGGAGCCACAACCAATTCAGGGCACTACACTGCATATATAAATAAAAAATGTGGATGGTTTGAATGTAATGATAGTACCATTACTCTAAAGCAGAGATTACCAGCAAATCTTACAAACGCTTATTTAATGTTCTTAAAACCAACATTTGATAACTAAACTGTACTTAAACCTTAAGTAAACGTGTATTAAAAAAATATAAACTGTTAGAATATTCCAAAAGCTATCTAACTGCCCAAAGATTTGACAACAACTAATCAGATAAATTAATACCACTAAATTAGAGCAAAAAATAGACAGAATACGCCAATTGGTATCTAACTGTCCCAAAATGTAACAATATCCAGACAGATAAATCAATACCACTAAAATATATAAAAAAATAGACAGTTAGAATATGCCAATTGGTTTCTAACTGTCCCAAAATTTAACAATATCCAAACAGATAAATCAATACCCCTAAAATATATAAAAAAAAATAGACAGTTAGAATACTCCTACTGGTATCTAACTGCACCAAAGTTTTACAATATCCAAACAAATAAATAATATGTTACTGCTCCAAAAAAATGCAACAAGCCAATGTATAAAGCATTAGCCAGAAACAACAAGTGAACACTGAAAACAAACAAACAAATAAACTGTAGCATAACAGAAAAAGGTTTTTGTTTTAATCCAACATGGATTTTTTTTTCTCCCACAGACCCAATGATTTTAGCAACGAACACAGAAACTGAGCAAATTGCACATTACTCTGGTTTGTAATCTACTAAATATGAGGGTAAAAATAAAATGTTGATTAAACAATGTAATAAGTCATTACAAAATACTAATACTAACATGCTATTTTCTTTTATCACAGAAATGAACAAGAAATACATGTACTCCAGTTACTAAACCAAACAGTAAGTATATTATACACTCTATGCCCTGGCCACAACCATCGCAGCATATCACACACATAGTATCTTATAACTTTGTTCCTTATAAATTTGTTTTTGACCCAAAGTTATAAGCAACTATAAGTGTGATATGCTGCGGTGGTTGTGGCCAGGGCATAGAGTGTTGGGTGCATGGCGATGCACCCAACACTCTATGCCCTGGCCACAACCACCGCAGCATATCACACCCATAGAGTCAAATATATCAACTATGGCCTATGGAAACTTTTAATGTCCGCGGACATTATGAGTGTTCTTAGAACACTTTCAACTTGCCAGCGAACAATACGGACAGCATCTTCAGGACACCCCGTATGAACATTTCAGTACAATGCGAGAGTTCTAAGAACACTTTCAACTTGACAACGAACAATACGGACAGCGTCCTCAGAACACCCCATTTTGTTTATTTGCGAACATTTCAGGACACTGCGAGTGTTCTTAGAACACATTCAACTTGCCAGCAAACAAAACGGACAGCGTCTTCAGGACACCCCCTACGAACATTTCAGGACAACGCAAGAGTTCTTAGAACACTTTCAACTTGACAACGAACAATACGGACAGCGTCCTCAGGACACCCCCATTTTCTTTATTTACGAACATTTCAGTACACCGCGAGAGTTCTTAGAACACTTTCAACTTGATAAGGAACAATACGGACAGCCTCCTCAGAACACCCCCATTTTGTTTATTTACGAACATTTCCGGACACCGCGAGTGTTCTTAGAACACAGAACACCCCCATTTTCTTTATTTACGAACATTTCAGGACACCGCAAGAGTTCTTAGAACACTTTCAACTTGACAACAAACAATAAGGACAGCGTCCTCAGAACACCCCCATTTTCTTTATTTACGAACATTTCCGGACACCGCGAGTGTTCTTAGAACACATTCAACTTGACAACGAACAGTACGGACAGCATCCTCAGAACACCCCCATTTTGTTTATTTGCGAACATTTCAGGACACCACAAGTGTTCTTAGAACACAGAACACCCCCATTTTCTTTATTTACGAACATTTCCGGACACCGCGAGTGTTCTTAGAACACATTCAACTTGACAACGAACAATACAGACAGCGTCCTCAGAACACCCGCATTTTGTTTATTTACAAACATTTCAGGACACCTCAAGAGTTCTTAGAACACTTTCAACTTGACAACGAACAATACGGACAGCCTCCTCAGAACACCCCCATTTTGTTTATTTGCGAACATTTCAGGACACCGCGAGTGTTCTTAGAACACATTCAACTTGCCAGAGAACAATACGGACAGCGTCCTCAGGACACCCCCATTTTCTTTATTTACGAACATTTCAGGACCACGTGAGAGTTCTTAGAACACTTTCAACTTGCCATCGAACAATACGGACATCGTCCTCAGAACACCCCCATTTTGTTTATTTGCGAACATTTCAGGACACCGCGGGTGTTCTTAGAACACATTCAACTTGCCAGAGAACAATACAGACAACGTCTTCAGGACACCCCCTACGAACATTTCAGGACAACGCAAGAGTTCTTAGAACACTTTCAACTTGCCATCGAACAATATGGACAGCGCCCTCAGAACACCCCCATTTTGTTTATTTACGAACATTTCAGGACACCGCGAGTGTTCTTAGAACACATTCAACTTGCCATCGAACAATACGGAGAGCGTCTTCAGGACACTCCCTGCGAACATTTCAGGACACTGTGAGTGTTCTTAGAACAGTTTCAGCTTGCTTGCGAACAAAACGGAAACATATTGAGTCCTAAGAACACCCCCATTCAGTTTATTTAGAACATTTCAGAACACCCGTGATGTCCGCAGACAAATCGAACACAACAAGAACGTCTACCACATAAAAAAACACAACTTTCAACCTATCTCATACTCTCCCACTCTCCCCAAACACTCCTACACACCAAAACACTCTACTAAATACAAGTTTTGAACGAAGTTTCACCGCGCTGTCCGCAGACGTCCGTGAATCCAAGATGGCGGGCGCTACCGAAAAAATGACGCGCTTCACGCTCTACACCGTCCAATCAGCGAACATGTCGCCTGTCCGCGGACACCACGTAATCTGAATGGCCAATCAGGACACTGTCCGCAGAGCGAACAGGGAAGTGTGCCCACGGACCGAACACAGATATCACTAATTTTTTATGACTTACTTTTTGATCATTTTTTAAAAAACTACTGGACGGATTTTCACCAAATCTGCAAAAGCACACTTTGGGGACCGAGCCGCTACTCCTGGTCCAAATTTGGTGAAAATCCGTCCAGCGATTTGGGCTGTAGGCGCAAGCAAAGTTTTTTCCCCATTCAGTCTATGGGAAAAAAATAAATTCAGAGTGGGCCATATACTTTCTTTACACATTTTGGTGAGGATTCGTCCAGGGGGAGCGAAGTTATAAGCCTCCCAAAAAGTGCTCTTCCTATGGAAACAGCAACTTAACTATAACTACATGGCCACTAACGTGGCCATGTAATATATATATATATATATAACATTGCAACAGCAACTTAACCATAACTACATGGCCACTACCGTGGCCATGTAATATATATGACTTCGCTCTCCCTGGACGGATCCTCACCAAACTTTGCAAAAAAAGTAGTTGGGTCACTCTGAATTTTTTTGCAAAGTTTGGTGAGGATTCGTCCAGGGGGGGAAAAGTTATAGGGGGGGGTCCCAAAACTTTTTTTTTTCCCATAGACTGAATGGGAAAAAACTTTGCGCACGGCTACAGCCCAAACCGCTGGACGGATTTACACCAAATTTGCGGCAGGAGCGGCGGCCTGGTCCCAAAAGCGTGCTTTTGTAAATTTGGTGTAAATCTGTCCAGTAGTTTTTTTAAAAATGACCAAAATGTAAGGCAAAAAAATTTGTGATATCTGCGTTCGCTTCGCGGACGGACTTCCCTGTTCGCTCCGCGGACAGCACCCCGATTGGCTCATGGGCTTGCGTCATGTCCGCGGACATGCGACGTGTTCGCTGATTGGACGGCGAGGGGCGTGGAGCGCGTCAGATTTTCTGTGGCGCCCGCCATCTTGTATTCGCAGTCGACCGCATACAGTGCAGTGAAACGTGGATAAAAAATTGTATTTAGTGCCGTGTGTTGGTGTGTAAGAGTGTTTGGGGAGGGTGGGGGAGTATGAGATAGGTTCAATGTTTTGTTTTTTTATGTGCTAGACCTTTTTGTTGCGTTCGATTTGTCCACGGAGAACACAGCTGTTCTGACATTTTGTAAATAAACTAAATGGTGGGGTGTTTAGAGGACGGAGTATGTGTCATTTTTGTTCGCAAGGAAGGTAAAAATTAGCTATGAACGCTCGAGGTGTACTTAATTGTTCGTAAATACACAAACTGGGGGTGTCCTCAGGACGCTGTCCGTATTGTAATCTGTCTAGTTGAATGTGTTCTAAGAACACTCGCAGTGTCCCGAAATGGTTGCAATTACACAAAATGGGGGTGTTCTGAGAACGTTGTTTGTATTGTTCGTTGTCAGGGTGAAAGTGTTTTAAGAGCACTCCTTTTGTTCGCTAATAGTACAATTTCCTAGGGGCGTCAACCGACTTTTTGTCCACTAAAGAAACGATAACTCCGGCTGGTGTGCGCCGACATTATGTGATAATCCTATGACTGGCGCTATTGACCTGGCTGACTTGTTTTTGCGACACTAAATCATATCTTCCGCCCCTAAGCCTGATATTATCAAAGCATTCATATTCCCCGCCTTTCTCCGTGACGTTACAGGGTGCGTAATGAAATGCGCCCAGTCGTCTCCAGTACTACGCGACTTTACACCGAACCCGGAAGACTACACACATTATGTCACAAAACAGCGCGCCACAATTCGGAATATGAAACTGTGATTTAAAAGCAAAGAGCAAGATTGTAAATGTTGTAAAGTACATTTATTTGACATCAAATGTTTAGAGAATATTCAGCAATTTGCATTTGTCTTTGTTGTTGATCCGCAAAAGTTCATGTTGAGACACGCAATGTTCCTTTGCGGTACAGAGAGTGTTAGATCAGCTTACAACTCAGTGCGCCACAATTCGGAATATGAAACTGTGGTTTAAAAGTAAACAGCAGGATTGTACATTTGGTAAAGTACATTTATTTCACATGAAATGTTTAGTGAATATTCAGCGATTTGCTATTGTCTCTGCTGTCGATCAGCAAAAGTTTATTTGGAGCCACGCGTTGTTCCTTTGCGGTAGATAGGCTGTTGTTTTATGATAAAAGCAGTAAATGGTCGCTCTGATAATCGGAAGGTTGCTCCAACAACGAGCCATTAGACCACCCTATTGGTTGGTATGTTGTTTGTAGCCGCTAGTACTGCGTAAGAGCATATTGGTCCTTGGCGATTGTCCCTTAAAATGGTGAGGGTCATGAAGTTGCATATTTGGACTTGCACCTGGCAGTTGAAGACCTCATCCGCTGGAGTCTGTACATCGTGACATAGACAAAATGGGGCCACGTACCTGTTTTAAAAAACAGAAATTAGTCTCACCAGCCGATCTTCATTAAAAATCATCATTTTATTTATTAGGGCGTGAAACTATTTGCTATCGAAGATAGTGCAACAGAGTATGTTAATAATAAAATAATAATATTTTCCCATTCATATAGCGCTAAGAACCGTGAGGTATGTAAGCGGTGCTTATTATTAACCACGGTGTGTGGTGCTCATTTATCGACCACGGAAGGATGAAAGGCTGAGTTTCGCCTTGCCAGGATTCAAACTTGCATCACCAAGCTGTGCACGGATGTCAAAGTGAGCGCTGTACTCGCTGTGCCACTTGACAGGCTACAGTGAAGTGGCACAGCGAGTAGAGCGCTTGACCGCCTATAGACCGGTTAAATTATTTCTATTAACCCACCCTGTGTCGTCTGCCTTTTTCAGAGCCCTCTAAACGACAGGGGATCAATTCGGCGGTGATAGTGCGCGGTAGAAAACATTATGCCACTTTCAACGAACAAGTTCAACTTGAGCGGTCTTTAATGCTACGCTATTGTAATTATATTTGGTATAAAGTAATCTAAAGGGTTACTTACAGTACAATTGCAATTTCCATTGTCTACGAGTGGTGCAGTCCCAAAATACGACTCTGCGTGTGCCAACGATCTTTCGTATAGTGATATAATATGTAAAAGTGGTTTCGTTTCAGAAATGTCATCTTTATCTTCTCTTACGTTTTAGCAACACTCCTTCAAGAGAAGTCTTTCATCACAATCTCTGTCTGTCAAGGTCAAAACACAATACAACCTTATAGTCCACTTTGTGAGCCTCTCCGGGGCCCGAGAAAAAAATGGAAGCAGCTGACCTTAACTGTGAACGAGCATAAATTCTTACTTTGCAACATTCTGTGTAAAGCCATCTGTAGAAGTTGTGGAAGCAGCTGACCTTCACTGTGAACAAGCATAAATTCTTACTTTGCAACATTCTGTGTAAAGCCATCTGTAGAAGTTGGTTTTTGCACATCATGTTTGTATATTGTTTGCGTGATATTAAAAAAACTTTGCTAAAGGGACGTTATGGTTAAGTTGCGCTATTAAAAACCTATGAAATTCAGTGAAAAAACTTTGTTAAAGGAACGTTATGGCTCAAAGTAAAACCGAAAAACTCCTGAAATTCGCCAGTTATGGTAACATAAGCAACCATAACTCGCGCCACCGTGCACTGCTAACACTAACACCCAGAACATCAAAGATGACATCACAAATGTCATTGATGACATAACTGATGACATCACATGGCTGGCTCTCCCTTTTTATCCTTTACTGACATATCGAAGCCACATAGTTTTCTTCAGTAACAGTCAGGAAGTAAAAATTGAAAAGGTACTATATTTGTAGACTTAGGGTCCTGTCACATCATATGAAACATGTACATAGCGGAAGATACAGGCTTGAAAGAGAGCAATCCTTTCTGTGCATGAAGATAATCATTATGGTTATCAGCACTTTCTCATAGTTTTATTTTTATTACTCTACCTTCCCTCTATATGCTCATATTTGTATACATTATACTCACTCTCCATAGAGTAAATGGGAAAAAAATTTTGCTCGCGCATACAGCCCAAACCGCTGGACGGATTTCCACCAAATTTGGACCAGGAGCAGCGGCTTGGTCCCGAAAGCGTGCTTTTGCAAATTTGGTGAAAATCCGTCCAGTAGTTTTTTTAAAATGACCAAAAAGTACGTAAAAAAAATTAGTGATATCTGTGTTCGGTTTGCGGATACACTTCCCTGTTCGCTCCGCGGAAAGTGTCCTGATTGGCCAATCGTCTTGCGTGATGTTCGCGGACATGCAAAGTGTTCGCTGATTGGACGGCGTGGAGCGTGAAGCGCGTCAGATTTTTCGGTAGCGCCCGCCATATTGGATTCGCGGACGTCCCCGGAGAGCGCGGTGAAACTTTGTTCAAAATGTGTATTTTGTAGAGTGTGTTGGTGTGTAGGAGTGTTTGGGGAGGGTGGGAGTGTACGAGATAGGATGAAAGTTGTGTTTTTTATGTGTTAGACATTCTTTTTGTGTTCGATTTGTTTGCGGCCATCACGGGTGTTCTGAAATGTTCTAAATAAACTGACAAGGGGGTGTTCTAAGGAGTCAATATGTGTCCGTTTTGTTCGCAAGCAAAGTGAAACTGTTCTAAGAATACTCGCTGTGTCCGGGGAGTGTTCGTAGGTGGTGTCCTGAGGACGCTATCCGTATTGTTCTCTGTCAAGTTGAATGTGTTCTAAGAACACGCGCGGTGTCCTGAAATGTTCGCAAATAAACAAAATGGGGGTGTTCTGAAGACGTTTATGAGAACACTCCCGGTGTCCTGAAATGTTTGTAGGGGTTGTTCTGAGGACGCTGTCTGTATTGTTCTCTGTCAAGTTGAATGTGTTCTAAGAACACTCGCGGTGTCCTGAAATGTTCGCAAATAAACAAAATGGGGGTGTTCTGAAGATGCTTCTAAGAACACTTGCGGTGTCCGGGGAGTGTTCGTAGGGGGTGTCCTGAGGACGCTGTCCGTATTGTTCTCTGTCAAGTTGAATGTGTCCTAAGAACACTCGCGGTGTCCTGAAATGTTCGCAAATAAACAAAATGGGGGTGTTCTGAAGATGCTTCTAAGAACACTTGCGGTGTCCGGGGAGTGTTCGTAGGGGGTGTCCTGAGGACGCTGTCCGTATTGTTCTCTGTCAAGTTGAATGTGTCCTAAGAACACTCGCGGTGTCCTGAAATGTTCGCAAATAAACAAAATGGGGGTGTTCTGAAGACGCTTCTAAGAACACTCGCGGTGTCCGGGGAGTGTTCGTAGGGGGTGTCCTGAGGACGCTGTTCGTATTGTTCTCTGTCAAGTTGAATGTGTCCTAAGAACACTCGCGGTGTCCTGAAATGTTCGCAAATAAACAAAATGGGGGTGTTCTGAAGACGCTTCTACGAACACTTGCGGTGTCCGGGGAGTGTTCGTAGGGGGTGTCCTGAGAACGCTGTCCGTATTGTTCTTTGTCAAGTTGAATGTGTCCTAAGAACACTCGCGGTGTCCTGAAATGTTCGCAAATAAACAAGATGGTGGTGTTCTGAAGACGCTTCTAAGAACACTCCCGGTGTCCGGGGAGTGTTCGTAGGGGGTGTCCTGAGGACGCTGTCCGTATTGTTCTTTGTCAAGTTGAATGTGTCCTGAGAACACTCGCGGTGTCCTGAAATGTTTGCAAATAAACAAGATGGTGGTGTTCTGAAGACGCTTCTAAGAACACTCCCGGTGTCCTGGAATGTTCGTAGGGGGTGTCCTTAGGACGCTGTCCGTATTGTTCGTTGTTAAGTTGAAAGTGTTGTAAGAACTATCGCGTTGTTCTGAAATGTTCGTAGGGGGTGTCCTGAAAACGGTGTCCGTATTGTTCGCTGGCAAGTTCAAAGTGTTCTAAGAACACTCACATTGTTTGCGGACATTAAAAGTTTCCCATAGATCATAGTTGAAATGTTTGACTCTATGGATGTGATATGCTGCGGTGGTTGTTGCCAGGGCACAGAGTCTTGGGTGCATGGCCATTTGGCCATGCACCCAAGACTCTGTGCCCTGGCAACAACCACCGCAGCATATCACATTCATATTTGCTTATAACTTTGGGTGAAAAACAAATGTATAAGGAACAAAGGTATTAGATACTATGGATGTGATATGCTGCTATGGTTGTCCTTATTATTGTATACTTACTGTTTGGTCAAGTAATGGGAGTCCATGTTTTTCTTCTTCATTTCTGTGATAAAAGAAAATAGCATGTTAGTATTAGTATTTTGTAATGACTTATTACATTGTATAAGCAATCTACTTTTATTTTTTTTCGACCCTCATATTTAGTAGAGTACAAATCAGAGTACTGTGCAATTTGCTCAGTTTCTGTATTTGTTGCTAAAATCATTGGGTCTGTGGGAGAAAAAAAAATCCATGTTGGATTAAAAAAAAAACCCTTTTTCTGTTATGCTACAGTTTATTTGTTTGTTTGTTTTCAGTGTTCACTTGTTGTTTCTGGCTAATGCTTTATACTTTGCTTTGTTGTATTTTTCTTGGAGCAGTAACAGATTCTTCATTTGTTTTGATATTATAAAATTTTGGAGCAGTTAGATACCAATTGGCATATTCTAACTGTCTATTTTTTAAATATATTTTAGTGGTTTTGATTTACCTATTTGGATATTGTTAAATTTTGGGACAGTTAGATACCAATTGGCGTATTCTAACTGTGTATTTCTTGGCCTAATTTAGTGGTATTCATGTATCTGATTAGTTGTTGTAGAATCTTTGAGCTGTTAGATAGCTTTTGGAGTATTCTAACAGTTTATATTTTTTTAACACAAATTTATAATTTTGGGACAGTTAGATACCAATTGGCGTATTCTAACTGTGTATTTTTTGGTCTAATTTAGTGGTATTCATTTATCTGATTAGTTGTTGTAGAATCTTTGAGCAGTTAGATAGCTTTTGGAGTATTCTAACAGTTTATATTTTTGTAACACAAATTTACTTAAAGGTTTAAATACAAGTTTATTTATCAAATTTTGGTTTTAAGAACATCAAATAAGCGTTTGTAAGATTGGCTCTCTGCTTTAGAGTAATGGTACTATCATTACATTCAAACCATCCACATTTCTTTTTTATATATGCAGTGTAGTGACCTGAATTGGTTGTGGCTCCTGCGTGGTAGATTATACCTATTGTTGTGAAGGTTTTTTTACCAAGTGATATTTGACCATGTGTGAATCCAGTCAGCTTGCAGTTATATTTGGTACCATCTGCATTGTAAAGTAGAAGCATTAGTATTACGTATTTACTATGTGTTTGTATCACTAACGTGGAGCGATTATCTGAATTGCAGGTAGAGCATAATCTACCATGGTTTGCATTTTGTACAAGTTGCTGAAATTGAATGGATTCACAATTTGGTATTGATATAAATATGAAGCGTTCATTGGGGATGTCTTCTTGTGTCACATTGTTGCAGAGAGTGCATGTATGTTTCCACATGTATGAAATCTGAAAGATTTCATTTATAGGTATGTTTTTGTTTTCCAGTACTTGTAGTAAGTACATTAGAAATTCTTGTGGATCTTCCTGTGAGTTTATAGTGAATTTCACCATTCCAGCACAGTAGTCCAATTGTCGTCTTATTCCAAAAACACTATATGTGTTGTCAGGATTGTTTGCTGCATTTCTGTGAAGTACTAACATTTGCAAACACAATGGGTCTGTACTGTGTGAGTAAATGTTGTCAACAATTGGTGGTAATTGCAATAGAATATTCATTGCTACATTTGCATAGGAACTTACACCAACTATATTTGAGAATTTAAATGGTCCAGGTAGTTCTGTATCTAACTGCTTTTTTTGGAGTTTGTCTTCCTTCTTTAAAGAAGTACCTGGTTTACTTTCTCTAATTGATTCTTTTTTGTTTGTGGTACTTGATGAAGTATTAGTTTCTTTTTCTCTCTTTGGAGGATTTGCAGTGACGTCCTGTTGCATTTCTGTTTGATTTAGTTTTCTATTACAACATTTTAGTTTTTGTGGAACAGAATATGTGTTTAGATGGGGAGTGTATAGTGAGCAAAGTCTATTATATTCTAAAATGCAAGGAATATCAGCGTTTACTTTACTTGCATCAACGTTGATTAGAAATAGACCGTCAAGTGTACGTAAGCGTGATAGTGCTACGTAGCTCATGCCTTCTTTAAAGACTGTGTTACCAATATCTATCATTGCTTTGTCTAGGGTAAGACCTTGTGATTTATGAATTGTGACTGCGTATGCAAGAGTTAGAGAAAATTGTTCTCTGCGTACATACATATCTTTGAAGAGAAGGAATCTAGCTGTTGAGCGTCCTATCCGTTTTACTTCTGAAAGTTTGTCAAAGAGTATATTGTCAAACTGAATTTTGTTGTCACGTGGGTATGTTTGAAAGCCAACAACTGTACCCAGTGCTCCATTAACTAGTCCTTGGTCCACGTCGAGGTTACGTTTAAGCATTACTCTGCAATTTAAGGACAATTTAAGCATCTTTTCTAAGCCTGCTGTGTTTGAGATTGATTTTTCTAAATTATTTAGTCTTGTTGTGGCTTGGTCACACATGGGTAGTGTCATACCATGTACATCTAGTTTGTCTGTGGCGCTAATTTCCATTATTGGTTGCATTTCTTTACTTAGCATGATTTCATTGAATTTGAAACAGCTTGCAAGAGTTGGCATTAAGGCCATACAATTGACATTTTTGTGGGCTAATTGTTCCATAACATCTGTAGTACATGCATTATCGACATAAAGTGCATTAATGTGCCGGGTTTTCAATGTTGCTTCTGCTTCTTTAGAAAGTATACCAACTCTCAAACTTTTTAAAATGTTGGCATAAGTTAGATCTGCAGATTGGCGCATGTTTTCTGTTAATTCTCTGAATTGGAAATGTTGCCAAAGGTTGACATTTCCAATGCTGCCAACCGTTTTATGGCAGAGTTTGTGCCCTAATGTTTTAAAAATAGGTTCACCTTTTACTGGTGTTAATTGAAGCAGATCTCCAAAAACAATAATGTGTTTTCCTGCAAAGAGCTCTTCATAGTCTGTTTTGAGTACTTCTTGTAATCTGAGGTGAATCAAAGCTAACATCAGGTTGGAGACCATGCTCACTTCATCTATTAGTAGCATTTTCATTTGTTTCAATACTCTGCGTAATTCCATTGCAGCTTCTACAGAAAGTTTGTAATAGTCTAATTTGTTCTGGTGTTCTACTGGTAATAGTAGTAATCGGTGTAATGTAACAACACCTATGTTGTAGGCAGCTAAACCTGTGGGGGCAGTGACAACAGCTGACAGTTTGTTGTTTGTCAATTGTTGAAGGAACTTACTAATGATTTTGATTAGGAATGTTTTGCCAGAACCAGCTTCATCACTGACGTACAGTAGTATAGGTTCATAATTATGGCAGGAACATTCTTTATTTTCATGTTTTACACCATGTGCAATTTGTTTTGTTACTTCTTGAAAAATGCTACTTTGCTCATTGTTTAGTTTTGATGGTAGTATAGTTAAGTCTTCCTTATCTTCATACTGACACATGGTGTTTTCTACTTCTATCATAGCTAATCCTGACTCATTTGTTATTAGTGGTTCTCCCAGTGGTTCTTGGCTTCCTGTTACAGAAGGTTGACTACTGTCAGGAGTATCCTTATCTAGTTGGGCTTGGAGTTCTTCTTCATGTTGCTGTTCATTGTGCAACATTGTTTTGTACTGTGTAAAGTTTACATCAGTTATAGTGCTTTCATTTGCTTTGAAAGCATCCTCATATGAGTCATAGTTATCTAGTAATTGTTCTTCTTTTCTCCATGGTTTGAAGAGTTGTAGCAGGGACATGTAATATACTTCTTTATGTTGAGGAGTCTTCAATGACAATTTGATATGATTAATTAAATTTGGTTTAGTGAGTTTAACTAAGCTGCCTTCACAGTCTGTCACTCTATATTTACCTTTTTTTTCATCGGGTTTCATATTATTTTTGTATGTGTAGTTTTGGGCTATTTGGTATAGACACATGTTTTCCAAAGTATTACTTCTGTTTGGGTAGTATGTGTCCAATAAATAGTTTTTTAAAATGTCTTGGCTGTTGGGATCATGTTTGGCTATTGTTTCTATATCTTCATATGATTTTAGAACTCTTTTTCTAGATTTAGCTGGACCAAGACTTAGCCATACTACATTTTCAGATTTACCATACAATGAAGTACCAATTAAACGATCAGCTGCTTCATAAGATCCACATTCTCTATGGGTGAGCATTTTTATGCCCAAGCTGTATAATTTCTCAGATACTGTTTTATCTGATGACAGGTCATTCCAGAGGTCTTGGAGCTCTGTCTTTTCTGCTTTAGTTAAGTATGCTGTGACATATCGTGCAACTGCAGTAGAATTGTCTGCAATGTACTGCACATCTATGTTTGCATTCCATAAGTGGGCAATGATTGCATTATAATCATTGATATATTTTTCTTCTTCTTTTCTTTTTATGTAATATGTATTTTTAGGTGACTTTCCTTTAACAGTATGTCTAACTGAAGACATGAGGTTGTTTACTTGACCTGTATTTGTAACTGGTCTAGGGAAACCAAATCGGCATTTGGTGTAGTATTTGCCTTTGTTTTTGTATTTGCGACAACAATATTTTCCACATTTGTGTCTTTGAAATTGTAAAATGTGTGCACGAAGATCACTATTTGTGGCTTCTTATGGAATTTCACAAGTGACATATTTTTCAATAAACTGTAAAACAGTGGCATCACTGTCTTGACCAAATTTAGGAGCATCTTTAATCCATAAAAGCATGTGGATATGTGGTGCTTCTCTGGCTTGGTATTCTTTTCTCCAAAAGAAGTGTTGCACTTCTCCAAGGGGAGGAACAGTTTTATTACAAAAAAAATGTAGCATAGCAATGAAGCGATGGTGAAAATATCTTGAAACATTAACAGGATCCAAAGAACAAAGTTCTCCAGGTGTTAGAATATCTATGTTTGTTTTGTTTTTATTTGATATGCGTAGGAAATCATGTAAATCTTCCCATGCATATTCTGCACAACTTAATTTAACAAACCAAGTGTGTGGGCCAAGGTTTCTGATCATACAACATACATCTCCATGACGTCGAAACCAGTACTCTTTAGTACCACGCATATTTGCTAATAGAATTGTAATATTTGATTGTAAAACCTCATCCTTTTGTTGCACTTTCTCTAATAATTGTGTAGCTGTCATATTTTGAAAGTGTGATCCTGATTTTAATATGTGTGCAACTCCGTAACATAAAGTTGCTAGTTCACTTTCAAAGAGTAGGTGGAATATGTATTCCACATTTTGTCTAAATCCGGGATCTTCAGAATACATCCGTAATGAGCGTTACTCTGAAGCTGATATTTGAATAGGTCTATCATCATACCTTCCTCCTTTGCCAGTAGGAAAGAGTAGAGGAAAAGCACGTGCTTCTATACTTTTTTCCCATATGCTGATTGGCAATCCTTTTGTTTGATGCATTTGGTAAGTTTCTAGTACATCTTGTACGGTGTCATTACAGTGCAAAGGATGAATTGTATAATGGTCTAAAGTATTTGATATTGTAGCAGGATCTAGTAGGTCAAATTGACCAGCTTCTTGTGTTTCTTGAATTATTTCAGTTGTATCTTTCAAGTTTTCTTCAATATTAATTTCTTTGTAATATTCATTATTCTCTTTAAGATATTGGAAGGCTTGTCTAACTTTATATAAATCTACCAGCTGTTGCCATATTTTTTTGTCTTTTGTAGGTACTCCATTTACTAATATAATTGAAGATTGCTGCATTGGACGTTGCACTCCTAGAGTATGCACATTTTCTTTTAGATTTAATGGTAAATAAACTACTTTTCCACGAATGCCTTTTACCAATTCAGAGGGAGGTAATTTTGCTGTTTTTGGTTGAAGGCGTATTATTGCTTGAAATGGGTGTACTGTTTGAATTATGATGCTCTCATATAAATTAAGTTGTTGTAGAGGTTTTGGTACTGGGTATAATTCCAAATTATTTGTGATAGAACGTGAAGGAGTTTGGTTGTTGTCAAGTTTTGTAGTGCAATAACTGCAAAGTATTAAGGGCTCAGTTATTTCATATTTGTTTTCTGCTAGAAGGTAGAGAGCTAATTCAAACCATTTAGAATCTTCATTGTCTTCTATTTTGTATGATAGGTCCACAGTTTTTGTGTTACTTTTATAAAAAATTCTACGGCAACATACACATACATGGTTTGGTACTTCAGCTGATGTACTTTTAAATTTTAGTATTTATTTTTTGTATGTGTTTAGCAAAAGGTTGCCATGTGTAGAATTGTTGCTTAATTGGTTTAAAGCTATTTCATTCTGTAAATGGCTTTCACTTCCAAAATATTTTTTCTGGATATAGTGAATTTCTTCAAGTAGGTCTTTTGCTGTACCATGTACAATGATGTTATTTAACTTTGCTAGTGCTAAAGCAGGACTTTTAGCATACTACAGTTTATAGACTAGATTTCTTATAGTTGAATGATGTGTTGATATCCTTTTGATATCATGGAAAGTGGTTTTACAAGTAGGTCCTGTAATGCAGGCCAATGAATGTCCTTGTAGTCCTGTGTACTTGCGCACTGGACAGGTATCTATATTTTGCAGTAATTTAATTTTGATTTTGTCTTTGCTTTTTACATATTTATTGAGGAATTGGTGTAAAGATTTGAAACATTGTTTGGGAATGTTACACATTGACGTGCATGGCATTTGTACACTAGACATTCTGATTCAGTTGAATGGAGGGGTAATTCTAAGTTTTCAGGGCATATTTTTGTAAGGAGTACTTCTTGTTCCATTATGGTATTATTCACTTTTTCATAACCTCGACCACTGCTATTTATGGCAATTGTATTCGTTCGCTTTTGTTTGTACGCTTCTTCATTAAAATATGGTTCTGTGCTCGTAGTGTGATTCCATTCACCTCTGCAGATACTTAAGAAGTTCTTTCTGTTGACATTTCGCTTATTGAGAAGTCTTTTTTGTAATTTAGTTATTAGTTTTGTTAGTGGTTTCATTTTGTTTAACAGTAAAATAAATAAATTTCTTTTGAGAAGAATTGCACTGTCCATCAATGCTTCTAAGATTAATTTCCTACGATAGGTTTTAAGCTTTGAACCTGATTTCTCTCCTGTTTTTATAAGATTTTGAAGGACTTTGTGACGGTATATTTTGGCTAAAATACTTTTCTTGGTATGCTTACTTTGCACTATATTAAAATTTGAAGAAGTAGTTTTATCTGTACTGATAGCTGATTTTCTGTTAATTGTTTTTTGGTTTGTTTTACATTTTGATAGAGGAAGCGAAGTTGTTGTACTTGAAACTTCTTGTGTTTCACTAAATTATTGTATTAGCTGTTTTGTTTCAACTTTTTTTTACAAATTCTGCTAGAGATGGATGCTTATGTTGGACACTTTTATTTTCATTTGCTCTCATTTTGCGTTGCTTTCTACGGAGTTGTCTTTTGGTAGGCATTCTTTAGGGTCTGGGTCTATTGAAAAAAATAAAGAAGATATGGGTTGGGGTGTTCTGGAATGTATGTGTGCTGTGTGCATGAGTGTTTGCGTAAGATGATAAAGATGTATGTAATGGTGTGTGATTGTGCATTGGGAACTAAAACTAGTAGGGATAGGTATTCTTGAATTTATGTGTCACTAAACTGGGGTTCAGATGATAAAAAAAAGTAAGCTAGTGGTGTGGAAAAGTACAAATAGTAAATCTAATGTATACAATTAAAACAGTTGTTTGTTCTATAATATGAAAATTGTAGTGGTTCAGTTGGCTAATTTGTGTGTCCAAAAATAGAAATTTGTGGGCCATTCTGGTTGTAAATCGCTGTTTACGACATGGACATTTTTGGACAAAATGGTACAAAATCTCTATTTTAAGAAACCAAAATAGCTGGTATTAATGTTATAGTATATTTGATTAATAATATAAATATTATGGTGATATTTTACTTACTTTTTTTTTAAATTAACAGGTAACTTCTTAGTTTTTCATTCTTCTTCGAATTCGGCTGCTTCTTTTCAGGAAACTGGTCTTCACTGCAACTGTAAAAGCTTCAAATTAGTAACTTTGTTTGTATATAGCACTGTTTTTAATTTAGATATTGATTTGTTTAATTGAAATCCTTAGTGCCTTCTGTAAAACCATTAAACTAATTTATTTACATAAGATACATTGCATCAGTTCAGTACATATGATATGTTCTTAATGAACAAATTGTATTGAATGACTAACTGTAGCAAAAATAAAATATCTTTACTATGTCTTGTGAAATTTATAATATATTAGTGAATACCACTATTTCTGTAAGTAAACTGTTCTAGGTAATAGCGCCTCAATGTCATGTCTAATTTAAAGTAATTAAGTAAATAAATAAATAAAAACAAAAAATATGAAATTGTATGTATTTTTATAAAGGTTTAAACATAGATTGTGTTTGCATGCAATTTTTTTTGAATATATGTAGTCTATATATTTCATTTAAAAAATGTTAGTTTAACATGATTTGAGTGTGTGTGTATAAAGAAAGTAAAAAGTATAAAGGTGTATAAGTGATAGTTGATTTTAGGAAATTGAAAAAAGTACAGTAAATTCATTTTCCAGATTTTACAAGGTAAAAGTCTGTTTGAAAATGTGTTCATCTACCATAGCTCTCAACTCACACGCTTTTGGCGGGTGTCACACGCCTTGTAAAGGGCAGACTCACCCGCCAAGCCTCCTGCACGCCCATTCATTCCAATGGGCGTATCACCCGCCAAAAACAAAATCGGGTGATTTCACCCGCCTGTAAAACAAAAATGGTTGAGAGCTATGTCATCTACTATACAGAAAATATGCATACCTGAAGTTTGTGTTCATGCATATGGATATGCATGGAGCTGCAAGTAGAAATCTTGAAGACTTGTACAGTATTTGTGGTAGATGCTGCTTGCCAATGATATGACACTTGTACTCAGAGAGATTCAGAGTACATTTGCAGTGCTGATCTATGATGATGCAGTTAGATGTAGAGGTCTTGAATGTGATTGGTGCATGGTCATGTGATTTTTGAGGTACATCCAATGAGGGAATGGCAGAGAGATTGTAGTGGAAATGGTAGAAGGGCTGTTCATGTTACAATATGTCCGCGGACATGGCGGTAGTTCCCGGACATCGGGAGTTACATCCGGGGATTTTTGGGTTCAGAAGTCATGCAAATGAGAATAAGCACTGAAAGGGATTGGTCAGGAAAGTTTGGTGGGTGTGTTGTGCCAGGAGAGATTTTCTGAGATACTCTTTTTGCTGAGAGAACAAAAGATAGCTATGGCTGTGTGTTTCAGAAAACAGATTGTTTGGATTTTAGGAGATTCATGGATACATTGGTTGAAGGTGCATGCAGAAAGCTGTGGAGTAGCTGTAGATCTTGGATTCCCACATGTGGAAGTACACTGGCATGGAGTACGTGGAATGAAGTGGTTGGATTTGCTACCTCTCTGTGCTACTTTGGAGACAGAGCAACATCCAGACATAATTGTAATTCATTGTGGAGGGAACAGTTTAGGGCATGTGACTGGAATTTTTTTGCAATTTGCTATGAAAGAAGGACTGAGGAAGGTTATGGACATGTTTCCTAATTCTCAAGTGATATTTCCACGGATTGCGCAGAGACAAATGTGGCTTTGTTCTTCTTCATTTGGTCCACAAATGGAAAAAGCAAGGCGCAATGTTAATAAGGCTGTTTGTGGCTTTCTAAGAGATTTTGGCATGTCTTCTTTTCACAATGAAAATATTATGTTTTGTAGTACATACATTTTTCGCAGAGATGGAGTACATCTTACTTATGCTGGCAATCAGATTTTTCTGAGAAATGTACAAAATGCATTGCGACCTTTTTTGGAATTACAACAACGATTTTGAAGTAGATGTTAAGCATTTACAATTTTTGACTTACAAACACCACCCAAAGGCTCTTTTCAGAGCCACCACTTCTTTCCAGAGAAAATTACAATGTTTGTGATGGAGTAGTAACCCAATTTTTTTAATGTTCGCGAACTGTCCGCGGACTTCTAAAAAATACAAAGAGCCCTGCTTCATTTATTTTCACTTCTATTTTTTAACTGGGAAAGGCGGCTCTGAAAAGAGCCTTATTTTTTTTTGATTTTTGTAATTTTGTATTTTTTTGGGTTTTTCAGACACGACACACTAGGAGAGGAGGGTAAAGGAGGGTAAAGGCGGGGACACCAACCACAGGGATAAGAAAGGGCGAGCTGAGAGAGGAAGATGTAGAGTGGGTTTTATTTGGGTAGTGAGCAGGTCTTCTCGTGCTCTGAGACGATAGTCTCAAAAGCACTCCGAAGTCGCTCCCCCCTGCAGAGTACTGTGTCACAGTACATACATACAACTGTGACCCTCGAAAGGTAAGGGTCATCAGCATTCTGTATGGCCTGTGAGGCAGCTTGAGAAAGACGCTGTCCCACAGAGGTGGTCCTTGTGGTGACAGGATCAGAAACAGAGGATGAAGTAGAGGAAATCAACCTGCTACGTTCTTCGCAAGGTACAACCCTGCGAATAGTCCCAGAGTGAAATGACCTCAGGTGTCGCTTCATAGTAGTGGTCCCAAAGCTGTAGTTACCGTGCTTCCCGCGACTGAGTATCATTTTGCACTCATTGCAGGTAACATGGTTCGCACAAGCCTTAGGACTATTCCCATGAATGGTAAATAACCGCCACACACAAGACTCACGCCTAGTGCGGGTAGTAGGGATTTCCTCTACCTCATTCTCAACATCCTCTTCTTCCTCCTCCGCATCCTCAGTCCTGTTCCCCTCTTCAGGCCCTTGGGGAGGTGGTGTTGGTGGAGGGGGTGGTGGTGGTGCTGAAGCAGGTGCAGCACCAAGTGGCAGTTCAGCAGCCAAGGATGCCATGTCGATGATGGTGTAGTCTGCAGGTGGCAGCAAAAATCACTGTGTTCTGAAGAATAGCCAGAAACACAATGGGAATAAGCTCTTGGGCGTGGTCTTTTATAGGGGTGCTTGTGCGCGGTCCGCGGACATGAGCACTGTGCGCGGACAGATCGAACACAAAAAAAGGATCGGAAAGTTTCAAAAGGTATATAGAAACTCAAGATTGCTATGTGGGACTTGTGGTATGGTGAGATTTTATTGAAAAATATTATGGATTAACTGAAAATGTGCTTTTAAATTGTTCGGGGACACGAACAGTGTCCGCATTTCAGGACACACGATGAGCGTGGGCGCGGTCATATGATCTGTTTGCGAACTAGTCTGCGAAGGAAGCGCCTGTCCGCAGGACACCAAGTGCACGGAGATTGGTTAGCGCATGCGCATTGATGTCCTACGGACACTGTTCGGGTTCTGAAGTAATTAAAAGTGCGTCACACATGAAACGAATATTTCAGGACACCGCGTGTGTTCTTAGAACAGTTTAAACTTGGTAGCGAACAGTAAGGACAGATATAGTGTTCTTCAGGACACGTGTAATTTAGTTTATGTACGAACATTTCAGGACACCAATTGTGTTCTTAGAACACTTTCAATTGGGTAGCGAACACTACGAACAGTTGTACTGGTGTTCAGGACACATCATTTTGTTTATTTACGAACATTTCAGGACACCAATTGTGTTCTTAGGACAGTTTTAAGTTGATAGCGAACATTACGGACAAATATAGTGTTCTTTAGAACACTTCAATTTTTGTTTCTTTACGAACATTTCAGGACACTACGAGTGTTCTTAGAACATTTTGAACTTGCATGAGAACATTACGGACAGATGTAGTGTCCTCAGGACAGTTACATTTTCATTTCTTTACGAAAATTTTTTCGAACAACCGCGGTGTCCGTGGACACCTAAATTGGTTTTATTACAAGAACCTGAAAGTAATTACAACACAATATAAAAAAGTAACTTTATTTAACATATATAAACAATTTATGACTGAGAAGGTGGGGCAGAAACGGAAACAAAAACAGGAGAATTAGGGTTTTCAATATTAGTGGGATCAGGTGAAGAAGGGATGGAAATCTCATCAAAACGTTGTGGTCCATGGAGAGAGTTTGGGGATAAATGAATGGGATATGGTGAGGGGGGACAAGTACAGGTGGGACAATGGTATGTTGTTGGTGGTTTTAGGTGATCTTCCACAAAGTTCTTTAAATCCATAAAATTTGCCATAAGTTGGTCCATTTTGTGGGTAATGTGTTCAAGAGTGTTATCCACCACTTCTTTTTCTTCGGAAGTTGGGATTTTTGTAGGTTCTGTAAAAAAAAATGTATATGTTGAATGTATACAAAATAATATTTATCAATTGGTTTATACAGTAAAGTGTGTACCATTAGGTGGACTATCTTCTAACATTTCGTCTCGTAGGAAATGGTCCTCTAGCCAGTCCAGAGTACTACACATTTCTGTGAGAAAACAAAGAAGTAATATGTTTTGTTTTTTTTCTAATATAGAAAGTTTATAAATATATGAGTAAAAAGAACTGCACTTACTATGTCTGGTGAGATATGTAATCAGTAGTGTATACGTCTGGTCTTGCTGTTGGTTGTGGAGCGTCTGTGAGGTAATTATGGTGGAAGCCACTTTATCTTCTTTTGGTATATTCCATTTTAAAACATATTGTATTTACATGAATGGTTAGTGTGTTACATATATGGGTAACATTTTTTAAGTATTACCACATATACTTTGTATGTGTGCTGCTTTGTGAATTTGTTAAATGTTCCTATGTTATGATATAACTATTACACATCATACCTCCCCAGAGTTTTTAGGTGGTGGTACTGTTCTCCGAACATGTCCGCGAACATTAAATAAGTTCGCGGACATCAAGTTCATAAGAAGAGATCTAGTCAGTTCCATATGACATGTATATAAAGTCAAAGTCATTATTGTTAAGTTGTGCTACTAAAAAACTATGAAATTCAGTGAAAAAACTTTGTTAAAGGGACGTTATGGTTAAGTTGCGCTACTAAAAACCTATCAAATTCAGTGAAAAAAACTTTGTTAAAGGGACGTTATGGTTCCAAGTAAAACTGAAAAACCCTTGAAATTCGCCAGTTATGGTAAGCTAAGCAACCATAACTCGCGCCACCACCGTGCACTGCTAAGACTAACACCCAGGACATCAAAGATGACATCACAAATGGCATTGATGACATCACTGATGACATCACATGTGTATGTACTCCTCATGAAGTATGTGTAGAAGGGATTCTTATTATGTTGCGAAAAAAGTGTCAAGAATCATTGCAAGAAATATACCCTAATAAGTGCATTGAACGATGCATTGATATAAATAGCATCCTATTATGGGGTTCTATCTAGTATACTAAGCTACTCATACAGAAACATAACATTGTGTGCAGCGTACAAGATGAAGGTATGATATTCGTAATGTTAATATGTTGAATAATTAAATGATAATTGTTTTCTTAATAGATTTTTGTGTACTGTGAAATATGTAATAAGTAGCTAATACAACCCATGTATTACATAATTGAATTACTATAGACAAAACACAAAGACACAAGAACACATACCAATATGGGTATATACAGGGAAAGTGAAGTTAGCAAAAAAGCATAAGTAGTAGCAGAAACAATTCATAACTTAACTGATTAGTTTCATGCAAATAAATGATTGCTCTGTTTCAAAGCTGCTATTTACCCTATGTATATGTATCACTTGATGTGATTGGACCCTAAGGAAAGTAGTGTGAGTACAATGTATACAAATATGACCATATACAGGGAAAGTACAGCCATAAAAAAAAAACAACTATCAGAAAGTGCTCATAAGTCTAGTGATTATCTTTATGCACAAAAAGGATTGCTGTCTTTCAAGCTTGTGTTTTCCCATATGTATATGTTTCATATGATGTGACTGTACTCTAAGGGAATTACTGTAAGAACCTACTAGAAGGATACGTCTACAAATAAAATAAAATTCTTAGTTTCTGACTGTTACTGAAGAAAACCATGTGGCCTAGATATGTCAGCAAAAGACAAAATAGTGAGCCAGACATGTGATGTCATCAGTGATGTCATCAATGACATTTGTGATGTCATCTTTGATGTCCTGGGTGTTAGTCTTAGCAGTGCACGGTGGTGGCGCGAGTTATGGTTGCTTAGCTTACCATAACTGGCGAATTCCAAGGGTTTTTCGGTTTTACTTGGAACCATAATGTCCCTTTAACAAAGTTTTTTCACTGAATTTCATAGGTTTTTAGTAGCGCAACTTAACCATAACGTCCCTTTAACAACGTTATTTTCACTGAATATATATATATATATATATATATATATATATATATATATATTCAATGAAAAAACTTTGTTAAGGGAGGTTATGGTTATGTTGGACTAATAAAAACCTATGAAATTCAAATGCTCCCTCTTCACAAAATCCCACCAAACTTCGCAAAAACATTCATATCTAAATATATTATCAGTTTCCCAAATTACGTTTAGATTTGTCAAATGGCACCTCATTTATAAGCCTTTACATTATTTTGGGACCCCCCTCTAATTTTGCCCCTTCATGACAGAATCCCACCAAAACTTTGCAGACTCACTCAGAATCAGGTCAGAAGTATACATGCAAAATTCCATTAAGTGGCACCAAAGTTATAAGCCATCCAAGAACTGCATTTCACCAACCCTGTAATGCTGAGGTGTCCGCAAACTTTTACAGGACTGTTCTTGAACATCTGAACTGTTCGCGGACTTCGTGGCAAAAAACACCTTTTTTTTTGCTTCTTGCAGCCACATCCCATCCCCATCACCCTCACCCATTCAGTCTATGGGAAAAAAAGACATTTTGGGGTCCCCCTATAACTTTGCCCCCCCTGGACCAAACCTCATCAAACTTTGCAAATGAATTCAGAGTGTGCCATATACTGTTTCCGCAAAGTTTGGTGTGGATTCGTCCAGGGGGAGCGAAGTTATAAGCCGCCAAAAAAGTGCTCTTCCTATGGGTTTAGCAACTTAACCATAACTACACGGCATATATATATATATATATATATATATATATATATATATATATATATATATATATATATATATATATATATATATTCAGTAAAAAAACATTGTTAAAGGGTTAAGTTGCTCTACTAAAATCCTATGAAATTCAGTAAAAAAACTTTGTTAAAGGGATGTTATGGTTAAGTTGCGCTACTAACGCGGCGTCCCGGTGTAGGAAGGAAAATACTTTACCAAGATGGCCACCATGGAAAGGGAAAGCGCGGTTCCATACAGGGCCCCTCTTCACTTCACAACACGTGTGCGCGGTCTTCGCAGCTACGTGTTTTCCACAACACGTGTGTGTGGTCTTCACAGCTATGTGTTTTCCACAGCGCGTGTGCTCAGTTTTCACTGCTGTTTGTTTTCCGTTAATGCCTGTGCACGGTCATCATTTCTGTTTGTTTTTCTTCAACGCGTGTGCGTGTTCGGATGAGGCACGTGTGAGCTAGGATTCATCTGTTTAGAGCGCGTGTACTAGTTTGAAAAAGATACACTGATACATGTTTCATTGAACGCATGCGCAGTCTTCTCAGCTACGTGTTATCTACAGCGCATGTGTGTGGTCTTCGCAGCTACGTGTTTTCTACAACGCGTGTGCCTGGTCTTCGCAGCTACGTGTTATCTACAGCGCGCGTGTGCTGTCTTCGCAGCAACGTGTTTTCTACAACGCGTGTGCATGGTCTTCACACTACGTATTTTCTACAACACGTGTGCGTGCTCTTTGCAGCTACGTGTTATCTACAGCATGTGTGAGAGGTCTTCGCAGCTATGTGTTTTCTACAGCACGTGTGCGTGTTCGGATGAGGCGCGTGTGAGCTCGGATTCATCTCATTTCTGTGTGTTTTTCTTCAATGTGTGTGCGTGTTTGGCTAAGGCACGTGTGAGGTCGGATTCATCTGTTAAGAGCGTGCGTGCGAGTTTGAAAAAGATACACTGCTACGTGCTTCCTTCAACGCGTGTGCGTGCTTCATTCAATGCGTGTGCGTGGTCTTCTCAGCTACGTGTTATCTACAGTGCGTGTGCATGGTCTTCGCAGCTATGTGTTATCTACATCGTGTGTGTGTAATCTTTGCAGCAATGTGTTATCTACAGCGCGTGTGAGCGGTTTTCGCAGCTACGTGTTTTCTACAGCACGTGTTCGAATGAGGCGAGTGTGAGCTCGGATTCATCTCATTTCTGCGTGTTTTTCTTCAACGCATGTGCGTGTTCGGATAAGGTGCGTGTGAGCACGAATTCATCTGTTAAGAGCGTGCGTGCGAGTTTGAAAAAGATACACTGCTACGTGCTTCCTTCAACGGGTGTGCATGCTTCATTCAACACGTGTGTGTGATCTTCTCAGCTACGTGTTATCTACAGCGCGTGTGCATGGTCTTCGCAGCTATGTGCTATCTACATCACATGTGTGCAGTCTTTGCAGCTACGTATTTTCTACAGCACGTGTGCGCGGTCTTCACTGCTACATGTTTTCCGTTAACGCCTGTGCGCGGTCATCATTTCTGCGTGTTTTCTTCAACGCGTGTCCGTGTTCGGATGAGGCACGCGTGCGAGTTTGAAAAAGAAAGTGTATGCGCGTTTTGACTGGTGCGGTATATGTAAAAAGTGGGTTAAGTAGTTGTGCACGTGCGCTTTACTGCGTGAGCGTGGTCTACACCGCTACGTGCTTTCTTCGTGTTCTGATGTTTTTTAGTTAACATGTTTTTTTGCTTCTTGCAGCCATATTCTATCCCATCCTCATCACCGCTCACCTCCCCAAACATTATTTGATAAGTTTGACAAGTGCAATCTTATGTTTTTTAATATGTTTTACCGCGATGTCTGTGGACACCGGACGAGAATCCAAGATGGCGGCGTCTCCAAAAATCTGATGCACTTCACGCTTCACCCCAGCCAATCAGAGAGCACGTCACATGTCCGCGGACATGACACACGCTGTTTGGCCAATCCGTGTCCTGTCCGCGGAGCGAACAGGGAAGTGTGTCCACGGAGCGGACATAGATATCACTAATTTGTTCGCCTTACGTTTTGGTCATTTGAAATAAAACTACTGGACGGATTTACACCAAATTAACAAAAGCACGCTTTCAGGACCAAGCTGCTGCTCCTGCTGCAAATTTGGTGAAAATCCGTCCAGCGGTTTGGGCTGTAGGCATGAGCAAAGTTTTTTCCCATTATGTCTACGGGAAAAACAGAAGTTTTGGGACCCCCCCCTATAACTTTGCCCCCCCTGGACCAAACCTCACCAAACTTTGCAAAACAATTCTGACTCGCTGTTTTTTTTCCTTTAGTGATATATCTTAGACAGTAATAGTTGTACTACTAGAGGACAGTTTCTAGGAAGTTGGGTGACCTTGCGGTGGAGATCAAAATGGTTGTTTCCATACTAGGATGACTATATCAAAACCATAAAAGGAGCCTGGCTGGATAAGCAAAATGAATGTATATCCTGATATGACAGAAATAGCAGGATCGCCTGGATGTTGGGAACAAACTCAAATGTTCAAATCTATGGACGAGTGCATACCAAGAAGGGATGGGAAGAAGGAATGGGGTGCTGTGCAGCTCATCTGCTGAAGACGAACTAGGTACAGGAAGTGCAGAAAGTAAATGAAGTCATGGGCCAAGCACTCTAAATTGTTGACATGGGTAGAAGATGAATCAGGCCCAGTAGTTGTAGTCCCATTGATTAATGCAACACTATGTTTCCGAAATCATGGAAAGAACCATGTGGGATATAAAAAGAATACAAAGCCACAGTTGATGTTCCTGGGATGAGAGAAGGGTCAGCCGTCCTTATGGATCAATATTGGGTTTGTGGATCCAAAGCCAATATGAAGTTGCCCAAGGATTGGATGAAGTGTGTTCCCTGGTGCCCATCCATGATCCAGCATTAGTGATTCTCAGAGTAATCTCAAGATTGGTGAATTTCCAAAAGTGGATGACCATTTGAGAAAAAGAATATTGCTTGAGCTCCTCTGACGGACGAAAAGAGAACATTATTTCTCAGCCAAGTTGATAACAGCGTATGATACCATTCCTGAAGAGCACAAGTTGTTCAGCAAGACTGCTATGATAATGACAGCTATATTCTGGAATCCAAACAGTGGTTAATGCCAAGTGGTTGCAAATTACCATATGGGAGCTTTTGCAGACAATCAATGCTACCATAAGGGGATTCAATGTCATCAAAGAAGAGCTGACAGCCATACGACTGATGACCCTCCAGAATAGATATGTCCTTGATATGATCACAGCGATGGAAGGATGATTTTGCACCAAAATCGGGCCCTCATGTTGCACATTTATTCCTTCTCACGATTACCAGAATGGAACCTTGAGAGAGGCCATAACGTTGTTGACAGACCTGCATGCCATGATGGAAGACAAGATAGATGACATTGAAGATGACAGTTAGTCTGCCTCTTTGTTTTCATGGATTCCACAGTGGTTGGCAAATATATTCAAGGTTCTTAGAGTGAGACTGGTGCTAGTAATGTTTGAATTCTGTGTTGTCAGGACAGTGATTGCCCAATGCAAGAAAACGGCAAAGAAGGTGGTAGGGATGAAATCATGATCAATGTCAAACCTGAACCAAACGCCAAGGAGCTGACTGATAATGCCATTAGAAAATACATAGAGGCTAGTATTGTAGACCCCGAAGGGACCAAGCTTCTGTATCCAAAGAATCACAAGAAGTATGTGGGACAATGGGTCTAGTTTACCCCAAATGGACAATGTAACTACATGACCTGGAGTGTAGATGAACATGTCCACACAAAAGGCACCCTGAGGGGCGTGATGAAGATATAAACACCCAAGAAACACTTTTTCAAAAGAAAATACCAGGATGTGGAAACGATTGAGGAGGTGGTCGAGGACTCGACCAGAGGGGGGAATGTATAGGAGAAGCTGCATGCCTCTGCAGGAAACCCTGCCCCCCTACCTCCCATATGTTGGAGATCTGAGATTGTGCCATGTTTGACACCAGCAGTTGTGTCAATACCGTAGCGTGTGTTTCAAAGATACCCATTGAGACATGCCTACTGAATGTATCCCCAAATGGATGACAACTTTATGGAGGAATTGCCCGAAGGAACATGAGAAGGAGTAGAGAAAATAAGACAGTGACATCACAAAACGTATGCACAAAGTCTCAGGATACTGACTAAAGAGAATGTATGGATCCTAAAAGAAACAAATGACGAAGTAAAGAATCGAGTGAACTCTCAAATATAAAGAAAGAAGATTATTTGCGCACGAAGTGCTGCATAAAATCAACTGTTCAATAAATGTACAGACGCTGAAACGCAGAGTAGACCAAGTCATCATAGAAACTGGCTATATGTAGTGATTAGAACGCAGGCAAAGCAGCCCTTTGTATAGAAACTGGACATCGGTATCATGTATTTAGTGAGCTAGGACCCATGGAGCGGGTAGGGAAAGCTCTGTCGCAGCAACAATAAATGTAATCATGGATCTGCAAGACAAGGTTGTCTGGTCTGGAGTCAAGACTGAAGCAGCCATGGTCAGCTATCTATTTTAGAAATGGGTGAACGTGCAAAGGATGAATCATCCCTTGTTAAGGTGCAAAGAAACAACACCAAGAGTGCCAGGTTTAATTCATTTAAACCATTTAAAAGCTACAAAATGGACAAAATTGTGGTCTCCTGTCACTTGAGCCAAGCATGAAAATGGAGTTTGAACTTGAAGTCCCAGAACATGATAGTGAGTGTTCTCACTCCCATGTATTCTAAAAGACAAGGATAATTTGCAAGACCAAGTTCAAAGACAATCTTCATGGCAGAAGGCATGGTCGATGAGAGATGCTGGGCTAATTGGGTGGGGAGGTGGTGTCATGCCCCATCTCCTTGCACCTGGGTCTGGGCTTATGTGCTGCTAAGTGAACCGAATGTTCCACACCTGGCACAAGCGTGCCAAGCAATTATAGAAGTCCATATAACAAAAGACCTTATAGTTTGAAAACCAATGGGAAACTGTGTATCTAATGTTTCTGAAGATTACATGTTTTAGAGGTAGGCATATGTTATCCACATGATAGTGGGCAACCAATCACAATCCTAGTTCCTATAGAAAGTATACTTAAATCTTCCCCTTGACCCTTAGTAGGTTTTCCATTATTACCACGTAGTATGAAATCACCTCTTATGTATTTTTGATATAAAGCTATGATTTGTGTGTAGATCGCTGTGAGACATTGAGCATACATACGTTGCTGTTCTTTGTAACTCCCTGTTTTAGATAATTGTTAATAAAACAGTACTTTTCCATCTTCCCGAGTTGGTTCGGTCATTTGGACTCAGAATTTGTCTGTGTGATCCCATCCATTACATATGCACGTTCCTAAAGGGCCCTAAGCTCAACTGTCCTTTATTTTCCATAACAGACAGGGATAATACAGGAAAGACATTTCCAGCAATCACAGCTCCTGAGCCCATGTCTGGTGTTTTTGTGCGATTCTGACATCACAAATCAGGGCTCTTCCCCAAAAACCTAAGAGACGGCCTGATTGAGTAATTGCGGTCATATCACCTATGACTGACAACTATAGAAGTAATGCTACTGGCCCTCGCATTTCAGGTGGTTTGCATACCCCTTTCCCAAAAACAATCTATTACATTGTTGCAGGGTCGCAGGATTACCATTGGCCCTTGCCCTCTACCATCCACCCCTGGATTCCCTGATTGGCTGGAGCTGATCTCCCCAGGCCTGGGACCCATCTCTGTTCTCAGCGCTGACTGCACCTTCTCAGGGTGATGAGAAAGACTGTATAGCCACTTTGCTTTTGAGAGTGCCTGTAGAATTGCAACATTGTAGAATAATAAATGTGTCACATCGTGCCTGCGTCACTGTGAACTCCTCCTCCCACTGAGGGTGAATGACCATTGTTCGGCTCGGCTCTACCACGTGGGTGAAATCCGCAAAATGTAGCTTTCTGATCTGCAGTTAGTGAGGATTTATTCTGCTTTTTACAGGTAGCTACATGTCTCTAAGGCTTAGGAATATTCTGCCTGTCACTGACCTTGGCTGCAAGCTTGGGCTTGGTGATTTGTGCAGTCTGATTCTGCCTTGCTTAATTTTTCTTTCAGAGGCCTGTGGCTTCATGCAACTCTACTATGGTTATGCTATAATTGCTATATGTCTATATTGTGCTATTCTTCTTATATGTTAGTTGTATCGTGGTCCTTCCAGGTTCCTTAGATAATCCTGTAGTTCCATATGGTTAGTTGCAATAAGCTGCTGCAAGCTTGCTCTGCATCTCTTGTTTGCCTTGCGTTCTGTGTTTCTGCGTTTGGCTAATGAGAAAAATAAAAAAGGCTTTCAACACTATGTATATGTATCTGTCCTCTGTCTACAGAACTGTGTAAGAAAGTTCTCTGTGTGTCCACGTGGATGTACGTGTAACTGCCTGCTTCGATGCAAGTGTGCTTCATGGCTAACGTTACTAGGTCGTGGTGTCTCTAATGACATCAGCACCGCCGGATATTTGTCATTAGTTGATCATATCCATCGGGGCAGTTGGATCCATAATCAGTGTTGGGGCACCTGTATCCATGATGACGTTAGCAGGATAGGGTTTGAATGGTTGAGAGAATATCTGTTTGCCTTTGTATTTGTTACTGGCCCACCTGGGGGCTGTCCAAACAGGGACTGGCATCTTGCATCTCTGACTCTTCGGGCTGTCATGCTTATGGGGGTCAAGAGGGGCATTCCAGGGGCCCTCTCTTTACTCCTGTTATGGCTCCCAGCTGTTCACTTGGTTCCGCTAAAAGCAGTCCATCATTGTGGGTGTGCAAAAATTCAATCGAATTACCTACATCCGATGCAAACTACATTTACTTCCTCTGCAAGGAACTGCATGTATCATCTACAAAGCAGTCACGACTAGCACACCAGTGTAACTGGTGGCTAAGCTCCGCAAATCTGGTGACGCACGCTCCGCGCCCAGCAAATCAACCAATCACTTTGAATCACAACTCACCCGTAAAGAGAGGGCCCACAAACAATCTTTCTCTTTTCTAGCACACACCCTCTAGATCTTGATCCCAGTATCAGTTTGGAATGCCCCCACAATTCTCCAGTTTTGAAAATCTCTGAAAATATTTCTTTTTTAACAACTCTAAGGATATCCCAGTGGACGCACAGACCTAAACACTGACCGCAACACACAATACTGCGCTGCTGAAAAGGATGCCAGCCCAAATGGTGTCTATCCACACCATGTACAGCGCTCCGCTGCTCTCGAGCTAGGTCTGCACTTTAAACAATCAAATAAAAGTGGGAACAAATTATGAGCCATTAAGTATTCTTTTCACCTAAAACAAATTTATTTTTGCTAGGTGTAAGCGGGGGTTTCAGAGCACTTGGTTATTGTTTCAAAGGCATGGGTATTTGTCTGTTGCCCTAAATTAGTGTTTAAAATAGTTCAACTGTAGGTCACAGGTTCCAATCAGAGGAAGACAGCTCATTGGATTTGGTGGTTTTTACTAATATCTGTGTTCAGGCTGTAGGAGAGTGGTTGAATTGCCACAAAAACAGCTCTGAAGGTTCTTGACCCTTCTGCAGAAATCTGTTTTTAAAATGCATTCTACAAAAATACATAGTGAATTGGGTAGTTGCTACATGTTTGTTTGAGGTTCAGATAACCTATTTCATCATATTCATATTAAGCTTTATTTCGGCTGTGTGCCATAAAAGCATGACAGCAATAATAGTTGTGTGATTTGTGTAGAGATGAGTATAAAAATTGCACCCCACGTGTCCCAATCCCAGTAAGTCCTTTTCTGCTGTGAACACCTGAATATAAATTGTAGTTCCTTGATTCCGATTGCGCGATGGTAGCTCATTGGGTTCAGTCCTGAAGAGATGTGTGCGGAAGATGCAGGTTCGAAGTTCAAAACCCGTAGGATAACTCTACGGGTTTGGTTGCTTGTCACAAAGATGTTTGTGTAAACGGAAGCTAAATATTCTGTATCACATTAAGGAATCTCAGTGGGTTACATCTTTGCTATATGGATCTGGAACCTTTCAGGCCGCAGGTTTAAAATATGTGTCTGCATCTTTTGGTTGTTTTTTTTGTCCCTCAGACGTAATTGCGTCAAGTTCCCGACTTCTAAGTGTTTTGCCCACCCCATTTATTTAGAGGATGGAACTTCCCTCCAATTGTCTTTGCAGCTAAAAACCATCACACACATTTATCTGCATGAAGTTCACAAAATAAGTCGAATAATCCCATTTAGCATGGCGGGTGCTCATGGAGCGGTTGGTGGCTGTGGGGATGGGCTGGGCTGCTCCAGGGCTCAAGTCGAGGATAGACACGGGTGGACAGAGTCCACACCCTTTTTTCAGAGGGTGGACTCAGTCCCCCCCAGCTAAAATAAGAAACATTGAATGTCTTCTTTGAAGTTATGAATTAACGCCGACCTCGGGGATCGAAACTTGCAGTCATCAGGTTTGCAGGCGGGACACCCCACCACTGCACTATGTAACCTCATGAAAGATAACTAAAGGTGGTATGTACCATTTCGGTACTGCATGTTCCAGGTAAACCATTGGTGTTGGTTCTTGGAGTTTAAAACGTGCACACCTTGAAACTGTTCCAAAAACACTACTAGAAGAAAATCTCCTCTCTTGGTTTTGTGTGTGTTGATTTTATGAAGGCAAATGCCATTCGTCCTGTACAATGTAGGTGGTTATGCAAAGTCAATTCAATGAATTGTGTACCTTTCACCTTGATAAGCACATTTCTGGACACGTCATATCACATTGCGTTTGTCACTGCTGCGATCTGAGCGTGATCTGCAGGTCGCAGGTTTGAATCCCGGCAAGACCAACTCAGCCTTTCATCCTTCCAAGGTCGATAAATGAGTACCAACTTCGGTTGTTTTTTTGTATGTAAATATGTGCTCTGTAAAGCACTTTGGATTAAGGCACTATATAAATAACACGTCATTATCATTATCATTAATGAGTCCCCCCACTTCTTTTTTCAGGACTTGACCCCTGGGCTGCTCCCTATGCAGAGTTGTACCAGTGGATACAGCCCACGCTCACGCTCGGAGTGGCCTGATTTCCTTTGTTACCTCGCCAGTGTGTCAATGTCAAGCCTTCTGCTTCTGCTACATGGCTCTGTCATCCTTTTCACCTGGAAGTAATCGATTTGCAAAACATAATTTCATCAAATAGTGTCTTTTTTCCAGAATGCTTGTCTGCACAGACTTCTGGGTTCAGCAGCTATACGTTGGCGCAATTTTTTGTGTGTGCTACAGCTGTTAGCAGAGGGGAAAAATGCAGCGCCTACAGAGCAGCATTTACAGTGATAAGTTAGCATATGTGTAATTAAATACCCATAGAACCCAATTTTCAGGTGTTTAATGGCACAGCAAAAGAATTTGCAACTTCATGAAGCTTTCCAAGTTTTGCACATGACTGTGCAATGTGCATAGGCAAATAAACTTTGCACAGCCCCATGCATTCATGGGATTTACAAAGCTCAAACGTGGCCGGGAATCAAAGGAGCTAAGTGGGTGGGTGCCCCCGCAGGGGGTGCTAGTGGGACAGCCAGAATTGCGGGCCGTCCCTCTGGCTGCCGTGGGATCAATCCCATCACCTCTCCCTAGGGAGGCGGAAGGGGTGTGCCTCTGGGCTGGCGTTAACCGGCTCATGCCCAGGGAGACCGCTTGAAAGGTCCGGTCGTCTGCTATGAAATAAACTGAAGTGACAAGGGTCACCCGAGGACAATAAGGACTAAAAATACTCGTGCAAGCCCGGAAATTGTAAAGGGCCACCCAAACGGTATTGTAGGCCAGTTACGCTGAAGGAGGTGAGACCGCCCCTTTTGTTGACTTCAATAAATGTGATTGTTCCAAAAAATATTATTGTCTCTGTGGTCTATTTTGTAAACTCATATGGTATGTTGTTCTGGGGGTAGGGGCCAAAGTAGGGAGTAGACTCCCTATGTGCATAAGGCATGCATCCAGGGGGGTTACTAGTAAGTTGTGGGGTAGTCGAGCAGCTGGAATGGTTAGGCAGAGCAGACGAGGAGGTGGGGCTGGAAAGTGAGGAGTACGGTTCAGCGGAGGGATCACCGATTGGCAAGATGTTCTTTGAATATTACAGTCTCCAGGTTCTTTCTGAAGTGTAGAATGGAGGGAGGCAGTCATATCTGCATTGGTAACTTGTTCTGGATAAAGGGGCTTTAGCAGGAAAAAGCCTGCTTTCTATTTAACCTCTTGTAGTTCACTTTTTACAGCTTGGTGATATCGTACCTTCTGATGGGTGGGAACTGGCTTTGGTAGATGGTGAGTTTCTTGGACTGGAAGAGTGGTGTTTTCATTGGGATTGCTTTGAAGGTGATACACACTGTTTTGAACATGATGTGAGCTTGAAAGTGGTGGTCAGTGCAACTCCTTGAGGTTGAGGTCATATTTTCTGCCTTGTAATGAGGCAGGCTGTAACGTGCTAGACAGCTTTCAAAGGGGGCAAGGTGGTATCCGGGACTCGTGCGAGTAAAGCATTGCCCTCGTCTGAGTACACCAACATGTGCTTGAACAACTGATCTGCAAGTGGGGCAAGGATGAAAGGATTGAGTTTTCACAGGAGTGCAGCCTTGTTCTATCCTCTTTGAGTCTCCTTGATGATGAGTGTTTTGAATGGAAGGTCACAGTACATGGTGAAGCCGAGAGATGTTGTACTGGGTGAGAGTTGAGGTCTGGCTCTTTATGCTTCAGCTTTAGTTTAAATCTGTTAATCTATCAAATACTTCGAGAGTGTTCAGCTACAGTTCGCTATTGTATGTCAATAATAGTCAATGTTTATGCAGAAATCCCACAAGCAATCCTGCCTCCACATACCATCACATATGCACTCGAATAAAACCAGAACTTGGGGGTAACTATTCAGTAAACCTCCTTTGCGCTGGTCTATTTCACAATTTAACACGAGTCAGCATTTCACTGTACTGTTATTGGCATAATAAGAGAGAATCATTTGATCTAAGACATCATATCTTGGTGTATTGTGAAACACACAATATTTGACTCTATAACATGTCAGCACATGTTTCACACATCACACACTTTTTTAAGACAGTAACATAATATAAAAGATGCTCCAATTTCTTTGTATCCTACTGTCGGAATAAAAAGTATATTGTGCCTCCTATTGTAATAAATATATTAATATTGGCCTACGCCAAGCTAGTTAGGTAAGATTCTTAGAAGTACCGATCGGTCCTCCTTAGGTCTGGCCAGGTGAGTCGTGACCCGATTCTTAATTTAACCCTGGCAATTTGAATTTTGGCGCATTGTATCTGCAGACACAATTATTGACCAGGTAACACCAAGAATTTGAGATATGCCTGGGAAATTGTCTACCTGCTTTAGGGCATTATTCCGCAGTGATAGACAATCTTTGGAATTTAGCCGTACATGCCGGCGACCACAGGAGGGGTCGCCGGCATGTACTATGTACTGTAAGCATGGCATTGGAAGTATAGTATTTAATGATATTTGGCACAGACAAACCAGACATGCCTCAGAACTTCAGTGGCCAATAATGGTAGTTTCGAGATCCCTCGCATTGAATATTTGGGGTCAGTATTGTTAAAGAAAAAGGCTAGACCTGCAGCATTTGATGTTTTACAGAATTGGAAAAAAGAAGCGTTACAACAGCTTAAGAGTAGAGAAAAACATGCGTGCCGTCATAAGACGGTTGCCGAAAAAGCATTATTATATGATCAGGATAAACAGTCTGAGTCGGCTAAAAATATGGAAAGGGCCTTCTCACTTGGTATCCAGAAAATCTATCCTTCCAAAGATCTTCATGATTCTGCCAAATTTTTTGAGAAAATATTAAACAAACGAAGGCCTGGTGCCTTTGCGCTACCTCCGTATGTTCCTCTTCCCGCTGCTGTACCTTTTCCTGCTGTTATTCCTACTCTTCCTGCTCAACCTGTTGTTCCTATTCCTTTGACTGTTGTCCTTCCACCTGCTGCTCCGCCTCTTCCTGTCGCACCAGTCGTAGCTCCCCCATCGGATTTGCCTATCCCCTTTCTTCCAAGTGGTCTTGGTGCAGGCTGGAAGGTTGTCACTCGCAGTGCTGTACCACCGGAGAAGAAACGTGAGTTAATTGCATGGGCTGAACATTGTATGGAGAAGGATGATCAGGCTAGTGTTTTTTCCACACTTTCTAATACGGATAATTTTCCTGTGAAAAATGTTTTTATTGAAGGTTTGGGGATTCAGTTAAGTATAATGTGGGGAAGATTAAATAATACGGATGTTCCGCTAGAGTTAAGGGATCTAAATACTTTAGCACTTTCCAGAGATACGATGGAGAAGGTAAAGGAGCATGTAGAAAGGTTATTCGAATATAGAAAGGAGTTAGAAAGGATACGGAATGAGAATGAAGAAGAGGAAAGTATGAATGTACAGAAACGGTACCTTCCGTGTTGTAAACCGATATCAGAGGAAATGCGAATTTGTAAGAGAGATGAGATTAGATGGATTTCAGACATATCGATAACTCCAGTTGAGGTATATGACACATATAGTCAATATACGTTGGAAATGCAGAGAAAAGTGATACAGGTAATGGTAGAGTACCTGCAAGATAAATGTGTAAAGAGAAAGATTAGTTGTCCCACAGAGTTATTGAATATTTATAAGAGAGCTTTTTCATTTGACACTTCTCCGACTGCTTTAGCGCTCGATTTGGCTCTATTGCTTAGTAAGCGTTCGGAGTTGCCTACATCTCAGTTGCCTATGAGAGAGGTTCCTCCGACATTTGTCCCGAAGGTTGAGGTTGCGGCCGATGCTGCACGAGGTATAGCCGCTGTGGACATTCCCGCACATTATGTATCACAGTTTGTTCATGTCCCGTTTTCACGACAGGAAGTGAACACCATTAGACAGTCTATTCCTGATATTAGGAAAAATCTGACAGGGTTCTATAAAGAGATGGAACCCGTTTTGCAATCCTCAGTGTTCACCTTGGGTGACATTGATTTGTTGTTTCCAGTACTCCTGCCCGTAGATTTGTGGAAACAAGTTAGAACTATTGATGATGTACCCGGGTTGGGAGATACATGGGCGAATTTAACTAGATTCGATGGGGAAAGGCCAGCTGGTGAAAGACCACAACATATGATATTAACCTTGCCTGATAGAATCATTGCTAAATTAAAAACCATAATTCCCGAAAAAAGAATTCTATGGGACAAGCTTACGGCCTGTGTCCAAGGAAAGTCTGAGGGTGCTACCGAGTTCTTTATTCAGTGCGAACTGGTATTTTCGGATTTCAGTGGACAAGACTTAGGCACAGAGTCTGGGAAAAGGTTATTTGTGGACAAATTTGTACGTGGATTGCTGCCTGACATCCAGTCACAGATTATGTCCTCTGAGAGCGCCTGGCTGGCGAAATCGCAATCAGAAGTACTGCATATGGCTCAGTATTATGAGAATCGTGTCAACAATGAAAAAGATAGGATTGAAAAGCGGAAAGGTGATTTAAAAACAAAGGTGCTATAGCAGCAAATTGTTAGAGGCCCCAGAAGGGGTAACTCTCAGCTTAGAGGTCAGTATGTCCCACAGGGGAATGTGCCCTTGGGTCCTGTGAATATTAATCAATGTGCTTATTGCCGATGAGAGGGTCATTGGCGAGCACAATGCCCCGCCCTTCAACAGAGGTCGAATAATAATATGGGTAGGCGATCTAGAGGTCGCCCGGGCATAGGGGGCCCTGGTAGAGGTCAGTTTACACAGGACCCTCAACAGCCTTTTTCACAGGACAATCAGACTCCGAGTGTGGATATTAGGAACATATTCGATCATCCTTCCGCTGCATATTTATCTGAAGAGCTTCCTTTTGACAATATTTTGTTTCGTTAGGATTGCCCGAAGCAGGGTTTGGAACCTACACCTATTCCCATCAATCAGAAAAGTCCCTACGTTGAAATGATAGTGGGAAATAGGAAACATCAGTTTTTGATAGACACTGAAGCGCAGAAGTGTTCCATTGATCGTTCACGGGTTCCAAACGTTCCACTGTCTGGGCAAACCAATGTTTCTGTAGGGTTTTCCGGTACTCCAGTTGGTTGTCCGGTCTCTATGCCAATACCTATTTCTTTGGGTCCTTTTATGGACCAGTGTCCTTTTCTATTGACCTCGGATTGCGGGGAAAACTTGCTGGGATTGAACTTGTTAAAAGAATTAAATGCATTGATTTATTGTTCTTCTGATGGAGTACGCTTGACAATTTCACCGCAGCAATCTTCTGCCTCGCAATTTCTGACTAGACCTTTGTCTCCAGAATTCATTAATGTACCAGAGACCTTATGGGCTGTTGACGGCAATGATGTTGGTGTTTTGCAGATTGAGCCTGTTAAGATAGTTTTGACACATGGAATTGAGCTGCCACGCATTCCCCAGTATAAGATTTCGGTCGAGGGCGAGCAAGCTTTGAAATGTATTGTTTCCAATTTTGTGCACTGTGGTGTGATTGAAGAAATCGCTGGAAGTTTGTGTAATAGTCCGATTTTACCAGTGTACAAGAAAGGCGATGATGTAATTCCGTTTCGTTTTATAATTGATTTACGTGCCATTAATAAAGTTGTGGCGCCGCAGTTTCCAATTGTGCCTGATGTGACAACGATCTTAACCACGATTCCAGCTACAGCGACTTACTTTAGTGTTGTGGACCTAAAGAATGCGTTCTTTAGTATTCCTATACACAAGGATAGTAGATATTTGTTTGCGTTCACCTTAGGAGGATGCTCGTTTACATTTACTCATGCACCTCAAGGGTACACAGAGAGTCCTAGTATTTATAGTAGGGCTTCGAAAGAGCAACTTGATACCCTTGAATTGCCCTCTACTTGTACTTTGCTTCAGTACGTTGACAATATGCTTCTGGCTGCAGACTCTGAGAGTGCCTGTAAGGAGGGCACTGTGTTACTACTCATTCATCTAGCTAAGCATGGTCACAAAGCTTCGCTTAAGAAATTTCAGTATTGTTGCCAGGAGGTCGCCTATTTAGGCTATCTCCTGTCAAAGGAGGGAAGAAGATTGACACCTGAAAGAATAAAACACATTTCTGCCATGTCTGTCCCAAATACGCAGAAGGAAGTTATGGCCTTGATAGGTATGGCTTCTTACTGTAGGTTGTGGATCCCAAATTTTTCACTAGTGATAAAACCGATGTTGGCCTTGACGAAGAAGGGCATTTCTTTGCCGTTGCCATGGACTTCGGAACACCAGAAATCGTGTGACTTGCTTAAGACTGCACTATGCTCTGCACCAGTTTTGGGCACACCAAACTATGATAAGGCCTTCATATTGTTTGTGCATGAACGTGATGGATGTGCTTTGGCTGTATTAACGCAGGAGAATGGAGGGAAGAATAGGCCGTGCGGTTACTATTCCTCCGCCCTTGATCCTGTAGCATGCACTTTGCCAAGATGTTTGCGCGCTGTCGCTGTTGCTGCTGCGTCTGTAAAGCAGAGTGAGGGAATGGTCCTAGGCCATGATTTGACCCTGATGGTGACTCACTCTGTAGATGTTCTATTGAACCGAACTCCAACAAAACACCTCACTTCCGCACGGTTGACAAGATACGAATTGATCTTGTTTGCCCCTCACATTCAAATTAAGAGGTGTTGTGTTCTTAATCCGGCTGAACTCCTACCTTTCTCGCATGATATTACTTGCGGTGATGAAGACTTACATGATTGTTTGTATACGACCGAGCAAGAAACAAAGGGCAGGATTGATTTGAGAGATACCCCTTTGGATAATCCGCAAGGAGAGCTGTTTTGTGACGGCTCCTGCTTTAAACCTCCGGATGCTACATCCACAGCCGCTTATGCAATCACTACCTTGAGCACGGTTGTGGAAACTAAGAGAATTACGCATAATTCTGCGCAGGCCGCAGAGATTATAGCCTTAACCCGAGCTTGTGAACTTTCCGAAGGGCTTGCGGTGAATATATATGCTGATAGTCAGTATGCCTTTGGGGTGGTTCACAACTTTGGGAGACTTTGGTCGGAGAGAGGATTCCTAACCTCGCATGGCACCAAGATCCAACATGGTACCCTAATAGTGCAACTTCTCTCAGCACTGGTGCTCCCTACTCAGTTAGCAGTTGTAAAATGTGCAGCACATCGCGAGATTATAGATAACATTGGAAAAGGGAATGCTTTCGCTGATCAAATAGCCAGACAAACTGCCACTGATCTCTTTACGGAGATATATGTTTCTAGGGAGACTGAAAATGCTAATGTGATGAATGAGGGAGTGGGGTCTGTACGGGATATCCAAGCCGATGCCACAGTAGAAGAAACCAAGAGGTGGGCTGAGGGCTTGGGAAAACTTGATGACGATGGGTGTTGGGTGGACATGGTGGATGGGAAATGGTTGTTCCCCGATGCGTATGTGCCAATGATGGTTGTAATGGCACACGGTCCTATGCATGTGTGTGCTCAACATATGACGAAAATGCTAGAAAGAGTGTGGGTAAACGACAACATTTCAAAAATTGCTCAGCACTATGTACAGAATTGTATGATTTGCCTAACATAATGTGGGAAAGGGGACAGCAACCCCGAGGGGAAGTTTTGGGCCACCCTCTGCTCCATTCGAAGTAATTCACTTTGATTTCATTGAAATGGAGCGATGCAATAATTTAAAATATGTATTGGTAGTCATTTGTGCCTTTAGTAAGTGGGTTGAGGCTTTCCCTGTTAAAGATGCCACAGCTATGACCACTACGAAAACCATGTTAAAGGAGTATTTTCCCCGGTTCGGTTTGCCGAGAGTTATCTGGTCGAACAATGGTCCGCACTTTGTTGCCGCTGTAATCCGACAGATATGTACAGCGTTACAAATTGACAAATGGTTCCATTCGGCCAGACATCCTCAGAGCGCTAAAATGGTAGAAAGACACAACGGTATCATCAAGAACAAACTCGCAAAGACGTGTGCCGTCACCAAACTAAAATGGCCAGGCACCTTACCGATCGTGTTACTAGCCATGCGTACAACCCCTCAAACTAAGACTGGGCTCTCTCCATTTGAGGTGGTAATGGGGAGACCTGCCGATATCTGGAATTTGCCAAAATGTCGAAAGTTAAGAGATATTGAAAATGTATTACTTTCAGATTATTATAGCCAAATGACTAAAAACCTGTATTTGATTTACCACCAGGTACGAGAGGCCTTAGCTGTGCGGTACGAAGGCCCGGGTCACGGCATACGACCTAGAAGCTGGGTGCTTACTAAGTCATTTGAGCGCACCCCCTGCCTCACGCCTCACTGGCGTGGGCCGTTCCAGGTCTTGTTGGTCACCCAAACAGCGGTGCGGGTAGCTGGCTGAAAGAATTGGATCCACGCGTCACACATCAAGAAACTTCCTCACCCTGTGCCACACGTTACAGAAGAAGCAGAACCCCTTGCTGATACTGCAACGAATGATCCTAAAGCAGTAAACAGCACCGAGAGTGTGTAGGAGAATATCTCTAAGCCCGAGAGGCTTGGGGAGGCTGCCATTTTGTTTCCACACTCTCCACCGATTTTGCACCCGGGAATGGCTGTTTCAAACAAAGCCCCTTCGTTTGTCCCGGATACGTTGTTTCCAACGGGAAGTGACGACACATTGCTTCCGGATCAATCAGTACCAGAAAAAAACAGATATCACTTGCGTCCGAGAAAATAGACATACGGCATGGTTCGACTGTGCATTCAAGGAAGGAAAAGAATCATCAAGGGCTTACTTTTGCCCAAATTTGAGAAAGGGGATTCTGTTGCGTAGGGTTTTGGAAGGGCACAGAAATCGCGCGACCAGGTGTTCGCCAGCAACGAACATTGGGGTTTCCATTTTGAAGACTGCAATGCCTGCTACCGCCGCCGCTCGTATTGGACTTGTAAATAAGGGGGTGACCAACCGGGACAATGGACAAAATGCATGGGCCCCGAAAACGTACTGGTGTATTTTTGTAATAATATTTGGTTTTATAATAGGCACTGTTGTAGGCCCTTGGTATTTAGAAGAAGCCTATCCTTTAGAGTTTTCGCTACCGACTGTAAATGTACCCACTGTTCATACACCTTTTGTGCATTCGCATACTTAGTCTCATAGAGATTCCCAGCACAGACAAAAGTATCATAATAATACTCTGTTACTTATAATGAACGCTACGCATGCCATTTTTAATAGATCCAATTGTTGGGTCTGTTCACATTTACCGCAACACGGGGATAAGGGGCTAGGTTGGTATATTCATCCTTTACCGTTGACAACTGCTTGTTATGCTTCTCTTAGAGCACTGTTCTTTGGCCGATAGAATGATAGCGTCTCAGGGAACTTTGATGGCACCAATTTGAATAGTTTTGAGAAACGTGTTTTGACTCCCCTGGGATGCTCTCTTTTTGCAAATAGAAGTAGACTGAAAATTGCTTCTGTTAGGCCTTCTGATAGACTGTCTCGTCCTTTTCAATCTTTGATTTCATTTAAAATGGCTCCGATAGGCAATAAGGATGCCATGCCTCCTTCTTACACTGTTAACCATAGCCCCGATTCAGTTTCTTTCTGCATACAGAGGAATGGCACGCGGTCAATGGGAAATTTTAAAGGTTGTGCCAACGTTGCAAATTTGACTGGGGAAGACAGACCTTTGTATGTAGGCAAACCTGTCTATTTTGTTTGCGGTAATATAGCGTTTCCATGGTTGACCAGGGATTGGCAGGGAACCTGTTATTTAGGGATCCTGTTACCTGGGGTGTTCATAGCGAGTACTAAAGAAGTTTCGAAGGCTCGTCCACGGCGGGATGAGTATGGTGATACCCCGGCACAAGTATTGGGAGCCATAGCAAAATCAGTTGTGCCATTTTGGGGGCAGATAGCGAATTCAGAAGTTATCAGGAGACTAGCGAGAGTACTGGAGAGAACCATCAACTGGACCACAGATATACTCTACAATATGACATTAGAGCAGAAAGCAATAAGATTAGTAGCACTCCAAAATCGAAGGGCATTAGATGTTATTCTAGCTGAGCGTGGTGGAGTATGCAAACTAGTGGGGTCCGCTTGCTGTGTTTTCGTACCAGATTCCTCCCCAACTATCTTTAAGGCAATACAAAATCTGCACGTCCTTGGTTCTTAAGTGCATGTTCCCGAGGGAAACTGGGATCTAAGCGCTTGGTTCTGGGACTTCTTGCGATCTTGGGGTTGGAAGGTACTATTTTAGGAGTTCTGTTGTTCCTTTGTTGCTGTATTCAGTGTCTGCCTGGTATGTGTTCGATGCTAGGGGGATGTTGTGCACAAGCGATAAATTTGATAGGACATGAGGTGTATGCCCGAGATAAAACTTCCAAAGAATATGTGTTAAAAGATATATTAGTAAAAGACCTAATGGCAATAGATATTTCAGATAGTGATTCAGGGTACATGGATACTGATGCATGGAGTTATTAGTAAGGAGACCCAAAATAGTTTTTTAGCACTTGACATAGGCCAAAAGGAGGGTTTGTCGGAATAAAACGTATATTGTGCCTCTTATTTTAATAAATATATTAATATTGGCCTACGCCAAGCTGCTTGAAAGTCACTTGCGAGATCTGTGTTGCAAGGTCCTGACCTTTAATCCATGTAGGCCGCCATTTTAGGTCAAACCGCCATTTTAGGATTATGTGGGAAAGTCACCCTGTGAGCTAAAATGGTGGACGATGTCATTGCAAAATAGAACATGGCTGTCTTGACCTCTGTACATCGCTAATGTGTAATCTGCCTGCAGGCTACTTGTTGAGGTCATGAACTGAGACCTCGTCCTACATTGACCTATGTGTAAAAGGATTACTTGCGCAATGAAACTAATTCACGAGTATATATCATTATAATGTATTTACACATTGGACAAAGAACATCTGTTTTGCTATATCGTTTAAATGTTTAAGAAGACCTGCAATACGAAACTTAGAATGCACAGTTAATGCATATGCTTATTGTTACATGTAATAAAGAACGAACCAGTTAGATGCGGTTATTTGAGACTCGGCAACGAACCCTAGAATTGGTGATGTATAAAGTAGAATATTAACCCGAAGAGGGGTTGGCCATAGCACTCACAAAATGTATAAAAAGCGAATGCATTCTAATGTACAGTCTCTCACTTAACACACTGAACCACGCTGGAGTTTGTTGTGTTGTACTGAGGGCCGATAGCTCTCTGACTTTGCACTGTTTTGTAATTGTATTCGATAGAGAATAAAGTACTTTGTATGTTCCTTTGAAACCTGTGTTTGGTGTATTTCCTTTTGGGGTACTCAGCCTCGATATTTTGTTTCTCTTTTCACACTACAGTGAAACAAAACCAAACAACCAAGACAGCAATACAAACAAGACACAAAGACAAATACCCAATTAGGGGCCTGAGTCATGGAGCGTTTTCCTATGGGATTATGCCATTATCAGGCCCTAGATCCTGAGAGACATACATAATTATCAATTGCCTTTGTCAGTTCCGAAAATGAACGCCTTCCACTTCACTTGTCAATTGCAATTATCAAAATAAAGTTTTCCTTCTAAAACAGGTCTTTGTTCTAAGCCAGTGAATCATCCAACAATCCTCCATAACTGTCAAATACCATGCATCATCTTGAAACATATGCTTATAGTTATACCCAGTGCTACTGCTACGAAGGGAATATATTCTTCCCACACTCCCAAGCGCTTTAGAATAAGACAAATGTAAGAGACCAGGTGGGAGAGGGGTGCCCTTGTCAGCATCCACACAATCGCATTATTGTGCATTTTGTAGGTGTAGTAAGCAGGCAGAAATATCAGCCATCTAAGATATTAGAATCCATATTGTAGCACACAGCTTAAATACAGTGCAGCAGACAGCACCCCAGGCCTAGGATGCGAACATGAGCACAGGAGTAGGTTGTTTTCCAAACACTAATGAGAAAGCCCAGAGCCACACAGATCCCTAAAACCCTTCATTGTCTTAATAATGTTGCCAACCTTCATGCCCTGGGAAAAATGTGCCCCGCAAGGCCACGTGAGGAAGGTTAGGTGCCTGTGAACAGTGTAATCCCATCAGGAGGGCACGGGCCTACAACCCCCACCAGCCCTAATCCTAAATTATAGCACCCAAATGTCTTGGCTATATGACCCCTGAATTTCAGTGTACCAGATAACCCCTAAGCCACTGCCCATAAACCTGATGGACCCCCGATCGATCAACAGATCAGAAAGCAGGACCCTCCTGCCTTCACTCCTAGGATACGTGATTTGTGCTGTAAAGTACAGGGTGGGATGAAATTATAGCCCAGAACGAGGGTGGGAGACCTTGAAGAAATTCCGGCCTGTCTGGTAGCAAGTGAAGTGTGTGTGAGTTAGTATGACCTTGGCTTTCCCCCTCGGGCCTGTCTGCTTCGTGCTAGGTGCCCCGTTATAGAGATAGATGTGTTTTTTCTAGTTAATAGTATAATTGTTACATGACTATCGGCTGACCAGTGATGACTGCAACCTCACCTACATGGAAGAAGATGGATGGATCAGGCAGAGACCAATGGCCTGGCATCCCCTACGGTGCAGGTGACCTGTGTGTAGGATCTCGCCAATCCACAGCGTGGGGTCCCACTGTATGTAATGACATCACCAGTGATGCAGTATAATGTTACAATATACTGCACATGCAGAAGTTGTCAGAACGTTCAGCAGCAGTAGATTTCTTTGTCGGCGCTTTTCCCTTTTTTATGGGAATAAAAACTTGCTATCCCTGCGAAAGGTGTATTGGGCCTTTTTCACAAGTGGGTTGTATTTTTTCTGGTGTGGGCGTCTAGGGGGCTTTCCTACATTTGGTGGCCCGGTGTGATGCAAGCGAACCTCACAACAACAGAAGCTTCAAGGCTGCATCTCTGGACATGCCGCGCCCTCCAACAGTGACCAGTCACCAGCGCGCATAATCGCAGAGGTGTGCAGGAGCTATTTTTCTACAGAATTCCAGTCTGCTCTTTGAAGCGGGCGCGGCTCTGAGTAGAGTGCAAGCTGTTATTGGGCCTCCATGATGGAGGCGCTCGGATGAACACATAGACATGAGTACACCTCTTGCAAGGGATAACAACGAGGGGTAGGGTGTGAAGGAGTGTTGTGTGTGTGTGTGTGTGTAGGAGTGTGTTAACGCCACGTGGCGAGATCAATATTATTATTATTATTTTTTCTTTTTTGGTAAAGCAGGAAAAATAGGAGTAGAGGGAGCCTTCCCGAGTGAGAGAAGATGATGGCGCCATTGACTTTGTGACAAGGAGGTAAAGGAAAGATTAGGAGCTCTGTATAATTAGAGGGCTCGGTGGATGTAGTGGTTGTTTTTTCAGCTTGTTATTTTAGTTTGTTGTTTTAGTGTATACACTTTTTGTGCAAGAGACAGAGGTGGCTCGGTGTTGATCATTTGTTTCGAGAGTTGGTGGTGTAGTAGTGTGTGCCTGTCAGAGAAGGGGGGCGTTAATAGGGGGTGATGGGGAGGTGGGAGCAGTGGACTGGTAGAGACGCTGTATAATTAAAGTGTCCGCAGTGCATAGTTTGGGGGGGGGTGCTTTTGGGAAATACAACTTGCGAACATGGGAGGGGGGACACCACTAGAGTACATGTGTAGTACAGTTCGATTGTACAGGGACAAGGTTGAAAAGTATCACAAACAATGGGTGGTAGAGACACAAGGGGTGGATGCCTCGCTCCTGGCTAGAGCAAGGCACCCATAATAGAGGGATACTGGATCACATGAGCACATTTCTAGCTGCTAAATATAAAAGGAAACAATCTCGAAATAGAAAAGTGATCTTGGAACTATGGAAACTGATTAAGGACGGGGAGGATTGGGATGAGGGTGGGACTCAGACTGTTGAAGGGGACACCCTAGATGCGATGGTATGATATGATATGGCATTTATAACGCGCCTGTACAAAAGTGTTTATAGGCACGACAAGACAAGGAGGGGGAAACAGATGAAGTACACGGGCTCTACAGTGCTCCTCTCTCCTGCTCCTACTAGGGGTACTCCCGACTACGTGACCCGACCCTCCGGTCCACCTTTCCACATCATGTCACTGGCTTTCCAGGCCAAGTCAATGGCTCGGCAGCGCTCCTCTCTCCTGCTCCTCCTGTGTGTGCATCATCTGGATGTGTAACTACCACTATCCTCGACCTGCCTCCCCATCCTGCCTGTGTCTGGGCCCGCCCTCCACCGGCCCACTCTGCAGTGTCTCTACTGCCTCTACTGCCTTCCAGTACTGCTGCCTCCATCTTGCGTGCTCCTAAGGTGATCCTGATCCACTCAACCGGTAGCGTCCTCTCCAGTTTCAAGCAACAACCCCTTGGACCTATTACCCCCCTTGAGTATCCTGGACTTCTAGCGCTGGATATACCCTTCCTTGGCATCCTCTCCAGCATTGCTCTTTCACCCTCTTGACTTCTCTCCCCTTTGTACCCCGCCTCTTACCAACTGGTACTCTAGTGTACCATACCTACCACACTTGCCCTCTTACCAAATTTGTGCTCCTTGTTATGCGCTGCTTCTCCTTCCTGTCCCGCCCCCCTACCCCCCCTTCCCCTCTCCCCCCTGCCATCTCCCCCCTCAAAATTCTCTATCTTATCATCATGGCCATTTCCTCTCTCAACCTCCCCTCCCCTCCCCACACCCACTCCTCCCTGCCTCCAAACGCCTCATTACAACGCTGCAACCTCATCTAACCACAAATCTCCAATACTCCCAATTCCTTTGAAGTCGCCTTCTGGAATACCAGATTCATCTGCAACAAAGCCATTGCTGTCCTTGAATTGTTCTTACGCCTCAAGCACGTCCCTCACCCCTCTGGCCGTGGAGGCAGCTTAGGCCTTCTCTTTCGCCCTCACTTTACCTCCTCTCCTTCTCCTACTTCTCTACCCATTCCTCCTTCCTTTGAATTGATGTATAAAATCTTTAACTCTCCTCATGCTCTATCATTCCTCATCATATATTGCCCTCCAGGCCCGGTTGGCTCATTGTACGAGGACATTGACCATCTTCTCAGCCTCCCCGCCCCCAGCCCCACCCCTCTAATCGTAATTGGCAATTTCAATCTTCATCTCTCTACCAACCCCCCCTCCGCTCCTCTACTATCCATCATTGATTCCTACCTTCTCTCTCCTCTCCCTTCCCCTCCTACTCACCAATCTGGCTCTACCATTGACCTCATCTTTACCTCTTCCTTCTCCGCTTCTCCTATTTCTTATCTTTCTAACTATCTTTCTGACCACCCCTTACTCTCCTTCTCCCTCATCCCCCCTCCTTCTCCTCCCTCTCCTCTCCCTCTTCCACCCCCATCTTCTGACATGACCTATGTAACTTCAACACTTCTCTCTTCCTCACTTCTTGCCCCCCCATTCCCCTCTCCCACTTCTCTCTTTCAGCCACTGAAGCATCCTCCATCTAAACGTTCTCCCACTCCTCTACTCTAGATCTTCTTTACCCTCTCTCCTCATTCAGCCCTTCTCGCCGACCTGCTCAACCATGGCTCTCAGCTCATCTTTCCTCCATGCGCCGCCTTCTTAGGCGCCTTGAACGCTCCTGGCTCAAAGACCCCTCTCCCTCCAACCAATGTGCATACTTCTACTATCACTCCCTCTATGACTCTTGACTCAACTCCGCTAAGATCACTTATTTCTCTGACCTTCTTCACTCTCAGTCCTCTCATCCCCGCCGTATCTTGCAAACCTTAACTCGACTTCTCTCTCCTCCTAACCCCGATTATTGTATTGCCTCTCCTCTCTCTGCCTCTGATTTTGCCACCTTCTTTTCCAACAACATCCTCGATCTCCGACAAACTATCCTCTCCTCCCCTTCATAGTCCCCTCCTGCCCCCTCCTACCCCTCCCTTCTCCATGTCCTTTTTTACCCCTATCACTCAGTCTGAAGTTACCCTCCTCCTTTCTAAAACCCATCCCACTTCCTCTCCTACTGACCCCATGCCTATCTCCCTCATCCCTAAAATCTACCTCCTCTTAATACCCTATCTCACCTCCTTTTTCAACATCTGTCTCTCCACTTCCACTTTCCCCACTTCTTTTAAGCATGCTACTATCATCCCCATTCTCAAAGAACCTTCTGCTAATCCCCATCTTGCTTCCAATTATCGCCCCATCTCTCTTCTCCCCTTCCCATCTAAACTTCTAGAATGCATTGTCTATTCTCAACTCTCTAACTTCATTCCAACCATTCTCTCCTCCCCCCCACCCAATCTGGATTCCGCCCTCTCCACTCCACGGAACCTGCTCTAACCTCTGTTCTCAACTCTCTTTTCTGCTCGATACTCTGAGCATTCCTCTATTCTTATCCTACCAGACCTCTCTGCTGCCTTTGATACTGTTGACCACCCTCTACTCCTTAGCTCTCTATCTTCATTTGGCTTTAAAGACTGTGTTCTTAATTGGTTCTCCTCCTATCTTTCTAACTGCACCTTTTCAGTCTCCTGGGGTGGCTGCTCCTCCCCTATCTTCCCTCTCAACCATAGCGTACCCCAAAGTTCTGTCCTCTGCCCCTTTCTCTTCTCACTCTATACTTCCTTCCTAGCTCCCATTATCTCCTCCTTTGGCGTGTCACACCATTCTATGCTGATGATACCCAGCTCGTCCTTTCTTTCTCCTCCTTTTCTCCTTAAATCCACCATAAGCTTACTTCTTGCCTCTCTGTTAATAAATCTTGGATGTCCTCTCACTTCCTTACTCTTAACACTGATAAAACCGAGCTCCTATTCTTCCCTGCTAACACTCTCCCTCCTTCCTCCCCTCCTCCTTTCATTCTCTTTCCCCCCTCCCAACTCCCCTTCTCTCCTCACGCCCGCAACCTTGGTCTCCACATTGACCCCCACCTCTCTCTTTCTAACCACATTTCTCTCACTACCAGATCTTGTCACTTCCACCTCTACAATATCCGTAGAATTTGTCCTTTCCTAACCTTTCATGCCACCAAACTCCTAATCTCCTCCCTCATCTTCTCCAGACTCTTCTATTGCTCCACTCTTTTCTTCAGACTCCCCTCCTCTCGCCTCTCCCCCCTCAAATCCATCTACCTTCTGCCATCTGCTCCCTCTGCCTTGTCTCACCTCACGACTCCATCTCCTCTTCACTTAACTCATTAGGATGGCTCCCATTTCACTCCCAGCTCAAATTCAATTGATTCATTCCTCTGCCTAGTTTTCAAAGCCCTCTATTGTCTTGCCCCTCCCTACCTATCCTCCCTTCTCACTTTCTATACTCCTTCTCATTCTCTCCGTTCTGCAGATCACTTCCTTCTCTCTTCTCCTCCTTCACCATGTGCCCCTTCCCGCTTCCGCTCCTTCCAACTTCTCGCTCCTTTCCATTGGAACCACCTTCCCCTCCCCGTCCGCTCTATTATCTCCTACCATTCATTTCGCACTTCTCTAAAATCCTATCTCTTCCACTCACCCTTTAGCTTCTTCTGCTTCCTTTTTCTCTACTGAAGCCACTTCCACCTGCACCTCCTACCCCCCTCTCTCACTCTGGTTCCTCTCCACTTGCACTTACCCCAATAAATAATGCCAATTGTTCCTTGAACTGTTGTCTGGTTTAGATTTAATGTCATACATGATATTCAATGCAATAGAACTTGAACATTTTGAGATCCCATCCAGGGCAGCCTTACTACGTATGGCTTTTTAGCCAACATCAGGTAAACATCTCCTGCAATATGCACCTTTTTTATCTATTTTCTAAAAGTATCTCGCTGACGAATCCCTCCGGAAACCATCATGGAAAGCATCCGTCTCCCTTGGTGAACTCTCTTGTACTTTGTGGCCAGTCTTATGCCCTGCATGGCTAACAATTCACCAGTCACTGCTTCTAGAAGGTGCAACGCACATGTAAAAGAAGCAAGGCGATGAACAATGTGGGTGCGGGCACAAACTGAAGCAGTGAGGAGAGCTGCTTGGCTCGGCTATACTTTTCCTCTCTGCGCCCTTCTTATCCAATGTCTTCTGTCCTTCCAGCAGTGCCACGTTGGTCACCCTTCATCACACATTACCACTTTAGCTTACTCCCATTGCCTCTCAACTTTCCTCCCCCGACCAGCAGATTAAAGAGCATTTCAATTTGCCTGCAAAACGCACACCAACAGGGAGCACAGAATGCTGGAACACTTAATAATTGTTTATTACCACCAGGTGATAAATGAGTATTTAAAGACGCACCACTCTCAGCTGTATGTGAATGTTCCATGGTAGATGATACCACAAAGGTTTATGGTGGGTGTTTCAGGCAGCGTGACATCATAATAATAGGTGTCCTCCATTTTGGTGGCAATACCTGGCATATAGTGGGATTACCGGATTACCTGGGCCTATTGTGGTGTGTGTGTGTGTGCTTGTGTGTGCGTGTGTGTGTATGTGTGTGTGTGTATGTGTGTGTGTGTGTTTGTGTGTGTGAGTGCGTGTGTGTGTTTGTGTGTGTGTGTGTGTCAGTGCATCTGTGTATCTATACGTGAATGTATGAATGGATGCGGCTGAATGTACTAGTGAGTGTGCCTTTTAGTGTGTGGCAGCGGGAATGTATGTCTGTATGTGTTTGTGTATTTGTGGGTATGCAATCACTTGTTATTGGCTGCATACGTGTGTCTGTGCACATATTGATTTGTGTGTCAATATGAGGGCTGGCTTATTTTTGAAGGGATAGCATTGTTTGGGAAGGTGCGCATATGTGTATGTGGTTGCGGTACATAGGCACATCATGGAAGTACATGGCATTTTAGAGGGCTACCTGGGCATAAGGTGAGGGTGCCTGGCTAATTGATGAACAAACAGAAACAATAGGGCAGTATCAGTGAATTTGAAATCACAACTGAGGTCACACTACATTGCCATATTATTCCCCTACCTGGCATAGGACAGAAAGGTTAGGACACTTTATAATTATGCTACTGCATAGGCACACTACCTGGATACTGCCTAGAACATTGCTGGAGTATCTCACCACTTGGCCCGGCGAGGCCTTCCCCGTCATGGCCAACATTGCCTGTCCTTGTCTTGCCTCACCTTGCCTGGAGGCAGAGCCGATTGGTCCAGCATGCAAACAAAGCCGGTTGCACTGGGAGCCAGTAGGTGCACGCTGGCCTTCATTCAAGGGCCGCATTTAAGGTGCTCTGCTGATCCTGTCTGGGTCCTGGAGGGCCCTGGGGGACTCATCATGGCACCCATCGTGGCAATCCTCTCCAGATCGTGACACGCTGGCTGTGCTGGTAAGCCTCCTGCAAGCTCTTACTTCCTGGGCATGAGTCACCTCTCCTCCCCCATTTCTAGGTTTCCCTGTGAGCTCAGTTTGACGCTATTCATCCACCTCACTACACTAGCCTCCTGCCTGTATCACCCGCCTTGCTCACCCCCTTCCCCCATTAGCTTTCGGCCAGCTCCGACTCACCAATACTCAAATGCTTATCGTTACTTCCAATGCCCGGATGAACTCTCTCTTCCCAAACATTTCTATCCCCTATTACTGCTCAGAACCTTGTTCTTCACTGCCCACCTGCCCATCCCCTTTGCACCTACCTCACCACCTCCTAGGGGCTCCATTTTCTGCTGGTTTATGGAATATGCCTGCATCATTATACTTGTTCAATAATCATATCTTGGTGCGCTAAACTCTGTTGTTAAAACTGCTCGTATCTTCATAAGTCACATCCATGCCCGACAACTGTATCCTCCTAATGGGAGCTGCATAATGCAATTTGTCTTTATGCTGTCTTACGCTGCTGGGTGTAGCCACCCGCACCTTGAGGTGAAGCTTTGCCTGTCTGTATCATCATACCACTTTGACTATTATGCTGCCGGATGTAGCCCCCTGCACCATGTGGTGAGGCTTTGCCTGTCTGTATCATCATACCACTTTGACTATTATGCTGCCGGATGTAGCCCCCTGCACCATGTGGTGAGGCTTTGCCTGTCTGTATCATCATACCACTTTGACTATTATGCTGCCGGATGTAGCCCCCTGCACCATGTGGTGAGGCTTTGCCTGTCTGTATCATCATACCACTTTGACTATTATGCTGCCGGATGTAGCCCCCTGCACCATGTGGTGAGGCTTTGCCTGTCTGTATCATCATACCACTTTGGCTCTTAAGCTGCTGGATGTAGTCCCCTCCCCACCCCCGCACCTGGAAGTGAGGCTTTGCCTGTCTGTATCATCATACCACTTTGACTCTTAAGCTGCTGGATGTAGTCCCCTCCACCCCCCCACACCAGGAAGTGAGGCTTTGCCTGTCTGTATCATCATACCACTTTGACTATTATGCTGCCGGATGTAGCCCCCTGCACCATGTGGTGAGGCTTTGCCTGTCTGTATCATCATACCACTTTGACTCTTAAGCTGCTGGATGTAGTCCCCTCCACCCCCCCCCCCCCCCCCGCACCAGGAAGTGAGGCTTTGCCTGTCTGTATCATCATACCACTTTGACTATTATGCTGCCGGATGTAGCCCCCTGCACCATGTGGTGAGGCTTTGCCTGTCTGTATCATCATACCACTTTGACTCTTATGCTGCCGGATTTAGGCCCCCCGCACAATGAGGTGAGGCTTGTCCATGCTGAGCACACACACCAATCTTTACAACTGTAACCATGCGGTATGTCTTGCATTTCACTAGTGTACCACGCACTTCTGTAACTAGAGCCTAGATACCTCAGGGTTTTCAGCGCTGTCATAAGTGCAAAATTAAATAAATAAATAAAGGTCATGTTAACACCTGGAAACCGACACGAGTGTTTTGAGTACCTTCATGGCATTAAGCATAATGTCCAAAAGTCCAGGCTATGGGTTTAGTACCAGGCTGCACATAATGGGGAGGATCTCACCAGCATTAACTTACTAAGTGAAAGAATAACAAAAGGCATATTTAGAAAGATAAACTCTAAAAGGGTCTTGCTACTGACAAACGTTTAGACCATGTTTAGTCCATGTTAAGACCATGTTTGAAAGATCATCATTAAAACCATATTCGAGCACAGAGACCAATCAAATTCGCGTCCATTTACTTTACAGCGCCCCTCATTCGCAACAAATAGCAGTGTACGAGAGGTGACACGATTAAGGTGACACTATTAAGGTGGCAGTATTAAGGTGGCACTCTACGGATCACACACACGGATCATAAAAAATCAATATACAAGAAGACTAGGAAAATTGATGACAGCCAATTTATGATAAAAACAGTAATACAACAGGTTAGATGAGTCTCCTAAATGCCGATGCGGAGACCAATTCCATACCAGAATTCAATTCATTTTCAGTCAGTCTATTATACAGGCCCCCGCGAATTCTAATGAAAAATTCAAAATGCAGAAGGGGGATAATAATTTCGCATTTCTATAGCGCTACGAAGCCTCCGGTATCTAAGCGCTGCGCGCTGCTTATTATTACCCACGGTGTGTGGTGCTCATTTGTCGCCCTCGGAAGAATGAACTGCTGAGTTTGCCCCTGCCGGGATTCGAACTCGATCGAGCTCTGCACGGATGTGATCGCGAGCACTCTACTCGCTGTGCCACTAGACGAGCTTCATCATGCAATTATTAGACTGAAAAATAAGGCCGCGTGTGGTCCGCACAGTTTGTCAAACACTGTTTACAAATCGGACCCGGCCTCATGGGCGAATATACTTTGACCTCTTTGCATCCAGGTTATAAATACTGGGGAAAAACCACAAACCTGGAGTAAATGGTGACAATTTAAGATCTGTCCGAATGGGCCATAACATCAGGTGGCCTGACAATGTTTCAAACCGGTTTCAGGAAAGAATATGGGGCCAATACTCAATCTCCTTATGTATGTCTCTGTCTAACCAAATGCTCTAGCTGTGTCATCCGCCCTGGTATACACGGCGGCGCTAGACACGACCGAGGACTTTGACAAGGTGATTAGGGAGACGCTGGGACTAAACTGCTCGCGTGGAAGAGATCACGCTGACAACTCTCTGCAGGTAACATTGGACACCACAGGCACCTTTTCAAATTGTATCAAGGCCAATGTAGGGCTGAGGCAGGGGTGCGCACTGTCTCTTCAATTTGTATATGTCGGACACGAAGGAGGCCTTAACTAGATCTGACCTGTGCCCATCACAAATAGGCAATACTCAAGTGGGTCATCATCCTACGCAGATGACGTCAACCTACTTGACAACACCCCAGTCGGCCTACAAAGAAGCCTGAAGTATTTGTGGATTATGCCAGCCCGAATGGACTGGAAATTCATTTTAAAAATAAAAAATAATCTTTAGGAAAATGTGGAAAAAGCAAAAGTACGTCTGATACATTAACGACAACCGAGGAAGTGAACCGCTTGACATATTGTGGCTTCATGATCACGAATAAAACCAACCTATCTGTAATCAAAGACAATACAGAGGCTAAAGTTAAACCATTTAAAACGTAAATGAAAGTAATACTATTGAAATATTGATCCTTTACGCTACTCCTATTGATCGAATTCACCAAATTAAAGGTCACTGCCAGTATTACCTATGGCCTAGAGTTATTAAACAACACTGACTTTAATTGGCTAAACGTGCTTGAACGTTCTCTAATGAGGGCAGTGCCGAACTCGCCAAATGTGGTCCCAACCTCAATGATTAGGCTGAAAATCGGGTTGCTTTCATGGAGGTATACAGTATCCAGGAACAAATTAAACTTGTAGGGCAAGATCCTGTTGGGTGAGCCCAACACATTCTATCATGTTGTAAACCTAGCCTTGATATGATATGATATGATATATGATATGATGTGGCATTTATAACACACCTATACACATGTGTTTCTAAGTGTGACACGACAAGAAGGGGGAAGGGAATTCCCTGTGATTGAATTTGCTAAGAACTGCAGTGCATTACTGTGGGACATACATTTGGATGATATCCAGTGATTTTACAGCAAACTTTTTATTTGAGGCATTTTTTACCAAAACCAATTTACTGAAAAATACAATTATTTTTAAAATACATATATGGGGGTTAACAGGTTAAAACCGGTGGGGACGAGGTTGGGGGGTTTAAAACACATGTGGAAATGGGGGCTTTGAGAAGTGAGCCCCCCAAATAGAAAAATAAAAGATTTGGTATGTTTTCAGTAAATTTGTTTCAGTAAAAAATGCCTGGAATAAAAAGTTTATGGTAAAATCCCATATGATATGACAGGTTATTTATAACATGCTTGACACCCAGAGGTTTCTAAGCACGGACCGGGGATCGAACCAGTGGTGCTCCATGTCTTCTTGCTTGGAAGAGCCGAACCAGTGGTGCAACGTGGCCGAACCAGTGGTGCAACGTGTCTTCTTGCTTCGAAGGCGAGCACGTTGCCCCTGAGCTATCCTCCTGAGACAACAGAAACAATGACATAGAACCCATTTGGAACAATCGGTCCTGGTGGAAACTCCTGTACAAGTAAGGAAGAAATTGAAGGAACAGGAGAATATAAAATATCGTGATAAATGGATTAATTTTTAATTGCATAAGGCATATGTGGAGGCTTTTCCAGGACCTCAATCTCCCATGATTTATGCAAAGAAATGTCCACCACTAAAAATGTAGTTTTAAATATTTAATTTTAATATGCTACATACTAAAATGGCTCACCATCTTGGAGGGCCACTACTGGCGTACTGTACTGGGCCTAGGTCCATCTTGTTCGGTTGAGTACTTGCGCCTTGAATTGGGCCTCATTTCTCTGCGAGGCATGGCACTGCAGGCGAGAGGCATATTCTATCTAAAAGCATGTTCTGCCCCTTCGTGTAGATTGCTGGCACTAGCTGGTAACAACTATGAAGTCGAGAGGCACCCACGCGGGCTCAATTTTAAACAACTGAACGAATCCTTTTTCTTGGAGATTGACTGGTTTTACACTAACAAGAAACACATGCCTTTTATCCACCTGAAAACATCTTTTGAGCAAAAGCTGAACAGATGGGATTGGGTTATGAATTCCATCCATCTGTCCAAGCTAAGGGGATACAAGGCAGTATCCCATGTCACCCATAGATTCCGGAAGCCCCAACCATATCTGCTGTTGTGTCCGGTGACTGAACTCAGGCAGTTCATACTAAGGCTGTGGATAAATCAGCTCTCGGTCTTGGCGGTGACGGGCCCTAGGGTAGGGGTCCCCTTAGAATCCAGGTGTTGTCTAATCTGTCAGTCAGTAGGAGTGGTAGAATCCACCAGACATGTCCTTACCTTCCGCCCCAAATTAGGATCTCTGTATATGTGCTCATTTGAGAAATGGGTCCATAGTTATGAGATAATAACTGGGGAATCCTTTTGGGATCTATGTTTAAACTCCAGATCCTTGGGATTCCAGCTTGCCCTCTACAAGGTATGGTCCCGTATTAAAACCTTGCTCATGGTCTAAAATCTAGTTATAAAACTGAGGGGCCGCCCAGGTTGAGGACTGAAGGCGACAGGTTATGGAATTGCTCGAATGTTTTATGTTTTTTTGCTGCTCTATTGCATTTTATTGCATTGTTTTTATTGTGCTTTATTGTGTTCTTATTGTGTTATTTTATGTGTTTTCTTATGTGTGTTTTATGTTATGATATTGGTATTTGTGTAAAATCCTAATTTAGGATTGTATCACAATAAAGTAGATATATATTAAGCTACATACCGGGTAGGTTCTCGGCCCGAGATTACCCATACCAGGAGGGGAGTGCACATGCAGAACATGTAAAAGCAACAGTCAAGAAACCTTACACCACTCAATCATAGATTACCCCAAACTGGTGGAGAAACAAGACATGTTTTCTGAGAAACGAGTCCACTGCCGTTGCGCTGTTTGTTCAGAGGCTTTTGGTAAAGCATTATGTCTGCAAGGCCTTTGGCTTCATCACTAGCATTAATCGCTTTCCTAAAGGAAATCTTCTTAATTTTGACCAATTCTCCCCCAAAGAGAAGCCTAAAGATTTTGGAGAGCCCTTGAGGCAGGTTAGTAAGGGTGCCCCAATTTTGCACAGTCTGAAGACATCAGTACATTTGCACAGGACACTTTAATTAAGGATCGCTGCATTAAAAACTGGAAATCAAGGGACTAATGGTGACAGTTTATACTGTGTTGATTGGATTGAAATGCAGGCCAGAACGGTTAGGAGTTTTTCTGAGTCGTGCTGTAGGAAACACGAGTCGCTTTTGAAGACCAAATTAACTAATTTGATAGTTGCATTTGGCACTTTATAGAAAGAGTCGTCATTGCATATACAATGTGTATTTGTTGTCACTACCTGTGCATATTGTGCAATATCTACACTGCAACACTAAATCCATAAATGCATGCATACATATACTAATCATACACCGAAATACCCAAAGACACACTAACAGAAAAAACACCCCAAATTATACGTCCAGGCACTCTCCACCAATAAACCACCTATACATTACATTGCATATAGCATATCAACTAAAACAAAGCCAGACCTACTGGTGTTACCCATGTGTTTTTATGTCGACATCTTTGCCCTAGTCCAAACATGCTAAGTAAAGAACAACCAAAGGAAAGCAGACGTTGACAAAGCCATTAGTATTTGGCTCTCATATGTGCAATCTCAAATACCCCCCAAAAGGCTTCATATGCCTGCATAGTCAGCATATGATAAAGTATAGCCCTCATATGTGCAGCTACTGGCGTCATACTGAATGCCATGTGCAGTTTCAAATGCTCCATTAATGTGCTGTATATACCTTCCTAAGAGATAAATAAATACATGTACAGTCATGCACAGAATCGCTAAAAACACATGAGTGTCACACACATGTCCATGTCTCTGGAAGTCTACTGTTGCATTTCTGAATGACAACTTGTGTACACATTTTTCACATCATGTTTTGAATCTTCTTCTTAATAAATAATTATTTCATTGTATTATACCCCAGTAAGCCAAAGAAAGAAACACATTCTATTGCCCACCGATCTGCCTCCTACATTTTGTGGTGGTTTTGTGCGTGTTTCACAATCTTTCTTTTATCGTTTTAATTTTCTGTATCCTATGAAAGTCACAAAATACTTTGTAGCAGACACAAGAAGGTATCAAATTGCCAGTTTATGGAGCGAGGAGAGAGGAAAAATTGATGGGGAGTACTGATGAAAAGGTGGGTGAAGAGGGAGTGAATGTATGGAGCTCACAGGGTACTGTCTGCAGTTGTACGGACAGGGAGGGTGTTAAGGATTTCAACCAGGCGACACACACCTTAGTCTCAGCCCAGTATGCAGCGGGCAATGGAACTGCTTATGTGTGATAGATTACATTCTATATTGAGATGATGCACCACTCATATCATACCCCCTTTTCAAATACCCCGGGTCACAATGGACCATGAACCAGGCTGGTTGGTAAAGGTAATATTTTTTTTTTATTTAAAATTCAAAAGAAATCATACAATTTTTAATATGGGGCAGCAATCACCAATGGGGTGATAAGAACAATATGAATGTAATCAATGCACTTAGTTTAACCTCCTATTGACACAACTACAAAACACCAGGGAATAGGAGCGCTTTAGATTTTAGGTAAAATAGCACTGGAGTTATAATTTCCTCCTGCAATGTTCCCTCAACCCACAAATAATCAATTTTAAGTGAATAAACAGAATCAGCAGGTAATCAGGAATGACAAATAAGAAATATAATAGAAATCCAACTTTCCCTCCCCAAACAAGAGAGAAAAACGGATTTAAACCCTGGCAATGCTAAAATGACACTCGGAAATGGATGGATAAATAATGAATGTGTTTAAAACTCTTGACACAAAAACAATTCTTTACTGGAGCAACACTGGAAAGATACTGGCAAACACAAGCAATGAATTGCAAACGCATACAATTCGAAATTGAATGGAAGATTGAAAACTCTTTATTACCAAAATGACATGTTGTAAAATTACAAACCTTTGCAAATCCCGCCTGAATTTACCAAAACGGTTTTTAATAAAAAACGGGTGAAATATGGTAATATTAGCTTTGGGGTGCAGCTATGGATCAAAGGTACAATGTGAAAGTGAAATGAGGTCTCTAGCTGTTAAATTGAGTGAGTTATGCACGATCTACTGAGGTGCGTTTTTGGGAAAATAAAGGTGCGAAAAAGGAACAGAAATCAATTTTGACAAGGACAGTTTTACTCTACACTAGGGCATCAGGCTAGGCAACCAGATTGAGACACAGTAAGCTCCGGGGTTGATCCGCGGAATCAACCCTAGCACCTCCACGCCCGCCCTGGCAGTCTCAGTCCGATCACCCGAAGGAGGACTAAGGGCTTGGGATTTCACAAGGCAAAATTATTAGAGAAGTTGGCACTAGCATAAGGTATCAAAGGCAGGGTAGCAAGAATGATTGGGACAATATTACAGTTAGCAGGATAAGGATTGATGACTTAGAGATTGGGATGGAACAAAGCAAGGCAAGGTTTACTATGCTTCTGTGGTTCCTATTGATAGTCACAGTCCACTTTTAGTTTGGATTTTGGACAGTCCACGGTTCTGGTTGCCACACAGGTCTGGTCTATCACAGGGCAGCCAGACAAACTCAGTGGGACAGAGTCAGCTGGGCAGGGACTAGATACCAAAGGATAGTTCTTCTGGACTGGCAGTTCTGGTTACTGGATACTATAGGGCATCAGGATAGCAGGATGGCAGCAGCATGCAGTGAGTGGCAGCAAGCCAGGTAAATTCAGGATGCTTCCCAACACCACAGCGATTCCCTTGGTGATGGGGATTATTTTAGAATTGAGGCCCAGCTGAAGCAGGATCAACAATTGCTTGGCCTTGTGGTTGGGATCTGGAGTTTAGATGGATAGATGCAAGATGAAGACAGGAACAGACAGGAACAGGACGCCGGCGTAGGAATCGGGAATCAGTGTGTGTGTCCAGTGTGTTGTCAGGGGCTCTTATTTATAATGCCAGGTGACATCATCACAGTATATGACAGGGGCAGGCTTTACTACACACGCCCCTAACAATAGGATTGGGCAAAGGTAGCAATCTCCGCCTTGTTCTCTGCTGGTTGGATTTCTAAGGGAATGATGTCAGGTTTATGAGGTGAGGTTTACAATGTCCAGAAACTCCCCCATTTGCCTTACTGAAAATCTGATTTTTCCAAAAACATACGGTTTACACTTGAAATCTCTTGGCAATTTATACCCACGGGTTACATATGTGCAACCTTGTTTCGCCTTTCTGACACATTTTGGTAATTTTACACATTAAAGATTTGGCCTAAAATTCCACAATTTTATACACAAATGCGAATTGTACGAAGGGATGTATGTACAAACATGTAGGTCTGCAATATTAATACTTTTCTTGTAAATCAACATATACCACTGTTTCTGTCCAGAGTGTGTCAATACATTCTACCAAGTTTCAAAATACAGCCCCCACTTTTAGATGTAACACTGAAAACTTTTAAATTTCTGCTAATTCTTGCTATAGAAATAAGAGTCTTTAAAATTTCTTTGTAACATAGTCTCTGGCACCAAAAGGCAGTCCCTTTGTTACTTGATCCTGGTTTTGTTTTGCTTCCTTCAACTGCAAGCAGCTATCAATTCCTTCCAGGCACGGGGTTTCCAGTCTTAATTGAAGGTTGTATTGCCCTTTCACACTTGACAGGTGAGTGTCCCAGGACTGCTATTGTCCCAGCCTGGAGCACAGACGAATGTCTGATGAGCATGTGAATCCCCATTGTCCTAACCCATTCAAAGTTTTTCAAGCTGGTACTTCGCACCTAAGTGTCCTGAATTTAGGGTGTATCTCCCTTCCTAGAAGGAGTTTCATAGCTGGCAACTGGAATTACAGGTTTCAGAGCTTGCAACTCCAGCCTATGTGTTTTAAACTGTTTAATGTCTTACTTTGTCTTGAATTAAACCAAACTATAACAGATGAAAATCTATGTGTGTATTGTCACCACTAACATAACTCCTTTACATTGCTAAGTAAGCAGGCTTTCATTAACAATTGAGTTTTAAACAGGTCATTTCTTTCTCTTCAGTCAGCACAGCCCAATTTTCCACATGTGTCAAAAACTGCTATCATTTCTTTCTTTAATTCGGTTTGCAGCTCCTCAGTTTGCCACTGTCTTGGCAGCTGTAGTCATTTTCCTTGCAACAGGACTTTTATCTAAAGTATAGATACAATTGTCCTTGACCTGGCTCAGAAGTTAAAAAGTCTCTTTGAACTGCTGCGCCTGGATACATTTTGTCAAGAAATAAACGCGTGTTTCCCGTGCGAGTGAAAATGAAGTTGCTTTTGATTTCTCTGAGAGTTGGTTTTAACTGGGACTTTTTACTCACAATGGTTTCAGAATGACAGATGAAATTGGCATCAAAGCAGCATTTTGAAAGGGTGACAACAGTTTCATTTTGAAGGGGATTTTGGCTTTTGCAGCAATGGCAGGCTTTCCTTTTCACTTGAATCCATATATGTTTCAGAACACACTGGCATATTTTTCAATGGGTCCACTTGTTCCATTTTGCCCGAAGGGTGTGAGGCAAAATGGTGCAGCCATTTTTCTGTTGTTGCTGCCAAAAGCAGTTTTGAGGTCCTGATGCGCACAGGAGTCAGCGCAGCCAGGTTACTGTTTCTTGCGCAAATGCAGCTGAGTGATGTAAGGCAATGCCATTGAGTGGGTCAATATACCCCACAAGGGGGAAGGCAGTTCGAAGGCACAAAAATCAATACTGAAAAAGTCTCCATAGCAGTTTTGGACATAAAAGCTACATGCCAGAAAGTGGATCCAGTTTTAGGATGGTTTTACTGGATCCAGTTACTGCCATATCCTATACACTGAGACCCAGCCTCTATTCTTCTAAAATGTTCCAGAAGAATAAACTAGACAGCCCTGGAACCAGGGTGGAGTTACAGATGTCAGAGCCATTTTATCCTCACAGCCAAACTCTAAAGCTCTGAAGGAGAATATATTGTTCATATCTACAAAGCTATTGATCTTTGAGTGAATTTTGCAAGAATGAAATGAGCAACAGGCCTAGTGTGCATTATCTACTTCTTGATTCAAGCATACATCATTTTGATCACAGACATATTTGTCAAATACAAATATCTATATTAATTCTTATATTCACAAAATGTTCTTTGATTTCATGGAAAGCAGTCAGGCACCCTGATTGGTTCTACCTGTCAACTACCCTTTTCTCCTAAAGGTATTTCGATGAGTACAATAGGAATGTACCAGACTATCCATTTTGGAATGATAAGCTTCTATCAGAAACTAATTGATATGGTTATTCTAGGTTTTTGATCATATGATTTTCCCCGTAACATTGTTAAGACTATTAAACGAATGAACATTTAATTCTCTCTCTATATATAAAGCAGAAAATCTGTTAGTTTCTTCCTTATCCACACCGTTTCACCAATATGTGCCATATTTTGCATAGTTAGCTGTTAGGACCCTCTGGATATTACCGGCTCCATGACATTTGGACACCCCAGCCCTTTCCCTGGATTTCAGCCCCTTCTGTCATGAGACAGTTGCCTCAAGTCCGCAAAAACATCAATTTTGTCGTAGAAGGATCAGACAAAGCTCATTTTAAGTGTCTCAGTGCGAGGAACAAAACTCCTCGAAAAACCATGTTTCAAAACCTTAGGATGCACCGTTTCCAAGATATTTGCACTGCAACTCACCAGAACGCACTGCGCCACTGCAGGGTAAGGCGACAGGTGGGGGGAGCGCACAGAAGGTCCCAGTATGCTGCAGCATGCCAACTCTCTCCTCCCCCCAACATCTGCTCCGGGGTATGTCAGCCAGCCACATGCCCCCATTTTCAATGCAGTTTACTTCAGAGTGCAAAGCACATCAAGCAATAAGCGAATCAGAACAGCAACCTACATGATCATTGATTTTCAACAATTGAAAAGAGTGTTATCACGTCTGGCTACAGAACCCATGCCGAGTATGGATACTTTTTTCTAGTATTTTAATAAGTGCCATTTTACAAGTTTTTTTAATGGGTTAGAAAAAAGACAGAGCGTCCTTTACCCCGCCTCAGGATACATGTGTGTTCTAATTGGTGGCTTTGATGTCAGCAGTGGCTGGGGTGTCTCACTAGTAGAAAGAGAGAGTCAAAGACATAGGGTCTGATTTACAAAGAAAATATTTCATGGGAAAGTCCCATTGAAAACAGTTTTGTAAATCAGGTCCATAAAGTTTAACAGTGAGTGAGAGTGAGAGAAAAAGAGAGTGACTGAGATGGAGAAAAAGAGAGAGAGAGAAAAAGAGAGATACAGAGAGAGAGCACTAGATACGCATATGATATGCAGGCTGCTCCTAATTGGTTTTATTTGACAATCATTTAACCTATGAAAATGGCAGATTAAGTCAGATTACATTTGGATTACTTCAAATTTCTTTGAATTAGTTCAAATTGCTTCTGAATTTTTCACACTACTTTGCACCACTTTGGAATACTTTTGGATTACTTAAGATTATTTTCGATGGCTTATTCTAAATAATGTATTATGTTGCATCATCTGGGTTTCTTTGTTTGTTTATTAATTTAAAGAATGTGCCTGACCCGTAGGTATCTGGGCGCTGTTACAATGCTACAAGAGAGGACAAAGGAGAGGGGTACAGAAACATAGAAAGGCAAGCTATATACAAGGCATCCAAAGAAAAGTTTATGAAAGTAGGTTACAAGCATAATTTAGACTGGGCTACAATTACTTACAATACACCCGATGAACTAACTAGTAGATACTAAATGTTACAATGCAGATGCTATATTTTACAAAGCAGAGCAGTCAGGAGCTGACCAGGAGTAAGTGTAGAGTTCAACAACAAGAGAGGTAAGCAGTCAAGAGCTGGCCAGGAATAAGTGTAGAGTTAATCAACAAGAGAGCGAAGCAGTCAAGAGCTGGCCAGGAATAAGTGTAGAGTTAAACAACAAGAGAGCTAAGCCAGTTTTTAGCGTTTTTCTCTGAAGCAGTGGAAGGACGGCTCTGATCTTAAATATACAGGTTTGAATTAGTAACTATGAAATAACATTTCAGTACTCTGGTGCAAGCAAAAACAAGCCAATGATCATTTCCTATGTGTGCAGATATTCTCACCTCAGATGAGTAAAGCTGCTTACATTACTGCAGTCTTGTGTACTGAGAAGCTGGATTGCAAGATGTTTGTATCACTTTTAGTAGCGACAATAAACCCATTAACTTTCACACAGATGACCTTTTTCTAAATTACCTCAATGTGACAGGAATTAGATAAAATATATTTAATAGATGCAATTAACCCATTTCCTGTTTAGACATCTGTTTTAGCAGGCAGAAACGACTATTATAAATCACCTTAATATGAAATGAATATAGATGGCATACAGAATCGGACATAGGCGAATCTGCTGACATAGAAGTGAACATCTGTGAATACCCTCATCCCCACTTCATACTGACTGAGGCTAAAAACCTATCACTGAAGCAGCAACTGTGAGCTAAGACCTCTAAATGAACCATGGATCCACAATGGGCTGGGTTAAGCGATAGGAGGATGATGATTGGGTGAAAAAGTGATAAGTTATGGTTATGGAAGGGTAAAGATCGTGATGAGGTGCATTGAGGTTGTGTTAGAATTACAGCGCGTCTAGGGGGTGGCTAGCAGCCCACAAGATGGCCACCTGGTTTGATGGCTCTTACCAACATAATCCGCGACCTAATATAAAATGGAGAAATTTAAAAACAATATATTCATACCACTTGTAATTCGATTGGATTACCTGCTAGATACAAGGGCCTCATTACGACCCAGGCGGTAAGGGGTTAACAGCGCCGTAAAAGGTGGCGGCGCCGTTAACCCCTTATGGCCTAATTACGAGGTCCCTTTGCGGGTCCCGAGCTTAACGGCTGGTTTTTACCAGCCGTTAAGGATTGGACCCGCGAAGGGACCTTGGAGGTATTTACGGTAATGCAATTTGCAGTACCGTAACTACCGCCTTCCCCATTTCCATTGAGCCCTATGTGGGCAAAAATGGGAATGGGGAAATGCCAATGGTGAATGGGGAATTACTGCCCCGCCAACATTGGAATGGGGCGGTAATTCCGCCATTCACCATGGCGCAATCGGTAAAATACCAGGGGCAACCATGGCGCTACTAGCGCCATGGTTACCGACTGGGTCGTAATGATCCCAAAAGTCCGATGTTGGGGACATGTTTCGATGGTGAGCGAAAGCGACACGGTTGGAAATGGAACTGGACAAGAAACTAGAAACCTTCCTGAAGTAATCTGCCTCTCATGTAGACAAAATAGTTGTTGCTTTCATATGACCGTGCCCCACTGCTGGTGCCACTCGTATGCAGTGTGGTTCTCTGGGTAAGAGGCAGAGATGTACGGTTGTAGTTGCTGAAGAGGAGTGAACCCATCACATACTTGACATGTTTGAGGAAAGAGAAGGTGGAGGCTGGGGGACGTACAATGCGGCTGATGCCTTGAGCCCCGTTTCTTTACTTCTGTATAGCTGCTTCAATGAACAGAATAGCACTTTCAATATAGTATGCCAGCTAGTTTAGTACAACATGTGTAATCAATGTTTCAATTACACCAGGTTTAGCATACATGCATACATCGTTAACCAGATATGTCCAAGTAAGCTGTAAGACCTCTCATATTGTATACGCGTGACTTTAAGGGACCATATTCTAATAATTTAAGCAAGCAACTGGATGTCTTGATATATTTGCCGAGGAGTGATAACTGTCATGGCAGACAATCCTTAATATGTTTAACAAGTCATGGTTCTGCTACTATTCAGTTGTGTCTTGGTGCTCAAGTATAGAAATAAGCTCTGAAGCTCCTCTACCTTAAAATAATAAAGGTGCTTATGTCTCAATTGGCTCCTATAGAACAATATCAAATGGCTAAGGCCGATACTGTTAAAATACTGGGTTCTATTGAACCTTCGCCTTTAGAGATCACCTGCCTAATAAAATGGAAATTTCTGAAAATTACTTTTCAGCCTCAATAAATATGTCCTCCCTGATGGAAACTCAAACTATTCCTGCAAACCATAAACGGAATACAAATATATTTGGGGAAATGAATGTTACACATGTTAGAGCAGGTATGACCTCCTCAACTCCTGCTTCTCACCAACAAGACAAATCAAGAGACAAGTCCGGATTCCCATTTAAATCGTCTGGAAATGCTTTGACTCATCTAGCGGAATGAATTACATTATTAGCTTCCTTACCTTACTGGTTATAACATATAGATATTGCAGCTTTCAATTCACATATATGCATTAATCCCATTCCAGTATGACAAGTCTTTGATGTCAGTGTTTAACCAAAGGACGTCTGCTATCCACTTATAACTCTGAAATATGTATTACTTCCTTAGGATATCTTGATGGGGGCCGGATGAGTACACCCATGCCATTGGATTCACCTTTAGAGATGTCCTTAGTACCAGTTTGCTGTCTGCTAATACTTTCTAAGTTATTATATTTGTTTGTATGTACGTCTTCTCCCACACCTCTTTGGTATCACCATTCTGTTCATTTGGATTTATATTCAGATACATGTTATTTCAATTTATACTGTGCTGATATTGTTTATGGTTGGATAACCTTACAGTCAATTATTAATGAGGCAACTTTAAGTAGTCTCTTGGAATGTTAAAAGGGTTAATCACCCCCTTAAAAGACAAAACATTTTAACACACCTGTCGAAATGTAAAATTGATATCGCTTGTATTCAGGAAACCCATCAAGACTCTGACATGGAACATGTAAAGGTAAATAATCATTGGGTAGGCCAATTATATTTCTTCTCTGCTTTACATAAGAAGGTGGGATAGCTATTTTAGTAGCAAAAAAGCTTAGTTTCAACTTATTAATGAAGAATGGGACACAGAAGGTAGATGGATCTAAGTGGACACTACCATGGATGATATTCCAGTGATTATGTATGGTCCGACTGGTTCGGAACCTGCTTTTTGCAATCTTTGAAGGATAAATGAATTACTCATAAATTCAATAGAATAATCTTGTGTGGTGACTGAAATCACATATGTGATTTTGTTCTAGATCAGCTAGTCAACTTTCAAATGTATTAATTCTAAAACTCTGAAAGTTTTCTAAATTTCTTACAGGAAACTAATCTTAATGACACTTGGTGCCTTAATAATACAAATGTAAGGGAATACACGTTCTTCTCACATCCACACGCTTCCATCTCCAGGTTAGATTATATCTTTGTAAATTCACATTTAATCTCAACTTTAATTTCCTTGCATATTGGAGCTATAACTATATCTGAACATTCCCTGGTTACCACTTATTTTAAATGTGACTCTGATTCTTATTGAACTAATAGATGGAGATGTAAACCCTCGCTGTTGAAAGATAATCATTTTAAACAGACGGTTGCTGCATTTACATCTCAAAATGTGTTCAATTTAACATACTCAGTGATATGTCGGAACATAATAATTGGGACGCATATAAATTAGCATTACGTGGCTTTATTATTCAATTTGTTTCTATAATAACATTTGAAAAACAATCATTTGATTTACTGGTGGAAATTAAAAACTTAGAAAATACATATCTTAATGACCACATTGAATGTATCTGAACATACCTATTATATAAACCTATGGAATATAACACAATTTGTACAGAAAAAGCTTGTAACTGTACTCTTCATATAAAAGATAAATATGATGATGGATCTAATAAAGCATGTAACATGCTTGCTTCGTACCTAAAACATAAAAAAGACAAAGAGTTGAGATCACCAATTGTTAAAGCTGATGGAACTAGTATTAAAGACAAATTTGATATTCTAAATGCATTTCTTAACTTTTACACCCAACTGCATAGTTATGATTCAACCTTTAATTCTAGGAACATTTTAGATTTAACACTAAAAACTAAAAATCCCAAATCTGGATTGGTTAACCTATCCTCTCGGAATTATCCAATTACTCTTGATGAAATTCAAAAAACTATTGGTGATTTGAAAACTGGGAAAGCCCACAAACCTCAATGGCATTTTTATTGACTTTTCAATAGCTTTAGTAGCATTCTTTCTCTGATTCTCCTCCAACTATACTCATCCGATTTAACACATGGTTGAAGTACGTAACACTTTTACTGAAGCCCTTCTATTTCCGTCTCCCAAACCTGAAAAGGATCCTAGCTTGTCAAAAAAAAGTGTCTCCCCTTATCAATAGAGATGCAAATATGTTTGCCAAAATCCTCACTAATAGAGCCAATAAATGCCTTATTTAACTAATGCTGATCAAACTGGCTTTATTAAAGGTCGCTATGCATCCTCAAATATTTGCCTTGTGTGTACTGTGCTCACACAAGTTAAGGTCTGATTCTCTCCTTCTGGTGTTGTTAGATGCCAAAAAAGTGTTTTACTGTGTGACTTGGCCCTTTGTGTTCAAAGCCCTTAAAGGGCATGGTTTTGTTGTCAAACGTTTAGATCTAGTCAAAATTCTATACTCTTCTCCATCATATATATATATATATATATATATATATATATATATATATATATATATATATATATATATATATATATACTAATGTCCTGCACTTTCCCCATACAAAGAGGGACTCGTCAAAGATACCCCTTATCTCTGTTACTGTTTGTGCTAGCCCTGGAACCACTTTTACAAAATATTAAAATTAATGATGAAATTGCTGGCATCCTAAATTATTTATTTATAACCATGCATCTTTTATTCCTGGTTTACTTACTACAATAAACAAATTTTCAGAGGTTTCCCGATACAAATAAAATCTTGAGAAGTCTGAAGTCTTACCTTTAACAAGCTTTAGCTATCCTAGTCAACTTGATTTACATGGAATGATGTGGTGTAATGATTCCATAAAATATCTGAGAATTGTTTTTACCCAAGGCATTGAATCTGCTATTAATGAAAAGGCTGCTGCTGTACTTGACAAAATACAAATCTTGACTACTCAATGGTCCCCATTATTTCCAACCCGGTGGAGATGTCAAGATTCAATTAAAATGATGTTCGCTCCTATTGTTTTATGCTCATTATCCATGGGTCCCATCTGTTTTCCTAAATATCTTTGTAAATATATTGATAGTCCTAAGGTGAAATCTTTGTGGAATAACAAAACTAAAATTGTGCTAAGCAAATTTAAGCTACCTAAATGCCATGGAGGAGTTACATTTCCTGATTTTATTTTCACACCATAAATCTTTCACTTTGCGTCAATTCATTACATATGTCAAAAGTGACAAGTTACCAAGTGACCCGCTTATTTGGTGTATAATTGAAAAGAAATTGTTTGCTCCCTTTCACATTCTTGAATTTATAAATATTTTTTTATTTTTTAAATTTTTTTATTTGTAACACATAGTTTATTACAAACTTTTATTACAAAGTAGAAAAAAATCTTATCATTTCATTTCCAATTTTTCCTATGTTCCACCTATCGCATTATTTTTTCTTCTCCTTTACATCAGATTTTCTACTATTTTAACATATGATAGTATCTATAAAATGTATGACCAAGCATGACAGGTGCACCGAACTCCCACTTAATATTCAGAACCACCAATCATCCATATTCATGTTTATGGGAGCAAACTTTCCCAGATGCAGAGTTCTCAAGTCTTTGAGCATATGACAGACTGTAATTAGATGCCTTATTGATTCTGTTTCAATCCCAAGGTATCTGCATACATTGTCCTTCGTAGTCTGATCATGTCTCATTAGTAACATTTCTTTAGTTTTTATTGCATTCAGGTGCAAACGAAGAAATCCATCACAATGATGTTGTGATGGAAATTGCAACAGATACCTCGGCATTAAGTTCAATTTATTCTTGGTGGGGCCAAGTTTTGGGGCAGTTGGTAAGCCTTCCAACTTTGCCAGATTTTGTATCCATGCCCACTTTTTGCAATTTGTGGTTGAGCCGTCAGCATCTCACAGTTTATTTCGGCGGCTTGCATGATTGTCTTTAGGTCTTTCACCCCTTTTGAGAGTATTCCCGTATATGGTCGACTGTGGTTGGGGACGAGTATTTCGTATGCCGGTTCTGGATTTGGGATTATCATCTTTCTTAGAAGGGCTGGTGACTTCCAAATCACATTTATGTAAAGTTCGTCTAATGCCAACTCGTGTCTGATGACTGTGATCGATATATATTTTGGCAGTTTTAATACTCGCTTCCAAAATATCCCTTCCAGTTTTGCCCAAATTCTGTGGTCTACGTTCCACTATTCGGAACCGAAGGTGATGGCCGGTATTACCTTTTGCAGGTAGAATGTCCGTACTGGTGTTAAGGTGAATTTTCCATATAGACTGTGGATTTGTGCACCTTGTATTGCTAAGGTTTTGGTTTGTCACACAATTTCTTGTACCCAACTCCATTCACATATTGATTTGCTGACCATGACACCCAAGTATCTGATTTCCGCTATTTCTGCGATAGGTATGTTTTCAATCCTCCATCGGAAGTTTTCATTTTTATCGCCTTTTACTGATCCAATCTGCATGATTTTTGTTTTGCTGACATTTACTTTTAGCTCGTTGTGGTTCATATAATGCTGGAGCTTTTTCAGCAATCGTTGGAGTCCTATCTGTGTGGTGTCCACCAAGACAAAGTCGTCAGCGTAGGTTATACAGTTCATATGTTGACCATTTATCTTTGGAGGAAAATATTTCACATCACTCAGTGCAGACGGCACGTCGGCAATAAACAATTTAAACAGACATGCAGCAATTCGGCAGCCCTGTTTTATGCCCTTTTGCGTCGTCATTGCTTCTGATAGTTGGCCTTTTTCATTTATTCTTATTTGAATTGTTGTCATTGTATGTAGAGCTTTTATAGGTTGTAAGAGACTTCCCGGGCAGTCCCAATTTTTTTGTTTCTGCCACAGCATTTCATGGTTAATTGTATCGAATGCTTGGTGCATATCAATGTAAGCGATGAAAAACTTTGTTCTTTTTTCTAGGGCGTCTAATTTTAATATGTTTACCAGTGTCAGATTGATTTCAGTCCCTACGCCCTTGGTGAAAACAGTTTGACGACAGTCAGTAATTTTCTTCTTGGTTGCCCATGCTGTTAGTTTCTGCTGTAGGAAGTTAGCAAAAATCTTGCCGATTGTGTCAAGTAGGGCAATCGGGGCGATAATTGGCTGGATCAGCCTGATTGCTTTTCTTAAAGATTGGAACTATTATGGCCATTGTCCAAGAGTCTGGTATTTTCTTGTGCTCTGCAATTCTTGCGAATAGGTTTGCGATGAAAGTCGACCATTCATGTTTGTATGCTTTCAGCATGACGTTGGTGATGCCGTCCAGTCCAACTGCACATGAGTTTTTCAACTTTACAATTACGGCACATATATCTTTGGTCGTCTCATTGCAGTCCCATCGAGCCACCACTTCTTCTTGTGCAGGGGAAGATGTTACATTATCTTTTGAAAACACTTTGTTGTAATGTTTTTTCCAATCACTTTCGGTCACCGCACTGGCCATCGTATCGGCTTGATTTCTAGTACAATTATTCATGGTGTGCCAAATTTCTCTACAATTGTTCGATTTTATTAGGCCCAGCATGACTTCACTTCGTCCTTGATCGCGCAAAAAGGCAAAGGCTTTAACCCAATTGCGATATTTTTGCTTCTGTCGTTTGATCAAAGCCAGGACATCCAGCCCACCTTGCAATTTCAGTTTGCGGATTTCTTTGTGAGCCTTCTTTTTTTCCTCTTTTACTTTCATGCTCATTTTTGAGTGTGTGTTTTATTTGTTTGTTTTTTTCAATAAGGATCTTTCTTTTTGGCGAGCAAGCAAAGCAAGGTAATTTAATGCACCTCCGTGAGACTTGGCCAGCTTTTGAAAATTGCTGGTCAGCAAGGTTATTTGTTTATTAGTTATTCTTAGCCTATTTTGCCCGTTTGTTACCTCCAAGTTTTGGTCCAGTCTCGAAATGTCTGTTTTTAGGGGCAAGATCATGTCCAAAACCAGAACATCATGATCGCTATTTGTTGTCTGGATTGTTCTCAGGCTCACAATTTTGTGCCAAAAATGTTTTGACAACCAGATATAATCCAAGATCTTCTCATAGCCCATGTAATGCCAGGTGGTGTGGGGCGGTATATCGCCCTCTACCTGTCCATTTGCCATATCACAATCACGCGCCTCCATTTCGATTTCCCATTTGGTGCTTCTTGAATGATAAATTTGCCCTTCCTTCCAGGTCTCTTTGATTCGATCTCCATTTGTATTGGACCAGGTAGTGTTCATGTCGCTGCATATAATTATGAGCAGGTCACGATAGATTTGTTGATATTTATCTATAATCGCTGTTACTGATGATACAAATTTTTCTGATGTTATCTGGACCGGGTTCCAGTACACATTGAGTAGCTGTAGCTGCTGCATTTTGGATGTTTTTGTAGCAACATATTGCATCAGTGTGCTTTGCACAAATATGTTTGGATTTACAACTTCGAGCACTTCCCATTTGTTCCAATCTTTACCATCGTTATTAGTCCTGAGAATGGACGGCCTTGGGAGTTTTTCCCTGCAGGATTTAGCAAGGTGACATAGCCATCTTTCACTGGAGTACTCCTCATCCATGTTTCCTGGAGACATATTGCAAAGTTGTTGCTCAGGTCTACAGGAAAGTCCTCATATAGGTGACAAAATCCTTGTGTGTTCCATGATAGCAGTGTAGAGGATGTTTCTCGAAGGTTCTGTATTAGCTAATGGTTTCTCCCACCAGTCTTCCCTTTTCCAGATGTTTGCTGCTGCTTTGGCGCTATGGTCATATGTTTTCTAAACTCATTTCTGCGCTGCTCACTAGTAAACTCATTCTGGCACTTGTCGCTGTTTTTAGGTTGATTTGGATGTGTTTCATGCAACACTTCCGACACCTCAAAACCTAACAGCAGCAGTTCATCTTTTGCAGACAATATGATCTTGCGTACCGCCTGAGATTTTATGTGCAGGTATACTCGGTCAGCTTGATCTTCAGAAATGTATTCAACAATTGAAATATCGCGAGAGGACACAGTTCTTAGAGCTGGTACTGAATGCAGAAGTCAGATATGTTTCCTCTATTTAGATTAACATCGTTGTCGTCTTCAAATACATTCACAACCAAAATTTTCGAAGTCAGTAGTTTGAGGTCTGACCTAATTTTCAGTTCAATTTGACTTTGCTCCTTCTGTCGCTGAGCTGTGGTTAATTTGGGATTAAATTTCACTGTCATTTTGGGTTTTGATTTTTGGTCAACAGTTCGTTGGCTTTTTTTGACACCTCTTTGTAAGGGTGCCGGAGTGACCTTTTCTTTCCTGATTCCGCTTTGTCTTTGTCGATCCTTTCGTGCACCTTCGTAATCGGAATTTTAACCAGTATTAGTTTTTGCAATCCAAGGATTTCAAGTTTTCGTCTCAGCCTTATTAGCCTGCTTGTCCACGTCATCATGGCGGGATGAGCTCGCCTCATGTCCGTCGAGGCTATTATCTTCCTCATAGTCTTCTGAGTAAGTGGAGCGGTTACATAAATCTTCGGATGACGTCACTGAATGGATTGACTCTGCTTCCGAGTCCAATCTTAATCTTTTTTTGGGATTCAATGTGCGCGGTGGCGCCGTGGTTACCTCTACAATTTTCAGCGCATCCAAGAGGCATGGTTTAACTGTCTCTCCCTTTTTTTCCCGATCAAATAGGCTTGGTTTCGCTGGTGTTGTTAGATATCTTATGAACTTTCTTGAGTTACTGTTAATTTTATTTGGTGCACAATTTTTCCTTTTCTCCCTTTTTGTTTTAGTTTGTCCAGCACATGACTCTTGCACTTTCTGCTTTGGGTTTGCAATCTTCAAAGTTTTTGCAGCTCCACTAAATATGCCAAAAGACATTTTTGATGTTGAGCAGTGTGCGATGACAGGAGATTGTTGCAAAGGGGCTTTTTCTGTCAGCTAGTTATTTGTCTTTTTCTCTGCCTTATCAGAAATCACTGACGGTCTAATTTCAAGTTCAATGAATCCGACCTGGGTATCTTCTGTCACATGTGGAATCACACTCTGAATAGCCAGTGTTTTACATGGCAACATTGTTGATGGGGTCTCAGTTTCTTCAGGAATTAAGTTCCTTGAATCTCACAAAGTATCAGATTAAGGACAACATTTTTCTGCGTGTTCATCATGAGAGCCTCAATTGGCGTGATTGCCTGTGTAGTCACGTTTGGGACTCTGCGGCTCAACTCAGAGACCGTTGTAGGATTGTGTCTCATGATTTTAGTCAATTGGTTCATTCACTCAATCATAGTGTCCATCAGTACTTATTTTTCCAGAGTGTCTTTCACAGCTATTTCGTTCAGTCTATTATTCCACAATGTTGAAGTTGCTGCTTCATTATCTAGACGACCTTGTAGCATTGTGTTCATCTTTCCATTTTTGTTAACTTTTCGTCTAGTTGCCCTAACAGTGCCACTTCGTGTAAATTTTTATAAAGCTTGGTAAATGGGATTAGCGATGTTGCTGCTAATACATTGTTGTGAATCTGTATGGCGGAGGCTGCCGACAGATTGGATTTGATTGCAGAAGATGCCTCTTTTAGAACATGGGTGCAATCATTTTCATTGCTCGTGTTATACGGTTCATGGTCGTTTTGAACTCCAAGTCCCGCAGTTCCCTGCAACCGCTGGGGTAGAACAATGAGACGGGGGCCTTGCCGGTAAGCATTTATAATTGGTGTTATGAAGGGGCCCGTTTACTCGATAAACCGCTGATTTGACATTTGAGCCTTGTGCGGGATGTCGGCCGGACCCCAAATCCTTGCACTGTGGTGACTCCGAGTATTGCGTATGGTCTTTATTGGTTGGCTGTGAGTTTTGCAGCAGACTGTGTCCTTCCACCGTCTGCGACTTTTCGGATGCTGAACCTTGTGGGGTTTTTTTGGTGTTTGCCAAGCTCTCAGACAGACGCTCCTTCATTATTTCAAAGTCAGCTTTGAGAAGCTCTGTGAGCGGGCTTCCCGCCCAGCAAGGTCGAGCCCGATGGGGTTTAAGGTTGGTTCTCTAGTCTGCATTATTGCCATTTCTATGTGCGAATGTGGAGTAATTTTTTTAAAACCACTTTTTGCATTGGTGATAAGTTTCTCCAATATTCCTTTCGTGCCTTTCTCTGTGAGCACGGTATTTGTTTTGTTAAAGTTTGTTTGCGGCACCACGTTGGAATGTTTCTCGATGACAGGTGGCTCTTGAACAGCACTATTTGTGATGTTTGCGAGATTTATACTCGCCGCCTTTCTTTTTTCTGGAAAGGTGACTTTTAAGAGTCTTGTATCAGTGTTGATGGTTGGCACTTCCATCTCCAGCAACTCGATGTCAGTTACATCGAATGTAGACTGAAAGGCAGTAATATTAACCTCGAACACATTTGAGTTTGCTTCCATGTTTTTATCAGCAGGCAACTTCATATTTGCGTCGCCATTCATGTTGAGTTTACCGTCAGCCTCAGCTGCCTCCGCAGCTTCGCTGAGCGAGACCCCCGTCTCAGCCCGTGGGGCACTTGTGGCAGCATTAACAGCGTTGGCGAGACCGTCATCACCATGGGCATCGCCACCAAAGTCGGGTGCCACGTTAGTTTCCTTTGCCGCAATTGTGGCCACGTTTGCTGCCATCACGTGCTGATTTGCGGTGTGTATGTGCTTCGTTGCAATTTGCACTAGGGAAGGGAGGTGAGAACTCAGGGGCGTATGTGTGGAGATACGTGAAGGAGAGGTACGTGGATCAGTGCTTTGTGGGTGGGTGGTGAGTATTTTGAAGATTTTGAAGTCTACAGAGCACGTCCTCGTGCTCTTCCACCCCCCTCCTTGACCGGTCATAGCCATCCAATGACTCAGTTAGCTCTATCCCATCCCCATCTCCTTGATGTTTCAGCATGTTTTGGTTTACGCCACAGTCTCGCACATGCAAGGATTGCTTTAACTTAGAGCGTGTCTGTGGGCCGAATTCGGCCATATATTAAGTCTTACCTCTGCGGACTGCTGCAAACTGAACTCTGCGCCCGAACTCCGCGCTCACCTGGAGTTTTTAAAGGCAATAGATGTTGTTTTCCTTAAAGAGATACTCGCTCAAAGGCACAAAAGCGAGCAAATTCGCACTCCAGTAGCCAGAGCTCCTCGCTCCACCAAGACTGCTGCAGACTGAACTCTGCGCCCGAACTCCGTATTTATATAGCACTACCTGATGAAAAGCTGAGTTTGGCCCTGTAGGCATTCGAACCTGCATCAGCAAAGTCTGCACAGATGTCAAGGGGAGCTCTCTACTCGCTGTGCTATCAGACCGGCAGGCAAGTAGGATATGGAGTAATGAAATTACCGGTAAGTAATATGACTACTTGGCCTAATTTGAAATTATTTCCAATTCTCAGATTTTTCAAAATGGCATGGTATGATATATTATGTCACTTAGTACTTCATCCTTAACTGGAGATATTTTATAGGGTACAATAAATATATCCAAATTCAAAGAAAAGCCACCACAATTAACGCATGGTATCATAAAGTCATTTCATGTATTCATCACCTCTTCTATAGTAATGCATTACTTCCTTTTCAATCACTTATATTATCTTATGGATTAGATATAAACAATCAAACAACTTTGATTTTTATATGAAAATTGTTTCCATTATAGCAGCAGCTCTTCCTTACATTAATCATAAAACCCTTGCAAAATATGCATCTCTTCATTTAGAAAACCATTTAACCAAGGCATCCAAATGTTATGCAAAGATTGTGTCGATATGACTGAAACCAAAGTTGTTAAAGATTGAGAAAATGATATGCAAATGCATACATTTTCAGAAACTTGGGAAAACGTATGGTTATATTTTAACATATCTATTGCAGGGAGCCTTACACAAACAATGTATTTTTTTTAAACCATGCATATCTTACACCAATGAGAATTTCTCATATCTATAAGAACAACTGAAACATGTATTGGTCATGTAAATCAACCATTTCTAACTTGCTACATTCCATATATAATTGTCCAATTGTTTATGCAAATGGGGATAAGATGTGCTTAACCATTCAAATAAAATTCAAGTTTAATGCGCTTCTCACCCTACATAATTTAATTGTTGGTCCATTGGGTGACTCGGATATGGCTCAGATCTCCTCTACTATGTTGTTTAACCTACTTATTTCAATCGCTTTTTATTTAATTACCTCAAATTGAAAATACTTTGATACACTGTTTTACGTGTTGTGGTGGAATTTTGTATGCTACATTCGTAGATGTAAACATTTCTACGTGAAAACGATTGATGATATTGTGAAATATAATACCAAATGGAATGTTTTTAATCCATTTTCTCAATTCTCCAATCAATTTGACACATTAGTCATTTTGCATTTAATTATGAATTATTATGTTACATTAATAGAATGTTTGCACAGAAATGTTGCAATTTGCTTAGTTACTTGATCTCCTTCCGTTCCCTCTGAAACCATCCTTGTTGTCTGTCGGTGTCTCCCCATAAGTCTTATATATTTTATTATTTTATTACTCAAAACCTTTTTTAATTATTATTGTGTACTAGTCCAAAAATTTTACTTTTCACAAGTACAAACAAACATTCAGAACAAATACAAAAAGAAAAAAGAAAAATGATCATAAATTGCACATTAAAACAAAAGAGATAGTGCGGGAGTTCAATACATAACAAGCACCCACACATACTTTGAAACCTAATTATGAATATAATTTCATAAAATGTAATTCATTTAATAGTCTAAGAAGCTCCATCGATAAAATATTGTCTGTCCCTGCAGATACTCTCACCAAAATTCCTCTGTGTTAAGCCATTCCTCATGATGTACAAAACACTTAAAATAACTACACCTTAGGGCAAAAGTGAATTTGCAAGCAATAAGTACATGCTTTAAATCTTGGGGTACTCCCCCTCACAGAGATCCCAGTTTCCATCTCGAAGTTTCAATTTCATCTGAATTCTTTGAATTTCGTTAGTGGCAATTAGATTCAATCGGAATCTCAAGAGATCTGATCTCCATCTGGGGTCAGGGAACCTCTGCATGTATGGTAAAAACAAAACCTCTCGGTTCACCACTAATAGTAAATGTTTAAAAAAATGACATTCAAGAAAAGGCTGCCCTTATTAATATCCAATCCATTCTCATCAATGGGCGTTTGACTTTTACTAGGTTATCAATCAATGCAATCTCTGTTTCTTCACATATTGCCATGATCTTACAGAGATCTTGTTTTCGAATGGTTAGATAATCACAATTGCCCAGTTTCTGAAGATCTCTTATATTCTCATACAATTAGTTCTTAACTGGCAGAATCACAGATCTATAAAGTGCAATTGTCTTCCAATTATGGTGAGCATGTTATGACTGTAGACCAAGCTCATAACGTAAAATAGCAATTGGCAAGGACATTGGTAGGCGCAAAACTTTCTTCTATAAGTGCCCTTCCAAAACAAAGCCAATTACGTTTACGTGCACGGGGATTCGTTTCCATTCCGTATAAAATAACTGGAATAGCTTTCCCCATATAGAATTTGATCGTACACTAATACACACACCGTGGGTAAGAATAAGCAGCACTCAGTTGCCTGAGGGTTCGTAGCGCTATAGAAATGCAAAATTATTATTATTATTAGATTTTACTTGATACAAATGTATTCTTATTTATTGACACACTGTTGATCAAGTTAGTTAATATTAAATATAACTGTTGCTCTACTAATCTATGTATTTAACTACCTATTTAATATAGATTCTGTTTTTCAAAATCATCTAATAAAAGTCATTTGAAAATTAAACAAAAAAGAAATCCAGTGGGTCTAAGATGATGACTAGGTTTGTACTGAATTTAGAAGGTGGGCATGATGAACAGAATATGTGTTGAATTTCACAAATTAAAAATATATATACTGAGCATTGTTTGTGTTTTCCAGGAGGGAGAGGTCATGTAGAAGTTGGAGAGAATTGTTGAAAGGATTGATACTTGGCATGATCTCCACATGTGAGCAGGGGTGTGAACTGAAGGAGGTCTTGTGTGTGGCTTCTGTTCTAGCTCTGAGGAATGAGGTCATGCAGCGCAGTGGTAGTAGTGTAGTGCCGTGGCAGTTTCAGCATTGTTTTTTTAGCATATCCCATATCGATGGGGAGGTAGATTCTGTTGTCCTCAATGGTCTGTATCCATGTTGTCATTCGTGTAGGAGATTTTTGCTTTCCATGTGATCCCAGGGTCTTTGGTAGATGCATGCTTAAAAGTTTTTTGTGGTGAAGGATGCATTGGAGAGGGGGTGATAGCTTTAAGGGACGTCAGTGGTATCTGTATCATGTTTGAGCAGAGGCTTAATGTAAACAATTTCTGAAGATTCACATCGTTCTATAGATGAATGAAGAAGGTATTGGAATGGAGGAAAGTCCGGGCTGCTGGGTTATGGTCTTATTGATGTTGGGTGAGAAGGTATTTTGGCAGGTATCCCGTCGTGTTGTTGACAGGAATTCTGCCGAAGTTTTTTACTTTGCCGGAATTCCGTGGACAAAAATCATTGAAAAATAAAGGGGGGTGGGAGTAGGGGTTGCAAGGGGAGGGGTGGGGATTGGGCTAGGAAGGGCCCCCACCAAATAAAAAAAAAAGATGAGTTTTTTCCGAGGAATTCCAGCGAAGCAAAATACTTCGGCAGAATTCCTGTCGAAAAAACGACATAGACCGCTTTTGGCAATCCTACAGAGTTGCTAGCATTGCCCCTGTTTGCGAATTCTTGCAACGAGGCGGGGCAGAAAAATAATTATTGAGACCATGCTTGATGCTACTTTCAGTGTTGGGTTTAATGCCCAAGTGTAGTTGGCCCTTTCTTGTGTAGGAGGTATTGCATATGTCTGTTTTTGCCAAAGGAATGTGCTGGGATTCAGCCAAAGTTGATGTGTTTGTTTTTCTTCATTTCTGGATCATTTTAAACATTTCATTCTGACTTTGTTGCACTGACTCTAGGCATTGGGCCTCATTAGGACCCTGGCGGATTTCGCGGTGCTAAATGCACCGCGAAGCACGGCGGAAAGCCGTCGATAGCGCCATGGGGGTTGGCGGATTTACCGCCCCATTCCGACCTTGGCGGAGCGGTAAATCCCCAATCCCCATTCTGCCCTTCCCCATTCCCATTCTTGCCCCATAGGGTATAATGGGAGTGGGGAAGGAGTTAATTACGCCACCGTAAAATACGGTGGCGTAATTAACAACGAGGTCCCGTAGCGCCATGGTTTTCTCCGCCTGGTAAAACCAAGCGGAGAAAACCTCCATGGCGCTAAGGGAACTCGTAGTACGGCGGACGTAGTACAGCGCCGCGATTAGCGCTGGCGGAAACCCACTCCGCCAGGGTCCTAATGAGGCCCATTGTGTGAAGTGACCTTTTTTTGCTTTTATCATTTCTGCTCTGCAGATCGGGAGTTGTTATTTTCTCTATTGGTATGTAGTTTTCTCTCCATTATAGTATAAGTGTAATTGGTTATTTATAATGTGCTTAATACCCACAGGTTTTAAGAGCGGCTTAATACCCAGATGTTTGTAAGCGCGGAGCCGGGGATCGAAGCTGTTTTGCTTTGCGTCATCTTGCTTCCAAGGCAAGCACGTTGCCCCTGAGCTATCCTCCCGAGACATGCTTGAGTTCCCTGTTTTGTTCATGAACACTCAGCGTTTGCTTCTTGTGTGAATATTTGGAGAACATCTTTGGGGACAGAAGGTTAAGTGTTTGCGATAGCCTTGTAGGAAATTTGTGGAGTTTTTCATCTACCTTTCCATTTAGTTTTCGGGGAGGAGTTGGGGGTTTCTAATTTGATGCAGAGCAAGCCCGGTTTGATATCATTCCAGGGTATGAGCGGTGTTGGAGGAAACTTAATACTTTTTGGGAATGGTGAAGCTGGGGTGCAGATGATGAACATGATGACAAGGTGGTCGCCTCAAGATACAAGCCTTGGGGATACAACAGTGGTCATGTTTTCATTACAGAGTACTACTTCGTGAGAGGGTCTGGCTGCTTTTGTGGGTCTTTAAAAGTCATTTTGCAGCCTAGTTGGCCTTCATTTCGATACAAAGATTGAAATCTCCTAATATAATGAGCTGTTAGCAGCCTACCTAGAGGTAATGAACCACATTTACCACGTTTTTCAGAAAAGCAGAGTTGTGAAAAGCTATGAAGGAAGCTCGAGTTGATGGGCACAAGGGAGTAAAGAATTGAAGGAGTGGTTCACAATCAATATGGCATGTGAGGGTCACTTACCTGAATGGTATGCAGTGATTCTATCGTTGAATATTCAGTGCACCACACATATTATTCAGTTCGTGTTATTCAACTTTTTTTAAAAACACATTGAATAACTAAACATTTAAAAACAGATGGTTGGTTTGGGGAATGGGGTTTTGACTCAAAAGAGGCTGGGAGTGGGATGGAGAGTGAATGGCCACTTGTGGGAGATGTCCAGCCTCATTTTGATGTAAAACTTCAGTAAGAAACAGAGTTACAAAAACTGGTACTAAATTATCAGCAAAGACATATGGAACCTATTTTAACACACATATAAATATTTTTTATATAAAAGTGGGATTTCTCCTCCCCTCTTCCTGGTTCTGTTGCCACGTTAAATCGCGTGGTTAGAGGGGGTTCGTATATCAGTAGTTGCTTCTGAGACAGATTTCACAGATTCTTGGTAGGTCTGTTTAGTTCTAACTGAGAAGGTAGTAGATGGCTATAGAATGTATTGCTCTGGAGCAAGCGTTGATGAGGAGGCAGCAAAAGCAGTGTATCTCCCACTGGCCACACATTCAGGTTACTTTATGTGTGTATGTGCGTTAATGACCGGGCTTTAATCGACATTTGTTGGCACTATCAGTAGCGGCCTCCATTTCTGATTTCCGTACCAGGCATTCTTCCATTGAGCACTCGGTTGCTGTGAGCTTGTAGATATCATGCACATGCAGTGTGCATGATGGCAAGCGGTTAGTCAGTGGCCCTCATTACAACACCGGCGCTAAGCCATGGCGCTATTAGCACCATGGTTGCTGCCGGTATTGTAACGAGTCCGCCATGGTGAAATGGGGAAGTACCACCCCATTCCAAGGTTGGCGGGGCGGTACTTCCCTATTTCACCATGGCCCTTCCCCATTCCTATTTTTGCCCCATAGGGCATAATGGGAATGGGGAAGGCGGTAATTACGGTACCGCAAATTGCGGTACCATAATTAGCACCAAGGTCCCTTTGCGGGTCCATTCCTTAACGGCTGGTAAAACCAGCCGTTAAGGTGGGAACCCGCAAAGGGACCTCATAATAAGGCGCTAAGGGATTACCAGTACCCCGGTACCGGTACCGGTACCGGTAATCCCTTAGCGCCAGGGTCGTAATGACCCCCAGTATGTTTAGGGAGCTTGTAATTTACTATCTAACATTGTTTTGGAGTGTGCCTGATGGCGGCCTTCCATAGCTAGGACTAATGCCCTATGAGGCTGTTCTGTGTCTGTGACGAGTGTTACAAAAATTCTTCACAGAATCATAGAATCAACTGTTAGTCCACAAAGGTAGGCAGAGCAGTGCATCGTTGATGAGGTTACCTACTCCCTGAACTTTGGTAGCAGGATTAGTGGTATCTGTATGCACTCTAATGCACTCATTACATTTGGGAAGCCTGCAATGGCGTAACATTTTATTTGACCGCATTGGCGACCTGTTGTCTGTGGGAAAGAGGCAATTTACGTTCCTGGCACGAGTATGTTAACGATTTGAAAGATTGTGAGTTGTGACAAACAAATCCCCATTGTAACTGTATTTTTAAGCAGTACACCAATATAGTCCCATCAGCAACTTCAGCAGAGTGCACAGGACCGTGCAAAGGTTCATGTTTGAGTAATGTCCCGTTCCTTCTCTATTGCCTGGCATTTAGAGGGATTGATGGTGGCAGGTGGCATTCGTGCTGCTCCCACAGTGCATGCTTTTGGGGCTCCATTTTGAGACTTCAATAGGCTTTAAGAGATCTCATCTTGTGAATAGCCACATATTTTGAGCTAAATTGATGGTGTTGCAGGAGAGGTTAGCCCAGGGGTGGACTAGGAGCCACCCACTTTTCCGATCGACCATCAACCACCCCACCTCCATCACTCTCCAGTTTCCTCCCTCTACTCCCCAACCCCCCTCCTCTGCAGCTCCGACATCATCCTCATCTACTGAAATGAATTGCATCCTATTTAATGCCCGATCCGTAGCAAAAAACAGACACAGCATCTTTGACCTCCTCACCTCTGACAATCCTGACCTGGTCTTTATCACCGAAACCTGGTTCTCCGACGACTTTGCCCCTATCGTCAATGAAGCCTTCCCCCCCCGACTACTCCCTCATCCCACTGAGGAGGAGGAATAGCTTTCGCCTTCAAGTCTCACTTCCACGCCTCAATCATTGACAACCAACATTCCATTCCTTCCTGCGAATCACTCCTCGTTAAACTATCCCTTTCCCCCTCGTTCTCACACAGCTTCCTAATAATCTACAGACCCCCTGGCTAGGATAGGCAATTCTCAAACAACCTCTGTGACTCTATTGCCACCCTTCAACTAAACCATCCCAACCTCACCCTTCTAGGAGATTTCAACATATGGCTCGACATTCCCACCAACCCTATGAAACACCCTCTGGTTGACGGCCCATATGCGATTAACCTCCAACCCCACATAAACGGCCTGACTCACTATAAAGGACACACTCTTGATGCCATCTTCAGCTCCAACGACCGGATACATCTAAACCCCCGACCCCGATCATCTGGTCAGATCACTTCATTGTTTCTTTCACCATTCGCTGACCCGACCCGCCTCCCATACCCGAACCAGAACATCCAAATCTACGTAAATGCTGGAAGAAACTAAAAATCGTTCCGGACCTAGCCGACGCACTCCTTAAGTCTCCTCCACCTACCTGCCTACTTAATAATCAACTAACCCCCGACGCCTTTGACTCATGGCTCAACACCCCACTAATGCGGCTCACACCTTCTTGCAGACCATCAGCCCGCCGAGGCCTTTTCCCTAGATGGTTCACACCTGAATTGAAGACCAGTAAACAACTATATAAATACCTAGAACGCAAATGGCGGAAAGACAAAAACTCCCCTGAGCAGATCCACCTTGGCCCAGCACCTTCATCAGTACAAGGCCGAAATCCAGAAAGCAAAAAAAGCCCATTACAATTTGCGAATCCTAAACTGTAAAAAGCCCAGCAAAGACCTCCACAAAATCATCAGCAAATTCACCAAACCATCATGCACCACCACCGTCCCGACCCCCTAACAATCGCTGTGTGACTCACTCTCTCTTCACTTTTACAACACAGCTCTCAAAAGAACAAACACTATAACCAACAAGCTAGCTCTCTTACACCATCCAGCAAACCCATCCCCCATACCAGCCAGCCCACCGCGTTAATCACTACACAACCAACGTTCGACTCCTTTAGTCCAATATCATCCAACCAATTTCTCAAACTTCTCTCCGCCTGCAAACCATCCGGCTCTGCGCTAGACCCTTGCCCGGCCACAACCCTCAAAGAAATTTTCGCTTCTACCTGTACAGGAGAACATGCAAGATCCATCATAAATGACTCCCTTTCCTCTGGAATTTTTCCCGACCAATTCAAAATGGTTCTTGTCAAACCTCTAATAAAAAAAACTTCCCTCGACCCTCTCGAGCCCAAAAACTACCGCCCCATCTCTAACACCAGGTTCCTTGCCAAACTCATCGACTGAACCACCTATTCCCAACTAAATGCCTTTGTCGAAGCCAGCAATCTCCTAGACCCCGCACAATCAGGTTTCAGAGCCTGACACAGAACTGAAACCACTCTAACCTCAATCTGGGATGACCTCAAAAACACAGCTGACTCCTCGGGATGCGCCGCATTAATCCTTCTTGACATATCCGCCGCCTTCGACACAATCAATCACTCAATACTCCTTCACCGCCTCCACTCCCGTGGAACCGCTCTCAATTGGATAGCATCCTTCCTCAAAAACAGGAAGCAAATAACCGTACTCTCCACCTATTCCTCCCAAGCCCGACTACTCGACACAGGGGGTTCCACAAGGAGCATGCCTATCAGCCCTCCTGTTCAATCTCTACATGGCCACCTTCCGACAAATAATTTGTTCACACAACATACTGTGTTACAATTACGCTGATGACACACAACTAATTCTAAAACTCCTGAACTCAAAACCCAACTTCCGACCTGACTCTGCTTCCTGCCTCCTTGACATAGAGCTCTGGATGACTTCAAACCACCTCTTGCTAAACCCCTCCGAAACTGAAATCATGGTATGTGGCAACTCCGAACTTCTTCCACACCCACTGCCCTGGCCATCTTCATGGGCAACTCACCGACTCCTAATTCAGTCAAAAACCTTGGATGCACCCTAGACTCTGACCTAACACTCTCGCGCCAAGTCAACAATGTCTCAAAGTCCTGCCACTACCACCTTAAAACTCTTAGGTGCATTTTTCGATACCTCTCCTTTCCCAACAGAGTCTCCGCGGTTCAATCGTTTGTTATATTAAGACTGGACTACGCTAACCCCCTCTACCTCGGAGTCCACGCATACCAACTGACCAAACTACAAAGAGCTCAAAACGCCACAGCCAAACTGTGGAATCAGAAAATACAATATTAAGGCTTTTACACCATGCAAAGAGAAATACACCGACACAGGCTTGTAAAGATTCCCAGAATCTTTATTGCAAAACTGAACAGTTTACAAAACAAAGTACACAAATAGCTATTTGGCCGTCAATACATCACAGAGACCACCAGCAGGGTTCAATGTGAGCAGTGAGCAGGATTTGCTAGCTGGACATTGGCGTATTTATACATTTTCGTTATAACAATGTCGAGCCTCTTTCAAGTTAATCATGTACTGGGCTAGGGCCACGCCAGGTTCATTTCTAATTTACATATCGCGTGCATGCAGTTTACTTTTTAATACATTTACTAACAAACATTATTATTCTCTAAGTTTAATGTTACACTCTTTACACATTGCTTTAATACAGATCAAACAAATGTTTCGCATGTCGTATTTGGATAGCGTTATTGTTCTTGTATACTTGTAGGTTAACATCGCCGATTCAAGTAATCCCCTGATCCCGAGGTCAACAAAGGACAAGGTCTACATGACCATAACATGTAGCCTGAAGGCAGGTTGGACAGTAACTCTCCTTTGGAGGTTGAAGAGGGTAAAGCAAGAACAAGAGTGCACAAGACGGCCATTTTAGGCCACCGGGTGACTTTGTACAATAAACTAAAATGGCGGCTCTAACCTAAAATGGAGGCTTGATTCACTTAAGGTCACGACCTTGTAATACGAATTTCCTCGCAAAGCGGCTGGGCATAGGCCAACATATACAATGAGGTCGAAACAATATTATATCAGTTCTAACAAACCCTCCTTTTGGCCTATGCCAAGCGCTAAACTACCTTCAATCATTTTGCGATTAACTCCACATTTCAACATCTATACACCCCGAATCATTGTCAGACATATCTATTACCATTAGATCAGACACTAGAGTTTCTCTCAACACATACTCCTTGGAACCCTTATCTGGGGCGTATATCTTATGCCCTAATACACTTGTTGCTTGCGCGCAACATCCCCTTAATACTGAACATATACCAGGGAAACACTGTATACAACAACAAAGGAATAGAAAACTTCCCAAGATAATCAGCAAGGCCGAAAACAACTTACATCCCCACGACCGTAGGAGGTCCCAAAACCATGCACTAAGTTCCCAGTTTCCCTCAGGAACATGCACTTCTGAACTAAGAACATGTAGATTTTGGATAGCCCTAAAGATCGTTGGAGAGGAGTCTGGTACGTAAACAGAGCAAGCGGACCCCACTAATTTGCATACTCCTCCACGCTCAGCCAGAATGACATCTAATCTGTTCTAACGTCATATTATAGAGTATGTCAGTGGTCCGGTTGATGGTTCTCTCCAATACTCTCGCTAGTCCCCTGATATCTTCTGAATTCGTAATTTGCCCAAAAAATGACACAAAGGATTTCATGATGTCTCCTAAAGTTTGCGCTGGAGTGTCCCCCTTCACGCCTCCTCGTGGGCGAGTCTTCGAAATTTCTGCAGTACTGGCAATAAATACCCCAGGTAATAGAATCCCTAAATAGCAGGTTCCTTGCCAATCCCTGGGCAACCATGGAAATGCCACATTACCGCAAACATAATAGACAGGTTCACCTACGTACAGAGGTCTGTTCTCACTAGTCAAATTCGCAACGTTGGCGCATTTCCTAAAATTGCCCATTGACCGTGTTCCATTCCTCTGTATGCAGAAGGATACTGAATCGGGGCTGTGATTAACAGAATAAGATGGAGGCGTGGCATCCTTATTGCCCATAGGAGCCATTTTGAAAGAGATCAAAGACTGAAAAGGACGAGACAATCTATCAGAGGGCCTAACAGAAGCAACGTTTGGTTTACTCCTATTTGCAAAAAGCGAGCATCCCAGGGGCATTAAAACACGTTTTTCAAAACTATTCAGATTTGTACCATCAAAGTTCCCTGAGATGCTGTCATTCCATCGGCCAAAGAATAGTGCTCTAAGAGAAGCATAACAAGCAGTTGTCAAAGGTAAAGGATGAATATACCTAGCCCCTTTTCACCATGTTGCGGTAGATGTGAACAGATCCAGCAATTGGTTCTATTTGAAATTAAATGAGTGGCATTCATGATTAACAAAAGGGTATTATTCTGATAGTTCCGTCTATGCAAATAATCTCTAGGCGATAAGGTATGCAATTGCACGGAAGGAGTGGGGAAAACAGATACATTTTCAACAGGTAAAAAGTCCTCTAGCGGATATGCTTCCTCCAGATACCATAACCCAAAACCAATAGTTACTAAAAACCCAATTATTATTACAAAAAGGCAACAATATACTTTGGGGTCCCATTACATGCTTGATCATTGTCTCTGCTAGTCACATATTTATCTAAAAGTTCAGTACGAGCGGTAGCGGGTGCAGGCATTGTAGTCTTCAATCGAAAAAACACCAATTGTTAATTTGCTGGCGAATCCAGTTGCGTGTCTTCTTAATGTCTTTCCCACAACCCTTAGCCAACAGAATCCTTCCGTACAGTCGGGCCAAAAGACAAGCCCTCAAATGATTTCCACAATCGCACAGTCAAACCGTGCTGTACATCTATTTCCTTGGACGTAAATTATATTTCATGATTTCTGGTGCTGAAGGATCAGAAAACAAAGTGTTGTCACTTCCTACTGGAGGTGGTGAGTGAACGGAAATGGGATCAGAAAAGGATTGATCCGGAAGTTCCACTGTTGGAGAGTGCGGAGACAAGATGGCCGTTTTGTCTGGCCTTGCAAATTCTGGAATGGTCTCCTTATACTCTCTTGTCGGTTGTTGCTGTTTCAGGCACGTTGTTTACAGCAGTGGGAAGGGATTCTGTGTCTTCTGTATCGTATGGCACGGGCTGCGGGATCCGTTTGGTGTGCGTTGCATGGATCCAGTTCTTACGACCCGCTACCCGCACAGCAGTCTGGGTGACTAGCAGGACTTGGTAGGGACCCCTCCACCGAGGTGCAAGGCAAGACGACCTCTCAAAAACATTTGTGAGGATCCAGCCCCCCGGTCGTAGACTGTGACCAGGACCCTCGTATCGTACAGGTAATGCCTCTCGCACCTGGTGATAAATTGAAAACAGATTTTTAGTCAACTGGTTACAGTAATCTGAAAGAAGCACATTCTCTATATCCCGCAACAAACTACTTTTTGGCAAACCCCAAATATTAGCGGGAGACCTGCCACCTCAAAGGGAGAGAGCCCAGTCTTAGTTTGAGGGGTTGTTCTCATCGACAGCAACACGATCAGTAAGGCATCCGGCCATTTTAACTTGGTGCCAGCACACGTCTTAGCGAGCTTGTTCTTTATAATGCCGTTATGCCTTTCCACTAATCCGGCACTTTGGGCATGTCTGGCCGAATGGAACCGTTTATAAATTTGTAATCCTTTGCATATTTGTAGGATTACAGCAGCGATAAAGTGTGTCCCATTATCCGACCAGATGACTCTCGGCAGCCCGAACCTAGGAAAAAACTCTTTCAACAGAGTTTTTGCCGTGGTTATGGCCGTTGCATCTCTAACAGGGTAGGCCTCAACCCACTTACTAAATGCACAAATAACAACCAACACATATTTAAGATTATTGCAATGTTCCATTTCAATAAAATCAAAATGAATAACCTCAAACGTAACAGAAGGTGGGGCGAAACTTCCTCTAGGAGTCAAGGTACCTTTTCCTACATTGTGCTGCAAGCAGACCATGCACCCTTGGACAAAGCGCTCGACAATTTTGAAAATCTTATCATTGGCCCATACACTGTGTAGCATTTTAGTCAATTTACGCGCGCAGACATGTGTCGGACCATGAGCCATAATAACCATCATTGTAATGTAGGCGTCAGGGAGTAACCATTTTCCTTCAACATTGTCCACCCAACACCCATCATCATCCAATCTCCCTGCACCCTCAATCCATTTCTTGGTTTCCCTATAGTAGCATCTGCTTGAATGTCTTTTACAGAATCGATACTATCACCAAAAGTGCAAATATTTACAGTTTCTCTTACAGCATACATTTCTGAACTAAAATCGGTGGCAGTTTGTTTAGCTATCGGATCAGCGAAAGCATTCCCTTTTCCTACATCATCTGTAACCTTTTGATGTGCTGCACATTTTATGATAGCTAACTGAACAGGGAGTGCAAGTGCTGAAAGTAATCGCACTATTAAAGTGCCATGCTGGATTTTCTTGCCATGTGAGGTCAAGAAACATCGTTCTTTCCAAAGTCTACCGAAGTTGTGAACCACCCCAAAAGCATACTGACTGTCAGTATATATATTTACTGTAAGCCCTTCAGAAAGTTCACAAGCTCGAGTTAACGCTATAATTTCTGCGGCCTGCGCGGAATTATGCATAATTCTTTTGGTTTCCACGATCGTACTTAAAGTAGTGACCGCATAAGCAGCCGTGGATGTACCATTCGGAAGTTTAAAACAAGAGCCATCACAAAATAGCTCTCCTTGTGGGCTATTCAAAGGCATGTCTTTCAGATCGATTCTACCTTTAGTCTCTTGTTCTGTCACATAAAGGCAATCGTGTGACGTTTCGTCACCATCAACAGTATCTTGCGGGACAGGTAAAAGTTCAGCCGGATTTAATACACAACACCTTTGAATTTGAATGTGGGGAGCAAACAAAATTAATTCATATCTTGTCAATCGTGCGGAAGTAAGGTGTTGCGTTTGATTTCTATTCAATAAAATATCCACAGAGTGAGGTACCATTAGGGTTAACGCATGACCGAGGACCATTCCCTCACTCTGTTTTACAGACGCAACAGCAGCAGAAACAGCTCTCAAACATCTCGGCAAAGCGCATGCAACAGGATCAAGGGCGGATGAGAAATAGCCGCCTGGCCTATTCTTCCCTCCATGTTCCTGCGTTAACACAGCCAAAGCACATCCATCACGTTCATGCACATACAACACAAAGGCCTTGTCATAATTCAGAGTTCCTAAAACCGGCGCTGAACACAGCGCAGATTTGAGCAAGTCAAATGCTGTCTGGTGTTCCAAAGTCCATGGCAATGGCAAAGAAATGCCCTTCTTTGTCGAAGCCAGCATTGGTTTAATCGTTAACGAAAAGTTAGGGATCCACAATCTACAGTAAGAAGCCATAACTATCAGGGCTCTAACTTCCTTCTGCGTATTTGGGACAGACATGTCAGAAATAGTCTTTATTCGTTCAGGTGTCAACCGTCTTCCCTCCTTTGACAGCAATATTGGAATTTTTTGAGTGAAGCTTTGTGGCCATGTTTCACTAGATGACAAAGCAACAACACGGTGCTTTCTTTACAGGCACTCTCAGAATCAGCAGCCAAGAGGAGATCATCTACATACTGTAGTAACGTGCAAGTAGTAGGCAACTCGAGAGTATCGAGCTGCTCTTTTAATGCCCTACTATAAATACTTGGACTCTCAGTGTACCCTTGTGGTGCACGAGTGAATGTGAACGAGCGTCCACCTAGGGTAAACGCGAACAAATACCTACTATCTTTGTGTATGGGAATACTGAAAAACGCGTTTTTGAGGTCTACAACGCTAAAGTGAGTGGCAGAAGCTGGAATCATGGTTAGTATTGTTGTAACATCAGGTACAACAGGGAATTGAGGAGCCACAATTTTGTTAATAGCACGTAAATCAATTATAAATCAAAAGGGAATCGCATTATCACCTTTCTTGTATACTGGCAAAATCGGACTGTTACACAAACTACCTGTAATTTCCTCAATTACTCCACGATGTACAAAATCAGAGACTATACATTTCAAAGCCTGTTCGCCTTCAACTGAGATCTTATATTGCGGGATATGAGGCAATTTAACTCCATGTTTCAGAATAATTCTAACAGGTTCAATTTGAAGAATGCCCACATCTTTATCATCAATTGCCCATAAGCATTCTGGGATACTACTTAATTCTGGCGGAAAAGGTCGAGTCAAAAACTGGGAGGCAAGTGATTGCTGGGGTGAAATTGTTAACCGAACTCCGCCCGGAGAACAATGTATTACTGCATGCAATTCTTTCAACAAATTTAACCCTAGCAAGTTCTCCCCAGAGTTTGTGGTAAGTAGAAATGGACACTGCTCCGTGAAGGGACCCAGTGTTATCGGTACCGGCAAAGAGACCGGACAAACTACAGGTGTGCCTGAAAACCCTACAGAAACGTTGGACTGCCCTGACAGGGGAATATTTGGAACCCGTGAATGGTCAATGGAACATTTCTGTGCTCCCGTATCTATTAAAAATAGATGCTTCCTATTTCCCACCGCCATCTCAACGTAGGGGCCTTTCTGATGAACGAAAATAGGCGTCGGTTCCAAATCCTGCTTCGGGCAATCCTAGCGAAACAGAATATTGTCAAAAGGAAGCCCTTCAGAGAGGTACGCGGCAGAAGGGTGATCAAAAATGTTTCTATTATCCACATTCGAAACTTGCTTATCTTATGAAGGAGGTTGCTGTGATTCTGGTGCAAACTGACCTCTGCCAGGGCCCCCTGCACCTGGGCGACCTCTGGATCGTCTACCCATGTTCCCAAATGACCTTTGCTGCAAGGTCGGACATTGTGCGCACCAGTGGCCTTCCTGTCGACAATAGGCACACTGGTTAATGGTGACCAGAGCCAGGGGCGTACTTCCCTGTGGAATGTACTGACCTCTAAATTGATTACCCCCTCTAGGGTTTCTAACAATCTGTTGTAATAGGACTTTTGTTTTCAAGTCACCCTTTTTTTTTTCAAGTTTTTCCTTTTCATTATTCACACGATTTTCATAGTACTGAGCCATGTTCAATACTTCTGATTGAGACTTCGCCTGCCAAGCGCTTTTCAGAAGACCTAATCTGTAACTGGATGTCAGGCAAACAACCTTTTCCCTAACTCTGTGCCTAAGTCTTGTTCACTGAAATCTGAAAATACCTGCTCGAACCGATTGAAGAAATCGGTAGCACCCTCAGACTTTCCTTGGACAAAGGCCGTAAGCTTGTCCCAAATGATTATTTTTTCAGGAACTATAGTTTTCAATTTTACAATAATCCTATCAGGCAAAGTTAATATCACTTGAGGTGGTTGCTCGCCAGCTGGTCTTTCTCTATCTAGCCTAACCATGTTATCCCATGTATCTCTTAACCCTGGTACATCATCTACAGTCCTAATCTGTTTCCACAAATCAACTTGCAGGAGTACGGGAAATAATAAATCAATATCACTTAAGGTGAATACCGATGACTGTAAGACCGACTCTATTTCTTTATAGAACCCGGTTGGATTCTTTCTTACATCGGGAATAGATTGCTTTATGGTGTTCACTTCCTGTCTTGAAAACGGGACGTGAACAAACTGTGATACGTAATGTGCAGGAATTTCTCCTACGAGTATTCCTCGTGCAGCATCGGCCGCAATCTCAACTTTTGGGACAAATGTTGGAGGGACCTCTCTCATAGGGAACTGAGAAGTAGGCAGCTCCGAAGGCTTACTAAGCAACAGAGCCAAATCAAACGCTAAGGCAGTTGAAGAAGTATCAATCGAAAAGGCTCTCTTACAAACACTCACCAATTCTGCGGGACAACAAATCTTTCTTTTTACACACTCATTCTGCAGGTATTCTACCATAAACTGTATCACTTTCTTTTGCATTTCTAACGTATACTGACTATATGTGTCATATACTTCATCTGGAGTTATCGACATATCCGAAATCCATCTTATCGCATCCTTTGTAAAAATTCGCGCTTCCTCACCTTTTAATTCACGGCGAGGAGAAAACTGTTTCTGTAAGAACATAATACCCAAACTATCACCATCTGCTTCCTCATTCTGTAACCCTTCCAACTCCTTTCTATACTCGAAGATCTTCTCGAAATGCTTATATACTTTCTCTGCAGTATCTCTGGACAACGCTAAGGCGTTCAAATCCCGTAACCCTTGTGGGAAATCTACATCATTTAATCTATTCCACATTATACTCAAATGAGTCCCTAATCCTTCAATACATTTTTTTTCCTCAGCAATACCTTTTAAATTTTCGAGTGTGGAAAAAACATCAGCTTGTTCACCCTTCTCCATACAATGTTTAGCCCAAGCGATCAATTCATTCTTTTTTTCTGGGGACACAGTATTACGAGTCACAACCCTTGGTCTCGCTCCCTGGTCTACTACAAGCGATGCAGAATCACTTGGAAGAGGAAGAGTAGGCACATTCTGAATATCAACAGGTGGAGGCAAAGGGGCAGGCAAAGGAGCGACGGCTGGAAGAACAGGAAGAACATCAGGGAGGACCGGAGCAACTATAGGATGAGGAATAACAACGGGAAGGGGCAAAGCGCCAGGAGGAGGGACATACGGGGGTGGCGCGGAGTCATCCTGCCTTCGTTCATGCAAATGTTTATTAATCAATTCATCAGACGTATGAAAATCCTTTGAAGGGTACATTTTTGGATACCTAATTGAAACACTCTGTCCGTATTCCTAACTGACTCCAATTGTTTATTCTGATCATATAACCGTGCCTTTTCGACACTTGTCATATGTCGACGCATGTGTTTCTCTCTACTCTTTTGTTGCTGCAAAGCTTCTGTGTTCCAACTGTGTAATGCGTCAAATTCTGCAGGTCTAGCCTTTTTCTTTACCAATATTCAAAGCTACCATTGGTTGGCCACCAAAGATTAGAGTTATGTCTGGTCTGTCTGTGCCAAATGTCATAAATGCTATACTACCAAAGCCTTTCTTACAGTACATAGTACATGCCGGCGACCCCTCCTGTGGTGCGGGATGGCTATCTTCCAAAGATTGTCTGTCGCTGCGAAATAATGCCCTAAAGCAGGCAGACAATCTCCCAGGCATATCAAAGTTCTGGTGTTACCTGGTCAAGTAATTGTGCTCGCGAGTACCATGCGCCAAATTCAAATTGTCAGGGTTAAATTAAGCATCGGGTCACGATTCACCTGACCAAAGGACTGGGAGGCCCGATCGGGTTACTAAGGACAATGCTAAGGACCCACGTGTCTGGTGATTTCAGCAAATTTACCCACCTCGATATATGGACCCTCGTCAAGACGTCGTCTGGGGCTACAGCTCACCGTTCAGGGATCAGATCGTGCAGTACTGTCGAGGAATTCACTTCTCATCCAGAGTGGCCGTTTTTGTTGGCACCGTCCGATCCCGGTCCGGCAGCCGAGCCAACCTTCAACGAGAAGAAGTCGATCTTGAGGGTCCCTATTCGGGCGCCATCTGTGGAATCAGAAAATACAATATTAAGGCTTTTAGACCATGCAAAGAGAAATACACCGACACGGGCTTTGCAAAACTGAACAGTTTACAAAACAAAGTACACAAATAGCTATTTGGCCGTCAATACATCACAGAGACCACCAGCAGGGTTCAATGTGAGCAGTGAGCAGGATTTGCTAGCTGGGCATCGGCGTATTTATACATTTTCGTTATGACGATGTCCAGCCTCTTTCAAGTTAATCATGTACTGGGCTAGGGTCACGCCAGGTTTGTTTCTAATTTACATATCTCGTGCATGCGGTTTACTTTTTAATACATTTACTAACAAACATTATTATTCTCTAAGTTTAATGTTACACTCTTTACACATTGCTTTAATACAGATCAAACAAATGTTTCGCATGTCGTATTTGGATAGCGTTATTGTTCTTGTATACTTGTAGGTTAACATCGCCGATTCAAGTAATCCCCTGATCCCGAGGTCAACAAAGGACAAGGTCTACATGACCCTAACATGTAGCCTGAAGGCAGGTTGGACATTACCTCTCCTTTGGAGGTTGAAGAGGTTAAAGCAAGAACAAGAGTACACAAGACGGCCATTTTAGGCCACAGGGTGACTTTGTACAATAAACTAAAATGGCGGCTCTAACCTAAAATGGAGGCTTGATTCACTTAAGGTCACGACCTTGTAATACGAATTTCCTCACAAAGCGGATGGGCATAGGCCAACATATACAATGAGGACGAAACAATATTGTATCAGTTCTAACAAAACTATTACTATCGCTCGGCCCGAGAGACCACATCTCCCCAGCCCTCAAAACTCTGCACTGGCTTCTGGTTGCCCAAAGGGTGACCTTCAAAACCTTATGCATTTCTCACCGAGCACTGCATAAAACCAGACCTCAATATCCTCAAGACAAACTAAAACCCTATCACACTCCACGTAATCTTAGATCAAGCTCAGCCGGCCTCCTAGTCATACCTAAAACAAACTCAGTCAGGTTAGGTGGATCATCATTCTCAGCCTTGGCCCCCACGCTGTGGAACGCACTCCCACACCACATCCGACTCACTGAAGACCTCATGTCTTTCTGCAAATTACTGAAAACTTGGCTCTTCCCCTAAAACCGACCGAATGCAAACCAACTTTCACAGGATAACAGCATCTCAATGATTTTACCTATTACCAGATCAGAAATAGAAATGCAGTAACATGATCCAAGCGAGAAATCAAAGACTAATGAACCTCTATTGGTTTGCTAAAAGGACGAGCAAAATATAATGGGTTAAAAGGACCAAACCCGCGAAGTTGATAAAAAGAACACGTTGTACGAAAGCAGTCTGAATTAGGAAAATGGAGAAAATAAATGTAATGGACAAGTAGATCAATGTGGGCGTGAGGAATAAAGTGGTTAAAAACAATTCAACTAACCGTGAGGAATAAAGTGGACAACAGCAATTCAACTAACCGTGAGGAATTAAGTGGATAACAACAATTACCCAAACTACTAGCTCTTAAATAACAATAAAACATATAACAATACAACATCATGAGCCAAGCGAGAATTCGACAACTAATAACCGCTAATGTAAACTAAAAGGACAAATAGAATAGAATGAGTAAAGTAGACCAAAGCAGCGAAGTGGACAAAAAAAAAAAAAGATTGTACGAAAGCAGTGAACTGGTTGAATTGATGAAATAGAAGTAATGATTACAATGGACGAAAAGAACAAAAATTGATGAAATTAATAAAGTGAAGAGGATGAAAAGATGAACACACGAGACGGATGAGTAAACAGCAAGATGGCATGGAATGTATGAGTACATGGTATAAATGGAAAGTACAGAATAGACGAGTCGAATACATGTGACAGGTGTGTGCATGGGACAGATAGAGAGCACCGAACGGATCGAGTGCGTACGACAAGCGACATGGGCTGAACCGATAATACAGGACGAACGAACAAAGTAACTGGACCGGATGTAGTCAGTGGAGTGGATGATGCGCGTTGATGAATGCGTTGAGTGGATGAGTTTGCGGAGCTGATGAGTGTGCAGAGCGGTTGAGTGTATAGAACTATTGAGTGTGTAGTGCGGATGAGTGTATGCAGATGAGTGCGTACAGCGGATGAATGCGTAGAGTGGATGAATGTGCAGAACAGATGAATGCACAGAGCGGATGAATTCGCAGAACGGATGATTGCGCAGAGCGGATGATTGAGCAGAGCGGATGATTGTGCAGAGTGAATGAGTGAATGAGTGGGTGGAGCGGGCGAGGGCGTCGGGCGGGCGAGTGTGTATGGTGGGCGTGTGCATGGGGCGGGCGAGTGTGTGGAGCAGATGAGTGCGCAGAGCGGATGAGTGCGCAAAATGAATGAGGGCATAGAGCGGATGAGAGCATGGAACAGATATGAGCATGGTGCGGATGTAGATTGTGGTACAGATGTAGGTTGTGTGAGTGGATAATAGATTGGAGCGGATGTAGGATATTGAGCGGGTGTAGGGCGTGATGGTGTTAAGCAGATGTTGGGTGTGAAGCGGATGTAGGGCACAGTGGTGTTGACCCAATATAGCGTATTGAACGGATATTGAATATGGGGCGGGTGCGGAGCGGATGCAGAGTGCGGAGCGGATGCAGAGTGTGGAGCAGATGCAGAGTGCCGAGCGGGTGTAGAGCACGAAGTGGATGCAGAATGCAGAGCTGTGAACATGTGTTGTGAGCAGAGCAAGTATAGAGTGAGGAGCGGAGGTAGAAAGCGGAGCAGGTATTCGAGTTTGGAGCAAACGGGCGATGTATGTAGATGGAACAGGTGATGTATTTAGACTGAACAACGGGTGAAGTGGTTGGAAGGAATAGGTGTAGTAAGAGGAAGAAATGAGTGAAGTGGTTGGTAGCAACGGACGAATAATCAGGAAGAACGGGTGGTATATATAGATGAGCCAGGTAAAGTACGAGGAAACGAAGGGCGAAGTATGTGGACAAAATGGGTCAAATATATTGAATAGAACAATTGAAGTATTTGGATGGAACGGGTGAAATGTATCGATCAAGTAGAAAATGTTGTTGGAACGGAGGAAGTACGGGGTTGGAACAGATGAACTATGTGAGTGGAATGGATGAATTGGGCTAAATGGATGAACTGTGTGAAATATGTGGACGGAAAAGGTGAAGTATGGAGATGGAAAAAGTGAAGTAGGTGGATGGATCGCATGAAGTATATGGAGGAAATGAGTGAAGTATGTGAGTGGAACGAATGAATTGGGCAAAATGGATGAACTGCGTGAAATATGTGGATGTAACGGGTGAAGTATGTGGATGGAACGGGTGAAGTACGTGGATGGAACGGATGAAGTACGTGGATGGAACGGATGAAGTATGTGGATGGAACGGATGAAGTATGTGGATGGAATGGATGAAGCATGTGGATGGAACGGGTGAAGCATGTTGATGGAACGGGTGAAGCATGTGGATGGAACGGGTGAAGCATGCGGATGGAACGGGTGAAGCATGTGAAAGGAACGGGTGAAGCATGCGGAAGGAACGGGTGAAGCATGTGGATGGAACGGGTGAAGCATATAGATGGAATGGGTGAAGCATGTGGATGGAACGAGTGAAGCATGTGGAAGGAACGGGTGAAGCATGTGGATGGAATGGGTGAAAAGTGTGGGGTGGGCTGGAGTGCATGGGGCGGACTGGAGTGCATGGGGCAGACTGGAGTGCATGGGGTCGACTGGAGTGCATGGGGCAGACTGGAGTGAATGGGACGGACCAGAGTACATGAGACTGATTGGAGTACTTAGAAAGGTGTAACTTACATTGAATGGTCTCGTGTGCATGGAACGCAGATTTGAAAGATCATGGAAAAGAACGATTTTGAGTGCTTAATATGGTCGGAATGCATGGAACAGGCAGAATACATGGAACGGATGGAATACATGGAAATATTGGAGTGTGCCCGGTCCCAAACCTCTAATGTAAACCACCATATCACATCTACACGCTTACTCTCCTCTTTACACCACCACTCAATTAGAACACAGCGATACTATGACACCATTCGGTATAGCTGTTCCCATACCACCATCTGCCTCATACTTCCCATCACCCTAACTAAACACAGCTGGTTACACACCCTCCAGCCTAGGCATTCTCCGCAGGCTTAACTCAGCCAGAATCGGTCTGGATAAATACTCGCCAGAACGAACACATACTCTTGACCTCCCAACCACTACACCTACTGCTAAGAAGCAGCTATCACATGAATGCCACACCAGCTGCACACATATCCGGTGCACACATGCACCTTCGGCTCTATCTACTCTCTCTACTGACCTGAACTTCGGTTCCCAAGGGCGTTCAATCTACCAGCGCCTTGAGACCATACCAATGGTACATAAGGCGCTATATAAATGCAAAGTAACATAACATAACATCTCCCAATGAGATTGTAGGAGTACTGACGGAGAACACTAAGAAGGAACTTCTATAATTTCATTGTGTGCACCCTAAAAAAAACACACACAAAAAACAACAGTTAGTATGTTAAGGTGACATAGCTGATCAGGTGAAAGGTTGCACGCAGGAAATGTAACATACAACTCTGTGTGTGTGGGATTAGAATACGAAGAACATGAAGGCCTACTATCGCAGGGAACTGGCGCGCTGGACTGCCACTCCGCCGCTGCGCCATCGATCCTGGAAAATGTGCGTTCAGTGCCTTATTGTGTTTGATACGATAATCCTCAAAGGAGAACAGTTTCCACATGCAGGAAAGACCTGGAATGCGAACGACCCACGGCAGCAGAAAGAGGACTAGCACTCCACAAGGAAGACAAGAGAAGGAGAATTTGGCGGGAGTCAGGGTACTTTGTGTGCGTGTGCGTTCACGAAGCTTATCCATTTCGGCAGAAGTTTGCTGAGGGCTTTGTTAATGGGAAATGCGATCCTCACACATTAAATCTTGGTAGAACCTCGCGTCTAGGGAAAATCAGACATGCCTTCTTTTGAAAATCTTTTGTTCCCATGCAGTCACAAGAGTGGGAGAAATCCCTTTGACAATACGGCCCATAGAATGCCAGGAATGCCGGATCAGAGACGGAGCCATGCGGCAGAGCCGTGGGGCAGTGTTGGGTTACCCCTTGCACCCACACTTGAGCCGAGTCTCTCATGGGGCTGCAAAGCGAGGGCTCGATCCCTGGCAGCCGATCAGTTGGACTGTATTAACTTTCAGCAGCGCTGGGGAGGGAAACGATGCTGGGCCGAGCTGAGGAGTCCTATCATGTGACAGCTCAAGCAGAAGAAAAAAACAATTACTGCTAATTCTGTGGGGCTGTGTAATGCCACTGCCAAATGAAATGTGTTCAGATGAAAAGCAAAGAGTCTACATGCGTGCAGTTTTATAGGAAAAGTGAGATTGGCGATGGGGGTGAAGCTAAGCACTTCCATCTCTGTTTCACACACCAGGACCCTGTGAGGCTGAAAGTTGGCTTCACTTTTCACAGATAATGTACCTTAATTGTACTCTTACTCTTTAGATAGTTGAAATTAATGGCGGCGACTCAACCCCCACATTTCGTGGGTCAGCGCTTAAATATATAAATAATATAAATATTCCCCAAAACACTTTTGGCTAGACAAACCAACCAAACTACCCTTTGCACTGCCTGGGAGCACTCCTTGGCCCCCCACCCACCCACAACACCCTAAGAAGTAAAGAAGTTGTTTGTTTGTTTCCAGGGCAAGAGCGCAAACATTTTCTGAAAAAGTTGGAAATTTCACCAGACCTTGAATCACTCTAGTTTCGAATAGTTTGAGTTATTCCATACCAATTTAACCACACCCAGTTGACATTGTTATCCTGAAGATGATGGCATAAATGCAAACATGTCACGTGACATTCAGAAGATGCTCACTGACTCCTACTAATCTATTACTATTCCCATTGTAATTCCAGGACTACAAGAGAGGCTCATCCAGTCATGGCTTTTTATTGCATTCTGGGACTTGCAGTCCTCGTTTTTTAATGTATTTTTTTATTCTGAGGCTTGTTACCGTGTCTACATAATGAGAAAACAACAACCACAGGTTCCAGAGTGCAACATAAAATACAGAGATAGATACACTTCTCCGAATGACTAGAGCATGACAAGAGCGTGGTGACATGCATGAGCAATACTAGGCAAAAAGACCTTTTACTTTTTTCCAAAAGGAAAAAAGACCGATTTAGAAAGACTGCTCTGTGATTGCACAGAACGGTCTTTCTAAATCCAACTGTCAGCCCCTGCGATGCACCCAAGTGCACTCAGGGGCTGACAGGCACGCCAGGACCCGGAAGCAGGCTCGACGTAGAACGGGTACGTTTATGTGTGTGTTTGTGTGTGTGTGTGAGTGTGTGTGTTGGGTTTTCGTGTTTGTGTGAATGTTTGTGTGCGTTATGGTGGGGGGGTCTTGTAGGGGAGGGTGGTGGCGGGGCTGAGAGAGGGATGGTTTCAGGTGGTGAAATCCCCCTTTTAACAAGCAAATGCTGCAAGAGAGGGTGGAGGTCAAAACATTTTCCTTTTTTTCGATTTTTGAAGGCTGACTAAAATCGGGCAAACAAAATCTGTCTTTTTGTTAGGCGACCTACAAAAATCGAGAAAATGGCATAGACTCGTATGATCGATCACGTTCACATGCATGATCATTCGCTTTCAAAAGCATATCAAACTAATAATAGTTGACCTTCAATATTGTTGGGGAGCAGGGGTGGAAGTCCCAGGCCCTTCTGCGATTAAGGACGAGGAGATTGTAGAAGGAGATGTTTTAGGGGAGCTGAGAGATTAAGGACGAGGAGATTGTAGAAGGAGATGTTTTAGGGGAGCTGGGAGAATGTAGGGGGGAAGAGGGTCACCCATAGAAGTTGGATTGTAGTGGAAATGTAGTGAATCCTGGTACTAATATTATGGGCCTCATCACGAGTTGGGTGGTAGCCCTTAAATACAGAGGTAACGCTATTACTGCCGCATTAAAGTGCTGACCCAATCACGAGTTGGGCGGAAAGTGGGAGTTTTACCTCCAGGTTTTTGCTGGAGGTAAAAACCTCCACTTTCTGCCTGTTTTCAATTGTTTTTTACACTATTACTGCCAGCACTATTACCGCCGGCAGCAATAGTGGTAAAAATCTCCATAGAGTCCACTGGACTCTTAAGAAAATGGGTATTTACAGCCTTACCATTACTCAGGATCCGGCGGAAATTGCGCTGGACTGAGTAGCAGTAACGCTATTTGCCTTGGCAGTATCCCGGCGCAATTACCCCCTGGATACCGCCATGGCTGTGACAGAGCCCTTTGTGTGGAATGAGACTCCATTTTAGAAGTTAGATGTGATCTTGAAATCAAGGCCTAGTGTCATAGTTATGCCACTATGCTTAATCCCATCCCAAGCGTAAGAAGGGTGTGCGTGCATCTTCTGCTTGCAGCACAGGCAGCCCTGCAGAAGGTTAGTTCATTGGAGATACACAGTACTCCATTGTGTTTTGTCATTAGTGCATGTAACTCAGAAGGAATGTGCCCTGCAAGGCCAAGAGAGGGCCAGAGTTGATCTTTGAAGAGTTATCCCACAAGAAGGGGGGTGAGGGCTTTAGACGTCACAAGTCCAGATCTTTAAGTTATAGCGGAAAGGCACCCCCGAGCCCAGGACACAAGATTTTGAGTGCCCGGACCAGCCCAAGTCCTGTGGCCATAAAACTGTATATAGGCCAATCGATCACGAAGATCAGAGAGTGGTGACAGGCTGCCGGCCACCACCAATTCATGTGATTTGTGCTGTGAGGTGCCAGGGGAGAAGGTAACAAATTCAAGCTGCGGGTGGGGAAGTTGTGGAGGCACTGATGTGTCTGGGATGTAGCGGGGGATCACATAGTTCTGAGAAGTTTTCACAACCTCAAAAGTATCCGCCTTGCCCATATCCTGGGTACCAGGTGCACTTTAGAGCTATGAAATAATGAAGCGTGTGTGTGTGTGTGTGTATGGAGTGAGCAAGAACAAAGGGTGTGTGGGGAGGGGGCAAAGGGGACAGGGAGCATTAGGATGGACTACATTTTGTATATGGTGTGACATTTTCATATTTAAGAATTTTTAATATGAGGGTAGTTACTCCTTTAGAGTAGATGTGCAGTGCATTGCCATTGTATAAGGATAATATTGAGAAATACCATGAGCAGTGGGTGTAGGAGGCTCAAGGGGGGATGTTCCGCCGATGGCCTGAGCAGGGTACGAACAGTAGAGGGATACTGGAACGCATGTACACATTTTTGGCTGCTAAATATAAAGGTAAAAAGCTTCAAAGGAGGAAAGAGATTATGGAATTATGAAAAATGGTGGAGTTAAAATTAGTGTTATCTGAGGAAAAACCACAATTTATCAATATCAATGTAATCAATAATATCAATACAGAGGAGCAACCACACATCAACATGCTTTTATGGGAAAAGATGCTCCCAAATGTGCCCATGACAATGTTGCCACTGTTTTACAGTTTATTGAAAAATGCATTACCTGCAACATCTCTTCGGAAACCATAGATAGTGACCTACGTACACCCGCCCCCAGTAGGATGTCACCCGACCCTTCCTGCCACCGGATATGCCAATCCAACGTATGTGCCCCCTTCAACCACAGCACCACCCCCATCTGTGTTACCACCCCATACCAAACGAATACTAACACTTCTGTACTGATGGATAGGAAACCACAAAGGAGTTAGAAGGGGCATTAAAGGCAGCACAAATGGAATTGACGCAGTTGAGGTCCCTCAGGAAAGAAGAAGGCAAATCAGGGTGTGAATTAGATGAATGGAGGGCAGGAGGCTTTTTGTTTAGATTAGATAGTACCGCGATCAAGGATGTTCACATTGAGAAGAAGAAGGGGAAGTGTGATGAGCGAGGGGTGGGAGTGTAGACTACGTGAGGTCGGATGGAGATTTAAACTGGGAGTTACGGGAGGAATAGTGGGACACTGTGGATGAATGAGAGGATGAAGAGGAGATGCCGGTAATTAGGGGTAAGGGATAAGGGTAGAGAGTTTGTGTTTGTTTTTTTGTTTGTTTGTTTGTCTGTTTATTTATTTGTAATGCGCTCCCAACCCTTGGGTAACTGGGCACAATTTACAAGGATATGCAGTTTCGTAGTTACACAGATGGCAGTACAATAGTGAGAATTACACAATATCGAATTAACACAAGATGGCATATACAATAATGAAGCGTCATAATCAATTCAGAGTTACAGAGAATCTAAGAAAAGAAGTGAGTATAATAAAAAAATATCAAGTTTGCTTAAGGGAATCTATAATAATATACAGAAATATACAATTCCGAATTGCTAAGAATCTACATAGACGGTAGTTTCATGGATATAGAGTGTGGATATATGTGTCGGAGTATCACTAGTGAGCCTGGGAGAGGGTGCTTACTCTGGTGAATCTTTGGAGATGAGCCAGAGTTTGGTTTAGAAAGACTGGTCATCTCTAAAGGAGGTAGGTAGCGAATTTCATAGCTGAGCAGTCATTACCGGGAAGCTGCTGCCCCCTGCTCTTTTTAGTTTGTACCTGGGCACTTTTAGACAACCGGAGTTTGTGGATCTGGTTTGTCGGGTGGTGTTATTTTTGGAGAATTTATCAGTAAGGTAAGGAGAAGCTGAGGTATTAAGGCATTTGTGGGTTAGGCAAGCTGTTTTTAGCTGTATTCTCTCATTGACTGAGAGCCAGTTGTTCTCTCGTCTGATCTCAGAAATGTGTCGCTTTCTGGAAATACCCAGGACAGTTCTGAGTGCAATATTCTGCAAGATCTGTAGTTTACTGGTAATGTATTTGCTAGCACCTGGGTATAATGCATTGCAATAGTCAATTTTGGATAATGCTAATGCTCTGGCCAGCTTAATGCAGCTTTTAGGAGAGAGGAAGGGTTTGCAAGTGTGGATCAGCTTGCAAGTGTATGCTGTAGCTGAGGCTGTAGCATTGACCTGTTTGCGCAGATTCAGAGCGGAGTCAAGGTATAAACCTAGAGTTTTTACCTCTTTATCCACCTTGATGTCGTTCACATCAATATTGAAGAAGAGGTATTGATTGCTTATTTTTTTTCTGGTTGGCAGGTGTTGCTAGGAGGAGTAACTCTGGCCTTCCGGGCCTGACTGATAAGGTAGATTTTGTTAATGAGGCCTAAGTCTTTGTCATAATCACCTGCTAGAGGTATGAGGATCTGGGTGTCATCTGCGTAGTTGGTGTAGGTGACACCCAGATTGTCCAGATCATCAAGTAAATGGTTTGGTGAATGCATTATAAATAGTAGGTGACACACAGGATCCCTGAGGGACTCCACAGGAAATGGGATAGGTTCTGCAGCCGCTTGCGCTGAGAAGACTCTCATGGATCTATTACTTAGGAAGGATTCAATCCAGGTTGTTGCTTCTGCTGAGAAATGGGCAGCTGAGGAGAGGTGGTTATATAGCTCCTTGTGATCGACCAGATCAAAGGCGGCTGACAAATCCAACAGGAGCTAGAGGGCTGTGGTCCGCAATTGAGGAATAGATTGGGGCAGACAGCAGTGACAAGGAAAATGTTGGATGACAGCAAGAAGGGGACAAGTCATTATTGCATAAAGGTCCCGGGCGGTGCAGTATGTACCTTGTGCTCAGATGGACAAAAACAACCTGATTAAAGCACTCCAGCCCCTCACTGCAGGAGCTGGGAAATGGATATATGCTTTTGAAAAACAAACAGCTTTGATTCCTTTAGCAGTTGGAGATATAAAATGTTTGCTTGTCGCAATTATGGGGGATCAGGCAGGGGATGTTTTGTTTAAGGCTGGATATCCAGGTGTTAAGATGGATGAGGATGTGCATGATGGGGCGCACTTTAACGACATCAGAACGCAGGTGTGGGCGGCGCTTCGGTGGGCATACCCCGACACACAGGATTTGCAGTCCATAATGCAGTTTACAATGGGGGATGATGAAGACCCCGCCCAATACATTTTGAAAGTACAGGGGATGTGGAGGGCAGAGACGGGGGAGCAGTGGGACAGGTTAATTCTGCTTTTCTATTTTTTATTAAAAGCAGATTGCCCAAAGAAGTACAGAAAGCTCTCAATTAGATCATGGGTATAGAGTCAAATGGGGGGCTGAAATATAGACTATAATTATAAATCACTTTAAGTGGATCAAAGAAAGAGAGAAGGAAAAAGTACAAAGGTTGCAGGCTGAGGAAGCAAAACTAGTACAGAAGAAACTAACAAAAATAGCAGTTGAAGGGGCGGTCATGGCAGTTACTGAAACAGAGCTGGGAGCGGCACCAGTGGACGCAAGAATAGCAGTGTTCTGGCCAGGTGGAGGGCAATGGGACGGTGGGTCTCAGTCATAATATACTGAGTGGTCCCAAGGAAATCAGCAATGAAGAAAAAGAGGGTTTCAAGGAGAATGGGGGACACAGGTGGATTTGGAGGAGTGGGGCCGAGAGGGGGAGTGGGACCAGTTCAGTATTGGGGATGCAGAAAAATTGCCATTTTGGGAGGGGGTGTAGAAGCAGGATGGGAGTGCAATACAATCCATACACTCCCGCATTCCCAACACCACTGCAGCAACTTTTTTTCCAGCGCCCCCTGAAGCCCACTTCAATACCATATGAGATGTACCAAGCATATGCACAGTTGCCACCACAACCTCCTCAGGCGCAGTTGCCTGGTCTGCCCAGCATCCCAACATAAACTGCACTGCCAGGCCAATCATAGCATGCCGAAATGCCCAGTAGCAATGCTGTTCCTACTGGGACAGTGACGCATTATCGAGGAGCAAGTGTCATGGGAGGCAACCCTTTCACGTTCCCAGGTACAAATAAATATCCTGATTAGGACATCCCACAGAAAGCTCTTAAGTGCCCAGTCCTGCCCATGACTACCCACTCAGAAGAGAAACCCTTGGTGGGCGCTGAGATAGGAAATAAACAATTCACCTTCATGGTTGACACGTGTGGCACTAAATCATGCATTAGTGAAGGAAACTTTCTGTGATCAGGTGAAACACTCAACATGCAAGGCTTCTCTGGGGCTGCGGCAACGGTTCCTTTCACAGAAGGCATATACATCAAAATAGGAGGCAAAGTGGCGCGTGCACCTTTATTATATCTTTATTATATCCTCCCCAGTAAATTTGTAAGGGCATGACATCTTGAGAAAACTTAATATGACCATATGCTTTACAGATTGAGGAATAGTATGTGCTAACCCGGGAATGTGTGCTGTGTGAGCCATGATGATAATACATGCCATAGGAGGGGAGATGGTGGTTTGCGGCATTCTTATTCACCCTGATATTTGTGTATGGGATTACAGTTTTACTTAACACAGTGCCCCGGATCAGAAAAGTCTGTTGGCGAATACCATCTGATTTTAATTTTAGACCCGTTGTGACCCCTGAGCTTGTGGCAGGGACTGTCATTTCTCCGAACTTGGAAGGATTGGTGGTGTCAGAGAAGAGGGTTGTGGTGATTGGGACTGATCAGACTGGGTGAGTGGCGCACTGTATTGTGCATTGAGCCAATGGTACCCCTGAAAGAAGTAACAGATGCAGAACTGTTTGAGGACAGGGTTGATGATGGAGAAATAGTGCTGGCTATTTTCATACCCTGTGCGATAATGGTGCAATACCACAGAGTACAATGTCCTATGATGGCCCTTGTAAAAGCACCCCCTTTCACTGAAAATGACCTAGCACACCTCCCTGAGAAGTTATGAACAAACAGTGCCCACGATGTAGGCCTGTTACATGGAGTGGCGCCCCAAGTGAGACAATACCATCTGTCCAAAGAAGCAGAGGAGGGAATGTGAGAAACTGTTTCTGCACCCCTAAATCAAGGGATTATTGTGCCCTCCAGCTCTCCATGTAACACGACTATATACCTGAGGCAATGGGGTAAAGTTGGAGAATGGTACAACATCTCTGCCCCTTGAATGACATTGGGCAGGCAGAATTTCTGGCAGTCCCTAACCCCGCAGCCATTTTGTGAAGCTTCCCAAAGCAAGCAACACATTTCACCATTGTAGACCAAAATAATGCCTTCTTTTCCATACCCTACAACTAGATTCTCAATATCTCAGCACGTTGATGCATGGGGGAAAGTGGTACGAGCAAACCAGATTACCACAGGGGAATTGTGAATCCCCTAGTATTTGTAGGTGAGTATGGACCTAGAGGTCATAGACTGACATATTGTCACCTCCGGACTAAGGTCCCGGACTAGTGAGAGAGTCATTACCCTGATATCCTCGAATATAGCCGGGCTTAAGAAACATCTGGTGGTGTGACCTTGTCCAGGGTCACGACATGATTTGTCTGCAGGAGACTTGAGACCTGGAATCAACCATCTTCCAGGGATATGAGGCCTTCCAGGTTTCAGCAAGAAAAGGTCATAAGGGTAGGCCTTATGGAGGGCTCTCCCTATGGATTAGTACAGCCTTGGACCTACAAATAGAATCTATAGAATCTGGCTCACAGTGCATACAATATTTGGTCATGAATCATAAGGGAGCCCAACCAGTATCCCTATGCAACTTGTGTAACAGAGTCTCTCCTAAGGCCTCAACAAATGCTAATGAATTGGCCCAGGACCTTGTATTGACAAGGCTGGGCAAATCCAAACCATCGAACTATATTTGTGGGTGATTTCAATGTCCAAATTGAACCCCTCGTAGATTTGGAGGGGGCTTGGGACGACCTAGAGGATGCATGGGATATACCCACCTTGGTCCCACCTCCAAGGAGAAGAACCCACCGTCTGGCAATTAGTTATGCTACTATGTTATTAGGGCTGGGTCTTAGAGCGTGGAACGGCCGCCTTGTAAAGGACCATCTGCCGAAGCTGACTTTTGAAGGACCTTGTGGCTCTTCTCACATAGATTATATATTCCTATCATTGGAATTGAGGGGCAATATAAATGACTTTGAAGGCCTGAGCACACATGGGAGTGACCACAAGCCGTTACATCTGAAACTATCTAGCTGGGGTGGCCACCCGAAAGATTCCCATAGTACCCCTAGCATTTCTATTTTCATCAGGGCCAATCAAAACAACGGATCAAATGGTCAAACCTTGACCTAATCCAAGTGAAACCCCAGATCTACGAGGCCATTTAGCCTCTTATATGACAGTTTTCCTTGCTAGAAATGGCAGATATTGACATATTCTCTGCATATAATATAGTTGTTGAGACTATTCAACCATTCGTTACGATATTTAGCAAGAGAATAAAAAAAATGCCATTAAATCCTGTCCTTGGTATGACAAGGAATGTAGGACATGTGAAGACTGCTAAATTAAACTGTCTCAAAAGTGAACAAGGCCCAGCCAAAACAGAGCTTATGTCACATAGGGCAACCTTTAAAACCCTGACGAAAAGCTAGAAAAAGAAGCAAAAATGGGACAAAATACATGAGGCCAGAGAATCTGTTGATTCCTGGACATTTTGGAGGTTAGTGACCAGGCTTGATGAAGGGCGAGATAGGGAGGTGGTGTGCGAGATAAACCCGAATTCCTGGATGAAGCACTTTCAGGAGCTTTACGGAATGGGTGAATCCATAGTTGACCAGTGCGACCTTCAAGTATTTCAGGCCTGTGGGAAACCCACCGAACAAATTCAATTGGAAGATAGAAAGGTTAATAATGCGATCGCAACCCAGAAGTGGGGGAAGGCACCAGGTCCTGATCTCATTCCCACAGATTTATTTAAAGATGAAGTAATGGTCTGGGCGCCCATATAATGGCTCCTTTTTAATGCAAGCCTTAAGCAAAATAGGGTCCCCCCTCCTGGCGAAAGGCTTTAATAATACCAATTAATATGAAGGGAGGGAGGAGGGCTCATTTAACTTTGGGCCCATTTCCCTACTGGATGGGATAGGGAAAGTCTTTGCTAAAGCAATATGTGGGCACTTACTGCAGTGGGTATCCCAAGGCCACGTCATCGATCACCTGCAAGCTGGATTCCAACCAATGATAAGCACGTTAGATCAGGTCTTTCGACTACATATGATAACGCAAAAGTACGCCATCCTGAAAAAGATGAAGGTATATTCATTATTTTTTTAGCATTTTATATAGTGCTTCAACCCCTTAGGCATCTGAGCACTGTTTAACCACGGTGTGTGGTGCTCATTTATCGACCTCGGAAGGATGAAAGGCTGAGTTTGGCCCTGCCAGGATTCGAACCCATGTCGGCAGGCTCTGCACAGATGTCAAAGGAAGCAATCTTCTCTCTCTGTTATCTGACCAGCTATATTCTGCCTTCGTCGACCTCAGGACAGCGTTCAACTCGTGTCAAGAGTGACCCTATGGGCTATGTTAGAAAAAAGGGGGATCCCAGCTGGCCTTCTGAAGATAATAATCCAGTTATATTCTGATAACACCATCTCAGTCCGATGGGGATTGGGTAGGGAACTCACAGATTCCTTTGTCGTTTTGAGAGGAGTGAGGCAGGGTTGTATCCTAGCCCCCTTCTCTTTTTGTTACATATCAACGAGGTGGTAAGGCATGTTAGGAGGAAATGCCTCTATCCCCCTAAACTGGGACTGGAGATTTGTCCAATGCTTCTCTTCGCAGATGATGCAGTTATTCTAGAGACCTCAGTTAAGAGCCTTAGGACCACTCTGGAGACCTTTGTGGAGAAATGCTATGAGCTCCAACTGGAGATTAACATGGAGAAAAGTAAGGTCTTCGTTTTTTGCCCCAAATTTAGGACTGGTCATCAATAATGCCTCCCTCGAGCAAGTGCAACATTATGATTACCTAGGCTTGAGGTTTAATGATCAAGGCAATTGGCTAACTCAAGTGGTTAAATCCAGCCTGCAGTTGGAAAAATACGAGGGAGGGATACTGAGATTTTGTTTCACTCATGGCTGAGTTCCTATTTCGCCTGCAACAAAATGTTTACAGTCCAGGCCAAAACATCAACCACGTATGGGGACGAAATTTGGGGTTACCTCGATTATAATACATTGGGCTGGCAGAATGATCCTTTAAAAAAAAAAACTCTTGGGACTCCCCAAATCAAGACTGATCTATCTTGAATAGGACCAATTGAAAAAGAGGCAATTATTCCTTCACAAAAAACCTTTTTGTTTGTGTATTTGTCGAATTGTTTATAATAAATTGTGATACAGACTTTTCTAGATTACCAAGCTGTACGCATTTCTTAATAACGTACTTCGCACTAAGTAATGTACTGTTCTTTTTGAAATATAGAGTGTGAGATTAATCAACACACGAGACGGGCCCTTGTCGGCATATATGGTTGACAAGGGTTCACATTCTAGCAATTAACACTAGAATTCATATCACACACCTATTAGGAGAGTGTTTGGAGGGGTTTTCTTACATAGTGAGACAGGATGCAGCTAATTGGTTTGACTGTTATACCTTAAATCCTTTTCCTGTTGGGACACACACCTTTATTTACTCGCAATTGAATTTGGCAAGTGTCACAAAGAAGTGGGTCTTGTAAGTGATTTCATTCCAGCACTCCAACTAAGTCAATGCCTAGTATGGGATGCCTAATGGAAACCCTTATTTATATATTTTTATGTCAAAAGTTTGTTTAATTCTGGATGATGTACCCTTATATAACGCCCCTCTCTTTGAATCCCCCCGGTCTAACTGAACCAAGAAATAGGTTTATTTTGCAAATTAAAAGATTTATTTGAAGAATTGAACAATATATAGATTATACTTTTATGAATATGAATAATATCTGAATATCACACTTATGAATATGAACAATGATCATCAATGGGTAATATTGCAATATCAACAATCTTTTTAATCAATTAGGAGTAGGAATAGGAGGATTAATGTAGCAGAGAATACTTTTTGCGGATTCATGGAAATGCAATGATCGGGAAGAATGCAACACAGAAATAAAACTTGATATGACTTCAATCAAAGGCAATGAGATCACTCTTTCCCCCTGTTGTTACTCACTCCCCCCACTATGCAATATGAAGAGATGGAATGAGGGCACACATGTATCAGGAATAACAATCAACAATTGCAGTTTCAATCCCACTTCCCCCCAACAAGCTTAGAGAGAACAGTAATGATTTAAAACAGGTCAATTGCTTTTAAATGTGGTTTGAATTGAATGGGAAAAATGCTAATTCGCTAAATGGATTCAGAACTAGTGAGAGTTGCTTTGGATTGGTTCAGGTCAACACTAGCATTATTGTAGAGTGATTAGCAGATTGAAAATGATATCCATAAGTTGAAATCAAGAAATAGTTATTTTATATAGAGTGAAATTGAGCCAAATTGCAAATTCGCAGCAATTTTTCTGCATGCGGGAAACGCGATTGCGGAAAAACTATAAGGAATTGGAATGTCGTTTTGGGTTAGTTTGAAAGCTGAGAATGTTAGCTTCAAAATGACATTTCAATTTCGTACGGTTCAAAAGTTACAGAGGTTTTTGTGAAGGGAGATTTTTCAGAAACAGAGTCAAGATTCAAAATGAAAGATGCGCTTTAAAGATTAGGAACCAAGTTGGACTTATACTAAGGAGCTATGAAAGTACAAGATACGCAACGGGACAACCACCAGAACAGGGCGCCTTCCACTCTGATTGGTGTGCGCCAGGACACTTGACTTTCTTCAGAAAATATCAGTGCACAGATGATTATAGCTACAATTATCACAGACTAGATAATGAGAAGAATTCAGGATGGACACAAGATTCTATAATGCAGTTCTGGATAGGTTGAAATGGATTGAATAGGATTACTTTAAACTAAGAGATGACTATGGACAGTTCTATACTAAATACTCACTCCTATACCTTTGGAATGGAATGGGCCCGTCAAAGATCTGGTCAAAGGTTTGGCTTGGACTTCACTCGCCACCGGACAGGCTTCAGGGCACCAGACTCTGCTCTCAGTAAGGCACTCTGGTCTGCGCGGCCTCTTGGACTGGACCTGACGGGTTCTGGGTTACAGCTCTGCTGGACTGGTCGGGATCTTGGGTTCTAGCACGGGTTCTTGGCCAGAAGCAAAACAGCTCAGCCAGGCTGTTGAATGGATTAGGTTAGGCCCCGTGGAAGTTAGGGGTTAAATCAGGTTGCAAGGTTTTTAAAGGCCTGCTGAAAAGGGTTCAGCTTTTTTGGTTTAGGCCTCTGCTTCAAGGTTCTAGAGTCTGGTTCTAGAGTCTGGATCTGGAGTCTGCTTCTGGAGTCTGGATCTTCCTGGAGGGTGCTTCACCAGTGGATCAGTTGATGAGTGAGAAAGTGTGTGTCTTTCTGGGTCCTCAACAGTCCCTATTTATCCATTTTCCTAAGTGTGTGGGGAGGCTGATTGTCTATGCCCAACCCTCTAAGGATCTGATAGGTCATAGAATTCCCTGTCCCCTGATTTGAGAAAGAAACAGTGTGGCATCATGTGTCAGCGTGATGCTGCCATTTACAATCTAGGGAAGAACCTCCCCTTTGATTTTACCCAGGAATCTATTTTTCCCCAAAAACATATTTACAATATGCACAACTTGTTAATATTACATATACAAATCAAAGATTAATTAAGGCACGTCTCTGTTCAAGTCCCATGTTCTACGAGTTTCGGTTCACAAATGACAGTTTTTTCGCGTTTTTGGTTGGTTACACATTTTCAGATCTGTACAATTTTTTACATATACATGCACATACCCTCTGGTCATACTTCTGTAATTTTTCATGTTCCTAGCACAACCACAATAGCGACAATATTAAAAACTTTTGTGGTTCAGTCTCAGAACATCGCACAGATTTCAGATTAGTTTTAAACTGTGAGCACATTTTTCATTTTAATAATCTCCAAGTTTCATATTTTTGTCAGTTTGGTACAATATTTTAGAAGTATTTTCCTTAAACATATATTTAATCCAATTTCAAATCCACATCTTCAGTCTGGCCCACCTCCAAGGTCTTGGCTGAGTCAGAGAGTCACATGGCCTTCTTCCTGCCAGGGCAGTTTCTATTGACGCCCCAAATTAGCATTTCCATTCAGCTCAAGGGAGCCCTTTGTCTGCACTCAGAGCAACAGGCCAGGGTACCCCTCCCCGTTCCTTTCACACCAGCCTGCCAGTTTCTTAGCAGAGCACAGAAGAAAAGATTCCTTTGTTTAGGGAGGAGGTGTGGAATGTGTTTGAAACCCAGTGTGGGAAACATTAACTTTTAAACACAATGTCTGAAATTGTCTTGTCTTAAAATATAACTGACATTTTTAACAAATACATCAACCAATTTCTTACTTCAAGCTTTTTTAGAATATAGTTTTGAATTGTATCCACCTCTTAGGCTTCAATGTACAACTTTTCCCATGACAGGTTTTAAAATCGCCAGCTTCTGACAGAGGTGAGTAATGGTACTACACCCATTTTTGACAGATTTTTTACCAGCAACCATCTTCAAAAGTGGACTCTGTTCTGATAACATATACTCCTGCTGACATTATATTTATGTGGATTCTTGAAGTAGAATGATGTTCACCACCCAACAAGGAGATTGGATCTTTTTGGGTGGTTTGTGAGCCATGATTTTTGCAAATTTGACAGACAGGGAAAAACTGATTTTTAAAACAGCTCTGTGTTTCTTTTGCAATGATTTTGCTCTGTGGGCAGCCAAATGATGGGTTTTGGCAGTGGTCTCCTGTGTTACCACTGACATAGGTAAAAGTGGATGGCAGCCTGTTTTTCAGATTTTTACTGCGCACTTTCTGGTGATTTTTAGCGAGCAGCATGCTTTCCAGCAGGCATTCTGATGTTTCTGCTGCAAGCAATGCACAGTAATGTGGCAGGGCCTGGACTAGTGGGTTGAAACATCCCACAGTCTCAGATGGCAATGAGACTTGTCCAATCTGTGGAGTAGCGGAGGAATCATTGACTCATTTTCTCTTTTTCTGTGATGGTTATCGCGTTGCCCGACGTATGTTCCTAACATCTCTATGTAATATGTACGGCATGCCTCACATTAGTCTAGCGCTTCAGCTCTTCAAAAGTTGTGAAGACATCAAAGTGGTATTCTGTGTAGCAAACTATCTTATCCAGGGTTGGGGGACAAGGGCTACATACATAAAGGAGGGAACTTTAGGGTCATGAGCAATCCGCAATCTGTATTTGATTTTCTTTCTCCATATTTTGTTTCCCCTGTTAACATATGTATTGTACAGTACTAAAATAATGTGGAGTACCTATATAGTCCTACTTGACATTTGACACACAGCTATGGTTTTAATAATGATTGTTTAACCTTTGTAATCCCTGTATTGGTATTTATTAATTGTATTTGTGAGTATATGGATATAGCCGGTCAAGTGGCACAGCAAGTAGAGCGCTTGCTTTGACATCCGTGCAGAGCTTGCTAACGCAGGTTTGAATCCCGGCGGGGTCAATCTCATCCTTTCGAGGTCGGTAAATGAGCACCACACACCGTGGGTAATAATAAGCAGCGCTCAGATACCTGAGTGTTCGCTTTTAATGGTTCAATGAAGTCTAGGGCTGTGCGCATGGTTTTATTATAGCCTTCTACAAGGTTGTAGGGGTTAGAGGTGACAGGGAGTTGGTTAAGTTTGGGGAGAATGAGAGGGATCATTTTTTCCACTGTGATATTGTTCTTACTTCTCGTGGGGATGGCTGAGGCTAGCACATTGTTGGTGATGGGGCTCGAGGCTTCGAGTGTAAAGGAGAGGAGATGGTGGTCTGACCAAGGTTGCGGAGAGTTGTCGGTGATGGAGGCCACGCAGTTGTGATCTGCTACCCAGTCAAGGGTTCTCCCTTTGTTATGGGTGGGGCCAGATATTTTTGGGTAAAGCCTAATTCAGAAATAGTATTGTTGATGAGAGTGGCCTGGTGATCTTTGGGGTCTTTAAAGCCTAGGTTGAAGTCCCCTACGAGGAGGCTCTGGGAGGAATTTTTGTAGGTTATTGGGTGAGGGTAGTGGTAAGGTCTTCCTCGAAGGATCCTAAGGGTCCGGGAGGTCTGTAGAGTAGGTGGATGGTTATCGCTTGGGAGTTAGGGGTGGCAAGTTTAGCTGAGAGTGATTCACAGGATGGGAGGTGGGTAGAGGAGTCGAGTCTAATGTTAAGCTGAGTTTTGGCAATTATGGCTAGGCCACCGCCTCTAGATTCTGCTCTATCAGCTCGGAGGATGGTGTAGTCGTCGGGGATGGCTAACAAGAGGGCTGGTCCTGCGGCTGCGTGGAGCCAGGACTCGGTTATGGCTAAGAAATCTAGATCTTCTGCTAGAATGAGGTCTGCTATATCTGTAGCATGGGCTATTTTAGAGCGAGCGTTGATGAGGGCGCCTTTTATAGGTGCGGCAGTAATCTTAATGGGGGTGTGGGTAGTGTCTGTATTGTAAATTTTGTGTTTGGGCGTAGTGTTGGGAGGGCTGGGCTTGGGTCTTTCCAGTGTGAGGTTGGCGCAGGTGCTTATGGTATTGGGACGGTTGTTCAGTTTGGACTGGATTGAGTCCTTGGCTCGAGGCTCATACAATTTAGGTAGTCTGGACCGTAATCTGATGTTTCCTTCGGAGAAGCTACATGGTAGGGAGAGTTGGGGCAGCATGGTTGTGGTGTAGGGCTCTAAGGGGGGTTGTGGAGTGGTGCCAGTGGTGGCCAAGCTAAGGGTGGAGCTATGGAAGGTGTGCTATGGACGGGTGTAGTTATCAGAATGGGGACAATAACACAATACTGGGAACTGACACCAATACACCAATAAACGGGAATGTGATGACACGAAAAATGAATATGAATATGTTACCAGATGCAAAGTTAAATGTGCCATAGGCAAGCATGTTAAAATATTTTAGAAGGCAGACCTGGAATAAAAGGTATGACAAATACAGAGGATTAGGTTTTGACATGATAGAGGACGCGCACCACCCAGAGATGAATAACAGTTGGTACGTGGGCAAGAGCTCAGTGGGGAAAGAGAGGGTAAATGGGAGTTGTTATACTTGCTGCTTAATACCTGATGCGTCGGGAGCCCCCAATGTACTAATACTGCAAGATGTTCTGCTCTCGGGTGCTCAATGTCTTGTACATCTAGCACTATGTAGGTTGCAAAGTTCGTTCCAAGCACAAAGCATAAACTTTGTGATGATGGACCCCGATGAACAGCAGTGGGCCTGCAATGCCAAAAGCCCACAGTGCTTACAAAGACCATACATGCAGTTGGAAGGAGTGAAGTTTGTGGGCAATTGGTGGGAAAAAGACTGTGATGAGCTGTATGGCAGGAGGACTCATAGGATGTAGAAAATAAGTGATTCTGAGGGTTTACTAAGCATGTCAAGAGTACTGGGGAAAGCATTTGGCCAAGCTAACATGGATTGAAGCAAAAGAGAAGCCAATGAAGAAACAAGAAGAATATTAACTGTGCATCTATAATGCAGGAGATATCCCTGCGGGTACCAATGACAAGTTCAATGTGACAATAAACATTTCACACCTCAAGAAAGAACAGCAGCAGTGATGGATAAGTACTGTGTCTGTAGCCAGCAGGCATTCCTGCACCTCCCACCATCTTGGAGGGGCATATGTTCGTGGACCATGCTACACTCGGTTCTCCTTGTGGTGCCTGAAGTACACCTAACTATGAGACCAGTGAGCTTGCTTAACCCCACACTGCCACCAGGGCCAACCGCCTCTGCATCACCACTGCAGCGCCCTGTCTTTCGGATTTTGCTGGGAAAAAAGGAAAACATACTTCTAAAAAGGAAAAAGAGCTCTAACTATTTGTCGAAGATACTCAGCTCAACTGCTTCGAGAAATACCCGATCAATATAGATTGTACAATAAAGAAGAGACATTTTTCGCTTCTCTGCTAGTGCCAGGGATACAAACAGTGGCCAATGTCAAGTGGCTGCAAATAGTTAGATGGGAACTGAAACAGCTGGCGAATAACACCTTCAAGGATTGAACGCGATTACGGTTGAACTGAGAGTCATCCGGTTAATGCCGTTGCAAAACCAGTATGTGCTCAATCCACTCACAGCCATTGAGCGGGGAATCTGTAAAGAAATAGGAGAATCCTGCTGTACTTACCAACCCCCAAACAATGCTGCGAATGGGTCTCTTACACAGATAACAGAGGCTGTATACACCCTTGGAGAACATATGCAGACGGAAGCAGGTTCAAGCAGAGTTACTGGTTCGATGATCTCTTCTCATAGGGGCCGTCATGGATGGGAGCCGTTGTGAAGAGACTGGTGCCAGTGGCAGTGTTTGTGCTGGTGATCTTCTGCACTTGCCAGTTGGGACTTTGATGCTGTGCTAAAGCTTTCCCTAATAATGTGATGATGATGGTTTCAATTGGTGTAAGCAGTGCCACTATCAGTACAAAGGATGGGCGGGTACAAACAGATGACCCAAATATGCCCCGCATGGTGAGAATAGAGCAACAAATGTATCCCCTGGAACGGTTTTCATGGCCCCACGAGATCCCGAAACCTAGGAGGAGCAATCGGTTGACTTAGAAGGAGATGGGGGCTGTATGTATCTTACTCGCACCCCAGAGCTGTACACTCAAGCAGGAGAAGGTTTGTGCTCAGTATGTGAAGTGTGGGTGCCGAAGAAAGTAACATGGAGGTATGAGGAGGCTGAGAGGATGGCAAGGGAGTTTGTTAATATAGAATTAATGAAAGGGGGAATGTTGAGACATAGAGGCAGGAGTCCCAGGCCGCTCAGCGATTTAGGACAAGGAGATGCTAGAAGGAGATGTTTTAGGGGAGCGGGGAGAATATAGGGGGGAGGAGAGTCACCAATAGAAGTTTGATTGTAGTGGAAATGTAGTGAATCCTGGTACTAATATATTGTGTGGAATGAGACTCAATTTTAGAAGTTAGACACCATCTTGGAATTGAGGCCTAGTGTCATACCTATGCCAGTACGCTTAATCCCATCCTGAGGTTTAGAAGGGTGTGCGTGCATCTTCTGCTCGCAGCCCAGGCAACCCTGCAGAAGGTTAGTTCATTGGAGATACACACCACTCCATTGTGTCTTATCATTAGTGCATGTAACCCAGAAGGAATGTGCCCTGCAAATCCAAGAGAGGACCGGCTTTGATCTTTGAAGAGTTATCCCACGAGAAGGGGGGTGAGGGCTTCAGGACATACATTCCCAGGGAGGATTACACTGTGGTGGTAGGCGCCCTAACAAATGCACACTTGGGGCCTCATTACGAGGTTGGAGATAGCCAGGGAGCTATTAGCTCCATGGCTGCCTCCAAAACCCTACCGACTCTGCCCTGGTGAATGGAGCAATTACCGGTCCATTCCAAGGTTGGCGGGAGCGGTAATTCCCCATTCACAAAGCCCTTCCCCATTTCCATTTGAGCCCCCATAGGGTTCAATGGGAATGGGGAAGGCGCTAATAACGGTACCACAAATTGCGGTACTGTTATTAGCTCCAGAGTCCCTTTGCGGGTCCCGTCCTTAACGCCTAGAAAAACCAGGCGTTAAGGGAGGACCCGCAAAGGGATCTCGTAGTAGGGCGCTAAGGGATTACCTTACCGGTGCCGGTACTCCCTTACCGTCCACCTCGTAATGAGGCCCTTGGACTATTGTAACAGCCAGCTGCTCGGCATCCCGCTTAAATAAATGCAAAGGGCCTCATTACGAGGTTGGAGGTAGCCAAGGAGCTATTAGCTCCATGGCTGCCTCCAAAACACTACCGACTCCGCCCTGGTGAATGGAGCAATTACCGGTCCATTACAAGGTTGGCGGGACCAGTAATTGCCCATTCATCAGGGCCCTTCCCCATTCCCATTGAGCCCCGATAGGGCTCAATGGGAATGGGGAAGGCGCTAATAACGGTATCGCAAATTGCGGTACCGTTATTAGCTGCAGAGTCCATTTACCCTCTAGCGCGGGACACAAGCATGTGAGTGCACTGACCAGCTCAAGACCCCTGACCATAAAACTGTACATTGGCCAATTGATCAGAAAGACCAGAGAGCGGTGACGGGCTGCCCCCACCATTGCCGCTTCATGTGACATGTGCTGCGAGGAGCCAGGGGACAAGGTAACTAATTTAAGCTGCAGGGGTGAATGTTGTGGAGGCGCTGATGTGTCTGGCATGGAGCAGAGGTTCACATTGTTCTAAGAAGTTATCACAACCACAAAAGTATTCGCCTCGCTCATGTCCTTGGTACAAGGTGCACTTGTGGATCTATGAAATAATGAATTGTGTAACCAAATTGCCAATTAGAACCTTTGTGCCGATGACGGAAGAAGAAGATCCCCACATGGAAGAAGATGGACAGAAGATGCTGGGACCAATCGCCTGGCACCCCGCATGGAGCAGGCTTTATGTGTATAGGGTTGTCCCAACCAGCTACATAGATTTGTAACCTATGTGATGTACGTCACTTGTGACGTTGTGTACCTTTAAAACCCATTACTTATGCTGTTTTTGTCAGAGCGCTCCATGGCAGCAGAGTTCTTTGCTGGTACGTACTTGTATTTTTGTGAGATTAAACCTTGTTCTCCTTGCAAGAGGTGTGCTGGGCCTTTTTCCCTACTGGGTTGTATTTTTTCTGGTGTGGGGGTTGAGGGGCTACTCAACAATATTAATCTTCTTCATGAATGTGTATTATGCCAATAATCAAAGCACAGCAGCTTTTTCCAGCTTATCCTAGTCTCAGTGTGACAGGGCAGACTTCAAGTAATATACCACCTGATCAATAATCACACGAAATGGATTTAGGACATTGGGCCTCATTACGCGTCCGGCAGTAACCGAGCTGCAAAAACCGGTAGGTTACCGCCAGACCCGTATTACCATTCCGTCTCTGTGATTCGCGGAATCACCGGGGCATTACCACCCCGGTGACCCGGGAATTCCGGAGGCGGAATTGTGTAAGTCCCCATTCCCATGGAGCCCCATAGGACTCCATGGGGATAGAGACAATGGAAACACTGGTTCCGTCAATGAAAGAGCCGGTGCTTCCATTTCCATCTGCAGGCGGGTGGTGTTGAACCCGCCAGGTCAGACGTGGCGGGAGTAACACCTGCCGCCTGCAGGACTCTTAATCAGCCGGTTTGGAAAGAACGGTGGCAATGGTTTTACCACCACCATTCTTTCCGGAACGGCAGGATCGTAATGAGGCCCATTGACTGTTTTTCTAGAAATTGATATTCATGATTTAGCATTTTCTAAAAAATGTTGTACTTTTTTATGAAGTTTCCCCCTTATAACCCACACTGCCTCCCACCTCCAATCTTCTGCAACCAAATATATAATGCTGCGCCCGTGACCTTTACAAAGACTGCTGCTATGTCTTTATGCAGGCCCTTGTGGGTTTCTCCAGGTCACATGACCGTTGGCAAATGTTCTCTATATACCGCTATGGTGGGTAAAGTGAAGGCGATGGCGATGACTCCATGCAATGAAGGACACCATACTCCATTCCTGAGCTTCCCTTTTACTGTAGATTTACCTCAGTCCAATTTAGTCAACTGGAGTGGCACAGCAGTTCAACTCCCAGCAGGCCCTGGATGGAGAAGTCAAAGCCCAGTGCTGGGACACAATGCCCTTCTTGACATGGCGTCATCTGGGAACCCTACTGTGCCTGAATCGCTCATGGGTGATACCCCCATTCGTAAATCTGGGCATGTCTTGACACTCATCTATCAGCACATTTTGCATTATGGCACCAGATCCAAAGTCCTTCGTGTTATGTGAACGCTGACCTGGCATGGATGTCTGCACTGTCGCTGAATGTTACGTAATGACTTCATTATTTGAAAATAAAGCACATTTTGGGGGATGGAAGCAAATATTTATTTGCCACAAAACACCTTAAAATGGCCATGAGTATGCACTACGAATATTGTTACGTTTTTCCTGAAAACAGGCATAGCACACTGCTATCTTAATCCTCTGACTCCCCCCAATCCCCCCCTCCCCCGCCTCCCAGTGCATTGACAAATATAACAACATCATGCTGGTAAAATAGCTCATGGGTTAAGTGCTCGCTGCTGCAATCGGTGTGTGAACTGCAGGTCGCCAGTTTCATAAGGTTGACTTCGCCTTTCATCCTGTCGAGGTTGAAAACATGTGTAGCAATTCCGATTGGGTTATACTAATTGCATATTTTAAAAAAAAGCTTCTAAATAAAGGGTTACTTTACAAATTATTATGAACATGTGACATTACAAACTCCTAGAATGCAGATGCAGAGCATCAGCTCATCACCAAAACCTGTGATGGGCTCAGGTGACCAGTGGGTGCTTGGGCCCAATCAAAATTGCATCCTCTCTGTGTGCGCACGCGTGGATACACACTTTAAAATTGCATAGCTCCACATCTTTATTTTTAAAAAATGGGATTACGTTTTCTTTTATACAAACCTCTGAAATAAATCAGGTACCCAGTGGCCAGTGAACCACACCATCACATTGCCAGCAAACTCCCTGATCATCTGAGGTTGCGTTCCACATCTATTCTTCCTGGTCTATACAGCTTCACTCGTACCTGTTCTTGTCAGACTATTCAGAAAGAGCTGTGCTTTTACCATTAAAACACATAATGTGCACAAAATCAGAATGAAATGGTCATAACATAGCAGAGGAAAAGCCACCCACTGCCTCCAAGAATGTGCAGAGACAGCATGCAAACATTACGGTATAAAAATCCAATGACAGACTCATCAAGGTGCCTAATAAACACCGTACCTGAGGGTGGTTTCTAGGTGCAAATCAGGGATTACGAACTTCTGTTGCTATGTGTGGTTTTGCTTTCAAAGCCAGCGCGTTGCCCCTGTCCTATCGCCTCTTACTTCAGGAACGTGCATAAGAAAGGGACCTCCTGACCTTAAATACTGCTGCCAGAAATCCCACCAACACCAGAGCGACTTCTTTGCAAGTACGGATCGCATTTGTCATTGCAATGGAGCAGAGAAGGCACTGGCAAGGTCCCAGCTGGTGGGGAGAGATACAAAGTAAATGCTAGTGGTGTGTGTCTATGGCTCCTTGATCACAGTCACATGACTTGAGCTCGATGAAACTTAAAGCAGCCTCCAGTAATTGTGAAGACAGAAAAGTGGCCAAAAAGCGCTTTGAAGAAAAGCATTATTGTGTTAAATTCCCAAAATTGAAGAAATATTAAATCATCCCTTAAGGGTGTTAAAAGAGTCTGTGAAAATCCATTTCGCATGAATATCCAAACTAATTTGACTGTACTCATTTCTTAATTGATTAATAATCATTGGAAATGAACAATAACCCCGATATTTTGTTTTATTTATTGGGTATTCCTAAGGCGCCAGTACAACAAATGGTGTTTCAAGGTGCCACAAGATAAAAAAAAGGGGGTTGAGGACAAGGGAGAAAGATAACAATAACGGTCCTACTAGGCCTTGTGACAATCGGATCATGCAAGTGCAGTAACAAGCAGTGCGATGGGGGAAATGCAAGTAAAAAAAGAGGGGGTTCAGGGGGAAGAGGGCCACAGGGGCTAAGTGAGTGCTAAGGGGAGGCCAGGAGAGCATGTGCCAGAGATTGCATATGGTGCAGGGGGTGAGGGTCCACGTGCTAAGTGTGAGGATGGTGGGGGATGGCACAGCGAGTAGAGCTCACTTTGACATCCGTGCAGAGCCTGCTAACACAGGTTCAAATCCCGGCAGGGCCAAACTCAGCCCTTCATGCTTCCGAGGTCAATAAATGAGCACCACACACCGTGGGTATTAATAAGCAGCGCTCAGATACCTGAGTGTTCGTAGCACTATATAAATGCGAAATTATTGTTATTATTATATGGTCTGGTACAACCCAGCCCTGAGTACCTGCACTTCATATTTTAAGCATTTGAGTACCTGCACTTCTCAATGCCTGAAAGAGAGTACCAGTACTCAAATATGTTGTAAGGTGAAAATCAAAGCTCTATCCACCACCCGCAGTGCCCATAATGTCTCCTTCAGGGCCCACCCTGCAGAACGAAAGGAGAGACAAACATGCATCTACTGTGCTCTGAGTGGAACACTGTTTCGCTAAGTGGGCTTCACCTGTTACCATTGATGGCGTTTCATGGAGCAGGGATTGATTTGGAAAAGCCTGGGAAATTACTTTTCTAAAATGTTTCTTTGTTATTAGCAGTGCCTTTTCTAATATGTAAATGTTTAAGAAATTGGAATTGAAATAGAACGTTTTCGACTGAAAACTGCCACAGAACTCCAGCTACCTACCAAATTTCTTATTAGGCAATGAAAGCGAGCAATAATAAAACTCCCCTTCTAAAACTTAGTTTACAGCTATGATATCTGCTAGTTTGATACACAAAAAAGAAAGTCTAATTTAATGAAGATATTCAAATTTTCTTAACACAATGCATAACAACAAACTGGAAATTGGGGCGTATGTTGAGTTCAAAGATTTGCATTACTCTAAGGCGGGGGTCTGCAACCTTTGGCTCTCCAGATGTTTTGGACTACAACTGCGGTCAGTTCTAGCCTGCATAGTAAATGGCAAGTGATCATTGTCGTTGCTGTCCAAAATATCCGGAGAGCCACAGGCTGTTGAATCCTGCCCTAAGAGGAGGATATTAGACGTCTGGGTCTGTGCTGACGATGTCGTGGATACTGTGGCGGCATCGGCTATTGTTGCGTCAAAGATCTGCCAAGGCATCACATCTTTATACTGTGGAGGGCGGCAGCCCGATGTGGAATCAGACGAGTTCAGAAGCCATAGTGAAAAGTTCTTTGTTGAGGCTTGGACAGATACCCTACATTCTGTGCGAGGTACAGGTACTGGAAAAATTATCCCCCGTCTGGTCTTACTATTTGAGATGAATGTTTGAGATTAAAATGATGTCTGTTAGTGATATGTAAGGATATTTGTAGGCAGTAGTAGAAGGATAGTGTTATAGAAGTGAAGATCTCTCAGGAGTGGATCATAATCAGAGAACTCGATCCTGCATCCCTGTACTGCTCGCCGGGATGAACCATGAACCTATTTGCAAGTTACTAACTACCCAGGGTTTAGTCAAAGGATCCTCCTGCCTATGGAAGTGGGATTCCTCACTTCACGATCCCACATTAGATGCAGTATACATCCTTGGAGTGATGTATAAATCTACTGACTGACCATTAAGCCTCACTACCAAGACAGAGCCATCAGAAGAGGCAGATGAACTCCAAGTCCTACTTGGGAAGGGGGCAGAAGCAACAGAGGAAGACAGAGAACGGTCCCAATTCCTCGATGCCATTGATATCTCTAGAAATGACCAAATCCCCCAAAAATGAGTAAGAAATTACAGAATTTATTTTGGCTGTTTTCCCCCAAAATTTGGATACATTTTTATTGAAATATAGGCATGCGGGGGAGGGGGTAAGGGTATTAGTTAAGGTAGTGGGTGAAGAGGGGGTCTCCCCTGCATAATTAAACAAAACAAGTGCAAAAAGCAAGTTGGAATTGTGGTTTTTCTAACAAAATAATTCAGTGATTTCTCCAATCGTTTTTCAAAATTCGGTTCATTCATGGGCAACCGATGCCATTGTGTCGGATCTTCGTCTCAATCCCGGCACATTAAGGTAGCAAGGTGTGCGGCTTCTGGTGTGGGTGCCTTAGCGCCTGGCCCCTGGGCATTTGCTTTGCTCTTTGTTTGGTCGTGCATAGGTTTAATGCACCACGGGTCTGCTGCATGGCAAGTACACCAATTGGGGCTTGGTTGTTGGTGATTGTTCCTTGTGACCACATTGGTACTCCGAATTAGTTCCATCTGTTTCTAGCACACTGGCGCACTGGACGGTGTCTTCTGTATATTTGACCATGATTATCTGGGCCTGGTTGCCTCTTTGCCAAAGCTCCTCTCTAACCTCACCACTTGAAATGATGAGGCACACTGAATGGGAAGGTGAGTGTTTTCAACTCCAATCAGTCCAATAACAGGCGTCACATGGATCTATTATTCAGCACCCCAACCTTGTGCCACAGTGTAGCATCATTTCCACTCGGGATCAACATGAGTGGGATGCCACGCGTGTGTATGCTGTTTAATATGCCTCTGCAGATAAAACTAGAGTAATTGCAAAAATAGCTAGTACTTATCTGAACACACCAGTCCCCATGAGCTAGACCTTCCCAAGGCCTGGCACCACGAATTTCATCTGCCAGCCCACAGCCAAGAACATATACATTGCCTCTTTGAGTGTAATCTCTAGTGGCTATGGCCAGCCACCCTTCCATCATGGCAGCCATAAATCTTTGTCTAATTCTGCACCCTGTGTCCTCCCCCATAACTCTCAGAAGACTGTTGGGAGTCTGAGGACGCTGAATTAGCTGCTTGCTACTGCCACATAACCATGCCCCACTCGTCCCTTAAATCTCTGATTAGGGAGGCCTCCCCTGGTTGCCCTTGCGGAGGGTGCATGGGCAATGTTAATACATTTTGGCTGTTTAACAGGTTCACCCACTTCTCTCCCTCTGCAATCATTGCTCTGGTAGGAGACTGTTTTCCTTCTGCCATGGTCTTCCTTTGCTCCCCCTAAATCGGTGGCATGCCCTTCACCCCACCCACTTCTAACCTGGTAGTTTGTGCATGCCACCACACCCGCTCGGCTGGCAGGTCGTGGGTGCCTCCACCCCCTCTTCTTATGGCAGGTTCTAGGTCCCCCTAATCTCCCCTCCACCCTCATTCCATCGAAAGTCCTGTGAGCCAGCACTCCCTCCACCCTGGTCTGGTTCTGGTGTCCCCTCCATCTAAGACCTATGCCAAGGTGTTCTTGTACTGTTATAACTCTACCAGGAATGCGCCCATTTGGTTTCTGTTCCCTTACGCCCCCATACTGTTCTCAAATTACAAGGACGCCCCTAAATGTCATATGTAAAGTGTTTTAGTTCAAAACAGGTTTCCTGCTATTTCTAAGATATACAAAATACAAAAGCTATTTTGCAGAATTCTGTTACCCAGAGAGAGCATGTTTGTGCATGTGATATGTACACTATTGGCCGGTCTTTCAATGGTCCTGCCGCTTGTTATATTTTCTGCCACCAGTAAAGACGTTCTTATACTTTAACAGGGTTCTGACATGTACCAATGACACCAATCACCTATTCATGGGAAAATGGTGCCAGGCTATTCCATGTATCCCCAATGCTTGGCTTGGTAATATGGTGCTCTTTGCTAGGAGCACCGCAGGAGGTGCTTAGTCCTGCCTTGCCTTAGGACTTTTCTGCTTGTGACGGGATGGATCTTTCAAGAGCAATACTCGTCATGCCAACACATAGAGTGCTTTATACAATCAGGCAATTTTAGACAGCCTTTTAAGGGGGCACCTGCAGAAGGGCAACAGGCGGTCCCAAATGGGTCCACCCTTAGAAACCTCTGGGTATTAAGCGCGTTATAAATAACCTATCACATCATATCATATCATAAAGCCTCCAGTCTTGCCCCATTGCAAGGGGGTCGCAGCGTCAGCCTGTAACTCATAAATTCTTTCACTGGTCATGCCAAATGATACCATTTCAGACCACTATCTGAGTAGTAGATTAGATATAACATGCCCCATTGCCCATCCCAGAAAGTAAGACAAGGGCCATTGAGGCTCATTACGAGTACGCCAGTAAAACAGCAAAAATACTGGCATTCCAGTATTACCATTACCGACAGGGTGATCGCCGGAAATACCAGCATACTACGAGTTCATGGGGGTGCGCATATCCCCTCACCGGAAATGGTAGTACCGGCATGCCGGTATTACTGGTGACAACAGCAATTTGCCGGTATTACCAGCAGATAAGTGCCGGTAATACCGATACCACCAACCACACTACCAGCAATACTAGCAAATTGCTGTTGAAGCTAGTAATTCCGGCGCCGATATTACCAGTGCCAGAAATAGCATCACTTCTGCAACGGGAAGGCCGGCCATTTTAAAAAACACAATCCACCCGGTATCCCCCTGTTTCTGCTGCCACCCAGTCCCAGAAGTGCTGCCGGAACATGTCCCAGGAAAAAAGGCCCCGGGCACCAGATCCCAGGCTCTGCAAGCCTACATTTTCAGAGACGGAGATCACCGCAATGTTTGATGCTGTGGTACAGCATGCTGACAAACTATTTGGGAGTAAGCACAGGAAGACCAGTGTGCGGAGGAAGAGTATCAAATGGGCAGAAGTCGTGCAAAGGGTGACAGCAGTGGTAACTGTCCCCTGCACTACCAGGGATTGCCGTAAATGCTTGGAAGACTTTAAGGTAAGGTCCTGTAGCCTTATAGCATAGCACAGGAGGGAGTGTGCTGTCACCAGAGGAGGCAGAGTGGACCCTCTTTGCCTCATACCCTGGGAGGAGACAGTCTGCAGCATCCTGCACATGGAGGGCATTGAGGGGATAGGAAGCACTGAGGCAGGAGCAGGGAGCCAATGTGATGGCGGTAAGTACAAATGCATGTGCATGTAGTCCCCATTTGCATACAACCACCAGCATAGCTACACATAATGGGCATGGCAAATGGTTCGACACATGTCAGGCACAGCAAATGCTAGTGAGCGCACAAACACATGCTAGGGGATGTGGGTGATCTAGCTGAAAAGTGCATGCCTGCACATGGACACACAAGAAGCACCTGTGTGTGTCAAGATCGTCTGTACCTGAAATTGATGCCCCACCACACTCACGACAAAAATCCACCTTGGCAGGCCAACAGGCACTGTGCACGTGCATGCACTGTGTGCACACTCAGCAGGCACCACCACCATACACATGCAAGAGCACCCATCACAACAATAGCACCCAAGGGATCCACATAGCACAACATGGACACAAAGCTTCACTTAAAAAGTTTCAGTATTGTCGACAGGAGGTCACCTATTTAGGCTGTCTCCTGTCAAAGGAGGGAAGAAGGTTGATGCCTGAAGGGATAAAAATCATTTCTAGCATGTCTGTCCCAAATACACAGAAGGATGTCAGAGCCTTGATAGGAATGGCTTCTTACTGTAGACAGTGGATCCCCAATTTTTCGTTAACGATTAAATCAATGTTGGCTTTGACGAAGAAGGGCATTTCTTCGCCATTGCTGTGGAACTTGGAACACCAGCAAGCGTTTGATTTGCTCAAGACTGAATTGTGCTCGGCACCAGTTTTGGGCATACCATATTATGAAAAGGCCTTCGTGTTGTATGTGCATGAACGTGATGGATGTGCTTTGGCTGTATTAACGCAGGAACATGGAGGGAAGAATAGGCCGTGCGGCTACTTTTCTTCCGCCATTGATCCTGTTGCATGCGCTTTGCCAATATGTTTGAGAGCTGTCGCTGCTGCATCCGTGAAACAGAGCGAGGGAATGGTCCTAGGCCATGCTTTAACCCTGATGGTACCTCACTCTGTAGATGTTCTATTAAACAGAACACAAACGCAACACCTCACCTCCGCACAATTAACGAGATACCAATTGATCTTGTTTGCACCGCACATCAAAATACAGAGGTGTTGTGTCCTCAATCCGGCTGAACTTTTACCTTTCCCGCAAGGTACTGCTTGCAGTGATGAAGAGTCACATGACTGCCTTTACACTACAGAGCAAGAGACAAAAGGCAGAATCGATCTAAAAGATACTCCTTTGAACAATCCACAAGGGGAGCTGTTTTGTGATGGCTCCTGTTTCAAACTCCCGGATGGTACATCCACAGCTGCTTATGCAATCACCACATTAAGCACGGTCGTGGAGACCAAAAGAATCACGCATAACTCAGCGCAGGCCGCAGAGATTATAGCATTAACCAGAGCTTGTGAACTTTCCGAAGGGCTTACAGTAAATATATATACTGACAGTCAGTATGCTTTTTGGGGTTGTTCACAACTTTGGCAGACTTTGGGCAGAACGAGGTTTCTTGACCTCACATGGCACTAAAATCCAGTATGGCTCCTTGATAGTACGGTTACTCTCAGCACTTGCACTCCCCACTCAGTTAGCAATCATGAAATGCGCAGCGCATCAGAGGATTATAGATAATGTGGGAAAAGGGAATGCTTTTGCTGATCAGATAGCCAAACAGACTGCCACTGATCTCTCTTCAGAAATGTATACTTCAAGGGAAGCCACAAATGCCTGTACTTTGCATGAGGGTATTGAATCTGTGAAAAACATTCAAGCTGATGCCACGTTAGAGGAATCTAAGAAATGGGCTGAGGGTTTGGCAAAGTTGGATGATGATGGGTGTTGGGTGGACAAAGTAGAAGGGAAATGGTTACTGCCAGATGCATACATTACAATGATGGTCGCTATGGCTCATGGCCCCACCCGTATTTGAGCACAAAAAGTTACCAAAATGTTGCAAAATGAGTGGGTGAATGATAAAATTTCTAAAGTAGCCGAGCGCTTTGTCCAAGGGTGTATGATCTGCTTGAAGCATAATGTGGGAAAGGGCACATCGACTCCTAGGGGTAGTTTTGGTCCACCTTCTGTCCCCTTTGAGGTTATACATTTTGACTTTATTGAAATGGAGTGTTGCAACAACTACAAGTATGTACTAGTGGTTATCTGCGCTTTTAGTAAATGGGTTGAAGCCTTTCCTGTCAAAGATGCCACAGCCATGACAACGGCGAAGACCATACTGAAGGAATATTTTCCTAGGTTTGGTTTGCCAAGAGTCATCTGGTCGGACAATGGTCCACATTTTATCGCTGCTGTAATTCTGCAGATATGCGCGGGATTACAGATCGATAAACGGTTCCATTCGGCTAGGCACGCTCAGAGTGCTGGTTTAGTGGAAAGACACAACGGCCTCATCAAGAACAAGCTCACTAAGACGTGTGCCGGCACCAAACTGAAATGGCCAGACGCCTTACCGATCGTTTTAGTGTCTATGAGAACGACCCCTCAAACTAAGACGGGGCTCTCTCCATTTGAGGTGGTCATGGGTAGGCCAGCTAACATTTAGAACTTGCCTAAGCCCGCTCGCTACGTGATATTGAACATGTACTTCTTTCTGATTACTGTGGACAGTTAAATAAAATCTGTATTTGATTTACCAACAGGTGCAAGAAGCTCTATCTGTTAGGTACGAGGGCCCAGGCCACAACATACGGCTGGGGAGCTGGGTCTTGGTTAAATCATTTGAAAGATCATCTTGCCTCGCACCTCATTGTCGGGGCCCACACCAAGTTCTCTTGGTCACACAGACAGCGGTGTGAGTGGAGGGCAGGAAGCACTAGATCCACGCATCCCACATCAAGAGGATTCCCTTCCCTTTGCCACACGATACAGAAGACACAGATACCCTTACCAATACCGCAACCAACGATCACGAAGCATCAAACGACATCGAGAGTGCGTCAGAGACTCTCCCTGAGCCCATGGGGCCTGGGGAAACAGCCGCTTCATCTCCACACTCTCTAACGGTTCCTTTTGCAAATCCTGTTCCAAATCTTGTGTTAAATCCTGCTTTGAATTCACTGCTTCCATCTGGAAGTAACGGCACGTTGTTTGCAGATCACTCAGTACCAGGGATCACAAGGTACGATCTGCATCCAAGGAAGTAGACTTACTGCACGGTTTGGCTGTGCCATCAAGTAAAATCATCGAAGGGCTTCTCTCTTTGGCCCGATCTTTTGTACGTAAGGGAATTCTGTTGGCTAGGGTTTGGGAAAGAACTAAGAAAACGGTCGATCTGGAGATCGCCTGCACATTAACTTTGGTGTATTCGTTTGAAGAGACTATGCCTGCAACCACTCCCACTCGTACGGAACAGATAAGAGACTGTGTGACTGATCATAAAAATGAACAATCGAGTGGGCCCCGAAAACAGATTGTTGTCTTGTGATTATGTTAACTGGTTTTACAATAGTCATTGTCTTAGGATTTTGGTATTTGGAAGAAGTACATCCGCTTGAAATTCTGTTACCCACTGAAAATGTACCTACTGTTTCTACACCTTTCGTGCATCTGCCCACTCTATCTCTTAGAGACTCTCAGCACCGACAGAGTTACCATAACAATACTCTATTACTCATTATGAATGCCACACATGCCATTTTTAATAAGTCCAATTGTTGGGTCTGCTGGCATTTACCGCAACACGGGGATAAAGGGCTAGGTTGGTATATTCATCCTTTACCTTTGACTACTGCATGTTATGCTTCTCTAAGGGCACTATTCTTTGGCCGATGGCACAATAGCATCTCGGGGAATTTTGATGGAACTAACTTGAACGACTTTGAAAAACGTGTTCTAACGCCCCTGGGATGCTCACTCTTTGCAAATAGGAGCAAGCCTAATGTTGCTTCTATTTGGCCTTCTGATAGACTGTCCCGTCCTTTTTCTTTGATCTCTTTTAAGATGGCTTCTATAGGCAATAGGGATGCCACGCCACCTTCTTACACTATTAACCACAGCCCCGATTCAGTTTCTTTCTGACATCTTTTTCTCCACATGTGGCGTTCCCCAGGGATCTAATCTCTCTCCCTGGCTGTTCAACCAGTATCTGGCACTCCTTGCCCACCGCATCGCCGCCCTCTGCCCCAACTTTCAGTGCTATGGGGACGATACCCAGCTCATTTTCAGGCTACCCTCGGCCTCCTCCTCTCCCTCCCTCATCTCTGACTGTCTGTCTGCTATCCAGGAATGGTGTGCTGCCAACGACCTCTGCCTTAATGCTAGTAAGACTGAGATCCTACTCATCGGCACACCCTCTCCCTCCTTCCCTGCAGCTCTCTGGCCGGCCTCTCTTGGCCCTCTTCCTGCTCCTACCTGCAAGGCAAAAAACCTCGGGGTCATCTTCGACTCCACACTCTCCTTCTCTCCTCATATATCTGACGTCTCTAAGAAGTCACATTACCAGCTGCACCTCCTCAGAGGTATTCTTCCCTTCCTCTCCTTCCCCCAGAAGCTCACTGTCTCCCGAGCCCTGGTTCTCTCGAAGCTGGACTACTGTAACAGCCTCTATCTTAATCTGCCTGCCTCCACTCTCCGCCCTCTGCAACTCATCCAGAACAGAACTGCGAGACTTGTCCTTGGCCTCAAGCCCAGGGACCGTATCTCTCCAGGACTGAAATCTCTACACTGGCTCCCAGTGGCTGCGAGGATTAAGTTCAAAACCCTCTGCATTGTCCACAAGGCCTTCTGGGGCCTGGGGCCTAAATACCTTCAACTCTCTCTTCCTAAATATCTTCCTTCCCGAGCCCTACGCTCATCCGTCTCCAACTCCCTCAGGGTCAGCCGCTTCTCGAAGCAACGAGCTGGGGGTATATCTCTCTCCGCGGCAGGGGCCTCCCTCTGGAACAGCCTTCCTGCCTCCCTGAAACTTGAGGAGAACCATCTCCGGTTCCGGAAGCACCTCAAAACCTTCCTCTTCACTTCTGCTTTCTCTCTCCCTCTCCCCTGCTAAATTCTTCACCAATACTGCACTGATTCTGCAACTGGGCCACTCTCACTGACCTCGGTCCTGGGCCCAGTCACTCTTCACTTGCACTGCCTCCCTGGCAACCCCTGCACTGCGGGACTGTCTCTGTATCACTACAGCCCCCCACCCCCCAGCACTTGTCTGCACTTACCTTGCACTTGCCACCAGCTGGCCCTATTTATTTATTATTTTATTCCTATTCTACTCATTTGTACTGCACTCCCCCCCTTCCCCTTGCACTTTTTCCCTTCCCCCTACCCCTGCACTTGCGCGGTCTGAATCACACCTGGCCTAGTAGGATCGTTGTCTGTCTTCCCCTTGTTCCCCCCTCCCTGCCTCGTCGCGCCTTGAAACACTTGTGTATAGGCGCGTTACAAATGCCATATCATATCATATCATACAGAGGAATGCTACTCAGTCAATGGGTGATTTCGAGGGTTGCACCAACGTTGCGAATTTAACCATTGAAGACAGACCTTTGTATGTAGGCGAACCTGTCTACTTTGTTTGTGGTAATGTAGCTTTCCCATGGTTACCTAGGGATTGGCAGGGAACCTGTTATTTAGGGATTCTGTCACCGGGGTATTTCATTGCTAGCACTGTAGAAATTTCAAAGGCTCTTCCAAGACGGGACGAGAATGGCGCTACTTCAGCACAAGTTCTGGGCGATGTAGCAAAATTCTTCGTACCATTTTGGGGGCAAATACTAAACTCTGAGGATATCAGAAGACTAGCGAGGGTACTGGAGAGGACCATCAACCGGACCACTGACATACTCTATAACATGACTTTAGAACAAAAAGCAATAAGGTTAGTGGCACTTCAGAACCGGATGGCATTAGACGTCATTCTGGCTGAGCGTGGTGGGGTATGTAAATTAGTGGGGTTCGCTTGTTGCGTTTTGGTGCCAGATTCCTCCCCAACTATCTTTAGGGCAATACAAAATCTGCACGTCCTTAGTTCAGAAGTCCATGTTCCCGACCTTAGCGCTTGGTTCTGGGACTTCTTGCGATCTTGGGTATGGAAGCTTCTTTCGGTCTTGCTGATTATTTTAGGTATTCTGTTGTTTTTCTGTTGTTGTATGTCTTCCTGGTATGTGTTCGATGTTAGGAGGATGTTGTGCACAAGCGATGGGTACATTAGGACACAAGGTACATGCCCCAGAGAAAATATCTAATGAGTTTGTGCTGAAAGAAATCTCAGTATCTGACCTCATGGCAATCAATATCTCCGATAGTGATTCAGGATGCATGGACATTGAGAAGTGGAGTTACTCGTAAAGTGACTAGAAGTAGTTTAGCGCTTGGCTTAGGCAAAAAGGAGGGTTTGTTAAACGGGATATCATATCGTGCCTCCTTTATTGTATATATTGGCCTAAGCCCAGTCGCTCAGCGAAGAAAACTGTGTTGCAGAGTTCCAATTCTAGATCGACTTCGCTGCCATTTTTAGGTCCATCCGCCATTTTGATTTCCATTTCAATGTAACTCTGTGTTCTAAAATGGTGGACAGTGTTTCCTGCTTGTAACTTAGCCGTCCTGAACCTTGTATTGAAGTTAATGTTCAAACTGTCCATTGGCCGAATGTTTGAGTTGAGTAAAGAGACCTTGTCCCATGCCTGACTTGTAGACAGAGGATTGTCTGCACCAATAAGTCCGATCCGCGGACATACATCGGCAAACAATGTCTAAAAATACTGAACGTGGACACAAGCTGAACTGCATTGTAAAGGACATGTGTTAAGGCTTATTGTTAAATCCAAGAATACACTGTTGCCATTGTAACTTGTTTGTATGTCAATTGAGGATGATCTATGTGCATATTGTCGGACAAGCCAGAAGTGAAATCGGCACAAACTCTAGACCATGGATTATTAACCTGCAGAGGGGCTGGACATCATGATTGGAAATGCATAAAATGTACAACTGTTTAGAGGTCCAGTACCTCTCACTTCTCACACCGAAAGGGCTGGTATTCACTCTGATGTACTGAAGGCCAGATAGCTATCTGATATTGTTTCTTTGTAACTGTACAGTTTTAGAATAAAGATCTGTGAATCTTTATAAGCCCGTGTTTGGTGTATTTCCTTTTGGGGTACTCAGCCCCGATATTTCCTTTTGCTTTTACAATACTTGTGGTCAGTCCCCCCTTCACCGGACAGGCAAGTGACACAGCTCCCAGTTCCATGCCACAGCCACCGCCTGTAGTGACACACCATCACTGTGTGCTACACAGACCCGCAGGGAGCCAGCACACCATCATCTCCATCATGTCAAGTGCAGTCCCTGGCACATTGCAGCATGGCCCATGTCCCTACCACTGAAGAGGAGAAGGAGGAGGGTGAAACTTGCTTCAGCCAGCCCACCCACAAAGCCCACGCAGCCCACCACCAGTCCCTGAGACCAACATGTGCAAAATACGTGCAAGGATGGATGCCATCGAGAAGCAGCAGGCGGACATCTACTCACTTGCGGGCCAGCAGCTGCAAGAAAGGCAGGCAATGCAGAACTGTGTGCAGGGGTGCACCCGCAGAATTGCACGCTCACTCAGTGATTCCACCACAGCCATGGTAACACTGGGGCAAGGAGTGCATGAGCACACCAATTCTTCCTCTGCCTCTGCAGAGTCGCTGAACCAGGCCATTCCAAGCCCTCGAGTCAGAGCCATCCACTGTGCTACCCAAAGAGAGGGCTCCCTACCAAGCACCCCAAGGTGACGTTCACTGCACCACCTCACCTCCAAGGAGCAGGAGCAGGCCTCCAAGGCCAAGAGTTTCAGAAAATTACATTTTGACCCTGCAGGGGTGATTCTGAGGGTGGATGTTTTGGGGGGGTGTTCTGAGTGTGGCAGTTTGTTGTGCGGATGTTAGTTACATGTTGCACGTTGCAAGATTAAAAAATAATTCACTTGAAGCAATGACGGGACATTCCTTATTGAGTGCAAGTGTTTAATGTGCGCAGTTATGTTTCATTTTACAAATATGCAAGGGGAGTGCTATTTGGTTGCGTCATCCAACGAAGTTCTCAATGAGTTCCTGGTGAGCCAGTCACCCGAGCCTGGCCTCTACATGCTCAGTGCGTGCATGTGTGGCACTGGCAGCCACCGCATAATCCTCTGCAGGAGGTAACATGTCCACATACGGGGTGGGGAATGTTGCACCAAATGCGTATGCTGTGCAACATAGCACATGCCAACACTATCTGGCCCACTTTGTCTGGCTTGCACATTAGCGCACACCCAGTCTAGTGTAGACAATCGGAAACGCCCTTCCACAGGCCAAAGGTCTGCTTAATTGACACCCTAGTGCGGATATGGACCTGGTTGTATTTCACCTCCTGTGCCGTCAGGGGAGTCTTCAGAGGAGTCATAAACCACGGAACCTGTGGGTATCCAGAGTCACCTACAAGGGGTATAGACATAGGAGTACATCATGGTGGTCTTTGGAAGCATTGCCTGTAACAGCAGCATCCATGCATGTAGTGTGATGTGTGATGTTGCATTCTGGTACGTGTAGTCCATTGTGTGGGGCTGGCCTCTTGGGAAGCATGTCTTGGGCATTCACTGATTAATTGTGGGTCATGCCCTACTCCTGTGAGTTGCTGCCTGTCATGTATTGGGTGTGCATTTGGGTCCTGCATGTATGGGGTATTGTTAGGGAATGCAATCTCTATGTGTGTGCCCCCCCCCATTGCATGTCACCTGTACAATATGTTTTGTGTGATGTACACCCCCAATATCCAGGTCCATTGGCCTCTATGCCCCTCCAAGTACGCTGGCAGTGTGCTGTTCTGCAGGACCATGGCATCATGGGTTGAGCCAGGGTGATTGTGAGGTCATCACAAGTGACCTGGACATTCAGTGAATGGAACAGCTCCCGGTTTCTGTGGACTTCCTCAGAGGCCTTATGTGCCACCACCTCTACATGTGTGCAATCCAGAGCTGCCACCACATTGGGCATGCGTGCAATGGCACCAAATCTTGCCTTTGTGGCATTCACCTGTGCCAGGGTGGTGGGGAGTGCAATGTGCTGTCCCACATGGCGCAGGAGTGCATCCAGCAACTGATCCAGAACTTGGGACAATGCACGCTGCCATGAAGCTGGCTCACGGTGTGCTGGAACGCACCAGTGTCAAGGAAGTGCAAGACTGACACCAGCTTTACCAGCAGTGGTATGGCTGTTCCGATGCCGATCCTACTCCCTGTGTCTTCCTGAAACAGGTTGAGGAGATCTGCAATGCTCTCCTTATCGAGGCAGGTACAGGGTGAGGAATGCGTGTCAGTAAGGTACATGGTGTGGCCCTTACAGGGGTATGGTTTCACGCCTTGCATGGTGTCTCCTCCTGACAATCATCCGCCTCCTCCTCCTCTCCACTGCCTCCTGTTCCCTATGGTGGTGCTCCAACCCCTGCAGCTTCATCTTGGCCTGGAGCAGCTACATGTCAATGCTGACTGCAATCAGTGGCAGCATGGTGGTGTAGGGAAGTGTGTTTGGGAAAGATGTGGCCCTTTTGTACTCTTCCAGTGTGAATTGGGTGCACCTGGGTGTCGTGCGTGCACCTGTGGGCTCATTTCCCAGACCTGTATGCATTTACCGCTTGATTTCAAGTGTAGGTATCACTGCCTTGCTTTTGCCCGTAATACCAGCAAATATCAGCTGCTATTACTGGCAAATCCAAGCTTGTGATATGCCAGAGATGCTGTTGTGCTGGCATTACCTGCGCTGGTTTCAGACCCATCCAGCTTTTACGTTGCCGGTATTGCCGGCACTAGTATTTCTGGATGAGTTGATACCAGCGCCGGTAATTCCGGCAACCGGTCTGGTAAAAGTACTGGTAAATGGTATTACCGGCACTTTTATCATATACCGGCCAATTCGTAATGAGCTCCATTGCCTTAAGCCCACACCTCGCAAATCATAGCAATATTCTCTGAGACGCGCAGTTACATGAGCTCAATTATGCCAAGGACTATGAACGTGGCAAGTACCATTGTTTACGACCAAATGCAAATTCTCTCTAAATATCGGTGCAAAACAGGGCACACACTAAAGGCCACAGACTGCTGAGGTACGAAGCCTTCAACGGGCAGCCTTCAACACAGAACCATTCTCTGCCATGGATCTGGAGGTCGTCATGTCAACACCTACATCAGAACTAAAACACTTCAAATTGTACTTATCTCTGATTCATAGGTGCGATTTAAACCCGCATTCTGCTTTCCAAATGGAACTATTAGGCAATGCCTGTGTCAAGCCTTTATTGGACCTCCCAGACAGGCGATGAAGAAGCATTTCCTCCCACAAGTCTCGCTGGTGATGGGAGTCCTGATAAGCAGGGGTGCGTTGCAGGTAAGGCATGTTCTTTCCGAAGGCAAACAATTCCTCAGATGTCAGGCTTGGCACAGAGAAGCTTGATATGAAAAGTCTGCTATACCGGAAATACTTGACATTCTGATTTGCCCTTCATTGCTGGTAAACACTGCAGGAGCTTTACAGCAGGACTTCATCTGCCTGATCTTCAGTGAACGCTTCTTTTCTCCTATGTGTGCCCGTCTGTCTATCTACAGAGAGATAAGATAAAAAGATTCCGTGGTAAATATATATTCAGTGAAACAACTTTAGTTAAGAGTCAGTTTGAATCAGTTCAATGCAACAAAACTTTGGAAGCTGGGAGCCTTAGTTAAGGCCTAAAAACCGGATGTCTCCAGTTTTGGGAAGCTATGACACCTTATCTCTGAGCCCCCCACTGGGCAGCCAATGAGCACACTGATGATATTGCATGTGCTTCACTGATGACAACATATGTAACCTCATCAATAACATCACTGGGAACTACAGCACCACTGATGACATCACATATGCCATCCCTTTTGGCATTATTGATTATATTACCGGTAGATCATATTGCATCTGAAAGTAAGAGAGCAGCACTTTTCAAATATAAAAACTACTACACTCTTTAAAGCATTCCAAGTTCAAGGACTAACACGCATTGTTAGTGTTTATTTTACATCTAGCGTCACTTTCCTGCATCATTTTCTAAAAGGGCTGAGTCAGTAGTAATGGATGAGTATTTCCAAAACAAAAGATAAACCAGTTCATTTACACCAGATTTGAACTGCTTTGTCCTTAAATTAGTACTATTTCAATGAAAGCCCTATCTACTAAATTGCAAACTGAATGTATATGTAAAACCGTAATTCTGGCCTTCTGAGTATGTCTAAAGGTAGTCTGTATGGATGAGGTCACACATTCAAAAGTCCATACCATCGTCACTCACTCAAAGCACAGGGATAAACTGAATAAAAGATGTGCGTAGTCCCACTGTGACTTTTTAGCAGTCTACAAAAATAATCTCTTTTTCTTCATTTCACACCAAACTGACTGACTGTTCAACCAAGGAGCGCTATGTCATGGCTAAACAACAAAGCGACATCGAATTCGGAAAGGTATGTATAACACACCACTGGCTGCAGGCATGGCTATCCACACACATCAGTACACAGCAAGGACTATGACAAAATTTGGCCGTGCTGTTCACATAATCTCTGCCTTCTTACACCAGACTACGCCGTAACACCCTGACAGCAGAATACAGCACAGACCTATGACCTATTCGGGCACGCTGAACACATAGCGAGTCTCTAGCACTCACGCAATCTCCCGACCCCTCTCAGCACCCATCCACATGCCTGACCGCATGGGTTGCTCTCTACAAGAGCCTGGCCAGCCCTGCTAAGCCTTTCTTGGCCAAATGCACACAAACGTCCTAATCGTACTCCATGACCTACAGCACTCTGGACTTCGGTCCTCCGAGGGCGTTCCCACTAACAGTACATTAAGACTACAATAATGATAAAAAGGCGCTATACAAATAACAAGTACAATATAATACAAGCTTGGAGCGTTGCCCCCAGGGTTCTAGAGTGGTGTGGAAGGTGATTTGGGAATATAGCAATATTCACCTGTTCTACGGGCTGGAACGGGTGATAACACTCAGGTCTTTAACAAGGGTTTCCGGTGCCATTATTACCTATTCCATCCATCTCGCCGTCTCGTTCATTCATACAAAAGACGGTCTCAAGATGGCTGCCACAGAGCTGGAAGACGAGGCTCTAGGCAGAGCCCCTCTTCCATTTCCATGGTGGCCAGAAGAAGGAAGACGGAGCGGCAGCAGCATTGGTGGGGCTGCGTCCCCTATCAAAATGAGGTTTAAGGGTTTAGGGGAACGGAGGGTGGAGGGAAGATGGCGGGGCGGAGGACGCAGCTTGGATTGTGGGATTCAGCCCGATTGGTTGCTCCCCCTGCCCCGGGTGCTAGTGGACGGTGGTTCATGATGGTAGGCTGGTGTGGAGTCTCTGCACCTAACTTCTATCCCAAACGTCCTAATCTCTCTCCTAGCCTAAACTACTCTCACAGTGCTGATGTTTCCCAAAATAAAAATGGTGGCAATTGGAATCGAGTACTGAATGAAGAGAGGCCCTGCTTGCACTGTTGGCAGTTGAATAGTTGAACTAATTGGCATCCTTTTTCAATAAATGCAGTTGACTGGTGATGCAGCCGGGGGCACTACATATAGGTCCCTTGCGTGATGAGCTGCTAAACATGGTGTTATCTATAGAGCGTATGAGGTGCGGTGGCCTCGGAGGCAAATGGGGTCAGGCTAAACCCTGTGTGCACCAGTACTGACTGCAGGAGCGGATGAAGGGGGGCTCTCTCGAGTGATTGAAGGTGATTGGTGCCACCCAGCAGCCTCTACTGGCTACTCTTTAATGGTTCTGCACAGCAGATCACTGTGGGTTTGAGAAACATGTGGGGAGACAGGTCCCACCACCAACAAGCAAAGCAGGGGCAGCAAGAGAATGAAGCACTCTGCCCATGTGGTAAGGCTTGCAGTGGCAAGGAAGGAGCTGTCCCTGCCACGCCGAGCAGGATGTGGAGGCATAACGGCACGCAACCCTTCACTTAGTGGTGTACCTCTTGATACTGCATAGGAGCACACAGCTTCACATGTGACAGGCATTGGAGCAGCCATGATTGACAGAGCATGAGAAACTGATGCAGGAAATAGACAAAGTTACCCAAAAGCATGCATTAAAACATGAGTGAGCTGGATACTGGAAGTACACATCACAAAGAGAATGCATGGGGTTAATTGAGATGTATTGGAAGTGTTTAATTGTTTGATTGGTTAATGGCTAATATGACCTCTGGGTGACCTGCTAACTCTGTGTTAGCCAATGATCACTTGAACAACATCATCTCCAGACTAAGGAAAATTAGTCGTCCTGACAGAGACCTTGACGGTACTAGCGTCTTGTGCCTGGAATTCGTACTAGGCTTCTCTGGCCCTCCACTTATGTGGAATCGTTCCAAGATCTCATGTTTGCTTCACAACATCCTGGCGCTTAGATTGATTGACTCAAAAGATGTAGATCTAGTGGATTTCTGCACCTTAAATCAGCCGTCATAGCGTACATGTAGCTAGAAATATAATACCGAACTGCTTTCCCTAAGGTTATGAGGTCTATCGCTTCAAGAAGGGCACCTTAACTAAGACTATGGGCTTCATTACCAGGTTACCGGTAGGCTGCCGGTAGTACCAGCGGCCTACCAGCAACCTCGGCTTACCGTTTCTGCCACCGGATATCCCGGTATTACTAGGATATTACGGGCGGTGGCGAAACATTATGTTCCCATTCCCATGGAGTCCAATGAGGCTCCATGGGAATGGGAACACTGAAGGACCGGCACTGCTTTCCCCATTAATTGTCTTTCATTCTAATACATCTGTTCAGATCCACATAAATGCAACTGGCACTCTCCAGTATCCTACGGTCACAGGTAATGGCTTAAAACAAGGCTGTGTACTAGCTCATGCTTTGTTTAGCTGGTATATCTCAGACTTAGGGGAATATCTTACTAAAATCAGAGCTTTTCTCCCGGATCTGGGAAGGCAAACCATTCATTGGCCTTTTTACACTGGTGATTTGTTTACCCTGGATTATGCTCCGGTGGATGCCATGACCTCACATATGACTATGAACCATATGGTAGTTAATGAGTCTAAAAGGAGAATTATGAAACTAAAAGATATCATTGTAAGTGGAAAGGTAATAAGGCTAAACTTGAGGTGGTTGAACATTTTAACTATTTAGGCTTTTCTTTTTTAGCCAGACCATTATCTTCACCTTTACTTGAGCAGTTGAGTGAAAACATTTTATAGTACCTCAGCTGATTCGAATTAACCGTGAGTATGGGACATCCTCCCTCCTGCCTCTGATTCGATGCTTCAAATCAAAAGTCATTCCAGCACTAATTTAGGGTTCAGAAATAATTAGCATTGAGGATCTGCCCAGATGGGATTACTTGGAAGGATTGTTGTGGAGGTGCGTCCGAAGATTACTAAGTCATCCAAGCCTGGATGGCCCAACACAAGCTTTGTCTCAATGATGACAAGATAGAGCTTCTCATCCTGGGCACCCAACAAAGACTCAACAAGCTCGCCCCATCTTTCAGCACCTTCAATATTGATGGCCATTCCATCAAAGTGTCCAAAGATACTAAAACTCTGGGAATCTATCTCGATTCTACACTCTCTCTTAATAGACAAATCAATGCGGTTGTCGCTGCCTCTGCTTACACATGTAAGCTTATCACGGCCTGCCGCCCATTTCATTCCAGACAGAATTGCATTACTCTAGCCAGGACACTGGTTATGTCCAAACTCGATTATTGCAATGCATTTCATCAACGAACCAACCAACACAACCTCAACAAACTCCAGGTCATTCAAAATAATGCTATTAGAGTGGCCCTTAATATTCCCAGATCTGCACACATCTCTGAAAGAAGGAAGAGTCTACATTGGCTCTCAGTGGCCCAAAGGATATCACTGAAATCCCTGGCCCTCACACACAAATGTGTAAACAGTCAGGCCCCCATCTACTTAGCCTCTCGGTTCTCTCAGTACATACCCTCGCGGTCACTTAGATCCACCCAAGCACACTGTCTGACCATCCCCAGATACAAACTTCAGAAAGCCGGAGGTGTAAGCTTCCCAGTTCTAGCCGCTAAACTCTGAAATTCACTGCCACTCAACATCAGATCCCTACCCTCTCCAACTCTATTCAAACAAAAAAGCCAAGCTTTGGCTATCCACCTCGCTCGACTAAATGCTTTTGCATGCCACCTGACCTGTCGCCTTACTATATGACAATAACCTCTGTGCCTTTTCTGCACTGTTATTTACTTTATTTAACTTGTTCTTTTTATACTATTGTAAGATTGTAAATGTAACCATTGCCAGATATGTACCTGTTATTCTAAGATATGCGCCCGGTTGCCTTCGGGTCTGGAGCGCTATACAAATAAATAAAATACAAATACTGATTTATATGCCCATTTATGTTATTAGGTTCAAACTAGGTCTTATTTCCATTAAAACTATTTTTAAAGGGAAATCTCTACAGTTGCACTTTCAAACCTTGGATCCCTGAGGTATTCTTTGTTTCAGTCCATAATATTGCCTCTTTCAAAGGGGGCTCTAATATAGTCACCCCATGACTATGTAAGTGTAGGAGCTTATTTGGTTACATAAATATCTCATCTCCCAGAAGAATGTTTATTTAACGCAAATTTGGCTAAAAGGAAATTATGCCTGATAGACTGGTGTATCAGTCATGATAAAGTACCTATATATAAACTTTTCACTTGGCTTGGAAGGGAGGGGAAGGTTTTGAGGACGTTGCCTTCTTATTTGATCACATTCCTGTATGCAATATGGTGTAAACACTTTAAGAAAATTAGATTTGATATGTTTCTTACTCCTGAAATTGTAGGACCTTGGCAGCAATTGGCAATATCTAAGCGCTGGTGGTGTTTATGCCAATTGGTCACAGAAACTCTATCATATTATGGTTCAGTGTCCAATTCTTAGGATTGATGTAACCATCCACTTTGAACGATTTCTACATGGGTGTCTGGGTGAGAACTTCTGGGTTAGGATTTTAACAGGCTCGAATTTAGGGCTTACCTTTGCAGCAATTCGTTTTGGTTTTGCTATTATTAAGCGAGTGGAATTTGTAGTGCAATGTTAGTGATTAAGTTCCCTAATAAATTTGATTGTTTTTTTATTGTGATTGTATTATTTTGCACTTTCTTCTGTTGTTGCATTTTACTTATTTGTTTTGTTCTTTTCTTTTCCTTAAGATATGTAGAATGATGTTGTGATTTAATTATATGTGTAAGTTTTATTTTATAAACCATAACTAAATAATAAAACAATAAAAAGAAAGGAAAAGGCAATAGCAGCATAAGAACTGCAGAAACTATACTGGAGGTGGTCAAGAGTATAAGGCAAAACAAAAAAATGCTACAGCCAATTATACTGGAACCCTTTGCAGAGTAGCCCTAAGCCTGGGAAAATGTTAAGCACCAGCATCTTTCCACTAGCAAAGTTCCCAGGGACTGGTGACACTATGGAAAGTCAGGAAGTGTCCCTCAAGTACTACTTATTAACCATTGGGGGTGACAAATATCCAGATGAGTACAAGCATGCTATCCGGATACGCTGTCTTGGCAAACAAGATTTGCATAAAATAAAGCACCTCTCCGACATCCCTCAACCCAAACAGGGAAGGCCATGGGATTGTTTGGGAACATCTAGCAAAGAAAGGCATGGTTTATCGGGATGAAGACCTCAAAAGAAGGTAAGAACTGATCTGGATTTGGGTAAGTAATACAAGTTCAGAGGGGTTCTCATGTACAGAAAGAGGTTCAAGAATTGATCAAGTCATTTGCCAGTGTTTCCAATGATGCCATAGGCAAACAAAAGGCTTTTACTCATCAGATAAATCTGAAATACAGAGCCAAGACAGTGTTTCACAATGTGAAACAGGTTATGGTCAGTTAAAGGAATAAGCTTAAAAGAGGGGTGAATAGGTTGCGGGCAGAGAATATAACTGTCTAGCAAGTGGCTCTCCTCAATAGTGGTCACACAAAAACCAGGAGGCCGGATCACGTTGTGCGTGTATTTTCATTATTTGAATCCACGTACGAATATCAACATCATACCATGAGTAAAGTAACACGTTTTTCATAATATATTTATCATCTACAAATCATCAGATAGATTTGCAACCCAGTTCGAGAAACATCACATCTTTCAAACTGTCTGGACTACTGTCCATTAGTGCAGTTTTCCAAAGAGTCATGGAGACCATTTTCCTGTGTGGGAGAGCAATTCCTTTTTTTGACATCCTTATGAGTGCATTAGATGAGAGGGAGCATGGACAATTGTTGGTGTGAGCACTTGGGAAGCGGTGTGAAGTGAGTCTGAAAGTGAAAAAGGAAAAGTGCAAGATTAAGGTGTCTCATGGCATATGCCACAGCCAAACATTGACAGGGGAGGGGCTAAACCCAAACCACAAAGCAAGGATTCGTTGACGTTCTTTCTAGGACTAATTGGGTTCAATGCCACATGTTTTCCCAATTTCTCTGGGAGGAAAGCATGTATGAGGGATGCTTTGATGAAAGGTGCTTCTTCTGAATGGGAACAGAAGATGCAGACTGAGCAAGAAGAGTTAAGACAGGCGGTAGCAAATGCACCCACTCTGTGTCATTTTGTGAGGGCTGACCATGGATGCCAGTGGGAGAGGAGGAGCAGCAGAGTTCTAAATTAGAGGCAGAACAGGTGGAGGTCCAATGTCAAAGGCCCTGTGTGATGCTGAAATGGCATTTTAAGTTATGTAGAAACAGGTGTGTGCAATGCTGTTGCACAGTGAGGTACTTCAGGATATATGTATGGGGTGTATATGGGATACAGAATGATTGCAAAGCATAGTTACTGTTATTCAGCATGCATGAACCAGGAATGGCAAGGATTGCAAGTTGATTGGCGTGCAGGAGTTTCATTTTGTAATGGTGCATGTGTCCGAAGGGGGATCCGGTGGATGACTGTCTGTCTCATCTCTCAAACCAGGAGAAAGCAAGTGTCTGAGGAAATGGGGTATATGGATACCTGGGTTGAAAATCTGGATAAAACGATTGGTATGGTAGTAGATAATGTATAAAGTATGAGTGCAGATGCGGAACTAGACCAAGTAACACAATATAATTAAACCGGCTGGCTCACAGATGCTGATTGTGAGCAGGATTTTGTGAGCGTAAAGGATGAACTGGCACTGTGTGAGTGGCATCTGTTGAGGCAAGTGACATCACTTCCACACCGGGCAGGATGGCACCGCATTGTGACCAATACCCATGTAGGCCACTTGGGCAGAATACTCACGAAAAGGAGACTTTGCCAAAAGAATTGGTGGGCTGGGATGGACAGTATGATCGAATGGGTGGTAAAGAAATGCAATGCCTGTACAGAGCATGCTAAGACAAAGTGCACTCGTGTCTCAACATTGCAGTCTATGGGAGAACCGGTCACACTGTGGGAAAAGTAGACCACTGGCATGATTTGACCCGTGGAAGTGTTGGAAAGTGATGTTTGTTTTACAGTTGTGTTGGTAGATTACACTTTGCAATGGTTTGAGGTTAAAGGTGTGCCTGCAGTAACCTCTTCAAAGAAGGATTTCACAGCTTGATACATCCTATGCTATATCCTCCAATGCTATATCCTCCTATGCTATATCCTCCAATGCTACATCCGGCAATGGGACATTTGCTCTTTGCCATGATGAGAAAGAGGGATATGAATGTGGATGCAAGTCCTCCATGGCTGAATGGCCCCAGTGAAATCCATGTAGATATCGACCAGTTTGCAGTCAGGGTGCGTATGTGTCAGGATGGGTATAAGCGGATGTATGACGTGGTGGGTGCGTATGAAGTAAAGAGATGGCATACGCCCTGATGGCTGAGTAAGGATCTAAAGGCAATCATTGGTGGAATAAAGGCAGGGTGGTTAGTTGCCCTGGGCTCACTGGCACAAGGGACATCTGGTGGGACAGCAATGAAGGGTCAAGAGAGCTTGCCGTTGTGAAATATTCAATGTCCCTGTGGATACTTATTACTAAACCAGGGCTGCGGAGCACAGGTATCCGCCTTAGGGTACCATCCCTTAAATTGTGCCATTATGTACCAGAGCGATGGATGCTTCTTAGCACCATAGTTCTGCTGAGAACTTATCACTACCCCTGTTCCTTGTCTTTCTGCTCCCCTATCCTTTCCAGTCTTATCCCAAATGTTTGTTTCACAATTGTTAATTGTGTTATGATCCTGGCTGGAAGAGTGCTATGTCATGGCTATGCAGGACCCCCCAATAGACTGCACTCACAATACTGCTGTCTTCTGCCTATCTAAACATAACCAGTATTTCCTGTTATTTTCAGCCTGTTGGAAATATGGCCATATGTTTGGTAAAACCAAAGTGTTATTATCACAAATTGATGCAATCTACTCTTCTACTTAAACGTGTGTTCTTTCTGGTGTACATGAAATTGCAGGTTAGATGGACTTTGAAAGAATATAATTCAATATGCTATTCAATGTGTTTAGAGGTGGGGTAAACACCCTTTTCAATTCTATTTACTGTGCATGCTATGCTAACAGGGTTCATTTCATCTCTGTTAGCATATGCTAAATTTATAGTCGTAGAATTGTTCTCTTATGTCTGGAAACAAAGCCAGTGGAGACACCAACTTGGACTTTTATAATGCCCTAAGTTATGTTATGTTATGTTAGTACATTTGTACTGCGCCAAAGCCCGAGGCATCCAGGCGCCGTAACAGAGGAAGAGATGGCAGCAGCATACTCTTGTTACACGAACAAGGCGGTCTTCGGCTGTTTCCTGAAGGCCAGATCATTCTCTACTTTACGTAGTTCTTTTGGTGGAGCATTCCAGGCCTGTGCAGCCTGCACATGAAAAGCATGGCCATAGCCGCGGGCTCTCTTTACACAATCTACTTCTAGTTGGAATGCTTTAGCAGATCGAGGATTTTGAGTTGGCTGGTAGACATTTAGTCTTTAAAGTAGATTGTTGCATTACCAAAGACACATTTATGCTAGATAATCAGCAGCTTGAACTGGATCCGTGACGAGACTGGTACCCAGTGGAGCTTCTTCCATGCCACCGATGTCAGTTCGGTATGTTTAATCTGATATATAATGCGAACTGCCGCATTTTGAATTTTTTGCATTTTTTGGATGTCAGTCTTATGTTCTCCCCCTAGAAGAGCATTACAGTAGCCTACTCATGGGAGTATCACAGCTCTAACCAGTTTTTCGTGATTTTCTTCTGAAACTAAAGGGGCAACTGTTACGCTCACCTGGTTCCCACAGGGGTGTCGATCGGACCCAGACAGCTGCGGTCTCCACCAACGTGATGCGTAGTGAAGAGATGACAGTCTGGACTGGCCCACCTAATCTTGTCTGCTGGACTCGTAGAAGTATTCTCCTGCAAGTGGAGAAAGGGATTTAGCCACCCGTGGACTTTAGTGATGGCCCCCCAACTGTTCTCGTTCTCCCCACTAATCACCTCCGATATCCCCTCTTGGTAACCTCACCTTATGTTTTTAAATGATGAGCTCTCCATCCTGCATGGCATGCAGGGGCGCGTAGATACCAGTGGCTTCACTGGTTTGAAGGTACTGGAGGAGTTCCGGAGGAATATTGACTCCAGTGTCTACAAAGTTCAAAGAGTTCAATATGTCCGATGTTCACTCTTGTTCCATTCCCTCGTTAGGTTGCAGCTGGGTCCAAAAGAATATTGCCTGGAGGCAGCTGATGGCGTTCAGGTAAGAGTCTGTATTACCAAACACTGTCCGGTAAAAGTTGCATGAGTATAACTTGCTGTTTTCTCTCCCTTTATAGGTGCGGCATAGACAGATGCGGCGAATTAAAGGATAATACCTCCGGTGGTAAAGCAGGTAAGCCTATGGTGGCAAAGAGATTGTCTTTGTCGGTTTTCTCGGCTCACCTTGTTATTCCTTTTTGTTTTCCCCCCAGGTGCTGGGTTTCGACGAAGAAAATGATGGAGGCAGTGCCGAGTTGAAAGATGCAGTGGACTTGTGAATATAACGCGGCGCTCCTGCTGGCGAAGCGACGCGTGCTGAAATAATGTCCTTTCCAGGCTCGGAGATGTGCTGGGTCCGGAATCAGGTAAGGAATCAAATAATGTCCGTGATCTAACCTCTTCTCCTTTCTTTTCCTTTTGTCTAGGAGCTCCGGATTCGAGGTGGGCGTGGCAGAAGACTGGATGCTGACTTACAGACACAGTGAGCGTTACGCTGCTGGATGCAGAATAACACGAAGCATGAGCTGCTGTTCGGGCGTGTTTTAAATAGCCTGCAAAGTAGTCCCAGGTAAGAAGTTCCCCAGAACCACACCCGAGTAAAAAATAGTCCATGTAATAAAATAGTCCCATCCAAGCCTCACGTTGGCTTGGACTCATTTGCAGCATGGTCTGCATAAGGTAAGTAAAGTCTATGAGCCTGCCGCCTATGGCGCCAGGACTGATTTATATGATGAGCCTGGCGCCTAAGGCGCCAGGACTGAATTCAAACAGCCCCCAGCCGAGGCTGTTGGGGTGTTAATGAGTATCTGGATGCCGGCTCCCGGGGCTGATGGACTCGATCCGGATGCCCGGGGGTAGGCATCATGACAGCAACTTGCTAAGCACCCTAAGGTGGTAGTTGGTGTTGTTTGTGATGGCTTCCACATGAGCACCACTGTCCAAACAGGCTTCCACAAAAGTGCCTAAGGTCTTCACCCCATACACAACTGCAATTTGGCTGCCGTCAATTTTGAAGCTAATGTAAGAGTGGCCCAAAGTATCTCTAACCTGCCGAGGGTCGTATAGCATGAGCTTGGTCTTGGTTGCGTTCAGACATAGCAAGTTTGTTCTCATCCAGCTAATCTCATAAACCGATTGCAGCTTTAGTTGGTCTTCTTTGGAGTTCCCACTAATCTCCAGTGTTAACTGGAAGTCATCTGCATAGTTGCAGAAAAATAAGTCCAGGTTCTCCAAATCCATGCATAATGGGATAATATAAATATTAAACAACAAGTGGGAAAGACATGCCCCTTGGGGAACTCCGCAGGTGGTGATTTCAACGTCGGACGCACTTTCACCCCAATGAACTCGTGAATGGTGTCCCTCAAGAAATTATTTGAGCCAATTTATTGCCTCCACATAAAGGCCCCCAATAGTGGCCATTCGGTCTAGCAGGATCCCATGATCTAGCAGGTCGAAACTGCTGATAGATCCAACAATACCAGCAGCCCCGACTTGCTGTATTCCAGCTCAGAGAGCATGTGGGTCTGCAGCTTTAGTTGGTCTTCTTTGGAGTTCCCACTAATCTCCAGTGTAAACTGGAAGTCATCTGCATAGTTGCAGAAATATAAGTCCAGGTTCTCAAAATCCATGCATAATGGGATAATATAAATATTAAACAACAAGGGGGAAAGACATGCCCCTTGGGGAACTCCGCAGGTGGTGATTTCAACGTCGGACGAACTTTCACCCCAATGAACTTGTGAATGGCGTCCCTCAAGAAATTATTTGAGCCAATTTATTGCCTCCACATAAAGGCCCCCAATAGTGGCCATTCGGTCTAGCAGGATCCCATGATCTAGCAGGTCGAAACTGCTGATAGATCCAACAATACCAGCAGCCCCGACTTGCTGTGTTCCAGCTCAGAGAGCATGTGGGTCTACAGGTCCAACAATGCACTATCAGTGCCATGGAAAATCCTGCACCCAGACTGCTTTTTGTGTAAGATACCAGCTCCCAAGACATAGGTCTGAAGTTGTAATATATATAATAAAGGGCGCCTAGCAGGGACCTGATATGCCCAGGATGGTAAATAGTAATCATCAAAAAATCAGGATGGGAGATCAAAACAGCAAGATTTTGAATTAATTTATTTAGTCTGAAAATAATAGCATATTGCTCAGTATTGACTTTTTTTTACAAAAAGACAGTGAACGGACAAATTTTGCACTTTAACAATGGGGGCACTTCTGAGTACCAACCTCTGGAGTGTAGAGGTTATTTTCCTCGTATCAGTGCAAATTCTCTAGCTAACAATTGAACATTTCAATACAAAAACGAGTAAGTGCTGCCCAGTACTCCTAGTGGTCCATTTGTATTGAAAAACATAAAACACAACAATCTGTACAAACAGAAAAAATGGGACAAGGAGTTGTGTCACAGATCAACATTGTATTGTTTTGGCCAGCTGTAGTGGTTGATTGGAGCTTGCTGTTGTGGTGGCCTTCTTCCGGATAAGGGTGAAGGGTCACTCTGTCCGTATGGTATCTGTCAGAGTATAATAAAGAGGTGAAGAGGCTGTTAAGATCTCTGTGTTGTGTTATTTGTACTTTTAATTACTTATTAGTGGCTGATTGGTGGTGAACAAATACACTCGGGTGTGTATTCAAGAAGCGCTTACCGTAAAGTAAAAGTGTGACGGTAGAACTTCTATCAAAGGTCCCTCAATGTTTCATAATGGAGACCGGAGTCGTGGCATATTAAATCCACTGTTATGGAGAGAATGGGGTGTGAATCACTCTGGAAATCCTGGATACCAAAAAGTTGGCCAGGATATGGCTACGCCTATGAGTGGCAAGCATGGTCCCTGGGTCTGGGAGAGAAAAGGTGGAAAACAAACACGTAAGCCGTCAGTTTCAAGTCAATAAAAAAACTAGGTGTTGTAGCATGCGTGATAACAGTGAGAAACAAGGTACATGAAGCCCTACCACAGGTCATAAACTGTGCGTGTGGTAACCATTAGGGATCGGGGTAAGTAGCCGAGTAATCTGTGCCCACCGTGCAATGGGCAGTGCATGCATTCAAGTCTCTATCCATGGAGTACTGGGGACGTGGATGTTCAAAGTGATCATAAAGTTGTCTAAAACTCATTAGGTAATGCCAACGAGAGCGAACATGCATGGTATTAAGACATGCTCAGTGGAATACGTGTGGCGGAGGATGCCAAAACGTGTGTCCATATCCATGGGTAAAAAGCCATCTGTTGTTGCACTTACTTGCGGGAACCGCAAGCGTCTAAATCTCACTGCGAAAGCGGCAACGAATGCTGAAAGTTTCCTTGGAGATAAGTTCTGATGCTATGTGTTATGTCCCGCCCTTAGGCCGACGCCGCCAATGGGGGTGCGCCATGTGGACCAATGGGGACAGGGGTGTGCGCGAGACGTGGCACACAGCTCAAACGAAAGTGAAACTGCTTCTGATTGGCTCGAGCGGCAAGTGGTTAGGCAAATGGTAGAATGATCTTGACTAAGTGACGTGGGAGAGACCTTGGTTGCATAGATACGAGCAAGGTGCGTGGAAGAAAATGCCGGACTATGGGAATTGTGGTCTGGTGCGAGCAAGCATTCGTGTCGGGATTGGTGTGCAATGTATCTGAGCGGCAGCGAATGAGGCTGCCCGCAGGTTTTTGAGTGAGGCTCTGTGTATAGCTGGAGCCAGTGGCATGATGTGCAAGATACACAGAGTAACTAGTGTTGGCAGATTACAGTGGATATATCTACCATATTGCACAACATAGTACAAAGTGTAACAGGAAGCCACTTCGTACAACGTCTCCTTCCATATAGCGGGGTAGTGAGGAGTTCCGCAGCACCATGGCATCATGCGTGGATCCTGGGTATCTGGCACAGCAATGTGTTATTATATGGCTGTCATCACACACCATCTGCACATTGATGGAATGGTATAGCTTCCGATTGCGGTACACCGCCTCCACAGCATGTGGGACTACCAACTCTACATGGGTGCAGTTGAGGGCATCAATTACATTGGGCATGCCTGCCAGTGCATGGAATGCTATTTTGGTGGCATTTGCCTCCTGTGGTGCCCTTGGTAGGGATATGTGGGCACTTGTGTGCTTCAGTAGTGCATCCAGCACTTGGTTTATCACAACAGAGAAGCATGATTGGGACATGCCATGCATTTGGCCCACTGTGTGTTGGTAAGTGCCTGTGGCCAGGAAGTGGAGCACAGATGCCACCTTCAGCAAAGGGGGGATGGCTGTGCGGATGTTGATCAGGCTGACCAAGTCATCCTGTATTAATTCCACTATGTTGATGATGGTGTCTCTGTCCAGGCGGTACAGGGTGTGGATCTGTGCTGGGGTTAAGTCAAATGGATTGGCCCTTATACGTGGAATTGTTGGTTGTCTGCGGGGAGCAACTACCTGCACAGGTGGGATTTGCTGGGCATGTCTCACCCTCCTTCTCCTCCTGTGTCTCCTCTGTGTTTCCTGTTGTACTGCCTGCTCAAGGAGTAGCAGTGCAGGCATGTCCTCCAGGCCCAGTATGGCAAGTACAAGTGGTAGCGTTTTGGCTTGGAAGGGCGTGTGGTGTGTGGGGGTGCTCCTTTTGTGCTGACCCTGACTCCATTGCCTCCACCTGTGCTGATTATGTGCACCTGTGGCACTTAGTTACACAGCAGTTTGCTGTTTACGGGTGGTCCGCGATGCCGGTAATGCCGGCATCATGGTGGCCCTTCTTACCAGCATCTCAATGCCGGTGTGTACTTGTCCGTGCGACTCGTAGTGTCCCCTTCTTAGAGGGATGCTGGTATTAAGGCCTCCCCATCTGCGCGCGTGCCTGCATGCTGGTACGGTGGTGCACGGCCACAGCGGGTCCTTGATGATGCCGGTAGCACCGCCATCTAGGGTCATGACACACCGGCCCGGTTATGGATGCTGGTATTGCCTTACCGGTGCCGTCCTTACCAGAGCGCCAACCTTGTGATGAGGGCCTATGAGTTAGACAGGCGAGACATGTTTGGGCAGATTCATGGCCTATCACTGAAGCTACAAAACACTGTGCTGCTGTGGATTAGCTAGTATAAAATGAAGGTGGTGCGGAACCTGGCAGACAATTTGACGGACCAAGTGTAGTGAGTTAGTTCCAAAAGTGCTTCCACTCGACTGTGATGTTCAGTCCATTTTTCACAGTATCTAATCTATGTACCCATTTTTGTTCCAATTTGGTTAGGGATAGATTAATATCTCCGTCTCGTTTTTGTGGGATCAGTTGCTGTACAATTGTCCAAGTAAATTGTTCATGAGTGTGTCCTTTCTTGGTGAAGTGTTCCACAAGTGGTTTGTCGGCCACCGCATTTTTGATGCATGATCTGTGTTCATTTATCCGTTGTTTGATGGGCCTGTTTGTTTTGCCGATGTAGATAAGGTCACATGGACATCTGATAACATAGATGATGAATTTACTTTCGCAGTTGGTGTGATTTTTTAGAGTCCAGTGGAAACCCTTATGGGTGAAAGTTTTGCTGGATTTTGTGTATCTGCAGGCCACACATCGTCCACAGCTGAAGTGTCCAACTACAGGTGGTAAATCCCATAATGTTTGTATTTCTTTTTCTAGTTCCAGGAAGGTGTGTACCAGTGTGTCTTGTAGGTCTTTGTTCTTTAGCAAAGAGAGTTTTTTTTGCCATGGTCCCCTCATTTTTGATGAGATGTCAATGTTTGTTGATGCAGGCCTTGGTCAGATTACTGATGGGGTTGAAGGTGATAACACAGACTGTCCTGTCGATGGGATTTTTATCCTTAGGGGTAAGACAGATGGTGCGATCTGTGTTTGCTGCTCTCTTTTTAGCCATTTTAATCAATTTTCTAGGATATCCTCTCTCTGTGAGACGTGTTTGTAGTTGTTTGGCATGGTATTCAAATCTCTTTTTTTCGTTGCAGTTTCTCTGTATGCGAAGGAATTGGCCGTAGGGCAAGTTATATTTGAGTCCTTCTGGATGGTAGCTTGTAAAATGCAGGAGGCTGTTCCTGTCTGTGGTTTTCCTGAAAAGTTCGGTCTTGAGGTTGTTGCCTGAAAGGTATATGTGTAGGTCCAAGAAGTTGATTGTCTGAAAGTCCCATTCCTGGGTAAATTATATATGTTGGCTACGTAGATTGAGCCATTGATGGAAGGCTACAAGTTGTTCCTGGCTGCTTTGCCAGATGAGGAGGACATCATCCATAGTCCAATGTGGTCTTTGGAAGGGTTCCTATTGTTGTAGATGTGATCGTCCTCGTTTTGGGCCATATATAAGTTTGTCACATCCGGGGCAAAGGTGGCACCCATGCTCACTCCCTTCACTTGTTGGTATATTTGATTCTTGAAGAGAAAAACGTTTTCGGACATAGCTAAACTGATGCATTCAAGAATAAAATTGGTCGGTGTGGTGATGACATCAGGTCTTTTGTTAAGGCAGATAGTTAATGCTTCTAGTCCTTCTTGTTGTGGGATGGAGGTATATAGAGACTCTACATCCATGGTTCCCAAAATGCAGTCTGGGGTCAAATCCAGGGTTTGCAAAATTTTGATAGTCTCTGTGCTGTCTTTTATGTAGGATTTCATTTGGCCGATGAAGGGTTTCATGAAGAAGTCTATATATAGTGAGAGTGGTTCCAGCAGTGAATCGCAGGCTGAGACATTAGGTCTGCCAGGCGATCTGGTGGCATGTTTGTGTATCTTTGGTAAAATGTAAAAAGCAGGAGTCCTGGGGTGTGTTTTGTTGAGGAATCTGCGTTCATCCTCGCAGATCCAGCCCTCTTCTTCAGCGTGTCTGGTAAGGCTTGTGATTTCTTCTTGTAAACTTTGGGTGGGATCTCTATTCAATTTTTTGTAGGAAGCAGAATCTGCTAGTATTCGTAGATATTCTTTGTTGTATTCAGTGGTGTCCATTATAACTATCCCACCACCTTTGTCAGCTTGTTTGACAGTGATGGATCTATCAGCGTTCAGTGCACTTTTTGTTGGATTTATTGTAGATGGATTTTATCATTGATGCCGTACTTTTAGTTTAGTGGTGTACAGACACATTTTCGCTTGCTAAAACAGGTATCCAGTACCAATCGTATTGTCTAACCCAGCCATTCATTGTATTCACATTTTGTACCCCTCAAAACAATAACATACAATGCAATGTTTGTAAGAGATCTCTCTATAACACGTATCTGGTACAACACACAATCTACTCAAAGTGAGTCATTATTTCCCAGGCATCAATTATTACTTGGATCCAATGCCTTGAGATGTTATGAATATGGAAACGATTATTCCTGTTACACTTTGTACTCTGTTGTGCAATATGGTAGATATATCCACTGTAATCTGCCCCCACTAGTTACTCCATGTATCTTGCACATCATGCCACCACTGGCTCCAGCTATACACAGAGCCTCACTCAAAAACTTGAGGGCAGCCTGATTCGCTGCCGCTCAGATTCGTTGCACACCAATCCCGACACAAATGCTTGCTCGCACCAGACCACAATTCCCATAGTCTGGCGTTTTCTTCAGCGCACCTTGCTCGTATCTATGCAACCATGGTCTCTCCCATGTCACTTAGTCAAAATCATTCTACCAATTGCCTAGCACTTGCCGCTCGAGCCAATCAGACGCAGTTTCATTTTCGTTTGAGCTGTGCACCATGTCACGTGCACACCCCTGTCCCCATTGGTCCACATGGCGCATCCCCATTGGCGGCGTCGACCTAAGGGCGGGACATACACATAGCATCGGAACTTATCTCCAAGGCAGCTTTCAGCATCCGTCGCTGCTTTCGCAGTGAGATTCAGACGCTTGCGGTTCCCGCAAGTAAGTGCAACGACAGAAGGCTTTTTACCCCACGGATATGAACACGCGTTTTGGCATCCTCCGCCACATGTATTCCACTGAACATGTCTTAATACCATGCATGTTCGCTCCCGTTGGCATTACCTAGTGATTTTTAGACAACTTTATGATCACTTTGAACATCCACGTCCCCACTACTCCACTGATAGAGACTTGAACTCATGCACTGCCCATTGCACGGTGTGCACAGATTACTCGGCTACTTGCCCCGATCCCACATGATTACCACACGCACAGTTTATGACCTGTAGTAGGGCTTCATGCACCTTGTTTCTCACTGTTATCACGCATGCTCCAACACCTAGTTTTTTTATTGATTTGAAACTGATGGATTACATGTTTGTTTTCCGCCTTTTCTCTCCCAAACTAAGGGACCTTGCTTGCCACTCATAGGCGTAGCCACATCCTGGACAGCTTTTTGGTATCCAGGATTTCCAGAGTGAGTCACACTCCCATCTCTCCATAGCAGTGGATTTAATATACCACGACTCCGGTCTCCATTATGAAACATTGAGGGACCTTTGATAGAAGTATTCTGACAGATACCATACCGACAGAGAGACCCTTCACCCTTATCCTGAAGAAGGCCACCACAACAGCTAGCTCCAATCAACCGCTACAGCTGGCTGAAACACTACAGTGTCGATCTTTGACACAACTCCTTGTCCCATTTTTCTATTTGTACATATTGGTGTGTGTTATGTGTTTCAATGGCCATGGACCACTAGGAGTCCTGGGCAGCACTTACTTGTTTTTGTATTGAAATGTTGGCTAGATAATGTTCACTGATACGAGGAAAATAACCTCTACACTCCAGAGTTTGGTATTCAGAAGTGCCCCCCATTGTTAAAGTACAAAACCTGTCCGTTCACTGTCTTTTTGTAAAAAAAAAAAGGAAATATTGAGCAGTATGCTATTATTTTGAGACTAAATAAATTAATCCAAAACCTTGCTGTTGTGATCTCCCATCCTGATGTTTTCATGAAGTTGTAATGTGGCAACTTTATCAATTCATTTCAGGCTTAGACCTAAAATTGGCTGCATCGTTAGGTCCCAGGGCCACCTTTTTCAGTAGAGGGGTAACTGCTACGTTTTTTATAGACTGTGGAATAAGGCCAGTTCGAAGCTAGGATTTCACGCACCTGCAAAGAAACGGGGCAAAAATGTCCTTACGTTCTAATGTAATTGAAGATGGAAGGAGTTCACCCGGGCAGCTAGTAGAATGCATGGTTTTAAGGACATTGTGAATCTTTATCGTGGTCTGTTCCATGAACCTGAAATCAGTGTGGGATTTCTGCTGGAAATAATGTCCATGTTCCAGTTTCTGCGATCCCATTTTGATGTTAACATTACCTTCCTCCTTTCCCACCTTGTTGCATTTCCCAGTGGTAACTGGAGGGTGGGGGGCCTTCATATTTAGTTCTTCCATAATCCTTTTTTGGGAATTTTCAGTTTGTCAGAGAAATCCTTCTGGACTCTTTGACAGTCTTCATAAATTGGTTTAATAGTAGGATTAGTTACAAAGGGTTTCTCCTAGGACCTAAAAAGTCAGAAAAGTCCCTTTGTTTGATTTCCAGTATAATTAATTTGATTGTCATGGAAGTAACGTTTGGCTTCTAAAATCTTAGCCTTATATTCCTTTTCCTTATGCTTCATAAGTGATGGCATATATGATGTCTTCAGTGATGTCACATGTAATATCATCAGTGAGTTCTTGTTATAGTTTCAGGGTGGCATTGATGATGTCAAAGGTAATGTCATAACTGATTTCATATGTGAGGATTGGGTAGAGAAATAGGGAGTAGACAAGGAGGATGGGTGAGGAAGAAGAGGGAAGAGGTATGTGGAACAGGAAGAAGGACGGAGATGTGACTGGGTCGCGAGAGAGTCACTGGGATGAAGAAGCAGGAATGGGACAAGAAAGAGGGCTAGCATGAGGATGATTGCCTTGGAGAAGGGCCAGGGGCTGGTATGAGGAAGAGGGGTTGGGGCAAGGAAGGGGGACTGGGGCTAGGAAGAGTCTTGCAAGTTCCTTGGACTACTGGGCTAGACATTAAAGAGGAGGATGATCCTCCCGCCACCAGCTCAGCTGATGGTAAAGGCCTAGCACCTTTTCACGCGACATGGTAGCACATGGACATTGGCTCAGACCCCAGAAGATGTCTCTCCTTCGACTGAGTACAGTACCATTTTATGCTTTGCTGCTATGGTATTATTGATTGATTGAAAAAAAATGCTTTTATGTTATAAAATATAATATCCCCCAGTTTGCTCTCTAATGAATTACCAACAAATCCAATCAACCCCCTGACTGGGTATAGGTCATATTTCTATCAACTCACATTCATGAGCAGGGGGTGCAAGAAACCACTTTTCAAGGAAAAAAACAAAGCTGCTCTGTTCATACCCAGATGGGCAGTTCACAATTCTTCAAAATGCCAAAAGCTTCAACACCAAATAAGTTAAAAAAGAACCTGCCAATGCTAGGCATTCAAACTCCAACTAAACAAAAGCATATATCATAGCATTTCTTTACAAGAGTGAAATGCAATTTTGAAAACTTGTTAAAAGAATCAATCATTTATCTCAAATTAATCATCCATCTCAAAAATTAAATAACCAGCAAAAGCACACATTTAACACACGATATTCCCCATTAACTTATAGGATGCCTTCTTTCAAAGTCAGGCAGAGCAACCCTGTGGCTGTGGCCTGTCAGTCCGTGCCAAGTCAGTGCACAGACATTTTTGAAGTACAAAATTACTTTGAACAGACTTTGAACTGCAAAAATACACTTTGCACAGTTCCATGAATCAGGAGTTGTGTCGGCAGTGCAAAGTCACTTTTCAGCAGTGCATAGTCACTTTGAACCGTGCAAAAAATTCCATGAATCAGGCCCACAGTGTCTTTCTTGTTAGCAATTCGCTTTAGCCTCTTTGTTGACAGAAGCACTGGATGAAGACGAACAGACCGGGGGGGGGGGGGGGGATTTTTCACCTGCAGGGTGGCATCTCTCACCTGAGATGGCAATGCTCTTCTTCTGATGATGTGTTCAAAGGAAACCCAAATACAAATCATTGTTGGCCTCAAGCACTGCCCTCCTCGATCCAAATGGGTTTGCATCTTACCGTGGCACTCCACATACAAAGACTTGAAGCACTTCACTTGTGTATAAGCGCTTTATAAATAAACAATTACAATTACTCACTCAGGAGTTTCCACCTGGGCAGGGACTGTGCATTCTCTCTTTGTCTCAAATACAGTGGAGCACACATTATGAACGAGGCAGAATGGCAATGTGGTAGTTATGTGCATACCCCTATTTTAGAGGACATGGCATAATGGCTGATTATGATGTTGGGTTTGTAGAGAGTGTGTGTTGCATGGAATGGGGCACCAAATACAACAAACACATTTCAGTGATTTTGCTGTGTGGAGTTACCCAGGCATGCATGTGTCGGTGCACCATAGCAGGGCTGTGGTATTAGGTGCGCCCGGGCGACATGGGCCATCTGCAGTGCAAGGATCGGCCCTGAAGCAGAACTTTGCATTTTACACACCAAGCAAGGCATGCTCGACTGCTGCAAACATCCCGCAGCTGCAAACAGGAGATACGCAGGTAAAGGAGGGGTGGAGATGAGAGAGGATGAGTGGGAGAAGGAATTAAGAGGTGCAGAGTGAAAGAGCAGGTGATTAAAGCAAGAGAAGATGTAGAAAGCAAGAAAAGCATATTAAAGCGAGAAAGTTGCAAAAAGCTAGAGCCATTTCTTAAAGCAGGAGAAGGTAAATGCTGAGCTCTATGCAAGGCTATGCAAACAGGACCAGCATACTTGCCCTTAGCACTTAAGGGGTTAAAACAAGAGAAGGTAAATGCTGAGCTCTATGCAAGTCTATGCAAACAGGACGAGCATACTTGCCCTTAGCACTTAAGGGGTTAAAACAAGAGAAGGTAAATGCTGAGCTCTATGCAAGTCTATGCAAACAGGACGAGCATACTTGCCCATAGCAAAGAGAAGGTACATGCTGAGCCCTATGCAAGTCTATGCAAACAGGACCAGCACACTCACCCTTAAATGCTGAGCTTTATGCAAGTCTATGCAAACAGGATGAGCATACACACCCTTAGCACTTAAGGGGTTAAAGCAAGAGAAGGTAAATGCAGAGCTGTATGGAAGTCTATGCAAACAGGACGAGCATACTCGCCCTTAACACTTAAGGGGTTAAAGCAGGAGAAGGTAAATACTGAGCTCTATGCAAGTCTATGCAAACAGGACGAACATACTTGCCCTTAGCACTTAAAGCAGGAGAAGGTAAATGCTGAGCTCTATGCAAGTCTATGCAAACAAGACGAGCATACTCGCCCTTAACACTTAAGGGGTTAAAGCCGGAGAAGGTAAATACTGAGCTCTATGCAAGTCTATGCAAACAGGACGAACATACTCGCCCTTAGCACTTAAAGCAGGAGAAGGTAAATGCTGAGCTCTATGCAAGTCTATGCAAACAGGACGAGCATACTCGCCCTTAGCACTTAAGGGGTTAAAGCAAGAGAAGGTAAATGCTGAGCTCTATGCAAGTCTTTGCAACAGGATGAGCATACTCGCCCTTAGCACTTAAGGGTCTATGCAAACAGGACGAGCATACTCGTCCTTACCACTTATGGGGTTAAAGCAAGAGAAGGTGATTTCGAACCTCAGGAGGAGTGACGCCAGTTGTAAGGTGGTAGAGGGCACCCACACAGACTGTTGTTGCCCAGAGCTGTCCTGTAGCATGAGGTATCAAATAAGAAGCAGGAACTATCGATCGCAAAAAGCAAAAATCTATGTTTACAGACAGGGAGACGAGCCTCACTGATGAGGTGATTAAACATGAGGCACAATTGCTCAGTGCAAAGGTACACCAAACTGCAAATGTAAAAATGTAATGGCAAAACCTTTGCAGAAAAGTATGTGAGAAGTTACTAGAGTTCTGTGAGCACAGCAGGGGCATAGATGGTGACTGAACTCTTCATTACAGTTTGACGCCAATACAAGACTGTGTCCTTTCCCTTAGGGATGGGTGATGTTTGGAGGGTTTTGGAGGTATAACCAAAAGCGGGGCTAGTGACAGAGTAAAGGGGGGGCAGAGGGGCAACCGCTACACTCAGAACCCTCCACCTTGCCACTGCCCCGGCACCCTCCCACCGCCTGCCGGGCCACAGCTCCTACTGAACGTAAACCCCTTAAAAGAAAATGCTGATGTGAGCGGCTGATTGTGTGCTTACTGCAGCTGTAGGTCACCATTGCTAGGCAACCAATGTATTCCCCTATTTTGCTGAAAACTCAATGTCACACCCTCCTTTGGCGTCCTGGGACATGACCTGCTGCCTCTAGGGTCCACTGGATCAGAGAGAATATGATTCCCGAAGCCTTTCATGGCATGTGTAGAGGTAAGTTGAAAAATGTTTGTGTGTGTAGGCATGCATGGTTCGGTTATTAGGTAATGTATGGCTGTAGGTGTGAATTGTAATGAGTGTGCAGGCTTGTGAGTGTGAGTGCATGAGTGTGTGAATATGTGACTGAATGATTGTGCAACTGACTGAGTGTAGGAAAGTGCTTGGTCTTGGGAGCATGCGCTTTGTTCGCAATGCTGCCATATATTGTGAGCACAGCTTCATGAAATTGGCAATGCAGTGGCAATGCTGCCATATATTGTGAGCACAGCTTCATGAAATTGGCAATCCAGTGGCAATGCTGACATATATTGTGGACAAGTGAAATGCAGTCACAATGCTGACATATATTGGGAAATCCAGGTTCAGTGGAGGGATTTATCCTGGCAATGCTGCCATATTTGTATTTGTATTTTGTATTTTGTTTATTTATAGTGCGCACCTTGCCCAGGGGCATCTGGGCGCATGTTTAAGGAGGCGGTTACAAGTTACAGAAAATAGATACACTAAACATTTTTACACATATTTACATAGAGTTCAGAGCATCAACAGAGAGGAGAGGAGCGAATCTAAGAATGCAGTAAAAAAACAGTCTATGTACAATGAGCAGTCGGTAATGGAATTGACAGGTGTAAGGCTTATAAAGAGGAGGCTATGGCATCCCGTTCATGTAACCACAGTTTAGTTTTAGCTTTGAAGGCATAGATGTGAGGAACGTTTCTGAGAGCATTGGGAAGAGTGTTCCAGAGCTTAGCCGCGAGGACAGGGAAGCTAAAGCCTCCGGCTGTCTGTAGCTTGAAGCTGGGAATAGTCAGCGTATGAGCCTGAGATGATCTTAGTGGTCTAGTTGCTGTGTGTTGTATGAAGCGCGAGGAAAGGTAAGCCGGGGCTGCGCTGTTCTGGGCCTTGTGTGTTAGAACAAGTGCTTTGAGGGATATGCGGTGAGTAATGGGTAGCCAGTGCAAGTTGCGTCTCGTGTTAGATATGTGGGAACGCCTAGGAACGTTGAGAGCTGCCCTTATGGCGTTGTTCTGCATGACCTGGAGTTTATCAATGTTCCTTTGACTAGTTCCTAGGTAGAGGGCATTGCAGTAATCGATTTTGGACATGATGAGGGTTCTGGCGAGAATCAGACAGTTCTCCGTAGTCAAGAATGGGCGACATGCTGTAATCAATTTGCAAGTATAGGATGATGCTGAGACAACTGCGTTGGTTTGTCGATTGAGGGATAGAGTCGAGTCAAGATATATTCCAAGTGTTTTAGTGACGTTGGAGACTTTAATATCGTTCCCATCAATAATGAAGGAATTGAACTTGGGGTCAAGTTTAGAGAGTTTGTATTGAGATCCAAGAATGATTAATTCCGTCTTTCCATCATTAAGGCAAAGCCCATGATGAGCCATCCTTTGCTTGAATGACAGTGTAGACTGTATTGAGAGCTTTGGCATCTGTTACATAATCGCCAGTGATAGGGATGAGTATCTGGGTGTCATCCGCATAATTAGTGTAGGAGACACCCAGATAGTCAAGTATATCAAAGAGCGGTTTAGTAAACACGTTGTAAAGTGTGGGAGATACACAAGATCCTTGTGGAACTCTGCACGGGACGTGGGCTGGATCAGCTGCGGCTATGGGAGAGAAAACCCTCATGGTTCTGTTTGCCAGAAAAGAGCTAATCCAAGATGTGGCTGCGTCGGAGAAGTGGGCTGCAATTTTGAGGTGATGGCAGAGGATTTGGTGATCGACCAAATCAAAGGCAGCTGAAAGATCAAGGAGGAGCAGGAGTGCCAGTTTGCCCTTGTCTTTCAGCTCCTCAATTTGGGTTTTCAAGTCGATTAAGGCTGTCTCAGTACCGTGTCTAGGACGGAAGCCAGATTGTCTAAGCCCTAGAAGATTGTTGGTTTCAAGATAGTCTTGGATTGGGAGATAGGCTCCGCGGTCCAGAATTTTGAGAAGGTAAGGCACCGTGGTGATGGGCCTGTAGTTAGAAGGATTACTGGGATCAAGATTAGGTTTTTTGATTAATGGGATGACCCAAGCATCCTTAAGGTTGTCAGGTACAATGCCCGATTTGAAAGAGGCATTAATGAAAGGGGCAAGATCATGAGCAGCTTCCTTTATGACCGGTGCAGGGCAGGCGTCACCTTGGCAATTGGAAGGCTTAAGCTTCGTTATGATATTTTCGACTTCCTTAATGGTGAGGGGTGAGAAGCTGAAAGGTTGGACGGAATGTTTGGGAGAAAGGGTTTTGTATGATGGGGGTTACCCGTTGAGTCGGCGAGGTGGCTTTTTTTAGTGTTAATCTTGTCTTGGAGCAAGGCAATTTTATCAAGCAGTGCCTTTTGAATATTGGAGCACTATTCAGTGTCCGGGGTGCATGTATCAAGCGGGGCAACAGGGGACTCCAATTCCTTAAGGATCTTGAAGAGTTCCTTGGTACTTGATTGGGCTTGAGTGATCCTTTTGTTATATACTTCCTTTATAGTAGCTAGGATGGCTTCTTTGTGGGTAAGGGAGGCTGTGGTGAGGTTGTTTCTGTTGACTAGGGAAGGTGAGCTTTTCCAAAGGGCCTCAGCTTTTCTTTTTTCTTTGCGCAGGTCGCGTAAGTGCGGGGTAAACCAAGAATTAAGGTGGAGCCGCGGTTTTTGTTTGCGCAGTTTGAGGGGGGCAATGGTGTTGAGGGCTTTTAGCATGACGCGGTTGTAGGTGTCTACTAGCACTGTGGGGTCTGAGCACGTGGTGGACGCCGAGTTCAAAAGAGGAAGGATAAGTGGGAGTAATTTCTCAACCGTAATATCCTTTTTGTTGCGTGTGGAAGTGGGAGGGGCAAGGATGGGTTTATTTGTGGGTGTAGTGGAATTAATGGAGAATGATATTTTGTGGTGATCAGACCATGCACATGGCGACACAGAGGTGACGTTAAGCGCACAGTTAAGTCAGAGACCCAGTCAAGAGTGTGACCCTTGATGTGGGTGGGCTCATTGACATGTTGGGTGAGACCGAAGTCGGCCAGGACTCTTTCTAGGTCAAAGGCTTTGGTGTCATTCGTATCTTGGTAGCCTAGATTGAAGTCTCCAAATATAATGATTTGCGAGTTAAGCTTAGTACTAGTAGCTAGGATAGATGAAATGTCCTCTGCGAATGAAGAGGACGGGCCAGGGGGCCTGTAAATGAGATGTATAGCGGCAGTTTAATAGACAGTAGTTCTGCTGATGGTAGCTGCAGGCTGTTGGCAGCTCTGAACTCTTAAATATGAAGGCTAGTCCACCCCCCTTAGTTTGATTGGTGTCCCTGTCACACCTGATAATGGAATAGTTGTCTGGGATGGCCAGGGTCAGAGAAGGACCGGCCATGCAGCCAAGTTTCCGTGATTGTGAGAAAGTCAAGGTTTTCTGTGACTATGAAATCTGCAATATCTAGGGCGTGTGCAGGGATGGAGCATGCGTTAATGAGCGCGCCTTTGAGTTTAGGGGCAGTGATGGCAATGTGAACAGGAGGAGGTGAGTCAATTTTAGGTGGCAAGTGGGCCGTAGTTTTGTTATCGCTGGAGTTTGCAATATTGACAAGCGTGGGATTGTTCAGGTGGTAGGACCAGTGGAGATATCTGGAAGCTAATCTTTGGTTTCTAACTGATGAGGCACATGGTTGACTGGAATGGTTGGGAGAGGTCGATATTGCATGATGAGGCAATGGTGGACAATTGGCAACAGTGTGTTCCTGTGATAGAGAGGAACTCACCACCGGATTGACTGTGCCTATGTCAGGCCTAGTGTGGTGTCTGGCGGATGTAATCAGGTTGTTGATGGTTGTGGGATGGTGGTGAGGTAGGTGGCACAGGCGTGAGCCGAGCCTGGAATTTCTAATGATAGTGGGACATGGTTGATTAGGGGTCGGTTTGGTGGCGAAATGTAGTAGCCAGAGGGCTGGCGCGTTTAAATAGGGATTAGGACCTGTCATGATGAGAGTGAGAGGTAGTTCAGGAGATGATGTAATACTGGTTGTGGAAGTGGGCGAGGCGTAGAGCTGTGTGATGCAGGTGGGAAGGGGTGACCAGATTAGGATCTGAAAGGTGAACAATAAGTACGTGAACAGATGTCGAGTGGACTGGGGTGCATGCTTTGGTGCATTAGCAAGCGAGGGTAAGTGGTAGTGGTGAGTGTCAAAGGTGCAATGCATTTTAAGGGCTAGATCAAGGTGAAGTGAGGTAGGGGAGGAACCGAAGTTATCTACCTAGACGGTGGGTCAGTACCAATTGGGCAGGAGAGCAATAAGAGGTAAGATAGGCTGGCAGGTAGGTACAAGTGCCAGCATAAAGAGGCGGCCAGTAGATGTGCAGTTAGTAGGCTATGCAGTGTCCGAATCAGATGATTCGTAGGTCACAGTAGATACAGATCAGTTTGGTTGGGCGGGCACATGGGCAACAGGCCTAGAATATTGACCGAACAGGAGTCTTGGAGACCAGGCAAAACAAGAGGCAATTCAGATATTCAGATATGCTAATTGACTAGCATAGGCAATATGCAGCAGGCAAGGGGATGGCAAGCGACCAATAGTGGCACAGTCAATACAGTTCAATATGGCTGGCAGGGCACAAATGTGGCATGCATAGAGTGGCAGCCGGCCAAAGTAGCGCAGTGACCATGCTATTCAGTAGGCAGTTCAGGTTAACTAGCATGGGCAGCACCGTCATAGCGAAAGCATGCTATATACAAAATACAAAGTGAACTGGTTAACGGGGCACATAAACACAGATAGTGCTTGCAGTTTGCATAAGCTAGTAACAAATGTGAGGTAATTGTGTTTCGAGTGGTGTGATCAAGCAAATGTCAGGGCGCCGGGGCCAGTGAGGCTGCGCAATGCGGTAATCTACGGAGTGTCTGTCACCAGTGTGGCGAATAGGTCAGAAGAAATAGTACCTGTGGTGTGCTGCAAGGCGGTGCTAGCACTGCATAGGAGACGTGCAGGGGTCCAGGCGGACGGCTTTGCAGTTCTGGATCAAAGTACAGGCAGTGCCAGTTGTATATGCGTTAGTGTATGAGGATGAAGGTGTCGGGCATCATGGCGTCGCCTAACCGCATCGTCCCGGGGCGAACAGGGGAAGAACAGGGCCTTTTTCCTCTGGCCTTCTTCCGGAGCCGGCTTCCGCCTACCGGTGTAGGGGATTGGATAAAATATCAGCTGGTTGCTTAGGAATTCAGGCAGCCTCGTTTTCAGGCCGTGTTGCGACCGCCATTTTGGAGTCAGGCCACAATTGGGACAAAATGGAGGATCGTCGTAGCGGCGATGTGCTAATGCACAGGAGGGGCTCTGTTGGGCAGCAGGGCTCAGAAGGCAGAGGCAGAGTGGGTGAAGGAGGCTAGGTAGCCATTCACTTGCCTTATCTATATTGCTGTCTCCGTGATTGCTGCATCATGAAGGTCAGGCAGCATATTGTTCCGGCGGGCGCTTCAGGTCCTGAGAGGGGCAGGGAGGGGCTCCAGCCCTCTCACCCTTCGAGGTGTGTGGATGTGGCTGAATGTATATTGAGGGCACAGCATCATGCAGGTGATTCACAATAGGAATGCCTACATATATTGTGGGAGAAACATGTTCAAAGTGATTTACAGTGACAATGCCAGAATGCTTGTGGGGGCAGCTTCAAGGAAGTGATTTACAGTGACAATGATTGCATATATTATGGGTGCAGTTTCATGAAATTGATCTACAGGAGGAATAACTGCATATATTGTGGGTGCAACATTGTCATGGTGATTTATAGTAACAAAGCTGATATATAATATGGGTGTGCATCAACCATTTTGTAAACTTCTCCTGTGTAAAGAAAGTGATTTACAGTGACAATGATTACATATATTATGGGTGCAGTTTCATGAAATTGATCTGCAGGAGGAATAACTGCATACATATATTGTGGGTGCAGATCGTCAAAGTGATTTACAGAAACAAAGGTGATATATAATATGGGTGTGCGTCAAACATTTTATAAACTTCTCCTGTGTACTTTTGGCGACATGACATCTATTGGGTTTCTTCATTTGTTATCCTACAGAAGCAATTCTACATAGTATGGCGTTTTACCCCATTTTCCTCAGACATTGCAATAAAATGCAACATTTGAACCCATTATTTAAAACATGTTCATGGTGAGATGATTCTCTCCAAACCCCCCCACATCCTCTTATTTTATTATGGGCTCCCTTGCTGCTCTCAGTCTCTTACAATAATTTGGGGAGATATTTAGGCTCCTTCACTGAAAATATTCACCAGCCGTGACTAACTGAATCATTTAGAATGCTAAGCACGGTGCACCCACAGGAGCTGGCTGCTCCCCCGAACCAAAAGCAGCCTCCCCCAGCGAGCAGAGTGACTGAGGCACACTGAAGAGACTGCACTGCAACAATCCCCCAGAGAAAGTGGGTCTACTCTTGGCGCACTCCTTTTATCTAACAGTGGCCTAAAAAGTGCATTGGTTTGCAGTGTGTGCTAAAACAGATTTCCATATGGGCTGTACTGGGGAAATCAAACGTGTAAACCCAACCACAGCAACACAGCACATACAGCATCAAAAGGAAACAGATGGCCACACCAAGGGCACAGCTTTGAAGAAGCAAACATCCCAAATTCTCCCCTTCCTGCCACACTGTACCCTGGCAAGGACTTTGAGACTTTGTGATACAATTGTTGTCTGACACCTGTCTAGGTAAGGAATCATAGCGGAAAGAGGTAGTGCACAGATGCGCAGTCCGAGGTCACATGCAAGGTCATTTGAAAATACTAGACTTCCAAATATAACCCTCCTGTAACAATGTCACCAGTGGCTTCAGCCCCAACTGACAAAGCTGAGAGCCTGCTTCTGAGTACTACAGAAAAACAGAACAATTTGATGTATGAACTCAATAGGCACACACGTCGCATGTGTGCATGCATTATCAAATGAGGAGACATACAGCGCAAGGAACTGCCAGAAATGTCACTTGAGCTACATAGCCAGATGGCTGTCATTGTTTGCTTGGATGATGGAATTGACAAAAATACTGCTGTCAACCTGGCTATGCACAAATACATGCTTGATGCTATTTTAGCCATGAATTGACTAGTAACTACTAATAGTCGTGCACTCACTAGCCTCACAGCGCAAAAAAGAAAAGGAGTCCCGTGTCCTTCAGAAACAAGAAGATGTCACATTTCGCCACAAAGGATCGCATTAGGAGTATCCTGGCTGAGATTAAGGCACTTAGAGGAGACCGTAAAACATCTCTGGCAGACCTCACTGGCAGGTTCGGAATGGTGGAAAGTAAGGTGGGGAGCCTGGAGAAAAATCAGTTAAATGCTGACATGGTCGAAATGCGCCTTGATACTCGGATGACAGAGCTGGAACTACGCAAGGAGGAGGTGACTCTGAAAATGGATGATCTGGAGAACAGGGAGAGGGAGAATAACATCTGCGTCCTGGGTCTGAAGGAGGCAGCAGGAGAGACTCCACTGCAAGTAGAACGCAAGATGCAAGACATTGTCAACATTCTATTTGCAGCAGAGGGTGGAAAGGAGGTTCAAATGAAGAGGATGCACAGGGGTGGCAAGCCATACAACAGTGGCCCGTGCTCCATTGTGGCTCGGTTCTTGAGATATAAGGACAAAGCGGAGGTGCTAGCCAGAGCACGGCGTCAGCAAAATTTGGAATACGAGGGCTCCCGCATAACGATCTACCAGGACCTCTACAACCTGACGTTGCCCCGGATGAGAGACTGTCGGCCCCTCACAAAATGGCTGACTGCAGAGGAAGCTGAGTAGGCACTGTGTCATTTAACTTCAGACGCTGGGGCAGTGCCTGACAGACAGGCGAGCACAGCCAAGAAGAGGGAGGAGCAAGCACCGCTACCAGGTCTCCCTAGACACCAGAGAGGACAGACTAGGTGCAAATATATGCATCTAAATGGACTGTCGCCACACAAAGACCCATGAGCACCCCCACAGGGAAGAGGGCGGTGCAAGTGCACGCCTCCTTGTAAATGGAGTTATGTAAAGGAGGGGGCGGTGTGATATCTGCATGAATGCTGGAAAGGGGGTATCATGTTCTCGCCCCAAGTGGCTCTCGGCAGGAAGGAGGGTGTCTCTGCAATCTTGTCTGCAAATTGCAGGTTATAGTTCACACAGTTGATGTTTAGTTTACATAGGATTTTTTACAAGACTGTCCGGAAGAAGGTGATATTACACATCTGTCACATTCTACATAACATCCGCTGGGCTGAAAAATTACTATACTGCCGGGCCAGCTGCTTAGTCTTCACAACATAGTTTTAGTATATATTTGACTTAGGGTATAAGCTTTTAAATTCAAAATATTGCTGAGAATACCATACTGGGTGTTTTACCAGCTTTTTAACTTTCGTTTTTTCTCCCTCCTTCTCGTCTGTTTTGTGAGTAACCTCAAGCGATTTGGAGAGCGCTCTATGCCCTGAAAAAAGTATTGTGAGAAATTACAGAATTGTGTTTTTTGACACAGCTCATTCGAAAAAAACAAAAAGAAATAACCATTGATGAATTGTTTATGTCCTCTTATTCTATCCGTTGCTATACAGGTGACCACACAGCGCAGACTGAGGCTAGCCCCATAATACAGGCAGGGCTATTTAGTACCTTTCCTCTGTACTTTCTCTTGGAACTTGTATGGATTACGTAAACATTTGGATTGAACATTTTGAATAACATATAACAGACCGCACATGCGAATCTTCACAAACCTGCCAAAATGGATCACTGTTTTGGTCTCTGGCTCGCCCTTAGACTGTTGGTTGTCTACACATTTCATTTAGTGAGTACGATATTCACCCTCATTCAATACCTTGGTTCGTCTGCCCTCATTTTTCATGTTCTTAAAGAGTGGTCCAAACAGGTGGCATATGTGAGCCTAGTAGTGGAGTACTGGTGGGACCGTCCATCAGGATTGTCGTTGCCAAGCCAAACAATGTATGTGCAAAGGGTTAAAAGTATGTCGCTAACGTGTAGTCTATGAGCCCAGCATAGGCTCAAGTAGGATAACCCAAGCAAGGAGCATGGCAGTAGAGTGTCTGTTCACCGGAGCAGTCAGGAAGACACTTAAAGTCAGTGCCACTGCAGAGCAGTTATAAAGGCTGGACATGAGCGTCACAGAGAGAAGGAGGAGCGGGTGATATGTCACACGTGCATGATTAAACAACTTTTGTGACATGATATCTGGACAGATGTTTCTAAGATCCTAAATGGTAAGATTGCCATACATGCAACTGGTTCTGTGCTTTGTTGTTGGTCCTTATTCTTTCTTCCCTTTTAGGTCCCATGCTGTGCTCTGTGCTTTGTTGTTGGTTCTTTGCCTCTGCATCCTTTTTCTTCTAGGTTCCCTTTTGGGTGCTGTACTTTGCTGTTTACTATGTACTGCAACTGATTTCTCTAGTCTGTTGCTTCTTGCCCATTGTTGTCCCCCCTTCTTTTGTGTCCCTCCCTAGTACCCTCCATCTACGTGCACCCAGCGCTGTCTCCAACCCCTGCTTGGGCCCCCCCTTTCACCTACCCTCTTCCTCTCTGCACCCTCTATGGTGCTCTCTGTCTCACCTATCTTCTCTAACTGCTTTTCTATTGACTGTCCTATCCCTCTCACTAGGTCTGGCAGGAAGAAGCTAAAAAAGGACATCCTGGTCTCCAACCCAGGCCTCCCTATCGAAGATACCTACACTAGTGCTTCCTCCAGACAGACCCTCACCAACATCCTCTTTCTCGTTCACTCTCCAGGCCTCTGGAACCCCATATGGTCTCTGTTCTCTCTCCTTTTTCCTCTTCTCCTATTATTGGTGGCACCCGGTGGGAGGCCCTCCTGGCTCTCCTGGCCCCCTTCCACTCCTCCAAGACCATCATTAATGTCTACTTAAATGGCACCATCTTGGTCCAGGGCCCTCAGGCCAACCTCCTCCTTTTTGATAGATGTTTCCTGCACCTTATCAACTTCCTTTCCTCTCCTGCTTTCCCTTCTTTCCCCTATATGGCTCCTCTGTCGCCTCCATCCTCTGCCACATCTACGGCACCCGCTGCAGCTCCTCTGGCCACTCTGTTGCCTCCTTCCTCTGCCACCCCTCTTGCACCCTCTTCCTCCTCCATGGCTACCTTGCCTTCTCCTACTTCCTCCTTTGCCCATCCTAGGGCTCTTCCAACAGGGCGTACCTCTGACCTGTACCCCTCCATGGAAGTTCTTCAAAGGGGGCAACCTACTCCACATTGCTACCCTCAACTCTCGCTCAGCTGTCAAACACTCCTCTGACATCTGCCATCTCCTCGAAGAACTTGATTTGGATGTACTCAGTCTCACAAGACTTGGTTCACGGCCAACTCTGTCACAAGCTTTGACACTCTCCTTCCTGTTGGCTACAAGATCCTCTCCAAGCGCAGAACCAACCGTCCTGGTGGGTTGTAGCCTTGAACTTCCCAGAGTGGATCCATGCTTCTATCATTCCTATGCAGGACGACTCCACCTTTGATGCCTGGTCTGCAAGGCTCTATCTCTCCTGGTCTCTATCTCACTGTGGCCACTATATTCAGACCACCTGGCCAGGTCAACCTCTTCCTCTCTGAGTGGGCTGACCTCTCCTCCTCCCTCCTCACCTCTCCCACTCAATCTCTCTTCATCGGAGACCTGAACATCCACCTGGATGTTACTTGTTTTCGGGACTCTTTAGCAACCTCTGCAACTCTGTCTCCCTCTATTCTTCCCTCTGGCCCGGCTCACTCTGCAGGGCAGACCCTGGATGTTCTGATCTCCTCAGACCTCCCATTCTCTAACCCTCTCACTACTCCTCTCTCCTGGAGTGAGCACTTTCTCCTTTCCTCCCACCTCTCTCTCTCTATTCTCAGGCCAAGCCGACTCCAGCAATGTCACCTACCTTCTCGGTCAACTGGCCCATGAAGCGTATGTCAGTCTAGGAGTTTTCTGCTACTTTCACTCCTCTGTCTGCACCTTTGGCTGACCACCACCCTGACACTGTCATATCTAACTTTCATCTCTCCATCTCTAACACTCTTGATCTGCTTGCGCCTGTCACGAGGATCCATTTGAAAACCAAATCCAAGTGCAACTCTTGGTATGATTCTGACCTAGTCACCCTTAAACGCAAGTGTAGGATGGGTGAGAAAGTGGAGGGCATCAGGCACACCCCCTGACAATCTGGCCAAAGGCAATACAAACTCTCTGTCCTTGCTAAGAAGAGAGCCGACATACAAGCTGTCATCTCTGCAGCATCTAACAGCTCGGCCGAACTCTTCAAAATATGCAAGGAGCTGGCCAATCCTGCTGCAGTCTCTACCTCTCCTGTTCCCTCCCAGGCCCTCTGCATGGCCTTGGCTTCTCATTTCATCACTAAAACTCAGGACATCCTGTCCATACTCTCTTCCTCTACCTCCTCCTCCTGTTCCACTCCTGGCCCGCCTACAGCCGTCCCTCCTCCTCCTTTCTCCCAGATGATGTTTCTAGATATGTCCGATCTATGAAAGCCTTGTCAAAACAGGTTCTTCCCTGCTCATCCAGAACCATCAAGGACTTCATTGACAACCTTACTCCAGCCTTGACTTATTTCTGCAATCACTCCTTTTCCACTGGAACCTTCCACTCCCCCCTTGAGCATTCCCTGTGCACCCCCTTCTAAAGAAGCCCTCTGTCCATCCTCCCTCACCAGCTAACTATCGCCCGATCTCCATCACTCCTTTCCTGGGCAAACTCTTGGAAAAGTTGGCCATCTTCCAGCTTATTCTGCACACTAAATCTGTTGGCTGTCTCCACAACCACTAGTCTGGCTTCAGACCTGCCAGAAACACAGAAACTGCTCTCCTGAACACCCGTGAAGACCTGCCTTCTAATCTTGACTCTAACCTTCTCCCCGATCTTTCTTCTGCTTTTGACATGGTCAACCATGCCATCCTGCTCAATTGCCTCCGTGATAACCTGGGTATCACTGACCGGGCCCTGGCCTGACGAACCTCCTTTCTCACTTACCGACCATCTCAGGTCCAACTGGGGTCTTTCCTCTCTTCTATCTCTCTCTCTACTTGTGGTGTTCCCCAGTGGTCTAACCCTTCTCCCTGGCTTTTCAACTACTACCTGGCACCTCTTGCCCACTGCATCGCTACTTTCTGTTCCAACTTTCAGTGTTTTGCGGATGACACCCAGCTCTTTTTCAGGCTCCCCTCAGCCGCCCATTCCCCATCTGTCATGCTAGACTGTCTTGTCACAGTTCAAGAATGGTATGCCACTTATTATCTCTGCCTTAATGCCAGTAAGACTAGATCACCAGCTCCCTCCTTTCCTCTCTCTCTCTCTCTGGCCGCCCACTCTGGGCCCTCTTCCTGCTCCTACCTGTGAGGCTAAGAACCTTGGTGTCATCTTCGACCCCAGCCTCTCCTTCTCTCCTCACATCTCTGATGTCTCTAAGAAGTCAAACTATAAATTGCACCTCCTCAGAGGTATTCTTCCTTTCCTCACTTTCCCCTAGAAGCTCACTGTCTCCAGAGCTCTGGTCCTCTCTAGGTTGGACTACTGCAATAGCCTCTTTGTAAATCTACCTGCCTCTACTCTCTGACCTCTACATCATATCCAGAACAGGATTGCAAGACATTTCCTTGGCCTCAAGCCCAGGGATCATATCTTTCCAGCTCCAAAGTCTCTTCACTGGCTCCCTGTTGCGGCATGGATCAAGTTCAAGACCCTTTGCTTCCTCCACAAAGCTTTCTGGGGCCTGGAAATGCACTACCTCCAACTCTCTCTTCCTAAACATCTCTCTTCTCGAGCTCTCCGCTCATCCACTTCCAACTCTCTGAGGGTCAGGTGCTTTTCCAAGCAGAGAGTTGGGGGCAGATCTCTCTCTTTGGCTGGGGCCTCCCTCTGGAACAGCCTCCCTGCCTCCCTAAAACTTGAGCAGTAACCCCTCTGGTTCTGGAAGCAACTCAAGACCTTCCCTTTTGCTTGCGCTTTCTCTTTTCTTCTCCCCTGCTGATGTTCCGACTGCTTCATGCACTGGTCACCTGGCTACCCTCTAAACTCGGGTCGAGGCTCCTGCATGTCTAGTTGTCCCCCCACTGCTTCCGGGCTCCCACAGCACTTATAGTCTCTATCTGCAACCCTACAGTCCCTTCTCTCTGCACTTATGAGTCACTCACTGGCTGCACTTATCGAATTACCTGCACTTCTCCGCTCACCCCCAATCCCCTCGGCACTTCTCCCCTTCCACTTCCCTGCACTTACGCGATCTGAATGACACAAGGCCTAGTAAGATCATTGTCTTTGTCCTCCCTCTGTTTCCCCCTCCTTGTCTTGTCACGCCTAGAAACACTTGGGTACACGCGCGTTATAAATGCCATATCATAACATACTACGGGGGTACATGTGCATTGTCACTTAGAGATACACTGTGCACACAGCTCACAAACAAGTTGTGCCAGACATGGCCTGTGATAGGTTTTCAAATGTGCATGTTGTCTGTGTTGGGCCTGTGCTGTGCTTTCAAGTAGTTACCTGCTGGGTGATTTGTTGTTCTTGTGCATGTTTTTGGTTTGTGCATTCCTACCGAATGAATTCACATACATGGTTTGCAGTGTACATGCCATCAGTGTCTAGCAGTGTTGCATTGTCATTATGCAGTGTTGAACTGTTGCATTGGCTGTGTAGGCATATGGGCCCTATACATTGTGGCTCCTGTAGTTTTCTGTTTGTGCATCAGTTACTTGTTGGGGCAATATGCATTGCTGTTATACTACTACATAGCCCTGCTGGGCCTAGTCCTCTGGGTTGGTGGTTGTCATGTGCAGCGTGAGAGAGCAGGTCGTGCATATGCAGGGTCTTTCCAAGTGCTCCACTTCACCACAGGCTCTCCAGGGTTTGGGAGGAATCGGGTGGTAGATGTGCCATAGTATTTAATTCACTCCCTTGATAAGCTATATATATGTTTCACATGGGTGCACACTCCTATTTACTCAAGGGCACGTTAAAGCTCTAAAACACACTTATTTAAATGATATTTATCTCCACTGTATAATTAGTTTTGTACAGAACAGTATTCCCATAATGGTACTAGAATTTGCCTGACCCTTTAATGGCCACAACTGGAGATGGATCTACCACGTCCCAAGCATGGCCGCTGGACTTAATCAATGTGTTTGCACGTGAAGAAGACCACTCAATTTACCCCGGGCGCTCGGAGGTAGTCTGCTCCCACACGATTTGTCTCTCTTACCGTGTTAGACCACTCCATGGTCTGGTGCAGGCGGGAACTGCTTGCTTCGGCTCCAAACATCTCCACAATGAAGACGGAGGTCAAAGGATGGCCCTCATGACCCCCACACGACTGAAGAAAGAGACATGACAGATGCACCTCACTCTTAGGCCCTTCGCAGCCATCATCAATGTATTGCAGATTTGAGAAATGTGCCAGCTGATCTCAAGTTGTTTCAATATGGAGTGGAAGTGATAACCAATGAGTTCTTATTCAGACCAGAAATTCACTTAGATGAAAAGGAAGGGAAGGGGCCCCCAATAGAACTTGAGGCAGTTATAGTGAAGGACGAGAGAATAGTGTTGCATGGGACTGACGACACAGGACGATCATGGCGAACAGTGATTGCAGTGGGGGAGGGGTACAGGTTGACTGATGTGACAGATGAGGAACTATTTCAAGATGATCAATCAGATCACAAGGTGGTGTTTGCCATAAGCAATACGCACTGGGAAAGAATACTTTACAATGAGGTGCCACAGAGAATGGCTGTGTTGCGACAAGCACCACCACCATTTCTCGAAGAATACTTAGGGCGAGTACCCAGCGTCTTATGGACCAATGGTCCCTATGATGTGGGTCTGCTAAAAGGGATAGGTGAAGTCAAGGTAAAACTGAAACCAGGGGCTATTTTACCAAGGGAAGGATAGTATCCCCTATCAAGGAAAGCAGACAAAGGTATTTATGAGACTATCACCGTGTTAGTGAAGCAAGGCATTCTGGTAGCCTCAGAATTGCAGTGTAACACCAAAGTGTACCAAGTAAAAAAGGAGACCGGTGGGTCATGCCGTTTATTCAGGATTTGCTTCCCTTGAACCAAATTGTTGAAGCAGAATTTCCGTTAGTTTCTAATTCAGCTACAATTCTGTGTAGCACCACGACGGAAGCTACCCACTTCACGGTAATAGACTTGAGGAAATCCTTCTTCTCTATACTTCTCCATGAAGAGTCAAAGGATTTAGCCTAATCTCTATATAGAAACCGGAAGTGGAAACACATGAGACTCCCACAGAGGTACTGTGAGTCACCTTCCATTTTTAATAGGGTCCTCAAGATGGATCTTGGCATCATACAGATGGGAAGCAACGTCATACCATATGTAAACGTCATCTTAATTTGCAGCAAGTCAGAGGATCAGTGTCGAAATGACTCCGTTTATTTGTTGGCAGTATTGGCAGAGAAGGGTTATAAGGTGGACAAGTCAAAATTACAATATTGTCAGAAGGTAGTGCTATATATTGGGCAGTTAATATTACAGAAAGGTCGAAAAATGACTCCAGAAAGGGCAGAGGCGATCTGCAGAACGCCAATCCCATTTTTCCGCTGCTTTTTTATTGCTCTTGTGCCATTTTGGGTCTTCCTCTCACTCATCTGGCCCCATTAAGATCTGTTTTCAATGCCTCTATATGTCTTCTTTCTTTTCATTACTTCATTTCTTCTTCTCTCTCTACTCCTGGTTGGCTATCTTTCCATTCACAGCTTAGATTAAATTTCTTATGTCTGGTTTTTAAGTCACTTTATGGTCTTGTACCTGACTATCTTTCTTCGCTGGTTTCTTTTTATACTCCCTTTCAATCCCTTTGCTCTTCTTCTCAATTTCTTCTCGTGGCTCTACGTCCTCTCTGTGCCCAGTCCCGCTTTCAGTGTTTTGCCCTCTTGGCTACTTTTCACTGGAATGCTCTTTCACTCATTATTTCATAAGTTGTTGAAATCGCACCTTCTTCATCTTGGTTAATGTGACAGATTGTTTTTATTTTCGATATTATTCAATTCTATTGTACCGTTTTGACTCTCTGTACAGCACCTTGGCTTAAGGCACTATATGAAACCCAAATTAAATGCAAAACAAAATAGAGCAAAGGGATTGAAAGGGAGTATGAAAATAAACCAGCGAAGAGAGATAGTCACGATGGGGTGCAGCACCACGCTTCACGTGGAAGATGCCCTCCTTGGCAATCCTCGAAAGACCCAAGAGCACGCTGACCACACAGAGAGCTTTTGGATACGAGGTGATTATCTCAAATCCAGCAATAAAGGTAGTGAGGTGCAGAATTGTAAAGCCAATGATATTTCTAGCTGAACCAGTGGAAGAGGAAGACTATGTGCACGAATGTACTACGCATATGGAACAGTATGATGATCTTCCCAAAGTGGGGTAGAAACCACTTGAGGGGGAGAAGTGCTTTATATTGATGGGTCTTCAAAGATAGACCAGACATCGGGGGAAAGACATATGAGGACGGCAGTGGTGAGAATAAAGCCCGAGATTGCCTTCACATTTTTCAGTGCAAGCTGCAGAATTAGTGACTAATAATAGCATTAGAAGCGTGCAGGGACCAGGAAGTGGCAGTGTATTCAGATTCGGCCTATGTGACGTCTACAATACACTCTGAGGGGGACTTTTGGCGTGCTGATGGCACACCGGTGCTGCACGCACCCCTATTGGGCAGGCTCATAGATGCGCCCCAACTCCCAGCAGCAATAGCAGTCGTGAAGTGCCAGGACCACACAATGGGGGAGGACCTAGTCTCCGGGGGAACAAAGCCGCTGATGAGTAAGCGAGGTGTGCAGCATATTTCCCTAAAGTAACTGACTTTGATACCCCACCGAACACACATATTCAAGTATGTAATATGATTCTAAAGTAAGGCTATAACAGGGAGGAGAGGACCACCAGGATCTGAGGACATCTACAGGGCATTCTGTACATACTCATATGTATAAATGACTTTTTCTAATTACTAATTTCTGTTGAAAATTCTATAAACATGTACAAATTACTTTGGTTGTTTAACTTCTGAAGCAATCATTCAATGAACTCTGTTTCAATCAAGTCATGTTGAATTCAGATTTATATATAATTTTTTTGTTTTAATAAATCTAATCTACTTTGTGAACACATTCTATTCACTTTATTTACATAAACTGACATTGTTAGCCCACATTGTGCCCCGTAGTTGTCCCCAGATCCCGGTGGACCTCTCCTCCCTGTTATACACTTTTCATCTTGTAGCCAAGATTTTCTCAGGAGCACCTAACCAACACTTAGACTTTCAACTAACTTCTATTACCTATCTTGTGAATGTTGGTAATTTGAAAGTGCACCTCTACACCTTTTCTTTCTTATAATATCTTGCCAGCTATGCATATAATGCAATTCCAGGGAAGGGCACTAGTGGAGGAGATGGAATTATGGGTGAGAAGGAGATGTTCAATATCCCCCACTGACGCATTGTGGTGACAGGAGAGCACAGGCAAGCTAGTCATTCCAACAGCACTATTGTATATTGCGCTCACACAATTGCACTACCCTACCCATCTGGGTAAGGATGTACTTGCCGCACACATTGGTGAAGAGTGGATATGTTCGAATATGGCAGAGCACATAGCCACATTCATGTAAAATTGTGTCACTTGTAAGAAATACACCTCTGGTCATACTTTATGGGTAGTGAGAGGAACCATACCCCACCCAATCGGGTCTTTCCAACACCTCCGCATAGAGTACATCAACATGAACAAGGTGTGCCAGGGCTACTGCTACATGATAGTGGTCATATGGCCATTTTCCCAATGGAACGAAGGCGGCCTCTGCTCACACTACAATTCTCTCAGAGCAGCAAAATTGCTCATTAGAGAGGTCTTCCCACAATGGGGGGTGTGTGAGGTCTTGCAGTCTGACAATGACCTCATTTTGTAAATGAGACTGAGCACATAACAACTCTACTGGGGACACAGAACAAATTCTCCTGTGCCTATCACCCGCAAGCGACTGGAATCTCTAAGCGCCTCAATGGCCTGCTCAAAGAAAAAATCGCAAAAATAAAAGCTACCCTACAAAAGGAATAGCTCCATCGTTTGCCCTTAGCACTGTTCGCATTGTGCAATCAGCCCAGATCCGACCACCACTTAAAGCCCCAAGAGGTGGTAACTGGGTAACGCATGTGACTCCCCCTGGCTCCTCCCACCTCTGATGTACTAGGAAATGAAATTCATAAATGTATTGCTTCTTTGATGGCTAGCCTATTTTATTTCTCTCTATCTGCAGGCCCTTGACCAGAGTGAAAAGAGGGAACTATGCATCATCAAAAATGGAAGAGGCCCTGGACGTGATACCACTGGAGCACAGACGGTTCAACAGAACTGAGATGTTCTTCGCGTCCATCATTCCAGCAGTCCAAACTGACACAAACGCCAAATGGCTTCAAATAACACATTGGAAGCTGATGCAGATGATATATTCAACCGTAAAAGGCTTCAATGCCATCAAGGAAGAGCTATGAGCAGTGAGGTTAATTGCTCTCCAGAACAGATATGTTCTAGACATTCTCACAGTCATGGAAGGAGGCATGTGCGCCAAGATCAGGTCTTCTTGCTGCACGTTCATTCCTGCCCATGATGAAGACAATGGGACCCTGACAGGGGCCACTACCCAGCTATCTGAGCTGCATACTAAGATGGAGGCAGAAATAAACACTGTTGGAAAGGATGATGGCTGGCTGATGTACATCTTTTCTTGGAAACCAACATGGATGGCCAACACACTGAAAGTACTGGTAGGAGCATTGATATTACTGTTATTTGCCTTTTGTGTCATCAGAATAGCCATCACACAATGCAAAAAGATCACTGAAAAGACCATGGGGGTGAAAGTACAGACAGAGCTCCAAGGATGGCCCTCCGGACCACCACATGACGTTCAGCCCGAAGGCAGAGATACGACAGATGCACCTCACTCTTATGTGATGTGTGGGATGTGTGTCGGATGTGTATGAATGTTTGTGTTTGAATGTATTTTGTGTGTATGTTGAGATGCGGGGGTGGGGGGGTGTGTCGGATGTGTATGAATGTTTGTGTTTGAATGTATTTTGTGTGTATGTTGAGATGCGGGGGTGGGGGGGTGTGTCTGATGTGTATGAATGTTTGTATTTGAATGTATTTTGTGTGTATGTTGAGATGCGGGGGTGGGGGGGGTGTCGGATGTGTATGAATGTTTGTGTTTGAATGTATTTTGTGTGTATGTTGAGATGCGGGGGTGGGGGGGTGTGTCGGATGTCTATGAATGTTTGTGTTTGAATGTATTTTGTGTGTATGTTGAGATGCAGGGATGGGGGGGTGTCGGATGTGTGTCGGATGTGTATGAATGTTTTGATTTGAATGTTTTTTGTGTGCTGAGTTGGGGGGTGGGGGTTCGGGTCTGTATGGGTGCTTGTTTGAGAGTTTGCTGTTTTGGGGGGTGGGGGGTTCGGGTCTGTATGGGTGCATGCTTGAGTGTGTGTATGCTGAGTTGGGGGTGGGGGTTTGGAGTTGGGGGGGTGGGGGGTTTGGGGCTGTATGGGTGCATGTTTGTGTGTGTGCTGATTTGGGGGGTGGGGGGTTCGGGTCTGTATGGGTGCATGTTTGTGTGTGTGCTGAGTTGGGGGGTGGGGGGTTCGGGTCTGTATGGGTGCATGTTTGTGTGTGTGCCGAGTTGGGGGGTGGGGGGTTCGGGTCTGTATAGGTGCATGTTTGTGTGCTGGGGTGGGGGGTTAGGGTCTGTATGGGTGCATGTTTGTGTGTGTGCTGAGTTGGGGGGTGGGGGTTCGGGTCTGTATTGGTGCATGTTTGTGTGTGTGCTGAGTTGGGGGGTGGGGGTTCGGGTCTGTATTGGGGCATAGTGTTTGGTTGGGGGTGAGGGACATGGGGCATAGTGTTTGGTTGGGGGTGAGGGGGCCTTGGGGCATAGTGTTTGGTTGGGGTGAGGGCCATGGGGCATAGTGTTTGGTTGGGGGTGAGAGGGACATGGGGCATAGTGTTTGGTTGGGGGTGAGGGGGCCATGGGGCATAGTATTTGGTTGGGGGAGAGGGGGCCATGGGGCATAGTCTTTGGTTGGGGGTGAGGGGGCCATGGGGCATAGTGTTTGGTTGGGGTGAGGGGGCCATGGGGCATAGTGTTTGGTTGGGGTGAGGGGGACATGGGGCATAGTGTATCTAGGGTCAATAAAATATATATAAGTTAATGAAACAGGCGAGATACAATAACTAAATAGAAATAAATTATAACAATGGAAAATGTGTAGTACAAAATGTAAGTTTGAAATGCAAATAAAAATCGTTACCCCTCAAAAACATTATTTTTCCATGTGTTTAGTACAAATTGGGGGTTTAAAAAGCCTCCTGCCACGCCCCGCCTACATTTACTTTTCGGCCCACTATAGCCCTCCTGTAAGGTACTTTCGGCCCTCTGTCAAAATCAGTTGTGCACCCCTGACCTAAACTGACCAATCTGTACACCCAATAGGTTTCGGGGACGGAGCTTAGTTTTGTGACATCGCACCTGGATGATCTGCTTGCGCCTGTCACGAGGATCCATTTGAAAACCAAATCCAAGTGCAACTCTTGGTATGATTCTGACCTAGTCACCCTTAAACGCAAGTGTAGGATGGGTGAGAAAGTGGAGGGCATCAGGCACACCCCCTGACAATCTGGCCAAAGGCAATACAAACTCTCTGTCCTTGCTAAGAAGAGAGCCGACATACAAGCTGTCATCTCTGCAGCATCTAACAGCTCGGCCGAACTCTTCAAAATATGCAAGGAGCTGGCCAATCCTGCTGCAGTCTCTACCTCTCCTGTTCCCTCCCAGGCCCTCTGCATGGCCTTGGCTTCTCATTTCATCACTAAAACTCAGGACATCCTGTCCATACTCTCTTCCTCTACCTCCTCCTCCTGTTCCACTCCTGGCCCGCCTACAGCCGTCCCTCCTCCTCCCCCCTTGAGCATTCCCTGTGCACCCCCTTCTAAAGAAGCCCTCTGTCCATCCTCCCTCACCAGCTAACTATCGCCCGATCTCCATCACTCCTTTCCTGGGCAAACTCTTGGAAAAGTTGGCCATCTTCCAGCTTATTCTGCACACTAAATCTGTTGGCTGTCTCCACAACCACCAGTCTGGCTTCAGACCTGCCAGAAACACAGAAACTGCTCTCCTGAACACCCGTGAAGACCTGCCTTCTAATCTTGACTCTAACCTTCTCCTCAATCTTTCTTCTGCTTTTGACATGGTCAACCATGCCATCCTGCTCAATTGCCTCCGTGATAACCTGGGTATCACTGACCAGGCCCTGGCCTGACGAACCTCCTTTCTCACTGACCGACCATCTCAGGTCCAACTGGGGTGTTTCCTCTCTTCTATCTCTCTCTCTACTTGTGGTGTTCCCCAGGGGTCTAACCCTTCTCCCTGGCTTTTCAACTACTACCTGGCACCTCTTGCCCACTGCATCGCTACTTTCTGTTCCAACTTTCAGTGTTTTGCGGATGACACCCAGCTCTTTTTCAGGCTCCGCTCAGCCGCCCATTCCCCATCTGTCATGCTAGACTGTCTTGTCACAGTTCAAGAATGGTATGCCACTTATTATCTCTGCCTTAATGCCAGTAAGACTAGATCACCAGCTCCCTCCTTTCCTCTCTCTCTCTCTCTCTCTGGCCGCCCACTCTGGGCCCTCTTCCTGCTCCTACCTGTGAGGCTAAGAACCTTGGTGTCATCTTCGACCCCAGCCTCTCCTTCTCTCCTCACATCTCTGATGTCTCTAAGAAGTCAAACTATAAATTGCACCTCCTCAGAGGTATTCTTCCTTTCCTCACTTTCCCCTAGAAGCTCACTGTCTCCAGAGCTCTGGTCCTCTCTAGGTTGGACTACTGCAATAGCCTCTTTGTAAATCTACCTGCCTCTACTCTCTGACCTCTACATCATATCCAGAACAGGATTGCAAGACATTTCCTTGGCCTCAAGCCCAGGGATCATATCTTTCCAGCTCCAAAGTCTCTTCACTGGCTCCCTGTTGCGGCATGGATCAAGTTCAAGACCCTTTGCTTCCTCCTCAAAGCTTTCTGGGGCCTGGAAATGCACTACCTCCAACTCTCTCTTCCTAAACATCTCTCTTCTCGAGCTCTCCGCTCATCCACTTCCAACTCTCTGAGGGTCAGGTGCTTTTCCAAGCAGAGAGTTGGGGGCAGATCTCTCTCTTTGGCTGGGGCCTCCCTCTGGAACAGCCTCCCTGCCTCCCTAAAACTTGAGCAGTAACCCCTCTGGTTCTGGAAGCAACTCAAGACCTTCCCTTTTGCTTGCGCTTTCTCTTTTCTTCTCCCCTGCTGATGTTCCGACTGCTTCATGCACTGGTCACCTGGCTACCCTCTAAACTCGGGTCGAGGCTCCTGCATGTCTAGTTGTCCCCCCACTGCTTCCGGGCTCCCACAGCACTTATAGTCTCTATCTGCAACCCTACAGTCCCTTCTCTCTGCACTTATGAGCCACTCACTGGCTGCACTTATCGAATTACCTGCACTTCTCCGCACACCCCCAACCCCCTCGGCACTTCTCCCCTTCCACTTCCCTGCACTTACGCGATCTGAATGACACAAGGCCTAGTAAGATCATTGTCTTTGTCCTCCCTCTGTTTCCCCCTCCTTGTCTTGTCACGCCTAGAAACACTTGGGTACACGCGCGTTATAAATGCCATATCATAACATACTACGGGGGTACATGTGCATTGTCACTTAGAGATACACTGTGCACACAGCTCACAAACAAGTTGTGCCAGACATGGCCTGTGATAGGTTTTCAAATGTGCATGTTGTCTGTGTTGGGCCTGTGCTGTGCTTTCAAGTAGTTACCTGCTGGGTGATTTGTTATTCTTGTGCATGTTTTTGGTTTGTGCATTCCTACCGAATGGATTCACATACATGGTTTGCAGTGTACATGCCATCAGTGTCTAGCAGTGTTGCATTGTCATTATGCAGTGTTGAACTGTTGCATTGGCTGTGTAGGCATATGGGCCCTATACATTGTGGCTCCTGTAGTTTTCTGTTTGTGCATCAGTTACTTGTTGGGGCAATATGCATTGCTGTTATACTACTACATAGCCCTGCTGGGCCTAGTCCTCTGGGTTGGTGGTTGTCATGTGCAGCGTGAGAGAGCAGGTCGTGCATATGCAGGGTCTTTCCAAGTGCTCCACTTCACCACAGGCTCTCCAGGGTTTGGGAGGAATCGGGTGGTAGATGTGCCATAGTATTTAATTCACTCCCTTGATAAGCTATATATATGTTTCACATGGGTGCACACTCCTATTTACTCAAGGGCACATTAAAGCTCTAAAACACACTTATTTAAATGATATTTATCTCCACTGTATAATTAGTTTTGTACAGAACAGTATTCCCATACTGGTACTAGAATTTGCCTGACCCTTTAATGGCCACAACTGGAGATGGATCTACCACGTCCCAAGCATGGCCGCTGGACTTAATCAATGTGTTTGCACGTGAAGAAGACCACTCAATTTACCCCGGGCGCTCGGAGGTAGTCTGCTCCCACACGATTTGTCTCTCTTACCGTGTTAGACCACTCCATGGTCTGGTGCAGGCGGGAACTGCTTGCTTCGGCTCCAAACATCTCCACAATGAAGACGGAGGTCAAAGGATGGCCCTCATGACCCCCACACGACTGAAGAAAGAGACATGACAGATGCACCTCACTCTTAGGCCCTTCGCAGCCATCATCAATGTATTGCAGATTTGAGAAATGTGCCAGCTGATCTCAAGTTGTTTCAATATGGAGTGGAAGTGATAACCAATGAGTTCTTATTCAGACCAGAAATTCACTTAGATGAAAAGGAAGGGAAGGGGCCCCCAATAGAACTCGAGGCAGTTATAGTGAAGGACGAGAGAATAGTGTTGCATGGGACTGACGACACAGGACGATCATTGCGAACAGTGATTGCAGTGGGGGAGGGGTACAGGTTGACTGATGTGACAGATGAGGAACTATTTCAAGATGATCAATCAGATCACGAGGTGGTGTTTGCCATAAGCAATACGCACTGGGAAAGAATACTTTACAATGAGGTGCCACAGAGAATGGCTGTGTTGCGACAAGCACCACCACCATTTCTCGAAGAATACTTAGGGCGAGTACCCAGCGTCTTATGGACCAATGGTCCCTATGATGTGGGTCTGCTAAAAGGGATAGGTGAAGTCAAGGTAAAACTGAAACCAGGGGCTATTTTACCAAGGGAAGGATAGTATCCCCTATCAAGGAAAGCAGACAAAGGTATTTATGAGACTATCACCGTGTTGGTGAAGCAAGGCATTCTGGTAGCCTCAGAATTGCAGTGTAACACCAAAGTGTACCAAGTAAAAAAGGAGACCGGTGGGTCATGCCGTTTATTCAGGATTTGCTTCCCTTGAACCAAATTGTTGAAGCAGAATTTCCGTTAGTTTCTAATTCAGCTACAATTCTGTGTAGCACCCCGACGGAAGCTACCCACTTCACGGTAATAGACTTGAGGAAATCCTTCTTCTCTATACTTCTCCATGAAGAGTCAAAGGATTTAGCCTAACCTCTATATAGAAACCGGAAGTGGAAACACATGAGACTCCCACAGAGGTACTGTGAGTCACCTTCCATTTTTAATAGGGTCCTCAAGATGGATCTTGGCATCATACAGATGGGAAGCAACGTCATACCATATGTAAACGTCATCTTAATTTGCAGCAAGTCAGAGGATCAGTGTCGAAATGACTCCGTTTATTTGTTGGCAGTATTGGCAGAGAAGGGTTATAAGGTGGACAAGTCAAAATTACAATATTGTCAGAAGGTAGTGCTATATATTGGGCAGTTAATATTACAGAAAGGTCGAAAAATGACTCCAGAAAGGGCAGAGGCGATCTGCAGAACGCCAATCCCATTTTTCCGCTGCTTTTTTATTGCTCTTGTGCCATTTTGGGTCTTCCTCTCACTCATCTGGCCCCATTAAGATCTGTTTTCAATGCCTCTATATGTCTTCTTTCTTTTCATTACTTCATTTCTTCTTCTCTCTCTACTCCTGGTTGGCTATCTTTCCATTCACAGCTTAGATTAAATTTCTTATGTCTGGTTTTTAAGTCACTTTATGGTCTTGTACCTGACTATCTTTCTTCGCTGGTTTCTTTTTATACTCCCTTTCAATCCCTTTGCTCTTCTTCTCAATTTCTTCTCGTGGCTCTACGTCCTCTCTGTGCCCAGTCCCGCTTTCAGTGTTTTGCCCTCTTGGCTACTTTTCACTGGAATGCTCTTTCACTCATTATTTCATAAGTTGTTGAAATCGCACCTTCTTCATCTTGGTTAATGTGACAGATTGTTTTTATTTTCGATATTATTCAATTCTATTGTACCGTTTTGACTCTCTGTACAGCACCTTGGCTTAAGGCACTATATGAAACCCAAATTAAATGCAAAACAAAATAGAGCAAAGGGATTGAAAGGGAGTATGAAAATAAACCAGCGAAGAAAGATAGTCACGATGGAGTGCAGCACCACGCTTCACGTGGAAGATGCCCTCCTTGGCAATCCTCGAAAGACCCAAGAGCACGCTGACCACACAGAGAGCTTTTGGATACGAGGTGATTATCTCAAATCCAGCAATAAAGGTAGTGAGGTGCAGAATTGTAAAGCCAATGATATTTCTAGCTGAACCAGTGGAAGAGGAAGACTATGTGCACGAATGTACTACGCATATGGAACAGTATGATGATCTTCCCAAAGTGGGGTAGAAACCACTTGAGGGGGAGAAGTGCTTTATATTGATGGGTCTTCAAAGATAGACCAGACATCGGGGGAAAGACATATGAGGACGGCAGTGGTGAGAATAAAGCCCGAGATTGCCTTCACATTTTTCAGTGCAAGCTGCAGAATTAGTGACTAATAATAGCATTAGAAGCGTGCAGGGACCAGGAAGTGGCAGTGTATTCAGATTCGGCCTATGTGACGTCTACAATACACTCTCAGGGGGACTTTTGGCGTGCTGATGGCACACCGGTGCTGCACGCGGCCCTATTGGGCAGGCTCATAGATGCGCCCCAACTCCCAGCAGCAATAGCAGTCGTGAAGTGCCAGGACCACACAATGGGGGAGGACCTAGTCTCCGGGGGAACAAAGCCGCAGATGAGTAAGCGAGGTGTGCAGCATATTTCCCTAAAGTAACTGACTTTGATACCCCACCGAACACACATATTCAAGTATGTAATATGATTCTAAAGTAAGGCTATAACAGGGAGGAGAGGACCACCAGGATCTGAGGACATCTACAGGGCATTCTGTACATACTCATATGTATAAATGACTTTTTCTAATTACTAATTTCTGTTGAAAATTCTATAAACATGTACAAATTACTTTGGTTGTTTAACTTCTGAAGCAATCATTCAATGAACTCTGTTTCAATCAAGTCATGTTGAATTCAGATTTATATATAATTATTTTGTTTTAATAAATCTAATCTACTTTGTGAACACATTCTATTCACTTTATTTACATAAACTGACATTGTTAGCCCACATTGTGCCCCGTAGTTGTCCCCAGATCCCGGTGGACCTCTCCTCCCTGTTATACACTTTTCATCTTGTAGCCAAGATTTTCTCAGGAGCACCTAACCAACACTTAGACTTTCAACTAACTTCTATTACCTATCTTGTGAATGTTGGTAATTTGAAAGTGCACCTTTTCTTTCTTATAATATCTTGCCAGCTATGCATATAATGCAATTCCAGGGAAGGGCACTAGTGGAGGAGATGGAATTATGGGTGAGAAGGAGATGTTCAATATCCCCCACTGACGCATTGTGGTGACAGGAGAGCACAGGCAAGCTAGTCATTCCAACAGCACTATTGTATATTGCGCTCACACAATTGCACTACCCTACCCATCTGGGTAAGGATGTACTTGCCGCACACATTGGTGAAGAGTGGATATGTTCGAATATGGCAGAGCACATAGCCACATTCATGTAAAATTGTGTCACTTGTAAGAAATACACCTCTGGTCACACTTTATGGGTAGTGAGAGGAACCATACCCCACCCAATCGGGCCTTTCCAACACCTCCGCATAGAGTACATCAACATGAACAAGGTGTGCCAGGGCTACTGCTACATGATAGTGGTCATATGGCCATTTTCCCAATGGAACGAAGGCGGCCTCTGCTCACACTACGATTCTCTCAGAGCAGCAAAATTGCTCATTAGAGAGGTCTTCCCACAATGGGGGGTGTGTGAGGTCTTGCAGTCTGACAATGACCTCATTTTGTAAATGAGACTTTTGAGCACATAACAACTCTACTGGGGACACAGAACAAATTCTCCTGTGCCTATCACCCGCAAGCGACTGGAATCTCTGAGCGCCTCAATGGCCTGCTCAAAGAAAAAATCGCAAAAATAAAAGCTACCCTACAAAAGGAATAGCTCCATCGTTTGCCCTTAGCACTGTTCGCATTGTGCAATCAGCCCAGATCCGACCACCACTTAAAGCCCCAAGAGGTGGTAACTGGGTAACGCATGTGACTCCCCCTGGCTCCTCCCACCTCTGATGTATTTTATTTCTCTCTATCTGCAGGCCCTTGACCAGAGTGAAAAGAGGGAACTATGCATCATCAAGAATGGAAGAGGCCCTGGACGTGATACCACTGGAGCACAGACGGTTCAACAGAACTGAGATGTTCTTCGCGTCCATCATTCCAGCAGTCCAAACTGACACAAACGCCAAATGGCTTCAAATAACACATTGGAAGCTGATGCAGATGATATATTCAACCGTAAAAGGCTTCAATGCCATCAAGGAAGAGCTATGAGCAGTGAGGTTAATTGCTCTCCAGAACAGATATGTTCTAGACATTCTCACAGTCATGGAAGGAGGCATGTGCGCCAAGATCAGGTCTTCTTGCTGCACGTTCATTCCTGCCCATGATGAAGACAATGGGACCCTGACAGGGGCCACTACCCAGCTATCTGAGCTGCATGCTAAGATGGAGGCAGAAATAAACACTGCTGGAAAGGATGATGGCTGGCTGATGTACATCTTTTCTTGGAAACCAACATGGATGGCCAACACACTGAAAGTACTGGTAGGAGCATTGATATTACTGTTATTTGCCTTTTGTGTCATCAGAATAGCCATCACACAATGCAAAAAGATCACTGAAAAGACCATGGGGGTGAAAGTACAGACAGAGCTCCACGGATGGCCCTCAGGACCACCACATGACTTTCAGCCCGAAGGCAGAGATACGACAGATGCACCTCACTCTTATGTGATGTGTGGGATGTGTGTCGGATGTGTATGAATGTTTGTGTTTGAATGTATTTTGTGTGTATGTTGAGATGCGGGGGTGGGGGGTGTGTCGGATGTGTATGAATGTTTGTATTTGAATGTATTTTGTGTGTATGTTGAGATGCGGGGGTGGGGGGGTGTGTCGGATGTGTATGAATGTTTGTGTTTGAATGTATTTTGTGTGTATGTTGAGATGCGGGGGTGGGAGGGTGTGTCGGATGTCTATGAATGTTTGTGTTTGAATGTATTTTGTGTGTATGTTGTGATGCAGGGATGGGGGGGTGTCGGATGTGTGTCGGATGTGTATGAATGTTGTGATTTGAATGTTTTTTGTGTGCTGAGTTGGGGGGTGGGGGTTCGGGTCTGTATGGGTGCTTGTTTGAGAGTTTGCTGTTTTGGGGGGGTGGGGGGTTCGGGTCTGTATGGGTGCATGCTTGAGTGTGTGTGTGCTGAGTTGGGGGTGGGGGTTTGGAGTTGGGGGGGTGGGGGGTTTGGGTCTGTATGGGTGCATGTTTGTGTGTGTGCTGATTTGGGGGGTGGGGGGTTCGGGTCTGTATGGGTGCATGTTTGTGTGTGTGCTGAGTTGGGGGGTGGGGGGTTCGGGTCTGTATGGGTGCATGTTTGTGTGTGTGCCGAGTTGGGGGGTGGGGGGTTCGGGTCTGTATAGGTGCATGTTTGTGTGCTGGGGTGGGGGGTTAGGGTCTGTATGGGTGCATGTTTGTGTGTGTGCTGAGTTGGGGGGTGGGGGTTCAGGTCTGTATTGGTGGATGTTTGTGTGTGTGCTGAGTTGGGGGGTGGGGGTTCGGGTCTGTATTGGGGCATAGTGTTTGGTTGGGGGTGAGGGGGCCATGGGGCATAGTGTTTGGTTGGGGGTGAGGGGGCCATGGGGCATAGTGTTTGGTTGGGGGTGAGGGACATGGGGCATAGTGTTTGGTTGGGGGTGAGGGGGCCATGGGGCATAGTGTTTGGTTGGGGTGAGGGCCATGGGGCATAGTGTTTGGTTGGGGGTGAGAGGGACATGGGGCATAGTGTTTGGTTGGGGATGAGGGGGCCATGGGGCATAGTATTTGGTTGGGGGTGAGGGGGCCATGGGGCATAGTCTTTGGTTGGGGGTGAGGGGGCCATGGGGCATAGTGTTTGGTTGGGGTGAGGGGGCCATGGGGCATAGTGTTTGGTTGGGGTGAGGGGGACATGGGGCATAGTGTATCTATGGTCAATAAAATATATATAAGTTAAGGAAACAGGCGAGATACAATAACTAAATAGAAATAAATTATAACAATGGAAAATGTGTAGTACAAAATGTAAGTTTGAAATGCAAATAAAAATCGTTACCCCTCAAAAACATTATTTTTCCATGTGTTTAGTACAAATTGGGGGTTTAAATAGCCTCCTGCCACGCCCCGCCTACATTTACTTTTCGGCCCACTATAGCCCTCATGTAAGGTACTTTCGGCCCTCTGTCAAAATCAGTTGTGCACCCCTGACCTAAACTGACCAATCTGTACACCCAATAGGTTTCGGGGACGGAGCTTAGTTTTGTGACATCGCACCTGGATGAAACCGGGTGACACACGTTCAGGAGACAAGAAACCTGGAGAATTCATGTTTTTCTAGTGTGATCCCAGTCATTCTGTTAGGTAATAAAGACAGTCTTGTGTTCTTGCGGCAGGGAGTTCTTGATGGGCCCAAGTGTCTCTCTGCTAGTAAGTGGGGTGACTTTGTATTTTGTATTTGTTTATTATTTGTATCGCGCACCAAACCCTGAGGTAACTGGGCGCTTGAAAAACGTAAGGGTTACAAACATAGTAAGGCAGATTACGATAAAGAGTGAAGACAACAATAGGGACCCTGGTTACAGGTGGGTCAGGCAGTTAGATAAAAAGGAGATCATGCACGGTAGTATAAAAACACAGGATGCTGAACAATAGCACAGGTGGACAGCGGTCGGCTAGTGTGGTGATTACATTTTAGTGAAGAGGCTTGTTGCTCAGCCAGTTTTTTATACTGGTTTTAAAGGTGAGGAAGGAGTGTTCCTGTCTTAGCGGGATGGCGATAGAGTTCCATCGTTTGGCAGCTTGAACTGGGAAGTTGGCTCCTCCGGCTGTTTTCAGATGGTATCTGGGTACCACCAGTTTATGGAAGTGAGAAGATCTGGTAGTGCGTGTGGGTTGGTGTTTACAAATATTGTCAGCCAAGTATTTCGGGGCTGAGTTTGTGAGGCATTTGTGCGTGATGGCTAGGGTGCGTAGTGTGATTCTGTCACGGATGGGTAGCCAGTTAGCGTTGTGTCTGTGAGTGGAAATGGGGCAGGATCTGGGGAGACTAAGTGCTGATCTCAGGAAGTTATTCTGGAGTACCTGGAGTTTATTTAGATTGTGTTCAGAAGAGCCAAGGAATAGTGTGTTGCAATAGTCAATTTTAGATAGAGCAAGTGCTCTGGGCAACGTTAGGCTACTGCTTGTAGATAAGTAAGATTTGCAGCTGTAGATCAGTTTATTGGTGTAGGCCGAAGAGGACGCCACACTGTTGACCTGTTTTTTGAGAGAGAGAGTTGAATTGAGGAAGACCCCCAGTGTTTGTATCTCTTTGGAGACGTTGATTATATTGCCGACAATGATGAAAGATGAGTATCTAATGTCGAGTTTATTCAAGCGTTCCTGAGTACCCACGATCATTAACTCAGTCTTATCACCATTGAGGCAAAGGCTATTGGTGGCCATCCAGGCTTGGATTTCGAGATAGATGTTATTTAGCAGTTTGGAATCATGGTTGTAACAGCCAGTGAGGGGGATGAGGACTTGAGTGTCATCTGCATAGTTGGTGTAGATGACACCCAAGTTGTCCAGTCGGTCGAAGAGCAGCTTCGTAAATATATTATATAATGTGGGTGACACAACAGATCCCTGAAGGACACCACACAATATCGGAGTGGGGTCTGCTGAGGCTGAGGGAGAGAAGAATCTGGTTGTCCGATTTGATAAGACGAATTTAACCCAGTCGGATGCATCAGTGGAGAATGCTGCTGCTGTATTGAGGTGCTTGGTGAGAATTTGGAGGTCGACGAGGTCGAAGGCTACGGATAGGACGAGGAGTAAAAGGATTGCTAACTTGCCTTTGTCCTTCGCCTCGTCCATTTCGATCTTTAGATCTAGGAGGGCAGTCTCAGTTCCATGTCTGGGTCTGAATCCTGATTGTCTGAGTCCTAGGAGTTCATTCTCCTCAAGATGCTTCTGAATTTGCAGATAGGCCACATGATCCAGACTTTTTAGAAGGAACGGGATGGTGGTGATGGGCCTATAGTTTGTGAGGACATTGGGATCAAGGTTGTTTTTTTTAATAGAGGCATAACCCATGCTTTCTTGAGGTTATTAGGTACCTGATTGGAAGAGAATGAGGAATCAGTGTGGTGATGAAGGGGGCTAGGTTTTTGGCTCCCTCTTTAATAATGGTGGCAGGGCAGATGCCGCCTTGGCAATACAATGGTTTTAGGCTTTTTATGATGTCTTCAAATTCCTTTGAAGTTACTTGCGAGAAGGTGAAGGGAGTGCAGAAATTAGATGTTTTTTCTGGTTGAGGGATGGGCTGGGAGCCGATGGTGAGACTTGTGTTTTTAGCTTTGATCTTATTTTGAAGTAGGATCATTTTATCTGCGAGGGCTTGCTGGATTTTTGTACACCACTCTGCGTTTTTGATACAGTCTTGTGTGGGCGGTGCAGGGGATTGTACCTCGTTTAGGATGCTGAAGAGTTCCCTTGTACTGGATTTGGCATTGTGAATTCTGGAGTTATAGGTTTCTTTTTTGCAGTGAGGATAGCTGCTTTGAAAATCACAGAGGCTGACGTAAATGCACTTTTGTTGGTGATGGAGGGTCATTTACGCCAAGTGGATTCAGCTGATCTTTTTGTGTTTCTAAGACTTTTTAGTTCGGGGGTGAACAACTTGTTGAGGTGAGCCATGGTGATGTTGCAACAGTTACTGGATAGCGAGGGGGGGTGCTAATTTAGCTTTGGAAGGAGAGGATCCAGGGATGGAGAACAGGATGAGGTGATGATCTGACTAGGCAACGGGTTCATTTTGGGTAATGGAAATAGAGCAATTAAGGTCAGACACCCAGTCCATCGTTCTGCTTACACTTTCAACAGCATGCTGCCACTAGCTGTCGCTAACTGGGACATGCAGCGCCAGTGAGCTGCAGAGGCAGGAACAGCAGGACTGCTATAGAACCGCTGCTGAACCTCCACAACAAAGAGCGGCTCGCTATTCACCCTGATCTGGTGGCAGCAACCTTGCTCATCATACGTTGCAGGCAGGATTCTCACTTGCTTTCTTCCCCACTTCAGAAGATGTCGAATACGACAGCCAACCCCACCTCCTGGGGCCACACCAAATAGATCCTCATCACCACTATTGTAAAGCAGACTGGCATGCAGGTAAGGTTCCAAGAGACACTTTATATGTAGAGTAAACAGACATCAGGTACATGGGTAAATGGGGCCCCCAGCTTCTACAACTCCTGTCAAACTCCACCAACTGCTTTCACCTTCTAGATCTTGGCCCACCTTCTCATTACCAAACATTCTCTCTGCATGGCTTCAAAATGGAATACATTGTCTCAGGATAAATGAAGGGTTAAGTACTCAACAACACAGCACTAGACACTAACACAGGAATGCCTCCAGTACCCGCCGGAGCAAAACTGAAAAAGTGGGCTGTGACAGGCCATGCAGCATACCCACAATGTACTAGAAGATGCCACTGGCTAGAAAATGTACGCTGACACAAGCTTTAGCAGCTTTGGTATGGCTGTCCTGATATTGATCCTGCTCTGGGTGTTGCTATGGCTCATGGCCAGTGCCTCTGCAACAGTCTCCCTGTTCAGCCAATAAAGGTTAATGAGCTGGTCATCAGTCAATACCCAGGGTGAGCGCCTGAGTCGGGGAATGGGAACTTGGCTTGCATGGTGTATGTCCCTCCTCCTCTCTACGCCATGTGCCCTGTGCTACTGTTCCTGCCTCTGCAGCTCACTGGTGCTGCATGTCCCAGTTATCGGCAGGTAGTGGCAGCATGGTGTTGGAAAGTGTGTTTGGGTTAGGTGTGGGACTTATGTACTCTTTCTGAGTGGATTGGGTGCACCTGTGCCTTGATTTACATCACCTGTATGCATTTTTAGGTGGAGGTAACTGCACTGTGTTTTTGGCGGAATTACAGCCCATTTCAATCGGTATTTCGGCAGCATCTTAATTTGTAATATGGCTGAAATCCCACTCTGCTTCTTGGCAGTAATTATGTGAAACGAATTAGCACCCATTTCCATGTATGACTGATTCAGTGGTGTGGTAAAAGTGGCAGTAATTCCATCACTGCCACTTTAACCTCAGACCTACCAGCTCTTTATTAAGCCTTTATTTTAAACGTGAACAGGAAGACCAAGCAAAATCTCAATTAGCATTCATTTTACTCTTGTCCTTGTAAAAAAACAAAAGCCGCCTGCAAATTATGCTTAACAGACATTGGGCCTCAATATAACAGTGGTGGTCACGGTATGAATGGTGCCGTAAAGCACCGGCACCGTTCATACTGGACCCCCGCATTACGAGTTCTAGGTCTTACCTGGCATGCTGTGCGGCACCTGCGAGCAGAACTCGTAATGCCGCCGGCACTGTTATTAATGGTGCCGGCACAGCCTTTTCTCCCCACCCCCATTCTGCCCCATTGGGCAGATTGGGGATCGGGAGCCTGGCATTACCGCCTCCCGCAAATGGTCAATTACCAGCCCACTCATCTCTTAATGGGCCGGTTATTGCCCAATCGCAGGAGGCGGTGCTGGTAGTGAGCATGGTAGTAGCCGTGCCTGCCATACAGGCACGGCTACCACCATACTCGTAATGAGGCCCAATGTTTTTTATTAATGGATTCCTATGCAATCCACCTGCTAATAGCAGATGCAAATCTGAGGCGGATCCCAAAGAAATGTAATTGTTTTACGTCTGCATGAAAATCTCATGCAGGTGTAAAATCTGGTGTTCTTCTAAGACAAAATGGAGCTGAAAATCAAAGCAGATGCAAACTCCACTATTTGACACTCCTACGCCTTGGTTTTATGCTATCATTTTGCACTCCACTCATTGAAAAATGACCCCCTTTGTCGCAGGACACATTTTTATTATTATTATTGTATTTATTGAGCGCGGACCTAGCTAAGGGAACCCACTGAGCGCTTTACAATCATAGGGGGAAGAAAACAGTGAAGGAAGAAGAAAAAAAGAGAGCAGGAGCTAACAACAGGGAGGGGGCAATTGGCAGTAAGGGATCTATACGCAACCAGGGGAGGAAACACTAAGTAGTAGATGACCCAGTCCCAGGTAGGGAGGGGAAGAGGAGGGTTTGTGGACCTAGGTGTCAGGGAAGAGCCATTCCTTGAACACATTGCTAACATACTCGAATCGTGATGAGCACTGTGATTATACAGCCGTGACAATATTTTATTTTATATATTTATTTATTTAATTATTTATTTGTTGAGCGCCGAAAGCCTGCAGGCATCGGGGCGCCAACATAAAGATAGGACGGCAAGGACAATACAAAGAAACAGGACACTTGGTCAGTGAAGGTAGACCAAACATTTGGTGTGTTCAGTATATAATGCTAACTGTCTAGCAGTCGAATTTATTTAAACAGGTGTGTTTTCAGTTTTTTTTCTGAAAACAAGGTTATTTGTCTCTAATCGTAGGTTTAGGGGCAGGGCATTCCAGATTATGGCTGCAACGGGAAGGCTCTGACTAGGCCGTTTGCTTTCTTGCGTGGTTTTACTATGATGAGTCCTAGTGTTTCTGACCTGAATGAGTGTGCTGCCAAGTATTGGGTAATCTTTGATTTGAGATATGCTGGAGCTTTCCCATGTAGGCACTTGTGAACTAGTGTCATGGATTTAAACAGCACTCGATCTTCAATCTTCAACCAATGTAGCTCTTTCCCGAGCTTGGCTGATATGTTCCCTTCTCTTTTTCTGTTTGAATATTCTGACTGCGTGTTGAGTACTAGCTGGTATTTGTTCATACTTTGCTTGTTAGCTCCAAGTGGTAGTGCATTACCATAGTCTAAACGGGACAGTATGGTTGCTCTCGCAATAGTAGTGTAGTTTGCTTCGTTCAGAAGGGGCTTGATTGGGCTGAGTAGTCTAAGATAGTATGCAAAGTTATTATTCACATAGTATGCTTGCGCTTCGGAGCTGAAGGAGGCCTCTAGTGCCATGCCCAGTGGCTTAACTTTGTTCACTACCTGTATCTGGGTGTCTTTGATTTTGAAGGAGTTGTTTTTCAAAGATAGCTTTCCCCTAGCCTGATTGGAACCAAAGATCATTAGCTCAGTCTTTTTGCTGTAGTTGCGATCCATCCCAGATAATATGGTGTTATATAGATCAGTGACTGTCTGGCTGGCTGTCTTTTTCATAGTCACCACTTAGTTCTACTACTAGCTGTGTATTGTCAGCATCGTTTGTGAAATAAGTCTTTATCTTATCCAGTACCTCACAAAGAAACCTCAAGTACAGATTAAATAAAGGTGGAGACAGACTTGCTCCCTGAGGGACCCCACAGAAGATGTCCGTTTCTTGGGAGAATTTATCTCCCCAGCGTACTCTCGATTTTCTGTTGGCAAGGAAAGTGAATTAATCATGTAAAGAACTCTACAAACACAACATCTACATCCTAACTACTATGACAACCAAAAAGCATTGGGCATGCCTGGTTTGGAACAAATGGATTCCAAATAAAATAAGTAATACATGGGTATGACTCTCTAATTCAATACATCCAATGAGGCCAATTTGGATACATAAAACACACAAAACATCTGGTGTACTTGATGACATTATACAAAAACTGGTGGGGTATGTGTACCCTTATAATAAGTGTGAGTCTGTAAACAAGAAGTGATACCACACCTCAGTTATAGAATTTATAGTTTACAGATTATTGGTGTGTTATGTCAGTCTACATCCAAAGCTGCAGATGGTCCTCACAGGAGCTGTGAAACGTCGAGAACTCCACGTGTCACTTCTCAAGCTGACCCTTGCTACAGCACAATGGCGGGCGAATGCAGCGCAAGTGCAACATGCACTTTAAGATCACTTGGATTAAGCAGACTTCTATATTTTTTCGGATGAGCCAATAAGGACTTCAGGAATTTGTTTATATTTGGACAGCCACACCACGCTGGCATAAAAAGGGATATATTTTTATCGACATCCTTTTATTTTAGCACAGAACACGCCCTGGGGAAGGTCCATGGACCGAAATGCATTGGCGGCTCAGGTCTCTGCAAGACTAATATGGAAAATGAACCAAAACAAAGTTGAAAGACTTTATTTCGTACAAATCAGACATCATCACCGGTGTTCATGAGTGAATGACTATGAAATGATTGAACATCAACCTGAAATATGCAGTAGTATTCACTACATTCATTGGCGACCTCGGGTCTGGTGAAGGTTTCACCAGACAACCCTTTTGGTCAGTTCATTTTTTCATTGCGCATCGGATCGCTGATGGTCGCCTTAAAGTTATTCGGATACAAGCAGTACCTATCGGACAAAGCCGAAACCGCAAATCCAGACACAAACTGAAAGTGATTGTGTGCGATTTATTGATAAAAAATTTGAATATGTGTGTATGTGCTATTCCTGTGTGCAGTAATAAATAAAGTTAAAAAAAACATGTTATTCAGTACCATTATTTACATCAATAACTATTCTATATACAAGTAGTGCCCACCCTACATCCTTCTTGTTTTGCCTTGCAACAGCACTAACCACTCTTGTGGTGGATTAAATGAATGAAGAAAGTATCCTCAAAGTGGTTATGGATCACTGCAGGCTGATTATTCTACCTGATCGACTAGAAAGGTTATGGGTCTGAAGAGCGCTCATGGTTTATGAGGTTGGAGGTTCAGATCTTGCAGCCAGGTTTTATGTTCATTGTCTATTCCAACGTTTGCCACCCTCCACCCTGGGTAAAGAGGGCAATGCCTCGCCCTTTCGAAATTCACCATTCCCCTCACTCCCTTGTGGAGGGCCGGTGCACACAAATGTCAATTGTTATGGCAAAGTGATTCGAGTGACTCAAAGTGGGCAGTGCGTCAATATCAGACAGCAGGCGTATGGCAGATAAACCTAAATTGACTCATATTGGAGACGTGCTATCTGCATTGATTAATATTACCATTCCCTCACTCAGGTTTCTACGTTTCACAGTTATTTGAAGAAAGTGGTGGTCGCTGGACATCTGGCCATTTTGGATGATTAGAGGGTTTACAGAACATTTATAAGGATAATGCATTGAAAAGGGCCCAGACCTAAAAAAGGATTGAGTTCTCAAAAAGGATTCTAACAGTAAAGCATGTGGCAAGACGTGCTGCTTTCAAAGAACTCAAGTCATTTAAAGGTTTGTCGATCGGAATTGGAGAATACAATAAGCCCTCAGAACCTCTGTTAAGCCCTGCAGGCTGTCAGAGTTCATTGGAAACATTCCTGTGTCCATGGAGATTACTGGACATCGAACTCAGACAATCACACATGGAATCCTAAGAACTCAAACTATCTGGAAATATCAACGAGGTAATGGCTTAACCCTTCCCAACTCCGACACTAGGTGAGAACATATTTATTGAATCATCTAGGAGGAAGAGTAGACTGCATGCCAATGGTTGTAGTTGTTTATCATCAGTTCTTACATTCTTTACAATCAAGTGTTTTTTTATTCTTTGCCTAGTGTATGCAGTAGGTTACCTGCATGTCAACCAACTCAGATGCCTTCTGAATACTGTAGAGGACAGGGATTGAGTGGCAAGTGATGCTCCTGTGATGCTCCTGTAATGTTCCCAATTTGCTGACAATGTATTCTCTAATGTTCTTCCTATTCGTGTGATAGGGTTACTACAGTGATAAATACGTTTATTTAATTCTGAATTATGTATTCTTCAAATGTTCATTAATATTCTGTTTACATTTTACTTTGTCTGCTTTAAGATCAGACTAGCACTAGTACTGGTCCACTGTTTCAGTTCACGCCAATAATCAACAAATTGAGCATTTTCCAAATAATGCCTTTCTTTTGCATATCCTCTGCTAGATTTAATTAATAATTTTTCAGCAAGACTCTTCTCTTCTTCCCCTTTTGTGATTATCTTTCAAATGTCAGACCACTGAAATGACGCTCTGTAACTTTAACGCTTTGGCTAACTGTATATACAAATATGAACATATACATATCCTTATACATATGTATGCTTGTATATATCTATACTAGCGGTACAACCCGGCATTGCCCCAGTATGCACATGGGGGTCTGCTATAGCCTTATGTATCTTTTATTGTGTCATAATGTCCTATTCTTATAAATTTGCAATATCGGCAATCTCCCGGAATCTCCTATACTTACAGCAGCATGAATGGGTAGGGTTGGTAAAATGTCACTATCGCAAGTACACCCCAGACTGGTATGCCGAACTTGTGTCATAACTTCCTATTTTTGGAATAGTCGCAAAATTGCCAATCTCCAGAAATCGTCTCTACTGATAGCACAGGGCCGGCCCCGCCCTGTGCTCAGCGAATGGATGAGGTTGGTCAGATTTCACTATCGCCAGTACACCCCAGACTGGTATGTTGACCTCGAGCCAAAATGTAAGCCCACCAACTGTAGTGGGGCTGTAGCCAACAATCGCAAAAAATGACAATTTCCAAAACCACCTATACTGATAGCACATGGCCGGACCCTGCCCTGTGCAGGGCGAATGGGTGGGGTTGGTCAAATTTCACTATCGCCAGTACACCTCACATTGGTATGCTGACCGTGGGCCAACATTTCAGCCCACCAACTGTTATGGGGCTGGAGTCAACCCCAAACATACAAACACACTTTCACAAATATATAGAAGATGTAGATGTATACATACATATATTATCCATGTTTTTCCTGTGGCCCTGTATTTACATCCAAATTGACACTGGGAATCACTATTTTGCCAGCAGTCTGTGCACTTGGGCGTGCCAGAAATCAAAAAATTAAGAACTGACCGTAATATTGCTTTTTAATTATACTTCTTTGGTTAAAATAGTTTCCAATAATGTACTGTTTCAATGTTTTTCCTACCTGAAGGTTCCCTCACGTGATAGAACATACATGTCCTAAATCTTAACTTCATTTCCATAATTTGCTGTGAACTTGATGGAGCAGTGTAGTCATTCAACCATACTTCAAGTTTAAATAGTTCCCTTCCCAAAACACTAATTCACAAGAAATGAAAGGCTGCCCACCGAATGATGTTATTTAAGCATAATTCAGAATTGTTCATTTTTTTCTTCTCAAAGGTTTACACAAACAGGTTTTCAGAGCATGGAACAAAATTAAAAAACAGAATTGGTGCTACAAATGGGATAGGGAGATTACATTGCAGCAGAATTCATCAAATTCGTCTCTAATTCTTTTAGATTAATTTGGGTGCAAGTATATGTGGGGGGGTGTAGTGGTGATAATAAAGAAAGGGGAAGTTTGAGGGGTTTGCGGCGGGTCTCCTCACATATATTTGCGGCCAAATGTAAAAAAAAAAGAAATACAAAAGACAAAATCGTATCTGACAAGACAAACTCGACCAAATCACATAGAACCACCAGAAATATAAACAACACTTTCTTTGTGTTATTGGCTTCTGTGCAGGATTGTAACATCCAATACCACCAACTTATATTCTTCACTTTGTAATGTTAATAGCACCAGTGTACGGCTTATAACAGAAACAAGCTGCTCATACTGGGAAACATCAATCTTCCGCTGGAAGAAATTATGAGGTGGCCGAGGGTAGTGGAACTCAGTGTGTTCTGTGAGTCTGACAAGGTGCACACGGCCATTTCACCACACATCCAGCATGCATTTTCAGAAAACCAACATTTTCTTAATGGCAAATGCAAAATTACAACAACCAATTGTTTACACTCCTTCATCAAAACAAGCATTGGAAATGCCAACAGTGTGTGCCATTGTAGTGGTATTAACTACCCATTGTTAGTAGCAGGTGAAAAATGGTGCGAGTACCTGGGCATCTAATAGCAGTGCCTGGCAAAAGCTTAACACGTATGCACAAGCCAAAAATGTTGGCTTTGCCAAGGCTTGTTTTAAAGAGAACTTCAGTGGCTTTGCCAATGCTTGTTTTTAACAGGGCTTCAGTGGAAGACACGCAGAGCGCTTATAAAGGTAACAGGAGGATTGGCTGCAGTAGATTTCCTGTAGGGAGAATTGGTCGCATTTCTTTGCCTCCTTTTACCGCAAATGTATGTGGGAGGGTGGATTAGGGGAATAATAAAGGTATGCAGTGATTAGGGGGAATCCCCCTGCATATACATGTGGTAAAATGTCCTTAATGAAAACAAAAAATCAACCAATTCTCCCTCCATGAAATAAATTCAAAGAAATCACACAGATCCCTAATAAATCGAATGGCTGAAAAAAGGCCTGCTAAAACATGTTTATTGCACCATTACTGTGTTTACAACTCCAATGAAGTCATTAAGTATCAGAAGACTGCCTTGAAAAACACTGGCAGGCACTTTGAATGCAAAGCCTGATGGTGAGGCTTGATTAAAGTGAGTTCAAAGAGGTCCCATGAGGATGTGTTTAGGGCGGGCAGAGGCAGGAATGCATGGGAATGGCCATGGGGATTAGCATGGCCATGGGCAGGCAATGGTTAACCAAATAGCATCTACAGACTCTGTGTACCTCCTCATATGTCATCCCTCCCTATCTGTACTTCAATGCAATAGTTTTGGCTTATAGCTAATATCCCAAACTAAGAAGTGTCAGATGCTTAGAGATTTTACTATTCCAAGCCTTGTGCCTAGAACTCCCAGCTTCAGACCATCAGGAAGTGTTGGAAATGGAAATGGTCCTCAACTGATGATCAACAACCCATATGGGGGAGTCTCATTGCCCTCAGAACAGAGCATAGGGATTGCTACCAAAAGCAGTGCTACTTCCTCGCCCCTAAATAATGTCCATTGGTGAAACAAGTAGACCAACATGTGTGATGAGGTCACCCGTTTGGCCGCCATGGTGGGGGACCAGCGAGCTCTGAGGAAAGGCAATGCAAACCACTGCGTGAAGAAACCCTTTGAGGTGGTACACAGTGGATTCCCAGAGCTCTCCCCGCCCTCCATGGAGGAAGCCTAGTGTGCTAATGCCCCATGAAAAAGAGCACAATCTAAGCTAGAGGGAGAAAGTTAAGCCACCTAAGACATATCTAGTGAAAGTCAATGAAGTGTCACACATGATGTCTTTAACCTCAAAAAGTCTGCTAGGGAGAAGATATCAAAACATTGGGTTTTCATCCCTGCATTTCACAGACCTGAGTAAGTGGTTTGTGGCGTGCCTTTGCCAACTGTCCTGAAGGAACAAGGTGACCACCTCATGGTGCTACCTGGGCAAGACCTGAGACCTCCTTGTCCTCACGGAGATTGAGGCTCATCAAGCACACAGATACGCTCCCCAACAGGGCAATTTGGAGGCAAAGCTGGAGGCCAGCAAGAGTGGGTGTGGAAGACGCCATCCCTGCCATAGACTCCTGAGTGCAGGCTCCCTGGCATTAGAGCTGTATCCTTCGGATGCCAGCATACAGTGTCATCCCTTCTTACCCTTTTTAATAACGCAACCTTTGCACCTTAACAGACATTTGACACCATATCCGCCCCATTAACCACATACACATATGCCTGCAGCAATCTAATGTTAACCATGTGTAAATTCAGAAGACAATTGCTGATCACTGTGGGTGCATTGTTCTGTGGCTGCTTGGGAATGTTGTTTATGTCCCAAGCCAGCCCTTGAAATAACCGGAAGCAAAGGTGTCTTGCCAGGACAGTTCAGTGAGCTATGACACCGGTGCATTGCACGCCGGGCATTGGCTCAAATCCCTGTTGGGAGCTGGACAAAAACAAAAGTGCCCTTCTCCGACCATGCAGGGACAGTGCTCCAGATGGAAAATGTATAGGAATGGTGCGTACTTTTTCAGAAAAGTAAAGGAATGCTGTATTCTGTAGTTCCTACACATTCCGACAACTGATTGAGATAAGTAAAAGGAGAATTGGAGGCAGCCTGCTAGGATCTACAGTCCCACCCCTTGTGGAGATATCAATGCCGCCAGCCTAAATGAAAGTAATACTTGCTAAGAGGATAATAGAGGTAAGTCGAGTCCAAACAGATTCTACTGGGAATTACCCAGTAGCGCGGCTTGGCTGAGCACCCATCGCCTAAAGGTGCAAGGGGGGGTACATTCTTGCACAGGCAGCTGCATGAGACTGTTGCCTTGTTCCGGGAGGACTCAGACATCTTTTTGTGACATCACTAGCTTCAGGAAAAGCCAGGATCATGGCTGCAGTCTGGGCAAATACCATGACACAAAACGATGCCATACATCTGAAAAGAAGTGTGTAGGGCACTCCCTGATACTGTTAGTTTGTTGAACACTGTCCTGGAGAGATGGCTCGTAACCATTTGTGGTTTACAAGAATAGGGATAGACTTTGGACTGCCGGTCATTTAAGAATCAGGAATGAATAGGGCTTGCACACGTTATTTAAATCAGAACTTCTTAAATCCTGAGAGTGGAGAGTTTTTGGGCAATTCAGCAAAGTCTGCATCCAGAACACCTCAAGGATGATTGTAAGGTATTGGTAGCTGAGCTCTGGAAGATCACCCTTTGCTTTGATGGCAGCCATTTTATAACTTTTTTATCTTGGACATTCAGCCAATACAAGCGGCTAGGCTGGTAGTAGTTTGCCATAGGAGCCACGCAGAAACCATATTAGGAATATTCACTTTTTCTCATTTGGTTTCTAGACTTTTGATTGTAACAGTAACTTTGGAAAGGTCAACGTTCAAGTATCGGAATGAGACTTGGCATTATATGTTCGGCAAGAGGATATTGATATGATAGATTTCTAAGCGGACCCGGGGATCGAACCTGTGTTGCTCCGTGTCATCTTGCTTCCAAGACGAGCACGTTGCCCCTGAGCTATCCTCCTGAGGCTACTAAGGCCTTCATTCCTTTGCATTCAGAAATGATTTAGTGCCAGAATTATTTTTTAAAAAGAAGTGGAATTGTGGAGTATGGCCCAAGCGCGATCCAGAGATGGACTTGATGTCCAGTGTTTTGGAAGTGGGAAAGGTTTTGGTGAAGCAGAAGAACATCTGGATTTCCACAGCGGCCTCTGAAAGAAAGAGATGACAGAGTGGAGGGACACATGACAAGTCTGATTCTGCTCCCCCTTTCTAAGCTTTCAGGCACAGCGCCCCATATGAAATTCTGTCCAGGTCATTGTAGCCCAGTCCTCCTTTGCTTCGAATCCATTGCTGCGTGTCAGCTTCATGATTCATCCCTTTAGCAATCCAACAGCATGTATTTGCTGCTAGCTGTACTCGGTGTGCCATATACCGATCTCTCTCGCTTTCTTTCTCTCTTTCTCTCTCTCTCTCTCTTTCTCTCGATCTCTCTCTATTTCTCTCTCTCTTTCCCGCTCTCTCTCTATCTTTCCCTCTCCTCTCTCATCCTCTCTCTCTCTCTCTCTTTCTCTCTATCTCTCTCTATTTCTCTCTCTCTTTCTCGCTATCTCTCTATCTTTCCCTCTCCTCTCTCATCCTCTCTCTCTCTCTCTCTCTCCTTCTCTCTCTATCCTTCTCTCTCTCTTTCTCGCTCTCTCCATATCTTTCCCTCTCGCTCTCTCATCCTCTCTCTCTCCTCTCTCTCTTTCTTCTCCTTTCTCCTTCTCTTTCTCTCTCTCTCTTTCTTGCTCTCTCTCTGTTTCTCTCCCTCTCTCCTGCTCGCTCTCCCTGTCTATCTTTCCCTCTCCTCTCTCATCCTCTCCTCTCTCTCTCTCTTTTTCTCCTCCTATCTCCTTCTCTCTCTCTTTCCCTCTCCCCTGCCGCCAAATAGGGCTGACGTTGCACAATTTTGCTAGAGCCATCCAAGCCCGGCTCTGATAACATTGAAACCAGAGAAAAACACAGATATCTTCGAGGGAGCCTGTGTTTTTTCAAAATAAGGTATTATAAAGGCATACTATTGAATTGTACTAATATGGTGTAGTTAAAACTTTACAGTGCTGATTATGTTCTACTGGTCACATGTAGTCTATACTATAGTCATAATATGAATGATATTAAATAAAGAACACTATCAAAACAAAGGCAGCTAAATGATCTTTTGATAGTTTCAGTTCCAAGATGGAGCCTCCTTCATACACTTTTGAAATACCCCTCTGGAAAAGGAGAAGATGACAAATAGAACAAATGAGGGTTACTGGCCAGTTTGAATAAAACCAAAGAGCATATTGGTAACACCAGATGTCCAGGGAGGAGATTTACATTAGATCAATATGTTTGTCATAAAAGGGTTGTATGCTTGTATCACTAAGTACATAATGGAGGGTGGGTTTGGTGTTAATTTGATTTTTCCCAACACACTCCATAACACAAAAATATTAGTAACAATGAAACATATGTGTGCATTCAGACAGCTATAGGATTTGAATGCGTGGATAAGAAGACTGCCACTCCATCGTGGTCCTACAGTTGTTTTTCTTCTTGTATGTTGAGAATTTTAACAGAGCGCGGGCTTAGCATCAATTTGAGCATGCGTAGTCCCCAATGAACAGACAACCTTCGAGAATGATATATATAGGATAGGATTTGGGATTCTGAAATAGCTGTACAGAAACTAAAGTGTAGGTTCAAGTTTTGAAATGGTACAGGGGTGTTTGTTGTGAAAGTGTCTTGTAAGTGCTGACTGTACATGATATAGTTAGGATTCTACAGAAATGGCTGCCACCTCTATAAACAAAGGTGATCATGAAGCGAAACTCGTCATGATTGATATAGTAAAAAAAATCTCAACATTACTAACCATTTGGGAGTACATAACTGACATGTTCAAGTTGTGAGAGGAAAAAAGCATTCTCTATTGAAGAAGTGTTGTTTGACAGGAAATCGGCTCAGCAACACAGGCTCAGTAATGAAAAGCAGAACTTGGACGTGTTAAAGGTCACTTGTCTTCTTTACAGAACAGAGGAGACTACTGCACCCAGTCACAGAGCCATGGAAAGAATGGCTGGGAGAGTGAGACCGATGCCAGGCGCAGAGACAAACAATGCAGGAACCGGCCAGGCCTGGACATGTCTCCGAGTTATAGCAGTGGGGTGTTCCGGGGAGGAAAAGGGTTTCCTGCACAGCAATGTTTTCATCCTGCTAGCTCTGGAGTGGCGCATTTACAAGAATGGCCTGACCTATCTGGGCAGAGCATTCTTTCTTGATTTTTTTTGGGACGGGGGTTACAGAGGTACAAAGGATCATTCAACCAACGCCCTGCACGCCAACTCCAGGACCCAAGTCACCACACAAAGCCGCAGCATTGCCAAGATGTGCATCAAGAAATGCACGAAGGAAAATTCAAGGAGTGAGATGGCAAAAGTCTGGCTTCTTGTTGAACGCAGTGGGATTTTGAATGTCTGCTTGTATGTATAGGTATATATGGGGGGTTCTGGTAGTCGAGTACTAACAAGAGAGCAGCAGAGCACTGTATAGTACAATTAAAATACTACTACGAATCATAATGTGTTACTCCTTCATCTTCTAAGTGATGCAATAACCAGAGTTCTTATGAACCCATTGTGAATGGCACTTGATTTTTTTCCCATCCGCAGAAGGATGAAGAATTTAAGTCTGCCCTTCTGCAGGGTTCGAACTTGCGAAGTGCAGGCTGTCCACTAGTACGAGACCAGCACTTTACCTATGTAGCTTTCCACCATTGGCTACTGTACTATATAGAGGAGGATACAATAGTTGATGGGGTTAGGGGTGGGGCAGGGACCGGTTGAGGGTAGAGTGGGTGCCCAAACTCCATCTATCAGTGGCTGATGGGGTGTGCTTTGAAGAGCAGTGTCTACATCTACCCCCTGATGGGCATTATGCAGGGAGATACCCTGGTGTGCATCGGTAGGTTGTTCTAAAGTCCTGTTGCATAGCTCACTTTCTTGCTTTTTCCTTCTTGCATTTCTTGATTCACAGCCTGGCAATGCTGCAGCTTCATGTGTTGACTTGGGTTCTGGAGGTGGTGAGCACAGCGGCTGGTTGAACGATCCTTTGGTGGTCATTGTCTTGAAGGTGGTGCAGGCTGTCTTGAAAGTGATGCAATCTTTGACGGATGGGTGGTGCAGCTCATCAAGGGTAGATTTGTTCAAATGTCTTCAGTCATCCAATGACTTGAGCATGCTGGAAGGCTTTCCACAGGCCTCTGTGGGATGTCTTAACCCACTTTTGCTCTGCCATGCGGTATCACTGTGTCCGGATTGTGCAAGAAACATCAAAATGGCCGCAAAACCCTTGTGCGCGCCAAAACCTCTGAAAACAGCGCTCTGCAAAACACAAAAAGATGGCTGCCCAATCTACCACGCATGTTGTCAGTGATGGAACAGAGATCTCACTCCTGAAACATGTCACTGGACTCCACGACAAGTGAAAATGCAGTACAGAGGGAAAAGCAGTGCTCTGGTAAAAGAAATCCAAAGTCTTGCTTTAAATCCCTTTTTTTCGGTTTCTGAAACTGCAGAATGCCGGTACAAAACACCCTTAAACATCCAGAATTCTTGCTGGGGGCTACAATTCACTTAGTTCAAGAAATCATTATAAACATACAATGTACTGAAAAGCTGAAAGTATCAAAGAAACATCCACAGCAAAAGTTACCTGTTTGTGAAATCTGTCAAAATCTGGGCGCAGTACCCTCGGCCGCCTGAATGACCGGTGTCTAAAAGCCTGCATGATAAACCTTAAACTTGTACAAACTGAAATCAAATGTTTGAAAACTAAGTGGCCTGTTACTGAGTGTAACCTATGTTGTAATTGTTTAAATCCCATGGTTTAGAATCTGGAATAAGTGTTCTAGCTGCTCGTTTTAAATTACAAGTTGGTTTTAAGGCAAGAAAAAATGCAACAGAATTAACATTTGAATTTAAGCCTGACTAAAAGCAACCAACCCAGTATAACAGCTTCCTCCACAGAGGCAAGGTCTGTCCCTTCTGCTTCTCTCCACCAGGAAATCACACCTAAGTGATGATTATAGGGTGGGAGAAGCATTTGGTCTGCAGGGGGAAGGAGACAATGGACTTCCTCCAGCTCAAAGGAATGCCAAGTGTGAAGGGTCGTAAATGGCCTCTGCCCAGGAGGAACTTGGAGGAGACTGCTTCTGAACCGCAGGGAGATAGAAGGAGGCGGAGACAAACAACTATTTGTTGCTTAATAAGGACCAAAGACACATTTTAAAAAGACTAATAACTTACTGTGTAAAATTGTCAAAAACACAAAAATAACAGCGTGTTTAATGTAAATATTGGCTGCACATTTTAAAAGGCGCCAGAACTCTGTGACATGTTCTAGGAAGAAACGGTGGAAAATGTGATATTACACAAAATGTATTTTTGATAGAAGCATGAAACTTCATACACTTATGCCCATGTTCAACGCACACATTTGTACATATTTTCTGATAAACTGGACATTGTGTTCCTGATAAAAAGGGCGAAATTCTGTAAAAAGCAGACACAGGATTTTACAGCGACAGGGTTTGGAGGAGTATCTGCTACACAAAATATGTAATCTGTATATATGATTGTATAGAGGTTGCACACATGGAAATATGTATTGTACCAAAAGTATATTTTGTGTTCAAGATGCTAGGGGTGGACTCTAGGCCTCGTAAACCCAAACCATAAAGATGACACACTGTTTTTCTCCTCCTATCAAGGCAGAGAGGAGACCTTGACCTATCCCTGTCCTAGGGGTAAGCTTAGGATAAACCAGCAAACACACACCTTTATCATAAGCATAAAAAGAGACAGCTCAGGATTCAGAGGGACACAGATTCACCCACTAACCGATTGCTGGTGGAGCACCCTGCAGCTGAACCATCCATCTCCCTTGCTCCAGACTCCAGAAACTTGGCAAAGCAGAAAGACCCATTCCATTAGCTGAACCATTCTCAGCTAGGCCTTAAATTCCAGAACCAGAATCCCACCACCAAAGGGGAGCATCATATACAGCCGGGCTGCGTTGTACTGCTGGCCTGCTACAAGAATTATCATCAGAATCAACAGATCCAATCCAGTCCTGTGCCGAGCTGTCACCAGAGCCATTGCAGACCTGATCCAGTCCGGTGCCGTGCTGTGAACAGACCCAGTCCAGTCCGGTGTGCCCAGTAGTCTGTCCTGACCAGAATCCCTGACCAGAATCCCTGACCAGAATCCTGACGGTTCTGTTTCAAAACATATCTAGTGAGTATCTATAGAATAGAATTGTGTCACTAGTCTATGTACCTGGCTTAGTCCAATCCCTATCTGAAATCCATCCTACTTTGTTTTCAGAACCTGCATTGTTAGAAATCTTTTTGAATTGCCTGAACTCTCGATCCTATCCCTTCTATCTTTCCTCCTGTGCTAGTATTGTTAAATCTATCTCTGTGCTGATCTTTCTCATCTGAAGTAGGCGAGCTCCACTGCAAGCAGTCGCCTTGATCAAGTGGCTGTGTTCTTGTGTGGTATTCGGTTATTCATAGTCATCCTCTAGTGTTTGAAATCCTTTTTGTCATTTTAAAATGCATTCCTGCTTCCCATTCTTGCGCCTATCCAGGAAAAACTAACATCCACTAAAACGTCCATAACTTCTTCAGTTATTATGCTAGAAACAAAATTTCAAATTCTGCTTGTAGCTAACATCCACAGCTTTGATTCGTCTCCAAAACATTCCAAATCCATATAGTTCTCCCGTAATCGCGATTATTGCGCACAGAAAAGTTTGGCGCGAATTTTCGTTTAGGGAATTTCTGACAGGTGTAAAACAGCTTTTGATTACTTCCAACCTCAGTTTTAAGATTTCACATTGCTTCTTAGTATTAAATCATTGCTACTGTTTATCTGCAACTATCTAAAGCGGCTCCCATAAGATTTTTAACAATTTCAGCAATTTAAACCATATTTCGGGTTTTTGCACAGTCCATTCTCAGATAATTTAAAAACCATTCTGACCGCTTGCCAATCAATTCTGTTTTTCTCTTGTGTTGCTGGGGGAAAGTGGGATTGATATTTTGTTTGGATTCTGCCATTCCTGAATACCTGCTCTCTCTCCTCTTATCTCTTTACATTGCCTGTTGGGGTTGAGGGGTATGCAGGGTGAACTAGTTACCACACTGCTATTTGATCTGAACACACACACAAAAGTATTATTTCTGTGCTGAATTGTTTTGCTCACTATTACTCCTTGTGTATTAAAGAGATTATTTAGTGTTACATCACCCCATTGGTGATCAGTGTGTACCCATTAAAACATAGTGTGATTGAATTGTGAATACATAAATACATATTTTAACTTTGCAAACCAGCCTGATTCCTGGTTCAGTGTGACCGGGGGGCGGGGGGTTCCAGGTGAGGGGCGTGATATGAGTGGTACATCGTTCAGAAAAAAAGATCTTTTAGACAAAACTAAATAAGGATTTCAGTTGTGCATTACACGCTAGGCATTGACTTAGGTGTGTGCCGGATTGAAATCACTTACAGCTGGCATACCTGTGAGCCGGGCTTTGCCACTGTGGGAGAGGACCAGGGCATCAGCGACAGTTCTGGGATCTGAAGCCAGCCTACTCTTTGAGTTTTCTTAGGTATGGCCACCATGAAGGAGAGGGTGCAGACAATGGCGTACCCAAATCATTTTCTACTGGGAGTAAGCAGCCGGTAAATCCATAGAGCTTCATTTTGGTCACTGGTATGTTTGGTTTATCTCACAAAGAGAATAAATCCAGCTTTTGGGGGTTCAGGTTCAGGTACGCACTTGGCATGCAGTTCTGTATGAGGTAGATGCAGTGCCAACAACACCGTTAACATTAGGTAGGGTGTCATCAGCATATTGGTGCACCTTGGTATGGGAATGACCATGGATTCCGTGTAGATGAAGATGATTGGTGAGTGTGTGGTACCCTGTTTAGAGGACAGTCGTGGAACATGTTTGCGTCCATTTGGATGAGTTGGATTCTATTTTTGAGGTAGGATGAAAACCAGATGAATACCCCAATGTGGGTGGCGAGAGTGTTGAGGTGTGCTTTGTGTGCGACTGCCTCAAAGGCAACAAAGAGGCTGAGTAGTACAAATAGGCAAAGGAACCCATTTGTCTGAAATGTGCAGATTGCCGTTGATAACTTGGGCAATGGCATTGCAGTATTGCATCTTGGTCAGAAGACAGCCAGGTGATCCTAAAAGAACATGTGTTGGATGCTGTGCCTGATGTGAAGCATTCTTCTTGATTAACTTTCTGGTGATGGGTTATGGGCCAGTAGTTAAGCATGGTATGGGCATCTTCAACGGAGGAATGTCTGTCTTCAGTGCATGAGGGGAGACAGTGATTTTCAATAGGATCAGTCTGCGTGCCTCCACTGTAACGGCTTTCACAATGGAGGCAGGAGGAATGGTGGCTTTGTGGGAGGTGGCCTCGGGGACAGCAATCATGTTGGGAACATCTGTCAAGGTCTTGAACTTGGAGCATCTTGTTTTGTTCGGGAGGACATAGGTGAAATCTCAGTGGCTTGCTCAGTGGTGCCTGCCCTCATCTATTGAACACACTGTGGTATTTTAAGTTTCCTGGGATTATGGTATTGCAGGTTCTAGTAGAGCGCTGATACAGATTTTAGAAGAGGGATCATCTTTGCTTGGATGCCTTGGAAATGAGACGTGGTAATGTGTGGTGTTGACGGTAGTGATGTGGTCCCTGCACGGTGGGTGAAAGTCTATAAGGATATTGTTGTGATTTTCAGCAGTCCTTCCATGCCTGAAGGTAGCATAGTTAGTGTTTCTCAGTTCTTGTGTGTTCCTGATTGCAGATGGCTTTGTTTGCTTTGAGACGTGGCTTCTGTGTGTAGTCCATCATGGTGAGATTGAATGCACTGAGCAGGATGTTGCCATTCTCTGAAGGGGGTAGTGTGGACGGCAAGGTGATGAGTGATTCTAGTGTGTCAAAGGGTAAGCTCTTGAGCAAACACCGTGGTGTTTTGGTTGATGTCAGTTGACTGTGGTGGTTGGAAGTTGTGTGGAGAAGCTGGATGGGTGTTTTTTTCCAGACACAGAGGTGGTAGGTAGGCAGTGGATGTTTATGTATGTGGCGGATACTAGATTGAAAGTGCAAATCTTTGTTGTGCATCAGTTCTGTGTTTTATGGTTGATATGTCTAACATGTTGAAGAGTGCTTCTCTGGAATTTTCTTTGGTAGCTTTGGTTCCAGGTAGGTTGGAGCCTCTCAGAAAGATGTTGTTGACTGTTTGACTTTTGAGGTGATTAATTCTAAAATGTTATCAATGAAGGCTCTGCTGGACAGTGGTGCGTGTATTCTTCTAGACAATGTGGTGCAAGCTGTAGCCTGAAAGGATGAGGAAATGAAAGATGTTTCTATAAGGAAGTCAGAGATATGACATCTAACGGTGCTGCATGGAAATCAGTGAGACATTCCTGAAATGGTTCATTTCCTACCTCACTAACCACCTTACAGTGTGTCCAGATGGATGTCTCCAGATAATTTATTATACCTATCACCTGTGGAGCACCACTAGGATCCATCCCTCCCCCATGATTTTCACTCTGTGTATGGAATACCCTTGGTCCCCTCCTGGCTCTGCAACAAGATTCACATCCACCAATATGCCAAGTGCAAGCAGCTCTACCACAAGACCTTCTCCATTGAAGAGATCTTCAGATCCAGTAATGGTGTCCAATGCTTACCTAACGCTCAACCCATCCAAGACCAACTTTCACTTCTCACCAATAACACCAAACATCCAGACATCTCCCTGCCATAAACCTCGAGGGTGTCACAGCCCAAATGACCACCTACACCTACCTCTTCTTCAAAACACACATAGCTAGAAGGACACAAACCTGAATAAATGCAAGCCCCTCCTCCCTGCAAACCCTCGTCCTCTCCCACATGAATGATGGCTATGTGCTTCTTGAAGGCCTTCTGTAGATCACTCTAGCTCCCCTGAGAAGAGTCCTCCATACGTAAGCACATCTCATAAATGGACTCCACCAATTCAACGACATCACACTGGCCCTCATCAAATTGCACTGGCTCCCGCTGCACACACACATCACATTCAAATCCTGCTGCATCATCAACAAGGAGATCTTACCTCAAGTCTCCCAGTTCCCTCACTGCAAGTCTCAGAATCTCTGTGACCTGCGCTCCACGAGAAGCAAATGTTTGAGCAGGCCATTGAACAATACTACTGTAGAAAGGAAAGGACCAGAAGACAGGTCTTCGCTGTCTATGCTCCCAGACTCTGGAACCACCTCCCCATCAACATCAGACATGCCCCTGCTCTTTTTCAATCTTTTTCAACTCAGCAGAATTCTTTAAAACCTGCAAGGAGCTGGCTAATCCTGTTGCAGTCTCCACCTCTCATGTCCCCTCCCAGGCCATCTGCATGGTCCTGGCTTCTCATTTCATCTCTGAAACTCAGGACATCTTGTCCTCTCTCTCTTCCTCTCCTCCTCCTACCTCTACTCCCTGCTGTTCCCTTGGTCCTTCTGTGGCCACCCCTCCTCCCTCCTTCTCTGCCTTTCCCCTGTTCTCCCCAGATGAGGTTTCTAGACAATTCCAATCTATGAAAGACTCGTCAAAACAGGTTCTCCCCTATTCCACTAAAACCATCAAGGACCACATTGACACACCGGCTCCTACTTTGGCCAACTTCTGCAACTACTTTTTCGCTTCTGGAGTCTTCCCATCCCCCCTGAAGCACTCTCTTGTGCACCCTCTTCTTAAGAAACCCTCAGCCGACCCTTCCTGCCCTGCTAACTACCGCCCAATCTCCATCACTCCTTTCCTGGGCAAACTCCTAGAAAAGCTGGCCATCTCCCAGCTTAATGTTCACAATGAATTGGTTGGTTGTCTCCATGACCATCAGTCTTGCTTCAGAGCCTCCAGAAGCACGGAAACTGCTCTCCTGAACATTCGTGAAGACCTGCTCTCAAACCTTGACTCCAACACCCCTGTGTCCTCATCTTACCTGATCTCTCTTCTGCCTTTGACATGGTCAACCATGCCATCCTCCTCAACCATGTCCGTGATAACCTGGGTATCACCGATCAGGCCCTGACTTTGCTGACCTCTTTCCTCTCTGATCGACCCTCCCAGATCTAACTTGGGTCCTTTCTCTCCTCTATCTCTACCTGTGGTGTTCCCCAGGGTCTAACCTCTCTCCCTGGCTGTTCAACCAATACCTGGCACTTCTTGCCGACCGCATTGCCACTCTCTGCCCCAACTTTCAGTGTTATGCAGATGAGACTGAGCTCATTTTCAAGCTCCCTGCTGCCACCTCTTCTCCTTCTCTCATATCTGACTGTCTGTCCGCTATCCAGGAGTGGTGTGCCACCAATGATCTCCACCTTAATGCCAGTAAGAATGAGATTCTCCTCATCGGCACACCTGCTCCCTCCTTTCCTGTCACTCTCTGGCCGGCCTCCCTTGGCTCTCTTCCTTCTCCCACCTTTGAGGCTAAAAACCTTGGTGCCATCTTCGACTCCACACCCTCCTTCTCTCCTCACATCTCTGAGATCTCTAAGAAGTCACACTACCAGCTGCACCTCCTCAGAGGTATTCCTCCTTTCCTCTACTTCCCCCAGAAGCTCACTGTATCCAGATCTCTGGTTCTCTCTAGGCTGGACTACTGCAAAAGCCTCTTTCTAAATCTGCCTGCTTCTACTCTTCACCCTCTGCAACTCATCCAGAACAGGGCTGCGAAATTTGTCCTTGGCCACAAGCCCAGGGATCGTAGCTCTCCAGGAGTGAAATCTCTGCACTGGCTCCCAGGGACTGCAAGGATTACGTTCAAACCCCTCTGCATTAGCCACAAGACCTTCTGGGGCCTGGGGCCTCAGTACCTTCAACTCTCTCTTCCTAAATATCATCCCTCTCAAGCTCTTCGCTCATCCGCCTCCAACTCCCTCAGGGTCAGTCGCTTGGCCAAGCAACGAGATGGTCATAGTTCTCTTTGTTCAGCTGGGGCCTCCATCTGGAACAGCCTCTCTGCCTCCCTGAAACTTGATAATAACCATCTCTGGTTCCAGAAGCACCTCAAGACCTTCCTCTTTCCTTCTGCCTTCTCTCCTCCACTGAAACTGCACTGGTCACCTGGCCACACTCTGATCTTGGGTCCAGGTCCCATCCCCTTCCAGCTGCACACCTGCACTGCCTCTTGGCCAACCCCTGCACTTGGGAGCTGTTTCTGTATCCCCACAGCCTGCACCAGCTCTTGACACTGATGTCTGCACTTACCCCAGCACTTGCCACAAGCTGGCCGCACATTTTACCTATTGTTTTATTTATTCAATTTATTTATTACTGTTGATCCTATGTACAGCACTGCCCCTCGCCCTCTCCCACCGCACTATCACTTTCCCCCCTCCCCTGCACTTGCGCGATCTCAATGTCAGCTGGCCACGAAGATCGTTGTCTCTGTCTTCCCTCTGGTCCCCTCCCTTGCCTCGTCGCACCTTGAAACACTTGTGTATAGGCGCGTTATAAATGCCATATCATAGCATATCAAGGAGCTGAAGACCTTTCTCTTCCAGAACGTGCTACTCCTGAACATCTAGTACTTCACCCCTGCACTCCCTACAGACCGGAACCTTGGGGCCATTTGTGCTCCCTACCCTTCTAACAGCCCTTCGCCTTTGACTTCACTCGAAAGCCTGTGCAAGCATTCACCCCTCCTGTATGACTCCCAGGTGCATTCCTTCTTCCACCCTTGCGAGGATTAAGTTCAAAACCTGCTGCATCATCCACAAGGCCTTCGGGGCCTGGGGCCTCAATACCTTCAACTCTCTCTTCCTAAATATCTTCCCTCTCGAGTTCTTCGCTCATCCGCCTCCAACTCCCTCAGGATCAGTCGCTTCTCCTAGCAACAAGTTGGCGGTCAATCTCTCTCTTCGGCTGGGGCCTCCCTCTGGAACAGCCTCCCTGCTTCCCTGAAACTTAAGGAGAACCATCTTCAGTTCCGGAAGCACCTTAAAACCTTCCTCTTTGCTTCTTCTTTCTCTCCCTCTCTCCCCTGCTGAAGTCCTGGCTGATACTGAACTGGTTACCTTGCCACCCATCTGATCTTGGGCCCAAGCCCTTCCAGTTGCATGCCTACACTGCCTCCCGGCAACCCCTGCACCTGGGAACTGTTTTCTGTATCCCTACTGTCCCCCCACCAGCACTTATGTCTGCATTCACCCTGCACTTGCCACTAGCTAGCCGCTCTTTTATTTATCGTGTTAAGTTATTATCCCATGTACTGCACTTTCCCCTTCCCCTCCCCACCAGCACTTTCCTTTTCCCCCTTCTTTTGTACTTGCGCAATCTGATTGACACCTGGCCTAGTAAGATCGGTGTCTGTCTTCCCTCTGTTCCCCCTCCCTTGCCTCGTTGCGCCTTGAAACACTTGTGCATAGGCGCGTTATAAGTGCCATATCATATGATATCATATCACCCATCGCTACTGTACCCTCTTCTATGTTAACTCCACAGTTGCTACTATTTTGACCTGGAATCAGCCCACTGTTGCCTGACTCTCTGAATTGCCTCCCCTCCCCCCTTCATCGCTCGATCCCAGCTCATATGTTATACCTTCGTTACTAACTCCCCCCTTTCTGTAGTTTCCCCTATTACTCTACAGGGTGGTCTTTTGCTTTGCAAAGCTATGTTCACACTTAATAAATGGCCAAATAGTAATACAAAATAATAAAATGTCATTGTCTGGGGACGAGGTCAGAAATGTCTGTGAGTACAAATGACTGCTGAGTGAGTATTCATGAGAATGAAGATGCGTACCAGTTTGGCTGGTGGTAAGTGAATGGTAGAAAGTGGGGTGTGGCTATGGTTGTGCGGGGTTGCAGGCGCATGGATGCTGAGTGTGCAGTGAGTGTTTTCATGACCTAGGTAACTTTAAATGGTCCAACAAGGGATGATTGAAGACTGTGGCTACAATGGGGCGGGGTGAAGTCACCTAACCCTGAGGCCCAATCTGGAGCTGCGGGCAGAGGAGAATGTGTCTGCTGTGGTGCTCACTGAGGATGCCTGCGCAACAGGGAAGCTATGCCAATGTTTTCTGCATGCAAGGAGTATAGGTTGGGTGCATGGATACAAGCTGTCTGTCAAGGTGGGGTGAAGGTTGTCTTTCTATATTAATGTACGGTCATTACGTCCCTGGAAGGACTGAAGAGCCACAGCATGACATCAGTGTACATGGCATGACCTGGTTGGGCTGCGTCCCTTGCAAGATGTTTGCGCCCAAGAAGGTTCAGTAGCCCGAGCTTCATTTCTCCTCCCGTGGGTGGGGCCCTTCATGACCATCCTGGCAGTGTATTGGGGAAAAAGGGTTGGCTGATTGATGGACACATTGATTGAAAGACAATACGTTGTGAGGGAAAGGCGTAGGACCACATGATTGACTTCAAAGGAAAGCGATACAGTCTAGCATGAGCAGAGATTGCTTAGAATGAAGAGATCATGAATAAATGGTCCTTCCAGAAGAGCAGCTATGGTTTAGGAGTGGGAGTTATGAGTGCACACCTATCATTTTCCCCTCGTTCTACTTCCTCACCCCACTCCTGACACATGTGAGACGCTTCTGCCTCAGAGAGACTTCATATCCGCCAATAGCTCTCAAATGTACTCTTATTGACGCTTACTTAGGAATCACCATTGGTGTACTCCAGCCTCACTCAGATAACCCCTTGTGCTTATTCCCTGGCACTCGGCTGGAAGCCTTACTGGTGAGTGCACCACCTCACCTACTGCGCCTGCTGGGGTGAGGAGATGCAGTTAGATGCCCTGCCTCATTGGCACACATTCACGCCTCAGATCATTGGTACCTTCTTGTGAGACAGCCAGGTCCTGAGCGCTGGTGTGAGCCCCTATGCCGTAGTGTGGTCCGCACCTCCATTTGCATCCCAGAATGCTGTGAGGGAATGCAAAAATTGAACCACGGAAGAGTCTTCTTTGATGAAGGCAGCAGTGGTGAACACAAAGGGTGAAGGTGACCTAGCCAGCTGTGTGTACAATGATGTAGGGAAAAAGGAATGGAAAGAGGCACCGTAGTGATCATGCCTCCTCTCCTCATGAGAAACAGCACCATAGCCATCATAGGACACACAAGAGGCATGGCAATCGCCTCCTGTTTCGGTGACTGCTGGACTGCTTTTGACTCCAGTTCTTTCCGCAGTCCCCAATGTGGCTTGTGGGCTGGTACTTCCTGCTGCCACCACCCTCTCCTGATGCCACCACTGTCCTTACTGTGAATCTGACCTCTGGTACCTCATACAACGGGGTCAGTCCTTGGTAGTGAGTGAGTGTGCTTCCTGGTGTATCAGACTTCTCATTGCTGGCTGCTACCTCCCTGTAGCTTATTAGGAGGTCATTTGAAAGCTCTATGGCAGCAGCTTTGCCAGCGAGTGCAAGCTTCTGGCTAAAAGCACAAAGGATAATACAGATGGGACGATTCAGAACCCTTAGGCTGATGCAGGGGCCATCTCGGAACGTACAAGATGCTACATTGGCAAAGACCTCGTGGAGGAGCTCCTCGCCCTTATCAGGCGTGTTTTGTGTTTTCAGACGACGTGTGACCCTTTATTTCAGTGCAAGTAATATTGGAAAGTTCCAGACTTCTTCTTCAGTAGATCTTCCAGTTCTGGAACAGGTGAGAAAATGTTCTGATGCAGGACTGGAAGGAACCGGATGGTAGTAACATGCTTAGGACTCTCAGCCGATGTATCCTACAGTAAAGTGGAGAAAGACGCTGTAGCCGTCATCACTGCATTGGAGGATGGTTGGAGGATGGTTCAGATTACAATGACCTGTTAGTGATCATTAACGAATTGGCCCAATAACATTCATATCTTGCATTTAGACTGTTTGTGAAGGTTTAGCCTTATTCTCGTATTTAGCCCATCCGCGTTAGTCTGCCATTTCTTGCATGTAGCACATTTGTCTAAGTTAGCCTTATCTGGAATTTAGCCCATCTGCATTAGTGAGCCATACCTTGCATTAGCATATTTGTGTAAGTTAGCCGTATCTGGCATTTAGCCTACTTTGTTTAAGGTAAACACTTTTTGCATTTTGCCTATCTGTGTAAAGCAGCCCCGCCTAGCTTTTAGCCCATCATTGTTAGTCTGCCATTTCTTGCATTTAGCACATTTGTGTAAGTGAGCTTTATCTCGCATTTAGCCCATCTGCGTTAGTGAGCGATATCTTGCAGTTAGCCATTTTGTCTCAGTTAGCCTTATCTGGCATTTAGCCTACTTTGTTTAAGGTAAACACTTTTTGCATTTTGCCTATCTGTGTAAAGCAGCCCCGCCTAGCTTTTAGCCCATCATTGTTAGTCTGCCATTTCTTGCATTTAGCACATTTGTGTAAGTGAGCTTTATCTCGCATTTAGCCCATCTGCGTTAGTGAGCGATATCTTGCAGTTAGCCATTTTGTCTCAGTTAGCCTTATCTTGCATTTAGCCTATTTTGTGTAAGGTAAACACTTTTTGCATCTAGCCTATTTGTGTAAGGCAGCCTCGCCTTGCGTTTAGCCCATTAGTGTTAGTAAATTATATCTTGCATTTAGACTGTTTGTGAAAGTTTAGCCTTATTTTTATTCTCGCATTTAGCCCATCCGCGTTAGTCTGCCATTTCTTGCATGTAGCACATTTGTCTAAGTTAGCCTTATCTGGCATTTAGCCCATCTGCATTAGTGAGCCATATCTTGCAGTTAGCACATTTGTCTAAGTTAGCCTTATCTGGCATTTAGCCCATCTGCATTAGTGAGCCATATCTTGCAGTTAGCACATTTGTCTAAGTTAGCCTTATCTGGCATTTAGCCCATCTGCATTAGTGAGCCATATCTTGCAGTTAGCACATTTGTGTAAGTTAGCCTTATCTGGCATTTAGCCTACTTTGTTCAGGTAAACACTTTTTGCTTTTTGCCTATCTGTGTGAAGCAGCCCAGCCTAGCTTTTAGCCCATTATTGTTAACTTTTAGCCTATTTGTGTAAGTTAGCCTTATCTTGCATTTAGCCCATCTGCATTGGTCAGTCATATCTTGTAGTTAGCCTTTTTTGTAAGTGTAAGTTAACCGTACCTTATTATTTGTTTAAGGTAGACACATTTTGCCTATTTTTGTAACAAAGCCATAATTTGCACTCAGGCTGTTTGTGTAGCCTTATCTTGCCTGTTTGTCAAGCCTTAACTTGCCCTTAGCCCTCTTGTGTCGGTCAGCCATATCTTACTTTTAGCCCATTCATGCAAAGTAGCCATTTTCTGCATCAAGCCTAATTTCTACAAGGTAGCCATATTTTTTTCTGCAGCCCTTTTGAGTCTGAACCTAGTCACCTCTCCCGCTCCTAACCTAGTCATCAACCATGCCAAATAATTCCAAGGCCAGAGGAGCCCTCTGGTGCATCAGAAACCAGAAGCACACCCCTCCTCCTCTTCCTCCTATCCCCCCACAAGTGCCTTCTACCACCTCCGCACCTCAGACTGCCCCATCCTCTTCCCACACTGTAAGACCTCCTTTACCCTCCACCCCTTGTCCCTTCCACTTCCAACTCCTCCTTCTCTCAGCCACATCTGAATGCTGCCCAACCCACCCTGCTCACTGGTCACACCCCAGGCCAAACCCTTCTGCTGCCCCCAAATCAGACCCCTTTCAGCTCTTTCTCTGCAATCTCCCATGCCGAGTTCTCAAAGCTTCTCGCCAACAGCTGCCTCTCAAGTTCCCCAGTAGACCCATGCCCACTGGCCTGCCTTAAAAACATCATCTCTTCCACCTCTGCAGGCACCCTCCCCAGAGCCATAATCAACCACTCTCTAAAAGCAGGTATCTCCTTACCTGAATACAAAAGCTCTCACGTAAAACCACTCCTAAAAATCCCTCTCTTGACCCCCCCTCGTCCCTTCCAATTACCGCCCCATCTCCAGCAACTGCTTCATAGCGAAATTACTAGACCTCACGTCCTACTCCCAGCTCAGCCTCTTCACTGAGGCCTTCTTGAACCTACCCAGTCTGGCGTCAGACCCCTCCCTGTAACTGAATCCTCCCTGATCTCTATCTGGGACAACCTGAAAAGAACAGCAGACTCTGAGGGCTGCGCTGCTCTCTTCCTCCTTGACCTCTCAGCAGCCTTTGACATAATTAACCACTTCATCCTCACGAACAGACTCTTTGACCTTGGCATAAGGGACTCCATCCTCAGATGGATCTCCTCTTTCCTCTCCGACTGCTCCCAAAATCATCTCTCTCCATCCCTTCTCGTCTGCCCCCCCCCCCAGTACCGCATGGAGTCCTCCAGGAAAACCCCCTCTTCCCCTTCGATTTCAACCTCACCTCCCCAAGCTCATCCGCTCCCACAATCTCATCTGTTACATCTATACTGGCGATGCCTAGATCATCCTCAAGATTCACAACTCCCCCTCCTCATCCCACCCAGACCTTGCATCCCGCCTCTCAAACATTGACCTCTGGATGATGAACAATTACCTTCTCAATCCTAATCTGCAGCAGAATAGCACTCCTTCCCAAACCTATCCCATGACCGCATTCATTAGTAACCTCTCCCACTGCATCCCTCTCAGTCAAAAACCTAGGATGCACTTCTAGCTCAGACCTGACCCTCTCCCATCAAATCAACGCAATCTCCAGATCGTGCACCTTCCACCTCTATATCCTCAAGTGGATCTTTCCTTATACTTCCTACCACCCCCATAGAGTTTCCACAATCATGGGCATCATCCTCTCGTGCCTAGACTTCTCTAACTCGGTCTACCTAGGCGGACCTAAATAGCAACTGTGAAAGCTCCAGCGGGTACAGTACTCTGCAGCAAGGCTCCTCCTCGCAATCTGCCAGAGAGAACACATCACCGCTGCACTCAGGACATTCCACTGGCTGCCCATCAGCCGATGGGCCTCCTTCAAAGCCATGTGCATTACACACTGTGCAATCCACAACACCAGGAATTCCTTCAAAACAAGCTAACTCACTACCTCCCAACCTGAATCCTCAGATCAGGCTCTGCACACCTCCTGGTAGTCCCCCCTTTCAAATTCTCTGGATTAGGAGGTGCCTGTTTCTCAGTCCATGCACCCAGCGCCTCGAACTCCCTCCCCTCTGCCTCATAGAGGATCAGCTGGCCTTCCAGAAAGCCCTCAAAACCTGGCTGTTACCCCTGACGTCCTGATCCCCCGTCTCCCCGCGTCCACTCCCCGACAATCGCACACACCTTTCATCCAGCAGTCGCCCCTTCCCCCAACCCCTGCAGACTCACCCCACCTGCCCATCTGTCAGCTACTAGCCTCTTCTTTTCCTTTCAGTCACTTTGCTCTGCCATCTAACTTGCCTTGTGTGATGCCAAGCACACATGGAGGACTCAGGTAGTCACTCCAGCAACTCGCACCTAGAAGAAATCCTGGCAGTGGGTCATGTATTGCACCCATATGGGCTTATGTGGGGGCAATGCATCACACTTAAAATGACCCTGGAGGGAAATCACACTGATCATTCCATAGGAGGACAACCAGGCTCCACGGACCCGTCACTCATGGTTGGCATGGCAGGTAGCTCTAAAGCACAGGATGGTGGGCCAGACCGCTGCATGTAATCATGAAATGGGGTCCTTGTCTTCACACTAGAAGGAGCCAGGGATGCCAATCTCTGACTCTAAGAACCTCTCAGAGTGTGAGTATTATGCATTCATCTATTACTTAGATCGCCTGTGAAACGTAGCACTGCTTGTTGTACATTGATGGAACCCAGGAAATATACATTGTTGTTTTACAGCAAACCCATTTCTCTTCTCACACACTGCACCGTCGCAACGTAGTGGAAGGCATGGTGTCTCTCCCCACACCCTGAATTTCAGCAGGGGTTTTGTTACTTTAAATGTGATCACCTTACATCTCTCTTAAGAAATGTTTTTTCACTGAATTTCAAGGGTTGTGCTAGACCTTTGTTTCCTCAGCGCCCACCATATGTTATACCAATAGTTTTCTTTTGGGCCAACTAGCTATGGCCTTCAGCCATGGGCGTAATTTTAGGGGGGGGGCAGGGGTGTTTGTCCCCACCAACTTTCATGGCACACCATTTTGTCCCCATTCATTTGGCTGCGGCACCTTTTCTTCAGATGTCATGTCCCTCCCAATATTTTCAGCAAAGTTACTCCACTGCCTTCAGCCATGGCCAGTACCCACGGCCAAACATGTTGCATAGTTTATTAAGGTCTCACTAGCTATGGCCTTCAGCCGTGGCCTCTGTGAGTGTTGCTCTAATATTTTTCTTTTGGGCCCTCTATCCATGGCCACAGATCATATCAACCCATTACTTTGTTACCAAACACCCATGAACTCCTGTCCAGGAGATGTAGGTACTGTATATCTAAACCCTTTTATTTCTAAATCCTTATTCCTGCCATAATTTCACAGTATTAATTTCCAATAATAGAAATAGAAATCCCTGCGGTAAGGTAGCGGTTTGCTGATTGCAGCGATTATGGAAAAAATTGATCAAAATTAAAAAGTCTTCCATGTCCTCACAGGCCCTCAAAATATGTCCCCCTTCATTTTTCAAATACCTCTGTCCACTCAATTGCTTTTACCCTCCTTAACACTCTCCCATTTCCACATATCACTCATCGCTTCAAGTGACGCACATTTATTTCTGAGTGCGTCTTGCAGCATTCCTGCTGTAATCTCAACAGATTCCTGTGGTCTTCCCCTGTAAACCAACATTTGTCTACCCATAACTGGCTCCCCAACCCACCCCCAAATCCCCAACTTCACATGGTGTCTTCTTTCCCACGCCTAGCCTCTAGCCTAATGTGATTTCTATTGCTATTGCTATTTATATAGAGCCTACGGCCAGGCCATCTATGAGTTTTGAGTCTCTTTCTGAAGTCCAGAACGTTATTAGACTTTGAAAGGTCATGGGGGAGTTTATTCCAAAGTTTGATGGCATTGTCTTTCCTCCTCCAGGTAGCCTTTTGAGTGCTTTGTTGCTTCTCCCAGTAATATCATGGGAATCACTTGCATTGAGCCAAATAAAAAAGGTGTCTTTTCATTCCTGAAAAGTCTCTCACACTCACTGCTGCACCAAGGCTGATATATATAAAGGTTTTAAGGAACAGGGGGGCACCCCCATGTCACCCCCATGTCACTGTCAAATTTATTAAAAAACTACTGGATGCTTTATGTCCAAACTGTTTCTTGTTTGGTCCAAATCTGCCTAGCGGGTGTCGCGCTATGGCTGTTCAAAAACTGCACTGTTTTTGAGGGAAAAATGAATGCGAGTAGGCTGAAAACAGCATTTTTATCTTTTCTTAATAACTTTTTAATTCTTTTAACATATTGTTTCCAAAATTACCAGTTTGGAGTGGAGGGGGGGTCCTTGGCACATGTTTGGTTTAGAAAATGACATCCAAATCCATCCAGCAAGACAAAAGTTATGCGCCTCTGGGCCTCATTCCGAGTAGGGCGGTAAGGGATACCGGGCACCATTAAGGGGACCGATGCCAGTAATCCCTTACCACCCTACTACAAGGTCCCTTAGCGGGTCCCTCCTTTAACGCCTGGTTATGGACGGGACCCGTTAAGGGACTTCAGAGCTAATAACGGTACCGCAAATTGTGGTACCGTTATTAGCTACTTTTCCATTCCCATTGAGCCCTATGGGGGCTCAAATGGGAATGGGGAATAGCTTTTTCAATGGGGGATCTACCGGTCCCGCAAAGGTCCCACTACACCGGTAAATCCCCATTGAACGAGACCAGTGCTGGTACCGTTATTGGAGGCAGTCATGGCGCAAATAGCGCCATGACTACCTCCAATCTCGGAATGAGGCCCTCTGTCAACCTCTCTGCTGCAAAGCACTAAGACCTATATAAGGTTTTTAAGGGGCAGGGGGCACCCCGTTCTCTGTTGAATATTTTAGAAACTACTGGATGGATTTACCTCGAACCAGTCAAGGAAATTAAGCCAACTCTTTGTGCCCATATTGTTCCTTATTTGGTCCAAATGTGCAAAGCGGTTCTCACACTATGGCTGTTCAAAAGCTGCACTTTTTCTCTGTGGGAAAATTAATGTGTGTGGGCTGAAAACAGAGTATTTATGTTTTCTTAATAACCTTTTCATTTTGTAAAGATTTTCCCAACATTTCCAATTTAGTGGGGCTCTTGACGAACATTTCTTTGGAAGATTTCATCCAAATCCATCCAGCAAGTCAAAAGTTATTAGCCTCGTTCAGCCTCTCTGCTCTAAAAAGCAGCAAGGCTGATATAAAGGTTTTAAGGAGCAGGGGGCACTAACTACTGGATTGATTTACCCCAAACCAGTCAAGAAATGTAAGTCTCACGTTGTTTCTTATTGGGTCCAAATCGGGCCAGCGGTTTGTGCGTTACCTTCAAAAACTGCACATTTTCTCTATGGGAAAATGAATAGGCTGGAAACTGTGAAACTGTGGTGTTTTGTTTTCTTAATAAATATCTTTTTCATTTCATAATGTTTTGTTCCCAAAATGTGCAGTTGGGGGTGGAGGGCCTTGATAAACGCTATGTTTATAAAATGTCATTCCAATGCAGCCTGAAAGTCAAAAGGTAAACTCAAAACAATTATGTGAGAAAATGACAGCTTTTTCATTTCTGAAATGCCTCTGGGCCTCTCTGCTGCAAAGCACAATGGGAGATAACTCTATTTTTTGGGGGGAAGGAGACACCCCCTTCTAAGTCAAATATTAAACGAAGTACTGGATGTCATAATCCTCGACCACAAAGAATTGCGAGTTAACACTTTATGCCAAAGTTGTCTCTAACCTGCTCCAATTCCGTCAAACGGTTTTCACAGTGTGGTCTGGCAAAACTTGACCTTTTTTGTCTATGAGGAAATAAATGTGGACTAGTGTGATTTTTTTGTTTTCTTAATAACTTTTAAATATCTTTCCCAAAATGTCCAGTCAGGGTGGGCCCGTGAGTACACAATTGTCTACAGAATTCCACCCAAATTCATTGTATGAGTCAAACTTTGTAAGCAATTCATCTTTTGATTTCCTATGGAACTCATCACTCATCTTAACTATAGTGCTGTGACCGCACCACTATAACTATAGGGTGGCGATAGCCGCACTATAGTCAAGGTGAGTCGGACTCCCATAGGAACCTTGAAAAATTCTATTGTTAATAACTTTTAATTTGTGTGACGGATTAGGAAGACATTCTGAAGTTGGTTAGGCATGTTTAGCCCCTTCCAGACTGCGAAGATTAGTTCGAAAAATAAAACATTATTAAGAAGACAACAAAATAAATGTTCCAACCTTGTGGCCTACTTCCCATTAATTTTCCCACAGACAATCAAGGTAAATTTTTGCTGGCCCGCACATCCCAAACCACGGGATGGATTTGGACCAGGTCTGAAAAAACTTGGTCATGAAGCGTTTAAAAAACCTTTTTATGGTTTGGGGTTATTCTGTGCAATAGTTTTAAAATATTTGACGAATAATGGTGTGCCCCCTTCTCAAAAATAGATTCCTATATATCGGGTAAGTTGCCAAAAACGGCATTTTTTAGAAATGCGAGAGATAGACAAGGCTATAGCTAGGATATCCAAAAATTTAAATCAAGGGAAAAGTCATTTGCAGGTCAAAATTCTTGCAAATGTCATTAGTGTAGAGGTGGGTGGTGTTGCTAGAGGTCACCAAATGAAATCTGGGAGTTGGAGGGGGTCTAGGGACTGAGTTTGCAACACAAAGCTTTTCTGTAACCTCAAATAGCCAACATCCCAAAGCAAATTGCTTCACAGAAACAGCAAGTGTTGTTTGGGGAAAGAGGGAGGGCAGGGGAGGTGAGGAGGCCATCTGGAGATTGCGGGGAGCAGACAAAGATGATGGGGGCACTTAGGAGGGGAATGAAAGCAATTTTCTTACAGACATTTTTACGTTATTAGCAGCTATAATAAACTACAGATAACCGCAGCTATCTGGAGTTCATAAATAAAATAACTACAGATAGCCTATGTTATCTGTAGTTCTGTACCCGCGGCTATAGTAAAAAGTTACAAAAAATAAAAAAGATACGTTGGGAGTGCAAAATCATAAAACAATAGGAATCTGGGGTTCCCATCCAAGTAGTAACCAAGACAGACCCTGCTTAGCTTCAAAGCAAGGCCACAGCTGGCATCCTCAGTCTATGATGCCTAACAAACAAACACAACTTAAAAGACCACTTGGAGCAACGTGGCCTGAGAGGACAGGCCCCTTCCTCACTCGGAAGCTAAGCAGGGTTGGTCCCAGTTACTGCATGGATGTGAGGCTGTCCACAGTTCCGGATGCTGTGTGTAATCTTAGTTTTAAATATCTCGTAACACAATAGAAAACACATGGCATCCACATTATTTATTTTAAACGTGCTAATGTCAATCCTTGAAAGAATTGCACTCAGAGACAGTTTCTTTTGCCTTTTGCTGAATTGCATTTTGGTATTTGTAGTTTCCTAATCAAGATGGGGGGAATAATGCTACAATTGTACACTTTTTGCCTAACATAGTTCGATAATGATTTATATAGTTGAGTGAGAATATGGTATGTGTACATTTCAAGTTATCTTCATAAAGCAGAGTATTGTTGAAAGCCAGACATGTGGGTGAGGAGGAGAAATGAAAGGGCAAGTAAGTCATGAGTATTTGCCTATGACGTGGTAAGAGAGTTTGCAATGCTGGACACTGGTGCAGTTATTTGTCCTGTTTTGTGGCTGATTTTCAGGGCATAAGTAAAGGACCATTTGGGTGGACAGCCTACCTTTTTTTCACAGGGCGGACGCACCCCTTGGGTTTTTTGAGGTTGGCAAGCTTGCTCAAGTATTTGCTACCAGGATTTTCCTCCAGTTGTCATATTCCCAGGGCAGATGCTTACCCACAAGAACACGAGCACTTGTTTCATATTGGGATTTAGTTTTCCAGGGAAGCTTTTAGATTGCTGGGTTTAAAAGGTGAGCACCTTTAATACTTTGCCAGGATTATTATTGGAACATTTCCTCTCTGAGGTTATTTTTCTGGTGTTAATTACTTTTTTTAAAGTCCAATCGTATTATGTCTTGTGCACTTTCTTCTTAGGGGAAGGTCTATTGAACTACATTTGTATATTTCACTTTAAGAATAATTTAACTATTGAGCGTATATTCATGGGTGCCAGCTTTGGATTTTCACTATGGGGCAAAAGTACCTTGGCATAATTTATTCAAGCAGACGGTCATGTTTTTCCCTTTTCCGTGCTGCTTAAATGTGGTAAGTTGGGGTTGTGCGATGTATCACAACAGTCACCAAGAGACCAGCAATAAAACAAGGGGTTTGTACTAATCTGCTTAACCAAAGTGGGTGATCTTTGGTAAATAATTCAATCGCACAGCACATTAACTAAAAATCTTGTGAATTGTCAAAGCCTGCAACCTTTTATGCATAATTTTAAAAGAATAGATATGTTTACAGCAACAGTGACATCGGGGGTGAAACATCACTGGTGGCATGGTTATCCCATCCATGCAGTAACCAGTACCGCCCCAGTTTAGCTTAAAAGCAAGCAAAAGGCCAGTCCCCTCAGGTCATGCAGCCTAATAAGTGAGCCCAATTTACAAGACCACTTACAGCAACATGGCCTGAGGGGGCGGCCCCTTGCCCACTTTGAAACTAAGCAAGGTTGGTCCGGGTTACTGCAAGGATGGGAGACAGTGCACAGTCCAGTGCCATGTGTTTTCTTCATTTTAAATATCTCATAACAAACTAAGTAAATACAAGGCATCTGCACTCAGAGATGATTATTTTGACTTTTGCTGAATTGCATTCTGGTATTTGTAGTCTCCCAGTCAAGATGGGTGGAATAATGCCACAGTTGTACACTTTTTGCCGGACATAGTTAATAAGGATTTATATATTTGAGTGACACTATGAAATGATGAGAGGGCCCACGATGTTGCAAGAGAGTTTGTAATCCTGGACACTGGTGCAGTTATTCTCTCCTGATTGTGGCTGCTTTTCAGGGCACATGTAAAGGACACATGTGGGTGAAGAGCGTAACTTGCATCCCCTTGTTTTTTTTTTATGTTGCCAAGCTTGCTCAAGTATTTGGCTACCAGGATTTTACTCAGGTGTCATGTTCCCGGTGCAGATACTTACCAACAAGAACACAAGCACGAGTTTCGTATTGGGATTTTGTTTACCAGGGAATATTTCATGACAGATTGCTGGGTTTAAAAGGTGAGCACCTTTTCCCAAGCCCCCCTTCCCACGCATATTTCTCTGGCATTCACGTGAGATAAATGTAATGCCCATCACCCGCTAAATCCACCCAGTGTTCAGTGTAGTTCTCTGGATTCATTGGGGGTGATGTAAGTGTCCCTGCGGGGTACATAGGCCTCTCAATTGTAACCATTTGTGATTTATTTGGGTCCTCGGTTTGAGCCTGCACATCCTTTGTATCCCAGAGACCCATTCCTGCCCTAAAAGTAATTATCATCATTGCATTGTTCAGAATGGTTTTTGCACAGCATCGAAGCATCATTTGGCATGTGCAGAACAGCACCAGTAGGAGCACCACGATTGGAACCAATATCTTCATCACTGCCCCAAGCCAGGATGGTGATCATGAGAATCATGTGTCGAACCACTCTTTGGCCTGCACGCCTGGTTCACTTTCCATATTAGACTTTAACTTGTGCAGAGTCCCTGTAATGTGAACCAAGAACCCGTTCTCTGTGTCATTTAGGGGTGTGTACATGAAGCAACATAACATTATCTTTTTGCACACACTGCCTCCCATGGCTGTCGGGGGATACAGAACATACCGGTTTTGATGCGCCATCTACCGGATCACCCTCAACTCGCTCTTGATAGCCTTTAGAGACTGTTCGGTGTCATTCGCCAACTGGATCACTTCTCACTGAACAATCTGCAACCACTTTGCATTTGCTTCGTCCTGGATTCTTGGTGTTAGGGGAGATGCAAAGAACACCTCAATCTTGGTGTACAGCCATTATTTGTCTGGAATTGGTTTGAGCAGCTTTGGTGAATCTTCTCACAAATAATTTGATCTCTTCCTTCGCTGCTTCACTGACCGCTTCTTCTTCTTCATCCCAGTGGGTTGGATGGAGGCTGGGATAGGTGTTGACACCCAATGCTTGGATGCTGAGTGCAATGTTGTCAGCACACACGTGCCTCACCAGGAAGAAGGAAGATGCAGGTATGCTTGCTGACCGCATACCCAATGCAGGTCCATCAGCGCTGCTGTTCCTTTTGCAAGATCTGGAATGAACATTGTCCTGTTGCACTTGGTCTTAGTGCCTACAGGAAAAGCTCCATGCCCTTGAAAACAGAGCTTATATTCTTCCACTGGTTGAACTTTTGCTGGAGTTTCTCGTTCTTCAATCCATGGAAATATTGATATATATGCAGTTCACGTTGTGAAACAGTTCTTATTAATGTTTTATATAACCTCTACTCCAAACCCTGCCAATCCCCCTGCCACTCAGCTCACCACCACCTTCTCCCATCTGTTTGACACAAATAATACTCCATCCAATTTCAACATAGGCCGTGGCTTGCATTTGGGTGCTCTGTCATCTTTAGCACACTTCTCTTCATCTTTGCCCATTAGTACAACTTGTACTGTGTGCCCCTGGAACAGACTGCGGAACCGACACAGCGCTAAATGCACCAAACACTGGGCTTCCAAGGGTGATATGTCCTGGGGTACTAAAGGTTTGGGTCCCCCAGACACATGAGGGATGAGGGAGCAGACATAACAACTCGTGTTATACCTCTTTTTCCCTATCAAGTTCATATGGCTCTACCACATATTATTAAATTCTGGGTGGTGAACATCAGACATTGTATCGAATGATACACCTTTGCACTGATTGTATTCATTTTCCTCATCTAGACCCCTTCTAACCAGCAACTTTAAATTCCATATTATTGTGTCATGTATTCTCAGTCGTTTAAAATTCACTACAGTAGTCATATAATCATCACTTCGTGTTGTAGCATCAAAAAATTGGCTATTTTCACATTCCCTTATGTTACACCTGAACACCTCCATTATATCACCTAACCATGTAAATTCACTAGATAAGTATAAAAATAAACCAAGGGAAAATACACTCATAAGAGGAAAAAATATCTTTCAACAACAAACCTTGGCACCTGTAATGTTAATATCACTAAAAAACATTCAAACAATAGAGCGTAAATATTCTTTAAAAAGAAATACTGCAAATATTCTTTTCACATAAAGCAAAACACCAAATCAAAAACCTCTGATAAAATGCTAGCTGATGGAGGCGATGTTTGTGGTGCCTTCCTTACATCAGACAAATGCACCCAGTACCATAATTCCTTCACGTTGACCGCAAGCAAAGTAGCATACACCACAGTGTAAGGGCCGCTGTAACAAGGCTCACTCCACTTGCGGACAAAGTTCTTAACATAAACCCTGTCACCAGAGAACAGTTGTAATAGTGGTAAACTCACAGATTCCAGTGCAGCGCTGTTTTTACCTCCTTCCATTCAACATGGAGCGATCTGTTGAGAAAGGTATTTGATACACTTTGTTAACTGATTCGGATACGAATGAAAGTCATCCCCCAAAATTGACGCAGCCCTGTGAGCATCAGATGCACTACGCACAAGAGATAATGGCGTGTGCATCTGTCTCCTTGTTACTATTTTATGCGGGGAGAGGTGATGGTCCTTACAGGGCTGGGTCCTCAAACTGAACAGGGCCAGGGGGAGGCGGTGCACTTAGTTCTTTTTCAATGTCACACAAACTTAAGACAACTTGGTCTTCAATAAACCATCCATCCTTTCCACTTCACCATTGGCCTGGGTATGATAAATGGAACATATCTTGTGTTTAATTCCCAAAAGAGCTGCAATTTCCTTGAACAGCTCATTAAAGAAGTGACTGCAGTTATCAGTTTTAAGCATCTCGCACACACCCCATCAGGGGAACACATTTCTCATACTAAGAATTTGATGGCCGATTTGGCATCAGAATGCGCACATGGATCAGCCTCAATCCAATGGCAGAAAGGACATGCCACAACTATGAGGTAACAAAAGGTGTTACATCTTTCACCCATAACTGCAAAATCTATATGAACATCTCGAAAGGGGCCAATTGGGTGTGGCAATGTTCCTCTTAACGTTTTTCATGTGTGTCCAGTACTATATGTCCGACAGACAACACAATTGGACAAAACATAGACAACAATTCCTGAATAATGGTCACATACCAATCCTTTTGCATGTCTGCAGCAATTTGCTGTTTGGACACAGGGGCCGGATACTGAAGTTGGTCAAACACCAAATCTTGGGGCATCACCACATTTCCTATAGTAGACTGCCACCACACTAAGTCAGTTGGGGACTGCACACACCCACTTCTCTGCCATAACAACGTCTCACTTTGTGCTGCCTAACCTTGTATCTCAATTATTTCAGTGACAGGAAGCACAGTATATGGAAGCTGCAACTGTATTTTTAAAACCACTGGGTGCTCAGGGATATCTGGTACTGGCAAATACACAGCCAGTTTTGCTGCCGTGTCAGCTGCTTCATTCCAGAGGGAGTCTGCACCACTTGTGTGCGCAGCACACTTGATGACAGCGGTGAGTGTGGGTTGTGAAATGCATGAATCAATGGCTACAACAGGGCCGCATGCTGCACTGGGGACTCATCTGCTCTACGAAATCCTCTTCTTATCCATCACGACAACCGTGAATGAACAATGGTAGTAACATAACCTGAGTCAGAATAAATGTTAACTTGGTACCCTTGCGCTGCCTCAAGTGATTCAATCAGAGCAATCAGTTCCGTGGTGTGCTATATAATGGCCTAGTAACCTTTGCTGCACAAAAACCTCATATTCCCCATAGACTAATCGCACCACTGCTGCCCTACTATGTCACTGGCCTTTCTCCTCATCAATAATTGAAGGACCGTCAACAAAGAACAACTCCCCATCATCTAAAGCATAGTCACGTTCTTTCGGTATGTCATTTCCGGACCCACGTTAATAACAAAGTCATGCACTTCATCATCATCTGTATGGGCAGAGTGAAAAAGGCAGCCGGGTTCACTGTTTTACAACAAACAATACGAATCGATGGGCTTGAGAGAATCACTTCATAGGTGGAAGCCCTCCGCGTAGTCAATGTGGATTTGGACCATTCTAGTATTGCAAATACAGCGTGTTGGGTGTACAACATCAGATAACACCCCATGGCAATAGTAGCCAATGCTTGTTCACACAAAACTGTCCCTGCATGACAGAATCCAGCATAGCGCTATAATATGTTAAGGGTTTGTGACCCATAATTCCGTTGGAATGTGAAGAAAGATAAAAACTCTTTAGTACACTTTGGAGTTGCCAGTACAGGAACAGTGGCGATAACATTTTTAAGCTCTTGATAACTGGTCCAAATAATATAATTTTTCGTTCGCTATGCTTCTTTAAGGGCCTGAAGTAATGGTCTAGTATATGACATGTAATCAAAAATCGATACTCTACAGTAATTACACAGACTAATAAACCTTTGCATGTCTTTAAACGTCACTGGCTGAGTGGTAGTGCGCACTGCTGCTGCGTGCTCTGGAGTTCCTTTCTTACCATTTACAGAAAAATGATTGACCCAAGCACAGCACCTCCTGCTGGTAGAAATGCAGCTTTGCTCTGTCCACCTTATATCCCTTGTGAGCTAACAATTGTAACAAAGCAATGGACTCCTCCCTACACTGTTGTTTGGTAGTAGTCCACATCAACAAATCATCCACATATTGAATAACTATGCTGGGGACATCAATATTGCCTAAATCCTCATGTATGAATCTGTTAAAAATGCTCTGGGACTCAAAGTACCCTTGCAGAAGCCTATTATGTTGAAATCGGCTCCGGGCAAATGTAAACGCTGTGAAATATATGAGTCTGGATGCAGGGGTATGGAGGATAAGGCATTCTTCAAATCCACCACCGTAAAATGGGCTGCCTCAACAGGTATGTTACACAGTATTGTAATAGGGTGTGGAACCAATAGCACCACATCATTGTGGGGGGACAAATCCGGAATCACCTTCCAACTAGCCCCCTTTGATGTCTTTACGGGGTATATAGCTGTGCTACATGGCAAATTAGATGGTATTATGATACCATGATGTAAGAGGGCCATAATGGTGTCATAAATCCCCTCCTCCACTGACTTTGTTACGGGGTACTGTTTAACTCTGGGAAACACAGCGCCAGGTTTCAATGTGATACGTGTGGGCGCAACACTCCATAAGAGCCCTACGTCATGGAGGTTACTCTTCCATGAACTATCAGATACCTGGGACAAATCTTCTGAAGCAAAAGAGGGGGCATTTCCTACCAGTAACATGGAACATGCTACATGCTGATATTGAATCATTATCTCACAAGAGACACACACTTCCAATATTATATCCCTCTCATTTTCTTTGTTCTCAAAGATGTCTTCATTTGAAGCATCTTTCATTGGTATGGTAGGATCAATGAACAAAACTGTGTGCCACTCCCCATTGTCAGAATAAACTGCTATCAACACAATCCTGTCCTTTGACACTAGAACACTTTCTATGTCAAGCATGATAATTTTCCTGCAACTACTTCCTGAGGTTGGGCAGGCCTGAACAAAAATCCAGAGGGCACTCCCCAGTATTTGTTAGCCACCTGCGGTACTGCACTGAGCAGTATTGTGATGTTGTATATGAACAAATCAGTGGACACTGGTGTTTCTCTCGCTACAGACTCAATGCCCAATGCATGTAAAGTCAACATTACCCTCACTGTATACATACCTGGTGTCAATCTCACCACACCCCTTTGTTGAGCAAGATGGTCATGTTGAGCACACTCAGAATGTCCCTTCCCAACAAAGTAATCAGGGTTGCAGGGGAATACAGCAAAGGGGCCCACATCTCTCTGCCCCTACCACGAAGGGGTAATTTTTTCATAAAGGGAACCAATTGAATTGCCCCACAGAAGCCCTGCATATTCATAACCTCGCCTGACACAGGGAGTCCTCCCTCGCTAATGCATGATTTGGTTGCACCTGTGTTCACCATAAAGATGAATGGTGTATTGCCAATCTTCACGCCCGCCAAGGGTACCTCTTCTTGGTCAGCAGTGGCTGATAGGATTGGGCCCCCTAAGGCTCTCTGTGGGCTGCCCTAATGTGGATATGTGTTTGGCCCTGGAAAAATAAACAGATTTCCTCTGACCATTGTGGCCCCTTGGTAATGCATCACTGTACCATTCGGCACAGCGTTACTGTTTGGTATCTGAGGACCCTGCTGTTTTCCTTGATGCACTGCATATGGTGAGATGTTTCTGGAGCCGGGAGCTGCTGCTACTAATGTCAAAGCCTATGGATTCGTTTGTGGTGGTAGAGGGATATGAGGCTCTGTAGCTAAGTTTCTGGAATGTAAGGGTCCCTCAATTTGTCTCAATTGTGTCACATCCCACTCCTGACACCACATGTAAGGAATGCATGGTATCAAACAGTGAAGACATACACAAGTGATCACAGTTCAAGAGTGTTTATTGAACTTCAAATGGGTTGGTTGAATGCCTATCTAAACCTAAATCTAAGGATGGGAACAAGCTACGACCATCAAATAATAATAACGCAGTCCTAGTGGAGTCTCTGTCAAAAAAAGGGTCTATACTAATAAACCTATTTCCAATCCTTACTTCTAAATACAAAAGGGTGTGGGACAATGGTGTATGGAGAAAGAAAAGTGTTCAAAAAATAATGTCAGGACGGTTGTGCAGTTGGCTTCCCTTCCCCACATTTTCAGCACGGGGCAGGGCGGCACGTTCGAGTTTCGCACACACTCTGGCTTCTCGGCCACGAGGATACAGTTCAAAGCACAGATATCAGGGCCTTCTGCCAAAGCATTTTTTCCAATAACAGTCTCTTACTGCAGAGGGTCTGTCATAACAAACACATCTCAAAGCTCCATTCCTATAAGGATTTTCACATGCACATGTTCTCACTTTCAATGTTCATCAAGAGTCTCCCTCCTTCAGGCTGTGACCCCCTTTTTATCACAATGTTCACACTTGGTCTCCCTCGTACGGACTCAGACCCTAGATCTCCCTCATTTGGGCTTGGATCCTCTTGATATGGATCTCCCTCCTTTGGGTGTGGCTCCTCGTGTTATGGATCTCCCTCATTCAGGCTTGGATCATCTTGATATCAAAATTGAAGACTTTCGAATGTGTGATGGGTTTTGCTTAAAACATTGCAGGACCACTTCGATTCACTTCACACAATTGTTCTCATCAATCTTCTACTTTCGTTTCTCTTGGTGGTATACCTTTCAGAAACCTTCAATTGCGCACATTCACTGTGCCAGACCACGTCAGCCATATTGTATTTTTCCTTCTCAAGTTCATTCATCAGCCGTTTAGGTTTACTCGCGTCTTTCATCACACGCATTTAAAAATGTTGTTCCAGCGCTCGTTATACAATGTTGCCACTTGCAACCTTGACTTCAACACAGACCGGTCTTGCATCGGTTTTCCCAACTCACCGGCTGTGTTGATCTCTTTGGCGCTTCTTTGTTCTTGGAGCCAAGGACGATACCATGGCAGCTGCTGCTCCTCCTGCCTTGGTCAAATACACGGCAGGGCCCTTGGCATCTCTGACACACAATGCAGGATTTTCAGTCTGGTTTCCTAGCCTTACGCAAAGGTTTCTTGAAAGTAACATTGTCTTGCCAAAAAGGTCAAGGGTAATTCTCTTCTTATGAAACCTTCTTGGTTTTCCATCTTTCTCCAGCTGCCAACTCGAAACTGCTGTAAATTTGTGTGCTTTGCCTCACTAAGAGTGTGCTCTCGTGTTCTGCCTTTTATCCATGTGTGGAGGTTTAATGGAAGTCAGGTGTGAATGATTGTTAGTAATTGCCTGACCTCGCCTGACCATAATAGCGGGACATGTCAGATACACTGCTCGGGTGTCAGTCTGTTTTCTCCCAGAGCGGGCTATCTGGGTTAAAGTGTTGGAAAAGGGGGCGTAAGTTTCCCACGTATCCTACCTGGAAAGGTGGGGTGAAGGTGTTACAGGAGGAGGGATACTGCGTCTCACCATCCGTTGTCCCACTACCACTGCCTGAAGACCCCTCACCCAGGTCATGCTCCCAAACTGGCCCACCCCGAGTGCCTGGATCCAAAAGCAATGGCTATGCCCTGCCCACCTAAGAGAGAGATCCATGGGGACTAGCTGGTGAGACACCTTCTGGTTTCTCACAGTAGCCAGCTTTATCCCAAATGTCATCAGCCTGGTCCACCAATATTGAAACAGACAAGCTTTTCAAATCCCCCACAGTCATGGTGGTACCGGCTGTTTGCTTCTCAAATGCATATATTCACTTCCCCGCCTCAGCGGTGAGAGACAGAGTGCCTTTATAAGATTGTTTTTATCCATATAAACCCATGGTATATTTATTTATTTATTTATTTACTTATTTCCATTTATAAAGCGCCTAAGCCCAGAGGCATGAAGGCGCTGTTTTGAACCTGTCAGACAGCAAAACAAAAGACAGGCAAATTGTGGGGCAGCAAGCAGTCTCTTGGCACCCAACGACTGAGTTCAGCCAGGCAGCAGTTAGGCAAACAGCCAAGTTTTAAGTGCTTTCCCGATCACCCAGTGAGAATGTTCTGCTCTTAGCGCGGGCAGGAGGGAGTTCCATTGAGATGCAGCTACGATCGGGAAACTGGCACCTCCTCCTCTGGCACGCTTGGACATTGGATATTCGATGCAGTGTAAGTGGGTAGACCTCACTGGGGTAGTCTGGTTGGATCTGATGATTTTCTGGGCCAGATATTTCTTAGCTGTGTTTAAGACTGATAGTGAGTATTTTGAGATTGATCCCTTCCCCTCTCTATCCCTCTAATCACTCCTCTCTCCTGGAGCGATCACTTTCTCCTTTCCTCCCAGTTAACTCTCTCCACCCCTCAGGCCAAGCCTCCCCTCTCTATCCCTCACACCACTCCTCTCTGCTGGAGTGATCACTTTCTCCTTTTCTCCCAGCTTGCTCTCGCCAACCCTCAGGCCAAGCCACCTCCAGCACTGCCACACACCTTCTTGGTTATCTGACCCATGAAGCGTGTGTCAATTGAGGCTTTGTCGCCACTTTCTCAGCCCCCTCCCTCTTCGGCTGACTCACACCTTGACACAGCCCTTTCTATGCTCCACTCTTCTATATCTGATACTCTTGATGTTCTTGCCCCTGTCATGAGGATCTGCTTGAAGCCCAAAGTGCAACTCCTGGTATGACACAGACCGTGTCATTCTTAAATGCAAGTGCAGGGTGGCTGAGAGGAAATGGCATGCTTCCTGTACATCCTCTGATAAACTGGCCTGCCGCCTGCTCAAAAGGCAATACCGGCCCTCTGTCCGCACCAAGTAGAGACACCTCATCCAAGTTTGCGTCCCTGCGGCATCCAACAATTCAGCCAAACTCTTTCAAATCTGCAAGGAGCTGGCCAATCCTGCCTCAGTCTCTACCTATCCTGTCCCCTCCAAGGCCCTCTGCACAGCCCTGGCTTCTCATTTCATCTCTAAAACTCAGGACCTCGTGTCCTCTCTCTCTTCCTCTCCTCCCTCTACTGCCCCCTCTTCCTCTGGCCCTTCTGTGGCCATCCCGCCTCCCTCCTTCTCTGCCTTTCCCCTGTTCTACCCAGATGAGGTGTCTAGAGAAGTCTGATCTATGAAGGTCTCATCAAAACAGGTTCTCTCCTGTTCCTCTAAAACCATCAAGGACCACATTGACACCCTGGCTCGTGCTTTGGCCGACTTCTGCAACCACTCCTTCCCCCCTGAAGCACTCCATTCTGCACCCTCTTCTTAAGAAACCCTCATCCGACCCCTCCTGCCCTGATAACTACCACCCAATCTTCAGCACTCCTTTCCTGGGCAAACTCCTGGAATAGCTGGCCATCTCCCAGCTTAATCTCCATACTGAATCGGTTGGTTGCCTCCATAACCATCAGTCTGGCTTCACAGCTGCCTGAAGCACAGAAACTGCTCTCCTGAACATCCGTGAAGACCTGCTCTCAAATCTTGACTCCAATACCCCTTGCTTACTTGATCTCTCTTCTGCCTTTGACACAGTCAACCATGTCATCCTTCTCAACCTTATCCTTGATAACCAGGGTATCACTGATCAGGCCCTGGCTTGGCTGACCTCTTTCCTCTCCGATCAACACTCCCAGGTCCAACTTGGGTTCTTCCTCTCCTCTATCTCTATCTCTAGCTGAGGTGTTCCCCAGGGATTTAACCTCTTTCCCTGGCTGTTCAACCAATACCTGGCACTTTTTGCCCACACATTGCCACTTTCTGCCCAAACATTCAGTGCTATGCGGACAACACTCAGCTAATTTTCAGGCTCCCTTCAGCCACCTCCTCTCCTTCTCTCATCTCTGACTGTCTGTCTGCTATTCAGGAGTGGTGTGCCACCAATGATCTCTGCCTTAATGTCAGAAAGACTAAGATTCTCCTCACCGGCACCCCTGCTCCCTCCTTTTCTATCGCTCTCTGGCTGGCCTCTCTTGGCCCTCTTCCTTCTCCCACCTGTGAGGCTAAAAACCTTGGGTCATCTTCAACTGCACACTCTCCTTCTCTCCTCACATCTCTGACGTCTTACTACCAGCTGCACCTCCTCAGAGGTATTCTTCCTTTCCTTTCCTTCCCCCAGAAGCTCACTGTCTCCGGAGCTCTGGTTCTCTCTAGGCTGGACTACTGCAACAGCCTCTTTCTAAATCTGCCTGGTTCTATTCTCCGCCCTCTGCAACTCATCCAGAACAGGACTGTGAGACTTGTCCTTGGCCTCAAGCCCAGGGATCGTATCTCTCCAGCACTGAAATCTCTGCACTGGCTCCCAGTGGCTGCGAGGATTAAGTTCAAAACTCTCTGCATTGTCCACAAGGCCTTCTGGATCCTGCGGCCTCAATACCTTCAACTCTTTCTTCCTAAATATCTTCCTTCTCAAGCTCTTTGCTCAGCCGCCTCCAACTCCCTCAGGGTCAGTCGCTTCTCCAAGCAACAAGTTGGTGGTAGATCTCTTTCTTTGGCTGGGGCCTCTCTCTGGAAGAGCCTCCCTGCCTCCCACAAACTTGAGGAGAACCATCTCCTGTTCCTAAAGAACCTCAAGACCTTCCTCTTTGCTGCTGCTTTCTCTCCTTCTCTCCTCTGCTGACCTCCTGACCGAAACTGCTACCTGCACCTGGCTACCCACTGACCTCGGGCCCAAGTCCCCTCCCCCGCCATCTGCACACCTGCACTGCCTCCCAGGCAACCCCTGCACTTGGGGATTGTTTCTGTATCCCCACAGTCCCCACAAGCTCCTGACACTTGATGTTAGCACTCACCCCTGCACTTGCCACAAGCTGGCCGCACTTTTACCTACTGTTTTTATTTATTCAATTTTCTTAAAACTTTTGATCCTATGTACTGCACTGTCCCCTACCCCCATCCCCTGCACTTGCGGGATCTCAATTTCACCTGGCCTAGTAAGATCATTGGCCCTCATTACGACCCTGGCGTTGGACCATGGTGCTAATAGCCGGTAACTTACCGACTCCGCCATGGCGGAATGGGGAATTACCGTCCCATTCCGAGGTTGGCGGAGCGGTAATTCCCCATGCCGTCATTGCCCTTCCCCATTCCCATTTTTGCCCCATAGGGCTCAATGGAAATGGGGAAGGCGCTAAGTACGGTGCCGCAAATTGCGGCACCGTACTTAGCACCAAGGTCCCTTTGCGGGTTGGATTTTAACGCCTGCAAAAAGCAGGCGTTAAAATCACCAACCCGCAAAGGGACCTCGTAATCAGGCGTTAAGGGGTTAACGGTGCTGCCACCTTTTACGGCGCCGTTAACCCCTTAACGCCAGGGTTGTAATGAGGGACATTGTCTCTGTCTTCCCTCTGTTACACCTCCCTTGCCTCGTCACGCCTTGAAACATTTGTGTATAGGCGCGTTATAAATGCCATATCATATCCTTGCCTGTACAGGCAGCCAATGTGCCTCCTTTCTAGCAGCTGAAATGTGATCTCTCTTGGAGATATTGAGTGCCGCACGCAGCGCATTTGTTTGTTTTACATGCAGTTTGCAGATATTTCTTTTAGATGTGCCTGCAAAGAGGGCTTTAAAATAGTCAAGTCTTGTTATTGAACAGCTATAGTAAAGCAACTGGATGGTGTCAAGAATTGTCTGGCTGCGTTCAGTAGTTTGGCCGTGTATGCTGCTGAGGATGCGATTGCATTAACTTTTTAAAGAAGGAGAGAGTGGCATCTAACCGGACTCCCAATGTTTTCATGGACGTTGCGTTCGGGAGTTTGATGCCGCCGATCATGAATGTAGAGCATAGGGGAGAGAGTTTTTTTGCTGGTGATCCTACCACTAGGATCTCAGTCTTGTTGTTGCTTAGGCAAGATGGTTCTCTGCCATCCAAGTTTGAATAGTTGAGTAGATTTTGTTGATGGTCAAAGAGTCAACTTCATAGGATCCTGACAGGTGGAGGAGAATTTGTGTGTTGTCGGTATAGTTGGTGTAGACTAGAGCGAGCCCATCCAGGAATTCAAAGAGGGGTTTAGTAAATATATTATAGTGGGTGGTGGAGACACAGGGCCCTTGCGAGACGCCACAAAGAATTGGTACCGGGAGGGGGCATTAGCTGAGTCAGAGGAAGGAAGCAACCCAGGACATAGCTTCCTTGGAGAAGTAATCGGCGGCAGTGAGGTGGTGACACAGGGTTTTATGGTCTACCAGGTCAAAAGCGGCCGACAGGTCGAGGAGAAGGAGGAGAGCTGACTTTCCTTCGTCTCTGTTTTTTTAAGTCTAAAAGTGCTAATTCGGTTCCGTGTCCCGGTCTGAAGCCTGATCGGCGCTTGCCCAAGATGTGGTTTGATTCAAGGAATGGTTAAATTAGGTTCTAGCCTGCCCTGTCCAAGATTTCGAGTAGGAATGGTACAGTGATAATCGGGCGGAAGTTGTTGGGAGCAGAAGGGTCTAAGCTGTTTTTTTTCAGATTCTTTTAGACAAGTAGGTACCAGGTTGGAAGACAATGATGCATTGATGAAGCTGGCAATGAACGGGGCTAGGATGTCTACGCAATCTTTGATAATAGTTACTGGACAGATATCCCCTTTGCATTAAGACGGTTGGAGTTTCTTAATAATATTTACAGTTTCTTCTTCTGAGATTTCTCTGAATTGAAAGGTGATAGTGGGTGGGTTTGTTGCAAGGGGTGCGATAGTGGGTGTGTCTATGGGTGCCTTTCCTTTAAGGAAATCTTGTTTTATCAGTATTTTCTCTTGAATGGAGTGTAGTTTAGATATCATGGCAGTTTGTATGCTCGTACACCACGACTCATCTTTTAAGATGGTCGATGGGGGGGCAGCTGGCGTTTCTTAATTACTTGCAAGTTAGAACTAGCCTTCACGAATCTGGCATTATAGGCTGTCACTTTGCCCGCAATAATGGCTAGCTTGTATTCTCTAGCAATGTTGTTCAGAACAATTTTGGGGTGTTAGCGGGTGCCTTTTTCCACTCAATTTCTGCTTGTCGTTTTTTGGTTTGAAGGGCTGAGAGGTTGGGGGTGAACCAGGCATTGATGTGGGCAACTAGCTTGGCTTTCCGTGGTGCCAGAGGGGCAACAGCGTTCACCGCGTCGGTTAGGGTGTGAGCATAAATGTCTGCAAGTTCACTACGGTCAATGGAGGCAATGTTCTCTTGCAGGAGCAGTGTGAAGTGTGAGGATAAGGTTTCTTTACTTATTTTTCAGGCCCTGCGACTCCAGGTACAGGGGAGAGCCTAGGGTGCACGCTGGTGTGATTTGGATGAGGAGAGGGTGAAAGAGAGTATATGATGGTCAGACCATGGTCAAGGAGTGTTGTCTGTGACGATGGTCTGACTGTTAAGGCCAGCCACCTAATCCAGGATCCTACCTTTATTATGGGTGGGTGAATTGATACAATGTTTGAACCCCAAATCTGAGACGGGGTTGGCCAGTGAAGTGCTGTCATGGTCAGATGGGCCGTTAAGTCCCAGGTTTAGATATCCTAGTATGATAGCTCTGGTAATGGGCCTTATGTTGCCTCCAATAGATTATAATAGGTCTTCTATGAAGGTTCCAATAAGGCCAGATGGACGGTATATGGTATGGATAGTGTGGGAGTCCCTAAAGATAATGGCACCCCCCCCCTCCTCTTGCGTCAGGTCTATCTGGTCTCAGGATTGAGAATGCGTCAGGTAAAGCAAAGGATAAGGCTGGGCCAGATGCTTGATGTAACCAAGTTTCTGTAATGGTCAGTAGGTCTAGGTTTTCGGCTGTGATGAGATTATGGATGTTGAGGGCATGCGCAGGTATAGATCTGGCATATATAAGGGCAATATTGAGGAGGAATGGTGAGCCTCCTAATGCTTGGGAGCAGGGAGGGTTGGTGATGTGTTTTTTGGGTCACTAGAGCAGGGTGTGTTGGGGGTGGACGCAGCTTCTGAAAGGCTCTTACTTAGTATGGGATGATGGGCACTGGTGATGCAGAGGGCACTGCACTAATCCTAGGTGTTGTGTTTAGCAGAGGGTGCTGGGTCTTGTCAGGGTCGTCAAGGTATACTTGTATACACTTTATCCTAGGTCTGAGGGCAGTAGTCGAGTTCAGTAGTGGGTGTCTATGAGAGGCAAAGGGGTGGGTTATGGTCCATAATTGCCTATTTATCTGGCTGATAGGGGCAGGGCTTTAAAGGGGGCTAGGTTGGCATGTTCTATATCCCAGTAGATGGGTCGCAGTGCTGGTCATGGGTGGGGTGGAGCTAGGGAGAGGGAAGCATGAGTTATTGGCACGTTTTCTAGGCTGCGCGATGGTGGGGAGGGCTGTGAGCCACTCTGGCTCCCGGAACATCAAGCTGCTATTGCCCATAGTGAGCCAACAGTGCATGATGGGTGCCATGCAATCCCACCACTTGATAGTCCTGGCACCATGGACTGGGAGCGTGAGAGGAGGGTGCTACCGTAAAGCTGGCCATGTTTTGGATGCAACATGGCTCAGGTCCTTTAGTAGGTGGGTCTTGCTCCCAGGGGCAATCAGGGTTGACGCGCCTGGTTGAGTGAGCATGGCTCGGTTAATTGGTGGTGGTGCGCTACAATGGTCATCCTCGTCATGGTACAGGGGCACGGAAGTGCTTGTTGAGAATGCCAGCAGGGGTTGGCAGGCTCTAGAGAGTCGCAGGAGTGTGGCTCTGTGAGGGAGTTGTGCTGAGACTGGGTGCAGCCCTGCTGGCAGCGATCAACGTGCAGGCAGCAGCAAGGAAGGGGCTGGGGGTGGTAATGGTACATCACGGACACAGTGAAGATGCATGACTTTACATATTGCGGAAGCAGAATGGCAATTTGAATCCGGCATAGCAGCCAGCTTACCTGCTGATATGCATGCTCCCTGTAGCCACGGTCTGGGCAGTGCAGTCATGGGCATGGGTGGATAGTGAGCTGTTCAAGCCTTGTGATGCTGCCTTTGGATGCAGCCGGCTCTGCCATCCGGTGAATATGAGTAGCTGCAATTGGGTGGAAAATTCAACCAATCAGGTCCCGGGTTGGCCATATGTGCAGTTCCAGGAAGACTGTGCCTCATGGTGGCGGCCATCTTCAGATGAGTTCCATCGTTGTGGGTGTCCAGGGATTTTGAATGTTGTAGAGGTGCTGGGGGGTTTTGTAGCAGTCCCAGCGTGGTCTATGTAAGCAGTGCAGCAGCAGAGAGCTTCTCAAGCCTTGTGTTTCAGCCTTTGGATGCAGCCGGCTCTGCCATACGGCAAATGTGAGCAGCTGCAATTGGGGGCAAATTCGACCAATCAGGTCGCTGGTTGGCCATATATGCAGGGCCAGGAAGACTGTGCCTCACGGCGGTGGCCATCTACAGATGAGCTCCATCGTAGTGGGTGTCCAGGGATTTTGAATGTGGTAGAGGTGCTGTTTTTTTTATAGAAGTTCCAGCCTGGACTCTGTAAGCAGCAGAGTGGCAGAGTGCTGCTCGAGCCCTGTGATGCTGCCTTTGCATGCAGCCGGCTCCAACATCCGGCGAGTGTGAGCAGCTGCAATTGGGGGCAAATTGGACCAATCAGGACGCTGGTTGCCCATATGTACAGTTCCAGGAAGACTGTGCCTCACGGTGGCTGCCATCTTCAGATGAGTTCCATCGTTTTGGGTGTCCAGAAATTTCGTATGTTGTAGAGGTGCTGGGGGTTTTTGTAGGAGTACAAGCATGGACTCTGTAAGCAGTGCAGCGGCAGAGAGTATATACTGTGCTCTTGTGTAATAATGGGAACTGTGCTCCTACCGTCTTCACCACCTTTTTTTTTCCTGTCACTGGTCTCATAGTCACTGCCATATGTCTGTATCTGTTTCGTAACCCAGGCCCCCAAGAGCTTTCCACTTGTGGGAGATGGCAGGTGGCTGCTCCTCTTCTTCCAATTAGCCTACAGTGTCCCACTCTTCCTCTCCCCCTCGTGTATGGTTATATTTGTCATCCGACCATACCGTAATCCAAACTCTCATCTTGTCTCCTCCTCTCCTCTCTATCCTTCTCTATATGCACATCCTTAATGGCTGTGCTGTCTATCTGAAACAAAATATCTCCTGCTCTCCATTCATCCTTTCACGCAGGTATGCACTGCCCAGATCTCCTATCCAATTTCAATTGTGCTAGCTCACCTTCCACCTTTCTTAGTGTATCTAGTATCTCCTTCTGTGGTTTTGTATCAGAGCTCTCTGGTGGTATTTTGCCCCGCGCAGCGACAGATGCTGTAGGCTTAGGAAGATTATGGTATTGGCCCAGCGTGAGTGGCAGGGGAGCCATTTTAGGCAGTGGAACCTACGTAGGATTCGTATTTTATGTGAGCAGGATATACAAATTTATTTTATTCTTTAAAATGTAAAAAATAAAATAAATTCGTATATCCTGCTCACATAAAATAACATCCTAACAGGAGAAACTGAGCAACCTCAGTGGGGGAAGCAGGGGCACTTAGGGCGGAAGGCATGGTTATTATCTGGGCGCATGTGGTGACCAACTCACTCACTGTCTTGAGGGATTCAGCAGACACATCTTCCAAATCCTCCACCATCTTCCATAACTCTAAGACCTTCCTATTTATTTTATTTTTTCCCCTTATATTTGGCTCCCAAAAATGTATACCAGGCTTAAAAATCCCACTAAACCTGCAGGGCTAGTTCCTTAATTTACATATTCAACCTAAGAGAAATTCACTCGCTCCATGGGAACAGGTGACAAACTATTTACCTATGGTTTCTATAAAACGCTGCTTGTCACCAAAAGCACACTTTCGGTGCAATGCTGCCACCCAAAGGTTAGCCATGCACAGTGAAACCTTTATTTGCCATTTACTGCAAACGCAGTTTGTTTTCAGTAAATGTTAAAAAAAACAGTCTAAAACATCACCATACTCGCCACCAAGGTCAGGTACCCTGCAAATGGAACTCGCCCTTCATAAACTCTCCTCTGCAATGTGAGTGGGCTAGTAAATTTTGCAAGCCCTGTATATATATGACTTAGGGCCTCATTACGAGTATGGAGGCAGCCATGCCCTTCTTAAGGGAATGGCTGCCTCCATACCGGGTCCAAGTACCGGCTTCCTTCAATGAGGAATAACCGGGTCATTCCGACTTTGGAGGACGCGGTAATTCCTCCTTGAAGGAACCCATCCCCATTTGAGCCCCCATAGGGCTCAATGGGAATGGGGAGGGAGCTAATAACAGGCCCGTTAATAACAGGCCCGTTATTGGCTCCCTGGTCCCCTCGCGGGACCCGCAAAGGACGTCTGGTCTGACCAGGCGTCCTTACCGGGACCCGCAAGGGGACCTCGTAATAGGCATCCCGTAATGAAGGGTGCCGGTTCCGTACCGGCACCCTTCATTACGGGAGCGCCTACGTTAAAATAAGGCCCTTAGTATGTTTCTGTTATTTGTTCCCTGTTCTGGCCATGGCTTATACATTCCTCCCTTTGTTTCCGCTAGCCATTCCTTATGATACTTGGAATGGGTTCTTGATACAAAGAAAGGGCCTTGCGCACATATTGCAACTGGGTTTCCGACTCCATCGTAGCCGCCCCTATATCACTATTTTGCAATGTTATCAACACCCCCTTCCCCACCCAAAAACCAAATACCCCTTCCCAATGCCCCTCTTTTTCCACACTCTCACTGTCAATGCTCACCTCCTCTGCTCAATACGTAATTCCTATCACTCTACCCGTATACACCACCATCCACTTTCTTTTCAAACCTCCTATGACACAACACAATAGACCGTCCAGCAGCCTCAGCTAAACACACAAAAAATCACCAACAACAAAAATCACAAAAAAGTCTTTACATTTCATTCCAACACCCCCTTTACATTGGGTAAGGAGATCCCAGGCCCACAAGGGTCTCTACCAAACCTACTTTTCGTTCTCATTCCCCCCTTTATATATACTGGGTAGAGAGATACCAGAGCCAATAAATATATGGGGTCTCTATCCGTATCCTTTTTTTATTCATTTTACAGTGCTGTCTTCTTCCCTAGTATCATAGTAAAGAGGCCTGTTACACCACAATCCTCTATCTAAAAAAATCAACTTAACGTATGTACGACACCACGTGGTTTTCCAACCTGTCAATACTCTCCTTCCATACCATACCACACACACACATACACACCACTCTTCACACTCTCAAACAGTCACGCTCCCTTCCCATGCCCAACTTGTTTTTCTCAGAAGAAGGTGCCCTTAGATATACGTGTTCACCCAAAGTCTTCCATCACGGGGTCCCATTAACGGCCTGCACATTCCGGGGACAGTGCCCCGCTCCAAATAACAGACAGGAATTCTGATAATACGACTCCTGTAAACCTCTAGAAGGTGCGCACAAAGAGAACTGCTCGCTGCAGGTGGGCGCGACCACTCTGGATGTGCGGCCAGGAATCCTCTGTCTTTGTGGGTAATCTGGGATCACATCAGGGTCACCAATAATGTAGGGTAACTCCACAACAACCATACATAGAAAAAACAACCCGCTAGGGAAAAAGGCTAGGTGCACCCTTTTTTCAAGAAGAACAAGACCTTTATTTTGTATACAAAAAGGAAATCGGGACAGGGTATTATAAGGCCACTGCCGCAGAGCTCTCTCTCGTCATCAAAGAAAGGTTAATCATATAAACACATAAAGCACCATTCATGACTCATTCGGTATACAGTAGTCATTGGCTGTCGCCTATTTACATGCTAATAGTATGGACTATCCTCCGATTGGTCGTGATATCTTCTCCATCTTGTCCCCACGTGGCTGGCAGCCACTTTACCTTGAAGCGGTGCAAGGTAATTGGTTAATTTAAAAAGACACCACCCTGTCTTTGCTCCTAACCACGTGATGTGTATCTGGTCGTCAACATGAACTCGGCAGATAACTTTGAGGTCAGTCTGCTCCTTGCAAAGAAAGCAACTCTTTTCTCATCCCAGACACGTAGGTGCCCCCACGTTGCAATCTTATAACTTTGGCACTACCCTTTGCTCTCCCTGGTACAAATCATGATTCTTGTTGTTCTCAGTTACCCCTCCCAAGACGTAGACTAGATGTCCCACTAATCCATCTGATTCATGAACGTTTTAAGAGTGTTATTCCTGTACATCTGGTAGTTCAAATGGAATGGCCACTCTCCTGGGGGGCGCTAGTTCCCTAAATCTTAATTCGTGTTTTGGCAACTCAAGACTCCTGCACTGGCTCCCATGAGTATGGCCTTTGTATTGAGCCGCAGCTCTTCTCCCATTCACCGGCTTGCATTCCTACATAATTGTTCAAAGGCCTGGCTTAATACATTTACATGTGAGTAGCGTGCGTGTTCGCTACCATGCCTGGAAATTAGAATGTGATGCTCAAGGAAGAAATGGGGCCTCGTTGTTCTGTGTCTCCGACACGGCCTGCAGATTCAGACCTATTCTTGAAAACAGTGTTAATTCACGTTATAGACGTTGTGCACATGCATTGTATTCTTTGTGTCCCCAACAAGGCCTCCGAGGATTCAGACCTACTCTTGAATACAGTGTTAATTCATTTTGTAGACATCGTGAACATTCAATGTATTCTACATGACACTGTCACAAAGCAATGGTTAGTTTTCCCCAGTATAGCTTTCCAAAATACATGTGTCTCCCACCATCTGCTTCCGCCCACAAGGATCCCCCCTATGCAGGCTCCACCTATTAATATATTTTCTGAAATCTAAATCGTTTGGGAGGGGCGGTAATCTGGACATGCATCCCAACACATGCATCATATCACTACTTGTGTAGCTTTCTGTTGTAGTACATTGGAAAAAGATGATATTTGAATTGTAAAAAGTACACTGCTTGTGCAAAATATAGCTCATACATAGGAATTGATTAGGTTCCCACCTAATATATCTCAGACATGTTCACTATAATATAATCTGTATATACATTTACAAAGAAAATGTGTAGAAATAAGTAGAAAGCGACATGTTGAACCCTAATTATTCATGACGCTTTAAAATAAACATACATAAATACTCAATTGTTTTACTGTATGAAAAATGTGTACATGTACATTTTCTAAATGACATGAGAAGTGCTTTAAAACACGGAAAAACTAAGTATTAGGATATATTTGAAGAATTTCCATACATGGGTATTGAAAAAAGGGATTATTACTCTAAATGTATATATGTATAGAAAAGAAATGAAGTTTTAAAATTTAACATTTGATTGAAAACAAGTACATAGATGTATATTTCTTTCTGCATGTCTTTTCTAAGTGATTAACATGTTAAAATTGAAATAAAACACATACTGTACAGAGTAAAAGTAATTTGTAAATAGTCCAAAGAACAGGGTATGCTATGTAACCCTGTGCTTACTAGATTCTCTTTTAACTCGTGGACTGTCGCTCTAGCAGGTGCCAAAAGGTATCCCCATACCTGAATTCTGACAAATTTAATACTATGGCATCTCTGTATGCCGCTTGTCCATAAATGTCTTGGGTATTGACTTGAAATCAATTGCTCTTTTTCAAATCAGTGTATTGTGTTAAAAAAAGAGTCATTCATGATAAATCACTTAATGATGTTATTTCAAACAAAAAGTTAATCCTGTGTGCCCATTTGTCGACACATGTTTCGACCATACTTTGGTCTTTTGCAAGACTGGGCTGTTTCTACATATTTATATACACAATTATGGATTTAATTACATAATATTGACAAACAAAGTTCATATTCATACATAATGTTAGGTCAACCCCATTGTTAAGAAACAATTAGCATAAATAATCAATGATATCCATTTGGATTAAAAGTAAAAACATTATGGAATTCAAATGAAATGAAAGATAAATTGAAAAATAAACATATGGGAAGCATGGGGTTGGCGTGGGTAGGGTTGTTCAGGAAATAGAGAGAAGGAAGGAGAAAGTCAATAAAATATACTTGAGGTATTATGACACATTACATCTCAATATCGTGCCTGGTACCCATTGCCAATTAGTGCGATTTGCATTCACAACTATGAGCTTCACCCTGAGTCGGGCGGTCTGGTAAAATAGTGCCAGTATTGGTGGATACTGCCACTTTACCGGACCACCCAACTACAGGATTGTCGGTGGGGCACTTGGGTTACCTCCAGCAAAATTCTGGAGGTGAGCTAGGCCTCCTAGCAGCCAAAAAAGCCCTTGTTACCGCCAGGGTCAGATTGGCCCCTCGACCTTTCGTCCCTGAGGAGTGGGGCCGGTTTCTGGCCATGCCTGGGCCGGTTTGGAAGAAAGAAAATGGAAAAAAATATATGTTTTTCAATTTTTTTAAAACATTTTTTTCAAAAAGCCTTTCACCCTTCTTAGGTAGATAAATGAGTACCAACACATTTTGAGTGTTATTGTATGCATATTTGTTATATAAAAAAGAGATTAAGCGTAAGTGCTATACAATAACATATTATCATTTGGCCTTGGACGTCTGCTTAGATTCACAGTAATTTAGTGTATTAGGGATAATGCTAGTTGATGCCACTTCCTGTTTTGTCAAGGGGTGAAAGGTTGTGTTTCATCGCTTCCCGGGATGTCACTTTGGGGTGGGGTCAAATGACATCACTTCCGGTGATGTCATCAGAGGTCAAGGAGTCGTGAGGCGAGGGGTGGGCCACTTTATTGAGGCGAGGGGTGGGCCACTTTATTGAGTCTGACCCTGGTTAATGCCACCGGCAATGCCAGTGGCGGCAATGCCTGAGAATCCCCTCATAGAGTCCTATGGGACACCATGAATGGGGATTTACACCGTACCGCCGGCACCCGTAATCCAGAAGAAATGCCGCCGGACCGAGTGCCGGTAAAGGTAGGTACCAGTTGCCGGTATCCTGGTGGCTCTACTGCCAGGATACTGGCATAGTCAAAATGAGGCCCTATTTCCTTTCTCCCATCATGTGAATCCCCTTTTTTTCCGTGGTGTTATCTAATGTGCATGCCATGGTTAGATGTCAATCGTCATCGCTAATTTGTGTTTTTGTGATTCTCAAGTTTGCTTGTGATAACCTAAAGCTACACATCAATGTCGGTAAGCTCATTGTTGTCATGCGTAACACTCTTCCACCTTAACTGCCCGGTTTCTGATAAGTGCATTGGATATTAGTGATTATCTACTCAGCCATGTGACCCATTTTACTACCTCTAGCATTTACATGCTTGTTAGCTGTGCCATTGTTTTAGTGTGAGAGACTTCTCACGTGCGCATATGTAAGGGTTAAGGATCCCCCTATACCTGCAAAGGGAAAGGGTGTGAATCTCTTATTCACTTTCATCAGGCATTTTTATATGTTAAGTAATATTCATTAATTAACAGAGAAGTTACTCTCTGAAGTAATTTCTATTGTAGCAAATATATAAATATCCATATCTTCTCTGTTTAATGTATTTACAATCTGTAAATAGTATCCACTTTTTTAATACATTGGGGGTCATTACAAGTTTGCCAGTCCGGGACCTACGGTACCGGTAAGATTGCTGGTACCATAGTTCCCGGACTGGCAAACTATGGGTTCTGCTTGCGGGTGCCGTTACGGCTGCCAGATCTGTCCTGGCGGCCATACCGGCACCCGCGAGCAGAGCATGTCAGATGCACCGGCACCATTCTCAATGGTGCTGGTGCATCCGACCTCCCCATTCCCATTAAGCCCCATGGGCTCAAATGGGACGGGGGAGTAATGCATTCTGGCGCCCGCGAATGGGCAATTACCAGGTCCGGCTGGGCCAAATTGACACAGTAATTGCCCATTCGCGGGTGCTGGAAAAAATTGCAAGTTTAGCGGCAGCCTGCCAGTTTTACCAGCAAGGCTTCTGCCAAACTTGTGATGAGGCCCATTGACTTGTGTGTATATCATAGATGATGTCATTAGTGATGTCACCAGTGATGTCTTCCCTGATGTCATCTGTGATGTCATCATTGTGCTCATATGCTGGCCAACAGGGGGTGTGAAGTTAAGGTTGCTTTTGCTGAATTTCAGGGGTTTTGTTGTGTTAAGTTCTCACCTTAACATCCCTGAAACTAAGGTTTTTTCCTTGAATTTCAAAAGGTTTTGTTACAATGTATCAGTCAATGTATCGAGTGGATGGAATGGATGGAGTGGATGGAACGGATGGAACGGATGGAGTGGATGGAACGGATGGAATGGATGGAACAGATGGAGTGGATGGAACGGATGGAACTAATGGAACAGATGGAGTGCATGAAATGGACAGAGTCCATGGAATGATCGAATACATGGAATGCATGGGACAGATGGAGTGCATGGGACAGTTGGAGTACATGGGACGGATGGAGTGCATGGGACGGATGGAGTGCATGAGACGGATGGAGTGCACGAGACGGATGGAGTGCACGGGACGGATGGAGTGCATGAGACGGATCCAGTGCATGGGAAGGATGGAGTGCATGGGAGCGGATGAAGTAGGTGGAACGGATGAAATGGGTGGAACGGATGAAGTGGGTGGAATGGATGAAGTGGGTGGAACGCATGAAGTGGTTGGAATCGATGAAGTGGGTGGAACGCATGAAGTGGATGGATCGGACGAAGTGGATGTATCAAATGGAATGGACAGATCAGATGGGGTGGTTGGTTCGGACTGAGTGGATGGATCAAATGAAAAGCATGTAGCAGACAGAACGCATGGTGTGGATGGAATGCATGGGACAGATGGAGTGAGTGGGACGGATGGAGTACGTAGGACGGATGGAGTGCGTGAGACGCATGGAGTGCGTGGGATGGATGGAGTGCGTGGGACCGATATATCACATCACCACGCTTACTCTCTCCTATACACCACCATTCAACTAGAACACAGCGATACTATGACACATTGGTATAGCTGTTCTCATACTAACACCCGCCACATACTCCTCATCATCCTATTAAACAAAGCTGGCTCAGCACACCCGCTAGCCTATGCGTCTCCTCAGGCCTAACGCAGCCAGAAATCAGTCTGGATATCAACTCACCAGATTGAACACATATTCCTGACCTTCCAACCACCGCACCTACCACTAAGAAGCAGCTAACATGCAAGTGCTACACCTGCTGCACACATATCTGGTGCACCCACGCACCTTATGACTCTCTCTCTCTCTCTGTCTCTCTACTGACCTGAACTATGGTTCCCGAGGGCGTTCAACCTACCAGCGCCTTGAGATCATACCAATGATACATAGGTGCTACATAAATGCAAAGTAACATAACATAACCTTAATGTCCCTGCAACTAAAGTGTTTTCCTTGAATCCTTGAATGTATATGTATATACGTGACCAAGCGCTCAGGGAAGCGCGAAACGCATTGTTCATGATTCCCCCTTGGCGTCCTGTTTTGTCTGTTGTGTGTTTTACTGAATAATTGTATTTAATAAACTCGTTTCTTCCATCTGATTTGAGTTTTCGATTTTGGGAGATGTCAAGTGCCTCATTCGGAATGCGTTTTTTTCCTCTGTTGTTTCTCCGTATATATATATATATATATATATATATATATATATATATATATATATATATATATATGTATGTATATTTTCGCCTATATATGTACACCATAAGATGCAATTAAATTCTAAGGAAAGTAGTGTAAGAACATGTGAGAATAGTAATATCTATAAATGTAATACCTTTTGAAAGTTACGTTTCTGACTGTCAGTAAATACAACCACCTGCCCGAGATATGGCAGTGAAGAAAAAAGAAGGGGGTAGACATGTGATGTCATCTTTGATGTCCTGGATGTTAGTCTTAGCAGTGCACGGTGGTGGCGCGAGTTATGGTTGCTTAGCTTACCATAACTGGAGAATTTCAAGGATTTGTCGGTTTTACTATGAACCATAACGGCCTGCTAACAACGTTTTTTTTAGTGAATTTCCTAGGTTTTTAGTAGTGAAACTTAACCGTAAAGTCCCTTTAACAAGGTTTTTTTTACTGAATTTGATAGGTTTTTAGTAGCGCAACTTAACCATATTGTCCCGTTAACAAAGATTTTTTACTGAAGGTCATAGGTTTTTAGTAGTGGCACGTAACCATAATGTAAACTAACGTCTGACTTCATTGCAAACCTTCCGGAGAATGCCACATGACCATATGCTGTCGCACAGCACGGTGATGTGTCCGAGAATCCGTACAGAACATTTTCCCACGTCCACCTACTCCTCCATATTACTGTTTGGTGCCTCTTTGCTCATTTCCACACGCAACTTTCCTTCTAAGCTGTCCTTCCAAAAAAAAAGCCATCTGTAAACAAATTAAATGTTCCTTTAAGAACCACCTTTCACAGTTTAAGAATATAAATGAAAAAAAATCGCATAAACTCCATCTACTTTATATTTTTCAGTAAAGTCCATAGACGCAATAAGATTTTCCAACATTTTCATTTGCAGTTTGTGTTATGCTAATGGGAATATTGTAGCAGTCGTCCTCCATTCCAGGGACTGGAACAGTGAATAAAGGGTCAGCAGGCCAAGTTATCAGCCCAATGGAAGCGAGAATGCATAGCGCAATCTCTGGATCATTACCCCCCTTCCACCCTCTAAAATGGGGGATGAATGCCATTAACAATCTAGATTTCCAAAGCAATAACCCGTGCTACTGAAAAAGAGGATTTATTGTCCTAATCCGGGATGTCTGTTTGCAAAGTTTGGTGTGGATTCGTCCAGGGGGAGCGAAGTTATAAGCCGCCCAAAAAGTGCTCTTCCTACCGTGGCTGTGTTTTATATATTCCAAAAGAAGGGAAAAATTATTTCTTCTTTTTTCCCAGGGGGGATGGCACTCCAAACAATGAAATACTCGCCAGAGAAATGCTTAGTCCGTTATTGAAGACAAAAAGCAATAAATTGTCCTTTAAAAAATATCCAGTTTTATTACGGCATTAGCCAAGGTAGAAACCACACAGTACAACGCGTTTCACAGCTTCCTCGCTGCTTGATCACGTACAAGTGAGTGCTCAGTGACATTGTGTAAATATACCCACCATTACCCAACTCTATGGTTCTACTACCAGTGGTGGTCCCTTTTTAGTTTTTATTGCTACCAGAACGCAGCCTATTTTTGCTAATGAACATGGTTGCCATTTTGTAATGGCTATTGCAACAGCTCTCGCATATACTTGGTTACTAGTACTCCTTTGTAAAGGCAGACATAACCGTGGGAGTATAGTTGGATTCCCAGCCTTTTTAACACATTCTTATATGTGTTCAGTAGTGCATTGTTTATTTAGGCATCTTTGCCAAGTGTATTGCTCATATTTAGACGTTGCCTGAGGCAAAAGTAACATGAGTTAACAATGCAGCCGCTTCAGTTACGGATGTTTTTTAAGGCGAATAGTGTATGAACCTTTGTGCACAGACAAAAAGTCTGAACCTTTACAATAAAGTGCATAGTGCTAATAAACTGTAAACAGGTCATAAAGTGCATAAATCAAGCCTTACATATTGGTATATGTCGAATGCTAATCAATAAAGTGCATATTGCTTAGCTTCACGTAACCATTCCTAAAGTGCAAATTTGCATGAAGTTCTCACTTAAAATAGATTTATAAAGTGCATAGTGCAAATTAAATTCCACTTGAGGTAGAATAATAAGGTGCATAATGCAAATATAATCTATGAGTAAAATTAACATCTATATAAGCATGAATCCAAGCTAGGCCTTCTGTATTTAAATATTGGTAGCAAAAGTTAACTATTACTAGAGACCATTATCATTATCTGTGTACGGGAACCACCACGGAGTAGAAATTTAAAATGAATAAAATCACATATAAACACCATTGATTGAACAATCATATAACCACGACCAGGCACTAATCACAAATTGTTAAAATCTTGAGTAAGATGTAATAAAAGCATCATACCACCAAGCCTTGCTTTCTAAAGTTCTTGTAGATATACAAACTGACAGTTAAAACATGTACTGAAATTAATATACACTGGTGACCCAGATTATTTCCACAAGGCAATAAGAACAATTAAAAACGATCATTAGTTCTTGATAGACCATTTTCTCAGGTTCCTAGGTATGTGTATAACTCTTCATCAAGGTTATGGCCTTTAGGTTTTTTCGATTCAAGGTCCAAAATAAATCTAGTCTCCATTTGGCGTAGTGCTAGTTCTCTGTTGCCCCCACGAGGGTTAGCTCGAACATGATGTAATCCAAAGAATCTCAGGCTGTCCAATTTGCTCTCATGTATGTCTTTGAAGTGGACTGCCATTGTGTAAGAAGGGTCACAGTTTTTTATCACTCTCATATGCTGTAGAATTCTAAGTTTCAATTTACCGATGGTACTGCCAATGTACCAGCGGTTACAAGAGCGCATAAACCACAAACTCAGTATTGCATGTAATGTGACTACCCAATTCTACAAGATGCTTTGTTATTTGATGTATATAGTTTATTTTGTTCTGAGCAACTTTACATGCCTTACATTTCAAGCATTTGAAGAAGCCATTGGTGTTTTTGTGTAACCACGTGATGGTATTTTGACTTTCATTTATGGGCAACAGAAAACTGCTAACCAGCGAGTCCTTAATGGATGTGGATTTTCTGAAAGTTATGTTAACTTTTTCCTTTAGAATCGGTGCTACAGCTTCATCAGACTGCAAAACATGCCAATGTCGATGTAGTATCTTTCTTATGACATTGGAATGCGTTCCAAATGTAAGGATAAGTCTTATTGCATCATCTTGTTCTTTGTCTTCTATTGATTTATTAGTTGAGAGTAAAGTCCTTCGGTTTAAGTTACAGGCTTTAGTGTATGCTCTCGCTAAGACTGCTTTTGGGTATCTTTGTTTTAAGAATTTCGCCGCTGTAAATTTGCATTCTTAATCAAAGCTTTCAATTGTACTGCAATTATGTCTTATTCTTACAAATTCGCCGTATGGAATACTGCACTTTAGAGATGTCGGGTGGTTACTTGTGGCGAACAGTGGCATATTTGAGCTCAGTTGGCTTCAGATATAGTTCAGTCATGATTTCTTGTTTGTTGGTCTTAACCAAGACATCCAGAAAAAAATATTCTTGCCGACTATGAGTTTCTGTAAATTGTAGGTTTAGATTGTTCACATTTAGCATACTTACAAACTCAAGCCAATCTTTTTCTTCACCTTTCCAAAGGATAAAAAGGTCATTGATGAACCTAAGCCATAAAACCACTTGGTCAGTGTACCGATGGTTACCTTCTGTCCATACATGGAACTTCTCCCACCACCCCATTGTCAAGTTGGCATAACATGGGGTAAAGCTTGTGCCCATAGCAGTCCCTCTAAGTTGGTTGTAGAATACTTTGTTGAATAGAAAGACATTGATGGTGAGACACATTTCTATCATTTCTATTATCCTTTCTCCATGTGCTAGATAGTTAAGAGACCTGCTGTCAAGAAAATACTTGCACGCTTTTTTGCCATCATTGTGTTGAATAGAGGTGTACAATGAAACGACATCCAATGTGGCAAACATATAATCTTCCTCCCACAATATACCTTCGATCTTGCTGAGGAAATCTTTAGTGTCCCGCAAGTATGATGGTAGCGTGAATACAAGCGGTAATAAGGTCTGATCCACATATTTAGAGATATTTTCGAGGGAAGCTCCATTCAAGGTGATGATGGGTCGGCCTGGGGAGCAAGTTGGATGTTTATGGACTTTAGGGAGAAAGTATATGGTAGGTATACTTGGGAATTTATTGAGAGGAACCTGCAGTCATCTTCATCAAGGAGATCCATATCAGACCATTTCTTGAGAAAAGCCTCCACTTTGAGTTTTATTTCCTCTGTTGGATTGCTTTCCAGTTGCTCATAGCAATTTACATCCCGCAGTTGTCTGTATGCTTCCTTTATGTACTCTGTGCGGTTTTGAATAACCACATTCGTGCCTTTGTCAGAGGCTTTTATGACAATGCTTTTGACACTTTGTAGATCTTTTAGGATTTGTCTTTCTTTTAATGAAAAATTAGATTTCATTTTAGTTTTTTGTAGTCTTGCTTTCTGAAGATCATGGATCACTAAATCTTGAAAGGCTTCTATTTTTTCCCCCCGGTTGGAGTAGGGGATTGAACCTTGATTTGGCCTTTAATTTGCTGTTGATCAGCCAGTCTGTGTCTATATTTAGCATTTCCAGGGCGATATCGGAGGACACTGCCTCCACATTCCCTAAGAACTCCAATTCCGCCAAATTCAGTAAGGTGTCTAGAT